>NC_137895.1:110863434-112063434 GCF_963455335.1 Martes martes
CTCCCTCTTGCTCTGCCCCTCCCCCATGCACACTCTCTCTCTCAAATAAATAAATAAATCTTTAAACAATAATAAAATAGTGTATCAATACTAGTTTATTAATTGTAGCAAATGTACCACACTATTACAAGATGCAAATAATAGGGAAAATTATGTGTTGGGGGGAGAAAGAGTTTGTGGCAATTCTCTGTACTTTACAATAAACTTTTTGTAAGCCTAAAGGTGGTTTAAAAAATAAAGTATACTACTCTCTCGATGTCAAATAAAATACAATAAAATCTTTTAAAAAATAAAGTATACTAATTAAGAAAAACAAATTGACCATATATGTGCAGGTTCATTTATCTACATGTCTATCCTTATTGAAATACCACACTCTCTTGATTCCTTAGCTGTATATTGAGTCTTAAAATCAGATAGTGTTGTTAAGTCAGAAATCGTAAATCTGAGATGTCACCTTACATCCAAAGCTTTATATTGATGTATATAGCGTAGATAGATAGATACATTGATAATGACAGAAGCACCAAGACTCAGAGTCAGAAATCACACCATTCTTTACTCACTATTTAATAGTGTCCGTAGTATCACTGTCTCATAGATGGTGTGATGACAGCCCAATGTGTCCTGCACTTACAGTGAGATCGTACCATAGGGAAGGTCCCCTGAGATTAAGAATTTGAGGGAAGAAGGGAGGAGTCCCTGCTCCAGAATGTAGGCATCCAGATTCAGAGGGGATAGGATGCTCCTTTGAATGGGAGAAGATAGCTAGCTCTACCATGAGGAGACATATGGGTCAGGTTCAACACGCACAACATGTGAAGAGCAAATGTCTCCCGAGTTCAAGAGCAGACATTCCCTCTCTTTTTTTTTTTTTTTTTAAAGATTTTATTTATTTATTTAACAGATAGAGATCACAAGTAGGCAGAGAGGCAGGCACAGAGAGAGAGGAGGAAGCAGGCTCCCTGCTGAGCAGAGAGCCCGATGTGGGGCTCGATCCCAAGACCCTGGGATCATGACCTGAGCCGAAGGCAGAGGCTTAAACCACTGAGCCACCCAGGTGCCCCCCACATTCCCTCTCTTTATAGCACATCTGTTTCTGTTGTTCAGAAGGTTTGCACTGTACAGGAACACTGAGAAATCCAGGAAGTATTGCCTTGGTACAAGTATAAGTTCTCTAACCTTGTTTTTCTTTTTCAAAGTTATTTTGGCTGTTCTTATCCTTGGCATTTCCATAGGAATTTTATTTTATTTTATTTTTTAAAAGATTTCATTTATTTATTTGACAGACAGAGATCACAAGTAGGCAGAGAGACAGGCAGAGAGAGAGGGGGAAGCAGACTCCCCACCGAGCAGAGAGCCTGATGCGGGGCTCGATCCCAGGACCCCAGGATCATGACCTGAGCCAAAGGCAGAGGCTTTAACCCATTGAGCCACCCAGGCACCCCTCTATAGGAATTTTAAAATCATCTTGTCAATTTCCTCCAAAAAGTATATTAGGATTTTAAATGGGATGGCACTTAATCTATAGATCCATTTAGGGAGGATTAACATTTTTACAGTATTGAGTTTTCCAATATATGAACAGGGTATATTTCTCCATTTACGAAGCTCTTAATTAATTTCCCATTGTCATGTTTTGCAGCTTTCAATATGCATGCCTCTCATATATTTATTTAATTTTATTCTTTTTTTTTTTTTAAAGACTTTATTTATTCGACAGACAGAGACCACAAGCAGGCAGAGGCAGGCAGAGAGAGAGGAGGAAGCAGGCTCCCTGCCGAGCAGAGAGCCCGATGCGGGGCTTGATCCCAGGACCCTGAGATCACGACCGGAGCCGAAGGCAGAGGCCTCAACCCGCTGAGCCACCCAGGCGCCCCTATTTAATTATATTCTTAAGTAGTTTCTGATGTTACTTTACAGTTACAAGGATTTGGCATTCTGCTACTGGGTGTTTATTCCCTGAATTCAAAAACACTAATTTGAAGGGATACATGCACCCCTATGTTTATAACAGCATTATGTACAAGAGCCAAATTATAGAAGCAGTCCATGTGCCCATTGATAGATGAATGGATAAAGAATGAATATATATACATATATATATATTTTATCCATAAATGGAATGAAATCTTTCCATTTGCAAAAACATAGATGGAGCTAGAGAGCAGAATGCTAAGCAAAATTAGTCAATTGGAGAAAGACAAGTACCATATGACTTCACTCATATGTGGAATTTAAGAAACAAAACAAAGAAAGAAAGAAAAATAAAGAGACAAACCAAGAAATAGACTCTTAACGATAGAGACCAAACTGATGGTTACCAGAGAGGAAGTGGGAGGGGGAATGGGTGAAATATATAATGGGGATCAAGGAGGCAATTGTGATGAGCACCAGGTGTTTCATGGGAGTGTTGAATCACTATATATTGTACTGAAACTAATATTACACAGTATGTTGAGTAGATTGGAACTAAAGTAAAAGCTCAATTAAAAAAAAGGGTTCATGTTCTAATTATTCATTGTCAATAATAGTAATACAATTGATTTTTGAAAAGTTACCTTGTACCTTTCAACCTTGATAAATTCACTTATTAATCTAGTTGATTTTTTATAGATTTCTTAGAGTTTTCCTCCTTTTTAATCTCTATGCTTTCATTTCTTTTTTTTTTTTTTTTTGTACCTTATTGCATTAGCTAGGATCTTCAGTATAATGCAGAAGGGGTGAGAATGAACATCCTTGCTGTTTTTCACTGTTGAGTATAATATTAACTATAGGTTTGCTACAGATGCCCTTAATCATGGTGAACCTTAATTAGGTTTTCTTCTATTCCTAATTTGCTGAGAGTTTTGATTTCTTATTTTTTAAAATAACAAGTTGTTGTTGAATTTAATCAAATGCTTTTTTCTGCATCCATTGAAATGATTATGTGCTTTCATCCTCTATTCTATTAAAATGATGAATGATATTGAATAATTTTTGGATATTAACCAAACATGAACTCGAACTCCATGCACAAACCCTACTTGGGCATGATGTATTTTCCTTTTTACATATTGTTGAATTCAATTTGTGAATATATTGTTAAAAAGATTTCTGTCAATATTCATGGATATCAAGCTGTAGTTTTCTTTGTTTATAATGTTTTTGTTGATTTCAGAATCCAAACTTTTGTGTATACCCAAGGACTAACCAATAGTTACAATTTCCACTGCTCTTCATTTCATTTCTCTTCAGTCTAAAAACTTTTTTAGCACTTCTTAATAGTGTAGGTTTGATGGTGATGGATCCCCTTTGTTTTACATTATTTGGAAAAGATTTTATTTCATCTGTATTCTTAGAGGATGTTTTCACTGAGTATAGAATTCTTGATTGACGATTTTGTCTTTCAGCACTCTAAAGATGTTCTTCCATTTTCTCTTGGCCTCCATGTTTTCTAAGAAGTCAGTGGGAAATGGGATTGCTATTCCTGGTATGTAATATGTTGTTTTTTCTCTTGCTGCTTTCAAAATACCCTTTATTTTTGGTTTTCAACACATTGACTTGGATGCACCTCAGGGGATCTTTGTGTTTATTCTATGTGCTATTTTTTTTTATCATCTTGTATCTGCAAAGTTTTGTATTTAATAAAATTTAGGAAAATTTGAGCCTTTGTTTCTTCAAATATTTTTTTTTCTCCTCATTAATTCTCTTTTCTCCTTTTGTATTCCAATTACACAAACATTGGACCTTTGTATATCATTTAACTGGTCCTTGAATTTCTGCTTAAATGTTTCAAAATTTTGTTTTCTCTGTGTTCTTCATTTTAGATCATTTGTATTGTCCTATCTTGCATGCTATTTAGTCTTTTCTCTGGTGTGTCTATTTGGATCTATTTTTTATTTCAGAAAGTGTATTTTTTTGTTCTGGAATTTCCATTTAGCTTTTTTTTTTTTTTAATGTGTCTATATCTCTGGTGAGATTTCCTGTTTGCTGAGATTTTCATTTGTTCAAAGCATATTTCATTCACTTCATTGACAATAATTATGATATCCACATTAAAATCTCTGAGTTCCAATTTGAACTCATGTTGGGATATGGCTTAGCTCATTTTCTTGAGTCCTATTTTCTTGATTCTTCAGTGACTGGTCATTTTAGATTGATCCTGGACATCATAAGTGTTAAGTTGTAGAGATTCTGCATTCTGTTATTTTTCTCCAATGAGTACTTTCTCCCGTGTGTTTGCAGCAAAGTTGTGTGTGAAAACTCCACTTTTAGATGATAGCTCTGATCTCAGTTCAGTTCTTATTTTTTTAGTTGAGCTACTTTAAGCTTGTTTCATATACATGTGGTAGTGATGTGTGTCAGAGTTATGGGTACACAGAGTTTGAGAATCCGGTCTCTGAATTTCTCCCGTCTATGACCCTCCCACTCTCCTCAGCATTCACTGTTTTGTGGCATCATCTTTCCAGTTCATTGGATTCATCCTTCTTGCTTCCTAGGTCAGAAAACCTGGGGGTTTGTCCACGTAAGCCGCCACTAGTGCTTATGCATGCTACGTGGACTGCCCTTAGCCACAGGTGAAAGGCCACAGAGATGGGAATTTTTATTTATTTATTCATCCATCCATCCATTCATTCATTCATTCATTTGACAGAGACACAGCAAGAGAAGGAACACAAGCATAGGAGTTGGAGAGGGGAAAACAGGCTTCCCACTGAGCAGGGAGCCCTGGGATCATGAGCTGAGCCGAAGGCAATGCTTAACAACTGAGCCTCCGAGGCTCCCCAAGAGCTGGGAATTTTCTTCTGTGGCTCCCCATCTCACCTTTCCCCAGCAGGCAGGTCCTCCCCTTCAGAGTCTGTCAGATTCTCTTCACTCTCTAGTACTTTCAGTAATTGCTTTTTGTGTCATGTTCAGGTTTTATAATTGTTCTTTGCATAGGGGAAGGGCTTGTCTGATTGTGTTCTAGTCCATCATACCCAGAAAGATGATCTCTTTTTTTTTGGTCCTTTCATTGAGATTTTGCTATATAAATAGCTATAGAAAGCTGGGAGGGCTGGAGGGAAAGGCTGCTGTCTCCCTCTGCACAGGCCACTAATAATCTCATGAATGAGGGGGCTTGAGGGGGAGCCTGAGAATGACTAGAGGGAGAGAGGACCCCCTGAATGCTAACTGCCATGAGCAATCTGATAAGAGAGGAAGAGAGAGAAAGAAGGAAGGAAGAAAGGAAAGAAAAAAAGGAGGGAAGGAGGAAGGAAGAAAAGCAGAATCTTGATTGCAGTTTTGATATCAGAATGGACATGATACTTTAACACCCAAAAAGCAGACTTCCTGTTATTGCCTGAAAGTAACTATGGGATCTGTGTGACATTGTTTCCATGGGTAGGGAAAAATACTTCAAATAGAATGTATTTGAAAAAAGGGCAGTGTTTTGATAAAGATAAAGATGGAGTTACAAGTGGGCCAAGTGGAGGAAAAAGATTTCATTATTTTTCCATTCCACAAACATATATCACTTTCTACCCCCATTCCCATCTTATCAGTATGGCTATATCACAATTTTTGGTTAAAGTCATATTAATTATCTATCTTTTTCATCATGTGCAATATCATTGATAACACAGCCGCAGAGTATATTGTGAATACATTTCTTTCTTGTACTGTTTTCTGCCTAGAGGTAGTAATTGACTTGGATTTGTTTGTTCATTTGCACATATGACTTTTTGTTCACTTTGTTCTGCAATTACCTATCACTAATTTACCTTCTGGCTTTCTTGATAGCACAATAAATCTCTCGATACATTCAAAATCATTAAGTGATTTGTTGATTTTTTGTTTATTTCCCCCTTGAAGACAGGTCTTCTGGAATTCTCCACCTTCGGCTCTCTCCTGTCCAGCTGCTCTCTGTATGGTTGCCGCTCTGTGACATCCTTCTTCATTGTCCAAAGGAATTCCTCTCCCCTGCTGTGTTAGCCTTCCTGTTCCCTGGACCCATATCTTCTTCTCTTTGCTTTATTCCCTCATTCAGATGAAGCATATTCGTGAGGATATTCCTGAAAAGTAGTGTATAAGAAGTACATTTTTTGAGATGTCACATGTCTATAGATGCCTTTATTCTTCCTCACAAATTATTGACAGTTTGGTTGTGTAGATCCTTAACCACTGAGTCTGTACTGCTTTTATTATGGAATGATATTTATAGTTAACAAACACAAACAATTATATTAAGAAACAAAGTTAGGGAAACAAGAAAGTTCTAGCTGATTTCTCTGTCCATTCAAGCAATGGTTTTAATGTTTCCTTTCATTGAAGCAGGGATTTGGGGTCTGGAGTGACCATGTTGTAATCACCTGAAAGCACTCCTTCCCTCATTCCTTCACTCACTTCCTTCCTTTAATAAGCTTCTAGAAGAAAACATAGTGGAAAATCCATGCTCAGTAGGGGTAGGTAAAGATTCCGTAGGTAGGAATAGTACAAACTACAAAAGAAAGGAATTGACAAATTATATTTTGTCAATATTAAAAAATGCCTTCCCATGAAAACTTAATAAAAAATGAAATGGCAATCTATAGAGAGGAGAAAATGTTTGCAATCCATAGATCTGGCAAAGAACACGTATCCAGAAGATGCAAAGGATTCTTACACCTCAATAATGAGAAGTGGGGAAAAACCTTATTTTAAAATGGGCAAAAGACTTGAACTGACCCTTCACCAAAAAGACACAGGGATGGCCAATATGTACATGAAAAGATGCCCAGTATCATTAGTCATCAGAGAAATGTAAATGAGACCACAATGAAATACTCCTACACACCCACCAGGAGGGCTAAAATTAAGAGGACTGCCCAGATCAAATGTTGTTGAGGATGCAGACCCACGGGAACTCTCCTGCACACCTGCTGGAAATGTGCCGTATGCTATGATCACTTTGGAAAAGAGTTCACAGATTCTTACAAAGTTAAAAATATACTTCTATGACCTAGTCATTCCAGTCCTAGGCAGTTACCCAAGAAAAACAAAAACTTAGGTTCACAGAGACTTTCACATGAATTGTCCCAGCAACTTCATTCATAATAACCAAAACCTGGAAGCAATTCCAGTATCTTTCAACTGGTGAATAGATACACAAATTGTGGTATATCCATATGATGCAATAGTACTCAGCAATAGATATAAAAAAATTACTTACAGGGCACCTGGGTGGCTCAGTCGGTTAAGCATCTGCCTTCCGCTCAGGTCATGATCCAAGGGTCCTTGGATTGAGTCCCATATGGGCCTCCCTGCTCAGCAGGGAGCATGCTTCTCCCTCTGCCTGCCGCTCCCCCTTCTTGTGCTTAAGCTCTCTCTCAAATAAATAAATAAATAAATAAAATCTTTAAAAATATACATATTTTAAAAGATTTTTTTAAAGATTTTTTTTCTTAAAAAAAAAAGATTTTATTTATTTATTTGACACAAAGAGAGCGAGTAAGAGAGAGAGAGAACAAGCACAAGCAAGGGGAGTGGCAAGCAGAGGGAGAAGCAGGCTCCCCGCTGAGCAAGGAGCCCCATGCAGGGCTTAATCCCAGGACCCTGCAACCATGACCTGAGCTGAAGGCAGATGGTTAACTGAAGGGAGCCACCCAGGTGCCCCATAAATAAAATCTTTTTTTAAAATGGGGGTGCCTGGGTGGCTCATTAAAAAATGGGGGTGCCTTCGGTTCAGGTTATGATCCTGGGGTTCCGAGATCAAGTCCCGCTTCGGGCTCCCAACTCCATGGGGACTCTGCTTCTCCCTCTCATCTTCTCCCCTCTCATGCTCTCTCTCACTCTGTCTCTCCCAAATAAATAAAGAAAATCTTAAAAAAAAAACTTAAAAAACTACTTATAACACAACAACATGGATTAGTCTCAAAAATACAGTGAGCAACAGCACTAGATGCAGAGTTCATATGATACTACATTTAGAAGAAATTGTGGGAGAGGCAAATGAATCTATGGTTGCCGTCTGGGTGTATGTTCTGTGAAGGGATTTGAGGAAACTTCTTGGAGTAAAGGAAATATTCTATATCTTACATGTGGTGGTGCAGAAATTTGTCAAAACTCATCTATCTTCGGGGCACCTGGTTGGCTCAGCCAGTAGAACATGTTACTCTTGATCTTGGGGTTGTGAGTTTGAGCCCCATGTTGGGTGTAGGGATTACTTAAAAATAAAATATATTTTTAAAAGATTTTATTTATTTGAGAAAGAGAGAGAGAGCAGGAGTCGGGGAGGGGAAGAGGCAGAGGGAGAAGCAGACTCCCTGCTGAGCAGGGAGGCCCCCCCAACACTGGCGGAATCAATCTCGGGACCCCAGAATCATGACCTGAGCCAAAGGCAGGCACTCAACTGACTGAGTCACCTAGGCACCCTTAAAAATAAAATCTTAAAACAAAACCAAAAACACCTCATCTATGCATACTTTAAATGGTCGTGTTTCATTACAGTTGATTTAAAGATGACCAGGTCATGGGACGCTATAGCCTTGAAGCTATGGCGGGTGGGAGAGGTTGTGGTCTTTCAACTCTCTGATTAGATGAGTAAGTCTGTCTCAGTAGGGGGAAACTGTAGAAGGTTAGCTCTGATTGCTGATTTAAAGCACATTTTCTCAAAATCAGTAATAAAGGAGATATTTCTTAAGCACAATATAACTTACTGACATAACCATTCACTTATTTCTGCTCCCATGCCTCACCAACCTCACCTATGTGAGATATAAGCTTTCTGAAGCTTGTGTTTATTGTAGGTATCAGCAAGATATCCATACAGTAGGTATCAGTAAGATAAAATAGATACCCATCTGTTATCTTCTGCGTCTTATTTCTCCATTGGTTCCAAACTCAGGAGGAGAAGATAGGGTTGTTATTTGTCTCCTAAGACTCCAACAGCCTTCTTCCTCCTACTGAAAACAGTGATAACAATAGCACAATAATAAACCATAAATCGGCTAACATTTATAGGGTGTTTACTATGTGCCAGAATTACTATGTGTGAAAATGCTTATAAAATGTTATGTCTCTCAATCCTCATAATAACCCAATAAAATGGGCACCATTTTTATTTGCATTTTGGAGTTGATAAAGCCAAGGCATAGAGAAGTTAAGTAGCTCACCCATGGTCATACAGTTAGTAGGTGGCAGACCTGGGTTTTGAATCCAAGCAATCTGATTCTTGAATGCTGACCTTATTCACACAACAGCCTGAGAAATTTTTTTAAAGGTAGATTTTATTAGGTCAGTTCTCTGCTGTAATTCTTTCAATGGATCGTCACAATCCTTAGGGGAAAACAACAATGGTAAATCTTGCTATCATACAGGAAGCAAGGGCTCTAGAGGACCTGATCCCTTAGGAGGCAGTTTCTCCTCACTTACTATTCCAGGGCCATCCCCACTTTATTTTGGGTTCCCAGGTACAGTAAACGATGCCCTGCCCCCGGACTTTTGCACATGCCTTTGCATCATACAAAGGTAGAAGCCTCCCCTCTACCAACTTTCCCTCCAACCCACACCATTTGTTTCTTCTGGCTTTGTTGAAATACCACATTTTCAGAGAGGTTTCTACCCCTTCTTCTCCGAATCCAACTGTGACTTAACTCCCCTTTATTCTCTCTCATTTTAACCTGTGCTGTATAGCCATAGCCCTGATCACAATCTGAAATTATTTTCCTATTTTGGTGTGTAACTGGTATGACCTGCTTCACCAGCTTGGGGTGAAAATTAAGTCACAGCTTTATGCTTCATGTCAGCACTGGCTCTAGTTTCCACTTGCCAGACTTCCAGGAAGCTTACTCCCTTCCTGGGGTGGTGGGGAGGCTCTTCCCCCAGCAAACTGTCCAATAACCTCAGGGATTTACTCAGCTTGAAGAGGCTAGTACTGATCCCAAATAACCTCGACAAGAATCATCTGCAGTTTCTGATTGCTTTTGTAGTTGGCTCTGTTGTTGTTTTCCTCAGTTGTTAAAAACTGAGTCCGTACCCTGTGCTCGGTCAGTGAGCACTATCTTCGGCTCACTTGGTCGGTCTGGATAGACCTCACTCAGGTTCAGTGTGTCAGGATGTGTGCGCCCCGCCCGGCTCCTTGGCTTAGCCCCGGGCTGGGCCAAGATTAGCTCCCAGACCCCAAGTGCCTACACCCACCCCGTGACCACACCAGTCCCAGCACCACACCCCGCTCACCAGGCAGCCCTACCCTTTTGTGGTGGTTAATGACAGGGTGCTGCTGAGATCCATTAGGACCCCTCCCTCCCACTTCAGTGTAGACAGCTTTCACTCCAGAGTGCCTCGTGGGATCCCCCTGAAACTACCCCCTGGGAGCGCTGCCTGGGAGCACTCGCACCCTGCTCTGCTCAGCCCTCCCTCTCTTCTCCTCTCCCCTGGCCCTGCCTGCTCAGCAAACCACTTACTGATAAATCCTCAGCATCTGCCCCTGGAGGGGGGCCTCAGACACCTCTCACACCCCCATACTGATATTCTCTCTACCTGTAGCTCTCCTGAAGCCATCTTGATGGGACAGTTTCTGAAACATAGCAACCGTGGCCAAAGCCGCCTTCCCTTTCATCCCAGGAAGTTCTGGGTCCCCTGTTTGGGTTAGCCCACCTCCCCGGCTGGCCCAGAGGAATTAGGAAAAGCAGTTTCCATCCAGTACACACGCACAAGTGCTTCTTTATTTCTTTGCCCCGGAGCTACGGGGCCACTTGCCCTCCATTACCAAGAAGGGCCACTGGAGTGATTCTTTCTGACACAGACAATTTTCTCCCAAATAACTGGAATTTTCCTAGATAGAAACTGTGGGACACTTATACATAGACGTTCATTTCAGATTTTTTAAAAATAGAATTCCATTCCAAGTGTTGCCTAGCTGCATCAATCTCCCTGTTTCCGCCTCAGGTCCTCTGTTTTTTTCTGGAAACTCAGGGGTTCCCACCACTCCTGGCTTATGGTGGGCATTCAATCCACCTTGATTGAATGAATGAAAGAATCACCAACTCCTGAATAAAACTGTGTCTATTAATAAACTAGGACAAGAATGTGAGAACCAAAAGATTAATAGGAAATTATCCAATAATCTTATTAAAGACTATGTACGTGTTTATATAAATGTAATTTTATGCCTTTATTTTGAAGCTTTCAAAAAGATTTCAGACATTCAAAATGGTATAAAAAGTAATATAATAGGGGCATCTGGGTGGCTCAGTCGATTAAACGTCTGCCTTCTCTTCAGGTCATGATCCCAGGGTCCTAGGATTGAGCCCCGCATAATGCTGCTTGCTCAGTGGGGAGCCTGCTTCTCCCTCTTCCTCTGCCTGCCACTCTGCCTACTTGAACTCTCTATCACATAAAGAAATAAAATCTTTAAAAAAGTACACACACACACATATATATGTGTGTGTGTGTGTATATATATATATATATATATATATAAACAAAATAAACTCCAGGAAACCCACCACAGAGTTTAAGAAAGAAACCAAAACTGGGGTAGTTGAAGCCACCTGTGCACCCCTTCCCCCTTTCCTTCCCACTGGAGGTAACCATTGTTCTAAAGGTTAGGAAACTTCCACAGTCTTCCAAGGGGCAGCACATCACGCCGTAGGATCTTGCCCCTCCCCCTCCAGTCACAGGTGATTAAAGGTGAGCCCCTGATGCACCTGAGCCAATCAGCTGCTGCTCCTCAGGAACGTGCGATGGAGGGCCTGAGTTAATTTGCTGTGATGAGCAAAACTGACAGGTTATGCTAATTTACGACTTAGCCTTTTTTTTGGGTGTGGTCACGATGAGCAAGAACAGCAGGAAGGGATAAAATAGGCAGAGCACTTGCACCTGAGAAAAAGGGGGAAGGAGGAGGGGAGGGAGGATGAGGGAAGAGGGTGGGGGAAGGGAGAGGGGAAGTGACTTTGACCTTATTACCAAATAGTTTTCCACTTTGCTGTCCCACCCCTCTAAGGCCTCCCTGCTTTTGGACTTTTGTGAGAGTCCTTTATAAAACCTTCCCGTGATCTCCATTTTACTTGGACGGGTTCTATTACTTTAAACTAAATAATTTTTTTTTTTTTTTTAGATTTTATTTATTCATTTGACAGACAGAGATCACAAGTAGGCAGAGAGGCAGGCAGAGAGAGGGGAAGGGAAGCAGGCTCCCTGCTGAGCAGAGAGCAGGTGGCAGGGCTCGATGCCAGTACCTTGAGATCATGACCTGAGCTGAAGGCAGAGGCTTTAACCCACTGAGCCACCCAGGCGCTTCATAAACTAAATAATTCTTAAGATAAGCTTTCCCTACAAAAAAAGAAATTTTATTCCCTAATTACAAGTGCACAAAATTCCTAGAATCCTAGAACTTGATTCACTTGACAGGTATTTACTGAGCACTTGCTAAGTACCAGATTTTGGTACAAATCTTTGGTTCAGCTTTCTAGCCAAGGGGACCAACCAGCTCGGGTTCGGGGGACTTTCCCAATCCCTGCATCCTGACACCCACCTCAGTGCCGGCAAATGGGGCCCTGGGTTACCCGGTTTCCACCCAAAGTAGAAACCCTCTCACAACAAACACTTGTCTTCCGGTGGCTGATAACATACAAACATTTGCCTAGACGAACAGAAAATTCTCTGTGTTGAGTTTGATTCCATCTTTGTATAGTTTCTGCTGCCATATTCTGCTTCCGGTTCTTCTCACAAAACATATTTTTCATCGATTGTTAAAATGTATTCCTTTCTGACCAGCCGCGTGCGCTAATTTAAACCTGGAGTGGTTTTCTATTGCCTACCCAGAGCAGGCACGAACTGGAGTCCTCCCCGGCTCCAACGGTCCCCCAAGGCTGCGCTTACTCCGTTCTCTTCCTTGGGAGGGACTTCTGGGAACCCCTTTCTCAGGCCAAGTGATCCCAAGGGGTGACCGATACACATGAAGTCCTTCATGCATTCACCCGAGGCCTTCATCCATTCGCCAAACACATCCACAGAACCTCCGGCACCTATAGGAAAGTTGGGGAGAGGGGTCCTGAATTCCAGTAAATCTACAGCCTTGTGAGTGCTCCGTTCCGTGAGACGCTCAGACGCTAATGCGCATGCGAGAGAAGAGGGATGACCCGCACCTGTAAGAATCAGTAGTTACTTTAGATGAAAGCACCGTCTGAAGAGCGAGCGCTGAAGTGCAGCTTTCCCAAGCACACGGGCATCGTGAATGTGTTCGCGGTCATTATCATATTAACGGGTGTCTTCATCAGCTTTCTAACTGGGACCGAGTCCCTGAGGAAATGGGACGGAAGCCTGCTCTTCCCGTCTTCCCCATCTCAGGTAATGGCCTCTCCGTCCTTTGTGGGTCTCATCCATGGCTGCACATTGGAATCGCCCAGAGAGCTTTAAAAATTGATGCCAGGGGCCCCTGGTGGCTCAGTTGGTTGAGCTGTCAGCTCTTGATTTGGACTCAGGTCATGATTTGGGGGTCATGAGATGAAGCCAGGTGTCAGCCTCTGAGCTCAGTGGGGAGTGTGCTCAAGCATTCTCTCTCTTCCTCTGCCCTTCCCTCTGCTCGTGCTCTCTCTCTGAAATAAATATATAAAAAACAAACAAACAGACAAAAAAACGGGACGCCTGGTCTCACCTCAGAGTTTCTAGTTGATGTGTGGTGTGGTGTGGTGTAGACATCAGATTTCTGAATCTCTCCCAAGTAATCCAATGGGCGGCTAAGGTTGAGTCAAGACCTCCTCCACCTCTCTTTCCACGCCCATCTCCAATTCAGTAGCCGCGCTGTTGGCTCTGCTTTCCAAGGAAACACCTCTCCCACCAGTTCTCCTGCCCTGACTGCCCACCAGCTCCCAGCCCTGAGTCTGTCAGAGGCCCTCTGACTACCAGCAGCTGCCCACCTGCAGCTGGCTTTCAGCCTGACCATCAGAGAGGTTTTTAAGCCCAGGTTAGGTGACAGCCCCCTTCGTTCTAAACACCTCCATACCTCTTAGGGTGGGGAGGGGGGTCTTTATCTAGTTGATAGGGCCATAGATGGTCAGATTCCTGGTTATCACTTTGACCTCCTCTCTTGCCATTGTCTCCCATCCCCCTCCTGGGCGTTCAACCCCGTGGCCACCCCTGATGTTTCCGGAACACCCTCAAGGTTTTCGTACCTGGAGACCTCTGCCTGAACTGCCTTCTTAAGGTGGTTGCATGACCTCCTCCCTAATTTAGGCTGGTCTCTGCTGGGGTACCACCCTCACCGAGGCCTTCTCAGGGTACTGCGTCTAACATCGCACCCCCAACCACGACCCTCTATGCCTTTATCATCCTTTGGTTTTCTTCTTAGAGTTTCTCACCTATTACCTATTTCTGTTTGTCTAATCTCTTCCCCACCCCATTAGAACGAGAGCTCCAGGGAGACGTTCTCTCTGCTCTGTTCTGCTGCATCTGTAGAACCTAGAACAAGAGAAGTTGCTCGATAAATGCTATTAGAAAGACCAAAGGAAGACAGGTACCGTTTTAATGGGAAAGGAAGGGTCTGGTATTGCCAAAGTAGAGCAAGTCAACGCAGGGTCCGTTTCTTTTGCCCCTTATTGACTGAGCGACCCTGAACAAGTTACTTCACCTCTCTGAACCTCGATGTCCTCATCTATCCATGGTGATACTAACAGTACCTGTAGGCCTCAAAAAGTTGTTGGATTACATGAAGTCCTGTATGAATAGCAGAGCAAAGTGCCTCCAAGTGGGAGAACATGCCCGAGAAACCATAGCTGTAATGATTGTGTATAGTATTAGCTTTGGCCAGAGGAGCCAAAGCCCAGAGCCCCGATGCTCCAGGGAAAGATGATCTTCCTGTGGGAGGAAAGGAAGGGCATCTTGGGCAAAGCACAGAGCTGGGAGGCAGGGAATTCAGGCTGGTGATACAGGTTGGTGGTTGATGATGGTTGGTGACCCAAGTCAAGTCTTTGCTCTGAAAACCCATTTTTTATACCTCTAGACCTCACAGGGTTTTTTGAGGATCAAAAGAAATATTGTATACCATTCTTCGTTTGAAACATACACATTTGAAAAGAGCCACGTAGAGAAATATTGTGTACACTTCTTTTCAAAACATAAATTGCTACATAAAGGCCCTTATTATGATCTCTCAACTTTGTCCAAGGCTGTCTATATAAACACATGCTTGTCTTGTCCTTCTCATCTGAGGCTGTCCTATCCTCCAGGGACTGGCATTCTTAGGGACTGGCCAAGTGGGAACATGGCTGGTTAGCTGCACCCGTCTCTGCTCAAAGGCTCTGTTTCTCCCCAGATTTATTTTGTATTTTAGTCTATTTTAATACAGGCTCTTGGCAGGACACATGTAGGTTTTTATTATTCTACTTCATCATGTTATAATTTCTTTAGGAGATATTATTTGATTTTGAAAAATATCTAGTCTTTCTGGGGCACCTGGGTGGCTCAGTGGGTTAAGCCTCTGCCTTTGGCTCAGGTCATGATCTCAGTGTCCTGGGATCAAGCCCCGCCGGGCTCTCTGCTCAGCGGGGAGCCTGCTTCCTCCTCTCTCTCTCTGCCTGCCTCTCTACCTACTTGTGACCTCTCTGTCAAATAAATAAACAAAATCTTTTAAAAAAAGAAAAAAGTCTAGTCTTCCTAATGTACACATGATACTCATCTTTGTTGATGTAATCCCTTTGTTTGTTGTGTTTAAAAATATATACATAAGTTACATATGCATATTATATGTAATATGACATCTAATTTGTGAAGTACATTATTTATTTAGGCTCACTTTTACTCCTTTAATCCTTTCCTTATTCTAATCTTGACAGCTCAATCATGTATGTCTTAGGAATACTTTTCCTTTATTTGCCATCATTCGTGAATTCATTCAATAATTTAGTCACTCAACAAATATGTGCGGAGTGCCTATTATGTGCTACTGTTGTATTGAAGGTAATGCAGCAGAACAGATTTAAAATGAAGAACTATGGTGGGGGGAATAAAACAGGGAGGAGGATAAGGAATTTGACTGAAAAGGGTTTCAACATTACCTAGGGATGGCCAGGGAGGGCTGACTGAGAGGGTGACATTTTTGTTAGACTTGAGGGAGTGAGGGACAGTTCTAGCACCTTGCAGAATAACACCCCAGGAAGAGGGAATGATAAGTGCAAAGTCCCCGGGGAATGAGTCAAGTCAGAGAAAGAGAGAAGGAGCAGAATGAGGAGGGGGAGTGGTAAGAGATAGGGTCATGCATAGGTCTGATCTTGCAATAGGTGAACTCTGGATGTATGTGAAGACTAGTCCCTTACTAGGAATTCCCTTATTAGGAATTGCTAGTGAGATCATTAGCTGGCAATGTGACTTCGTTGGTATGACATCAGTTAACTTCAATAATTTCATTTCATTTAAAGGACCCAGGATACTAGTATTCCCGGTGGACCCCTTTTCTAACATGTCATCCTAGATTCCACCCCACTAGGTCAGCGAAGTCACCTTTTCCTATGCTCATCCTCATTGGCTCTCCTTCTTGAGTCCACAGACCCCACTCCTCTGCAATGCCTTTCCTTTCTTGAAGACCGAGGCAGGGCTCCTGCTTCCCAAAGGATGAACTTCCCAGTGTCCCACAGCCTCTGGCTCCTTTGCTTTTTTGATTTTGTTAGCATTACACATGCATTTGCTTTGATGTGAAAAGGAAACAAAAATATTCTCCACTCTCTTTCTGAAAGTTCTACTTGTTAAAGTTGGTCAAATTTGAAAGTGGCATTTTATAGAGTCATTGACCTAAATAGGCAACCTAAATTATGCCATCTGCTACACGAGTGAAGTTTATGTAACACCACGGTAGAGGGGAGAGCTGGAAGCTGTTTAAGGTTGTCCATCAATACCGCTGCCTTCCGGGGACCGAGTCCCTTAGGACACCACCTGTCATGTTCTTCTTGGTAGTTTTAAATATCCTTCGTGACTGGTCTAGCACTCCAACTACATGAATAGTTTTGCTGTTTTCTTTTACAGTTCTTTGGAATAGGAGTGCTTTTCCCCCCAACAATGTTTACAGAACCTCATTTTGGGGCTCTTTCCTGTACTGCATACATTAGATGTTGTTCTTATTATTTTAAACACCTAAAAACAGAATAAAGAGGGGGCGTCTGGGTGGCTTGGTTGTTGGGCTTCTGCCTTTGGCTCGGGTCATGGTCCTAGGGTCCTGGGATTAAGCCCCACATCGGGCTCCCTGCTCAGCGGGAAGCCTGCTTCTCCCTCTCCCATTCCCCCTGCTTGTGTTCCCTCTCTCGCTGTGTCTCTCTCTGTCAAATAAATAAGTAAAATCTTAAAAAAATAAAAAGGCAGAATAAAGAGATCTAATGATTGTAAATACACGGCCATAAAACCATCCACGACCCTGAGTATGGGTAACGGTATTTCTACAAATTATGAAATTGATCACATAACACTAAATCTTGTCAACTTTCTGCTACTCCTTACATTTCAGCTGGGCATGTTCCTTGAATAGAATCAGGACATGCTGAAAATCCAGCTCAAACATCATTCGCTTCCTGGCTCAAACCAGACTGAGCCCACTCTCCCTCTTCCCCAGAGAACAGAAGATGAAATAGTCAAACGGCCCTTAAACTTACACGGCTTTAAGAGGTTTGGGACAGGAAAAAACGACAATCTTTTTTTCTTTTCGGTTTTGCTTTGCCATCTTCATAGTCTTTTATTCTTGGTTTTGCTTATGGCAAACAAGCAACATCTGAGAAAAGACAGTCACCCACAGCCTTCCCCCCACCCCCGCCCTGTGTGAGGGGGACGCTGAGTGCTCCTTTCCAATTCCACTTCATTGCTTGATAATTTTTGAACTTGGCCAAATCACATAAAGTCTCTGAAGGCCAATTTCTTTTTTCATAATAAAACTTTGTTCCTCCCTCTCCCTGTACACCCAGGGAGACCAGTGACCCTGGCAGAGAAAGGACTGTCCTTCCACGGTCTGTCCTGATGACCACGTCTCTGCTTACATTACACCCCTCTCTGGAGTATCTTCTTATCTTGCTTTCAGTCTCCAAACACCTTGTCATGCTTCAAGAAATAGTATCAGCTCCTTGTGAAGGCTCTGTGCAAACTACAAAAAGAAGTAGGAGTGTCAGGGATCATTAACACCATATTGGGTTTTTTTTTCTTTTACTTTCTTGAATTGCATTAATTTTTCACCATTTTCATCTCCCATTTTCCAAAACTTATAAAAATATTCACTATTACTTGGCAAAGAACTACTGCATGCTAATGACGTTGAAAAAAAAAATCTTTTTTCAAACAGCACACTAACATCTGCCTGCTGCTACCATGATCATATTGTAAATACAATTTTAAAACTTGCAGAATAATCAAAGGTATAAATAAAATAGCACCTGTACATGGTCAGATGTTTTAGCAAGCTAAGAAGTGGATCATGTCCTAGGAGGGGCAATATAGTTTGGGAATTTGCTGTATCTTAATGGCACATTATTAGTCCTGTAATCCTAGGGAATTTTCTAGACAAAAATCTCCTAGTTATCAAATCCTTCAGTCTATGCCTTGTCATTACCTGTATTTATAAACTTCATTGTCTGTAAATACAGAATATGGTGACAGAAAGCACTTGGGACAAGACCTACGCGGACCCAGGAAAATAACCAACTTTAGGCATTTTACTGGAAATGAGGATTGAACACACTTAGACAACTGTCTTAAACGTAAGAAAGGGTGTTTGTTTGGGTTCGGGTTTTGTTTTTTGAAATGTCATTCTGTCCTGCTCCAAACTCAAAAATCCTCCCGTGGAGCACTTTTATGAGGCAGAAAAACAAGAACAGACCTGAGTGAACGCTTCCTCTCAGCACTCTGTCCTTTCTCTCTTCCTCTCTCTTCAAAATTCAAGGTGCTTCTGAAGCGTAGAACACTCAGCTTTTTAAAAAAGGTCCAAAGAACCAGTGAATGCTTTGCTGTTCAGAATTGAGCTTTTGGAAAGTGAGTCGTTCTACCAGCTTTTACATAACTGCTATACTTAACTGCATGGGCCTTTTCCTGTTGTATTTTTGCTGACACATTTTGAATTGACTTATATATGAGCTGATCCCTGTTCTCGAAGTTTTACCAACTGCCAATTGTGTAAGGTGAGATTTTCACGGTAAAAGACTTCATAGGACAGAGCACTCCTACAAGATATGCTGGGCACGGTATGGCTTTTGGACACATAGCTGGGCTGTTTTCTTAATAGTTCCTGACAGAGGGTAGGCTTAACTTCCAGATGGAGAGAATGGAGATGTAAAGATACACCACTCATTACATTCACAAGTGTTTTTTCTCCAAGAAATTCTTCATTTAGATAACAGTGCGTGAGCCGCCTTCCGCTTACCAATGCCCAAACTACCCAGTTAAAGCACACGTTGAGAGAAAACACTGACGAACCATTCACTGTAGTATCTTGTCGCTCACCTGTATTAAAGCTCTTTCTTCCACCTACAGACGATCTCAGGTTATTTTTATGGTTTCTGAAACCATCTGTTCTAACCTGTACTCGCTGCTCCTTAGAATACAGATGTTAATTACCTTTTTAACATTTCCCTGCTCCTCACTCTGAGCCTCAAATGCCCCCAAGCATTTATGAGTTTCTCAACACCCAGTCCTTTTCTCTGGTTTTCCACAAGCAGCAAAACTCAGGACTCTGCTCTCCCCAAATCATCTTTAGTTAGAGGGATAGCGGTTTGCCCTCTAGGGAGAAGTACAGAAATGACACTGCCCTTAAATCTCCACTAACACAGACCTTCTCCCTCCGAGTTGAATGAAGTCGTCTGAATTCTAACCATCTTAAACCTCTTTTTTAACAGGATGAGTCCAAACACGTCAGAGAGGTTCCTTCCCTACCCGAAGTCTGTCCAGTTCTTGCTTTGGAAATGACGGCTTCCCTCCCTGGCGGGTATGGCCGTGTCTGGGTTCGTTCCCATGCCGAGGCCATTCTGCAGTGAAGTGTGGCTCTTCATTATGGTTTGTTTTCATCCACGGATCCTGTTATCTTTTTTTCTCTGATAATAAATTCCCTAAGAGGCCCGAAAATGGATTCTGCCGTAGTCACTGGTTTATCAACTGATTTTGTCCTTGTTTCTTGTTTAAGGGTCAGGACATTGCTATTGTAGTGAATGAAATGCAGTTTCTAAAGGGCCGCTGAGAGCAAATAGAAACCCCATTTAGAACGCAAGCATCAGTGTAAGTGGTTGTTGAGGATGACTCCGCCTTGCCCCTGCCAAGTAACTCGTTTCAATAGAAATTAAGAAATTGTAATTTGATAAGTCCTATAGGTTTTTTGCTAATTATAATTTCTCATTGTATTCTATCACCGAAAGCTGCAGAGGGAGGGCTATCTTGCAGTTGCAAAGAATGGACTTTTGCTCAGTTGCGGGAGTGCTTGAATTCTATCACTTTACTCACCCCTGGCAGGTGATAATTGAACTAAAAAGAGAGTAAGTCAGACAACAGTGGAAAAAGAATAGAGCCCAGCACCAGGCAAGAGATTTTCAACAAATATTTGCCGAATAAATGAATGAAAAGGAGAAAAGGAACCCTGAAAATTTTTAAGGGAGAGTCACCGTGGGCAGGATCTCAGAATTTCTGGGATCAGAATCAATTAGAAACATTCAGGCCATCCCATTCTGAGCCTGACTATGATTTTGCCATGAGGAAAACATGTGTTTCTTCTTTGAATAAAATTCTGGAGAATAAAAAGGAGGGGGGAGATAAATGTGGAGAGAAGCTGAACGGGATGAGCAGAGGATAAAAGCAAAAAGGGAAACAGACTAGAGCCTGTTATGAAGAAAGCTAACAGAAATTACGCAAATCTGCTCCCTCCTCTGTCCACTCTTCTAATTCCCTTTCCTTCCTTCTAGTATTTATACTCAGAATTCCAAAGGGAGATTTAAGAGCAATTTGGAAATATGTTAAGTAAGACAACACCAGGTGGCAAATAGCAATTTAATTCTCCTTGCCAGCAGAGCTAAAGACTTAGAATGCTTTTTATTAGCAAAGCTGGGTGGGAGGAGGACAGGAGGGAGGGGGGGGAGGAAAAAGCCATTAAAGTGTTTCTAGACAAAGGCAGCACAACGATGGATCAGCTCTTATACGAAATCTTTTAATTTGTGCATTAATTCTCCTTTTCATCTTACCGCCTGCTAGAAAATTAGTTGTAGAGGTATTTCAGACGTGTTCTCTGGAGCAAATATTTACACAGGAGTAGTGTGTTGACACTGTGTGGCTTTGGGTTTCTGGGAGCAGGCTGGTGCCTCTCGGGACATGTAAGCACAGAAGGCAGGCGAGGCCACACCCGTGAGAAGCTGGCTGGTTTCAGAGAGTCGTGTCTGCCCTCCACAACGAGTCAAGTGTGGCGCTTTTTGTTTTGAAAATAGGATAAGGGGTCAGCTGATGAAGTCTTTCCTGTATTGATGCCCTATTTGGTTTTTCTCCAATGGGGAAATTGGATTTTCCAAGACCCTAAACACACGCTTTGTAGATAGTAATAAATACATAGCATTGAAGAGAAATTAGAGTAACCTGCCATGGACCTTGCAGTTCTTTTGGCTTCTATACCCATTAGCACCTTCTCGGCCCCTCGTCTACTTCAGAGGCCCAAGACCAAGGATGTGGGAGCCCTGAGGCTCCTGGACTGAACGATAAGGAATGGTTCCCCCTTTTCCCTTTTTCTTTTTTTCCTTTAAGTTACGGACTCTTCTTTTGTGTGAAGATCAGTCGGTGCAAAGAAGCAGGTAGAAAGTTTCTCCCCTGAAGGGAACTGAATATCACGAGAGAAATGTGCAGCTGCGATGAGGTGAGCTTCAGAGGACTTGGGCGGCTCTCGGGCGCCCGGTCTGACCGGACCCCGCTCATGAAACAGGAAGTGCCCAGAGTGGTGCTTGGACCAATTCAGCAACACTGGCTGGGCTGTTCCTCTCCCGCTCTGCCAGGCTGACAGATGGGCTTGTATTGCTGGGGTTATGGGGGGACACCCCTCTGGTCTGAGGACACCGTGTATGCGGGGGCTCCCGCTGCCCGTCTCCCTGTGCCCACGTGCCCGGGTGAGGCCAGTCCTGTCAGACGTTAGGGTCACAGATTCTAGGTCCCAAGATCTCACACTATTTGGGATTTTCCCTTTAACATATATGATAAGCTGATAGAGCATCATATGTTAAGTGAACTGGCAGAGAGTCAATAAAAACAAAACAAAACAAAAAGTGATGCTGTGGTAGACAATAGTAAGACGGTTTTTAATGTTTTCAAAATGCTCTCTCCTGAGGAATGGTTCCCTCTTTTTGTTGTTTTTGTTTATTTGTTTGTATAAGGTTAAGGGCTGGGGCCTAAGAATCAGACTTAAGCCCCAGCTGATCCTGCGCTGATGGCCTCAGTCAACTCGTCTGTGAGTGGGGTTAATAATAGAATTTAAGTCATGAAGCCTAAATGAGTTAGTGTATATAATAAAGCACTTTCCATGTTTGTCCCCTTGAAAGCATCAAACTTAGCATTAACCTGTTATTAAATAGATCGAATAATGATATTAATCATTAATTAACTGATGTGAGGTTTAAACCTCTTTCTCTGCAGCGTCTTACTGCACTCTATTGAGGCAGAGCCACAGCTAGAAATTACTCTCCATTTCCCCAGAGATTTGTTCTCAAGGCCTCAGTGTGTTTCACTAAAGTTCTAAAAGAGCAGGCACTTTTGCATTTTATTGAGCTGGCCCAGAGGTCTAGATTCACATTATATCATGACCTTCCAAAGCAGCAAGAGCTGGTCCCCACACACAAAACCAAACAAAGAATTAGTCAGGTAATCAGTATGAGTCTTATCTGAAAAATTGTTTCCCATCTTGGGAATTTGCCTTTGGAAAAGAACTATTTTCTACTTTCCCTGAATAATAGGTCTTAGATCTGTGACTTATCCATACGGGGAGCATAAAAACCCCAGCTTTCCTTCATTTAGTTTTTCATCATATATTTATGGAGAACTTAGTGTAACGTTGGCTAGGGATTGGATGTCAAAGATGAACAAGACAAAATTGGTATGGAGGAATTTAGGTAGGGGAACTGTATGCACATCCATATATGGTGATGGGAGCTGTAAGCAGATCTGGGGAGGCTGAAAAGACTTCACTGAGTGGGTGGTATTATTTCTTGAAGGGTGAAGAGAAGCTTGCCAAGATGAAAACAGTAGAGAAGGCCATTCTAGAAAAATGGTGCATCATGTGCAAAGGGCCAACAGTCAGCAAAGGCCCTTGGTTATGGAGCAGATGAGTGAGAAATTTGGAGTGACTTGGGCATGGAATCCTCTCTTTTCAGCTGGATAAATGTGCCTGCCAAGACATACTCTTCAGGGCTGAGTGGTTGGTGAGAGCAGTGATTACCTCAAACTCTGGTGCTCAGACCCACAGGGAGGCTGCTAACTCATTTCCAAAAGAACCACCAAGGACCAGGCCTCAGAAGCTTTGAAATGGGTCGCCTGAGCGAAGGGTCACAGCAGAACTCCGCAGAGCTGGAAGGGATGGTGAGCCCCAGGGGCCAGGCTTGCAGGAGCCCTGGGGATTCGTGGAAAGGCCTAGGACAGTGCAGATGCACGTAAACAAGGAGATTTGGGGGCGGAGAGCTGCACGCTCGGGATTGTGAAGTGCCTTTTATGTCTTTCCAAGGTGTTGAGTTTTGTCTCTTCCTGCAGGCGAAGGTGAACTGGTAGACTGTCTTTACACCTTTGTGGTGTGGAGTAAGTTTAGGAAGGAAAGGGGCCAAGACAGGAATTCGCATTTAGTGAGGATACCCTTGCAGGGCTTTCAGGGCCCCTGCTACCGTCCGAGGAAGACTGGTATTGAAGAGGGAAAGGAGAGAGAGGTAGAATCTGGAGGCGTTTCTGGACTGGAGATGGCAGGTCCTGCGGCACTGGATGCAGGTGAGAAAGGAGGAGCGGTTTTGCAGAGGACTGCACTTGAGGGGAATCTGGCTGGAGCTGGACAATGTCAGAAGCCGGGATCTCAGTGTGCAGCCCAGAAGAGCGGCAAACAGGCAACACGGAGCTGGCGTTTCCCCTGGCAGCAAGCTGACCGTTTCACAGGGCTTAGTGCACTCGAGCCTTACCGCACCCCTGCAAGGGGCGTGTGACTCCTCCCAATTAAGACGCGGGAACTGAGGCACAGGGAGGTGAAGGAGCAGCCCGTGTTCAAACAACCGTACTGGCCAAGCTCGGTCCAGCACCCATGGCCACCTTGCTCTTCACCTCTGTTTCTGCCTTCCCAGAATACTGAGAAGCCATCATAGTTTAAAGTTTGAATTGGGGGGCGCCTGAGTGGCTCAGTCGGTTAGGCATCTGCCTTCGGCTCAGGTCATGATCCCAGAGTCCTGGGATCAAGTCCCACATTGGGCTCTCTGCTCAGCCAGGAACCTGCTTCTCCTTCTGCCTGCTGCTCCCCCTGCTTATGCTCGCTCTCGCTCTCACTCTCTTTCTCTCTCAAATAAATAAATAACATCTTTGGGGGGAAAAAAGAAAGTCTGAATTATTTCCAGATTTCAGAGGACAGCTTGAGCAGATCCACTAGGGCCTATCTGCATGAGTGGCTGAGGAATCCTAGCCAAGTAACTCATTGGAGGGAAGACACCGAGTGAGAGAAAAAGGCCCCCGGCAGCAGAGGATGTGCTCCTGATGGCCAGCCCACATTTCCCCAGGGACATGTGCCGGTGCACTGAGTACAGCAGGTGAAGAAATGAAAGGCCTGTCTCACATGTCTCCTTAGGACACAGTAAAACAGGCTGGTGAAGGTGGTCTCGGGAGGACTGGAGGCCTGAGGCCTAGGGGGGATAGGAGATTGTACAGCCCTTGTCAGAGCATTGGCGGACTTAACCAAAGGACTTAGTCATTCAAGATGGCTCCAGAGGCTAGAGGAAGGAAAATGACATCTCTGTAGCAGCCTCAAACAGATCCATGACACTCCTAGGGGCTTCTCTGAACCCTGGAGAATAATCTACAAAAGGCTGAGGTTCTTACAACTCTGCCAGTGATCAGAGTCACGGACAGTGTTTTGCTGTCTTAACCCTATTTCCCCCTCAGGCAAGAGCACAGAGCAGAGGCATGTGATGAAGAACCATAATAGCCAACCTGGGTTGAATGTTCACTCCATCCCAGGTGTGGCACTAAGTGTTAACCTATATTCTCTTATTTAACCCCCGAAATAATATCAAGAGGTAAATGCTATTATTGCCCCATCTACGCAAGAGAGATGGGACCAGAAGAGACGTCCCTGAGTTCTGTCCCAAGTTAAAAGTTTATGACCTGAGGATCCTATAAGCCTATTGTGATCATTACTTTTTTCATATCGAATCAAAAAATCCAATTTGAATACACTTTACACAAATTCTAAGGCTACTTTGAAGATGGCCAACGTCTTCTTTAATTTGAAGTTTGTTTTCCCAGCTGACTGGATTTGTCTCCAGCAGCCTGGAGGTGTGAAATGACATCACCATCTGATCAGCATCTCAAAACATTTTGGCTAATTTAAAAAAATAGAGATCTTGAATGCACTCTCTTAATTATATTTGACCATTTGAGCATGCTGCGCGAAAACCCTGGGTAGGCAGCCTGTTCTGCAATTTGTTTCTGAAACAAGCTTTTGAGTCTCATGGGCTGAGAGGATTCTGTTTAAAGGGTGTACACTGTGAATCACAGTTTCAAAGGAAGACGGCAAATACAAAACGCAGCCAAGCAATTTGTAAAACTGGATTGCTGACAGGAATCCAGGAAGCAGCAGAAAAACAACCAAACACAAAAACATTGTCAAGTGCCTGGATGTAATCTGAAGTAACGAAGTGGAATGAGCCCGGGATGACACGATGACACAGGGGAACAGAGATTGAACAGGCGGTCTTGTTTCTGGAAACGAGCAGCACGGCTGATCTGAGCCCTGAGAACATTCCACAGACCCAGGGTGGCGGGCTCTCCTGCATTTGGCATACAAGCTGCCTTCACCTGCCCCTGGTGGGTGTTGGGTTCACCACAGGGACAGGGAACTGAATGTTTCCTCCATTAGATTCAGATGCTTTATTACATTCATTAGGCGTAAGCAATACAAAGCTCTTTCAGTGATTACTTTTATCTTCATCACAGCTAACACGTACGGAGCGTTCTCCTTTCAAAATGGATCAGAGTCTCTCTGGTCCTCACTTGAATGTAAGCTCCTCGAGGGCAGGGATTTTCGCTTATTCTGTTCACTGATGTAACTCACAGGACCTAGAATCGTGCCCACCACGCAGCAGATGCTCCTTAATGTTTGGTGAATGAATGGATGAATGAACAACCTTGTGCTTGAACTTGGGCAGGCAATAGTCTAAGTGCTTTACCGATGCACGCCATCTTGATCACAATCCTGTGATGCTGGCATTCATTATTATTCCTGTATTACAGATGAGCCAACGGAGTCCCATAGAAGTTAATTAGCTTGTGTGGGATCGTGGCCCAGGCAGGCTCAAACCCAGGCAGTCTGATTCCTGAATCTACCTCTCCGTACTGTCACTTTTTCAAGCCTGTTTCCACTGTTAGTTTTTCCTCAGTCTCACTCCATTTACTTCCCTACAGTGTTCTTCCAACACATCACCCTATTTTATCAAACTTCTTTACATGCAAAAGAAGCTTTTTTATTTTGTTCTTTTTAAAGCACAAATTATACCTTGTTCTTAGGGCTTATGCAAAAGGTCTTTGAATTCATTTACGTGTAGGAAACAATTAAGACGGGAGACTAGAAATACTACCTTAGGTAGGAGCCTAAATTTATATTTTTCTTTTAAGGACAACTTAAGCTATTATGATTTTTAAATAAAAAAGTGTTTATACTCATTTTTTTTCCTGTGGCACAGCATAAAAATCATTTTTTTTTTTAGAAGTAAGTAATATGGCACAGAATTACCCAGGCTAGGGGCACCTGGGTGGCTCAGTGGGTTAAAGCCTCTGCCTTCAGCTCAGGTCATGATCTCAGGGTCCTGGGATGGAGCCCCGCATTGGGCTCTCTACTCAGCAGGGAGCCTGCTTCCTCCTTTCTCTCTGCCTACTTCTCTGCCTACTTGTGATCTCTGTCTGTCAAATAAATAAATAAAATCTTAAAAAAAAAAAAAAGAATTACCCGGGCCATAAAATTATAAATATAAGTTTTTTTTAAAGATTTTATTTATTTATTTGACAGACATAGATCACAAGTAGGCAGAGAGGCAGGCAGAAAGAGAGAGAGGAGGAAGCAGGCTCCCTGCTGAGAAATCTAAGTTTTTAATCTTTAATTTTTATGTAGCCTTCTTAATTCTTCAGGGCAATTTTATCTCTCTAAAGCAATCAGATATGTGTAAATGATACTGTGTTTAGAGAGGTACAGACTTACCACTGGGGAGATAAACACATGTTAGGTAACTACAAATTGCAGCCTGTGCTGAGCTATCCTTTTTTTTCATAAGACTTCTTTTAAATTGGATAAGTCTAAGTGTTCTTGCTCAGGCAAGGGAAAATTGAGGGCAACTTCTGGTTTGCCACTGTATTCTGTGGTGTTTGCTTAAGGAATTTTTTCAGTTCAATTTTGAACATTCTAATTTACAGCATTAAAACTCCCTATGTGATCAAGTTCTACCTGCCACCTTTTCTATCTGATTTCCTGCCATCTCCTACCCCTCATGCCCTCCCAGCTAAAGAAAATCATGTTCCAGCTATCACCATTCCCACAGATTGGTCAGTCCCTGCAGAGTCCCCTTTGGCAAGAGGAGGTAGTAAAACTTTGCTGAGTGTGTGACCATTTCCCTTTTGTTTTGGGGGTCTTCAGACTGTAATTTAGTAGCATGTGAAGAAGGATGTAACATTAAACAGAGCCCTTTAGTAGTAGTAATTTTTATAAGTTACAGCAATTCCTTACAGAAAGCTCAGTTTTAGAGCCATAGACTCTTAAGAGAGACCTTAAATAATCATCTCATACAAGCTCTCAGGTAACTCAGACATTGTGTATTTGCTAACTCCTTTCTGAATTATATTAGTAGAAATCAAAGTTACAATTACATTCTTCGAAAAATATTATTTTTCCGGGGCTCCCGGGTAGCTCAGTCAGTTAAACTTCCAACTCTGGATTTCATTTCGGGTCATGATCTTGGGGTCATGAGATCGAGACCTGAGATGTGTTCTGTGATGTGTTTGGAGCCTGCTTAAGATTCTCTTTTTCCCTCTGGCCCTCCCCCAACCTCTCCCACTCTCCCCACCCTCACTCAGAACTTTCACTCCTGCTCTCTCTCTCTCTGTCAAAAAAAAATATATATACTTTTTTCCTATAGAAAATGTTTTATAATAAACACAGAAAAATACTTCTATATAATTTGTGTCCATCTCAAATTTAGCTGAGTTAGTAGAAACAATTCTTACAGAATTAGACAAAGTCCCTTTTCTTTAGGACAACTTCTCCATTTGACTACGCTTCTCAGACAATGCAAATGTGACATCTGAATCTTATTTCAATGTGTGGAAAACTATGCCACGAAACCATCATACCTCAAGACCCATTGTTATCCTGCAAACTAATTTAGAAGGATCTCTCCCAAGAGAAAAGCAGATCAACTACTTTAATTTTTCAAACAATAGCCTTGGTTGAATATTTCTGTCTAAATTTAATAGAAAGTTCTTCAGCAGTTTTCTTTTTTGCAGTTGTAAATGAGTCCTTAAAAAAAGATTTTATCTTGCCATTTGCGATGACGTGGATGGCACTAGAGGGTATTATGCTCAATCGGAGGAAGACAACTATCATATGATCTCCCTGATATGAGGAAGGGGAGATGCAACATGGGGGGCTTGGGGGGTAGGAAAAGAATAAATGAAACAAGATGGAATCGGGAAGGAGACAAACCATAAGAGACTCTTAATGACACAAAACAAACTGAGGGTTGCTGGGGGTCAGGGGGTCGGGAGAGGGTGGTGGGGATATGGACATTGGGGAGGGTATGTGCTATGGTGAGGACTGTGAAATGTGCAAACCTGGCGATTCACAGACCTGTACCCCTGGGGCTAATAATACATTATATGTTTATTAAAAAAAAATAAAAAAAATTTAAATCGGAAAAAAAAAAGATTTTATTTATTTATTTGTTGGGGAGAGAGAAAGAGAGAGAGAGAGAGCACAACAAGCAGGGGGAGCAGGCAGAGGGAGAAGCAGGCTCCCTGCTGAGCAAGGAGGCCAATGTGGGACTCAACCCCAGGACTCTGGGATGATGACCTGAGCCATGGCAGATGATTAACTGACTGAGCCACCCAGGCATCCCTGTAATAAATTCTTTGTAACTGTAGATACTTAAAAAAAAAAAAAAAGAATATATTTTCTTACTGGATAATTTTTACAAATTTTAGTTCTGTCAAGTTTTTTTGTTAAAAACATTAAGTATTTATCTTTGATTTATTTTATGTTCCTTTGATTGGATCTAAGGATCTCTAAGTGCAGGTAGATCTCAAATTTTCTTTTTCTTTTTCTTTTTTTAAGATTTTATTTTTCAGTAATCTCTATACCAAACATGGGGCTCAAATTTACAGCCCCAAGATCAAGAGTCACTGACTCTTGACTGAGCCAGTGAGGCACCCCAAACCTCAGATTTTCTAATCCAGATCTCCACATCTTTAATTTTTAGGGGGAAAGACCATGTTCCACCTCTGCATTTCCCTAATTAACTAGACAAATCATGCTCTGCTCTAAGGAACATTTCCAAATATCAGCTAAGAACTTTTCCCCTCCACATCCCTAGAGTCCTCCCAAGGGCAGTCTCCTCCCTCCCAACAGCATATAGTCACTAACCTAAGATTGATCCCCTTTCCTGACCCCCATTAACCTTTCAGTTTTTCTTCAGGGGTAATTTTTGACCACTGAAAATTAAATAACTCCAAATGTGTATAATCTCAATACTAAATATATTACAACACTGTAAGTCACAATTTTTAAGCTGACTGAAGTGATTTGGCAAAGTTTTAAAAAGGAGACCTATAGGTAGTGTGATGATGATGATAATATGTTTATTTTCCAAAGAACTTAGGAAAATCTACACAGTTATATTTTATAGATGTTGTACTGTGTAATCACATAATACAGAATGTTGACTCCATCAGTATCATTCACAAAAGCTGATGACGGTAAAAGCTAAGAACATGATTCCATTCTATACAGGTTCTTAATTCTGTACCTGGTAAAACAAATCTAATCACTGGTCTGTCTATGTAATTTGCTTTTCTTTAGTTTAAGGTGTTTTTCTTCTTGTAGCCTTCAAGGTAGAGACACTATCTGCCACCATACATAGAATCTGGAAAAGGAAATATCCTTGATTCTTCCCTTTCTGTCCTCCTTTAAACCCAATAAATCTCTGGGTTTTCTGATACAACTCCAAGTATTTTCCATTTGTGTTTCCCGCATGAAGATTAGAAAGAAAAAATAAACCTTTTATTATTTATTGATGATACAGTTGTCTTCATAGAAAACACAAAAGAATCTATAGAAAAATTATGAAAATCACTGAGAGAGTTTGGCTAGGTTGCTGAATACAAAATCAATGCACAAATAGCAATTGTGTTTTTATACATCAGTAGAAGTAGTTAGAAAATACAATTTTGAGAAAAGATGTCATTTATAATAGCAGCAAAAATATAAAGGAACAAGAGAATCTTTCATGATAAACAAGCTTTTTATGAAAACATTTTAGGACTTTGTGGATTGATAATAAAGAAGGGCTAAATAGATGGAAAGATGTTTTGTGTTTATAACCAGAAAGATTCATCATCCATTGCTCCTATATAGACTATTTTACTTTATTTTATTCTTGCTTTAATGTTTATTTTTAAAATTTTAATCCTAGTATGGTTAATCAATGTTATATTAGTTTATAGGTGTACAATATATTGATTCAATAACTCGATGCATTTCTCAGTGTTCCTCAAGATTGGTGTACTCTTGGGGTGCCTGGGTGGCTCAGTGGGTTAAGCCTCTGCCTTCGGCTTAGGTCATGATCTCAGAGTCCTGGGATCGAGCCCTGCATCGGGCTCTCTGCTCGGCGGGGAGCCTGCTTCCCTTCCTTTCTCTCTGCCTGCCTCTCTGCCTACTTGCGATCTCTCTCTCTCTCTCCCTCTTCATGTCAAATAAATAAATAAAATCTTAAAAAAAAAAGATAGTGTACTCTTTTTTAAAAAAGTTTTTCGATTTTTTTATTAACATATAATGTATTATTAGCCCTGAGGGTACAGGTCTGTGAATCGCCAGGTTTACACACTTCACAGCACTCACCATAGCACATACCCTCCCCAATGTCCATAACCCAACCACCCTCTCCCTCCCCCCCTCCCCCCACAACCCTCAGTTTGTTTTGTGAGATTAAGAGTCACTTATGGTTTGTCACCCTCCTGATCCCATCTTGTTTCATTTATTCTTTTCTGACCCCCAAGCCCCCCGAGATTAGTGTACTCTTAATTCCCTTCTTATTTTACCCATCCCCCCACCCACCTCCCCTCTGGGAACCATCAGTTTGTTCTCCATACTTAAGAGTCTGGTTTTGGGGATGTCTCTTTATTTCTTTGTTCATTTGTTTTGTTTCTTAAATTCCACATATGAGCGACATCAGATGGTATTATTCTTTCTCTAATTTCACTTAGCATTATACTCTCTAGATCCATCCATGCTGCTGCAAATGGCAAGATTTCGTTCTGAGTTATGGCTGAGTAATATCCCCTTGTGTATATCCACCACTTCTTTATCCATTCATCTATCAATGGACACTTGGGCTGCTTTTATAATTTGGCTATTGTAAATAATGCTGTTTTAAATATAGGGGTGTACGTATCCCTTCAAATTAGTGTTTTTTTTAATTTGGGGGTAAATACAAACACTGTTGAAGAGACTACCTTTTTTCCTATTGGATATTCTTTCCTCCTTTGTTGAAGATTAATTGACAATATAATCCTGGGCTTCAGACCAGTTCGTTTGAAATCCAGGTCCCCACGGGTCTCCCCATCTCTCCCTGTCTAGAAATTTAGGAACTAATTCTAAAATGTATGAAGAAGTACAAAGGGCCAAGAATGGTCAAGCGACTCCTGAAAAAGTGTCTTGGTTTGTTATATCAAGACTTATGAAGGCAAGGTAATAAAGACCATCAGTATTGACACGAGGTTAGATAGACCAATGGAAGAGAATAGAAAACCCAGGAAGAGACTAAATGCAAATATGGAAATTCTGTTAAGGATTGAGCATTGCAGATCAGTGAAAAAAGCATGCACAATTCAGTAGTGCTTTTGAACCAACTTGCTATCCATACAGAAAAACATCAAGCTGGATAGCTCCCTTGCACATTAAAATTCTATTCTAAATGAATTAAAGACTTCAAATTGAAAGCCAAAATTGAAAAAAATTTACAAGAAAAATAGGAGAATATCTTTAGGAACTTAAGCTATATACAGACTTTTAAAAGAAGACTCAAAAGCACAAACTATAAAGGAAAATTATGATGAATTCAAATATATTAAAAATAAAAATGTTCATTAAAAGATGACTCAGAAGAAGAAAAAAACAAGCAACAAACTGAAAGAAGACATTTGCAACACATACCATTGACAAAATACTATGTACTCTAATTAAATAAACCAATAGGAAAGGCAAACAACCCAATAGAAAATACAAAGTGAGGAAGGCATGAAAAGGTACTATACAGAAGCAGAAACACAAGTGGTCCATAAATAGATGAAAAGGTCCACAATCAAGGAAAATTAAAATCACTGATGAGGTACTATTTCACGCTCACCAAAATATTACAAAGTCTAATAATAATAAGTCTCAGAGACAATATAGAAAAATAGAAATTTCCACTTTGGAAAATAATTGGCAGTGACCAGTGAGGTCAACATGTGCAGAACCTATGACAAGAAATTCTACTCCTAATCAGTATATCGAGTATTTCTAGCACACATGCACCAGGGGACCCATACAAGAAATCTGTAGTGGTCTTGTTCATGACAGCTAATACTGGAAACAACCCAAATGGCTACAACAAATAGAATGGCTAGATGGTCATACATATTACACAGAAGGAAAATAAACGACAGTAGCATACAGAAACACACTCGGATCTTAATAATACAGTATTCAAAGAAGAGAACATGTCATATACTATACGCTATACAATTTTGTGTCAACAAAGTATAAAATAGACAGAACTAAATATATTGCTTTGGGTAGGGATATGTCCTTATTGAGCAGAACAAAGGAAAAAAGGGGAAAATTGTGGTTGACATGAAATCTAGGCAAGAGAAGGATGGACGCCATTGAGGAGGGATTTGCTTAAAACAGAGCATTTCCTAAGGATCCATTTCTCAGGGAGCAGGTACGTAAATGGTTCTTCTCTTTCCTCTTTAAGCTGTATGTGTGCAATTACATGGAGAAGAGAGAAGTAGAGATGGGGGAATGAGAGAGGGGCAGGAAGAGAGACACGTCTCATGTGCTCAGCTCCTTTCTGTGTGACATCTTGGTATCTCTGTAAGAACATTTCCATCTTTGTTTTCTGGTGTTATGGGCTAAATTTTTTAGCCTTCTATTCATATATGGAAGTCCTAAACCCCAGTATCTCCAAAAGTGACTGTATTTGGAGTCAGGGTCTTTAAAGAGGTAATTGATTTAAAATGAGGTAGTTAGGGCAGACCCTAGCTCAGGATGATGGATGTCCTAAAAAAAAGAGGAGAATTGTGCAAACACAAGTACAGAGAAAAAACCACGTAAAGACACAGGGAGAAGATGGCCATGTACAAGCCAAGGAGAGGGGGGGGTCTCAGGAAAACCCAACTCTGCCCACACCTTAATCTCAGATCTCTCACTTCCAGAATTGAGAGTAAATTCCTTTCGGCTGTTGAAGCCACCCAGCCCATGCTACTTTATTATGGCAGCTCTATCAAACTCATACGTCTAGTTTGAGTCGTTCTCTGTTACTTGTGGGGTTCTGTTCATGCACCTGCTGTGTTCTTCAAGTCTCAGGCGCTTGGCCTTGCCCCTCCGTGGCCTGGCATGCCCCTCACTCCTGGTGCCTTTCCCAGCTCGAGGCCTACTTGTGCTGCCTCCAGAAAGCCTGTCGTCAACTGTACAGGCAGGGCTCGGTACCCCTGCCTGGGACGTCCAAGTTAGCCTCTGCCTGTTTCTAGGGTTCCAAGGAGTACTTTAGATCGGAAGCCTCTGCTTTTGTGTCTCTCTGTCCCTTAGCGAGCTCTCTGAAGGCAGACAGAGTAACATTCACCTGTGCCTGCCCCATAGGTAAGCGCTGGGCACACAGGAGTAGCCCAGCGGCGCTTGTGGGTCACACACAGTAGAAGAGCACAGACCACACCCGGAGAAGGTAGTCTGGGGAAACACTAACAAGGACCATCTAAAATGGTAAACTCCTGTGTTACTCATTTTATTTGTATTTATTTCATTTTGCATTGAAATAGTATATAAATTCTGAGGAGGGGAGGGAGAGGGACATCTAATTCCAAAATTACTTGGCATCTTTTGGTGTAGATTTTCCCTTCAGATGAAAAGCACATGTCACCACCAATATGCCTATTTCAGTTCCCAAAAGCAAGCACAGGAGTAAAATCCTAAGCTGATATTGCTAATGACCGTATCTGCACACTGGTGTCTGACAACTGAGTGGTAGGTGACATTTTCATCCAGTAGAACTTACCAGATGCCTTATCCGTGCTGGCCACTGGGGATGGTGGGCAAGACGTTCCCTGTGAGGCCCGCATTCTGATGAGCGGAGGCAACGGGCAGGAAAATGCCAGGTAGTCATACATACATGCAAAGCAAATACGTTGCATAGGTTATGGGATAGAGAGTAATGGGGTTCCTTTTGGTTGGGTGGTCAGGGAAGCCCTGTCTGAGGAGCTGGCATTTGAGAAAGACCAAGATTCCGGATGGAGGAAGTAGAAAAGCGGAGCTCCAGGGCAGAACAGAGGAACAGAAGGGAGGCAGGCCAGTGCTGCCAGGTGTCGTGGGTGGTAGGGAGTAATGTGGGGAGGTGGTAGGCAGGGTCCAGATCATAAAGGGTGTCATAGGATCAAGTGGGGCTTCCATTCAAAGCGTTAGTAGAAAGTCATTGAAGGGTTTAAAAAGGGGAGTGGCACAATGTGACTCACATTTTTCAAAAGATCATTTGGCTTCTGTGTGAGGGATGGATGGGGGGTATCAGAGTCAAAGTCATGGATGCTGTTTAAGCCCACGGGACTGATAAGATTATCTGGGCAGCCAGAACAGATCAAGAAGATAATGGGGCTGATCCTTGTGGTACTCCAAAATTTAGAGACATCCAGCCAAGGTGATAGAAAAGGAGTTCCCAGAAACCATGGCAGCTAAGATAAATGCTTCAAGAGGAAGAAAAAGCGTGAAGTGTTGCTGAAGGATCGAGTGAAAAAAGGCCATTGAATTTGGAAACAAGGAAATTTCATGTACACTGACAAGAGGAATTTGGGTAGAATTGATATTTGAGAAGGTTTATGAGAAAATGAAAAGTGAGAGTGAAGGTGGAAAGACCAAACGAGCCCTTCTCAAAGTCATGCTCTAAGGAGGAGCAGAAAATGGGAGAACTTTCTGGAGGGAACACTTTCTGTGGGCACAAGAGAAAGTGTGGAGATTCCGGAACTTGTTTGTATGCTAATACAAAAATAGATATTATGATGAACAATTTGGGCATCACAATTCTTGAGACAAGAAGAGGTAGGAAAAAAAAGAAGCTAGGAAACATAGAAATTTGGGTTGTTATCAACAAGACAATACTAAAATTCAACTTAGTAACTTCAATTTGCTAAAAGTTCACTTTGAAAAAATATCAAAGTTATTCTGTAACTCTGGGCTATAAAATAAATACTACTAATAATGATAATGACGATGCTAAGAGAACTATTTTTACTGAGTACTTTCTATAAATCAGGTACCCAGCTGCTTTATTTAGTTTATCACTCAGACAACACCCGGATGAAGAACGTATTTTTTTTTTTTTTACAAATGAGAAAATTGGGGCTCAAAGAGTTTCATGTGTTCATGACGAATAGGTGGGAGATTTAGGATCTAAATCCAGACCAATTGCCCAAAGATGCTCAGACACAGCCCCGCCTCCCAATGCCTCTCCACCCTGTGCTTCCCTGGAGCCCCAAGGGCCCTGAGCTCCTATGATAGAACATCCCGCCTTAGCTATGTATGTGGCAAGGTACTGGGAATCTGTCACACTGTTCCGTTTAGAAGCAACTTCATTTTTTTTCCTTTTGAAATTATTAAATTCTGTCTCCCGTGACTGAAACGGTTACCACTGCGAATGCAAGAGCTGTTTTCCCATACCAGCCGTTGTCTGAAAACAAAACGTCCTGTAGGAATAAATTTCTGTTCCAGACAAGTTCTAGCAAGCTGTTGTTTCAGGTTGTTTATATTTTCTAAAGGCTCTTTATTTGGAGTTTATAAATACATGTGTATGTTTGCAGCACAGTCTGTTTGAGAACAAGAATTGTGTATTTGTGTTTGTTTGTTTTTACTACTTTACATTTCCTTTATGCTTCTCTTAGAGCTTGGTATGCAGAAAAGATGTTCAGTAGGGGAACGCTGCTGGGTTGAAAGGAAGTGTTTGTGGAAAGCTGAGACTCTTACTGAGCTCCCTCCTATTTAGGTCATGAAAACTCCAGGGAATGAGAATTTTATTAGATTGGATCCCTGATTGAAAAAGCCCTCCTTCCATTTTTAGCAACCTGGGGAATGATCAGTTCCTAAAAGCTGAAAATATGCTGTTCTTTGTGCATGTGCGCCATATGAGAGGCCCTCATTCTCTGAGCCATAAGAGCTACTTCAACGCAATCAGCTTCCAATGGGGAACAAAATTTCATACTAACTAATTTTTTTAAATGTTTGAGATTTGTGTGGAAAAATGAAACTAGATAATGTGAAAAACTCCCCCAAATCTTTAATTTATATTAAGAAGGTTCAGGTCCATATTATATGATAATATGGCCCAAGTGTCAGAATAAACCACGAATGTGTGAATCATTTACCTGGGCAGGGGGTGGACTTTTGTATATTACAGTGTCCTTTGCTTCCTGGCTGATTTTATAGTCTGGTCAGACAAAGAACTGTTTTTACAGAAAATACCGCCTAGGGTTACCAGTTTTCCCAACTGCCTTTCTCAATCCTTTGGCTTTCAAATCATTCTTTTTTTTTTTAATAATTTTTTAAAGATTTTATTTTTATTTATTTGACAGAGATCACAAGTAGGCAGAGAGGCAGGCAGAGAGAGAGAGAGAGAGAGGAAGCGAAGCAGGCTCCCTGCTGAGCAGAGAACCCGATGAGGGGCTCCATCCAGGACCCTGGGATCATGACCTGAGCTGAAGGCAGAGGCCTTAACCCACTGAGCCACCCAAGCGCCCCTCATCCTTTTTTTTTTTTTGAAGCAGCTGTCTTGCATCCCCTTGCAGATTCCCTCTTCAGTTTTAAACACCTAACCCTGGCAGATCCTGCCTGGAAACAGCTCTGTCTGAGAGGGAAGCCGTTCTCCAACATCGTTGCCATGAAAACCGCCCCTTCCGTGAGATTGCATCTCCACTCTGCACATCTGTGCTAGGCGTTTGCCCCTCCTGACAACCAGAGAGTTAATGACTTATGCCCTGGATGAGCTGCACGGTGGAAGAGGCATGAACATTACGGAGGAGATGTGATAATGGTCATGCGTGAGGCTTCATTAGTGGTCTGTTTCCATTTGCTCGTTTCTCTAAGCTATGTAATTTTGGAGCTAAGATAAAAACTTTCTACTATCCCTATTTGAAGTAGTGGGGCAGGGGGGGAAAGGAAAGAAAACACTAGAATGATGTAAAGTATTAACCCTTGCTTTCTCTCCCCCTTCACCTCATTTGTTTTGTTTGTTTGCTCGTTTTTTTTTTAAGGCCCTGAGATCAAGACCTGAGCTGAGATCAAGAGTCAGACACTTAACTGACCGAATCACCCAAGTGCTCCCCATTCCAGCTTCCTGACATTCCCTATTTCTCCTGAGTAACATCCTCCCTCCTGCTTCAGCATTAACCCCAATTACTAACATTCCCTACCTACCTCTTCTTCCCTCCAGTCCAGGCATTGAGGGGGAAAGAAAGGCAGACTAGCAGGGCCTGGAGGACAAAAGCCTTTTTCCAAGATGTATTTGGATTATTAAACAATGATGAGATAGATCTAGGACCTGAGAAAAGGTGGGAGGACTGCACCTTTCGTCCCACCCCATCATTTAAATTCTCAGTGCACCCCAGGGACCGGGTGTAGCTCGGTGGAGCAGCTCTTCTAATTACAGCCCTTCAGGGAATGCTGTCTTGCTGCCTCCAACCTCCTTCTGTACCACCTACTGCCCACCACTCTTTATCCACCGACTCACGGCATCCCAGCCCAGTGCAGGCCCCCAGCCACCACCCCACTGCCCTGCCAACGTCTAAACCTGGCTTAGATGACCATTTTTTTTTTTTAAAGATTTATTTATCTATTTGACAGACAGAGATCACAAGTAGGCAGAGAATCAGGCAGAGAGAGAGGAGGAAGCAGGCTCCCCACTGAGCAGAGAGCCCGGCAGGGCTCGATCCCAGGACCCTGGGATCATGACCTGAGCTGAAGGCAGAGGCTTTAACCCACTGAGCCACCCAGGCGCCCCTTAGATGACCATTCTGTCATCAACCACAATGGAATTGATTGACATCTAGAAGCTCTATGCTATCTGGACTACACCAATCTACTACTGTATGCTAATGAGGTGGCACTAACTTGTGCTGACATGAAAAAAATTGCAAAACTATGTCCATTAGATGATAACATTGTGCTAAAAATTACATTTACATATATATTAATACAGGGAACTGGGCCGTACCATCGAAGTCTCATCCGAATCATCAAGGTATGGTGGACATCACATACTGAAAGGAAGGTGGCGTGGGCTGCCCTGAATGAATTTTCAAAGTCGATGCTGAGAACGGGTGCTGGGATCCTCTTTCTCATTTTGATACTGTAAGAAAGTGGAGATAGAGGGCTTTGTGAGGAAACGCAGTAGAAGAGTTCCGCTACTGAATGCCAGGAGTGGGGAAGTGCTGGTTCCTGCTTCTGGGGCTCCAGGAACGTGGGCTTCAGAAGACACTAGCAGAGGTGTGTGTTCTCTGAGTTGGAGGCCCTATAAACTGGCGCTGAGAGAGCTCATGAGGCTTTTGGCAGGGAGAATGGAGGCTATGCCTGAGAAGCAACCGTGCCCCCTTTGATCCAGGTTCACGGACAGGAAATTCGAGGCTGTTTCTCACAGACCCTGGGCCAAGAGGCACAGAGAGCCAGTCTGCAGCCACTAAGCCATTTTGAGTCCAAGGAATGCTGGGGAGGGCGAGGGCCTCCGTCAGCAAGAATCGGAGTGAGGAGTAGATCTTCAGAGACCTGAGGAGTGAAGCGGGCTCCAGCCAGTTGAAGAGGCATCACCCAGGCCTGAAGGGCCCGGCAGGGGCCCTCCAAGATGTCTCAGAAACACCCTGGAGAGAAGGTCTTGGCTCTAAGCCAAGCTCAAAGAGCCCCCGTCAACAGCCAAGGAAGGAGGTCTGCCTTTTTTGCCTCTCCCCCCAACCCCCGGACTTCGCCAAGGGAGCAAGTAGGAAAGAAGAGAGAAAAGAGAGAAAGAAAACCAGACCCACCACCTTCAAGAAAGGAAAAGTCTTTCCTTTGAACAAAGGCTGAATGGATTGAATAAAATCTTGGGCTGGATGCCTAATTTCTGATTGAATCCTGTACTCCGTGATGGCTTGACAGGCCGGTACCTAAAAACCGAGTAAGAAAATTGAGGAGCCTGCCGACTTCTCAGCCAGTGGCAGAGAAAAGTTTTCCCCTGAAAAAACTTTAAAGGGACATAGGGAAATAAAACTGTGTTGGGGTTTCTCTTACATTCCATTGGTGTGCTCTGTGGAAAGAGTAGTTTCATAAACAGGGAAAGCTTTCCCAAAAGAGGATGTGCCCACTCTTGTTATCTTGGGCGGTGGGACCTGGAAATGGCTCACTTTTTCTCTTATCTATTTCCATTATGGTTGAATTATATAAGCAGAGCATGGTTGCTTCTGTAGTCAGAGAAGCCACTGTGATAAATGTGCCCCACTAAAATATCCGAGGAAAAAATCATCTTCATGACAAAAATATTATTGGTGGGAAAGAGAGCAAGCTGAAAAATGACACAGCCATCATCATAGCTAACATTTGTAGAATGCATTACATCTTGCAAAACACTGTCATTTTAATGATCTCATTTGATTGTTACAGCAAGCCTAGAGTTATGCATTTGAATTATTTACATTGCGCAGATGGAGAAGCAGAGTGTTATAATTGTTGGTTATTTAGCTTGGCCAACAACACGGCTAGTAAAGAGAAGGCTCGAATTCAAGTCTTCTGGATTTAAGTCCCATATTCTTCCCATTTCACAGTGCTGAGTGCTGTATGGCAAGGATATTTCACCGTCAGGAGATCCTCCATTCCCCTGGTCTGCCCCCACCGGGCTACCCCTGCTGTCTTGCGGGCCAAGGCAGGATGCCGCCTGCCATGACAACAGTCTGTTGAACTACATCCCACTTTCCTCTCTAATCACTGGAATCTCTATGTATGTGACACTTCATCTTTTACCCCATCTTTACACAGATGTTTCTGCCGAATTCCATACCTGTCAACGACTCCATCTTTTTCCAGCATCACGGTCCCAAACTTCACTTTGCTTTGATTTATCCTTCTCATTTTATTCCACATTGGGTCATGTTTAAGTCTTTTTGTTTGTCTCCTGGAGGAACTCATAGATCTGTCCATAATCCATTTCAGTGGGTTGGGCCCACCGCACTTGGGGGCATGTCATTTTCTAAGTGGCTCTTTTCCAATCATCCATTTTTAAAATTACCCTTTTCTAGAAGCTTTGTCTGACCGCATCTGACCACAGAGGTTTCTAGACTTTGTGTTCTCATGGGAAGCTGCACACGGTGTTGTAATGGCCTATTTACATCACTCTCCAGTCCCCTCCTTCCCAAGGAAAGGACATCCTTGAGGGCAGAGAGTATGCCTTACCTTTTTACTATCATTTAGCTTCGCAAATGAAGCTGGCAAAATACTAATTTCCCAATACAAGCTGAGAGAGTGACTAGGTAATTTTTTCACGAAAGACTCAAAGATCTACAAGGATGCCTTTGGAGCTTGTGAAATCTGGTTGTGCAGAAGTGGGTAAAGTGATGCTAGCTCTCAGGAGAGGGAGGGAGATGGCCCAGGCAGCGGGACCCAGGGCTACGGGTTTGGATATGAGAGTGCAGAAGAAGGGAGGGAGCATGAGTATCGTGCCAGGGCTGCTAAGGTTCTACTTGGGAAAAACGAGCCGGCTGGAGTGCTACCGCTACTTAGCCCCCACTCGCTCCTGCTCTGGCCAGCTTTAGGTCCATTGGGAGTTTTCTCATGGACCTCGAAGAAAGCACGGCTGTCCCAGCCTCTAGCTGTGGCAAGTGAGGTAGGTGGGCAAACTACAGGCTCACCCCAGGCCTTGGGAAGCATCAGGATGTCCCAGCGAGGAGCAGGTGGGGTGAGCTGCAGCAGTGCCGTGGAGACATTGTGGACGCAGCCAGAGGTCGTGAGCACGAGGGAGCAGTCACACCTGGGAGGGCCCCAGAATGAATCAGAGGCCCAAGCAGCGGATGGTGGTGTAGTCCTGGGGAGGGAGACACTTTCCAGTTGGGCTGGGGTGTTCTCCTAAGTCCTAGCTGTGGGGGAGAGAGGGGCCCAAATCACTTCTTGTGACCATTTGTCATGATGGTGAGGCTGGGAGGCAATCTCATCCCATCCCAGTCCTTGGCCCACCAGACGCTTTCACTGGGCCACTCATACTTCAAACGCTTCTAAGATTCCTCACTCACTACTGAACAAATGTGAAATTTTAGCATGAAAGGTGTACCTTTAGTGGGTCCCCCAAAATGCCTTTTATTCTTTACCTCCAGCCAGTCACGTCCAAGAATCCTCCATTTCCACAAGTCCTGCCTGGTTAGCACTGCTTCGCAAAAAGGCCCGAGTCATCCTCCTCTGCTCTTGCTCAGTGGGTCCTCCTGATCTCAGGATGATCTGAATGATCTCAGGATGAACCGCCCCAAGCGTGCAGGGAACAACGCTCCACACTTAGGCTGAGCAGAGACCCAGAGCAGCAAAGGGAGATTGTGCACACTTGCACACACATGTCCACACAGGCACACACACACAGCGCACAGGCATGCACACACAGTGCACGCATGCACAGATGCACACACAGTGCACACACATGCACAGATGCATGAACATGCACATGCACAGATGCACACACAGTGCACACACACACGGATGCACACAGCACACACATGCACAGATACACACACAGTGCACATATATGCACAGATGCACACACGTTGAACACACGCACAGATACATGCACATGCAGTGCATATATATGCACAGATGTGCACATGTTGAACACACATGTACAGATGCATGCACATTGCACCTACATGCACACAGTGCACACACATGCACAGATGCATGCACACACACATCAGAACAGCCTCTTGTGTGTCCAAGGCAAGGAAGGAGGTCCACAGTTTGCACTTCCCACAGCCACCTCTTAGGTTGCAATTCAGGGTTTTTTTTTTTTTTTAAGCTTTTATTTATTTATTTGACAGAGATCACAAGTAGGCAGAGAGGCAGGCAGAGAGAGAGAGAGGAAGAAGCAGGCTCCCTGATGAGCAGAGAGCCCGATGCGGGGCTTGATCCCAGGATCATGAACTGAGCCAAAGGCAGAGGCTTTAACCCACTGAACCACCCAGGCACCCCCAGGGTTCATTTTTAAGCTTTTGAGACGCTTTACTCTGCATCAAGTGATCTTTCGACATTAATTTTAACTTGACTTCAATAACATAAAACTTGGCGGGAGGGCATGTAAATTATTTTGAGTTAGTTCTCCAATACTTTGGGCCCCAGATCACTCTAAGTATGACTGTAAGTTCAGTCATCCATTGCACAATTTCTTCAACACATGAATTAAGAACATTTTCTCTGCCAGTTTCTCGAGGCTAGAATGGTGAATGGGATACTAGAATACTGTGGAAGACCTAGGTCTAACTGGGAGACAGATCTGTTAACTAGTAGTTCTCAACTTTTAGTGTGCATCAAAATGCGAAGGGGGGTTTTTAAAAATGCAGAAGGCTAGGTGCTATCCTGATAGAGTCTGATTCAGTGCGTCTGGGGTGGGGCCTGAAAGTCTGCCTTTCTAGCCTGTTCCTGTGCAATGGTGATGCTACTGGTCCAGGGAACCACACTTTGAGAACCAATGCCAAAAACTAACATTCATTCTAAGAGCACAATTTGAGATCCTGGACTGTAAGCAGAGTAAGGGGAGGGATTTGTATTCTGTTCGCTCATGGCTCTGTTCCTAGGGCCTAGAATAGCACTTGGCACATAGTAGACACTCAATGAACACCAGCTGAATGAAAAAAGCCTTGTATGCAAATATAATGGGAGCCCAGAAGTGGCCTTCAAAGAGATTTTGATGACAGCTTCGAGGAGGTATGTTAGAGAATTAACAGGAATTTTTAATCAGACGTGAGTGTTCCAACCAGAGGCTCCAGCATTTGGGTGGCACGGAAGTGCACAACAGCACCGTTTAAATGTCTCCACTCATCCTCCGTTCAATGTCACGTCAGTTCTGACCACTGCAGCCCAAGGTGTCTCTTCCTCTTCCATTTTTTTCTTTCTTTCTGTTTTTTTTTTTTTTAAAGATTTTTATTTATTTATTTGAGAGAGAGAGAGAGAGAGAGAGAGAAAGCACACAAGCAGGGGGAGCTGCAGGCAGAGGTAGGGGAGAAGCAGGCTCCCAGCTGAGCAGGGAGCTGGCTGATGGGCTTGATCCTGGGATCCCGGGATCATGACCTGAGCAGAAGGCAGACATTTAACCGACTGAGCCACCCAGGCACCCCTCTCTTTCATTTTTCCGACAACAAACTCAACTTTCTCAATTTAACTGGTGACAAGAGTTAACCAGGACGCCGATTAAAAATACAGATTCTGAGGTCCCACCCGACACCTACTGAATCAGAATCTCAAGGGGAAAGCCATGGGACTCTGTATATTAATAAGCATCCTATGTGACTCTCAGCAACAGGCTACACAGCTTTAAGAGGATTCTTATGATTTCAAAGTATTATAAAATACAATTCAAAGACTTTATTGAATAGATATATTAGTTTTCTATTGTTATGTGACAAATTGCCACAACCCTAGCAGGCTTAAAACAGATCTATTTATTATTTCACAGTTTCTGGGGTCAGGAGTCCAGGCATAACTTGGCTGGGTCATCACAGGCTGCTGTCACAGGGCACAGGGAGGGACAGGGAAAAGCTATTGTTGTTACTCCATCTTAGGTGGTCAGGAAATGCAGCAAGGACATTGGACAAAGGCAGGGAAGTGAGAGAGGAAGCCATGCAGATACTGGGATGAAGAGCATTCTAGGCTGAAGGAAGAGCAAGTGCAAAGGCCCTGAGGCTACTCAGCCTGTTTGGGTATCAGCAGTGAGATGGGGCCCCCGAGATGGAGTGAACAGGGAAAGCAGTAGAAAAAGTTTGGGGATGGAGGGTGGATCATGTAGACCTTTCTAAACTAATATAAGGACTTTGGTTTTGTTTTGAAAGAGGTGGCACTGGAGGGCTCTGAGCAGGGAAATGAAACAGTCTGGCTCAAAAGATCACCTATCGGAGGGAAGGCTGGGCGAGGGCAAGGGATTCTGCTGTTTTGTCAGGAAAAGGTGTTTGACTTCTGTGAGCTCCGGGTCCTGGGTGGGGGCCCACGGCATCATGCTCACCCTAGGAAACCTCCCCGGCTGAAACAAGCTTGCAGCCTTGGCTTAGACACCGAGTGGATGAAATTCCAAAGCACCAGAAAGAGCTTTTCAAATTGAATGCCTAGCTTAAGAGAATAACTTGACAGAGGAGGGAAGGATGAGTCAGCCATTTAAAATCAGGTAGAGAAGATCAGCAGGGCGGGATGTGCACCGGTCCAGCATACCTGAATTATTGCATAGAATGCCGGGGGCTCCTGTGGGCTTCATGGCAGAGCAGCCTCAGCTCCACTCATGTCCTTCTGACATGAGCAGGTCTGGCTCTGGGTCAAGAGTACATGCCTCCTTCAGCTGGCAGGGTGTGAGGGGAAGGGAGAGATAAAAGGGTCTCACACTGGTAACCCAGATATCCCAGCCCTGGACACAGTCTGAGAAGGCCCTACATGGTTGGTTGACTCCAGTTAAAGCTTTTCCTTTACTCATCCTCATTCTTTCACGATTTGAGAATTTCAGCCCTTTAAACATGACAGGGTCAAGGAAAAGCATGTTGTTCCAATTATTAATCTCAATGCATTTGCTTTTCTTTCTCTCTCTACTGAATGAAACTGCTTAGCCACATTTGTTAAATAGTCTTTAAAAGCTTGTTCCTATCCCCTTACCAGAAGACTTTCAGAGCTGAGATTTAACTAGGCAGTGGCGTGAGGTTTTAGGTGAAGTCATTTCATCCCCTTTTCTTTAGCTGTCACACATTAAGTGTCCTCTGGGTGAGGAGAATTTTACTTCTTAAGGAATGTTTAAAATCATTCCCTTGATCTGCCTCCATTCCCACCTCATTTTCTCTGAGTTTTTAAGGTTAAAAACAAGGAAACAAACAAACATAAAGGCTTACGGTACTTTGTGTTTCTGGTAGAACGCTGCCCACATTGGAGAGAAGGCAGAATGGTCTCCTACCCAGCAGAGAATCCCAGTTCAGATTCTGAAACCCCATAGACAGTAGCAATCTTGTTACCTACACCTCTGACTTCCCTGGCAATTTACAAGGTCAACATTCTAGGCCTTGCTAGAGAATTTGACCCTGAACTTTGCTTTAAAAGATTTAGCTGAAAAGAGTGGCATTTATAAAGCATCATGTGGAAACGCCTCTCCAGCCCCTGGATGCTCAGAATCCAATGTGCCTTGGGTCACGCTGGACCTGCAGGAAATAAATGGCTAAGACTCCTTTGCTTGGTCTTTCTACAGATCTGTCTTTACTGTAGTTGAGTTTAATATCACCATCTGGTCCAGCTTCTCCCCTGCTCTGTGTCCTGGTGGGTATGTCTTCATTGACTTCATCAACAAATTCCCTTGTTCTTTGACATTGGAGCCTGGAAAGGACAGAGACATTCGATTAGGGAACCTGGGCTCTGAGTGGTGGGCCATGACAGCTGTCACAAAGATGGCGGGCCACCCAGGTCCTTCTAGGTCCCTGAGGTTTCCGCAGGTGACCCAGGCCTTTTCTGAGTCTCTGACACTGGGTGAGTGACCCCGGGGACATCCAGAAGTGGTGAGCTCAGCCTGGATGCCAGCTTTTTCAACCTGGGCTGTATCAACAGGACGATGCTGACGCACTGCCAGTTGTTTCTGGGAACTGGAACAGGAAAGCAAGAATGTGGGCACTAGAGCAGATGGACTGGTTGAGGGCAACCCTGAGATATTTTGAAGGTGAGGGCTTGGATATGTGTGGTCAGGGCATAAAAGTAAATACTACTCCATCCTGTAATCACGAGCTGGTGAGTCAGGTGTCCTTTGGAGCCATTTGGATTATACTAGCCTCTAGGGTGAAGACGCAGCGTTGGATGTGAGGGGGAAAGGAGATGTCCAGAGGAAGCCTGGTAGGGCCGGCCCTGTCCTAGGACTACAATTTACTTTTGTTGTGAACCGAGTCACTCCCTGTACTTTTCGTGTCTGATGACTGCTTTCAGTAGGTCGGGGATCATTAAGGCTCCTCTCCTCTCTTACTCTTTTCCATTCTTGCTTTTTTTTTTCTCCTTTTCATTGGCCATTTCTCTCACCCGTACAATTCATACGAGCTCCTGTTTCATTAGAAAAACCACGGTTACTAGACGTATGTTTAATGTTGCACATCAGGGAGGCTCGACTGAGCCCACGTGCAGCTCTTATTTCCCCCAGTTTTTGCATTTTTTTCTTAAACACCGCTGTACTATTACACGACTCATATCTATGTCGAGAAGTCCTCTCCCCCCCGCACCCCCCTGCCCCGAGCAATCCTGGGGAAGTTCTGTGAAGAGTATAGTCTCTGCCCCCAAAGAGCTGGATCCATGTGTAAGTTCCTTGACGGTGCCCGTGGCTTCCAGCCATCAGTGATCCCGTCCTCCGCAGCTGTGCTGTCCAGTACGGTAGCCACCAGCCACATGCAGCCACTGAACCCTCAAGAGATTGGACACATGCTAGTTACTTAGTGTTTGATGAATGAGTCATGCTTGAGTGGATGAATATGGAGGGCTGGTTCAAACCGAGATGTACTCTAAGGATAAACTTACACATGGAGGTCATGAGGCATTCATAGGAAAAGATGTACAAAAAAACATCATTAGTACTTTTGAAAAGCTGATTACATGTGGAAATGATAATATTTAGGATCTACCAGGTTAAATAAGAGACATTATTAAACTCAATTTCTTCTGCAGCTACTTGAAGATTTGAAGTGACAAAGGGGGTTTTGCTTTATGCTTCTCTTGACTGCTTTCTTCTAGATGGACTGCTTCCACCTTTCTCCCTTTCCTCCCAGAAGGAGTTCACATTTTCTCTGGAGGCCACCACCTATCACATTCTCCAGTGGCTACCTGTCCACGTCTGAAGCCCTTACTAGACTGAGCACCTCGTAAGAGAGGAACTTATAGGTGCGCCTGGGTGGCTCAGTGGGTGGCCTCTGTCTTTGGCTCAGGTCATGATCTCAGAGTCCTGGGATGGAGCCCCGCATTGGGCTCTCTGCCCAGCAGGGAGCCTACTTCCCCCCCTCCCCCTCTCTCTGCCTGCCTCTCTGTCTACTTGTGATCTCTGTGAAATAAATAAATAAATCTTAAAAAAAAAATGAGAGGAACTTACACACCCAGCCTACAGTGCAGTGCTTGGTACAAAGAGGTGGACAAAAATTATTTGGTGAATACTGATCTGATTCTTCTATTAGGCTGTGCTTGTGCAAGTGTTAACACGATCTTAAATTTAATTCTTATGGAGAGGCCCTCAATATGTGGGTGAAATATCCCAGAGATAACTTCAATTTTCAATGTATGACCGAATTTCAGAAACTCTTATAAATGTCTTCTTAATTCCTAATCATTACCTTTCTAAGGGGAAGATGCCAGGTAATAGGATACTGTTTGTGCCCATGTGGTGTATGTATTTCACAGGGCACGTGAGTGCTGCCGGATACGGTTGAGATTATAGTCCAGGTGGTCACAACTGCCCATTTTCATTTGCAGATAGGCACAAAACCCAGGTGGATCCCAATTAATTCTCAGAATTCTCTGAGGTTTTTAAAACCAATCAAATCAATCAACTGTAAAGGAGAAGTACAAATAGGATAAGGGCTACAATTTTTTTCCACCTGATATATGCTGAATTTAAGAGAGTAAACACACCAGAAAATATTTATATAACATTCCACCCTTGACTTTGAGGATTTTGGTTCTCATTAGGACGGGGTTTGCTTTTTTTGCCTACTTAGGCCAGAACCAATTAGGTAGCCTGGCTCTAATGGATCTTCATGGTTAGATGTTAGTGAAGCACATTGGTGAGAGTAGATTCACTATTTGTGAGGAAATTTTATGAATTTGACTCAAGATACCCAAGAGTCTGGTATCGAAAATTAACACAGTGTTAGTTTTTCATCAATTATTAACATAAAGGGAATCACTATATCTAGAAAAACTAGGTTGATTTAAATAAAACTTTAAGTTACTTAAATTAGTTAAGTAGACTTACAAACATTTTTTAAAAAAGATTTTATTTATTTATTTGACACAGAGAGACACAGCGAGAGAGGGAACACAAGCAGGGGGAGTGGGAGAGGGAGAGGCAGGCTTTCTGCCGAGCAGGGAGTCTGATGCAGGATCGATCTCAGGACCCTGGGATCATGATCTGAGTCAAAGGCAGATGCTTAACGACTAAGTCACCCAGACACCCCACTTTATTTTGTTTAATCCATATAATTGATGAGACACAGATCATCAGTCCACTTTTCAGCTGATAAAACTGAAGCTAGAGAGAAACTGAGTGCCACGTCTAAGGCACTGGTAAATTGGTAGAGTCAGGATCTGAATCTAGAGACTTCTGGTGTCTGATGTGCTCTGCAACTTATTTTTCAATCAGAATTATTTTGAGAAAGCCCCACTCTAAACTAGTATACTCCTCCCTCCCCAGTGCATTAGAACAGAAACAACATCTACAATTACGGGTAATTGTGTGGATCCAACTATTAGTACAAGAAGCAAGAAGACCTCAGCATGAGTTGTTATCATAGTTACAAACTATCACAAACTTAATTATTGGGTAGAAATGTGGAACGTACCAGCCAAATAGGAGTATAATGAGCCTTTCCCATGAATGTGTGGAAGGAAACAGGGACTCTATTTCTGGGTCTGCCTCAAGCTTTCTCTGTGGCCTTGGGCAAGGGACTTCAACACTCAGTGGATATCCTGAGGTAAGATGGTGATGATGACACCCAGCACCTGCTTATTGCACTGGGTTGCTAGGACTGATGAGTACATTGGTCAAGGACTGTAGATGAGAGGAAGTATAATTTTTTTTTTTAATGACAAATTGCACTATACCTGGGGCAGTGTGGGGCAGGGGAAAGTGCTAGGGAGTCTGGAAAACAGATGATCTGTTTCCTTATTTTTAAAATGGGAGGTGGGATGGGATGGAGGGGTGATCACCTGCTCTTTCTGCTGTAAATGCTGACGTTCCACGTGAGCTCAAGGCAGCTATTAATTCACATATTCTAGGAATAACTGGAAAAAATGAATTTACTACCATTTAGGACAGACATGAACAAAAGACTCTTTGCTGACCTTTGTCATTCTGTAAACACGGTGACATACCGTTATTAAGGAATCGTAGCTCACAACTAAGAGAGGAGCGCCAGTTGCTTTTCTTGACACCATCCACTTTTTAAAAAAATGCCTCAGGTCCCGCATGCACGTAACTCATTACGGAGTTGCTTTCTCTTCCTGGGGTTTAAGTGCCCGAGTTAAGCGCCAGCGCATCGTGGGGATCCCCTTGCACAGCTTCCCCACAGGCATTCTGAATGTATTGTTCATGAATTTGCGTTAGGATTGCTTGTGTTGCAGAATTTTAAGAAATAAAATGATGGGAATTGCAGATGTTTAAATCTACATGTTGAAGTGGGTGGGTCATCACCGGGTCACAGGAAACTTCAAGGTAAATAGTAGAGCTTCTAGAGAACGGCCGGGTCGAGTCAGAGCTTCACCAACCTCTCCCCAGAGCAGACGATTAATTTTTGCTTTTAACGCGTAACAACCTCCGCCCGGCCTTGCAGCCGAGCAAGCCAGCCAGTGCAAAAACCCAGCCAAGATGCGGGCCCGAGGTGGGGGGAGAGATGTGCGCGGCGCGAGGGCCCCCGCGGGAGAAGAAACCTCCGCTGGAACATCCCGGCCCAGCCCCGTCCCTATCTTTCTGGGGGAGCGTGGGGACGGCTCCTCTCCAGGAGTCTCTGTGCATTGAGTCCGCGGCGCCAAGAGTAAAGTGCTTTCTGTAGCAACGATTTCTCCCGAACCCCCTAGCCTGAGGAAGGGGATTAAAAGTGACAAAGAAAGGGGGTGGGCTCTGGAGAGACCTCGGGGATGGGGGGGGTGTGGAGCGGCGTCCCGGAGGAGGGGCTCAGCGCGACGAGCGCAGCCCCGCAGCGCGTCGGAGCGCTTGAGGGGGGCGGGTGGGGCCCGCGGTGCCCAGCGCGAGGGTCGGCGGGGCGGGGGGAGGGGCGTCCCGGCCTCCACCTCCGTGGCGGCGCCCGGGAAAGGGCTGGCCCAGGCGGAAGGCAGCCGGCAGGGGCGGGCCGTGCAGTCGGGGTCCAGCGGCCGCCCGCGCCCCGGGGAGGGAGTCGGCGGGGGCGTGGGGCCGCGGGCGTGCGCTCCGCCCCGCGCGGGGAGCGGGCCGCGCCTCCCCCTGCCGCATGTGCGCGGTGTTGTGTGCCCGGCCCTGCTCCTCCTCCTCCCCTCCCCTCGCCGCCGCCCCTCCCCCAGCGGCCCCGAGTGAGCGCGAGCGCCACACAGCCCCGGGCCGCCGCCGTCAAGCGCGCCGAGACGCCGAACAGGTGGCCGGAGGCTGCGGGCGCTGCAGCGGGGGAGAGGCGAGGCGAGCTCCGGGCCAGGCGAGGGCGGCCGGGCCGGGCCGGGCATGCTAGCCGAGCGGCCCCCCGGCGCCGCCGCTTGCCCGCGCCCCTAGCCTCCCGCGCGCCCGTGCAGCGGCCCCGCCGCTCCTAGCGTCCAGCCGCCCCTGCCCGGGGCCGCTCCGGCCGCGGTCAGCGAGGGGCGCGGGCCGGCCCGCGACGGCGGCGGCGGCGGCATGAAAGTGACCGTGTGCTTCGGGAGGACCCGGGTGGTCGTGCCGTGCGGAGACGGCCACATGAAAGTTTTCAGCCTCATCCAGCAAGCCGTGACCCGCTACCGGAAGGCCATCGCCAAGGTGAGGGGCCGGGGGCGCACGGGGCGCCGGGGGTGGGGGCGGGAGAAGGGGGGAGGAGGAGAGGGAGGAGGAAGAGGAGGAGGGGGAAGGCGCCGGGATCAATATGGCGCTTCCTGGAAAGGGGAGGAGGGAGACGGAGGGGAGGCGGGGAAAGGGAAAGTGCGGCAGCCCGGCCGGGGCCTCGCGGGCGCCCCCCGCCCCGAGCTGCGGGCGGCAAAGTTCTCCGCGCGGGCCGGGCCGGTGGGGCGGGCGCGGGCGCAGCCCCGGGTGAGCGCGCCGGACCCCGCGGCTCCTCCCGGGCCGAGCGCAGGCCGCCTCTCCCTCGGGGCTCCGGCCGCGGGGCGGGCGTCGGCCACAGGAGCCCCTTCGGAGCCTCTTAGGGGCCGAGCCCGAACCCAGTCCTCCGGAGCGCGGGCGAAGCCTGGCCGGACGCCTCTCCCCCGGCTGCCGGCGGTGGAAATCCAGCCTCAGGCCTTTCCCCGCTCCCAGGCCCCGCGGCAAAGGCTGGGGAAAGGGAACTTTTTTGGTTGGAGGAGAGTTTAATTATTCCCCACACGGCGGAGAGCCGGGCGTTTGTGCTCCAACACTGCCTTCGTCCGGGCGGGGGAAGGAGCCGAAGCCACGAGCCCTTCCCTCCCGGTCGCCCGCGGGCAGGGCCGCCCCGGCGCGGTTCGGGGGCAGCGGGTGGGGGACAGTCGCCGGCAGCCCCGAGAGGGACGCCCGCTCCCATGGGCTCGCGGACATTGGTTGGGGACGGAATCTCGGTGCTTGGGAGGCTCCCGTGCAGATCTCCTTTAAAAGGCACAGCCCTGAAATCAGTCACTAAATTAAAAGTTTTCTTGCCAAGGACCTCGGCGTATACCTATCTGGAACTAGTTCCATATGGTGCTGAGGCTGCGGAGCTGGGGCCTGATTTCGGAGTGGAGTAGATTTCCCTTTTTCTTCGTGGAGTGATAACATTGTCTCCACTTAACTGCATTCCTCTACAATGTGTCAGAAGTGAAAAGGCATTTTGTTAAATTGTTTTATCTGCTGTCTGTTTGACAACAGCCCACGCCTCCGAAGTTTCTGTCAAGCACCTGAGGATATTTCCTTTGCTGCAGAGTAACGTTTGGTGGAAAGCATGTTCACTTAAAAAATTTCTCCATGCTAGGTGGAGTGGCCTAGCTCCTGTGGGCTGTGGGGCAGACGAGAGGGACCGGTGGCTTTGCCCACCTCGGTGTATACAGGCTGCATCCTCCAATTCTCTCTGAAATTAAGGGAGAAAAACTTTCTACACTGTTGTTTGGTTTATAGTATATATTGGATAGAATAGCGTAAATTTGGCCTTTTGAAGATCATCTGGGGGACGTTTAGGAACCTGACAGAAAGATGGAAGATGTTGACTATATTTAACAGCTCTAAAATGTTTCTTACAGTTGGTTTAACTGTTATTGAAAATCAAATAAAATTAGTTGAAATTGGGCACCCGTTTATCTTACAGTGCTGACAAGGGGAAACAGAACTCTAAAACCTACATTTAACATTTTAAAAGATTGTTTATGAATGGCAGTTTATGATCTAAATGTTCTAAATCAATAATCAGATTGCATATGCATTTTGGAGACCAAAATAAGTTGTGAAAGGGAAGAGAAATACAATAATACAACCTAGGCAGTGTGCCTGTGTTACTGAACAGAGAGGACATTTCGTTTCATTTTACATGGTTAAAATTAGTTCTCTTTCACTATGCACACCATGGACTTTGGTTAAAAGCCTGTTTGGGAGATAAAACTGTAGTTGTTGATTTGATCGAGTCATTCATTCCTTCTACAGAAATTCTTAAGCATTTGCTGTGTTAAAGGCTTCATTCTGGGTGCTGGAAATCTAGGGAGCCCACTGGCTGCTTTGTGGAAGTTGGGAGTGTCAGGGTCTAGGACAAGAGGCTCCCTTGTCCTTAAGTGAAGGTGACCGTGCTGTAGACTATCATGCTGTGGTGCAGGGAGAAGGGAATGTGTCTATGGTGTTGGTAGATGTAACTGAGGACTCTTAGTGATAGATCTGGACCTTGGTTTTAAATATTAGTGTAGTTGTTTCCCAGTGATCTGGGAAGATGGAAGAGGGAGTGCAGTTTTCTTGAGAGTCTGGGGAGGCATGCCTAAGAGAAGGGGTATGTGAGCTAGTTTTTGTTTTATTTGTATTTTTTAAAGATTTTATTTATTTATTTGAGAGCACGAGAGGGAAGAAGGTCAGAGGGAGAAGCAGACTCCCTGCTGAGCAGGGAGCCCAACGGACTCAGTTCCAGGACTCCAGGATCATGACCTGAGCCGAAGACGATAGTCACTTAACCAACTGAGCCACCCAGGCGCCCCTTGAGCTGAGTTTCTAGAGGGTAAGTGTGAGATCACCAGGTGTAGATGGAAGGAAGGGTGATTCTCAGGGTGATGGTAGCATTGGAGTTGGATATAAGTGAGAGGGAGGAGTCAGAGATGAGTCAGGGCGTTCTAAAATTATTTAAAGGCTCTTTCAGTGCAATTCACAGTTCAGTGGGTGAATTTTAAGATGGGCTTTGTAGTACACAAAGTTTAATCATTGAATCACAAGACTGTTGAGCTCAGATGTTGTAAGAGGCTGAGTGTCTTCATTGGTGTTTTTTCTTCTTAAATTGTTAGGTAATGGTTAAGATTAAACTTTAGTCTTTCTTCCCTTTTCTCCCACCTCATTTAAGGTGATTATGAAGCAAACACATATTAACACTTGCTTTAACTCTTATTCTCTCTTCTTTACCGCTTATTGTTTCATAGGACAAAGTAAGTTTTGTATGAAGAATTGGGTGGCTGGCTAGCTGTAGAGTGGTGTTTAAGTTGCTAGGTGACCGGTGGCTTGACAAACTCCCATCTGGTGGGGAAAAATGTGGAAAGATCATGTTTATAGCTTTGTATAAAAATCAGCTAAATTTTTCCCCCACCTCCACCCACTCCCCTAAAAAGAAGAAAGTAAAAGGGAAGGAAAGATCCCAAGTCACTAAAGCTTTCTCTGCAATAAGCATTTTGTAGTGTGATGGGGCTATTTTATTTGGCATTGTATTTGAGCTTTTTTCAGGTTAAACAAATCAATTTTTTTGGACAGTGGAGTGGTGTGACAATACCAGAAATGTCCTCAATAAGCAGATATTTAAAGGCTTACACTTAGTCATGGCGTTTTTTTTTTTTTTTTCCCTCTAGTGGAAAAATGTTTTTCTGCTTATGATCACTGATGGGTGAAAATGTTTTGGCTGTTCCATCTCCATCCACCCATCCTCATCCAGACCCTGTTTAAGGAGGGTGTTCTGCTAGACATCGAGAATTCTGTTGGAGGAACTAGTCTTGAGTGCTTAAAATTGGAGGACTGTCTGCTGTATATGGGTCTGTTCTTTCTTCTCGTGCCTGCAGCCTGACTCATCCTTGAATCCTGATGGACACAGGGTGCAGAGCACCAACTGCAGTGACTTTTAAGTTGTGGTGCCCTTGGTTTCTGAGGTTTTCTTTGCGGGCCACTCCTTAATTTTGAGTGAATCAAGGCTGTCCCTGAGGCTTCCCTTTTTTCCTGCTGTACATACTAAATATGGCTAGGAGAAAGATAAGAAAGTCTTCATGTTTGTTTAAAAAAAAAGTTGCTATTTTGGAGGGCTGCTGTGTACAAAATGTTATGCTCTATGGAGAAATATAAGATGAAATTGTTGCATTCGAGAAGAATATAATCTAGGAGACCAGATGAGTACATACACCAATAATAGTAGGTGGGAGCACTGCTTGGCAACAGGGTAGTGCAGACAGTAATTGCTTCTGGAGTTCAGAGATGTGAGTGGTCATTAGGCATTGGGTTGGGAGGGGGATCCTCTTTTGTCCCTAGAGTTGGTATTGGGCTTAGTGAGCCAGAAGGCTGGCCCTACTAGAGGGCAGTGCTTCCTAACTGGCTCGTGGAGCGATCTCAGAAAGCACCTCCTTGCCTAAGATGTCCTGCTTCTGCAGGTCTGCAGTGGGGTCCAGGCATGAGCCTCTGGAGGCATCTCCTGTGAGTCTGCGAGCTGGGAGGGAAGGGATTGCATGAAGGGAAACAGTGTGAACACAGGTGATTTAGGCTTTCTGGGCTACTGTGGCTCCTGAGGAGCATTCATGCCAGGTGGTGGGTCAGGATCAGGAGGACTGTGGACGCTGGGGCATGACACTGGGACTTTATACGGTTGGATGGTATGGGAGGGAGTCAGGTATTTGGGCAGGGCAGCAATATGGACTCCTGGTCCTCTGGGAGAACATCTGGAGCAGCTGTTTGGATGAGATCTGCCTTCTGTCCAAAGTGCTGCTGAATGCTGAGGAAGGAATAGGAGTAGGGTAAAGTGAGGGAGGGAAGTTGCTGGAACCTGTTAATTCCCTGCCTTCCCCCATAGCCCTCTTCTCTTAGGGGACAGTGGGAACTTTGGATTGGGTTTGGAGACCTAGGTTTATTTATTATTGGTAGGTATTGCTGTTCTGTATTACCATTTAACCTGGGGCAAACTAACCCTACAGAAACTCATTTTCCCTCTGTCTAAAGTGGGTTACTCCCTTGGCAGGGTTAATGTGAGTACTGAACAGATGATGAATGGGAGAGTCTTTAGTGCTAGAGCTGAATCACTGATGTTTTACTCACCAGTTTTGCTTGCTGGGAAACTTTCCCAAGTATCCTATCATTTCTGTTTGGTTTTTCCTCTTTACTAAAGAAGGTAGTATGTCATTTAATTAAAGAATAGGTAAAAATGTTAATATTTGCCTAAGCAGCACTGCAATCAGAGGAGCAAAGTGTGTGCTTGTGTGTGCTTGTGTGTGTGCGTGTGCGCCCACACGCATGCGTGTGTGTGTGTCAGGGAACATAAACGCAGCCAATATTGGCTTTACTCTAGCTTGATCATCTGGGCCTCTGGCCTGTGGGCCACTGCTTTTGTCCCTGAAGCATGGAAACCTGAGTTGTTTAATAGTGATTCGTTTTTATTAAAACAAACGAGTTTAGAGACAGTAGCTTTTGAGAATGTGCTTTTTCTTCTTTTGGGGGGGGTGCTGCTGATTACTAAAAACATTAAGTCATTTTTTTAAAAGATTTTATTTATTTATTTGTCAGAGAGAGAGAGCGTGTGCGAGCGCAAGCGCACAAGCAGGCAGAGTGGTAGGCGGAGGCAGATAGAGAAGCAGGCTGCCTGCCAAGCAAGGAGCCCGATGCAGGACTCGATCCCAGGACCCTGGGATGATGACCTGAACTGAAGGCAGCGGCTTAACCCACTGAGCCACCCAGGCGTCCCTAAGTCATGTTTTTTTTATGAAAAGTCTTAACAGTTGGTATGAGCTTTTCCTGCAAATACATATATAACTGCTTATTGTTACACTCTACAAGCTTATTGAAACTTGGGGAAATAGTTACATTGTGGCAGAGTTTGAATGACAATAGGGGCAAGCATAAAAATAGTGAAGTGAAATAAATGTTGTTTTATTAACATTTTCTGTCTTCCCTCTCAAAGTGAAGAATAAATGCAACCTGTCTGAAAGGCTGATCTTTCTAAAATGCAAATCTCATTGTAGTCTTTTGTGTAAGTGCCTCTGTACCTGCTTCTCCCAGAGGCCAGGTCCTGCCACCTCAGCACAGCCTGTCCCTTGTGGGACCCCTCCTGCCTCCAGCCACTCCCTCACCGGGCTCCCCCATCCCATATTCTACCCACATGCACTTGCTCGCACGTTTCTGCCTCTGCCGTGGTGTTGTCTGTTCTTCTGTATGCTGCCCCCATGCCCACTGTCTGTGTCTGCTCATCTGTTGAGCCTCCTCTCAGACCAGCATCTTTGGGAGGCTGGCCCTGCATCCCAGGATGTTTGAGGCTCTCCAGTTTGTGCTTCTCCTGGGGCCTTAGCTCCTGGACTGACCTGGGTGAATGAGCGTTACTGTGCAGTACTTCAGTGCTTATCTGCAGAACACAACTGAGCTCCGACTCCCTCCGGGGACATGCTTGAGGGCGGTAGTCCTGCCTCAGTCTTACTTGTACAGCCAACATCTGCTGCAAAGGAATCTTAACGGGTTGAGTAAATAAAAAGCGCAGAATAAACACATCGCATGCATTATTACACAAAAAGTATACTTTTACTTGGAAGACTGTATGACCAGCCCTTTAGGGTTTGGTGTGTCTGGCATATTGGTACAAACAGATTAATTGATAGTAAGATTTAGTGTGATTTGGAGTCCCTGAAAGTTATTCTTTTTGTGTCAGCTCTTTTGAAGGAGTTCAGTCTGTTTTCAGACCAAGCAGAGGGATAGTCATAGGGTTTGCATTGGGCCTGGTTCAAGGCAGGTGGCCAGAGCAGTGTGGGAATCTGGCCCGGAAACATACCTATGTTGGGTCTGGCGCCTCTAATTCTGTCAGTTGAGATCCTTGGGTAAGTGCCAGCGGTAAATAGAAATGTTTAGGATCTGAGACTCACAGAGAGAGTCTGGCTGACGTGAGGTGCTTCTTGGCTCATGGCGAACCTGGATAAGTTGGTCACAGAGGCAGTGCTTAGTCTCACTTGTACACCTAACCCATAGATAGATCCTCCTTTTGTCCTGGGAGGTTTGTACCTCCCTGTAGAACTGGAGGCAGCTTAGTGACGTTGGACACATAATAGATGTTTGGAGCCTTATGCATTTTTTTCGGGGATGGAAAGAAATGTGTAAAACTGGTCCAGGGAGGTATTTCCTCAGTCCATTTTCCACAGGGTAAAATAGTTGGTTCAGCCCACCCACACAGTGTGCTTTCCTCCTCCTATGTGGCCAGTCATACACCATGTCTAGCCAGAACCAAGGTTAGTGGCAGTAGAGAGAGTTGGGGAATCAGTAAATTTATATAATTTTTCCTATTTTTGGTATTTTTTCTGTTTTACATAGAAAATAGAAAGCTTTATGAAAAGCAATGCAGAGCTGTGTGAACATGGTAGAAAAGTGATTTTTGTTTGTTTTTTAGTCATTTGTTTTATCTTTAAGATTTTTTTCACTTGGAAGGAGTATGTATAAGTGACTTTTTTTCATAGCTTTGCATCTTCTTGGGCCTGCCTTGCCATCTTTAGGTGGCTTATGACATTAAATATTACTTTTGCTTATCTTTTTCTTCTATACATTGATATTGGAACTTAGAAATAAAATTGAAATCTCCATATCCACATGAAATGTCAATTATTTAATTTTTTTCTCTTAAAAACAGACTGTAAAATATACAATAGAAATAAAAACATGTCCACCCAAAAATCATGTACATGAATCTTCATAGCAGCATTCTCCATAACAGCCCCCAAGTGGAAACAACCCAAATGTCCAATAGAACAATATATGGTTTATCCATACATTAGAATATTACTCAGCCATAAGAATGAGTGAAATACTGATTCATGCTGCAACGTGGATGAACCTTGCAAACACTGTGCCAGTTACAGAAGCCCATGTATATTACATGGTTCTGTATGTACAAAATGACCAGAACAGGCACATCTGTAGGTAGAGAAAGTAGAGTAGTGGTTATTGAGGACTGGGTTTGGGAGTGGGTAATGGAGAGTGGCTTCTCGTGGGTTTGCTTTGGGGGTAATGAGAATGTTCTAAATTTAGATAGTGATTGTATGACTCTGTGAATATGATAAAAATCTTTGAGTTGTACAGTTTAAATGGGTGAGTTTTATGGTTTGTGATTCTGTCTCAGCAAAGATGTTAAAAAATAGACTACATAAGTTACTGTGAAGAAAGCTCACTTTTTAGGTGTTTTATAGTTCCGAGAGTCCCATAAACATGTATTAACTGTATCAGAGATGCTCAGAAATCTCAAGTGAAAACTGGCTATTTTTAGGAGTTTTGTATACAGTGTGTAAACCCTGTTTTCTTGGGCCTCTCACTCTGTCCTGTTGCTGTCTGGTAAGCTGTTCTCTGCTGAGCCTCCAAAGCCCCTGGACTCTCCTTTGTTAACATCTTCCTTACAGGCTTCTCTAGCAGTTCACCTGCTCACTGTCAGCCAGAGATTTCTTCCCGCCTAGCTCACCAGCTGTCTTTATTGAGTGAAGGTTGATTAAGAGGTTCCAAAGATGTCCATAGTGGAAGAGCTTTTCCAGTTTTTGGTTTTGATCCTCAGTCATTTTGAGCTTTGGCAAATCTCACAAGTTCGTGAGGCTCTGTTTCGCTATCTTCATCTTCCCAATATTCAGAAGTTCTGGCTGGGCTCCCGATGCCAGTCCCCAGAGCTAGAGATGCTCCGACCTAGTCTGTATTGTTGGTTATGGTGCTCATGGAACCATGAGGTATGGGTGATGTGCAGAGCAGGCAGGGTGCAGAATCCCTGACTCCACCCACCTCCCTGTGAAAATATTTTGCTTCCCTTACTTTGAAATGATGGGATTTGACCGTGGGGTCAAACACATGCTGTTGGAAGTTAGGATGTATTTTGCCTGGAGTGTCCTTCAGAATTCCTTACCATCTTCAAGAGAAGTGTCTTTTAGCATAAATTACATGCTCAGTAGTGACTTAATGACACTATCCCTTTTGTGAAGTATAACTGGGTATGTGACAGTGCCTGATACTAAATGTAGAATATGTGTATACACGTACATACACATATGTAGTCTTGAAGTTGTTATTTTGATAGTAGTATAAATTTAAGTGGTTTTAGACATGGCAGTAATATTCTTCCCTTTTGATTATCTTTAATATTCAAATTCTGTATTTGGAACTCAGTCATTTTTTCTGGCGTGTGGTTTTTCTTGTTATTTCTATCACATCCCTTTAGAGTAGAAAACTAATTTATATTAGAGGGTTTATATTTTGGGAAAGGCCTGTTTGAGATATTCTACAATAAAAATCAATAAAAATTCATACAGTAAAATTCATACAATAAAAATGCCTTCTCTAGCACTTCAGAAAATAATTCGCTGAATGTCTCAAAAACCCAAGATTACTAAATACTATGTTGTATTAACAGATTAAAAATATAAAGAGATAATACCATTTTTATGTAGGTGGCTGATATGAGACTGAGTTTTCTGTTTCTTTAAAGTATACAGTAAATATTGGAAGATTTTTTTATGTCTGTTTTAATTTTCTGAGTGCAATATTAAATCTAGAATTAAAAAATAAACTATTTTCCAGGGAACAAACTTTGTTCTACCACAAAGGCATTTAAAATGCATTATTTATAATTCTGAAACCCAGTGTGCAGAGTCATATGTGAATAATAGTTAGCTGGGTTCCTGCCCAGCAGGTTTATACTCTAAACTGAAATTTCTCTTATTACAGCCAGCAGCACCTGCAGAAGAGGGAGGTAAAATGTACAGGATATTGGTTCCCGATCACCACACAGGATATGACAAATCACTGAATCCATTAAAGTTGAATGTAGGATTTGGTACTTTTACCACTCTGTTAGAGACCTGGGAAAAAAACCTTTCAAGCAAACCAAGAGGACCTGTTAGTGAAAGTGCATCAGTTGGATTGGTAACTGCTTCAGCAACTACATCTGGCGGATGGTGGTATTTGAGGATTGGTACTGTCTGAGAACTATGAAAGGAGTATATTTTAGATTTTGAAGACATACTGTCAGGAATTTTTTTTTTTTTTCCCAAGGAAACTTGGAAGGGTGATAAAACCCTGAACGTTCTATGGTGTGGTCAGTTTTATCTTTTGTATTTTATGATCCACTTTTTAAAACACAGATGTTTGGAAAAACACAGTTGGCTGAAGGTGGAAAGTTTGGTTATGGGTGTTTTTGTCTCCTAGGAGGCAGCATATCAGAGTGACACACTCTGGACCAGGACTCAGAAGAGTAGATTGCAGATTCTGCGTTTGTGTGTCTGAGAGCAAGAAGGGTAACCTCCGTAAGCCCAGGATCCTTGGCTTTTAGTGACACTTACTTCATGGGATTGTTGTTAGGGTTTGAAGAGAGAATGTAAAAAAATGCATCGTACAGGTAAAATGGAGTAGATGTTAGCTGTACTGTTCTTTCATTTGTGCAATGAGTGGTTGTCAGTGATTAAGTCTCACTTGAATCAACTCTTCTAAATTGTTTCTTTTCATCCTCATTGGAACTGCACTGGATGTGGGAAATTGAATTTGTGGTAAAACTGTTCTTCCTTAAAAAACCATGGAAACATTTTTCTGCAATTTAAGAAGTTAAATCCCGGTGGCACTGATTTAGATTTTCCCAAGATGTCCACAGTGGAATAGCTTTTCCAGTTTTTGGTTTTGGCTTCCAGTAGTTTTGAACTTTGGCAAGTCCCACAAACTTTGTGTGCCTCAGTTTTCCCATCTGTAATTCGGGAATGCTATCTTTTGGTTGCAGGAATGAACATTGAGTGACTTAATGTAGGTAATGCTTCTTCATATAACAGACTCTTAGTATTAGATCTTTTTCTTCAAGTTTTAAATACAGATTAAACACAATTTTAATGGCTTATTCATAAAGTGAAGTTGATTTTTATTTGATTTGTGATACCAAATGGTCATTTTTCAGGATGATTTGTTAAGGGGTCGCTTTTTCCTTCTAAAGAACTATAGAGGGGCACCCGGGTGGCTCAGGGGATTGCCTCTGCCTTCGGCTCAGGTTATGATCTCAGGGTCCTGGGATCGAGCCCCGCATTGGGCTCTCTGCTCAACAGGGAGCCTGCTTTCCCCTCTCTCTCTCTGCCTCCTTGTGATCTGTCTGAATGAATGAATAAAATCTTGAATAAAATCTTAAAAAAAAAAAAAGAACTATAGAAATTCCAGTATTAGTGTCCACTAGTGAGTCAGTTGAAAATAGAGGAAAGCAAATGTTCTGATGACTTAGTGGTTAAAGCTGATTCTTTTACAGGTCAAGGAGAAATGTGTTTGTCCAACTATCTTAGCCTGTGTCACTTTTTACTTGTTTTTACTATTAGCCCTTGTAACTTTCTAAATTTGCAGCTGTCATTCTGCTGGATCAACAGAAATTATATAAAATTTCATTGTTGTATTTTAAAAGACTTTGATTATACATTTTCCATTTAAAAATATCTTTTGGAACTTGTAAAGAATAAACCTAAGAAATTATAAATAGTATTTATGCTTATAAAATACAGAAATGTTTTTAAAAACTTCAGCATTTACTAACTAGTAATAGTTCCGAGAATACCCGGAGGTTCAAAGAGATGATCTGAGTTGTAAAATAAAATGGAAAAGCTGACATAAAAATGTGACCTCTGTAATCCTTTATTCTATAGGCCTCTATAATTCATGCACCCATGCTACTTCTTTACCCTTCTCTGGATCTTAAGAAGGTGATTTTGGGGAGCTAAATCAGCAATAAATGAACACAGAACATCTTTTGCTTAGGTAGGTAGGTGTAAGGATTGACAGATTGATGCAACTTTTAATGCTTTAGTTCAGCTAAAGGCACCTGGTGCCAGTCACCTGAGAACTTCACCCAAGAGCTGACCTGTTTATCATACTACGTAGGGAGTGGTGTCTTGAAGACTTGCTCAGATCCTGGGCATGGCAGCATTACTGTGTTAGACTTGCCAAGTTGTCAACAGTGGACTGTCCTCCTATTCAAGCAGATCACCTTTTCTCATTTATCTTTTCACACCACACTCTTGAAGGTTATTTTTCTCTCTTTGAGGGCCTTAAACATCTTATTAAAATAATGTTTCTCCCTCTCCATATGTGTTTCGGGCAGTTGCTAGGTAGTGATTAAAGTAATGAAACTTTATCTCTTTGTGCAGTGTTCATATTTTGGCTTTGATCCCTTCCAGTGTTTGTTTGTAAACATGGTTTCACATGAGTGCATTTGAAATTGAAAGTTCTTCTTTCATACAGGATACGAAAAAAGAGATGTGGCCCCATGGGAGATGGGAATTTATCTCTCTCTTCCCTTCACAACTTCCTGAGTTTTTGTGCTTGGCTAATGAAAGTGTGGGATGGTACTTTCAAAAACTTTCCAGAATAACTTTCTAGTTTTATAACAAAACTGTAGAGAAACAAGCTCTGGAGTATTCTTTGTCGTTCTTGTTCCAGCTTTATTGAGATCTAATTGACAGATAACATTTAAAGTGTACAGTGTGATGATCTGATATACATTGTGAAGATTTTCTGTAATACATTGCATTCATCACCTCACATACCCCACCCCCCTTTTGGTAAGAACTTTTTTAATTTCGGGGAATTTGAGAAAGCTCAGTCTGTTTTGAAAGGTGAATGGTGTGCTTCAGATCTTTAAGCTGAACTGGTAAAGCTTTTCTTCTTGGGTTGTTTTTCCTACATATTAGGAGGGAAGCTGCTTTATTTTTAGATTTCGGGGGAGTGGTATTCTCAGTATAGTCTTTGCTTTTGGTGTTATTAAGATTTTTAGGTCAGCACTGATGATTGAAAGCTCTTACACAATATGTGCTGTATTGAGGCATTATTTACTTGCCTATCAGGTTGGGTAGATGTTGAGAAAGGACCTTTAACTGGGATACCTATCAAGTTTTCTCAGCCCCAAGTCATTGAGGAGTTTCAGAGGGGTAGGAGGAGAATCAGGAATATTGGTGGATATACCATTATCAGCAGTAATGGTTAGCATTTATGGGGCATTTTGTGTGTCAGGCCCTAAGTACTGGGCTGAGTGCTTTGTGTGTATATGTTAATAAGTAGAGTGGAGGGAGGTGTTGATTCAGTCCCAAGTTTACAGGTAAGGACACTTAGGCTAAAGAGGATAAGAAAGTTGCAAAAGGTTGCACATCTGATGCCTGATGGCTTGGCCATCTTAAGTGGACCCCTCTGACTACAAAGCCTGAACTGTGACTTACTACACTGTGACAGACTGCTGTGGCCCTTGCATTTTAGGGTGTCACAGTAAATAATGCCCACAGGCACACTTTCAAAGCCAGTAGTGGATTCCTTTTACACACTTTTGATACTCTGCTTCTTAGAATAGTCTCATGGACCCTTTCCCATTCCCACACCAGAGTGCCGAGGGTGGCCTGGCTGATGCTGCCAAATATGTGCTTCTGGTCTGAGGCTTTGACCATGATCAGTTCTATTATCTTCAACATGGCATTGCTATTTCTGTCAACATGTCTCCTTATGTCCTGTTTTTTTTTTTTTTAATGTTTTCTATTTTATTGGAAGTAGGGAGAAGTGGACAGATAACTAAGCTTTTCTTTTTTCTTTTAAGTTTTATTTTATTTTCACTTAGTTAACATAGTGTTATATTAGTTTCAGGTGTACAGTATAAGTGATTCAGCCCTTCCATACATTACCTGGTGCTCATCGTGACAAGTGCACTCTTTAATCCCCTACGCCTTTTTCACCACCGTAAACCCCCCTCCCCCTGGTAACCATCACTTTGTTCTCTAATTTTCCCAACACCATTTGTTGAAGAGGCTATCTTTTTTCCCTTGGATATTCTTTCCTTCTTTATTGAAAATTAGTTGGCCATATAATGTGGGTTTATGTCTGGGTTTTCTGTTCAATTCCGTCGCTCTGTGTGACCATTTTTTTTGTGCCAGGACCATACTGTTTTGATTACTACAGCTTTGTAATATAACTTGAAGCCTGGAATTGTGTTCCCTCCTGAGCTGCTGTTCCTCACACAGATTTCGCCAGCCTTCCTTGAGACCATTTCAAGTTCTTTCCCAATGTCCCTGAAGTGCTGTGTGCTTATTAGCAAGCCAAGAGCCTAGCACTGTGCTTCAAATGTTTGTGGCATGACTAGTGAGAGATGATCTCAACAGGAAGTCAAGGTGCTTTCAGAGCTGCAAAGTACAGTTCTTTGTAATATTTGAAATGTTGCCTTCAAATATACTGTAGCTGTGAGAACTTGCTAGTACTGAATTTTATAGCCCTGATAGCGATGCCTGTGTAAGAATTTTTTTTATCTTATTCAGCAGTGTCAGATAACACCTTACCATAAGTTGATTAGCAAAAACGTTGTTTGAAAGTTAATGTATATTTAGGTATTGTTGCATAACCAACTACCCAAAACTTAAGGGTGTAAATCAACTCATGATTTTGTGGGTTGAGAATTTGGACAGGGCTCAACAGAGTGAGTCTTCTCCATTGGGGTTAGGTGGGGCTGTCCAGCTGGCAGATGATGTGGTCTGGAGGGTCCTAGATGGCTTCATTCACAAGTGTGGTGCTTGGTCGGGGTAGTGGGAAGCCTGGGCTCAGCTGCCACTCAGCCGGAAAGCAGAAGCAGGATACAGTGGAGGGATGCTCCTATAGCCCTTTGCAGGGACTTTGCACATGCTCCCAAGAACACTGTGTGTATTTGAGTATTTGTGAACCTGAGGGATTTGTGTGGCGCCTAGATTTGTAAGTTACTATAGGCAAATTTTCAATCCCAATCTAAAAATGTATGCACCCTGTCTTTCCCAAACCTACCTTCCATGCCCCTCAGCCCTTCTTTTGACGTAAAGATCATTTTAAATCTCATTGAAGCCAGTATTTCTCCATGTTTATCCCATGACATGTTAGTAAACAGTATATGGAAAAAAGAAAAACAAAAGAGCACCTACACATAGCAGCTCTAGAATGGAGGTCTCAGGGTAGCTGGACTTCTTATGCTGTGATTCAGGGGCTCCTACAGAGACAGAAAGAGGACACTCTTAAGACCTAGGCCTAGAAGCCAGCACAGCATCATTAACCCCTCTCTTCTATGCACCAAACCAGTCATTAAGTGGCCTGGATTCCAGGGGAGAGGACATCTACTCTACTTACTAATGCAAGGAGGTCAACTCTTAATTTGAGTTGTGGCCATTTTGTTCTGCTGTAGGAATGTGTGAATGCAGTGTGTGTGTGTGTGTGTGTGTGTGTGTGTGTGTATTGCATGTAACATTAAACATTTAGTCTTTTTATTGTTTTGTGTCATGTTTTAAAGTTGTCCTGTTCTTGGCCTGGGTCATAAAATGTATATCCTGAACTTTTGAAGCCGACAAACCTAAGAAGTACTTTATGTTCATAATTCATGAGTTCAAAGATCTGACAGCTTTCCCAGGCTACTCAGTAGAAAGAGATAATGGTAATAACACCTTGAGTTTATGTGGCATCTTCTCTGAGAGGTTCAAAGTGTTTGTGCCACTCATGATTCCTTTATTGGAATGTCCTCTGAGGTAAATAAGCTGTAGTACCGCTCAAGCTCGTACACAGATGAGGAAATGAAGTCGTTTCAGCAGCCTGCTAGGGCACAGTGTTCAGAAGGCTGTCTTCTGCAGGTCTGCGTACTGATTAGAACTTGAGCATGAATTTACCTTCCTTAGATACGATTCTGGGCAATGGCGAAGATTGACTTTTGTACACTGATAATGTTTTAAATTATATACCATTTGCCAGAGAAGTGCCACGTTTAAAGGAGAGCTCGTTACTTTTCCAGTGTGTTTTGTTTGTTTCGGTAGAAGCTTATGGGTATTGTATCACAGGGATTTTCACTTTAATGGATTAAATTCTACGTGCTCAGCAGAGACAAAGTGGAAAAGGTAAAGGCAGTTATGGGGTTGCCCTCTTAGTGGATATGTGGTGCGTGGCCTGACGGTGACATTGAAGGTGAGAAAACCTGTATCCATCCCTAACCACCCCCCACACCCCGCCTACGCCCTGTTGGGGGAGCACCTCCTAGTGCCTGTGCTTATGGTGATTAAATGGAGTTTTTAAGGATAATTTAATTGTGTGTTAAGTTTACTCCACCCCTGCCAGTTAGAACCTAAACTTTGAGTTAGATGGAGCTCCATTGTAATGTTCTAAGTGTGATATTGATTCCATTTGTCCAGTTTTGCTTAAAACGAAACACTTTGCATATGGTTGGTGTGCATTAGGTTTTGGGGAGAAACAGCTCCGCAGCCAGAACTTGTATTGGCCGTCTCCTGGTTCACAAACTTCTAACCCATCGAAATGACCTACGCTGTGTATTTCCAGCAGGGTAAACTTCATCACAGCCCTCGGGTACAGAGAAGTCCAAGGGTTCTGCATGGCTTTGCAAGTAAAATTCAAATTTGTCAGCCTGAAAACAGACCCCAACCTGGCTTTCCCCCTTTATCTCCCTGCAGCCTGCTTCAGTCAGCCCCGTCGGTGACAGAGCTGACTCTCCTGTTTCCCCAAGGTTGTGCCGAGTTTCCCAATTCTTTTGATGATGAACATGTCTCCTGGCCTGGGATTCTCTTTCTTGTTCTCCCTCTCACTTTGTCCTTCGTTCTCCCGTCACTGCTGCCAGCACTATGCTCCTTTGCTCAGAAAGCTTAACAGGCTTCCTGTTGCTGTCAGGACAGCATCCCCACTCCCGTCGGGTGGCATTCTGGGCTGTCTGACTGGCCCTGGGCTTCCTTTCCTCTGGGCACCCCGTGCATGGCCGGGGGGCATGCTGGCCCACAGCCCTAGGCACACCCCTAATGGTGCCTTCCCTAACTCCCCGTCCACAGCCCAGAGAGATTGAAAATTCGATAAGTCAAGTTAAAAGGGACACAAAGAATAATTACCAGAACATGTGCTTTTGAAAGGAAGTTACCCCAGTAATTTCGACTGTGTTATTAAGTGTTTTATTACTTGTAAATAATTAAAAGTGGATGAGCTTTTAAGAGAAAATAAGGAGATACCATCAGGAGGGATTTCTTCAATGTGTCTTTCAGTGTGGTGCTCTTTCTAGCTGCCTGTCTCCCGTGAAGAATCCATAGTGCTCTCTGCTTCACGCTGCTGACAAGTGTGGCTTGACACGCTGGATTTACTGCGCTCAGATGTCCCTATAAAGATTATGGGTGGATATGCAAGTTCCATGTGGTGGATGGCTTGTCCATAAAGTGGATAAAAGAAGGTGAAATGTATCCTTTGTGGAAAAATGAAGGTCCTTGAAGACTGCAGGGCAGCTGTGACTAATGCTGTAGTTAATAAAGAAATGCTTCTTTGGCTGCGTGGGGCCAAAAGTATTTTTGTTTTTTTTTTTAATCTTTTATAATTAAGTCTGAATGAATATTAAGGTGTGTTTCTTTGCATTAGCTGTTCTGTGAGGAGTGGCGTCTCTGAGACGTGATAATGGCAGAACAGGTGCTGCTGTGTTAATGAAGATGTTTTTGAATTGAGTTAGCGAAGTGAACTGGTGGCTTGAACTGGGTGTTTGAAACACTGTCATCGCTTACTTTCTGTCTCAATTGGGAAGACCCTTTGGACTCCATTCTGTTGTCGCTTATCTTCCCACCCCCAGCGTCCGGCAAAGGAAGAGATCTGTGCAGAGTCTTTGGGCAGGGGGCAGATGTGCCTTCCATGGGGAATGACCCCATCCATCCTGGAGGCACCTGAGAGGTCAGGCAGGGGAAGGTAGACGAAGCTGGCAAAGGAGAACGCACAAGGGCCAGTCCACATGAAGCCGCAGGATGGCGTCTTAGAGTTCCAAGACCCTTGACCCAGGAGGCACCAGGGGGCTCACCGGTGTGAAGTGGTGCTGGCCTGGCTCTCACTTTCCCACCAACCATGGCCCCTCATTCTTGTCTCTTCCCAAGAAGGTGAAAACAGTCCTTTTGAAGAACTAACTGGTCTTTTAAATCAGATAGAGCATTGGCTTGGATCACAATTGCCTGAGGCAAAGTGCTGGCCTGGGTAGGGCCACTGGGGCACTGTTGTGCCTCTGAGGGTGTCACACTGGGTGGCAATAGGTTTGGGAGCTCTGCAAGCCCTAGTCTGGTGTTCCACAGCAGCACAGTGGAGCTCAAGGGATGCTCAAGTCATGGAGCCTCAGGCCAGCTGCTCTGCTGGTGACCGACTGTGGGGCCGCCCAGACTTAACTTAGGGTGGTCTGAGCTGGCTGTGGCCTCCTGCAGAGCCAGTGCTTTGTGGTGACAGGTACAGCCTTCTGCATCTCTCAGAATGGCCTAGGACATTAGAATGTGGTAATGCTTGCCTGGCCAGAGCATGTCCTATAATGTTCTTATAGAAAAAAAATATATTTTGTTTTGCTGCACTGGATAGAGGAAGAAACACTTTAAAATAGTCTGTCAGTTGTATTTGTTTCTTCCAGTGGAATTCTCTTATATTTTATGATAGTCTGAGATTATCAACCGAAGTGTGTATGTGTATGTGTCCTCTGAGTGCCTGTGCTCACTTGTATGGATGTCCGTGTGCACCATATCTGTGTGTGTGTGTGTGTGTGCGCGCGCGCGCGTGTAGAGGGCTGGGATGGAAGGGCTTTTTGTAACTGTTTGAGTTTTCCAGTAAAAGACTTGGGATTATTTTATACTCATAGGCTGTCTTTCAAGTAATAAATGATTTTCTTATATAATTCCATGAATTATAGAAATGCAGTCAGTTTTTATATGGTTCAGTAAATCTTTTAGAAAAATCTGTCTTGGCGCTCATTGCTGCAATGTTTAGGAAAAAAAGTTTTTTTTTTTTTTTTTGGTGTTAATTCAGCTATAACTTGAATTTTCTTGCTTCATTTTAAAGAGGATATTCACGATCCCCCCCCCCCCAACTTCCCCCCTCGTTTTCTTGTAAACCGTATTGCCTGAATGCTGGCTTGTCTTCAGGACTGGCTGTGAGAGAATTCAGTGCTCCAGTGGGGTGGGGGGAGATATCAGGGCGATGAAGAGCTTGCTCCCCTTATCATGGGGGAGGGCAAAGGCCCCAGGTTTCCATTCTCTGTCACTTTTCAGCTCATCTGTTGTGGCTGCTCTGTGGTGTTGCCTGCAAAATAATTTTTCTCCCCCCCTCCCTGACCCCCATGTTTATGTATCAGCATGTCCTTGGGGATCTGACTGATTGGTAAGTTAGTGCTGGCAGAGGAAGTGGAAGACAATATGTGAGTGTTTTATTTAAACAAACATTCTACAATTTATTTTATTGGATTTTGTCCTTTGAATGAGAACGCCACAAGTAATCCTATTACCGTCTAGAAACTGCTTGCTCACACCAGATTACAGGCTTCAGTGTGTGGCTGTTGCCTTGGAAAGCACATAAGTCTTTAATAAATGAGGCAGCTTCCAGATTCATCAATAATTAACCAGGAATATGACAAGTTTTATCCCAGCCCAGAGCTGCACAGTGCTTCAGACAATCTGCTTCTGCAGATGAAATCTCTTTGTACTTCCTGATTCAGCACTGGGGGCACATGATTCCTCCACAGAGACACGGGTTTGAGGGAGCAGAATGAACGCTTTCTTGAAAAATGTTAAGCATTGATTGTTTCCCATAAGATAAAAACATACTTATAGAGAATTTGGAATGTACAGTTGATTATATAGAAGACCGTGTCACCCATCATTTTACCATCCAGAATAATCTAAAATTTTAGTATTTATTTTCAGTCTTTTTGTATGTGTAAACACAGATGCTTTTTTAAACAGTGGAGATCATGATTCATCTATAATTATTCCTACTTATTTTACTTGATATATTTGCATTTTCCTATGTCTTTAAAAATTGTCATCATAAATTTAAGGCTGCATAGTATTTTTTGTTTCCCTATTTTTCACCATATAAAAATAGCATAATCTCAGTGCATAAAATTTGGTGCAGAATTTGGATTATTTGTTTAAGTTAGATGTCTGATTATTGGGTGGGAAGTCAGGGACATTTTGAAGGCTCTCGGTTTATATATTTTGCCACTTTGCTCTCAGAGAGGTTGTGCCACCATGTCCCTGGCTGGCGCTTCCTGCCTCTACGGGAGGAGCCTCCTGGGTCAGTGTTGTAGCCGTGAGTCCCTGGTCCCAGGAAGGAGGGCTCCAGCCTCATTTGGTTCATCTGTTAGCCAGGCTGTAACTCCTGTATCTTCTCTTTGTAGATTAAATGAGAGGTAGATAGGTGAGGGGCCTGATGTCGAGTTTGGCCCAAGGTAGGCAGTTGGTGCATAGTAGTTGTGGTGGTGAATGATCTTATGTCTAGTGTCTGGGTTCTTCCATGTTAATGGAGCGGAGTGAAGAAGCGGGACATAAAAGGTAACTACATCAACGTGTTCTGTACTTTCACGGAGTCATGACATCCTTGAAATGGGGATTCTACATAAGATAGTTCAAAAACCAGTGTTTAATATTAAAAAAAAAAAAAAAAGGCAAGCTATTTCCTGAAAATTTCATGTAGGGTGGCATACAAAGGTTTCCTGGTGTCTAGAATATTTCCCATCCGTCCACATGGCTCAGCTCTGTCTTACCAGACCCTTGCATGAGTTTGGTCTGTTGGGGGCTTTGTTGGTGCATGTCAGGTGCCTTCTTTGCTCCTTTGGGTTTGGGATGACACTTTTCACGACTTTTCTGCTAGTCTGACTGGATTATGGCTATGAAGTCTGTCTTTTGTCTGCTTTAAGACATACATTTCCTTTGCCTCTTTGGTCTTCAAGGATTCCTTCCATCTTTAAGAGACACAGAAGTGCTGACTAACTGTAGTGTTGTTCATGTAGCTGCTGAAAAGCTCTGGAACCTTATTCAACCAGTTGTAAAGTACATCTAAGCAGTTTCCTTGGACAACTCTTACTTGGCTACTCATCTTATGAGTGGGAAAAATTACTTCATCTGCTTATCTGATCAACACTGGTCTTTTGTTAAGATTCTGACATTTTGGAATCATTATTACTTTGTCCTTTTCTTTTGCGTCTGTGGCACTTTCCCCCATTATATGTGAGGAATTTGTCCTTGTTATGTATTGTGTTTGGGTTATTCTGTACTTGTTTAGTACTATTCATATGAACTGGGTTTAACCTTTGTATTCTTGAGGGACATACTAGATTTATTGGGACTTCTATTCAGTCTCCCAAAGATTGAGAAAAGCTGTAAAAGACCTAGTAGTTTTCCAGTTATGTGACTGAGCTGGAGATGGTGCTGCTTTTTAGACTAATTGTTTTAGAGAACTTTTTTTTTTAAAGATTTTATTTATTTATTTCACAGAGAGATCACAAGCAGGCAGAGAGGCAGGCAGAGAGAGAGGGGGGAAGCAGGCTCCCCGCTGAGCAGAGAGCCCGACGTGGGGCTCAATTCCAGGACCCTGGGATCATGACCGGAGGCAAAGGCAGAGGCTTTAACCCACTGAGCCACCCAGGCGCCCCCCCCCCCCCCCAGAGAACTTTTTAAAAGCTTTGCAGCTGTGTGTACCTGTTTTTGGTGTGTGATCTACTTAAAATAAATGATGCCTATTAACTGCTTTTTCTTTCTCATCTGCATGACATTTTTGGACTTCTAACAACACAGCAATATATACATATTGGAAAAGAAAGAATCACAAAACTAATTTTTAAGTTTTAAAAGTGTCTGAAGTAAGCAGTAAGTATCAGGAATGGATACTTTTTAGGTGGATCTTTAGAGCATGTTATTTAAATAGGAACATTAACTGGATCGGTGTGTGGATCTCATACGCTGTTCCTCTTCGTACACTGGCAGGCCTCTCCATTCCTTTCTAATCCCCCGATGGAATGAGATGTCTCTGACTGTACTTACTTTCAGTTGCCATTCATAAAATTGTTGGTCAGTCTTCTCAGGTGGCAGTGGTGTTTACAAATGCCTTTAAGAATGTCAGAGGGTTTCTGCCATTTCCTAATAAACTACTTGCCGTCTCCCTTACAAGGCTGTACTGCTGGAAAATGTCTGTTTTCACCTGGGCTAGTCTGGCATCGGGTGGTATGCCTTCAGTTGGCCACTTTTAGTCAATGATTATGGGTCAGAGCTTTGACCAGAACACAAAATAGTTCACAGAGAGAGTCATGTGGGTTATCTTGAGCTTCTCCAGGGTATGGATTTCAAAGTGCAAAATAAAGGAAATAAGGACAAAACTGTTGAAGTCATGGATTTAGATTTCTGGGGTTTCAGAAGCATAATTATATGATAGTTGTGCAAGTTTTTGGTGATTGAGGTCATTTCAGATTGGAAGAACCATTCATTTTTAAAAGGATAAAATCATTTCTCATTTGTGTAAGTAAAAACAAAACCTAACATCCCATCCCATAGCTTCACTGTGTGGACTGAAATAAATCTCTACTATCTAATTTAACCATTTCCAGCAGTTCGGAGGCCATGAGGAAACTTAGTTGGTGATTAGATTTCTGGTATCAACTTTCCAAAGAGGAATTGAGATGAATGAATACTAGTAACGCTAGTATTGGGATGCATGTAAAAGTGTCTTCATGGCCATGAGCAGTTGTGTCCCCCCTTGACAGAATGGGAGAGTTTAAGGTACTTTCCCAAAGTTGCACAAGGTTATATAGAAGAGACAGGAAAAGAAAAGGGAAGAAAATCTTTTAGAAAGTTTATCTGAAAACACCAGGGGAAAGCTGACCTCCACTGAGACTTGCCCTTTTGTTGATACCCAGCTTCATTAGGGTAGGTAGAGTAAAACATCCTAAAACATGTGGGTCCTTTTTTTCCTCTTATAAAGGACTGGATTTTTCTTTCTGTAATTTTAATCTATTGCTGTTTATTTTGTATGATTTAGATGACTATTAACTTTTTAGAATATTTAGACTTTTAAGTGTTAGAATGATGGTTATAAAACTGGCAGTTTCATAAATCACCTATGAGATGGCTGTTTTATGTATAGTATGCTTCCAGATAATTAAAGGAATGCATTAAATGATTTGGAAGCATACTAAACCAACCATGATGTTTGTTTTAGAATGATGGATATGGTGGTTACCCCCTTTTTGTTTCTAAAGTTTTTATAATGTGATGGGTTATATTTTTGTGATAAAATTAAAACTGCATCATCTCCTGCTTTTATTTTAAACATGCTACAGGATTTGTTATAATCTTAAATAATCACACACACACACCCTGAGGCAATTATTACAAATTAAAATTGAAGTCAGAAATATTTAAAAGTTTATGTAAATGTACTTTGAAGAGAATAGTTAGAAGCAAAAGTTCTATATGGAAGTTATGTCATTCAGTATGTTAGACTTACAAATTAATGCTTTTTACCTGTTGTCCCTTGAATTAAAATAAATTCAGCTTGGCCAAATCATAACTTTTAGTACATTAACAAAGAGTATTCTTTTTTAAATTTTTAATAAAATTTTATTTTTTATTAAGATATGATGTATTATTTGTTTTAGGGGTACATGTCTGTGATTCATCAGTCTTAAATAATTCACAGGGCTTACCATAGCACATACCTTCCCCAGTGTCCATCAGTCAGCCACCCCATCCCTCCCACAGCCCTCCCCTTCAGCAGCCCTCATTTTGTTTCCCGAGATTAAGAGTTCCTTATGGTTTGTCTCCTTCTCTGGTTTCATCTTGTTTCATTTTTCCCTCCCTTCCCCTATGATCCTCTGTCTTGTTTCTCAAGTTCCTCATATAGTGAGATTATATGATAATTGTCTTTCTCTGATTGACTTATTTTGCTCAGCCAATACTGTCTAGTTACATCCACGTCATCTCAAGTGGCAAGATTTCTTTTTTGATGGCTGCATAATATTCCATTGTGTATATACACCTCATTATCTTTATCCATTCATCTGTTGGTGGATATCTAGGCTTTTTCCATAGTTTGGCTATTTTTTAAATATTATTTATTTATTTATTTATAAAATATTTTATTTATTTATTTGACAGACAGAGATCCCAAGTAGGCAGAGAGGCAGGCAGAGAGAGAGAGAGGAGGAAGCAGGCTCCCTGAGAGCAGAGAGCCCAATGTGGGGCTTGATCCCAGGATCCTGAGATCATGACCTGAGCTGAAGGCAGAGGCTTTAACCCACTGAGCCACCCAGGTGCCCCCATAGTTTGGCTATTGTGGACATTGCTGCTATAAACATTCGGGTGCATGTGCCCCTTTGGATCACAACATTTGTATCTTTAGGGTAAATACCCAGTAGTGCAATTGCTGGGTCGTAGGGTAGCTCTATTTTCAACTTTTTGAGGAACCTCCATATCATTTTTCAGAGTGGCTGCCCAGCTTGCATTCCCATCGACAGTGTAGGAGGGTTCCCCTTTCTCTGCAACCTCCTCAACATCTGTCCTTTTCCTGACTTGCTAATTTTAGCCACTTGACTGGTGTGAGGTGGTATCTCATTGTGGTTTTAATTTTTATTTCCCTGATACCAAGTGTTGTTGAGCACTTTTACCTGTGTTTGTTGGCCATCTGATGTCTTCTTTGTAGAAATGTCCATGTCTCCTGCCCATTTCTTGATTGGATTATTTGTTCTTCAGGTATTGAGTTTGATAAGTTCTTCATAGATTTTGGATACTAGCCCTTTATCTGATAACTCATTTCCAAGTATCTTCTGGCATTCTGTCTGTTGTCTTTTGGTATTGTTGACTGTTTCCTTTGCTGTGCAAAAGCTTCTTATCTTGATGAGGTCCCAGTAGTTCATTTTTGCCCTTGCTTCCCTTGCCTTTGGAGATGTTTCTAGGAAGAAGTTGCTGCGGCTGAGGTGGAAGAGGTTGCTGCCTGTGTTCTCCTCAAGGATTTGGATGGATTCCTGTCTCACATTGAGGTCTTTCGTCCATTTTGAGTCAGTTTTTGTGTGTGGTGTAAGGAAGTGCTCCAACTTCGTTCTTCTGCATGTGGCTGTCCAATTTTCCCAACACCATTTGTTTTTTCCATTGGACATTCTTTCCTGCTTTGTTGAAGATTAGTTGACCATAGAGTTGAGTGTCCATTTCTGGGCTCTCTATTCTGTTCCATTGATCTATGTGTCTGTTTTTGTGCCGGTACCATACTGTCTTGATGATTACAGCTTTATAATAGAGCTTGAAGTCTGAAATGGTGATGCCACCACCAGCTTTGGTTTTCTTTTTCAACATTCCTGTGGCTATTCGGGGTCTTTTCTGGTTCCATACAAATTTTAGGATCATTTGTTTCATTTCTTTGAAAAAAGTTGATGGTATTTTGATAGGGATTGCATTGAAGGTGTAGATTGCTCTAGTAGTATAGACATTTTCACCATATTTGTTCTTCCAATCCATGAGCATGGAACATTTTTCCGTATCTGACAAAGAGGATATTCTTAAAAATGTTTTAAACTAAATAAGGTTTAAATGCTCACTGTAAGTCCTTCTTGGAATAAAGCTGGCAAATAGAGGGAAAATAAATTAACTTTTGTAAGTTGTTGGTTGAGGGTAACAACATTTTATGGTAGGGAAAATAATTGTTAGTATTGCAAGTCTTCAGATCAGCCAGAAGTGGAGTGGTCAGCTCTTAAAATGTTTTGATGTCATTGTGAGAATGGTGGTTAAACAGAATGGGTGTAGAGCTAATTGAGCTTATGAAACATGGAGGGATTCTCAGAGAAGATTTTTCTGTGTGTTCCAGGATGGGTTGAGCACACCTGGTTCCCTCTGAGGGTGTTGTGGTCCTCCTTCAAGATGCTATAGGAAGCCTTTCTAAAACCCGACTCCAGCGTTCAATGGCGGAGGCTGGGTGCTGCCTCTGCTCTCCTAGAGCGTCTCCGAATCTGTAACGAGTACAAGGGCAGCTCTTCTCATACTGCTTGTTAAAAATGTGTTTGGGTTACATCCCATCCTTGAATCAGGCCTCCATGATTTGTTTCTGTCTTCCTTTGCTAGATGCAGTTCGATCCAGAAGCCAGCTGGGATGATATTTGAAGGAAAATTATGTGGCAATAGTTGAGTCAAGATGTATTCCCTTTCTTTGATCTCTTTACAAGTTAAAAATATCTAAAGATTATAGCAACTGTGTCATAATTTCTCAGTAGGTGCCAGATTTAGGTGTCACCTTTTAGAGTGCTTAAGCACCAGGAAGAGAAAATTCCATTAATTATACAGTTCTATTTTTCTAAAAAGTTCAGGAAACATCTCTAGTGTTACCTTGTGGTTGCTCGATCCATATAGTTCAGTTTGGGTTATTTAGTATAGCTCAGTGTTCTTTCAGTATTTCACACACTGGCTTTTTTACTACATAGAACTGTGAATGCTAGCTCCGTGGTGATATTTTGTATCCTTTACACTGTGTAGAGGTATAGTGCTGAGCACTACAGTTGAAATTGTTCATTTCTGTTCTACTCCCCTCCCCCAACTTTTCCTCCCAGAAACCCTTTTTTATTCAGGAACAAATAATTGAAGTTAAATGTTTTATAAGAAAAGGCATGGTATATTTAGAGAATCAGATCCAACCTGGTTTTAACATTCTGTCATAAAATCATACTAACCTTTTCTGAGGTCAGACTCTTGGTTTTATAAGTTTTCTCTTGTTAATTTCCCCTTTGAATCAAGTATTAGCTGTGGAAGAAAGCTGAAATCTGTTGGTCCCCTTGATTCTGCTTTCTTTTCTGAATGTGGAAACCACTAGATAGATACTAATAAAAAAGAATGGGAAGTGACTAAAGAACAGACAGGTCATCAAAACAAAGAGGCAACCCATGGAATGGGAGAAGATATTTGCAAATGACAGTACAGATAAAAGGTTGATATCCAGGATCTATAAAGAACTCCTCAAACTCAACACACACAAAACAGATAATCATATTAAAAAATGGGCAGAAGATATGAACAGACACTTCTCCAATGAAGACATACAAATGGCTACCAGACACATGAAAAAATGTTCATCATCACTAGCCATCAGGGAGATTCAAATCAAAACCACATTGAGATACCACCTTACACCAGTTAGAATGGCCAAAATTAGCAAGACAGGAAACAACGTGTGTTGGAGAGGATGTGGAGAAAGGGGAACCCTCTTCCACTGTTGGTGGGAATGCAAACTGGTGCAGCCACTTTGGAGAACAGTGTGGAGATTCCTCAGGAAATTAAAAATAGATCTTCCCTATGACCCTGCAATTGCACTGCTGGGTATTTACCCCAAAGATACAGATGTAGTGAAAAGAAGGGCCATCTGTACCCCAATGTTTATAGCAGCAATGGCCACGGTCGCCAAACTGTGGAAAGAACCAAGATGCCCTTCAATGGATGAATGGATAAGGAAGATGTGGTCCATATACACTATGGAGTATTATGCCTCCATCAGAAAGGACGAATACCCAACTTTTGTAGCAACATGGACAGGACTGGAAGAGATTATGCTGAGTGAAATAAGTCAAACAGAGAAAGTCACTTATTGGTGGAGCATAACAAATAATATAGAGGACAAGGGTAGATGGAGAGGAGAAGGGAGTTGAGGGAAATTGGAAGGGGAGGTGAACCATGAGAGACTATGGCCTCTGAAAAACAACCTGAGGGTTTTGAAGGGGCGGGGTGGGAGGGTGGGGGAACCAGGTGGTGGGTATTAGGGAGGGCACAGATTGCATGGAGCACTGGGTGTGGTGAAAAAACAATGAATACTGTTACGCTGAAAATAAATAAAAAATTGGAAAAAAAAAAAAAAAAAAGAACAGACAGGAAATACCAGTTCCCCTGGCCAAGCACCACAGCTCATCCCGGACCCGGTCGGAGGGGTGAGGGAAATACCACAGCTGCCTTCTGCAAAGTGTGGCTCTCCTCCCCAGCTAGCGGCATTCTGCAGCTGCACAGGCTCTCAGAAATGCTTGGTGTCATCCACATTCCCTGATTTATGCACATGTGAGCCTTGGTGTGGGGGTGCTCCCGCAGGGCTAGGTGGGGAGGGATGCTCCAAGCCCCCAAAGGTACAGAGTTTTATTTGGATGCTGAGCTGGAATTGAGAAGCGTGGGATGGAAGAGTGATCTGCCCCAAGTTCAAGAAAAGTACAAAGTAAGCGGAAGTACATCCCTTCAAATATAGGAAATCTCAGGTTGCTTTTTTGCTCCCCTCACAGCTGTGTGAAATAATATCTTGCAATTTAGCCTTAACATTGAGTTTCAGCTCCTTTTTATGTGTGGCACTGTGAATGTTAGTTTTCAGTATTTCCTTATTACAGTGTATTGTATCTCGCATCTGCACTGGTTATTGTTCTTTGTTAGTTTAGAAGTCTTGTTTTACCCAGAGAAACAGAACGGAAAAATAATAGCAATTTTGAACTGTAGCTCTCCCCCTTTTTATTTTAAAAAACACAGCTTCTGTAAACACCATGACAAGATAAGAAGGGGCGTACTGTTGTCCCTGGGGATAAAATAGGCATGAGACCAAAGAAGACTGGATTTCTACTTAGCATTGATTTTATTAATGAATCCCAGTAGAGTTTTAACAGCAGAGCAGGATTTCCTCCTATTGTGATTCTCGATAACCTCCAAGAAATAATTCCTTGGGATCGTACTTTTATGACATCTTTCTGATTATAGGCTTGTAATAATTAGATGTTTATCCCCAGAAAAAATTGCCATAAAAATTTATTAATAGTGTGAGGGAAGTGCTTATGCACCTTATTATGTAAATTGTTATTTTATAGTCTACATCATTCCAAAAATTTTTTTTTTTTTTTTTTTAGATTTTATTTATTTATTTGACAGAGAGCTCATAAGTAGGCAAGAGAGGCAGGCAGAGAGAGACGGGGGAAGCAGGCTGCCCACTAAGCAGAGAGCCCTTTGTGGGGCTCCATCCCAGGACCCTGAGATGATGACCTGAGCCGAAGGCAGAGGCTTAACCCACTGAGCCACCCAGGTGCCCCAGGGTGGTTGGTTTTTGAGGTTAGGTTAGGTCAAGGGCAAAATGAAGGGGCGCCTGGGTGGTTCAGCTGTTAAGCATCTGCCTTTGGCTCAGGTCATGATCCAAGGGTCCTGAGATGGAGTCAGGCTCTCTGCTCAGTAGGAGGCTTGCTTCTCTGTCTCCCACTCCGCCTGCTTGTGTTCCCTCTCTGGCTGTGTCTCTCTCTGTCAGATAAATAAATAAAATCTTAAAAAAAGAGGGCAAAATGAATATTTTATAAATATGTATCAGCAACTTTTAAAACCATTCAAATGAACTTCCTTATGTGTCCGAGGAGATCACCAACAGGTGCAAGGCATTTACGGTGGTGGTGATGATGATGATGATGATGATGGTGGAGAGGAGTAGGAGAATGTGATGGCAAATGTTGATTTCACATGTCAGTCAGTGGCTTTAATGTCATTGTTCATTTCTGAGCATCTGAATCAGCTAGAAGGGAACCAAAGAAGACAGGGATCCAAGAATACTGTAGAAGAATTTGCCTGTGTGCAGGAATTTCTCTGAAATGGGAATATTCTTCCTGAAAGTGACAATAGCAAGAGAGCCACGTTGAGTTTTTTTATGTGTATTTACAGTTTCATGTTATGCATAGTTAAAATTTTACAGCAAATGAGTGTCTTCTGCTTGCACTTTTGCTCCTCACCTCGTAAGAGTATTTGATTCAGTGGTTTTCTAGTAGTAGTTTCAGAAACTGGTGATTTCTGCATAGTTGCTTTATGTTACTTGAATGGTGACTGTAATTTATGCATATTAATGCTGACTGATTACATATACCGTATATGCTATAGGATGCTAGCTGTTTCTAAGTCAGACTCTGACAACTCTATCAGTTAGCTGTTTTTTGGCTGTCCTGTGAACAAAAATACTGGTTTTCCTCACTTTGAGGCGACTCAATGGATAAAATGGAGATGGATTTTTTTAAAAAAGTGCATTAAGGAGAAAATCAGATTAGGTCTTTTAAAAAAGAACAAACTCTTTATTAAAGATATGATTTGTCATTTATATTGGTGCAGCATCCATATAATTCATAAAATAGAATTTAGGGTAGTAAGGAACCTAAGAGGTTATTTCTAAACATGTAGACCTTCTGAACAGGGTAGACATTTTTTCCACAGCGTCTTCGCTGGGGAATAATGCCTGTGGTAATGTGCTCAGCACCGTTTCAAGGAGCCAGTTCAAAAGGTTAACAGTTTTTATTGGAAAATGCTCTGTTGGCCTGATAGTTGCTTCATTTATACCGTTGCTAACTCATGTTGTTGGCCACTTAGCAACACAGATCTAGTCTCTTCTCTTTACTTTATGATTACCAGTTCTTGAAGCTAAGGACCCGTGATGAGATTGGGGCCACACAGGGATATTGCTGACTTCTTGCCAGACGAGTAGATTTGAACCAGCTGTTGTCTAATGTCTGTCCTTGGCCCAAGGGGTCTAGAATGAAACAGATGAGAAGTAGACATGGAGATTACCTGGCCGCCTCCCCACTCCTTTGCCCATTACGGGTGAACACCTTGAGAACCCATAAGTTTAAATATATTGCCTGAAGCCACACATGCCGGCTTTGAGGTTAGTAACTTCTGTTTCAGGTCTGGATTCAATAGTGAAAAGGTACTTTGAAAAAAAAAAAAAAGAAAAGGTACTTTGAGGTCCAAGTTGTAAAGTTGCTAGTTCTTGTTTGTGAATATGGTTTTGACCTGGTTGAATGCCCAGGGATATATTTACCATTCATTCATTGTTACCACTTGATACGTAATAGTTATTTGGGAAATCATAAAAAGCGCTTTCTGACATTTGGTAACCATATTATACAAAAGAGGAGGCTAGTTTCATGAATCTGGCCCTAATGATCCCAGGTAGGGAACAGAGTGTCCTCACTCTTCGAGAATGCTCACAGGGTTTGTTGGAATCTGCTTCTGGAATAAGTTTTGGAGGCTTATGGACATGGAGTTTGGAACCATTACTTACCCGTGGGACCTTAGCCAAGTTACTCAACCACTGAATGGCAGTTTTATTTATTTATTTATTTTTGAGGGCCTGGCACTGCTTACTTCTGAAGGGTGTTGGAGAATAAGGCTCTAACTCGGAGCCACACAGATGGGGGTCGCCCAGTAGAGTTCTGCATCCTTGGGAGAGGCAGTACTCTTGATTTTCTCCTATTCTCATGATCCTGACTCAGGAAATCAGTCAGTAGTTAATTAACCAAATGCACATCTCCTCATGTGTTCCTGTGCTAGGATGTGACATGCCCCCGGCCCCCAGGCCAGTGAGGAAGAATCACAGCAAAGGGACACAGTGAGACAGGAGATGCACTGCAAAGGCCTTCTTCCAGGCTGGTGGTGAAGAAGAGCCCGGCCAGAGAAGTTGACATTGGAGGAGGATTTGGAGGAGAAGGGGGGTTGGTGGTGCAGGGAAACAGCTTGGAAGAGGGTCTTAATGTCAAGCAGAAGAATTTATAATTGCTTTCCAGTGGGGAGTTTTTGAAGGTTCTAAAGTAAGGGAATGACATAAGTTCACTGAAAATGCCTTGGAAATTTTCTTCTTAAAAAAAAAATTTTTTTTTTCAGGGTCAGAGAAGCTACTAATTTTCTGTTCATACTGTTATTGCTTTTCTAGCTTCAAGTCCTTCTGTTATAAAAGACCAAAAGAAAATATGATTGGTTAATAATAGCCTACATTCTCCACATTGCAGCTTATCTCTTCCTTCCTCCAAATATAGCTTAGAACCTTACTTTCCTCTACTTAATAAAAAAATTGCTCCTGCACTTCAACTAAATCTGGGGTTTATCTTCCTGACAAAGTTCTTTGTGGTTCATACCACATTTTCGTTTCCTCCTTGGCTATGTGCCTGCCTCTTCAAGTTTTAGATAGTTTTAAAAACTGAGCTACCCAGTTAGATTAATTGCTCTGCGTGATGCTGTCTTGTGTTTCTTATCTTGCCATATTTTACTGTCTCCTGGGCCACGAAAGCAGCAGTCTCTTCTAGGAGTATAATAAATATTTTTTAGGCTTCTTAGAATTTGTTCTCTAGAGTCTAGAGATGGTGTCTGCTGTGTTTATCTTTCCCTTGTCTTGTTATTAGCTTCAAAATTGTGTTCTCACTTTTTTCCAGGTTTCTTGACAACTTGACTGCTTATTTCTTTTTGGTCAGAATTACAGATGAATTTTATTTCATTTGTACTTTTCCAGAATTTCTCCTGTGAACCTATATTTTGTTAAAGAGTAAAGTATTATTAAAAAGAATGAAGGGGCACCTGGGTGACTCAGTGGGTTAAGCCTCTGCCTTCGGCTCAGGTCATGATCTCAGGGTCCTGGGATCGAGCCCCACAGTAGGCTCTCCACTCAGCGGGGAGCCTGCTTCCCCTGCCCCCTCTCTCTGCCTGCCTCTCTGCCTACTTGGGATCTCTGTCAAGTAAATTAATTAAAAAAATAAAAAATAAAAAAAATGAATTTGAGAATGGTTAACTTTTCTTACTATTTCTTCAGAGACAAGTTGAGAATTCTTATGACATGCTTTTTTAAAATTTTAAAATGATGCCTAGAGGTTTCCTTTTACATCTTGATTCTATACACATTTGTGGTTAAAAATTAAAGTTATGTATCTCTCCTTGGTTTCTCTGGACAGTAAGTGCCAAACTCTTACGCCAGTGTGTGTTTTGTTTCCCTCTTACTTGTACCCCAATTTTGTACTCCCACAAGTACGTATAGCATTTCCTCTCATGATACATATTTTGAACATAGGGTCACTTTTTAATCAGCAGCCTGGCATTCCACTTCCCTGTCCAGTCTTGGTCTCATGAAGAAATTAGTTCTTTTTGGTGGTCAGACTTGGTCTAATGGCCCATGGAAGTTAGAGAACTACTGTATATGGAGCTGGTTTTCTGCCACGTTAATCTTGAGCTAATGGGTGCTCTGCTACTACTTTCTGTGTTGTACAAGTATCCAGGAGAAAAGGGTTTCGGAGTTAAAAAAAAAAATCCTTCACTTTTTCCTCAAATTACATTTCCTTTCTCTGGTTGGCTTTTGTCTTCAAAGCAGTGATTTTCAAAGCGTATTTACTGATAGGCCTTAAATGTCAATGCAGAAACCTCTCTTGGATGCTTCCATTTTACAACTTCCATTTTTAAAAAATTTTAAAATTTTAAAAAATTTTACAACTTTCATTTTTAAAAAATGAAGTAAAGTTTTAAGAGTTACTGGAGTTTGTATCTATATATAAAAAATGTGTGTGAGATTTGAGTTAAGTATTCTTAAGTCTGGATGTCATTTAGCAAGGTTGCAAAACAATGACAGGTATGTACATGCAGAATTTTAATTCAAGTTGATTCTAAGAAGGATGTTTTAACTGTATTCCATCAGCGTGGTCTTGACTTGGTTGGTCGTGGTTTTCAATTGCTGCTTTTGTTTTGCTTTTAAATTATAAATTCATTTGGTTTCATCATTATCGCTTTACAGTGACATTGATTCATGTGCATTTAACTTATGCTAATTCCACTGTCAGTGTTTGCTGAAAAATAATTAGCCTTTTTTTTCTTTTTCTCGTGCAACATTCCCTTAAATACAAGCCAGACCCATTTCTTCTGGGTTTCAACCAAAGAAACAGCAATCTGTTCCAACAGTACAGGAAAAGCTGGCAGCATTGGGCTTTGTGGAGAAATGCAGTGCTCGGAAAACCACATGTGCTGTGCTGTGTGGTCTACTTAAATAATTCTCAAGGCTCATTTTATCATAGCCTTAGCCTTGATTTTAGAAGCCAGACATTTTGTGGAAGTTGATGCCATGCAATTTGTTGTGAAATCTTTGGCCAAATCTACCGGATATAGTGATATACTCGATTATCAACAGTATTAGGGGGTTATAATTTTCTAATGATGAAAAATTAAGCCAGGTATGGTTTGCTATTCAAATATGAGTCATCCGTGACTTATTCCTGATAGATGTATGCTTTTCACCAATTTTTTATTCAGTGATGGTCTTTTTTGTAATTTCAGTTTGTTTGCTATTTGAAAGTAATAGTGGTTGAGAAATGTGGGCTGTGTTAAAGAGTCTCCGGTTTAAAGTAAAGCACATTTTATTTCCCAGAAGTGGGAGTCCTTGGGAGTAGTGACATGTTTACTTCTGAACATTTACTCAACCGATCAGTGATAAAATGAAGTCTCTATTATTCTTCTTCTAATATGAAAGCTTCTAATTGAAAATGCAAGGCACTTATGGGGCACTTTCACTCCATCAAACTAATGAGAAGAACGTTAAGAGCCCAATAGATGCTTATCCAAAGGACCCACATAGGCAGCTCATAAAGGAAGGAATTAACCAGTAAAAAGCCATGGGAGAACATTGAATAAACGTAGTATTCAAAGACTGACAAATTAAAATATTGTCCTTTTTTTCTGTTAAATTGACAAAACAAAAAATGCCTGATACACGTGGTGCAAATTCTGCTTTGGGACACTGTGAGTGCTGTGCAGAAGTGTCCGTCTCAGTTGGAAAGCACTTTGGCAGGATTATCAAGATCCACAAACTTGTTTATAACCTTTCACTCAGTCCCCTGGAATACTGTCCTCTGGGATATTGTTAATCCCTCAGAAATTGAAATTATGGGTGAGGCTCTTGGCCAGTATTATTTAAATTCTGAAAACATCAGAATAATTTCGAAGGTCCGGTAACAGGCAAAGGGTATGCAAACCACAGTTTGTCTTCTAGAAGAAGTAATATGTAGCCATTAAATGGATTTAACAACTGTATAGCAAAGTGGCAAAAGGTTATACTAGGTTAAGTGAAAAAAGGTACAAAATTACGCGTAGGCTATAATTAGAACAATGTTTAACATGCTATAGCTAAGGTAATGCCCAAACGTTATTTGTTGAGGGGTGGAGGGCTTATAGGTGTATTTTCTGTTTCTTTTGTTTATTATCATCAAGGTAAAGAGAACATTAAAGAATTAGATAAGGCTATGGTAGGATGAAAATGAGATGCTGGGATGACTTTGTTCTTAATCCAAGGGGATGTGTCAGCGTCCTTTGGTGTGCCGCTGACTTCTGCTCGCAGTTCATTTGCTGAGTAAATGGTTACAGCTTTTCTAGATGCCTTGGTATAAAGAGAAGTAATTTTTATAGTTAAATTAACATGTTAAGGTCATATTTTAAAGCTCAAAATCCATCTGGTGAGTGTGTGTGTATTTGCAAAGGGATTTATTGCAGCTTGCTTGCTCTATTGAGAATATAAGTGCTGGAGCCGTGCAGAGACAGACCTTTTTTTTTTTTTTAAGTATTTTAGAGCAAATCTTTGAATCATCATATGTTTTTGGGTCTTACTCCTTATTTCAAGGTTTCAGATTATTTTTATTTACTTTGTATGCAAACGTACTGACTTACCTTTGATATTGTCCGTTGATAACAACATGTTAAAAAAGGATTTGTAGTTTGTAATTAATGGCTCATGCTTTTTAGGAAATATACAGTATGTACTTCCTTTTTCTGTACTACACATCTCTCAAAGATATCCAGTCCCTATTAAATACAAAGATCACACATAAGGTTGAAATTTTCACAAATGCTTATTTGGACAGTACAGGTGGATTTTAGCTAATAAAGAGGCATATTCACTCCATACATTAGTGACCTCCCACTTACATTTTTATTTGTACATATTTTCCTTGTTGTTCTGGAAGAAACTTAAAATAACTTTATAGAGAAAATGTGACTTTGATAAAACTTTATGGAAACTTCTAATGGCTGTGTGTTTTTTTTTTTCTTTAGCGGAGACGGAAGAGCCCCATTCAGTAAACGTGTGTTGCTTCTAGAATGTAATAATTGGCATATTATAAGACCTGAGTTTTAAAAATTAGTGAGGGACACACTACTCTTACTAGTATAACATTTGATGTAGAAAAAAAAAAATCTCAGTAAGAGATCCTTTTCTCCCCTTCCAGAAAAACAGTCTACTTATCGTTACTGAGTTGGGTGAGTTTTGGTGCCAGTCGAGAAGGGATTCCTTTTTTTGCAGGATCAGCAACGAGTCATTACTTACTCCTGAGTTTATTTATTGATTCCCTAGTGGGCTTGTCCTTTAAAAGGATTCAAAATAGAGTCATTATCCTGATGGCTCTTATGGCGGCTGTCTGACAGCAGAAGACAGGAAGGTGAAATGAAAGGTGAAAGTGAAAACAAACTCTCTCAGGGTGTTTTGGGACACAGTTCTGTACCTCTGGCTTCATGGAGGACATGGGACTTGGCCTTGAAGAGTATGCGTTATTTGAGTAACAAATTTCAGGTCAGGAATCGAGTCTGAGCAACTTGGAAATCTAAGGTGCAGTGAGCTATCGCTTGCAGACCAGAGGCACAGAGGGTGGTTGGTGGTGGTCATGGAAGGTGAGGTAGGGACGAGTGTGGCAGATCTCGTAAGGAGACTTTGAAATTTCTCCCTTCTCTAAGAAATGGGGATCCAGTGAAGTTCTGTTTTGTGTGTGTGTGTGTGTTTTTAAAGATTTTATTTATCTATTTGACTGACAGAGATCACAAGTAGGTGGAGAGGCAGAGAGAGAGGGGGAAGCAGGCTCCCTGCTGAGCAGAGAGTCTGGTGCGGGGCTTGCTCCCAGGACCCTGGAATCATGACCTGAGCTGAAGGCAGAGGCTTTAACCCACTGAGCCGCCCAGGTACCCCTGTTTTGTTTTTTAATTGAGATCTAATTGACATACAGCATTAGTTTCAGATATACAACGTCACGATTCGATATTTGTGTGTTTGTGTGTATAGTGAAATGATGACCACAGTAAGTATAATTAACATTCATCACACGTAGTTACAGTTTTTTTCCTTGTGATGAGAACTATTTTCTTAGCAACTTTCATGTATACAATATTATTAACTGTAGTCACTGTGCTGTACATTACATCTCCAAGACTTATTTGTCTTATAACTGGAAATTTTGACCACCTTTCACCCATTTGCCTACTTGTCATCCTCTACCTTTGGCTGTCACGAATTGGTTCTCTGTTCATTTTCTTTTAAGTTCATTTTTTAAGTTCATTTTTTTAAAAAATGCCGTACTTTCTGGAACACTGGTTCTTAAACATCAGTGTGTACAGTGGGGAATCTTATCAAAATGCAGAGTCTGATTCATCCGGCCTAGGGTGGGGATTGAGAATCTCTATTTCAGACAAGTTCCAGGTGATGCTGATGCCCCTGGACCTTTAATGATCAGGAGTAGTAAGGCTCTGCAGGAAGTATGCATCTATTTAAAGTACGTAGTTTGAAAATTAATTCATTTTATGATGGTTGAGAGGGTCATCATTGTTCCGATTTTTAGTGTTATTTTAATATTGCTGTGAAGGCTGATTTTGTTTGCTCTGTGCTTTCCTTTTTGCTGAACATCAAAACAGATAACTTCCTCCCCCTCTTTCTTGTGCTTGCACTACAGAAATAGTAATATTTAGGAAAAGTTTTACCTATTAAAATAATCTTGACATTTGCATAGTGATACTTCCCAGAGTTGAAGAAACTAACATTGTTTAATAATAGCTTTTAATGAAGAGACAGTATGTTTCCAAATGATTCTTGGCAAGTTGTAAATCGGAGTATATCCAAGAAAAAAAATTAGGGTTTATTTTAATAGTTTCAACTAAAATGACTTTCTTTTATTTCAGATAAAATGATATTTCACAGAAATAAAATATCCTCTAAAAAATACCTGAATTAGATTAGTGAATCTTTTAAAAAGATTTGATTTGTCTATTTGATAGAGAGAGAGAGCAGGCACACAAGTAGGGGGGCTGATAGAGGGAGAAACCACTGAGCAGGGTGCCCAACGTGGGGCTCAGTGGCAGAACCCCACCATCATGACTTGAGCTGAAGACAGCCACTTAACGGACTGAGCCGCCCAGGCGCCCTGGGTTAGTGAATTTTTAAACATTAGTATTATCTGTCATATTTTGGTGCCAAATGATTTGAAGCAAAAGTGATTGTAGCTGCTTAAGAAAGTAATCATGGTAGGGAATGAAATTTTTCTTTTCTTGAGAGGTTGGTTCCTAAGTATATCTCTTTAGAGAAATATCTATAAGTAGGCATTTTAAATAAGGGGAAATATAGAAAAATTGATTTTAAAAAAGTCAAGAAAGCATTAAACTAGTCCAGCTTTCCATATCCATTTTCATGGAGTTGCTTGTAATTTTGGAAGGATTTATTCTGTTTATTGCCTTGTCACTTACATTTAAGTTGCTTTAGATACAAAGTATTGGTAGTGTACCTTAAAAAGGCTGACCGAATTAAATTGACGTTTGCTTTTTATTATATTTAGACTTCTTTAGAATGTGAAGGTCAAAACTTGAACTCTGTCTTTGACATGTGTAGCTGTGGGTCCATTTCTGAATATTAAATCAAGTTTTTAAATTCTGGTAAAATATACACTTGGATTATTTTCCATTTACATTTTTAATATAATTGAATCTCTCAGGGAACAGTTTGATTTTTGGCAACTTTATTGTAATTTCTTTGTTCAAATATCAAGTGTCGTTCTTCTTGCCCTGGATATTATAAAAAGTTACACACTCAAGGTATTAGTGCCGTCCATCCTTAGTGGCAACAACAAAACCATATGTATACAAATGAAGTCAGCTGTATAATGTGGTGAACATATTCTTTGCACCGTGGCTCAGTTAGCACTGACGGCTGCTGGTGGACCAGACTGCTTGCCAACTGCTTTAGCAACTGCTGCAGTAGCGAATGTGGGAAATGTTGCTCCAACACAGAAGGTTTAGGGGAGACTGGCTGCTTTGTGAGGATGGGCTTCAAACCTGATAATATGCACTGTGTAAGATCTGTTTATATCCAACCACATTTACTTAGTTTATTTATTTAATTCGAATGGGCTTGAGTGTCGTCTTGTGCAGGCTTTATAATCCGATGTGAGTTGAGCTTGGACTTTAACATATTTCTGCTGTAGAACTGACCCAGGGATCATGGAGTCATTAGAAAAAGCAGAAACCCTTAAGGGCATGTCCTTGAACTTTGCTGGTCTGGATGAATGTGGGCGGTCCTGCCTTCCCTACTGAAGAACTTCCCTGGTGTTCTCCTTTGTTGAAGGATTCCTGCTTTTCTAACCAACTGCCAAGGGCTGACCTGAAGATGTTTCCAGGTGTGACTGACCTTTGAGGCTTATCCCATGAGCTGTTAGGAAATAGTGTCATTTAAATTGCTGTATTTCTGTGAATCTCCGTTAAACGAAATATGAGCTCATGCTGTGGAAAAATTTGTTTCTACCTAAAAGGACAGGATGTTCATTTCTCTCAGATCAGTTCTTTTAAATATACCAGCCTGGACATGTGTGTGGATTCGCCTAAGCATCTGTTGCTTCAGAAGATATACCACAAAATTGAAAAGAGGGAGTGAAAACTATTCTTGGCTGGCACCAAGACCAGACACCAAAGAAAAGCCAGCAAGTTGTAAGACTCACATGGTTAGGACTAGCTGATGTTATTTTTGTCAGTCTTATTTATTTTTTGTTTAAAAAAATTGTTTTGTGGGGAACCTGTGTGGCTCGGTGGATTAAGCCTCTGCCTTCTGCTCAGGTCATGATCTCAGGGTCCTGGGATTGAGCCCCCCGAATAGGGAGTGTGCCACCCCCTCCCCCTCTGTCTGCCTCTCTGCCTGCTGTGACTTCTCTCTCTGTCAAATAAATAAAATCTTAAAAAAAAATGTTTTGTGTTAACAACATTGTGGACAGAAGTACCCTAATTGGTAATGATTTTGATAATGGTGATTGTAGTCACAGTGAACATGAATTGTGCATGCTCTGTGTGCCAGGCACTGTGCTCTTTGAGACCCTTGTGATCTCACTGTGATCCTGTCTGTGGGTATAATTCTGTTGTTGTCCTCTGAACGTGAACCCAGGAGGCTGAGTGATGGGATGGGCTGAGCCAGGCTGTGTCTATCTCTGTGTTGTGATTGCCTTGGGAGGGGTCCTGGGATGAAGCCCTGTATCAGGTTCCCCGCTCAGTGGGGAGTCTGCTTTTCCCTCTCCCCACCTCATCTCTTCCCACTGTCTCTCTCTTTCTCAAATAAATAAATACAAATCTTAAAAAAAAGAAAAAAATTGCCTTGGGAATAGCTTCAGCTTCTGCAGTTTTTTTTCTGTGTCTTTGCTTTGAAAGGGTTAGAACATTTGATCAAGGGAATGTAAGCTTTTAAAAATAGTATAAATTTATACTTTTGTGTAGTTGCCTGATTAAAATCATGAATGCTTGGGGCGCCTGGGTGGCTCAGTGGGTTAAAGCCTCTGCCTTCGGCTCAGGTCATGATCCCAGGGTCCTGGGATCGAGCCCCACATCGGGCTCTCTGCTCAGCAGGGAGCCTGCTTCCTCCTCTCTCTGCCTGCCTCTCTGCCTACTTGTGATCTCTGTCTGTCAAATAAATAAATAAAATCTTTAAAAAAAAAATCATGAATGCTTGTGTATTTTGAAATGACGGATTTTAATACCAGGTCCTTCTCACTTCCATTCTTCCCTCCCCTTCTCTCCCTTCCCCTCCCCTCCTTTTACTTCCCTTTCAGTCCCCTCTGTCCCCTCCATTCCTTCCCCCTTCCTTCCCTCTTTTCTCATGTCCCAGAGACACAGTTAGACTTTATTTCAGAACAACCTCATAAACTTTTAGAGTTTTGAATATTAGGGGTACATCACAAACCTCCCCAAACCCAATGACACTAGACCTTAAAGATCATATGGGGTCTGGGGATGGCAAGTCCAAAGCCCTCATGTTGCTGCGGTGGATCCTGAGAATGGGCAGCATATTCTTTGCCTGGAGTCTTTGTGAACCTTTATTTCATTGTGGGCAGTCACCACCAGGAGATTGGATCTGGAGCTTGAGATACAATTTATTTGCCCTCTCTAATTTACTCTCAGAGCAAAAGTTTTAGATAAGGTTCCTGTGGTCGAGGGTGGGGTGTGGGGTGTGTGTGAGCCATCTGTCCCAAGTTACATACTTATTAAATAGCAAGTGAGTTTTGACTCTAGGTCTTTTGCCTTCCGTCTGGCAGTCACCTTGTTCCTCTGAGAATTGCAGCTCCAGTCACAGGGTTCTCCTCAGAAATCTTCCTGACTCCCTTTGACCTACAGACCGTTCCTCCTGACACTCAGGGCTGTTACAGTGAAAACTTGGGGTGAGAGTTACTTTATCAAATCGAGATAACCTCTGTGTGCAGGGTATTTAGTAGGGGTTGATGGGACGAGTCACATTTCAAAGCTGTGCGCTTCAAGGTGTTTATGAGCTAGCCAAAGGCTAGTTCAGAAATAACATTGAATACCAGGCAAAAAGTTATACTTTTAATCAAAGGTAGAAAGTGCTTTTGCAGTTAAAAGGCATGAGGGATGATCATTGGTTGGTCATAACCATGAAAAGCTTTGGAAGGAGATAGCATCAAATTGATCTTAACAGAAGCACAGAGGTGTGGGCACGTTGGCTGGGATAATAGCGAGGGGAGCCACAGAAATGAAGGGATGGCTTATGTTTGAAGTGCAGGAAAGATTTGGCTGGGTAATTCAGCTGCCCCTGGAAGATGAGGTGGAAAGTGGCTGGGATCATGTAATAGGAGGGTTTTGAGTATAGGATCATCAGCTGATACTTAATTTAGGAAGGAATTGGGAACCATTGAAATTATTGAGCAGGGGAGTTAAAGTGATAGGGGTTGTATTTTAATAGGATAAGCTGGCTTTGGTGGTAGGCATGGACTAGACCAGGAGAGCAGGGGGACACCCCCCCCCCCCCCAATCATTCTGAATTAATGTCATTTAGGAAAAGAGCCTCAGAAACTCAGCAGCTGGAGGTTTAGGTGGAGAGGCACTTAGGGCTCACAACCAATTTCAGACACAAATGGATGTTGTCAATCTAGAAGTGGATGTTCTGGAGCAGAACTAGTGCTCTTTGAACATAAATGATAGCAATTGCGACTGCTCAAGCTAGCATCTACCAAGTTAATTAGAAGGCACATTAAAGGAAATTATCATTCTTGTAAGTATGGAATGGTTATGGGTGTGTGTGTGAATTTCATGTAAGTGTGTACCTTAAGAATACTAGATGTGGTTTCATACAGAGAAGAAATTTACACTGAAGATTTTGTTCAATGTAATTCTTTAAAATTCTCAGTAATCAGTCTGTCAAGGTTAATGACTATGCTGGTGTATAACCTATTTTTTTTTTTTTAAGACCTTTGAGTTATTTGTAGTATTTTGGTTGATTTTTTTCCCTGGTATGCAAGGTGCTAAAATATTGTTCTACTTTTTAAAATGAGAGAACTGAGAAAAATTGAGGCCAGCTCGTTTGTATAATTCTTTTTAGAGTTGAAGTAACTTAATGGAGAAGAGATCATTTCTGTATTCTGTTATGGCTATCTTCCCTGTTACTTTCCGTAATTGCTTGGTTATAAAGTCTTTTTTGACCTAACCGGCCCTTCCCAAATGCCCTCTTCCGTCCCCTTCTCTTTTCCTTTCTCCCCATCATTCCCCCAGCCCTGCTGTTCTCTAGCGATCCCATAACATCTCCAGCGTGCTTATGGGATAAGGTGTTGTTAGACATATTTTTACCCAAATATATCCTGTCAGACCATAAACTCCTTGAGCGCCAAGTTCCTGTTCATCTTGTACCCCAGTGTGTACGTGCTCCACAGATGTCACGTGAATGGATGAACTAATACGTATCTACAGTGAAGTTGGGGTGAGATTTTGGGAGTAAAATGAAAACTATTATAATTGCCCTAATATATGCAAAACAACCAGAGCATGAAGAAGGTGGATACTGTTGTTGTAGCCTTTCCCCTTTTCACAGATTAGAAATGTTAGGCTCAGAGCTATAAAGTGGCCCACATCTACCCAGAAAAATGGCAGAGCACTCTGGAAGGGTGTCTAATGGCCTGTTTATTTTTATACATTAATACTTGTCAAAAGCCCTCGGATAGATTATTTCAAAGCACTCACAGAGTACGCAGTGCTAAATGAAGCATTTGAGAGTACACAGTGAAGGTTAGTCATGTGCGGGACCTCAAGGGGGCTTTCATTGGAATGGCAGCAGAATTTACAAGGGCAGAGCTCATAATAATTATAAGAAGTGTCCATGGTTGAGGCAACGTCTAATTGAAAAGTTGAAGAAATTTTGGAGGGCAGGAAAAAGGTGGACTTAGTTCTCACGCACCATTTTAGAGAAGAGAGGCTTGTACAGAATGGAGACTGTGAACGCGAGTGTGGGGGCAGGCAGAGTGAACGCAGGGCTGACTGCCTTCTTTGCTAATGCTAAATTTGGCCTTCAGTTTTCAGAGGCTTTGGGTTAAGCAGGTTGGAGGTAGTATTTGGGGGGAGAAGTTGGCTATAGGGGTGGATAAATAGTGGTGACAGGTTGGTCAGAGTGGTGGTCCGGGAGCTGTGGTATGCGGTGTCCTTCAGAGTTCCCCACATCCAGCCTGCTGGAGTCCTGAGACCCCAGTGCGCTCTCCTCGCCTATGCAGAGAGCTGTCAGAGCATGACTCCGAACAGAATGTGGGCTGGAGGCGTGGTTCTGTGGGGAGGAAGGTGTGTGGACAGTGACCTCTGTGTGAGGTTGAGATAAATGGTGGGATAATAGAATTCATTCAGCTTTGGCAGGAGGCAGAAGTCACTGGAATTTATTGATGGGAACCTTGAAAGGGGAGGTGATGGGTATGTGTCCTCCCAGGGGTGTTGAGCAATAAAGCCTGTACCCTGAGACTGGCAGAGGACTAGGATTCAGTGCTGGGAACCAGATACCTACCTGCTTATACCCAGAGTAATGGCACCCGTCAGAGCTCTATCTCTGTGCCCCGGGTGGGGCCACACCCTGATTATGCTGGGGAGGTGGGGGCGTGTGTGTAGGGCTTTGGCCAGGGCTGGGAGCCAGGGACCCAGCCAGTTACCTGGCTCTCCTCCGTTCTATGTGCAGAGGGGAAAGGTGGGCCAGAGCCCAGTTAGGGCTTGTGCCCTTTTTCATCCCGTCTGTGACACTCTCAGAGTCACAGTGCTATGGCTCTCTCTGGAAAACTTAGACCTTAGAGGATCCTGAGAGCACTCAGTGTAGTGGAGTGATTGCACTGATACTGGAAGGAGGCTAAGTTGGTGAAAAATTACAGAGAAGAGGGGCGCCTGGGTGGCTCAGTGGATTAAGACTCTGCCTTCAGCTTGGGTCAGGTCTCAGGGTCATGGTCTCAGGGTCCTGGGATCGAGCCCCACATCAGGCTCTCTGTTCAGTGGGGAGCCTGCTTCCCCCTCTCTTTCTCTCTGCCTCTCTACCTACCTGTGATCTCTCTCACTGTCAAATGAATAAATAAAATCTTTAAAAAAATTACTGAGAAGAAAAAAAGGCACATGTGTTTTTTTTTTTTTTTTTTTTTAAAGATTTTATTTATTTATTTGTCAGAGAGAGAAAGAGCGAGAGAGCACAGGGAGACAGAGTGGCAGGCAGAGTCAGAGGGAGAAGCAGGCTCCCTGCCGAGCAAGGAGCCCGATGCGGGACTCGATCCCAGGACGCTGGGATCATGACCTGAGCCGAAGGCAGCTGCTTAACCAACTGAGCCACCCAGGCGTCCCAAGGCACATGTGTTTTAAAAGACAATTCATACTTATGTAGAGGTTGGAATCTCATCACTAGCCTTTTGCATTTTCATCTTTTTTTTTCTCTCCCATTCTTACAAATTTGAAGGTCACGCTAAGTATGGTCATTTCCTATTTTTAAGAAATATATTAATGTTTTCTTATATTAGTGTTTTAAACACTCTTAATGGCTTATGCATTTCTTTGTACGGGTATAATTTTTTTTTAAAGAGTTTATTATTTGACAGAGATCACAAGTAGGCAGAGAGGCAGGCAGAGAGAGAGGGGGAAGCAGGCTCCCTGGGATCATGACCTGAGCCAAAGGCAGAGGCTTTAACCCACTGAGCCATCCAGGCGCCCCTGTATGGGTATAATTTTTATATAACTTTTCTTCTTATTTTGTTTGTATAAACCTGCATGGGACATGTTTATATGTAAATACTAATCTGAATATGCAACACTATTTTAGATTCCAAAAGAGGAGTTATTGGGCTCAAGAAAATAAACTTTATATATATTGCCATATAAATGCTTTTTTGAAAGGCTGCAATTTTATGGTCCCGCCAGCATACCATCGTTGTATCAGAGTACACATTTCATCCCATCTTTACCTATTTAATAATATAATGTAAAAAGTTTTGCCACATATGTTCAAAAATTATAGTAATAAAAAAAGAAAGCCTCCTTCTGCCCTCTGCTTTCTCAGTCTTTTCCTGAGGGACAGGGTCCCCTGCTCACCTTGTATGGAGCAGTGTTTTGGATTGTAACAGTAACAGGATTGGAACTCTTGGTCAGCCAAAACCCCAACGAGAGCTTGATGCCATTTTTCAGACTGCTTCTTGTATTAACAAGAAGCCATTATTGAAACAGCCTCTCATTAGCTCAGTTAATGAGGTTGAATCAGAAAGACATGGAGTCAGCTGAGTCTTCTCAAGCTGTATGGAGGCTCTGGAACATTCTGCGAGGGCCTGTCCATATTACCTACACCTCCAGAGCCATGTTTCTTCCTCTCTTCCCTGTGCCCTGGAAGCTCCTTTCAGGGAAGTGAGATACGGCATTAATCAGGCACTGGGATAGTGAAGGTAGCACTCTGCCTGTTTCTCTCTACCTTCTTATCCTGTCTTACTTTGTTAGTGCACTTCTTACCAGTGAAAATTCTCTTACATCTTTGATTCCATCTTGTTCCCCTAGCATCCAAGCTCTAGTATAACAAGCTCTCAGTTTTGTGGTATGTGCTAAATCCCCAGGATTCTGGCCCATAATAGCGCCTGAATGTATGTTCACTAAATGACCTCCAGGGGCTTTCTATTGCCTTGGAAACAAGTGCCGATTTTCACCCCTATGTCCAACTTGCCCCAAGCTGCTTTCTCAGACCATCTGCCTGAATTTACATCTCCAAATCCCAGTTCCCACTCCGTGCTTACTGGTGTGCTGCTGCCGTTTTCCTGGAGTGCCTCCTTTTGCATTCAGTCTTGGTCTGGGGAAGTGTTGAGTCTTTTGGACCCAACTCAGTACTAGGTACCCAACCCACTCAAGGTGTTGAGTCTTTTGGACCCAACATTTTTGCTTGTGTGCTCCATGAAACTTTTCCTAACACCCTAACTGGCTCTAGTGCTCACTTTTATGAGCCTCTGAAAGTCATTTTAAACATCTTAAAAATGCCTTGTGATGGTGCGTGTGGTCCCTGTCCCTTCCGGTCAGGGACTCTTAGCTCACACACAGTTCGTGGCCCAACTCCTCATGCTAAGACCGCTGAATCTTTCATTCAAATGTCTTTGTTTCCCATACTCTTTTTCTTCCTCTGAAAATTTTCCCTGTATCTCTTAAGTTGTGTATTTTGTTGGTCAATTAAATACTTAAAAAGTTAGAGCGGGTAGGAATCTTGGCCAGTATCTAGTCTCATTAGAAGGTGTACCTGTACTGAGGTTTTCCCATTAACTTTTGCCCCAGGGTTTCAGGTCAGCTCTGGAGCCTAGTAGCAAATGCAGATAATTGTTTCCTGATTAGGAGTCAGGTTTGACACTTCCTATTGAAATGTTTTGCTGTCTGGGATATGAAGCAGATGGTCGCTTATGGCAGAACAGATGTCTCTGTTGAATCAGAGCATTTTAATCTGCTCGTGTACCTTGAAGTGTTTCCCTTGGCAAATACTCACTTCTGACCTGCTTGTTTCAGCTTTGGGTGATTTTCCCCTACTAAATGGCTACATAGATTCTTACAAAGAAGTCTGGTAAAATAGAACTAATAAAACACGAGTAACTCAATGTTGGTTAATCCGCATGCTTATTCCAACAGGACAATGTGTTGATTGACTTGGTCAGCAGCGATTCATTACTAAACTCACAGTTAACATGACCTATTGATTAGAACACGAAAGATGGAAGCACAGCTCAGTGTGGCCGGATTTTTCAGATTGTTGAGTGGTGCTGTCAGGGGCTGGAGCACAGACCGCAGGGGATCCTGCCTGGGTTTGAAACTCGGTTCTCTCCCTTAAGACCCATGTAACTTCAGGCAAATGACTGCACACTGCTGTGTTTTAGTTTCCTCACGTGCGACGTGGGAGTCGGGGCGGCTGCGTAGGAACAGCGCTCACTTTGAGGATTGAGTGAGGATTATACTGTTTTAGGCAAAAAGTGCTGAGAATGCTTCCTGCTCGTAACCCCTGCAAGGGACGTCGGCTCTCCTGTTAGTATCATTAAGGCAGCATCATCGTGTGCAAAAGAAGGGCCCTTGCTGCCCGTGTGCAAAGAACAGTGGCTGGAAGGAGTGCCAGATCTCCACGGAAGTGCTCTGCTGAAACCTGCGTGTGGCCCACCTGAGCCGGCTTTGTTTCCCCTCCTGTGGCATTGGTGGGTCGAGCTGTTTCCTGGGATGCTTGTCGTGTCTAGGGACTGCTTTAGTCAGAAGGGTAGGTGTTTCGACATCCCATTTAGGTTTGAGCTTCACACTCCAATTTCATCTATATTTTTTGAGGATAGACATGTTGAGTAAAGGTGTTAGGAAGCCAGTGTGTGGAAGTTGAGCTGTACTTTCTTGGGGGCAGATACATGTCTTTTCTCAGTACTAGGTACTGCTTTTGGCCTGTATGCTACTAGACAGGGGGAGGATGTGTGAGCCTGCTAATCGGCAAGTAGGTGTTCTTCATGCTGTGAACACTTATCCTGCTTTCTCAGACTTCTCAGCCTGATTGGAAGGGGAAGAGCGTTACTGCCAATGTGGTGTATTTATGATGATAAATTTGTTTTTATCTGATCGTGCCTTGATTGAGTGCTGGGCTCGTAAAAATCTCGACGGCAAGGTCCTCATCTTGCTGTCCTAGCTCAGAAAAATGTGGCATGGAGCCAGCACCGAGAAGGAATCCCTGTCTTTTCCCACTCACTGTGGCCCTCACTTCCTTTCCAGCAGCTCCCCCCCCCCCCATTTACCTCTTCCCACCCTGTGCTCAGCATGCCCCAAGCTGTGTGTGTGTGTGTGTGGCAGAGGAGCGGGGGGTGGTAACTTTTCATTATGGGCATTTTCGAACATGAGTAAGTAGAGACTAGAATAATGAGCCCTCAGGTGTCCTTCAGCCAGCTTCGACAGCTGTCATCACATGCCTGTCTCATCTTATTTGCAACTCCCTTCCCCTGCTGGATTATTGCAAGGTAAATCCCAGAAATATATCATTTCCCTCCCATATTCTTCTGTATGTGTCACTCAAAGATAAGGATTCTTAAAAAGTTTTTATTGTAAACTGTGTTTTCCAACCATCATTTTTCATTCATGGAGATTGCATTCACTGGTGGAAGTAGGTGGGCTGGCCGTAATATGGCAGGTAATTATATAATTAGGAGATCTTGTCTTTACTGAGCAACCCAGGTTTAGGTGATACTCCTTCCGAAGTTTCAAAGCAGTCCTGGGTTGCTCATTCTCCTGAAGGTCTTGTGGACAGACCCCTATTGATAAAGAAGTTCCTGTTAGGTCTCTTGAGTATTCTAAACCTGTGATGATATATGGCCAATGCCTGGGGTAGCCCAGAACTTCCCAGAGTATAAGATGGCCGTGCCCCTCAGTCCTTCAGGAAGGCAGGAGGAGTAGCCTCAGGGTGTTAGATAACATTTTCTTTATGAGCAAATGGTCTGAAAAGGGTTGGCGACCACAGCTAATTGGTGATGGATGCGTGAACTGAAAATGAAAATTCAGGAAGATTACTCTGTTTACATTTTGTTATTTTGTAAAAATGTGCTGGAAAGGGATGAAGTCAGTGGATTTTATTTAAACTTTGAGACAAAAAGCTGTACCTGAAACCTAAAGTTTGGGAGTAATTCTGCACACTAAATATGGTGGCACAGAAGCACATGGTCTATTCTAGCACAAATCTTCAATCGGGAGCTGGGAAATGTAGGTTGGAATACTCATGTCTCATCCCCTGAATACCTCAGTGGTCTTCGGCTAGACACGGCTTTAGGTTTCCATTTCCTCATCTGGAGGAGATGGATTAGGAATGGGCTATAAATGAGGTGAAGATTGCTTTGGCCTTGGCGGAGTGTGGTGGAGTGGATGGAGACCCTTACCTTAAGGCGGATGGATTCAGAGTGGTGGATCGCAACCCTATAGGGCTCAACAGTTCTCTCTTTTTTTTCTTTTTACTTTTAATTTTGAAATAATGATAGATTCCTAGGAAGTTGTACTAATAGTCACCCAGCCTTTCTGCGGTGGTCACAGGAATGCAGTGGCCGGCTGATGACTAATGGAAGTGTGTGGCCATTGGCCGCTCAGTATCACAAACAGCGCTGCTGCAGTCATAGGCTCTTCCAAAATGGTGACTAGCTTTCGGAAAGTTCCAGGCAGTCTCCCCTCACTTTACATGGTAACCTCATTTCTGAAATAGTGAGTGCTGTTAAACCTGGGCAAAAATGCTTATGTGTAAAACAGATTTCAGTTTAAGTCTTAGAAATTTATAAACAGCTGGTTACTTACCTGAGTGTCTGGTGGGACCTTCAGACCTTAGAAGTTGGAGACAGTTTATTTTTCCTAGGAGACTGCCCACACATTGCAGGTTGTTTGGTAGTCCCTGGCCTCTACGACTAAATGACAGTAGTACCCTCCAATCATTGTGACAACAAAATTTCCAAAATGCCCATAGAGGGTAGTACCACCCTTTGAGAACTACTAAGATAGGGAACGCACATGACTTCTCATGATGGAATCTGTTCCTTAGTCCCCAGGCTGGGGAGAAAATTCTCCGTGTGTAGAGTGTTCCTTTGAACCAACATATCAGTACCTAATATTGATATGATGTACTGTGTTATTTATTGTTGACAATGTAACAGGCCCTACGTGTATATTGTTTACTGCAAGGAAACAAATTGAGTGCTTTGAGTGGTAGCTGAAAGATTTACTACTTAATAGATGCAAGAGCTGTAGAAGTCCTCTTTAGGGCTTTCTTCTCTGTTGAGTGTAGAGCCCTGCCAGGCCCAGGGTAACTAGCTAGGGTTTCTTCACCAGCAACAAAATCATTCTTTCCTGCCCCCAGTCTCCAAAATGTCAAAGCCACTTTGTGAAACAGGAGATTTTTTTGGTCAAGTAGTTAGCATCATATATGTAGAAAGAAACCTTAAACAATTCTAAAATGTTTAGTAAAATGTGTTGCTGATTGTTATAGGGTTTTGGGACCTGAATCTGTTATAGGGCTGAACTGGATAACCGTCAGGGTTGGAAGCAGAAGTTGAGGTTTCTGTTTTTAATATATTCTCTTTTAAAGATGAACTTGTTTCAGTGCCGTTAAAGTATGAGTCCAAATTAAGATATCAAGATAGCCTTGTTAAGTGAAATGGAATTCTCTTTTGGGGGGTGTGTACATATGTTTTGTAAGTAAGTTTCATGGGTTCTCAAGCAACACATATAAAGCTCCTTATATGTGTGGAGGCACTTTTTCAAACCCTGTCCTTGGGACATCTTCCTCCCTGGCTCCTTTATCATGACATACATTGTGCTTTTAGCGACAATGCTTTGTTGCTTTAGCACTCATCTTTTTCTTAAATAGAAAGCAATAGCCTTGGGGCGCTTGGGTGGCTCAGTTGTTAAGCAATAGCCTTGCGGCACTTGGGTGGCTCAGTTGTTAAGCGTCTGCCTTCAGCTCAGGTCCTGATCCCAGGGTCCTGGGATAGAGCCCAGCATCAGGCTCCCTGCTCCACAGGAAGCCTTCTTCTTCCTCTCCCACTCCCCCTGCTTGTGTTGTGTCTCTGACAAATAAATAAAATCTTAAAAAAAAAAAAAAAGCAATGGTCTTTCTTTGGAGAAGAACAATGCACGACAGCATAAAATGCTAGAAAGGTATGGTAGGAGAGCATTTGTCTTTGCTTAACATTGATTTTTCAGGGAAGTTTTCCTCATTTAAGTGTCATGGGAGGAATGCTGGACTCATTTCATGTGAATTAGTAGAACTGTGCCATTAGTTTACCTTTGGAAATCTCCTAGGATTAAAAAAAAATCTATTTATTTATTATTATTATTAATATTTATCTATCTATTATTATTATCTATTATTATCTATTATCTATTTATCATGACCTGAGCTGAAGGCGGAGACTTAACCCACTGAACCACCCAGGCGCCCCATGAAATCTAGGATTTTATAATTTGGCTATATTTCTAAAACGTTTCACTGATCATTTTTTTTTAGAGTTGAAATATAATAACTGCAAATTGTTTAATTTTGAACTACCAGAGATATACATCTGATCTTTTTGTTTATTTCTTTGAAAAATTATAAATCTAAATAGGGTTCTTTTTGTTTTCAGTAAGGCTAGCTACTTGAATGCATTTAGGTCTTTTCTTTTAAGGGTTGGTTGAACCTTATGCCCAAATGTTATATCTTTCATGACAGACTTATGTAAAAATGTGTATATTGTTTATCTAATTTATCTATTGCAATATAGAGGTTATTCCAAAACTTAGTTTTTTGTTTTTACAAAACTTTTTTTATAGTGACACACCTGGACACACTTCTTTTATTATTATTGTTGTTGTTGTTGTTATTATTATTATTTATTTTTATTTTTATTTTTTTACAAACCCACGTACTTCTTAACTTATAGTTTTGATGGGCCCGGGCTTCAGGTGTGGCTTGGCTGGGAGTCTCTGGCTCACTGTGTTATGAGTTTGCAATCATCTGAAGGCTCAAGTGGGGTTTGGGGACTCTGCTTTCAAGCCCACTTCTGTGGCTGTTGGCAGGAGGCCTCTGTTCCTCTTCGTAATCTGGGGGAGCCACTGAGTCCCCCAAATAGAAACTACAGAGTTTCTTTAACATAATTTGAAAGTGGTATCTCATCACTTCTGCTGTATAGTACTCATTAGGGGTAGATCAAGGGGACCGGGTTACACAGGGGCCTGAAAACCAGAAAATGGAGATCATGGGGGACATTTTAAAGGTTGCCTACCACATTAAATTTACCTATATAGTTTACTAAAATTTGGAAGTATAGTCAACTGGTTGAGACCTGAATACCTCATGGCTGCATACAGGATTTTGATAGCTGAAGCTGTGTTTGTGAAACTGAACAAAGAATTCTTGCTCTAGGGGCACCTGGGTGGCTCAGTGGGTTGAAGCCTCTGCCTTCGGCTCAGGTCATGGTCCCAGGGTCCTGGGATCCAGTCTGGCATTGGGCTCTCTGCTCAGCAGGGAGCCTGCTTCCTCCTCTCTCTGCCTGCCTCTCTGCCTACTTGTATCTCTGTCAAATGAATAAATAAAATCTTTAAAAAAAAAAAAAAGAATTCTTGCTCTAAAGAAAATGAAGAATTTTCTAAATTCATTAATGTTCTGAGCTGATCTTTAAAGGGAAAGCGGAAAGCTCAGTGGTATATGCAGAGCGTCTTGCTATATTAAAACATTAAACCATACATTTGTTCTCTCTTTTATTTCTTATGCGCATAAATGACTTGTGAATTGCCACTGTGGGTGAGCCTTCATGCTGTAATCCTCTTTTTTTTTTTTTAAGTTTATTTACAGAGAGAGAGTGCGCACGCATGCCTCGGGAAAGGGCAGACTAGAGAGAGAACCTCAAGCAGACTCCCCACTCAGCGCGGAGCCTGATATGGGGCTCGATCCTGTGACGCTGGGATCATGACCTGAGCCAAAATCAAGAGTCAGGTGCTCAACCCACTGAGTCACCTGGGCACCCCTGCCATAATCCTATTTAATGTTAGTTTTTACCTCAGCATTGTTACCCTGGCTGACATTTTGTGCTTACAATTGCTTGCTCAGAGTGAGGGGTGTTAGGCTGCCCCTAAATCAACTTTTCTCAATTCTTTTTTTATACTGATAATTTTTCTTGAGAGATTTTTCACTTACTTTAAATTGGAATGTATTGTTGCTAAGTGTATCACCCTTAAGTGGAATGTTTGAGGCAGAAAGTTCTAGAAGTTTATTTTCCCTTTTCTTCCGAGATGCAGACAGATGACAATTGCTTGTGAAAATAATCTGGACGATTCTAACCGTGATGTGATATTCTTCATCGGTGTGCTTGGTGAAACACTTCTGGAGTACACTGTATCTGGTAGACAATTAATATTTATTGATTAAATTTATATACAGCTTTTCTTTGAAGGTGATAGGACCCTTTAGGTCCTAAGTTCAGAGATTTATAAGTGCAACTAAAATCCTCTGCTAAACCTATGCTGTAGTACTTTTCTATGCAGTAGTATATTTCTTTGGTTTCCCATGAAAAAAGAATAATTACATTTTTAATATTCAGTGATCATTGAATTATTTCTATTTTCCATATTGAGTTTTGGCTAATGAAAGCAGTATTGCTTTCTCTTCTTTTTCTGAATTTTTTAAAATTTAAATTCAGTGAATTAAACTCTTCATTTATTTTAGTTTTCATTTATCATCAGTGCCTATGATTCTGTAGCTTTTCTTTTTTTTCCCTTTCTGGTCCTCTTGGGCAACATTGACTATCAAAAATCGTCTTCAGTTTGTCCTTTGTTTGCATAACCTATTCTGTCTGACACAGCCTTCTATCATGACTTGATGTAGCTGTTTCGGTCACACCCATTACAATTTGTACAATGGGGGATTTCCAACATTGTTAAGCCACCTTTGTCACCCAACTTAAATTCCCCAAGGTTCAAGGTGTGCCTTTCCAGGGGGTGGGTCTGGACTCTCCAGTTCTTGCTAGAAGAGAAGCTATTTTTAGGTAGAAACTGTTCCTACATATTTTTTTTTTTAATTTTGACTTTCTGTGAATGAGTAACAGTGAAATTAATCCAAACTCAATGCTCCCAGCCTTATTGCAGGTCCCTAGTGCTTGACTGCCCCAGCTAGAACATGACTCATAATGAGGTGTAGTTGTGTAGAGAGCATGACATGATAGAGGAAAAAGGAAATTGCAGGTAAAACAGTGACTCTCTTACAATTCACCGGGCTCCCCTAATGGTTTTGTTTCAGCGGGACTCTCCTGCAGTTCATTATGAGATGTAGACGTGCTGCGTGGTGGAGAGGGCTTGGGAGGACGCTCTGCCACAGTTGGAGAAGCTGTGGTACTTGGAGGAATTACTTCATCTCTCTGAACCTGGGCTTTCTGCTCTGTCAAATGGGGGAGAATACCACTTTTCTTGAAGAGATTTGCTGCAGGTTACTAAGAACGTAGGAAATAGCATCTAGCACAGCGTGGGGTAATTGGTAGATACTCAGAAACAGTTGGTGGGATATAAGAATTTTATTCAGACATTTCCAAGCTGAGCTTTTCCCACATCCATGATGAGCCCACATTGTGTGAGGGTCTGTCAACCCAGGTAGGTACTTGTAGCATCTTACAACATTTTGTAGTTTAGGTAGATTTTGGGCAATAGAGAAACAGTGAGTGCTTATGAAGGGGTCAGGATGGATGCAGCTTAGAAGTAAAGATCAAAGGTGGGCTTATCACTGAGTTGCCAATAAGGAGGCTGGTTCAGGAAATTAAATTTCATGTCTCAAAATTTTATGTCTGAATAGACAGCTTTTTCTTAAAAGGGAGTGTTTTATCTATCTATCTATTTATTTTTAAGATTTTATTTATTTATTTAAGAGAGAGAGAGAGAGAGAGAGGATGAGAGAGAGAGCATGAGAAGGGGGAGGGTCAGAGGGAGAAGCAGACTGCCCACCAAGCAGGGAGCCTGATGCAGGCCTCGATCCTGAGACTCCAGGATCATGACCTGAGCTGAAGGCAGTTGCTTGACCAACTGAGCCACCCAGGCGGCCCAAAAGGGAGTATTTTAGAACAACATCATGAAGCACCACCAGCAGTGAAGTTCTTCCAATGGGAGGGCAAAATGAGTCATCATTTATTTGGTATTTTACAATAGTTGTCAGAAAAATGTGTCTCTTAAGGTTAACTGGGGATGTGGATCTTGGGCATGGTCCTAGTTTGTCTGGAGGGAGGAGTTTGCAGTGATTTTCAGGAGATACTGTTTTCTTAGAGATGATTTCATTGTTTCAGCTAGTGGATGAGGAGACAGGTAGATGTGTGTGTGTGCTCACTGCTTTTGTGAATTTTATTCACCAGATATTGTGTTACATGAGGGTGCAAACTGTAATTTTGTTTTAAAGATTTTTTTAAAATTTATTTGACAGAGAGAGAGAGAGAGAGCACAAATAGGCAAAGTGGCAGGCTGAGGGAGAGAGAGAAGCAGGCTCTCCACCGAGCAGGGAGCCCGATGCAGGGCTCCATCCCAGGACCCTGGGATCATGAACTGAGCCAAAGGCAGCTGCTTAACCAACTGAGCCATTCGGGTGCCCCCCCCCCTTTAAAAAAGATTTTATTTAGTGCAAACTGTAATTTTTTTTTTAAGTTGCGACTGATAATTAACTATAAAGTTCATTCGTGATCACTGTATTTGAATCGATCATGCAGATATCTTGGAAATATGTATTTTAGAACTGAGGAAGTTTTAATATAAACAAAAGCTTAAAAGTAAAGGATTCAAAATAATATCACAGACTTCAGCACACACACACACACAGAAATTCTGTACACTAAAGGAATCAAAGAGATATTTTCCTTTATAAATATTTAAGAAATTTTATCATTTACAAATATTTGAGAAATTATATCATTCCTCTTGTTTAGAAGCCTCCTTTTGGGAGAATTGCAGTACCTTTTTGTGACTTGAGTCTAAAACTTGGAAGATTCATGCCGAAAGGTAAGTAGAAGAATAAAATTTTGAGAGGAGAAAGAAATAGATGAGAATCTACCAGAACTGCTCCATCTACCTTTTTACCTTGACAGCTCTCCAGAAACTAACAGCTTTGCCCTGTGAACATTTTATTGGTTTGAAAGGATAGAAATTATCTTAAAAAGTGGATCTGGTGGTGGTGGGTGGGGACAGTAAGGAGAGTGAGGAATACGCCTGCCTGTACAAGGCCGTCGGTCCAGGTGAGAGCCTCATCCCTCTGGCAGTTTTATGTAACATCTTACTGTGAATTAGGTGCTCCCCTCTGAGCCCACGGTGACTGACCCGGATCATCTCCTTGAATGTGGGGAAGCTCGCAATCTCCAGGACTAGAGCAGGAGGAGCCAGTGAACGTAATTCTGACTCTTCTCTTTGAGGCAGGTGAACACAGCCGCTCTCCAGTCTTGAGATTCGTGACTGTTGGATCTCTGCGTTGTTACCATTTTTTTCTGTTCTGTAGTTAGGTAATCGGGACAGAAAGGGAAAAATGCAAGAAAGCATGTTGTGCATGTTAGGGTGGAATGTTTGTTTTTTTCTCATCCTTCATCTCCGTTCTCATTTTAATGCCAATTCTTACTCACCTCCTTGAGGAAGGACTATTCTTAGGAATCATTTGTTTAGAAAATTGCTAAGAAATACTCAGAGATGCTGACCTCAGAGGTCATATTAGCTTGTCTGTTATCACCAAAGTTGCAGGTCTGGATCATAGTACCGATTTCCCAATTACGGCCTCACGAATTGCCAGGCGCACCTCACGAAGGGAGGACTTCCTGTGTCAGGTGCCCGGGCACCTGGCCTCTCGTGCTGCGCCCAGCAGTTATTACCGAAGCAGTCAGTCCTTTCTTTGCCTCTGAAAACTTTTGCTTTTGGCCCAGTGTGCTTCTTTGAAGGACCTTGGGGAATTGACAGTGCCACCTTGATTGACATTCTCAATTGGTTCATGAGCTTGAGGGATGTCCTGCATGGCGTCCCGCCATGTCTGTAGTTGCTCCCACGACCCGGGTTCTCCTCCCTGTTGAAATCTTTGATGTATTTGAAGTGTGTCTTCCTGCTCTTAGCTACTCATGAGTGTCATTTATTAAAAGGAGGTAGGTTCTTTCTGTGAGTATTTGTAGTGAGATGTTTGGGTGTAGTTTAAGTCAGGGGACTGTCTGTAACCTACCACAATCTGAAATAACTTTTGGAAGTTGGTGTGGTTTTCGTTTGGCCTGTTTAATTTGTTCAGAGAAGTCTAGTAGAAGATGAAAAAAGAAAGTTTGCTGGATTTTGAAATCAGTGACTTTTAACATGGGTGTATGTGATATGAAAAGGCCAGATTCATTGTAATATAATATACTTTATTACAAATAAGGTATTTAGGTATGTCATGTGTATCCACGTAGATGCATAGAAAATAGGTAACTATAAAGTATGGTCTTTGTTTTAAGGAACTTGGCTTATTTTGGGAGGTAAGGAACAAGATATGAGATGTCATCTAAGGCAGGGGTTGTAGAAACAACTGTTACAATGTGGAAGAGTTTTTATTGGTCCCTTGGACAGATGCTTGTTATTTCTCAATAGATTGATGACCCAGCAACATTAAAAAAACAAACAAACAAACAACCTATATGCTCTCTTTCCTACAACTTTTTTTTTTACTACAATATCATAAAAAAACACAGTGATTGAGAAGCCACCTTCAAAGGTTTTCATTATAAATGTGACCATGTTTGTTTTTGTTAACATGCCGTAAACCTAACAAGCACTCCTATTTCCAGACACTTTCTAATGCATCCTAGATTAGGAATATTTGCTCTTTAAGTCTGTTTTTACTGCCCGCCCCCAAATTTTCCCCCCGACACTTTCAGATCCCTTTTGTGGCCCTGCTTTCCCGCAGCGTGCTCTCCTGTGATTCTCTGCTTCTCTTGGTACTGGATTTGCTGGTCTAGAGGTAGGTAAGGATTCCGAGTGAATGTCCTCTCGGGTTTTATTACTCCAGCATTGGAATGCCCAGAGTGCCCGCCACTATCTCCCATACCCCAGGAGGATGGGCGGGGAAGGCATTCTCTCTTTTTGGGCAGTAGTCAGGGGTCTCAGGAACCAAAACTAAGATAATGGTCGTGGAAACAAGTAGGCTCACTGAGGAGGGATGGATGAAATAATCTTGTGTTTGGATGTAGGGTTCTGCCAAGGAGTTCAGCCCAGATCACACTGATTAGCAGAGCATATTGTAGGTTGAAAACTAGAAGTGCCCATGTAGGGAAGTCCATGTGGTTTAAAAGAATGCTTTAACCGTTTTCAAGAAAGCTTGTATTTTATGGTGTGAAATAATTGGTGTGTGTATTTCATTCAAATGGGTTAAGTTTAAGGGAGGGGGAGGAGAGAAAACTTACTACCAACTAATGGGAAATAAAAAATTTCTTTTTGGCCTTTCAGTCTTGGTCTAAAACTTTGCTTCAAGTCCTCTGCTAAAAATTCATCATTCTCTGACTGGTATCTTACTGCAAGTATTTTAAATAGTAAAATATTTACTTTTATTGCAGTTGGTATTTTGACAGGCAGCAGTGAAATGTAAAGTTGTATTATTTAACCAGAGAATGAGTTACTTTCTGTGTTCCTTACCACTCCATTTGGTAAGGTCTTAGAACTATTCGTTTGTGCTTTTGACATTTTAGATGGCTATGTTCCAAGGCTCTCCTTGTGGTGATCTGGTCTTATATCAGAGGACTTTAAAGGTAAAATGCCCTGGTGTGTTTAGTTAGCTGTGGCACCGGGTGGGTTCACGGTTGGCACCGATTCACCCATTCTTTGAAGTTTGCCTGGAGGTTGGCTGCCAGCTTCTCCCAGGGTGTCCTAGGCTTTTGGTTTGTTCTTTCCGTGTGTCCGTCCAAGTGCTCTTGGGTCGTGGGTAGTGTGTCATCTGGTTCCACTCCTCAGTTGGGTGTGTGTGAAGAGGAGAGGATTCATCTGCACACCCAGTTCTGGTAAACTGGGCCGGATTCTTGGAGGGCTGGCCCTGGGGAGAGGTACCCCCTGGGGTTGGAGATGCCAGCGGGCTGACGCAGTGCACTGAGGAGGGGCTCATGTGCTGTTCTGGCTGTTTTCAGAGACATCCCGCAATGGAACATTTGCAAAAATAGGTAGTGATAGAAGAAAGAATTTCTACTCTGACTTGAGGCCAATCCCTGTTAATACTTTGGTATAGTAAGGATAATCTTCCGGACAGAAGAGTTTGGCTGAGGTGTTCTCTGAGTCTTGGCTCTGCAGATGGAGAGAGCAGCCGCTGTCTTTTGGCAATTACTGAATACCAGCCTTGTAGTTTCAGTTGTGGGACGGATAAGAGCATCCCCATTCTGATAAAGGACAGCTGTCTGTTGTAAGTCATTGTATGCTTGATCTGGCACTTGTGTTTTGTTTACTATTTTGTAAAGAGATTCCACTGAATTGAGGTGCGGTAAGTATTTGATTATATGATGTAGGTGATTACACTGATCACATGAACATGTTCTCAGTTTTCACGATTGGTCTTATCAGTCAGCTCCAACTTAGCCTCTCTCTCTCTCTCTCTCTCTCACACACACACACATTATTATTATTCTTCTTTTTTTCCCCTAGAGTTTATTAGGTTTTGCTGTGGTTTCAGGGGGCATTTAAATGACTTTTCCTAAAAGCCTACCACATAAATAATAAAAAGGGCTCATTTATGTTAACCTGTGCTTACTGCCAAGCTGGGAATGCTGACAAGATGCTGACTTGAATGTTCTTTTCAAGTTGCCTTATTTGAATTTGGGATGGAACGGAGATGGCCTTTATGATACACTTCTGCTAACTGTGATTAGAAGATTACTGTGTTCTGTACTGCTCAGCTCATCCACACTGGTACGTTCTAATTTACAGGCACCTTAAGAGCTGGATTTTTCTTGTCCCACAGAAAAATCTTTCACAAAAATAAATTGCTCTTCTCTAAGAAAATATGACTAAAATGTAGTCTATTGGGAACAGTATGGATTAACAGATTAGGAGAACTGCATGTCTCCAATGTATAACCAACTTCACCTTCTTACACGTGGATTCGAGGTGGCGTTGCTGTTTTGACTGTAGGCATCATCAGCACAGCAACCACTTCCATTTATGAGGTAATTATGCACCAGGTGCGAGGCTGAGTACTTTTCTTACCATTAATACTTACAACAACTGAGTGAAGGTATCATCCTCGTTTTGCAGATGAAGGGATGGACTTACGGGAGACAAAGAACTTCTCCAAGATCATGTCAACAGTGCACAGAAGCAATGGGTTTTGAGCCTGTTTTTGTCTGATGGCAAAGTCTGTGCTTCTCTGTGTGCCTCCTACCTCTCGTTTACAGTACAAACGAGTATAAATAAGAAAAATGATTCTTAACATCAGTCACTCTCAGGAGTAATCCATATTGACATAAAAACCGTATAAACATTTAGACAACTTAATCAGTACAGACAAGACATAAAGGCTCCTTGCCCCCAGCTCCTCTCCTCCAAGTGTAAATATGGTAGCTGTCTTCTGTATAGCCAGCCTTCCTTCTAGGCTTTTAGGTAAGGTGTTTGTGTGTGTGTGTGTGTGTGTGTGTGTGAGAGAGAGAGAGAGAGAGAGAGAGAGAGAGAGAGAAGAGAGAAGAGAGGGTAGAGAGATTGAGAGAGAATTCCAATTTTGGTGATACTACAAGTATGACTGTAGCTTTGTAGAATGGAGTTGCTGGGCCATTTTTCTTTTAATAATCACTCCTTTATGCTTTTGCTTGAAATGCCAAATATTCGATAAATTAAGATCTGTTGGACTCTTTCTGTGTTCCATTAATCTGTTGACATACTTCTGGGCTCTATCCATATTTTGGCTGTTGTGGACATTGCTGCTATAAACATTGAGGTGCACATGCCTCTTCAGATTGCTACATTTGTATCTTTGGGGTAGATACCCACTAGTGCCATTGCAGGGTCATATAGGGTAGCTCTATTTTCAACTTTTTGAGGAACCTCCATACTGTTCTCCAGAGTGGCTGCCCCAGCTTGCATCCCCACCAATAGTCCCCTTTCTCCGCATCCTCGCCAGCATCTGTCGGTTCCTGACTTGTTAATTTTATCCATTCCAACTGGTGTGAGGTGATAACTCATTGAGGTTTTGATTTGTATTTCCCTGATGCCAGCTGACATTGAGCACTTTTTTCATGTGTCTGTTGGCCATTTGGATGTCTTTGCAGAAATGTCTGTTTTGTGTTCTGCCCATTTCTTCATTGGATTATTTGTTCTTTGGGTGTTGAGTTTGATAAGTTCTTTATAGATTTTGGATACTAGCACTTTATCTGATATGTCATTTACAAACATTTTCTCCCATTCTGTTGGTTGTCTTTTGGTTTTGTTGACTGTTTCCTTTGCTGTGCAAAAGGTTTTTATCCTGATGAGGTCCCAATAGTTCATTTTTGCTTTTGGAGACATGTCTAGTAAGTTGCTGTGGCCAAGGTCAACGAGGTTGCTGCCTGTGTTCTCCTCTAGGATTTTGATGGATTTCTGTCTTACATGGTCTTTTATCCATTTTGAGTTTATTTTCGTGTGTGGTGTAAGAGAATGGTCCAGTTTCATTCTTCTGCATGTTGCTGTCCAGTTTTCCCAACACCTTTTATTGAAGAGACTGTCTTTTTTCCATTGGACATTCTTCCTTGCTTTGTGAAATATTAGTTGACTGTAGAATTAAGGGTTCATTTCTGGGTTCTCTGTTCTGTTCCATTGATCTATGTGTCTGTTTTTGTGTCAGTACCATGCTGTCTTGATGACTGTAGCTTTATAATAGAGCTTGAAGTCTGGAATTGTGATGCCTCCAGCTTTGGTTTTCTTTTTCAATATTCCTTTGCTATTTGAAGTCTTCTGTAGTTCCACGCAAATTTTAGGATTATTTGTTTCAGCTCTTAGAAGCTCTTAGAAGAATGCTATTGAATTCCACGTGTAGATTGCTCTGGGTCGCATAGACATTTTAATAATATTTGTTCTTCCAATCCATGAGCAGGGAAGAAACCAACCAACCAACCTACCAACCTTCCTTCCTTCCTTCCTTCCTTTTTTTCTTCCTGTTCTATAGTTTTCAGAGTACAGATCCATTACCTCTTTGGTTAGGTTTATTCTTAGGTATCTGACGGTTTTTGGTGCAATTGTAGATGGGATTGATTCCTTGATTTCTCTTTCTTCTGCCTCATTACTAATGTATAGAAATGCGCTGACTTCTCTGCATTGACTTTGTATCCTGCAACTTTGCTGAATTCCATATAAGACTGACACACAGTTCTAGCAAGTTTTTGGTACAGTCTTTTGGGCTTTCTGTGTAGAATATCCTGTCATCTCTGAAGAGTGAAAATTTGACTTGGCGATTTGGGTGTCTTGGATTTCTTTTTGTTGTCTCCTGAAGCTAGGACTTCCAGTGTGGCTAGGACTCACCACTGTGTTGAACAACAGTGGTGAGAGTGGACATCCTGTCATGTTCCTGACCTTAGGGGAAAAGCTTTCAGTTTTTCCCTGTTGAGGATGATATTCACTGTGGGTTTTTTGTATATGGCTTTAATGATATTGAGGTATGTTCCCTCTGTCCTCATATAGCAGAGAGTTTTAATCAGGCGAGGATGCTCTATTTTGTCAAATGCTCTTTCTGCATCTGTTGAGAGGAACATATAGTTCTTATCCTTTTTAAAAATTAATGTTATATATCACATGATTGATTTGTAGATGTTTAACCCCTGCAGCCCAGGAATAAATCCCACTTGGTCATGGTGGTTTTTTTTATTTGTTTGTTTGTTCGTTTTTATTTTTGGTTGTTTGTTTGTTTTAAGAAGTATTTATTTGAGAGAGAGAGGAGGAGAGGCAGAGGGACAGAGTCCCAAGCAGACTCCCCACTGAGTGTGGAACCCAGTGCAGGACTCAGTCCCGTGACCCTGAGTCATGACCTGAGCTGAAACCAAGAGTTGGTTGCTTAACTGACTGAGCCACCCAGGCGCCCCTGAAGTTTTATAGTAATGCAAGTTGTTCTGTTGCATTTGCCAGGTGTGTAATTTTGTCATATGCAAATAATGATCAGTTTGTCTCCTTTCTGTGTTTATGGCAGATATTTACTTACTTCTCTGTTTAGTTGCACTGCCTGGCACTTCCAAAAAAATGTTAATTAATAGTGGTGTTAATGAGAATCTAGCTAACTATATGCTAGACTACATAATAATGTTTTTGGTATAAGGATTACAAGGTCTACCGCAAAAAACATGTAACTGTTATAATTTTGGAAATAGAGAAAGAGAAAATAAATTAAAAACAAAAGTACATGGGAGGAAGAAGAGAACAGGATTAGAGTTTGTGAGGAGTAAATAATGGGAAAATCTAATGGATGAAAATTAATGGGCTACAGCTGATGTTGTGGGGCTCTGTGGTGATTCAGGTAGTGTTAGTGTTTAATGATCATTTTTTGTCAGGCCCAGTGTTCTGACAGATGCCATGAAGACAAGGAGGAAAACATTCTTTCATGATTGGCCTGTGACGTGTTCTCTGTAAATTGTGGAAGGGAAAACCCTTAGTGATCAATGCTGTAGAAGCCTGCGTGATATCACTGTGTCATAGAGGCACAAATTGTCATAGGATTTAGAAGAAGGCTACTTGGTCCACCTTCACTGCTGCATTCCCTGTACCTACAACAGTGCCTGGCCCCGAGCAGGTGCTTAGGTACGTATTAATGGATGAAAGAAGTCACTGCTCATTGTGGCTTTGACCAGTATTGTGGAGGAGCTGAGCTGGGTTCTGTTGTTAGAGGGGGAGGAGAAGCTTCTCTACTACTTGAGGGAAGTTTGATACATGTCAGCTACTACAAGCAGGATGCAGGGCAGTTCTCTTCTGTTCGAGGTGTGGAGTATTTGCAGAGGAGGGAGAGGGAGTAGTTTTGAGGGGAGGGCACAGCTGTGGCAGAGAGCAGAGCTTTCTAACTTGGGCACCGTGGAGGGGTTCTGGTGGCTGAGATGTGGCTCACACCCTTTGTATGGTTGGCTGCCTTAGGCGCCTTAGCCCACATGGTCTGCGTTTCCCATGATGTGCAAGACAGGAAAATGGATTGTCAAGGTGGTGCCCCTGTATCCGTTCCTGTCCTCTGCCTGCTGCTCTTCCATGCCCAAGCCCAGGGGACCCTGGAACCGTGAGTATGAGATGTGAGCTTGTCCAGCCACCTGAGGTAAAGCCAGCAAAGGACAGAGGGCTTTAGGAATAGATGTTGAGGCAGTCCGCCGCAGAACCATCCTATAAAAGCTGGTTTTGTAACTCATGTTCTTTCACCCACTATGTTATGGACGTGTTTCAACATCTTCCCCAAGTGGCTTTTCAGTCATCGTTAGTCATGGAGGCTTTGATTAAGTGAGCTCCTGTGGGGAGGCCTGGTAATGATGAACATATGATGAAAGTAACTGCTTTGGGTATGGGGAAGAAGGTGTTCTGAGAAGAGCCAAGGCCACCTGTTTGAGCCCCACACTCCTTACCCTAATGCCACCTTTCTGGAACTCAGTTTGAGGGAGTTGGCCAGGTATCATTCCCTCAGTGAGAATCTTAGAAAGGAGGAATCACGACATGAACATTTTCACTTTTAGTTGAGTGATGGAGGAGGCAGTGAAGTTACTACTAGGAGAGTTGACTTTGCATTCGTAGCTCCCAGTGTTTAGCTTTTGGGTTTTTAAAGGAGGAAATACCTCTGAAAACCATGCAAGTTTTGGATTAGCGATAGATCTTGAAGAAAAAGTGTCCACATTGAAAAGGAATTGGCACCCTAGTTGTCCCCAGAGATAGTGTCTTTTTCTGGCTTTTTCTCTGCCCTCTGTAGCCACAGCCACACCCAGTTACTGGAGCTGCTTTAGAATCTTGGCTCAGGTCATGTTCTTGTCCCCTTTCCTATTTTTTAAAGGGAAACGCCCCCGAACTAGTCAGAGAATGTAAACAGTGGAAACATCGATTTCCAGTGAATAGATTGTCATAATATTAGTGAAAGTTAAGGATTATTCTCCTTTTATCTAAAGTAGGATATGGTTCCTATTCAGTAAAAATGTCAGAAACTTATTGTTTCGTAAGTTAATTTCCATTGACTCATTGATAAAAGTAAATAAATTCCTGTTTTTCAGAGGAGATTATTCCTGAAGAGCTAATGCTTAACATAGAAGGGAAATCGGGTATGTTAGATAGCTGGTTTTCTGAGTTTCTTTCATAATCTGCTGACTTTTTGATAGTTCAGTCAGTAAAGTGTGCAGTTTTTTTGAGATGTTTGTAATTTTTCTCTAGTTTATATAAAGCCAGCTAAAATTTGGGCTACTTCTGGGCATATTTGCAAATGTTTTTAGAAATCTAAATTTCACGGGGCACCTGATCAAATTTCACTTGATCCCAGGGTCCTGGGATCAAGCCCTGCATCTGGCTCCCTGCTCAGCAGAAAGCCTGCTTCTCCCTCTCCCTCTGCCTGCTGCTCTGCCTACTTGTACTTTCTCTCTCTTTCTATGTCAAATAGATAAATCAAAATCTTTATAATAAAATAAAAAAAATTAGAAACATAAATTTGAGACATTTGACTTCAGTGGTTTTAGAGGTAAATTACATTGTCAGTAATTTTGTCAATTTTGAAAATAGTATTAAGAAAATGACTGGGTGACTCAGTTATGCATCTGCCTTTCAGGGACCTGGGATTGAGTTCTGCTTTGGGCTTTCTGCTTAGTGCGGAGCCTGCTTCTCTGTTGGCCTGCCACTCCCCCTGCTCGTGATCTCTCTCTCTCTCTTTCTGACAAATCAATAAATAAAATCTTTAAAAAAATGTTTTAGATAGTGGGGTTTTTCTTAGAGGCTCCTGTGCTATTTCCTTTGCAAAACACAGGGTCACTAAGTTCATTGGTGGCGGTTATGTGGAAGATTGTTTTATCATTGTAGGGAAAAAAGGAACCCCTCTCTAGTATTCTTTTTAAGTCTGAAGAAACAGTGAAAGGAATTGTGTGTTTCACCATGAATTTTATTGAATTTGGTACAAGGTGGTTTTAGAATCCTTAATCTTGGGGCACCTGGATGGCTCATTGGTTAAGCGTCCGCCTTCTCGAGTCCCACATTGGGCTCCCTGCTCAGTGGGGAGTCTGCTTCTCTCTCTCCTGTTCCCCCTCCTTGTGCGTGCAGTCTCTCTCTGTCAAATAAATAGCAAAGTCTTTAAAAAAAAAAAAAAAAAAAAGAAGAATCCTTAATCCTTAAGTGCTTATAAAATGCTCATGGTCCTGTGCCTGTATCACGGGCTGTGTGCTGCTTGGAGAAGTACCTCTATTGGACAGACTTTTGAAGGGTTGCCGTGGGATGGACACTGATATTTTATTGCCTAATTTTATCACATTTTAGGGGTTTTGTGTCATTATTTGATTACGTCTGCACACTGATTCTACGATGTAGGCAGTATTAGCCCCATTTTGATAGAAGAATAAATTGAGAACTGGTAAGGCTAATTGGCACAGTCTCACAGAGCCTGTAGGTGAGAGAGGCAGGCTTCAACCCCAAGATGTCAGACTCCGGAGTTCTTGGCTCGGTTGGAGGAATGCAGGTCTTTGGGCTGTGTGGTGATGGGGCATCACTTACTGGCGAGCACATTTTGTGCGGGAATCTCTAGCCTTGAGGGGGAGGAAGAACCTGGGATTTCTCCTTAGTCTGAGAATTCAAGGCTCTATTTCTTGTCTCCCCAAATGAGATGCCTGTATGCTTAAGGTAACATTTATGGGAGCTTATTAGAGGAATTATAGGCCATACATGATCACAGCCCATGCTATAAAAGACAACTTTAGCAAAGACTTCTGTGTTGGAACTTGCAAATCTTTGTAAAATGTGAATATCAATTGCTAACTCCAATGTGATTAAAAAAAAACCCTAATAATGCATTTTATAGTTATTTCTTATAATGGGAAACAGAAAGGGAGAAACATTGGTACTTGAAGAAAAATGTTTTGGTCACTTCATGGTCATATTGGGATAGAGAGCATTTGTGGGTTTTTGTGTTAAATACCGATGTTTGCAAACTGTTGGGCATATTTGCTGACATACTGTAAAACTGTAATCTGCTTTTTAAAAAAGATGCGAAGATTTAGTTCTCTAGTTTTTGAACCGAAAGTATAATACAGGATGATTGTTAAACATGACTTCTGTGAACATATTAGATATATTTGGGAAAGTCAAATTTTACGATGTTGCATGTATGAATTCCCAACGTTATTCCAATTAAATCAGGGCAAATAATTCTGTTAGAAATTCTGTTATAGTAGAGAGGATTGTTTTGTTACTCTTGGTTTTTATTTTTGAAGAACAATAATCATGAGGGGATAAACGAGGAGAGTTTTTTAACCTAGAAAAATTTAAAGCTTAATAACTATCCCACAATTACATAGTAAAGTTTGTTTTAGATGTAGAGATAGAAGGTGAGCGTGTCCATGATCGCTGAGCCTCCTTGTCCAGCAAATTCATCCCAGGATTGCTGGGTGTGCTTGCTGCCCTGGGTGGGACTTAGAGGCCTTTACACCAATAATTGTTGGGCCCAGAGCACATGTATTAATTCATTTCTGAAGTTTACCTCTTGAGTCCCATTTTTCCCCTCATTTGTGTATGACAAGGTTGGTCTCTTGGTTATTCTTAATTTTCTGGGATCAGGATGGAGACTGGGTGCTTGGGAGGACACCAGGGGTCCTTCTCACCACTGTTTCCTCCAGCTGGTTCTCCGGTCCCTCATTATGTGGTGGGGAAGGAGTGAGGGGGGCAGCAGCTCTTAGTGGAAATTGCCGTGAAGAGGCAAGCTCTGGGAAGTGGCTGAGTCTTCTGGGGGATACACTTACGTCTTGAGGCCCACTGACCCTCTTCTGACCCCTGTGGAGAGCCGGTTGGCCTGTGATTATGATGAACATTTGTTGAGAAAGTTTCTAAATTTTTTTCTTATCAGTTAAGACCCTTAAGTGATCCTCTTCTTATTTAAAATGTTGACACTGTATTTATAGTGGATTTTTAGCATTAACTTTGAGTTTTTAAAAAATTAAAAAATATTTTTCATGACGAGGGAGATTTTGGCACCCCTTTAAATTTTGTCTCAGAAGCAGCTACCCCTTGCCTCATCCCAAGTCCTAGCCTCATTCTGACCATTGCCTTGAAAGACTGTAATTCTTTGTCGTATGTCATTAAAAGTGGTTATCAAAGCCAAGTAATTTAGAGGTTCAAACAAGCGATTCCAGTGATATTCTGGTAAACAACTGCTTATTCATGCTGACTTCGTGGCTGGGCTGGGGCAGTTGTAAGGACCTGGCAGAAACAGCTGTAAGGCAGGCTGTGAGATAGCTTCCAGTCTCTTCTCTCGGGGTGGGGGGAGAAGCCTGTTAGTCTTTCAGGCCTGGTAGGTAATTATAAACAGCCAAATACTAGATGAACTTTAAAAAATTTTTATGACTTTTGAGGTGGTTTGTGTAATATCCTCGCTCTTGAATTCCTCTTCACGGTGAAGCCGTTTTAAAGCTGAGATTGCTCCTGGTAAACATGACCAGATTGACATGGAACGTGCAAGTCTTCCCTGATGTGGGACACGTTAGGAGACATAGAGCTGTCTAATTGCCTTTTAACTCTGAGATCACTGTGCTGTATTTCTTACTATTTCTAAGGGACACCTGGGCAAGCCATTAGACCGGGGTGAGAGGTGAGAGCGGGCCTTGCGTTGACTCGTCTGAGCAGCTGAGATTCTGGACTGGCCCAGGCCTGGCTGTTTGTTGTTTCCTCCACAGGCTCAGAGTGTCTGGTGATCTCTTCAACTAGCAGGGACATGCTTGCACCCTGAGCAATTTTGCAGGCGGCCATGAGCGCCCGGGGTGTCTTGCCAGCTGCTATATATGGCAGCGAAAGGGCAGCAGTGGGAGGGCCCGGCATGCCCCTCGCAGGCTGCAGAGCCATCATGGGCATTCACGTGTCTTCCCAGTGCTCTAGGATCAGCTCTGTTTTCCTGTTCCCTCCCTCGACCTTGGCATTGATTTTTGACAGCTGATACGTAGGTTGAATCTTCATGTTAAATGGAACAAGTCACTTCAACTTCAGAGACTCATTTGTCAGGCAGTGGTGGACGTTAAGATCTGTCAAGACTAGTTGGGAAGGCTGTGTGGCTCCGGGAGAGTAGATTTTAGGTAGGGGAGGACTTGGCTCCTTGCCTGTGTGGCACTGTGCAACTGCATTAATTGGCAGGAGAGCTCGGGGTCTGAAACAGTGTAGATTTCTATCTGTTTGGACAAGCAGGCGTGAGGTGTATCCCCGTGTGTGGCAGGTGCTGGCAAAGTTGGGGTCCTCTCAGTTGTATTTCCACTAGGCCTATCAGAGAGGCTGGTTTGGAGTTGTGCCACCGCCGTCTCTTCTGAGATGACAGAGCTGAATCGGGTCACTGGTCTGAGCCATGCAGACAGGAGGACTAAAGCTATCAACAAGTTGTGGTGTGTGGTTCCTCGGGGAACCGCTCGCTGGGTGTGGGTGCTGGGGGGAGGGCCGCAGCAGACGTGCGCACGGCCTGCCCTGGGCTTCTGCCAGGACTTTGGTCCTTTCTGCGAGCACGTGGTCATGGAACCCAGAAGTTCCCAGAGGTGTCCCAGTTGGGACACATAATGGAAAAATAACCATGGAAAGATGTTAATAAAATTTAATTGAAGATCCACGAAGTCCATTGCATTCTCTAGGGCCTTCAGCATGTGAATTTATGACCCCGTGACTTAGGTGTTCCCTTCATTTCACACAAAGGGACATTTCAGCTGCTGATATTAGTAAATGGCTGAGGGGGGCTTGGATGGAGCCCGAGACTGTATGACTTCAAAGCTTTCGCTTTCAGTGAAGAGCCCGTGGCAGGAGTGTGTGGTCCACAGTTCCTGTGGTTGCAAGTTGCTTTTCCCTGTTGTTGGTTCTTGACTCTTCGCTATGGATACAAGCCTGCCTGTATTGTTTCCTTCCTCACAAAAATATCGGTTTTAAAAAATGATATGTATATGTTTTTTAAAACTGAAAGCAACATGGAAGGGGATGCACTCTGCCTTCACTAGTTTCACTCCTTAGTGGTGAGTGTAAGAAGCCGGGGAGTTCCCTGTGCTCCACTGTGTTCACACAGTGAGGGAGGGGAGTGGAGACACTGCTCTGCCCTGGTGGGACGTGGTTTTTTTTTTTTTTTTTTAAATTTACTCATTTGCAGATCACAAGCAGGCGGAGAGGCAGGCAGAGAGAGAGGAGGAAGTAGGCTCCCTGCTGAGCAGAGAGCCCAATGCGGGGCTTGATCGCAGAACCCTGAGATCATGACCTGAGCCAAAGGCAGAGGTTTAACCCACTGAGCCGCCCAGGCGCCCCTGGTGGGATGTGGTTTAGCATGAGCTTCTCTGTGATTTTTACACCAGAGTAATGACCCTGGATCTTCTGATAAGAGTTTACTCATAATGTGCCTGGACATTTTAAGGACAGGGAGAGTGAAAATGAGTAAGGAATTTGGGCTGTAGGATCTGTGAGATGAAGACTGCCATGGAGGTGATGTTGTTTAGGGACAGTCAAGCCAAGAACTGGGAAGCAGGAGATTAGTGTAGCAGCGGGTGAAGCGAATCCCTGTGCATCAGTGACATGGGGTGTCACGCGCGTTTCCTTCTGCCGAGGTGGTTACAGGGATGTTTGGACAGCAGAAGGTGAAACCTCTCGAAAACTAAAAAAGGCAGTTCTTGCTTATGTTGGATGGTGTGGTGAGAAGGCTTTGTGGCTACTAAGTATGGTCACTGAACCTGCTTGTTAGGAATCTGTCATTCTGTTATATGCTTTAATAAGCTTTGTAAACTTCTGTATTCCTAATGGTTTAGAAATCTGAAGAATTGTCTTATGAGTTTTAAAACAAAAACCAGTCTTGGTTTTTGTTTGGATGGAAGCATTTCAGTCAACTTTGGTCCACTTCCCTGTGTTGAACGTGCTTCATTGGCTTCTGTGAAACTAGAAGAGATTTCTTAGTGACACGTACAGCATACTGATTTCCAGCGTGATGCAGGATGATATCCAAGAATCTTCACCCCAGGGTCATGGATACCACGAGAAGAGTTTCTGTGCTGACAGTTGGCTGTTGTATCTGGTTTTTGGCCCATTTATGGATGGCTATAGTCTTCTGCACGGGGACTGTCACTAATGCATAGATCTGAAGGGGTGTTTAGGGCCATTCAAAATTACAGAATTTTTGGTGTCCAAAAAATGATGCAAATGGGAATTAGCCATTTTTGTTAATCCAAAATTTTCTTTTAGGGGCAGATGGGCAACTGAGTCAGTTAAGTGCCTGCCTCGGGCTTGGGTCATGAGCCTGGTGTCCTGGGGTGGAGTTGGATTCCCAGCTCAGAGGGAGTCTGCTTCTCCCTCTCCCTCTGCTCCTCCCCCTGCTTGTGCTCTCTCTCTCTCTCGATTACTTTTTCTCTCTCAAATAAACAAAATCTTTAAAAACTCTTTTCTTTTAAAATAAAAATTATAATCTGCCCTGTGAAAACAGCAATAGGCTTTTCCATGGGCAGTAACCTTATTTCTAAGTTCAGCACTTTTTTGTGTGTGTTTGGAGATCTGGTATTGGGGTAGGCTATTGCCTGTTGGTCTGCCCATCTGCAAACAAACCAGGTCCATGAAGCCATAAAATTCATTTTTGGGAAAAAAAGTCTGCAAATAAATTCTTTTCATTTGTATTTCCATGTGTTTTGTTAAAAGTTGGACTCAGGAGTCTGATTTGAGACATCTGTGTTATGTACCTACTAGATTATCGACGTAGTGATGTTTCAATGGAAATGTGACTTTTAAAGTCAAACTTCATATTTCGAATGTTTTAAAGCACTGTTTACCTATTATACTTGGTATAATTGGTTGACTTAATTGATTTTCGTATTCTGTGAAGTCTGGATCTAAAAAAAAGATCAATGTCAATTTATTTATTTATTTTTGGTTCAGAATAAAGATTCAGGCTTTGAATCATTAGGAGGAGAGGGAAAGGAACATAATTTGTTGTTCTTACAATATAAAAGAGGCTGGTGAGGGAGACATTTTGAAGCTTGAAAACAGATTGACATGAAAGTGGAGACCTGGAGAGATGACGGGTGGAAGGAGTGGGAGGTGTGGGGGGCGGGGCACGCAAGAACAATTCAGCTCTGAGCATCCTTTTTTTACAGTCCTGTCAGGAACAATGAGAAATCTCCCTTTTGTCATAATTGACAAAGGAAGTTGTCTAGTGCCGCTGACTCCAAAGGCTGATGATTTTGAGATACTTGGGTTGTGAAAGAAGCTGAATCCTAATGGTGAATTTGTTTATAGGGAGACCAGATCCACTGATACATTTTTTATCATTTTGCATTCAGAGCATCTGTGTCTCCTTGAATTAACTGTTATCTCAGAATCTAGGAGAGCCCTTAGAGTCCTCTCCTGCCACTCAGCTTAGAGCTTTTTCCTGTGTGATGCATCTGCCTCCCAGTCCTGACTTGCACTGGGGGTAGTCTTGGAAGAGGCAGCAGGAGGACGGGAACCCCCTCTCTTTCCTCTTGCGGTGGTTTCATATTTCCTTCTCTTTTCCTCTTGGGGTGGGAGGGGAGGGGAACTGACTCTCCCTAGCTGCCCTCTTTATGTTCCCTCTCTCTCTTTAGCTGAAGTCATCTGGCTTCTTTCCTCCCTTCCCTTTGCTTCTCCAGGAGTGTGCCCGCAGTGCCGGTGTGTGAGAGGTGAGCCCTGGTGGTGGCCGGTGGGCCCGCTTCTAGTGCTTACCGTTTGCTCATTCTGAGGCCTTGGTCCACTCTCCTTGTGACTTATCATTTCCCAGTTTCTCAGAAAGAACAAAGAGCGTATTTCCCACCAAGGGTCTTGAAAATATCCTGTATGTCCAGAGACCTTGTATGTGTAGAATTTGTGTTTGGTTATAGGGTTTAAGTTACGAGAACACTGTATAGTAGACTTTCTGGTCCCTGCTCTCACTTGAGTAAACATCCTAGTACTAGTATAATAAATAATTTAGGATGCATTCCTAAATTCAGGAAAAGCTGTCAGAATCTTCTGGTTCACTCCTGCGTCTTCTGGAATACAGCTGCAGTTAGACTTGGTGATTGGTCACCCTGAAAGGTGATCCTTGGAGGGCACCTCGGTGGAGGGGGTGGTCCGGCACAGGAGGAGGGGTTGTCATGTTGACTGGAGTTCTAGGACAGACTTCTGAGGCCGTATGTTGCTCCCAGTGCAGTTCCTGTTGTTTTTCCCTCCCGCCCCCCCTCACAACACCTGTGGGATTTCAGCATTTAATTAATAGGAGGCCATTGGACCCTTAGTTTACTAATCTCTCACCAGTACTTAAGTCATGGTTCATTACTTCCTCTTTTCTTGAACAACCTTTGGTCCAGTATTTATTAACTCCATTTAAAAAATAAGTTTTATTTTGAAATAATTTTAGATATGTAGGAAAGTTGCAAAGATAACACAGTGTTCCTTTATACCCCTCACCCAGTCCCCCTTGCTAACATCTTACCTTACCATGGTTCATTTGTCCAAAATAAGAAACCAACAACTGTATGTTACTTACTTAAACTCCGGAATTTCGTTTGGTTTTCACCAGCTTTCCCGCTAATGTCTTCTTTCTATTTCAGGATCCAGTCGGGGAACTACAATACATTTAGTTGCCAGCTGTATTTTAATATAAACTTCTGTATATATCAGTGATGGGTAATTTTGTTTAAGGGAATGGAGGGAGAGTGGGTTACCTTCTCCTGGCTCTGGTGTTTTCTTCCATTCAAAAATGTTTCATTCAGACATATCAATCATAACCATTTACTGAATATCCCCATTTGTTCTTGTTCTGGTTTGATGTTTTGTAAGTACTATGCTCTTTAAGTGCTTTGTATTTACAAATAAAATTAGCAGTACTTTGAATGAAGTGGCAATAGGCTTCCTTTCACTTTAATGAGGTTTTGAACACATAGTTTCGACGTGCCATGGAGCTGATTAAAAATGGGATTCTAGGGACGCCTGGGTGGCTCAGTTGGTTGAGCGGCTGCCTTCGGCTCAGGTCATGATCCCGGCGTCCTGGGATCGAGTCCCGCATCGGGCTCCTTGCTCAGCGGGGAGCCTGCTTCTCCCTCTGCCTCTGCCTGCCACTCTGTCTGCCTGTGTTCACTCTCTCTGACAAATAAATAAAATAAAATCTTTAAAAAAAAAAAAAAAATGGGATTCTACTTGTATGACTAGATGAGCCTAGTACCAGCTTTCCCAGGACCGGTGGTACTTGTAAAAGCCTGATCATTCCTTCTAGCTATCTTATAAAAGTATTTTCCTTAAAATTATAGATGTGTGTGTCATGTAGGATGATTAGTCCTGCGTGTGCGTGTGTGTGTGTGTGCGCGCGCGCGTGGGCATACGTGCGCATGCTTGTGAAGGGGGGATTGTTTTTTAGTGTGTTAAAACTGGCATTCAAAAGAATAAAATAGAAAATATTTGAGTAGTTGGGATGTAGTAATCCCATAGGCTTTGCTTCTTCAGCAAGACGTCCACAGCTGGTGTTGCCTTCCTCCGGGCGCCTCGCTGACCCGTACCATCCTGTACCTCAAGAGCTCAGCCTGGATCCCTGTCCTCTGAGCCACCTGCTGTGTGTCCCGGGCTTCCTCTTTTTACTCATGTATCTGGGCTGCCTTGTTCTGGCTTTGCCTCCCCACAGATGAGCTGGTTGAGGAAGAGGATAGGCCTTGCACTTCTCTGGCTTTGGTGTAAGTGCTGCTCAGTAATGTTTGTGACACAGATCTTTTCAGTCCCTGGTGGGGCCAGGGTGAACCATATGCCTTCACCTGTCCTTGACGGCAAAATGTAACCAAGTACCTTGAGAAGAGCTTTTGACTGTGGTGAGCATGGAAATAGGAAATCCTCTTTGCCTGGCCACATAATCACAGAATAAACTTTGGCTTCTGTTAAAAAGTGAAAGGCAGATTGTATGAGTGAGATACCTTTGACCTGACAACTATTAAATAGAATAAACACAGTGTGGAATGAATTATTGGGACCAGGTCCGCATCAACCCCTGCTTCTCTCTGTGCCTTTCGCCATTCACATTTCTGTGACTAGATCTTGACCTTGATGTTCTCAGTTGGGATAGTGGGGAGTCTCAGTGGCTTAAAAGGGGGGGGGAAACATGAGACTTGTTGCTTTGAACCTTCTGGAATGTCTAAAATAACCTATTTACAACATTTCAAAATAATCCTTAAACTTCCTTGTCTGTTGTTGTCATTTTTTAATGAATATATATAATAGTGCAGAATTACTTGTTTAAGCAGTTTATTTCTATCTCACCTCTTTTATCACTCTATTAATGAGGAAAATCAAATCTAAATCGAGTTGAACCGAGCATGTATTATAAACACATAGGGGTGCATGAAAGCTTACCTTTCAGAGGAAACCATTTCTCTGTTCATTCACTCATCCTGCCCAGACATTTACAAAGCACATTTTCTGTGCTAAGCCCCATACTGGGTGGTGGGCCGTGGCAGTGAGTAGGAAACCTAGGCCCCGGTCTCATGCAGTTGGCTTACAGGTTTAATTGTGTGGATGGTGGTGTCCATTGCTGAGATGGGGACATCTGGGGAGGGGCAGGTTTGGAGGGATTTCAGAGAGCTGCATTTGGCCATGTTGAGTTTCAGATACCAGCAGTCTGTTTTTGTTTTTGTAAAGGCAAAAATTCAGTATCCATTTACCATTACATCCTCCTAATTTTCTGTTTTATGACTTCTAAAATTTTGATGTTTTGTTGACATTATAATGGTCATTTTTGCCCCCCAGTCGTCATGTAGGCTAATTAAAAATGAGCATTCTGTTGTAATCATTACCTCTTCCCTTCCGTTGGTGGTGGTCGGGGGGGGGGGGGATTCCTGCCCTAGGGTCGTGGGGATGGCCAAACACATGACACCTGGCACTGGACAGCTGAGCTTGATGACAGTTGATTTTGTATAACTGGATATCACGTATGCTCTCAGCCCAGGGACAAGAACAGTGCAGGCCAGTCAGGGGTTGTGCTCAGGAGCAGAGAGATCGAGCAGGGGCTGTGGGAAGCAGGCTTTGCAGGATGGAGAGGGTAGGGTGGTCCCTGGTTCCCTGAAGAGGATGTGACTAGCTTGTGTGGATTGTTCTGTGCGGTGGCAGGCTCCTCGGGATAAGCAGGAACTGTGCTTGGCCTGGTGACCGGGAGGGCTGTTTGGGTAGGGGATCTTGTCTATGAGGTCTGAGTGGGGAGGGGCACTTGCAGTTAGGCCATCAGAGACCTTCCTGGTTTTCCAAATGTCAGGGCAGCACATAATATTGGACCTGCCTTAGTTTTAGATCTTATAGCACATATTTGAATTAAAACCACGCTTTATACTTATTAAATAATGCAGAGAGGGTTCTTTCGTTTTAGAAGGCAATAAAATATTTGAGAAGAAATGCAGAGATAATTATAATATCAGAAATTAGATACCTATGATGGGAATGATTTAAGCTAGCCCTGAGCTGCATGAGGTCCATCTAACGTCTTCATATGCCATGCCTTGGCTGGGGTCCAGGGGACTGACTGATCGCTTGCCAGCAGCTCCATGTGGCTGGATGGGAGGCCAGGGCTGAGGGGCTCTCTGGGGAGCAGCCCTTCAGTGTGCTTGGTTGGCTCCAGATCTCCAAGCCTGCAGTCTATTTTGGTTTTCCCCGTGGAGAGGACATCCTCCCAGTGGAGGGGACTGCTAGGGGCTTTTCTTTCTCTTCTTTCTGCGTGAAATTTTAACTCCTGCTACTGCCTTGCTAAAAGGAAGAAAACATGCCTGAATAGAAAACTCTTTCAAATGTTGATCACTAGTTATTGATATGCATGATGAAGCGATTAGGAGAAAAGTGTACGGATGTCTGCAGTTTACTTTGAAATGCATCACAAAATTAGATGGACTCATAGGTGGGTGGAGGGATGGATAGATAGATTTGTGAAAAAGCAACTGTGGGAAGCTGTTAATTGTAGCATCTAAGTAGGGTACACAGCTGTTCATAGTATAATTCTGTCAACTTTTTGTGTTCGGATCGTTTCATAATACAATAGAGAAAAAAGTTCCAAAGTAAACGGGATGTGTTTCATCAGTGGATAAAACTAGCGTTAAAAAAAGAGTTGGCAGTATTCGTGTGCACAGATAGACTATTCAATAGGTTTTTCTTTTTTTTTTTTTAATTTGTGTTTATGTGTAATGCAGGGTTTTGTTTTTAAAAAAAGATATATTTTACAGTTTGAAAACACTGGCCTTGGGCGTTTTGTGTGTAATAAAGAGCGCAGTGGCGGTAGGAGGCCCTGGAGAGATGACAGCGTTCTGCAGCACTCCTGCAGGTGGTCGGGGGAAGCTCGCATAAATATGTGAGATTCCAAGTGTCTAACTTAACAATGAATTTTTTTTTTTTTTTTAAAGATTTATTTATTTATTTATTTGACAGAGAGAGAGAGATCACAAGTAAGCAGAGAGGCAGGCAAAGAGAGAGAGGGAGGGAAGCAGGCTTCCCGCTGAGCAGAGAGCCCGATATGGGACTCGATCCCAGGACCCCGAGATCATGACCTGAGCCGAAGGCAGCAGCCCAACCCACTGAGCCACCCAGGCGCCCCGTACAACAATGAATTTTTGTTCCAGGTTTAATGTTGTTGAGGAACTTAGCATAAGAATTAGATCATACCATCAGCACAGGCTACTTTTTGTCTTGTTCTGTTTTCAGTTTTAGGCAAAAGAAAGGGAAAGCTTTCACTGATGGGTCAAAACCATGAATGTGTATATATTCCATCGTAGATATTGCGTTTTCTTTGCACAGTGTATTTTTGTAAGGGGATGAAAGCAACTCTTGGATTATTTATGTTTTAGGACTTCCCTCTCAAAATTATTCATTTTGGGGTATGGTTTTTAAAAGTCTTCATTGCTTACACATAAAGTATTTGGGAAAAAACACACACAAGGGAAAACATTCTGATCTTAGCACTCCAAGAAGAATGTTTATTACACAAATGGCACATAAAATATATGAATACCATATACATTTATACAAATACCATATACAAAACATTTCACTTAAAAATTGGGATCATAAGGGCGCCTGTGTGGCTCAGTTGGTTAAGCAACTGTCTTCGGCTCAGGTCATGTTCCTGGAGTCCTGGGATCGAGTCCCAAATTGGGCTCCCTGCTTGGCAGGGAGTTTGCTTCTCCCACTGACCTCTCTCTCTCTCTCAAATAAATAAATAAAATCTTTAAAAAAAAATTGGGATTATACTACATGTATTGCCTTGCTGAAGGGATTATAGGCAAAGTGTATTGCCATTTGCCACTTATTTTGAAATGAGTAAGAAAAAATTGGATTCTTTTGCTTTTTTCCTATGATGAAGGATCTGCTGAGACACTTTCTGAATAATTAATTGCATACTTGTACTTTATTTTTTTAGGCACAGTCTCTGAAGCCTATTTGATGAGGTTAGGTGACACTTTTGTAGACATCGCTGCTGAAGTTAGGGAGATGGAATGCTTGATGTAGAAGCCAGATTTGGGGGCTGGTGAGAGAATCCATTGGGTTGGAACAGATCATTTGAAACGGAAGAAGAGTAGGGGAGATAGGGTGGAGAATTTAGATTGTGGTTAGTTACACTGGGGTTTAATCGTCACCGCATATCTCATAATCTCTCCTAATGTGGAGGTATCATAATTTATGTAACCATTTCTTTTTTTTTTTTTTTTTAAGATTTTATTTATTTATTTGACAGAGATTACAAGTAGGCAGAGAAGCAGGCAGGGGTGGGTGGAGAAGTAGGCTCTCTGCTGAGCAGAGAGCCTGATATGGGGCTCGATCCCAGGACCCTGAGATCATGACCTGAGCTGAAGGCAGAGGCTTTAACCCACTGAGCCACCCAGGCATCCCATATATAACCATTTCTTAATGATTAATATTTTCTCCAGTATTCTGTTACAGATAACAACTGTGACAGCATCTTTATGGATCCATTCTCTGTGTGGGAGTTTTTCCTTTAGAATATAAGTTGAGTTGCTTGGAGAAAAGGAAGTACATATCTTATGTTTTATTAGATATTGACAAATTGCACTAAGTTTATACTCTGCCTCTTGTGAAGACTGAGTTATCTGTTTATTAATTTTTTTTTGTTAATTTGATAATCAAAATTGGTGTATTATTTTAATTTCCCTTAGTTTATATCTGTTACTCACAATTTTCTATTTATCCATTTCAGTTTGAGGTTATTTTTCTTTGAGCCCTTTATAATAGTAACTTTTTGTGATACATGTTGAAAATACACTTTCTGGTCTCTCCTCCATTGTTTAACCTTTTTTAATGGTGTATACCACACTCTACAGGAATTTTTAAGCTTCTGGCTTTGGTGTTTTATATCTAGAGTCTTGCTTAAGAAGACCTTGGTCACCCTAATTGCAAAAGTATTCTATGTTTTAAAATTTAATATTTAAAAAATAGGAAAGCAGAAACATGTAGAATCTAATCCTGGGTTAATCTGGAATTGATTTTGTATTTGGGAGGGAGTAATCTAAATTCTTCCCTGCCTCACCCTTGCACCCCAAGCGGAGAGCCAATTGTTTTGACACAGTATCTCAAGTTTTTGTTTTGCGTCTCTTTTGCTTTTAATGTGCTCGTGTATTTCTGAGTACATTCAGGGCAGATCTTCACCAGTGAGAATTTGCTCTTTAAGTGCAGAAGCATATTATCTAAATGCTTTTATGAAGTACTTTGTAGGCATACCATTTGTTTACTTTCTTGGGTTGAAGAAGACTGGTACCTTACGATAAAAGTTTTTTAAAGGGAATTATTTTTTGAACTTGAGAATAAGTGTCTTAAATCATAAAATGGGATTAGGGCATACTTTGCAGTTCATTCTTTGTGATTTTTGAAAGTACATGGTCTGCATACATACTCTTTATACTATTTTTTCTGAATAAGTAGTAGTTTTGCTATTTATGGGATTCATTTAGTCGAGGGGAAATAAGTGGAAAACAACTTTGACTTTACCTTTGCAGAAGTATAATTTGTTCCTTTTGTGGGTTGCAGTTGGCTTGATATTAGAGGTTTTGAGAAAGATCATTTTATTAAGTTTGAATCTGCTTACCAGAACAGATAACCTGCTTAAAAACTGCGATCATGCTTGTCACAAGTTTTTTGGTGTTTTTTTTTTTTTTTTTTAAAGCTGGATACTTTTCCTTATTAGTGACAACATGGAAGTAAGTATGTTTACATTAAAATCTTAATTAGTAGTAAAGAAAATTTTTCATGTAAAATTTTGCCTTAAATAGGAAGAACCCATTGAGGAGTGATAGTGATGGGATTTTAAATACTAGGAGTTGCTGGCAGTGATACTGGGGAAGTTCACCTTCCGTAAGCAAGCAGGAAATGACTGGGTAGTAATGACTTGGTTAGTCATGCTTTCGTGCATGATTAATGGTGTTATCTTTGAACTTTGGTATAAAGTCTAAGAGGGAAGCAAATGTTTCATTGTAATAGTGAGCCTTTTATGTTTGTAGTTGATAGAGATGTATTGCCCAACACCTGTGTTTTTCTTGAGAAACTTGGTGTTTCATTGATTCTTCCCAGCCAACTCCTTCCTTGAAGTGTCATCTCATTTCTGCAAGGGGACAAGGGCTAGGGGGAGCCAAAGAATGGGTGGGAGTTGGGGAAGAGATGCTGGACTAGGGTCTTCATAGAGGACTCCTCCTTGGAGTCTCTTGTCCACCTGGCACTCAGGGACCTTGTGCTGTTTGTACTGGCCTCACGGTATGTCTCCTGTTGGCTGTGAGCACTGTGTGGGGAGGTGTGAGTTTGTCAGTGATGCTTCCTTATTGGAAGGCTCAGGTTTCTTTTATTAACACAAATACAGATATTATGGAATAGGTTGTAAATTTTATATGCATGCATTTTTAAAGATAAAATCAAGATACCCCAATGAAAGAGACTTGAAAGACATTTCGTACTGGCGGAAGGGGAGCGAAACTTTTGCAGCTCCCATCAGAACTTCAGCCATAGAATGTTCTCTGTTTTACTGCCTTTACTTTTTCTTGAGAAGAAAAGTTCGAACTACGTTGCAGGCTTGACTGTGTACTTAACTCCACTGGTGACTATTCTGTGGTTTAACTTTTCATAAGCTTGCAGATCTCAGTGGTGGCATGCTTCCTCCTCCTTAGAGACAGGGAAAATACCCTGCTGTCTAGTTTTCGAGGAAGGATTAATAGCTATGGTTAATTTTGCAAAAAGCTGTTTTTGAGATTTAGTCTTGCACATTTTTTCCCTTCATTTTTAACCTATCCATTCTGAGAAGCTGAGAAAAGTGAGCCATGGGAATAGTTCTCATTATACTTGTCTCGTTGAATTCAGTAGGCTTACTTCTTTGCCTCCCCTCTTGTAAATATTTGCAAATTCCTTACAATATTTCCTTTCCCTGTGGTTTAACTTAAAAATAAAGATTTTGGCAAAACATGTGGCGTGCTGAAAAATAATGGACCAGTAGTTAGGAGATGGAAGGTTTAGATCTCGCTATCCAATTGCCGTTTGATTTTGACTTGTAACGTTTCTCAGTTGTTATTTATTACCTCCAAAGTCTTTGTATTCATGTCAGGTTCAGTGATTTTAATGGCAAATAATTGTTTATATTCTTTTATGGCTTAAAAAGTGTTTTATGAAGAACCTTAATTTCATAGAACATATAACTATAGTTTTTGGGTTGCTTCTGAATAAACTTGGTACAGTAGCTCAAGCATTTACTCCCAGCATTAGGGAGTAAAAGTACCTTTTTCAAATATTAGCGTCAGCAATTAGTGTAAAGGATTAATAGAAGGACTAAGGTAAAAGACTGGTGTAAGAGAACAGCTCTCCAAGTAAGAGTAGTGAAATTTATCAGGTAACGAGCTCTACTACAAGAACACATTTTCTTGGGGTGCCTGGGTGGCTCAGTTGGTTAGGTGTCTGGCTTTTGGTTTCAGTAACATATTTGGTACAGTAAGATATTTTGAGAGATACAACATTCACATAACTTTTATTACAGTATATTTTTATAATTGGTCTATATTATACTTTTTAGCTTCTTGCTGTGCCTGATTTATAAATTAAACTTTATCAGAGGTATGCATGTATAGGAAACAACATAGCATATATAGGATTTATACTGTCTTCAGTTTCAGGTATCCATACGCTGCTAGAATCTTCACAGCCCATCTGGAGACCTCATGGAATGCATTTTGAATATTGATTTCACCTTATTTTTTCTAAATTTCTCTGCTCTTGATTTTGGATTATTATTAAATAGTCCTGCATTATGCCAATTTGTAGTTGTATAGTACAATATAATGTTAGTCAGAAGTTTTCAGTCTGCAGGCTCATTAATTCATTTAATTGATCCTTTAAAAAACAGGTTTGGATTTTGAGGAGAGAGATGGAGAGGCACTTCAGTGTTGTGGCTGTGGAAAGAATGACTTTGTGTCCCTGACTGCTCTTTTTTATATGTTGCTGGATTTAACTTGTTAATGTTTTGTTAACATTTTTTGTGTTTGTGTTCATGGGGGAGATAATATGTATATTTTAATGTCTTCCTCTGATTTTTAAATTTTTAAATCTGATTTTTTTAAAAGATTTTTTTTATCTACTTGAGAGAGAGAGAGAGCGCATGAGAGGGGAGAAGGTCAGAGGGAGAAGCAGACTCCCCATGGAGCTGGGAGCCTGATGTGAGACTCGATCCTGGGACTCCAGGATCACGACCTGAGCTGAAGGCAGTCGCTTAACCAACTGAGCCACCCAGGCGCCCCTTAAATCTGATTTTTAAACAGGCATATGTGGCCTTTCAAAATGAGCTTAGCTCTTGAAGGAGTTTATATGAAATTGGCATTAATTCTTCCTTAAATGTTTATAAGAGAATTCAACAATGAAGCCATCTGAGCTTGGAGTTTTCTTTGTGGGAGAGTTTTGAATTATGAAACTATATTTAAAACAGATACAGGGTTATTCAATTCTAAATCTTCTTGTATCACGTTTGGTCATTTGTGTCTTTCAAGGAATTGGTCATTTCATCTGAGTTGTCAGATTTATTTGCATAAAGTTGCTCATCATCTTCCGTTATTTCTTAAATATCTGTATGATTTGTGGTGATATTCCTGTTGCATTCCTTAATTTGTGATTTCTCTTTATTCTTGATTAGTATTTCTTAGGGGTTTATCAGCTTTATTTTCAAAGGCCTAATTTTTGATTTTGCTCATATTCTATATTCATCCATTTGCTAGTTCCTCAGTGTCTCACTGAGCTTTAGTATTTCTTTCTTTCTTCTTTGGTTTAATTTGCCTTTTTTTTTTTTTCAGGCTTCTTAAGTTGGAAACTTAGGTAATTGGTTTTAAATCTTTTTTTCTTTTCTAATATAAACATTTAGAGCTATAAATTCCCCATCAAGCTTTAGATGCAATTCACAATTTGGGATATGTTGAGTTTTTATTCAGTTAAAACAGTTTCTAATTTTCTCTTGTGAGTTCTTTTACCCATGGGTTATTTAGAAGTATACTCTTTAATTTTCAAATGCCCAGACATTTGGAGATTTTTCCAGATATCTTTATTATTGATTTATAATTTAATTTTGTGGCTAGGGATCATACGGCTGTGTTATTTCAGTTCTTTGAAATTTACTGAGACTTCCTTTATGACTCAGCTTCTGGTTATCTGAGTGAGTATTCCATGGGCACTTGAAACCCTTTCTGTTTCTTATTCCAGCCAGAAAAAGAAAGACAAGTTGGATTGAGAACAAAACGGCCCCTCTCTTCAGGCTGAGATGTGGGAGTGATGCAGGCTGATGTGTTCATAGTGACTTTGGTGGTCTATTTTCTATGGAAGGGGGTCAGAAGTTCCCTTCTATGTATGAGTGACTACAAAACTGTAATGAAATAGGAGGCAATTTTAGTCTGTTGAAGGAAGATTGAGTGCTTTAAGTGGTTCCTTCCTCAAATTGCAAATTCACTGTTATTTTTTTTAGCAACTCAGAAAATAATAGAAATATGATTTGTCCTACTGAAATTTCTTCTTTCATCAGTAGGCCTTTTATGGAATACGTGTACGTATTCTAAAGATGATAATTTCATAAGTGGGTGAACTCAGACTGTTTTGTGAAATGACAGTGTATCTACTCTGCATTTTCCCGTTAAAATAAATACTAAAATTTGATGCCTTGAGCCTTTTATGTCTTAGAATTTTGTAGCTGGAGTGAGGTAGATAGAATAAAACACCTTGGGGTAGTAAGGAAAACATTATCATCACATTCACTTAAAGATCTTAGATCCACAAGGGACTCTATCCAATAAATAAAAGGATCTGGCAGCATAAATTTTAACTCCAAGGAATATTGACCCAACTGAAATTCACTAATCCCTAGAGATTGGATTTTAAAAAAACCACTTTCCTTTTACTGGATTGTGGTAGATATAAAATCATGACAGATCACAACTGCAACCAAAAATTAGACAATTAATTCAATACTAGTAATACTAATATATTGTTCACACGAGGGCAAAAGAGGCACTTCCATGAAAATTTGACTTCCTCTATTGGTTTATTAACTAGTTGAAAATTTTGTAATAGTTATCATATTTTTTTGAAAGCTTGCTAGCTTAAATTTTTAATTATCTATTGACATAGTTTAATGTAATTTCCAGCCTCAGAAATTCTCACTTTCAACAGTCTGCATTCTTGCATCTGTACATTTATTTGTCTAGAAGGGCAAAATTTCTAAAAGATGAGCTAATAGATTAGAGCTGACAGGTGTCATAAGTATTGCACATCTCATAAGACAAACTATGTATTTTCTTTATAAGATGCTTCATGAATGATAACACTTAGGAGATAGCCCTGAGAAATTATTTTATTGAGTATTTTACTTTATTTCTGATTTAGATTAGAAAACCTATTAAAATTCTCTAAAACACATACGGAGGGGCGTGTAGGTGGCTCTGTTGGTTAAGTGTCTGTTTTGAGTTCAGGTCATGACCCCAGGGTCCTGGGATTGAGCCCCACATTGGGCTCCTTGCTTAGCAGGGAGCCTGCTTCTCCCTCTCCCCCTGCTCTCCCCCCTGCTCATCCTCTCTTTCTGTCTCCCTATCTCTCTGTCTCAAATACATAAATTAATAAAATCTTAAAAAAAAAAGAAAAACCAAACCCATATATGGAAACCTTGATTTTGGCAAAAGGGAGGTAAGGGAAATGTTGGATGTGGGTTTTATCAGGAAGTGTCTTTCCTTCTTTCCCCCATCCTTCTAAATTTAATCTCTCCCTGGGGATGAATCACAGATGGTGTCCACATAGCCAGGAGCAAAGCACAATGATCTACTTGGTCTGCTGTCAGATTACTTTCAGGTTCCTATAGAGATTGTTCATTGTGTAATGAAGTTAATTTGTTGTGTGTAACTTCCTTAGTGTATTTTTTATTAAGTGGGAATTATTTTGTGCATGCACTTGTTGATTGGCTTTTTGTAGGAGACCCTTCTATATTCAATTGAGTTATACTATATGAAGATGTTTAACTTCCATTTCACATGTGGAATACTTCAAGTTCACACAAGAGTTTTTTATTCATAGCATTATATAATAAAATAAATAAGTAAATAAATAAAAATCTTTAAGATTTTTATTTATTTATTTATTTGACAGATCACAAGTAGGCAGAGAGGCAGGCAGAGAGAGGGGGAAGCAGGCTCCCTGCTGAGCAGAGAGCCTGATGCGGGGCTCGATCCCAGGACCCTGGGATCATGACCTGAGCCAAAGGCAGAGGCTTTAACCCACTGAGCCACCCAGGCGCCCCCATAGCATTATATCTTTAAAAAGGGAGGCTACTTTAGCCTTTTAAGGATTTACATATGAGGATAATTGATGATGTTGCCTAATGCAAAAACCCAGAATATTACATGAAATATGACAAAACTATTTTAAACATTAATGTACTAAAAACTTGGAATCTCACTGTTTCTAGGTAATGAGAGAGAAAAAGCAAGTATACAAGTGGTTTATATTCTGCTGGGCAATAAAAATACATTCCTGGAGCCTATAGTGACATTATCTGATTTGGGAGTACTTAAAAATAGGCAACAGTGTGACATATGTACTATCAACTGGTTAGCTAAGCATTAGCACAAATGAAAGCAAATCATTTTAAGGTGGAGAGGCACCAGTTCTCAGTGGGAATATGGTGGTGAAGTAGGAAGTCCTTAGACTTGCCTTGTCCCATGAATACAATTAGATAACTATCAAATCATCCTAAATACCTCAGAAATTGACTTGATGGCTGGCAGAGCAACTCCATAACTAAAGGTAGAGAGAAGAGGCTACATTGAAGAAGGTAGGAGGTATGGAGACATGATTTGAGAGAAAATGAGATTTGAGAAAAACTGATTGTGGCTGTTACCATGGTGAGGGAGCTGTGGTTGTGGAAAAGGGTGAGACAGGTCAGCACACAGGGGAGTACATAGGGAAAATGAATCCCCATACCAATTGGCTTGGAAAGCAAGATGGACTGAATTTTGACTTCTGGCAACCATTGAGCCTTAAAGCCTGGAGTGTTAAAGGTCAGTGGGCTAGGCTGGGATAGATCCCCAAGGGCATTGCACTGCTCTTGGAGAGAAGGCAGGTAAACAGCCTGTGGATATATAGTATGAAAACTGATCTGAAAAGTCTGTGGGGCACACATTGGGGAGGTTATTTGCTCATTTTGGAACATGTTCCAGAGAGAGAACATTCATGGAGAGACCCTTTGGGAACAAAGGAACTGGCTAATGCCCTTACCCCTGGCCATCAGCAGAAGTGCAGGGCTACCTGCAGGGACCAGTCCAATGCCAGTACTCACTACCTAACTTGCTTACACCAAACCCCATTCTTTCTCACTTCCTATGCTCTGGTAGAACAGCCCCTTCCTATTTCACTTGCCTCAGTCTCAGTGCAGTGGTACCCCCTCCCCCAGAAGATTGGACCAAACCCCGGCTCACATTGCATCTTTCCACTCAACAGTGTTACAGAGCCTCAGCTTGGCAGCAGTGGCAACTTTGTCATTTCACAAGCAAAGCAGAGCATACTTAGGTAAAATGTGCCACATTCAGGCCAGGGACCAAATACTGCCCACAACAGGTAAAGAAATCCACTGCAGATGACTGCCTTGCAGGATAAGGCAGCCAGAACAAAACAGAGCACTTGCAGCACACTTCAGAGACACTCCAGAAGTGCCAGGCACTGTCTCCAGGAATAGGGCATACTACACAGCAGGGCATTGTAGACCTCTTCTTTATAAGGCCATTACCCTCAAGATGTAGCTGACCTTCCTAACTCGCAGAAACAGGCACAGATACGTAGACAAAGTGAGAAGACAGAGAAATTTACCCCAAATGAAAAAACAGGAATGGCTCTGGCCAGAGATCTAAGTAAAACAGATATAAGTAATATGTCTGATATAGTATTTAAAACAGTGATCATAAGGATACTCACTGGTCTTGAGAAAAAAAGTAGAAGACATGAGTGAGACCCTTATCACAGAAATAAGGAATAACATAGAGATAAAGGGCTTAATAAATGAAATGAGAAAGACACTTGGTGGAACGTACAGCAGGCTGGAAGGAGAGGAACGAATTAATGTCCAAAGAAGAGTAATGGAAAGAAATCAAGGTTAGGAAGAGAGAAAAAATTATGCAAAACAAGATTAGGCTTAGGGAACTTGAAGAAATATTAGCTGAAAACTTCGCTAATCTGGGAAAGGAACCAGATATCCAGATCCAGGAGGCACAAAGAACCCCCAACAAAATCAACACAAGTAGATCTACACCAAGACATCTTGTAATTAAATTGGTAAAATATAGTGATAAAGCAAAAATTTTAAAAGCAGCAAGACAAGAGACAGTAACATACAAGGGAAAACTCATAAGGCTAGCAGGGGATTTTTCAGCAGAAATTTTCCAAGCTGGAAGGGAGTCATATGATCTATTCAAAGAACTGAAGGGGGAAAATCTACAGCCAAGAATTCTCTATCCAGCAAGGATATCATTTGGAGGAGAAGGAGAGAAAAAGTTGGCCAGATAAACAAAAGCTAAAGGAGTTCATGACATTAAACTAGCCCTGCAAGAAACATTAGAGGGGACTCTGAGTGGAAAGGAGATATCAGAAGTGGTAGTATGGAGGTAGAAAACACAAAAGCAGTAACAATGAAGATTTCTGTGAAAATATCAGTCAAGGAACTCATAAGATAAAATGATGTAAAATTAGATAACTTACACCTAAGACATGGGGAGGAGAGGAGTAAAGGTTGGACTCAAACTTAAACAGTCATCAACTTAATATGGACTGCTATATGCAGAAGAGGTTATATATAAACCTAATGGTAACCATATATCAAAACCACTAATAAATATGCAAAAAGTAAAGAGAAAGAAATACAAATATATCACTAAAGAAAATCAGCAAACCATGAGAGACAGAGACAAGAAAGGATTAGAGAAAATATTTAGAAACAATCACAAAACTAATCATGAAGTGATAATACATTTCTATCAGTAAATACTTTGAATTTAAATGGATTAACTGCTCTAGTCAAAAGACATAGGTTGACAAGAATGGATGAAAAAACAAGACCCATCTATATGCTGCCTACAGGAGACTCATTTTAGATTTAAAGACCCTTGCAGATTGAAAGTGAGGGTATGGAGAAATAGCCATCATTCAAATGAATGTCAGAAAAAAGCCAGAGTAGCAGTACTTATATCAGACAAAGTGGACTTTGAAACAAAGATGGTTACAAGAGACAAAGAAGGTCACTATATTATAATAAAGGGACAATCCAACAAGAAAATATAATAGTTGTAAATATTTAGGCACCCAACAGTGGAGCACCAAAATGCATCAAACGGTTAATAACAAATATAAAGGAACTAATTGATAATTGTACAATAATAGTAGGGGACTTTAATATCCCAAATATATCAAAGGACAGACATCTGAACAGAAAATCAACAAGGAAACAATGGCATTGAATGATACAGGGGAAGAGGTGTATTTATTTATTTATTACTGTTTTTAAAGATTTTATTTATTGGAGAGAAAGTGCACAAATGAACATGAGTGAAGGGTAGGGGGAGTGGGAGAGGGAGAAGCAGACTCCCTGCTGAGCAGGGAGCCCAATGTGGGACTTGATCCCACAACACTGGGATCATGACCTGATGCTTAACCTGATGCTTAAGGCAGATGCTTAACCAGCTGAGCCACCCCATTTGTTTCATTTGGAAACAAATGAAAATGAAAACACAATGGTTCAAAACCTTTGGAACACAAGAAAAATGATTTTAAGAGCGAAGTTATAGCAATACAAGCCTACCTCAAGAAGCAAGAAAAATCTCAAATAAACAACTTAACCTTACACCTAAACCAAACCTAAAACCAGCGGAAGAAAGGAAGTAGTAAAGATTAGAGCAGAAGTAAAATGATATGGAAACTAATAAAAGCAATAGAATGGATCAGTAAAACCAGGAGCTGGATCTTTGAAAAAATGAATAAAAGTGATGGTAAACCTCTAGCCAGACTTAGCAAGAAAAAAAAGAGAAATGACTCAATCACAAATGAGAAACAACTAATACCACAGAAATATGAGTAATTGGAAAAAATATTATGAAAAACTATATGCCAACAAATTGGACAATGTGGAAGAAATGGATAAATTCCTAGAAATGTATAACCCACCAAAACTGAAACAGGAAGAAATAGAGAGTTTAATCAGACTGATAACCATCAAAGCTATGAGTCAGTAATCAAAAAACTCTCAAAAATAAAAATCTAGGACCAGATCACAGGCAAATTCTGTCAAACTTTTGAAGGAGCATTCATACCTGTTCTTCTCAAACTGTTTCAAAAAATAGACAAAAAGGAAAAAAAAGGCTTCCAGATTCATTCTGTGAGACCAGGATTACCCTAATACCAAAACGTGGTAAAGACACCACTAAAAAAGAGAACTACAGGCCGATATCCCTGATGAGAAAATAGGTACAAAAATTCTCAACAAAATACCAGCAAACTGAATCCAACAATACATTAAAGCCATTCACCATAATGAAGTGTGACTTATTCCTGGGTTGCCAGGGTGGTAAGTATTCACAAATCAATCAAGCTGATAATATCACATCGATAAGAGAAAGGATAAGGGCCATTTGATTAATTCAAATGCAGAAAAAGCACTGGACAGTGTACAACATCCATTCATGATAAAAAGCCTCAACAGAGTAGGTTTAGAGGGAATATGCCTCTACATAATAAGGCCAAATATGAAAAACCGACAGCTAACATCATCCTTAATGGGGCAAAAACTGAGAGCTTTTGCCCTAAGGTCAGAAACAAGCCAAGGATGTCTGTTCACCGCTTTCATTTGTCATTGTGCTGGAAGTCCTAGTTGCAGCAGTCAGACAACAAAGGGAGATGAAAGGAATCCAGATTGGTAAGGAAGAATTAAAACTTCCACTATTTGCAGATGACATGGTACTATATATAGAAAATCCAGGGGAGCCTGCTTCTCCCTCTGTTTCTGCCTGCCACTCTGCCTGTGCACGCTCGCTCTCTCTCTCTCTCTCTCTCTCTAACCAATAAATAAATCCTTAAAAAAAAAAAAAGAAAAGAAAAAGAAGAAAATCCAAAAGACTCCACTAAAAAACTTCTAGAACTGGTAAACGAATTCAGCAAAACCACAGGTCACAAAATCAATGTATAGAAAGCTGTTGCATTTCTATACACCGATAATGAAACAGCAGAAAGAGAAATTAAGAAAACAGTCCTGGGGTGCCTGGGTGGCTCAGTTGGTTAAGCATCTGGCTTTGGCTCAGGTCCCAAAGTCCTGGGATCAAGCCTAGCATCTGACTCCTTGCTCAGTGGGGATCCTGCTTCTCTCTCTTTTTCTCTGCCTGCCGCGCTCCCCCTGCTTGTGCTCTCTCTCTCAGATAAATAAAATCTTAAACAAACAAACAAACAAATCAGTCCCGTTTACAGTTGCACGAAAACCCATAAGATACCTAGGAATAAACCTACCTAAAATGGTGAAAGATCTGTACTCTGAAAACTATAAAACACCGATGAGAGAAATTGAAGAAGACACAAAGAAATGGAAAGATACTCCATTCTTATGGATTGGAAGAACAAATATTGTGAAAAATTTCTCTACTACCCAAAGCAGTCTCCAGATTTAATGCAGTCCTTGTCAAAATACCAACAGCATTTTCCACAGAACTAGTCCTAAAATTTATATGGAGCCACAAAAGACCCCAGATAGTCAAAGCAATCTTGAAAAACAAAGCTGGAGGCATCACCATTCCTTCCCCAAGTTATATTACAAAGCTGTAGTAATCAAAACAGTATGGTCCTGGCACAAAAATAGACACATGGAAAACCCAGAAGTAAACCCACAACTATATGGTCAAATAATCTTTGACAAAACTGGAAAGAATATCCAGTGGGAAGAGACAATCTTTTCAAATGGTATTGGGAAAACCGAACCATTTTTTTTACACCATACATGAAAAAAAAAAAAAAAAGATTTGGGACACCTGGGTGGCTCAGTTGTTAAGCATCTGCCTTTGGCTCGGGTCATGATCCCAGGGTCCTCGGACTGAGCCGCACATCAGGCTCCCTGATTGGCGGGAAGCTTGTGTTCCCTCTTCCTGCTCTTGCTGTCTCTCTCTGTCAAGTAAGTAAGTAAAATCCTAAAGAAAATAGATTAAAAGCCTAGATGTGAGATCTGAAACCATAAAAATCCTAGAAGAGAACACAGGCAGTAATTTCTTTGATATAGGCCATAGCAACTTTTTTCTAGGTATGTGTCCTGAGTTAGAGGAAATAAAGCAAAAACAAACTATTGGGACTAGATCAAAATAAAAAGGTTCTGCACAGTGAAGGAAACAGTCAGCAAAACTGAAAGGCAACCTATGTAATGGGGAAAGATATTTGCAAATGATATCCAATAAAGCGTCAGTATCCAAAATAGATAAAGAACTTACACAACTCTACAGCCAAAAAACAATCCAGTTAAGAAATGGTCAGAAGAGGGGCGCCTGGGTGGCTCAGTGGGTTAAAGCCTCTGCCTTTGGCTCAGGTCATGATCCCAGGGGCCTGGGATGGAGCCCCACATGGGGCTCTCTGCTGGGCGGGGAGCCTGCTTCCTCCTCTCTCTCTCTCTGCCTGCCTCTCTGCCTACTTGTGATCTCTGTCAAATAAATAAAATCTTAAAAAAAAAAAAAAAGAAATGGTCAGAAGACACAAACAGTCATTTCTCCCAAGAAATCCAGATGGCAAACAGACACATGAAAAGGTGTTCATCACTGACCTTCAGGGACCTTCAGATCACGACTACAGTGAGATACCATGTCACCCCTGTCAGAACGGCTAAAGTCAACAACACAAGAAATAACAGGTATTGGAGAGGATTTGGAGTAAAAGGAACCCTTGTGCACTGTTGGTGGGAATGAAAACTGGTGCAGCCACTGTGGAAAACAGTATGGAGGTTCCTCAAACACTGAAAAATAGAACTACCCTCCAATCTAGTAATTGCGCTACTGGGTATTTACCTAAAGAATATAAAACACTAACGTGGGGGCACCTGGGTGGCTCAGGTCATGATCTCAGGGTCCTGAGATTCGGGCCCCGCGTCGTGCTCTCTGCTCAGTGGGGAGCCTGCTTCCCTTCCTCTCTCTCTCTCTCTGCCTGCCTTTATGCCTACTTGTGATCTCTCTCTGTCAAATAAATAAAGTCTTTAAAAAAAAAAAAAAGCCTCTAAAAAAAACCACTAACGTGAAGCAATACATGCACCCTTGTGTTTACAGCAGCATTATTTACAATAGCCAAATTATGGAAACAGTCCAAGTGTCCATTAGCTGATGAATGGATAAAGATATAGTCTGTATACACAATGGGATATTACTCAACCATAAAAAAAGGATGAAATCTTGCCATTTGTAAGATATGGACGACATGGATGGAGCTAGAGAGTATACTGTTCACTGAAATCAGTCCGAGGAAGACAGATAGCATATGATTTCGCTCATATGTGGAATTAAGAAACCAACGAGCAAAGGAAAGAAAGATAAATCAAGAAACAGACTCTTAACTATAGAGAACAAACTGATGGTTACCAGAGGGGAGGTGGGGATGGGGGAGTGCCAGGTGCTGTGTGGGAATGTTCCATTACTGTATTGTACACTTGAAACTAATACAACGCTGTTAAAAAGTGGAGAGGCACCTTTAGGTGCATATTTTCCATTCATGTAATATTTATCTTTTAGGTTGTGTTTCAGGGTTGAAGAGAATTTTGCTGCTTTTATTCGTGAAGTGCTCTGTGCCGTTGCCATCTTGGAAATACTTAAGACTGGGGGTCAGTTGGCTGCTAATGTGACTTTTTCTAATCGGTTAAAACGTTCAGAAATCACAGTGTCAGAGTCTTTTAGAAGTTTTATTTGTTGCATTTTAATGCACGCGTTTCCTAAAGCATATTTGTATGTACTTAAAGCAGTACGTATGTATTTGAGAACTGAAGTTTTTCTAAAAACTTTTATTCATTAGTACAAGTTCTTGACCAAGGATAATGGAGAATGGAGGGCTTTTGTCCTGCTTTGCTCGCACAGCATCCATCATACGCACTAGTAAGCTTCAAAACACTTAGATTCTAATAAAAGAGACTGAATAAACTTGGTCTTTGATCTGGAATCCATTGCAAGGGTCTTATGTCATCTCAGTGTTCACATTGCTGAACATTTCTTCTTAGAGATTAGGTGCCTGCAGGCTGTTCCCGATAAATGGTAGTGAAAGAGTGTGGACGGAACGGATGGCGTGGCATGTGCGTGGGGGTGGGGGTGGGTTGAATACTTTCGTTACACACAATAGGGAAACCCACTTTTAATTCTCAAACAAGAGAGTGTTTAATAACAGGGCTGGAAGAATTTTATTCTGGCAACAGTGCATAGGATCTGGAATGGAGAAAGGAGAGACCAGGGACAGAAAGAAAATCTAAAAGGCTTCAAAGTGCTCGTAAATCATCAGGCTTAGAAACTTGGATAGTTATTGATTAAAAAAACAAACAGCAGTCTCATTGCTGTGGTCAGATTTGCTTCAGTTAAATGAATTTCATCCTCTTTAGGAAGTGCAGGGTGGTAGTTCTTTGTGCTTTCAGGCTTAAGCTATCTGGGAGGAAGGACCTGCTTGGGGTCCCATGGGGCTTACCTTGCCTGCAGAGGGAGGTGTTTTGGACAGCAGACAGATGCTGTCCATCATAACCAGCCTGAGCAAATGGGAAGATGCCACATAAAACATCAGAGTGTGCAGCTTATCCCAAGACCTGGAGCTTCCGGGCAGGAGTGAGCTCACACCCTTGCACGCCTGCAGCAGCTGGTCCTTCAATGTGGTTTTGGCTCTCCACTATGCAGGAACCCACCCATCCCGCCCCTTTCATTTACTCTCATTTCCCGTAGGCATGTGAGCTTGGGACTTGTGCACCAAAGTATTTAAAACTTGACTTCTTGGAATGATGGCATAGCCCACCACAGTGTGTGAAGTGGGAATGGATGGTCTGGTTTTTGCGGGCTCAAAGGATAATATAATGTTAAGGGTAGTGGGGCCGGGAGATCTTGTATTGACCCTTTCTTATTACAGATGAGGAAATGGTTGGAGCTCTGAATGGCTTGAGCTCACACAACTAGGTATTGGCAACGTGGGGACTAGAGTTGATTTCCAGTCTGCAGTAACTAGTGGACAGCTGCCAGCCACCGAGGGCTCAGACACACTGTGTAGTTGTAGAAGTCCCTCTTAGGTCCATGCCGGGGGAGGAGGGTGTAAAGACATAATGCTAGCCTTTCCACTACATGTAAGAGAGAAAGGCTTTTGTTTTAGGGAACCAGTAACTCCTGAGTATAAAAATAATCCCGAGAGGTATAGAAGTTTAGGAAGTTGTACTGCATCTGTCTCATTTCTGAACAGTTGACTGTTGATGGATATATTTAGGGAGAAATCCATGAGGTGCTAATGGGTTACCTATGCTGACCCTTAAACCTGGGAAGAACTTTGACCAAATCTCAGTCTAGAGAAATTTATGCTCGCATACTGCACTTAGCTGCTGCATGGCTCAGAACAAAGGTTTTTGTTTTTGTTTTTTTTTTAAAAAACCATGAGCGTACTCACTCAAGATAGAGTCAGTCTCCATCAGGCACATTATATTTTAGGTGTACTGGAGAACTGGCCCATTCACAAAGCGACGTGATACTGAGTGACGACCCTGGTGTGAGTGGTGGGGTTCCCAGTGCTAGTTGCACGTTAGTGTTACTTTGGTTTCTAAATTGCTTTCTCTGGGTTAGGGTGGGTGAGCGGTAGCTAGTTAATAAAGCTGTCCAGGTGTATCTGATGAATCAGAGTTGAGAACTGCTGGTGTTTCCTGCCGCTCCCTTTGACACAGACTGACACTAGGTACTTGTGCCTCTCAGAGAGTAGGTTTCACAGTGTGTAATTAGCCTACATGGTTGGGGGAGGGACTCTTTTTTTTTTTTTTTAAATTCTGGCCAATAATAATAGTAACTAATACTGAGCAGTAACTAAACGTCTTGAGCTATTTTAACTGCTTTAACTGTTTTGATTCATTTAACCCTCTTATCTCTGAGTTGGGTGCTCCTTTTACTCAGATTTCTTGGATAAGGAAACTGAGGCAGAGAGAGGTTAGGTCATTTGCTCCATTGAGGTCCAGGTCTTTCTCCTTAAATTCTCAGCTCTATACTTTGTGCCAGAGGGGCTCATGTTTCCTTTGTATTTATGATTAACAAGCCATATAGCTCAAGAAGCGGATTGTAAAGGTGTTGGCCTTCATACTGCCTGGGCGTTCACGGGCAGCCTTTGTCCCCTGGATTACGGCATTCAGTAGACTGCGTGATGTGTCGTTCTCATGGGAACCTCTGCTGCCACTGGTCATAAAGCAAGGCTGATTTATCCCCAGCGCTCTTCCCCACCCCTGCCACCCACCTTCTGGTATTTTGTCTTAAGGTTCAATAACACAGCATAGCGGTAAAGAGGAAAAAAATACCTTCGGTCTGGTCAGTTTTCTGATTTATGGCCCATTTAGTATTTTTACTCGTATGTCCTGGGGTCCTGTGTGCTGTGTTTTACTGTGGTGATAATAAAATTACTTTAAATAATTTATTGAGATCAGGAACAGGGCAGTTTGCTAGTAAAAAATTAAAATATGAACAGTAAAGTTGGAAATTTGCTAACAAATAGAATTATTTTACTAGCAAATCTAGAAATGTACGAGGCTTTGGAAAAAAGTAGTCATGAAGGAGAAGTGAAGGAAAATAAGCAGTAGTACTGTGCCCACCATTACAAAAGAGTAGATGCTCATACAGGCTTTTAAAAAATGAGGATGGTGCCTGGGTGGCTTAGGTGGTTAAGCCTCTAACACTTGGTTTCAGTTCAGGTCGTAATCCCAGGGTCATGAGGTTAAGCCCTGCCTTTGGCTCTGTGCTGGGCATAGAGCCTGTTTTAAGGTTCTCTCTCCCTCGGTCCCCCCACCCCCAGCTCTCTCTTTCTCTCTCTCTCTCGCTTAAAAAAGAAAAAAAAAATCAGGGTGGCACCTGGATGGCTTTGTCAGTTAAGTGTCTGATTCTTGATTTCGGCTCATGTCATGATCTTAGTGTTATGAGATCGAGCCCTGCTCTGTGCTCTGTACTGGGTATGGAGTCTGCTTAAGATTCTCTCCCTTTGGCCCCACCTCCCAAATAAAATAAATAAAAATGGGCATGATTTGGAAGGCCATTTTAATTGCCTGGAGAAAGGCGTAGATCATGATGCAGTGTTCAGTTGCACTGCATTGCGTACCCCCTCCCCCCGCCAAGCGTTTTCTGTAGAGAAATGTTTTAAGCAATATAAGATTAGTTTTTTTTTAAACTATGTTGACTAACTCTTTGAACCAGCCCATGCTAATTGAGCTTACTCTGCTTTTTAAATTAAATTTATTTATTTGGCAGAGAGAGCACAAGTAGGCAGGGAGGCAGGCAGAGAGAGCGGGGGAAGCAGGCTCCCTGCTGAGCAGAGAGCCTGATGTGGGGCTCCATACCGGGACCCTGAGATCATGACTTGAGCTGAAGGCAGAGGCTTAACCCAGTGAGCCACCCCAGATGCCTCAATATAAGATTAGTTTTGTGGCATTCTCAGATCGCCTATTAATTTTCTCATGAACATGATTTTTTTTCTGATTTTGGATTAACTGTCCCCATGTTGACTGTGAAGTTTCAATTAAGATGCATTTTTGCCTTGATGGGATGAACTGTTTCCATCCAGGGAGAATAGGGAACCTCTGTGCTCGTAGAGTGCTCTCTGCTGGCAGCTTTGGATTTTAATAGTAGTCACAGACCCATCACCAAGTACAAAAGTGGGAAACATGAACTTGAGAGTCAGAGGAGCTCTAAAGCCTGGCTCCCAGCTTGGCATCCCTCTGCTGTGGGAATTAGAACACAAGACAGCCCCTGTGGAAGAAGCCAGCCCCCATTCTTGGTCCTGCATCCCTGCTGAGTTGCCAAGCCCAAGGCCCTTCCGTGCCCCTGCTGCATCACTGTGATCAATGCTTGAGCATATTTTAAAACAGTGTACAAGGATAATGCAAAATTTATGAGGTGGTTAGGTTTTTTCCCTTAAGCAGGGAACTAGCTGTGGAAAAGAGGGAGTTTAAAAGTTTTCTGCCATAATAAAGCTGGGATTAATTACTATGATCTGATTAATACCTAATACATTTTGGTTTTTAAAAGATTGAGATATACAGTAATCTAACTGAAAGGAGTTTATAATTTTATCTGTGACAAGACACCGACTTTAAAATTTGAGGAGTCATGAAGGTACAGTGTTCCTTTAAAGGGGGAACTGTCCCCCACCCCCAGCATAAGCATAATGACTTTGCTGGAGTGTGTGTGTGTGTGTGTGTGTGCATGTGTGTTTCAGCTATAATTGATTACTTTTCATCTTCAGGTTTCATTCCCTTCTTCAAGTCAATATATGCATTTGGCAAATGGGGATATTAACACACTCTTCTCAGGTTTTAAAGACAATTCCGTGTTCCGGAAGGGGGTTTTAAAAATGCTATGCTGTGTCCCAAATACAGAGGCAAACAATGTGGAGTTAAAAGTTTTTGAGACTGAGGCCTTAAACAGCATTGAGAGCTTGGGCAAGAGACTCGTGCAGTGAGTGTGCAGAGAAGCGTGAGGCTTGCTGTGTCCCGATGTGAGGAGGGAGGTGGAATGACCACAGGGGCACCATATTGAAATATCAAGTCCAAGTTATCCTGCTCCCACTTGAGAGTAAGCAGCCAGGCCTGTTCTTCAGCCCTCACGAGTCATGGCACTTCCGGGGATGTTTCCTCTGATCGTAGTTTGCAATGACCCTGGGCTAAATCACTGAGCCAGTTTACTATTAAAACTGGGAGTAGGTACACTGTAATTTGTGTGCTGGGTAGGTGATGTCCAGTGGAAAGTGCAAGGCTGGATGACAGGATGGTGGTGGCTGAGATCTTATTTATTACTATTTGGAAAATAATACAGCTGATGTTTTTCTTGGCTGTGGACAACGGGCACTCCCTGGGACAGCCCCTCCTCACAGTCTCCTCTTCTCGGTCCAACTCGGAGCATTCGAGGGGTGCCTGCTGCTATGGTGGGGGTGGAGGAAAAGGGTCAGATTCTTTCACTGTCCTCCCTCCCTGTCCTGCAGATCTGCTGTGCTGGTGAAGCATTCCTGGAGTATTAGCCACTATTCTTTTCATGTTGTTTACTTTATACTCTGTTCTTTCCACATTTGCCTGAGCCTTTTCAAAGACAGCATGGAGATACAGGAAAGAAATAATTTAATTTGAAGATTAGAATTCTGTTATTTTTACAATGAGTTAAAATACAATTTTAACTCTGGAATTGGTTTCTCGTGGTTGCCATTGGGCTTTGTAAAGGGTATGATGTTGCCTAAGATTTATATACAACCAGATCAGCTCTGCTTCAGTATCATATTCATTTAGGTAAATTATTCAATGGTACTTAGACTACTTGGTGTAGATTTAGAATAAACTAATCACCCACCTCGAGATACTTCTATTGCCTTTCTGGTATTATGCTGCACAGTTTTATGAAATGTCTTCTAATTAGTCTGAAAAGTGTTTTCTTTTACTTCCAAGCAAGTTATTTAAATTATGACAGATTTTGCCTTACTAATTAGGAACATTCCTATGATTTTAGTGGTGTATACGTATAGATCTATAAGTTTTATTTCAGGTGAATTGAGAATTCTTGACATAATACAAAATGGTATTATCTCCAAGGCAGGTTATTTTTTTTTTTTTTCAAAGTAAGGAGAAAATAACACCCACGAGTGTCAGCCATCCACACGATTTATTTACTCAAGGGAGAAGTTTTCTAGCACACCTTGCACCATGAACTGAAATTTTGGTGCCAGCCCTTGTTTGCATGTCTATCTAAGGCTAAGATAAGTTTTTGCAGGAATGTCAGCTGACTGTGAGACAGACCCACACGAGAATGAAACTGGAGGCTTTGCAGTAAAATAAATACTCACTTAGACCATATGGGCTTTGCTTCTCTTTTGGCATCATAAACTTTCAGTAAATATGGGCCCTGGTATTATATTTCACATATGTGGATGTGCTAAATGTATGCTAATTAAATCCTATATGTGATATTCATTACTCAGCTATGATGTGAAAATTGAAAGTTTTGAATTTGACATTAAATTCTTGGTCCAAATCTCAGATTGGCCTGAAACGTCAGTGGTGAGAAGGTAAGAAGGGCCTGATTACTGGACCTAAAAAGGTGGGTTGTTTCTCTTGCACCCGTATGAACACATCGGTGGCTTCAGCTGTCAAACGAGTTTTGTGTTTTCCTTGTCTGGTCTTGTTGACCTGCTATTTATTTTAGTCTTTTGATAAACAGAAAAAGCTTCTCCAGTACTCGGAGGGAATGTTTTAAGGAACTGTTGCACAAATGTGAGGAATGAGAATTTCATCCAGGAAGGATCTAACTTTAAAAAATACAGAGATGGGAGGAGATTGTAGGATCACAGAAATCCTTAAAATTTTAGAATTAAAAAATTTGGGATCTTTTGAAATGCTTTTTTCTCTTCAAATCTCAAGTTGTAGACTCACATTTGCTGCGTCTGTTGGTAGTATATTACCATTTTAAAAAATTACGTTTTAATAGTTGTTTAGTACGTGACGCTTAAGGTGACATCAGGTTTGGGGCTCAAGCGAGCCATTTCTATGTGGGTCTGAAAAGTCTCTGTAGTGGCCCAGCCCTGGTAGGGATCTCATGTGGCTAGCTCGGCTCAGGATTCCCAGTCCTGGGGAAAAGAAGAAAGTAAGAGACAAGTGTTGACTGTCGTTGTCATGTCCAAGCCTCGTTCCCCATTGCTCAGACATGCCATGTATGTTTTGGCCTTCCCACCTTTGTCTTAAGATTTATCCTGATTGAAACGAAATAATTCCTTCATGAAGGGTTCTTTGTCTTCAGTGTTTTCTGAATTTTTGTAATTCCTGTACCACTTGGTTGGCATTTAATTTTGATAATTGGGTATTGTTAGTGAACTTTCCACATACCTATGGCTTGCCTCCCCAAATTGATATTAAAGTCTTGGAGAACAGGGGCATTATCACAGACTTGGCTGTACCCTCTTTATTCCAAAACGCAACCACTTTGAGACTGAATGTTAAGTTGTTAATTGATGGGTAGTATGTAACATGCCTTCCCTATTATCTCTAGTGGCTGTTTAAGTCTGTGGTTGGTATAGAAGTGCTTTCAGTCACAGGGAGCCTCCATGTGGGTATCCTTCCGTGTCCTTGACCAGTCCTACGGCAGGACTCCTCAGTGGTCTGGATGGGCCTGTGACTTTGCTTCCCGCAGCATGCCGTGTTAGTCTGGGTGGCTCAGAGTTGTGGTTCCAGCGCCGTCGGGAAGCTGTTCCAGGAGGATGGGATCTGTGGGGCTTAGTACTCTGCTGCTTCAAGGACACGCATTTATAAACATGTCTGATGGAGAATGTTGTAGGAAAGGTTAGGGAGTTTTAACTCTATGAGTTGTTTTCAATATCAGGTGATGGTGGTCATGGGAATGGTTATCCTATTTCCGCTCAGCGAAGGAAAGCTGCTCTGAGTGTGTTTGGTTCTGATACAGCGTCACAGACTGGGTGAGCAAGAGGCGAACCTCAGGGATAACTCATCCCTTTGTTTTTACACACGAGATCTCGGTGCCCACAAAGAGGAAGTGACTTGTGCAATGCAGTCCAATTAGCCTGTCAAGCCGTTTTATTGCCCTTCTTTGTGGCCGCGGGTAGACCGGATATATGCCCGCTCAATGGCTTCGCCATCAAACCTGGCGTTCTTGTGGTAGCCACTCTGTCTGCATCCTCAGAGTTTCAGCCGCCTGCCTCGTGTCCATTTGTCGTCCCCCCACGTTGGTCTGAGACGTTTATCCAGACAGCTCTCATTGTTGGAGGTAGTCCATTTCACACTTTAATTACTACTTGTGTAATTATGTTTTGCCCGAGTTTCCGTAGAGCTAATTTGTTTCTTTGCTTCCATGCAGGTGTTTTGTTTTTTTGTTTTTAAATCAGGAACTCTACTTTTAAGTATGCTACAGAATAGCTCTGATTAGACAGATTAGCTGTGTGACGTTAACCCTTATCCACAGGGGACGAGATCCAAGACCTCCTGGGGATGCCCGAAACCTCAGGTGGTACTGAACTACACTAGGTTTTCCCTATCCATGGATGCCTGTGGTACAGCTTAATTTATGAATTAGAGGCACAGTAAGAGTTAACAGCAATAACTAATAATAAAATAGAATAATTATATAACAGTATACCGTCAGGAAAATTATGTGGATGTGGTCTCTCTCTCTTTCTCAAAATACCTCCTTGGACTGTCCTCACCTTTCCTGTGATGACGTGAGATGATAAAATGCCTATGAGATGACATGAAGTGAGGTGAGTGACGGGGGTGTTGTGATGTCAGGTTGGGCTAATTCTAACCTGACAGTGTATCAGAAAGAGGATCATCTGCTGTTGGATTGTGGTTGATGGTGGTATCTGAAACTATGGAAAGGGAAACTATAGGGGGACAACTAATTAGTGCTTGCTGTTTTCTCTTTTAGTGCTTGGATTGTGCTGGTTCTTTTTTTTTTTTTTTTTTCTTAGATGGTATGTACCAGATGTACCATAATTTTTTAAGGGGAATAAATTGAAGGCACAAGTACCTAACTTTCAAATACCTCATAAGGAAAAAACTTCATAAACTATATAAGGACAGAAAACTAACCATGTATTTAAGGAAACTAAGAAATTATATGGCATTGATATAATCTCCTTGACATATATTTCAAAGGTATCTTGGAGTCCTTATTTAAAAACGCCCCAATTTCAGTTGTATTTGAAATGGATCAGATGGGCCCAGATAAGGTCTTGAGTCCTTAGGGTTTTCCAGGAAAAACCTAAGTGCCAAGATATTTTCAAATAAACACGTTAGTAAAGAGATGCAGACGTCCTTGGCTTGAGATAACTAGTAACACGTATCCGTGAATGTTCTGGGACACGAGGGTTGTGTTTAAGAGAGAGTCGCCTGGTGTTTTGTATGCTAGACTAGAGATTCTGGGTGGGGGGGGGGGCATTTACTGCTGTAACTCCTGTACCTAGTTCAGTGCCTGCCATATAATAGATGCTCCATAAATATTTGAATGAGCGGATAACGTCCACAGATTCACTACAGTGGTAAATTACAAAACATGCACATCTATGAGACATTGCGTACTGTGGAGGGATAGGGCAGAAGATGAAGTGGGCTCGAAGACTGACGCGAAGAGTTATTAGCCAGGATTTGAAATTTGAGTAAGGTTTACACAAGTGAGGAGATAGGTATGGCTTTCTAGGATGGTACAAACGAGCTGTATCAAGTTTGAGTGACCAGGAAGTCCCATGGGCTGACTACCTTATATCTTGGGATTTGAGGTGTGTGTGTGTGTGTGTGTGTGTGTGTAAATACCCTTTGTCTGTCTGTATTGCTCCCTTCTGTGCTGAAAATCTTTCCTAAAAGCTGACACACGCTCCTTGCCTGCAGAGATGTCTGTGATAATAAGAGTCAAGAGCACTCTCTGGTCTTGGGCAAATCTTTTGAAGATACCATCATGGATCCCTCCCTTGACTGATGATAGGGGAATCCTGGGAGGAGAAGGAAGCCCCACCTCTGACATCAGCAGTCCCGAGGAGACACTGGGAATAGGCCCCTCCACCCTCCCAAGTGGCTGTGGTCTGAGCACGTTCTGAGTGCTGTGGTCTGGTGTCCATTGCCTTGGGGGCCATACTTGTGTTGTGATGTTGTGGTGCTGTGCAGCTCTGACCCAGACCCCACACAGTGTGGGGTGTGCTGGCCTGGAGTGCAGGGGCCACAGGGCGCAGCTGGGTAACTGTTTGTCTTGCCTTCCGAGGAGGAGATTGAAGGTAGGTGCAAGTCCTCAGTCAAAATTCAGTTTCCATAGAGTCTCCTCTCCTGTATTTGCTGGGGACCGTTTCTTCTGATTCACTCCTGTTTAGTGCTGCTAGGTGTGAGGAATTAGTCATGTACCTTAAAGTGATTTGAGATAATTTCTTTAAGAAAAATGGGGCGGTGGCTTTTGGGTTAAGTAATATGAGGGGCTCGTGGAGAGCTGCTTCAGGGTCAGGTTTTTGTTTCTGTTTTTGTTTTTGTTTTTTAGAATTCTGAGCTACTTAGAGTTACCATGTTGCAGTGAGGCTTTCTTTCCAGGTCAGAGAAATTCTTTCTGGTCTGAGTCAGCCTCTCTTGTTTGCTGGTTGGAGAGTAAATACACAAGGGTAGGTTTTTCTTTTGTTAGGCTGGGTGAGTGACCTTAAGGTTTTTTAGGTTGGTTATTTCTTTTGTAAACACTAAAAAAAAATTGACATTTTCAGTTAGCTTTAAAAGCTCTCACACTGTATAGTATTGTCATTAACTGCACATGTGTTGTGGGCCACTGTGGTTGTCACACAGTGTGTCTCTATCTTGAGGTATCCTAGGCCCTATTGTAATGTTTATGGTTTTTTGTTTGTATGTTTTTGTTTTTTTTTTCAGTTTTCATTTCAGGACTGCCTGGTGCATGACTGACTTCTTATATCTGTATATTTTTGATAGGTAACACGGTATGAAGCACTACTTTCTCATATTGAAGCTAATCAAGTATATTAACTGGTGGGGGATATAGTTTTTTCATTATTCATTTCTTCTATTCTAAGAAAAAGAGAAAGAAAAGAGGACTTGAGGGGCACCTGAGTGGCTCAGTTGCTTAAACATCACACTCTTAGTTTTGGCTCAGGTTGTGATCTCATGGGTTGTGGGATCAAGCCCTGCATGGGGCTCTGTGCTCAGTGGGAAGTCTGCTTGAGACTCTCCCTCCCGCTCTGCCCCTCCCTGCACATGCTCTCCCTCTCTCTCAAATAAACAAATAAATCTTTAAAAAAAAAAGAAGAAAAGAGAATTTTATTTTGGTCAAGTTTTCCCTTCCAGATTTGTAACCCTGACGAACCTATTTGATCCTTCTCAAGAGACAATTGTGCAAAAAAGGGCAAGCAGGTATTTAAAAGTCGGAGTAATATCTGAGCTCCCTTTCCCCTTCAACTTTAATTACATGTGTGATAGCTCAAGCAAGTTTCCTGGTCTTTAGTCCTCTCATTTCCAGGAAGTGCTCAGTACCTGGTCGCCCCCCACTGGCCCTTTGTTCGGTAAGGGTGAAGGAGCAGAGTGCATATGGAGGGGGGCCCAGAGCCAGGCGCCTGCTTCCATAGTGCTGATGGTTGTAAAGCTTATAAACAGCTGTTTTCAGTTCTGGAGCAAATATCCTATAAATCTGTATTGTCCTTTAGGGACTTAGGCTCGGATCTGTGGCACCTTTCCCCTTCCTTTAGAAAAGCCTTCTGTTCACCCACTACCAGCTCATCAGGTAACAATACTGCCCACCCCCGTGCCATTGCATGTTCTTATGTTCACTGGGTCTAGAGTGGGGAGAACTTGATTGGCCAAGCTGAGCAAAAGGTGAGCTTTTAGTCTTACCCTCCTTTCCCTGGGTTCTAGGCACATTCATCCAGGCTTCAGCTCACTTCTGTTAGGCATTTTAGGCTGGGGTTGCTGGGGACTCACCTGTGTGGGTGAGGATGATGGTGTTTATACTGGAATTTGGGTTCCTTTATACTGCCAGGGAAAAGTACCTGGATGTCTTCTTTCTCCACATCTGAGATGTTGCCTGGGATGTCAGCTGGAACAACCTCACAGCCTTTCTAGAGCGTGCTCTGGGAGTCAGAAGATACAGTGTGAAGGTCTAGAGCCTGCTCTGGGAGTCAGAAGATAGTGTGAATGGGGGCTCTTGGTCCTGACATGGCACAGCATGCCCGTGGCATTTCTTTTGGCAGTTAGGAGAGTACAAGTCTGTGTGTATTGACTGTAGTCTCTGAGGAACTCTTGTTTAAATTTTTTCTCTTATCTAACAGGGTTATTACCTTTATTTTTTACACATTACTTACACAACGTGGTGCATTGTTCTTTGTTCCATGCAAAAAAAAAAAAAAAAAGATGATGGTTCCTGCCGTCAAGGAACTTAACTAGAGATAAACAAACAGCACAGATATGTGGTCTAGATAAATACTTGGAGGTTGGAGTGCATTTCACAGAGGAGGTGGTTTCTGATCTCGATTTGAGAGGACATATACAAGTCATGTAGTTGGAGCTGTGGGGATGAAAGTGTTCCAGGTGTGGAATTGAATGAAAAAAACTTAAGGGTTAACTAATTCACAGAGCTGGTATTTATTGAGTATTTACTCTGTCTCAGGCACTGTTCCTAGTGATTGGGTTTATCAGTGAGTGAGCAGTTGAAGGCCCAGATGTGGTGTTGAGAACTGTCTGGAAGGACTGATGGACTGTGATGGGAGCCAAGGGAAGTCTGGAAATGCAGGCTTGGGAGGAGTGGGTGCTTGGACAGGGATGTTGGATTTTAACCTTTTGGAATGTCGTGAGTCAGTGCAAATGACTCCTGTCACAAGACATGGACATGATGAAATGGATATTTCGTGAAGATAGTTACGCAGCAAGATGCAGGACAGGAATGAAAAGGTTGGAGTCTAGAAGCAGTAAGATGTGTTGGAAAGTAATTAGATTATTCAGGACAAGAGATGAAAGGAAGAAATACGTCTATATGGTTATCATAGGAAGAGTGTGTGTGTGTGTGTGTGTGTGTGTGTGTGTGTGTGTGTGTATGCGTATGTTCGGTAACCATTTTTAAGATGTAGTAACTAACATCTGATTTAAGAAGTGTGGGCGAGGGATGCGTGAGTGGTTCAGAGTGTTAAGCGTCTGCCTTTGCTCAGGTCATGATCTCGGGGTCTTGGGATCGAGTCCCACATTGGGCTTCTTGCTCAGTGGGGAGCCTGCTTTTCCCTCTGCCTGCATCACCCTGCTCGTGCTCTCTCTGACAAATAAATAAAATCTTTAAAAAAAAATGTGGGTGAAAACATTAAACCCATGAATTTATGAGCTAAACATGATATGTAATAATACGTAAAAGAAATTCAAAGTATTTCAGCCCCCACGCGGCCCCAATTCTAAACCACAAATTTTGAGTTCTCAGACTCTGGTGTGCATTTGGATCACCTGGAGGGCCTGTTCAGACACAAGTTGCTGGGCCCTGCCCCCCGCCTTGAGAGATTCTGATTCAGTAGGGCCAGGTGGAGCTCTCAAATGTTAGCATTTCTGGCCAGTTCCCAGGTGATAATGCGAGAACGGACTGCTTTGAGAACCTCAGCTTTAAATCATAGATGAGATGAGAACATGTAATATAATATTTAGGTGGGTGGCTTTTCAAACTTTTTTTTAACAGTCAAAAATGTTTTATTAGAAGAAATATGTTGTATACCTCTCCATTATGCAAAATATAAATTGATTGGGAAGAGGGGTGGTAACCAGAGGACAGCCCTCTAATGCTCCTGTTTGAAAAGAATCCACGTGGGTCTGAGAAAGGCTGGGACATGAGTCAGCGGAAGCTGCCTGGGGTCCTGGCCAACAGCATTTACTCCCCATGACCTCTTTTCAGCAGCTTAGGCTCTCTGCGGCTCAGTTTTCTCATCGAAAGCAAGGATCATAAGCCCTCTTACCACACTGGATAATGCAGGAGTACGAGTGTGTTTTTTAGAATTGTAATGCATAATGCAAATATACTGGTGGTGACTGCGTTCTTGTCCTTGTCCTGGTGCCATCCTAAGCCAGCCCCCAATCCCTCCCCCCTTTCCTCTGTTTCTGTGGAGTGGTGCAGAACTGGGGGAGCAGCCGTGACTCAGGCGATGTTGTGGAAGTTGTGTCAGAGGTAGAGGTCAGTAATGGGCAGATTGCCCATATGGCTGGGGTATGGTGTGTGTTACTCTGTAAGAGATTGTGTGCAGTTCTAATGAAACAAAATGCCAGAAAGTTACTTATATGTGGTTGGAATTCACCTTTGGTTTCATGCTGCTGTTTTCTTTTTTGATTGACATAGTAAATGAAGCCAGTTACCTTCAGGGAAGGCATCAGGGTTGTGGCTGCTCTGTGTTAGGTGTGGAGGTGCAGTACAGTGGTGGTGTGTGTGTTGGGTGTGGTTTGGGATGGAAAAGTGGGAAGCAGAGGAGTGCACTTGCCATGAAATATTAGATATTCCCTTATTGCGATGGAGGTCACTGTTTTATTGTTGAACATCAGCTATGCTTTCTGACCATCTGTATTTTCAGGCCTTGTTAAGAAAGCAACAGAAAAATCTGTTTAATGTCAACAGTGTTACAACAAAATTGAAAATAGGTCCTTTGGTTTGAATTTATACTAAAAACTAGGCATTTTTGAAATGGAGCTGATTAGATAAATGCAAAACTGTGTAGATCCCATCTTGAAATTCCAATGATTCATTTTTTAAAAAAGAGAACTATAAAATGTATTTTAAAAAATGTTTTGTTTTGGGTTTAAGTAAATTAGATACTTAACCAGGGGAATTGAGAATGTGGCCTAATTTCTATCCATCGTGCTCTTTTTTTGACTTCAGAAGCGAAATGTTTTTTGTTTGTTGTATCATGGGCTGACCTCATTTGTCTTCGCTGTGTAATTATCCCCTGGCTAATAGGACTGATGGATGCTCACTTCAAGCTCTGTGCTGTGCCTGTTATTTTCAGGAATTTTCCTGCCGTTTCTCTCCAGTCTTTTTGTTTTCCAACATTATGGATGTGCATAGTCAGAGAGTACTGCTAGGATTTTTAGGAAAAGAGCCGTACCTGCTCCCTGAGAGATGGCCTTTTTCAATTCTTGCACTTGATTCTTTTGGTACTACCTCCATATTTCTGTGTCAACTGCTTATATTGCTTTTTGTTGCTGTTGTCATGTTTTTTATTTAATATGGAAGATTTAAGCCAGTTTCACTGCCCCACATGTGCCCTGCCCCCATTCTCTTGCAGCCACTTCTTGGGTCTCTGTTTCTGTCTGGAGAGAGAGGTTTCTCTCTCTCAGTGTCTGTCTTTCTCTCTCATACACATACACGTGCATGCATGCACACATACTTCCTTCCCTCCAAAGTAATTGTAATTTGATTAAGTATTTGATGTACCCATTATTTTCATTATTAAAAGCTGCTCAGAGCTGAACTGTATGTGATAGATACATTGGTGACATTTTCCTGTAACTTTCGTGGTTTCCCTGGAAAGAACAACAGTACTTTTTCCTTTGTTTGGTCTTCTGTGAATTTACAACCAATTCTACACCAGCTCAGCCAGTTGTTAAAAAGTAACATCTTGGCATGTTTAGTTACAGTGGGCACTCTCAGCTTCTTGAAGACCTCACCTTTGGAGCTTCTGGCCCACTTCCTTGAGGACCGGTCACCTTCCGCACCTGGTGCCCTGCTGATATCCGGGCTCAGCCTCACGTTATTCTGGGAATTCTCTTCTATGTTATGTCCCCTGTTCTCATATGCCATGCCATCTTCATTCATGGTTTATTTCCTTGGAACACATCTTCCAGCACTTTCCTGAGAAAGGTGCAGAGAGAGTAATTTTTGGAGAAACAGCATTTCTAAAACATTTTTTTCTACCTTTGCACTTTACTGGTGGCTGTTGGGTGATGTATAGTATTCTTGGCTGGGGACCGTTTCTCTTAGGCATTGTGAAGACAGTGTTCCATTGTCATCTGGATTCTGGTGTTGCTCTCTAGAAGGCCAAACTCATTCTGATTCCTTATCCATTCATTATAGTACTTGTATTTTACTTTCTGAAATGTTTTTGTTTGTTTTATCTTCTGCTTGTCTCTTCTGTTCTGATGTGCCTTGGTGTGTGCCTGTTTTTTGTTTGTTTTTGTTTTTGGTGTATGCCTGTTTTCATAATTTGTGTTGGGTTCTCTACAGGCCTTTTTAATATGGAAACTCTTGTCATTCTGGGGAACTAACTTGATTTTTTTCCCCCTGTTTTCCCATTCTCTTTTTTCTAGAGCTTCTATGATTCAATGGCTTGACTTACTTGATTCGTCTTCTGTTTTATTACCTGCTTTTGTCTTCCTTTTTTCCTTTTCTTTCTGGGGCGACTTCTTCACTTCCTCTCCAGTCTTCTAATAATTTTTCACTTGACGTGGTTTTAACGTCTAAGAGGCTTTTGTTGGGCTCTTCTGTTTTTTTCCTTTCCTCTTTCCCTGTCTTTTCATTTTCCTTTGCTACCTGGATGTATCATCATATGAACTTTCCTGGGTATCAGTGATGGATTTTTTACAACCATCTTCTTCTTCTTTTTTTTTTTTTTTTAAGATTTTATTTATTTATTTGACAGAGAGAGAGATCACAAGTAGGCAGATAGGCAGGCAGAGAGAGAGGGCAAAGCAGGCTTCACCGAGCAGAGAACCCGATGCGGGACTCGATCCCAGGACCCTGAGATCATGACCTGAGCCGAAGACAGAGGCTTTAACCCACTGAGCCACCCAGGTGCCCCAACCATCTTCTTTTTATACAGCCTGTTTTTCTCGGTGTCTTTTCTATTTGTTTTGGCCTTTGCTCCATCCTTGGGGTTTTCCTTGGGGTCTGTTCCTTGCCTGCTGGCTGAGTAAGGGGTGCTAACTCGAACACAGACCCTAGAGTGTAGGCAAGGGCTCAGAAGCTGAGGTGCACAGGAGGGGCATCTGGCTGTCTAAATTCCTCTGGCCCTTTGCTCTTCAGGTGGTCAGATGCCCAGGGAGAGATCATCCAGCCTCTTGTCTAGGTGGCCTGACTCCAGCTGCCCGCATTCCGGGAACACGTGGAAGCAGAGAGCTGGGTTTCTCCGTTTTCAGTGTGTAAATGGCTACTTATCCCCCCTGTCCCCACCCCATTTTCAGAGATCTCTGCATTATAAGCCTCCAGGACGCTGCTGGGGCCGTCCCAGTGCTGTGTGCAGCCAGGACGGAAACTGGGCTTCGCTGCTTAAAGAGACTTTCAATAGATCTGCAGTTTTTTTCTCCCGTGTTCATTCCTGTGTCCTGAGGTACTTGGTTTCCCCAATTCCAGAGCAGCTTAGGGCTCTCCCGAGGAGGTCACGTTGCTGCCTGGTTTCCCACGCAGTCTGGCGCGGGGTTCACTTTCTTGCGTCCGCTCTGTGTGTGATCATTAGCCCGGCTTCCCAGCCTCCTGCGGCTCTGTTACCCTTGTTTCTCTCTGTTCTGTTTGCTTTGGTGGGAATACACCTTGAAAAATACGTAACGACTGCAGTTTCCGGGGGGTTGCAGAACGGGGGAGGCAGAATACACGTGGGTCTCTTTGGTAGGATGTTTTTACCTTCCGTTTCTGTCCCGAGGTCCATTTTGTGCTCCCAGTTTAATGAATAAACCGTGCCCCTCCTCCCTGCCTGTTCATACCTGTCCTTCAGCTCGGAATGATCTCTGTGTTCTTCCGTCCTCCAGCCTGCTCATTAGAAGCCTTTCCCGAATCTTTCCAAGCAAAAGTAGTCTTTCCTTCCTCTGAACTCAGAGTGTTTTTATGTCTGTTTTTCTTATGACGCATGGTCTACCTCCTTTGACTTTTTGTTTATGTCTTATCTGATAAATTTTAATTTCTCACAGAGGGCAGTGGTGGTTGTTTTTGCTCTCATCCTCTGTTTTGCAAGTAGTAATTAATTTTCAAATTAACATGAGTTTTCAGTTATCTTTTTGTAGTCTTATATTTACATATATATTCTCATTTGAAAATCTGACAGGATATAGACCATTGCTGTACACATGGTCACTGCAGAGTAGGCTACCACCGTTTCCAGTGGCAGATACTTTTCCTGAAGCTTACATGGGTGTAAGATAGGCAGAGGCTGTGTGTTCCACAGGTCACAGCTCACGGAAGCTCATGGCTTTGTTGCATAATGCGATGATGCTCTCTGTAGAGCTGGAAGGATTTCTTTGCAGGGCCAGTCTTTCATTAGGATTTCCCCCATACTGTTTGCTCTTATTGTGTCCTGGAATAGAGTGGGCAACACCTTTCATTGCAACTTGCATTTTTTCAAATTACACACCTGTGCTTTCATTCTCAGCTGGTCTTAGAAATGGTCCCTCTACCTCTTTGTCTCCCGCCTTAGGCCAGTCCTGGCTCCTGTTCTTAGCCTGGGTGAGAAGCAGTGATTCTGGTTTTGTCCCTAGATTTCTTCTCGGTGGTTGGCCCCATCCTTGGGGACCCTTGTCTGGCCGGGACATTTGCTTCTTGGTAGCTCTGTCTTCATCCCCTTGATGAACTTCATTACTTGTTTCTTGCTCATGTGTGAGGGATTTTTGGTTGTCAGAACATAAAACTATTGTTCGGTGTTTAGATCTTTGGTTATTTTAAATGAACTAATCCTAAGTGAGACAGATTCTTATTTTTTAAAATTGAGTGTTAATGTCATGTTGGTTTTTAAACCTCATAACAGCTGTATTTATTGTAGAATTAGTTTATTGGTATTTTTAAAAGTGTCTTATCACAACTTTTTGTTCAGTTACATTTCTAAGTTTCTATAGCTGGGACAACAATGGTTTCTGCTATTAACATTTCAAAGTTTTTGGGGTGACCTACCAAAGTAGAATCAACAAATATACTCTAACTTTTTAAGAAAAGTTTTCCTTACAGGTTCTTCACTATTCTATTGAAAATTGAAAATACAGCAGATCCTCTGTTTATTGAGAGAGAATTGTGTTGATGAAAGCTGCCAGTTAAAATCTCCTAAGAGAGACTACTGTTCCAAGGAGCTGTATTTCTCAGTGGCAAAAATGTCCTTCCTGGATTTTATACTCTTGTGGGAAGAGGTCATTTTTATGTGCCCTGTTTAGATCTGGTGTGTGTGTGTGTGTGTGTGTGTGTAATGCTCTCTTGGGATTAGTGCTGATTTCCTTCTCGTTTTTTTCTCTCCAGACAGTTTCTGTTCAGCACGTATTATGGAGTGGCATTTAATAAGTGCTGTCCTGATAAATGTTCTGACATGGTGTTGTCATGGCTACTTGGCATAGTTGACCGTAGAATCAGGACTGTTTTGGAGAGAGGAGACAAGAACCGAATCTCAGAATTAGACAAGCCTTGATCAGATAGTTGAAAGATTATAAGCCAGGTTTACAGAGTATTTGAAAGGGCAGGGGAGTGATTAGTATATAACATTCTGCTGATAGACCAAGGCCAATGAGTCTTGAGAATGGACCATTGCATTAAACAATATGGAGACTGTTGGTAAACTTAATGGACATTTTTGAGAGTGTGGTGGGGAGGAAACTTCATTGGAACAGGATTATGAGAGAAGAAGAATGTGAAACAACAAATCTGTTAAAAATTTTGCCGTAAAGAGAGTTAGAGAGTTGGTAGAGTGACTAAAGAGTAAAGTAGGGTCAACAGAAGGTTTTATACAATTATTTTTGCATGTGAAAAAAAATACAGTATCAACAGCTTTTAAATACTCAGCATTTGTATCTGAGTATTATTTTCCAAAGTACTATGGTTTTTGAAAACATTAACAGTGAGACTGGAGATAGACTTCTAAACTGTTTTGGGGGCTTTCTGGTCAGGAAGAAAGGTGATTACCAAGGTGTGTCATGAGGGGTGGGAAGGGTTAGCCTGGACGATAAGGTGAGGCCCTGCGTAGTGGAGGCACTGGGCCTCCATGGTGGGCAGGGGGCACAGTTATGCAGGACTTAATACAGCTGTGAAAGGGGAACTAACTGTGGTGGAGAAGGGCTAGAACATAGCAGGTTCTGAAATAGAGAAGTCATGGGTTGAGAAAATTGTTAGGAGGAAATTTATTTCAGAGGAGTAGCTCCAAATGTTATAGAAAGGCTGTTAGGTTATGATCTCATATGGAGAGTGTGGGGAGGATAGGGAAGCAAGAAGAGGTTTTTATAAGCCACATTTTAGAGATCAGTCTGCTTTATTGTGTACTAAAAGGGTTTTAGAAATGAAAGTTAATATTTTAGTTGATTAGATCATCCTACAGCTTTCTTGGGGGGGAAGCAGAGGGCAGGATGACTGTTCTAACTGGCTAGGGAATGATGGTTGGGTGCAGCTTTCTTTATTCTCCCCCAGGATATTAATTATACCTGATTTCCCTTGGAAGATTAATACCATTTGGTAAGGAAGAGTAAGGGTGTGGTTTGTTTGGGGAATTTGTTCTTTGATGGCTCACTGGAGCACTATTGGAACCATAGCAACAGGTGTCCTAAGGACTCTGGACAACATTGTAATCTGGGAATCATGCAGAGTAAGTCTCAAGAATGAAGATGGATGCCACAGCGTGTGCATGTGCGAGAGAGAGAGAGACGTAGTTTTACAAACGTAGTCTCTGTGTTCTGGATGACCAGTTTGAGTACTGACTTTCCTTTGAAAGAAGTGCAGATAAATGTGGGTGCAGAGTAACTATATGCTATTTGCATTAGTAGTTTTTATGGTAGTGTTTAATAATTTTGAGAAGTAGTGTCTGAGCTGCTTTCTGTGCAGTGAAAAAGTGACAAGATTGGTAATTCAGCATTTTTTAAACAAGTGTTTTTAGTAAGTGTTCCGTTTTAGTGATTCTCAGGTGTTAGAGATTCTTTTGGTGATGTAACTTCCTACATTCGATGTTTCTGTTCTCTACAGGATCCAAACTACTGGATACAGGTGCACCGACTTGAACACGGAGATGGAGGAATACTAGACCTTGACGATACCCTCTGTGATGTAGCAGACGATAAAGACAGAGTGAGTTCAAATCCAGGGAAGCCGTTCAGGATGCATTTAGTGAAGAAGGGGGGGGTGGTTAGGCGGGAGTACTTCCCTTTCTAATTAGAAACTTACTTTAAAGAACATTTGGGTGACTCCCTTTGGTATGTTTGTTTTATAACAAGTATTGTGAGTCTTCCCTATACTGAATTCTATGGTATAATGCTTTTCTTGACACCTGGGCTTTATTAAGATTACTATGTTATAGAATTTTAAATTTCCAACTTTTTGAATGGAATTCTCTTTAAAAGTTTCTCCTGCCATTTTTTCCTTTGTCTTAACCAAACCGACCCCCTTTCTTGACAACTGACGTCTGTTTCCGTGTGTGATAACGCAAGGTCTCTGAGTTCTGACCCGAGCACTGGCCCGTCCCAGAGTGGGCATGGGCAGTGCTCTACCTGGCTCCCCAGGGAGTGGGTGCATCTCAGGGAGCAGGGGCGTCCCAGGCATCCTCCCCGGATGCACTCTGTGTTCCCAAAGCCACACTTTTCTTGGTGTTGCTCTTGGGGAGCTTTTAGACTGTAGGACCATCCTCAGTGTCCTCTGATTTCGGCATCACGAACGGGACCACCCCCAGGCACATCAGTGTTCACTTCTCTCACCCTTTTGTCCTGCTCTTTGAGGGAATGAGGAGGAGAAGTGACACTCAGTATTTTAAGAATTTGTGACAGGATATTTGGCTTTGCATGTGGAAGTCAGATGATTATTGTCGTGGGGTGGTGGGGCCGGAGCAGACTTTGGCCACAGCCTCGTTTGTGTTCTGGTCGTGATGAAGTTATGGAAGGGCTGCCAGCTGCACACGTCATCACGTGTGTCACGGCACAGGATAGGTTAAGCCAGCGGTCACATCGTGGGGTTGGAGGACGGTGAAGCTGTCTCATACTCACTCTGGTTCTCCCTGGGGAGCCCACCCTCCCTGTCTCTGCCTTCCTTCTGCTGCCCACCTTCCTCCTCTCCCCGCAACCCGGTTCTCTTTCCCCCCTTCCCCTCCATTCTTGTTACTGACCCTTTGCTTCACCTTCCCTCCATGCCTGTACTTGGCTGCGAGATGGCTGAGCACGGCTATCTTGTCTTCTCGGCTTCTGCTTTCCTGACAGCCCAGTGCCTCATTCAGAACTGGCAGATATCTTCTATGTTTTCTTGAAATCTTGAGGAAAATGAAAAATCCCAGGGATGAGATAGTGTGTAAATTCAGGGAGGTTTGATTCACTAGCACATGCCATTGTGGGCTTTGTCCCATGTAGCTCCTGCATCGGTCAAAAATGCAGAACTGTTCTGCCCGTTTCTGATTTGCTGCTCTTTCTTTTGGTGTCACTTCTCCTTTTTGGGCTTTTCAGTGAGCTGGGTGTAAGGTGACTCTCAAATCCTTTTCCTGCCATCCACTTACCTAGAAACTTAAATTACAGACAGTTTATTGTGTGGTTCAACTTCAAAGCGTAAAGCAACTCTCGATGTTTATGAAGAATTCAAACAGGTGCCCTTGCCCAGCTATAATATTACAAAGAGATGAACTCATGTTATATTAATCTTTCAATATTTTCCCTTCCTGTTCCTTGTTTTCTTTCTTTCTTTCTTTTTTTTTTTTGGTTGCTTTTTCTAATATAAAAATATTGTAGCTCCTGGTGAAGAAAAATAAACACATAAAGAGGGAAATAATCACCTGACGCTGCTGCCCAGAGCTCGTCCCTGGTGTCGCTTGAGTGGGTTTGGCGGCCTGACTCTTCTCTTTGCTCAAATACTGACACAGACTTTCTTTAAAGTAAAAAGGATTGAACAGTGGCCTGCTTTTTCTCTTTGAGTTGATTATCAATATATTTCCATGCCCATCAACTGTGGCCGTGCTAGCATAGCTGCGTATGGCGTTTCGTTTTACGGTTTGGTGTAGTCGTTGCTGCTCTTATTTTGGATACTTGGATTACTGTGGAGAAGGCAGAGGTGGCCATCAGTGTACTTTTTGACTTTGGCATTCTTGCATTCTGAGCAGCAGAGATGAGCATGCCCAGATTTCTCCACCTGTGTTTCCTTTTTGACTGTGTACAGACAGGCTTTGCCGCAGATGGGTACCATGCTGTTCACACGTCGTGGCTTTCGATAGAGTGAATCAGGATGTTTTAAAGATTGTCTCTGCGGTTGGCCGAGCTCTGGTGTGTTGCTTGGGATAACCTGCTGTGGACTTTGATTTGCTGGGTGGGTAGGATGGGGGGCTGTTCCCTGTCTCAGTGCTCGAGAACATGGAGCTCGGAGGACTCGTGCACACGGCACCTGCAGTCGTGCTCTCTGGGTTCACGGACTACAGATTACAGTTTCTCACCGTCCGTCCTAGCGCCTCAACTATTAACCTAATAGTTAATTGTGTTAAAGAAGATTATTATTTTCAGTTGCTGAGTAACAAATTACCCCAAAGACCTAAACAGTAGTATTAACCACCTTAACAGTGTGCACGTTTTAAATAGGTAGAATACTGAGATGTGGATGTTCAGCAGTAGGATTTAAAAAAAATCTTTGGAAATGTACTATTATTTTGGGCTCAGTATATGGCATTTTGGGTGGATGTTCTATGTGTATTTGAAAATAATGTGTATTCTGCAGTTGTTGGATTGTGTGTTCTGTACAGATCAGTTAGGTTAAGGTGGTTGATACTATTGTTTAGGTCTTTGGGGTAATTTGTTTCTCAGCAACTGAAAATAATAATCTTTAAACACAATTAACTATTAGGTTACACACATAAATGGAGGAAGAAGCAAATTATGATCTTCTAAAATAGTTGCTATTAAAATCAGAGATATTTTATTTTTCCATTTTTAAAGATTTATTTGAGAGAGAGAGAGAGAGAAAAGAGAGAACGAGGTGGGGAGGGACAGAAACAGAGGGAGAGAATCTCAAGCAGACTCTTGCCGAGTGTGGGCTTGATCTCATGACCTGGAGATCATGACCTGAGCTGAAATCAGGAGTCAGACGCTTGACTGACTCTGCCACCGAGTCGCGCCTGAAGGAGAATGTTTTAAATATTAATAAATGAAGTAAGTTTTCAGGGAGTTTTATATCATGCAGATTAAATTCAGTTTCCCAAATAGAAAAATGTTAGAGAATACCATGTATTGCCGACTGAAAGAACTTTTAAATCATTTTTGATTTGTTCAGAGATACTTATTTATTTTTTATTTTTTGTGTTTATGTTCAGAAATCTTTATATGATCAATTTAAGTTTTTGAATTTACATTTTTGAATGAGCTTCTTAGAGGACCCATTTGAAGTTGTAACTGTAAAAATATATATATATGATTAAGAATCCAGACTCTCCACACTCACATTCATGGTATTGTCAGATGCATTATTCAGACCGAAGGGTTGCATGTAGTCAGTTGTATGGCTCCTTTCCATGGCTTTGAAATTTGACTCTGATTTAATCATCCTGGAGTGTTTTCAAGTATTTTTGGCAGCTACTCTTGAGTAAGGATTTTGACACCTGTTTTGCTTTTAGGTTAAAAAAGACATTACAGTTCTCTTACACAATAAAATTGCTCTAAAAAGTGTCCTGTTTAATGAAAACCCCCTGGTCATGTTTAAAATGCAGATAGATACTTAGCCTGGGGAAATAAGGTCTCCATTAGCCAGGCCTGGGCATCTGCATTTTATAAACCGTCCAGGTGGTATTTGGGCTCACTGAACTTTGAAACCATGGTTTAGTGGCCCTGCCATCAGTCTCTGTAATGGGGATTTTCTTTCAAAGGTGTAAATTACAGGGGAACCTGGGTGGCTCAGTTGGTTAAGCATCTACCTTTGGCTCAGACATGATACCAGCGTCCTGGGATCGAGCCCCGCTTCGGGCTCCCTGCTCAGTGAAGAGCTTGCTTCTCCCTCTACCTCTGCGGCTCCCCCTGTTTGTGTTCTCTCTCTGTCTGTCTCTCTCTCTGTCAAATACATTAAAAAAAAAATAAAAATAAAAAAGGTATAAATTTTATACCAGATCGCTGTGAATTTGTGAAATTTTGAAAAATTATTTTTCATAGAGAGATATTAGGATTAAGAGGCAACAATTTAAATGATAGCAAAAGAAGATTGAAGTACCTAATTAGTACCTAATTTTGCTCATTATCCTTTAATTATTAGAGTTTCATGCACAGCACTGAGGAAGTTTTATTTTGGTGCCTACACGATTCAAATGGCCAGGATTTACCCAAGTTTATTCAAAATGGCATTACCATGTGTTGTCTTGGGTTCTTGGAGTAGGTTTGATTTTATAAGATAGAATAATTCTAGATCTACTTTGGGTATATGAATGTGCCTTGTTTTGTTTGTCCCTACTCTACATTGCTGCTTTTGAGTAAAAGGGAACAGAGATTCCGAGTGGGCACACTGTCATCGTGTTTTATTTAATCTTAGTGTCTCATTCTCAGTATTCTCCGTTGACATTTTGCCAAATGATGAAAAACTGAAATGGTTTCCATGTTATCGGTAGCACCTCTTAGAACAGCTGTTGTAATGTGTTTGTCTGTATGTGCTTTCCTGAGTGTCAAGCTGTTTCTCATCTCAATTTCTTCCTCGTTTGGTCTTTGTTATCTGTTATTTATTATTTTAGTGAACCTTCCCTCGGTTCTCCTCAAATAGGTCTAGGTCATTCCTGCTACTCCTCTGTGAACTGCAGTAAAATTTGAAAATTCCAAATAGATTACAGTAGAAAAATGTTTTGTATTCACTTCTCTCTGCATGCCAGTCACCTGAGACCGATTGTAAGAACATTAACAGAGATTTTAGGTGGACTGACCAGGAACTTAAAGCTCGGGGGAAGTGTGCTTTTGTGTGTGTGATCAGCAAGAAGAAAGCCATTTCCATATGTTACGGTCTTCCTTTTCATACCTTTGGTGCTCAAGGTGCTTAGTTGCAAGCATTTCCTTTGTCATCCTTGGATGTAATTTTGTTTTGACCAGGAATGATGTTGTGTGTGCTATTTTTGTGAAGACCTTTTTAAGATTTTATTTATTAGAGAGCGGGGGGTTGGGGAGCATGAGCAGTGGGGAGGGGTAGAGGGAGAGGCAGACTCCCAGATGAGCAGAGAGCCCCACATAAGGCTCGGTCCCAGGGCTGACCCCTAGATCGTGACCTGAGCCGAAGGCAAATGCTTAACCGACTGAGCCACCCAGGCACCCAGGGAATGTCTTCTACCATCTGCTCCTTGTGGAAGAAGGGTTGAAAGGAATAGTAATTTAAACTCTTTTTGGAAGTTTATATGAGCTTGGAGAGTGGGAGCTGGGGGCGAGGTGCTGCGGAGGATTGTTGTGGAGACTGCTGGCTGCTGCTTTTTGGGAAGAACCTAGGGTTTCCTGGGGGACAGTTTGGCCAGTGTCCTCATTGGAAGCATGTTGAGAAAAGGAGACTTTAAAAATTTATTGGAATCATGGGCAAGCATTAATTTCTGCATGTTGGCTGAAGCTAGTGCTGAGGTATACATCACACATTTTAATCATTCTCCTAACTTAGAAACTGATGTAGTTTTGTGCTCTTGTGTTCACAATATTTCTGCCCCATCAGATGTCTGATGTTAGTATCATTGAAATGTGTTGTAATAAATTTTGCTTTTGAAATACATGTCTGACACAACTTTCAGGCAAGGTACATGGTTTAGTTTTAAAAGTTCATTGTTTTCTACTGTTTTGGGTGTTATTTTTTGCTACCTAGGTATAACTCATTATTTTACTTGTTTTGGCATCAAGTTACTGAGAAATAATCAGGGTCCAGGGAGGTGACGGTGGGAGTATATTGTGCTTCTCTGTGGAGAACGTGTGTACACAGGTCCTTTAAAGGGGGCGTTATACATTCTGTGCCGTAGCTATTGATAATGTGGAGAGAAACACTCTTTTGTTTTTATTTATGCCGAAGACAGTCACATCTCTAGTTTTTAGATGAGAATGAAGAACGTATTTTTGGATCTGGAATAGTTTCTAAAACACGAATAAGCCTGAAGAATGAGCTCTGAAGAAATGGCTTGTTGCTTAAATTACAGCGAGAGCTCACAGCTCATAATTGAAACAAATCTAATTTTAATTTCTTTAAAGACTGGATCCTTCTCCTTACATAACACATCACCAAGCATGTGCCTGATAAGAGAAAGTTTTGAGATTTAAATTCCTTTGTTGTCAAGACTAGAACACTAAATTGCTGCATGAGGTCAGTTATTTTTTAGAATGTCCGTATCCTGGAGGTAGGAGTGGGCTGAGGGGTTCCTGATAACTTCCTTTTCACCCTTTCCCCCCGCCCCCACACCTAATTTCTTGTTGACTTGGCCCGTGAATACATTCCTTTAGTTATCCCTAAACATGTGAGAGAATTTTTACAGACTAGGATTTCTGAATAATGATGATGATAACAGTAATAATAATAATAATTTTAAAAGGCAGCACATATAATAATTTCCTTTGAAAGATACTAAGACTTTTAGTTTTATTTTTAGTTATTTTAACTAATTTACTGAGCACCTATTATGTGCCAGCCGTTATGCTCAGTACTGTAATACAGTGTCAAACAAAAGGAGACACAGTTTGTCCTTTCGAGGTCCTCATGGTCTATCGTGAGGGTCAGAATTAAACAATCATAGAAATTAAATGTAGAATTACCAACAAATAATGGTCTGAAGATAAGGAGTCATGCCACAAAAGGTGGCACAAAGCATTCTGACCAAGTCAGGATGAAGCAAGACTTGCCTAAAAGATACAGTCAAGCTGAATCTGAAGGACGGGTATGTGAAAATTGAGAGTGGTGGGTGATGAGAGTTCCGTTTGAGAACTGTGTCCCTGGCCGCCGTGGGAGGGTGAATGGATAGGAGCAGGCAGATGCAGGGAGCCTAGTGAGCAGGTGTTGCCAAGGGAGGTGTCAGCAATGAAAGTGGAGTATGTGATTACCTGGGGATTTTCTAATTTTGTTTTTAAATTTCTCCATAATTTTATGACTTCCTAGTTCCAGAATGAAGAAAGCATTAGGCAGTTTTACATATAACTGAGAATAGAGTCATCTTTTTAAACTTTAATGTGAATTGGCAGAGGGAAGGACTGATATAAAAGAGTTTGATGACTTGGAATTGAAATGATTTGTATTAAATAGACTTCATTAACTAGACAATTTCATTAATTTCCTCCTAAATGGATTTATTTTAGTTAGGCTCTAAAGAAAATATTTAAATTAAATGCTGAGTAGAGCACCACATGGCTAATTAATTAATTCAGAGAGATGATTTCCCAACATTTAGATATTTTATGGGTACTGGTTTGCCCACAGCTCTTCGGTTTGTGGGTGGATGGGTTGGGGAGTGCAGGGCCAGGTGTAGCAGAGGTGTTGGTGGTGAGGAGTGCTTGTGGAAGGGAACAAAGAAGGGGGATTGGCCTCCTACATGGTCCGCCAATTGGAAGGGCTTCTCATAAGCATTTGGAGTTTTGAAGTTGGGAACAGCCTGTACAGTGTTGGCTGCTCATAGCTTTCCTAGGGAAAGCAGTCCAGACTTTGTTTGTCTGGGGCCACCCATAGTTTGGGAAGGTGGGGGACAATGTCTCACTCTTCTAGTTATCATATTAATTGTAGGCCAGGGCTTGGTTCCTGCTTTGTTGCACCTTTTATGTTGCTTCACCAAAGATGGGCGTCTTGTTTGGGGGGATGAGAAGCCACATGGCCTGTATTTGGATCCCAGCTCCGTGATTACTTCACGAGCTTCAGAAATTACTTAATCTCTCTAACCTCAGTTTTCCCATTTCTAAATGGAGGATAGCGATTGTACTACTTTGTGAGGTTGTGTTAAATTTGAGTTTAAACCTGGGGATGTGTGTTAAGGATTCAGCACTCTTTAGCAAAAATAACACCCCAGTAAATGGTAATTACCGTCATCATTGTTGATCACATCACTACCACCGTCATCATTGAATTATGTTAACACTCATTCTTTTTTTTTTAATTTTTAAAATTAATTATTTTTATTAACATGTAATGTGTTATTTGCCCCAGGGGTACAGGTTTGTGAATCATCAGGTTTACACACTTAACAGCACTCACCATAGCACATACCCTCCCCAATGTCCATAATCCAACCACCCTCTCCCTACCCCCCCTCCCCCCGGCAACCCCTCAGTCTGTTTCGTGAGATTGAGTCTCTTATGGTTTGTCTCCCTCCAGAACCCATCTTGTCTCATTTTTTCCTTCCCTACCCTCCACGGCCCCCCCGCCCTGCCTCTCAAATTCCTCATATCAGAGAGACCATATGATAATTGACTTATTTCACTCAGCATAATACCCCCTAGTTCCATCCATGTCACTGCAAATAGCAAGATCTCATTTCTTTTAATGGCTGCGTAATATTTCATTGTATATATATACCAAATCTTCTTTATCCATTCATCTGTTGATGGACATCAAGGTTCTTTCCATATTTTGGCTATTGTGGACATTGCTGCTATAAGCATTCGGGTACATGTGCCCCTTCGGATCACTACATTTGTATCTTTAGGATAAATACCCAGTAATGCGATTGCTGGGTCATAGGGTAGCTCTGTTTTCAACTTTTTGAGGAACCTCCATGCTGTTTTCCAGAGTGGCTGCACCAGCTTGCATTCCCACCAGTAGTGCAGGAGGGTTCCCCTTTCTCTGCATCCTCGCCAACACTCATTCTTTTAATAATAGTTTCTAATGATTTAAAAAAACAAATAAGCCATATTACCTTGGGTATTTTTTAATGAAAAATATTCTATAATGTTTACTTGCATTTATGGGTTTTTTTGTTTTTGTTTTTTTACATTTCTATCAATTTGAAAAGAGCTTGGTAATTATTACTCAGTAATAGTTGTTGGAAGAAATACATTATTTTTTAATCCTTGACATTTGAGGATTTCCACTATACTGTCAATATGCATGTTCTTCTGAACAGAAAAAAAGTGATCCCGGTTTCAATTTTTAGTGTTTGGGAGCCAACAGGGACTGTCATTAAAAAAAATAAAGCACAAATAGACTTGGCATCAAAAGCAAAGGCAACAAAACAAGTCGGAACACATCAAGTAAGAAAGCTTCTGCTCATCAAAAACATGAAAAGGCAGCCTATGGAATGGGAAAAAATATTTGCAAAACATTTATCTGATAAGGGGTTAATATCCAAAATACATAAAGAACTCAAATCGCTCAATAGCAGAATACCAAAGAATCCATTTTAAAAATGGACAGAGGAACTGAATAAACATTTTCCCAAAAACGTCATATAAATGGCTAACAGATAAATGAGAAAAAGCTGCTCAACACATCAAGGAGATGCCAGTTAAAAGCACAGTAAGATATCACCTCATACCTGTCGGAATAGCCATCCTCAAAAGACAAGAGATAACTAGCGTTAGTGAGGATGTGGAGCAAAGGGAACGCTGGTGCACTGTTGGTGGCACTGTGAACTGGTGCAGCCACTATGAAACCAGTACTGGGGGTCCCTCAAAAAATGAAAACTGGAACTACGGTATTATCCAGCAACCCCACTTCAGGGTATATTTCTAAAGAAAATCAATTCATTATCTCAAAGAGGTATCTGCACTCCCAGGTTCATTGCAGTATTGTTCATAGTAGCCAAGGTATGGAAACAATCTAAGTGTCCATCAGCAGATGAATGGATCGGTAAGATCTCACATCCGTGTGTGTGTGTGTGTGTGTGTGTGTGTCTGTGTCTGTGTCTGTGTCTGTGTGTCTGTGTAATGGAGTATTATTCAGCCATTAAAAGGGCATTTTGCCATTTATGATAACGTGGATGAATCTCTTTGGGGGCATTATGTTAAATGAAATAAGTCAGACAGAGTTAGACAATATATGTGTGTGACCTCACATATAGAATCTAAAAAAGGTGACCTCCTAGAAAGAAAGCCAGAATTATGGTTACCAGGGCCTGGGAACTGGGGACAGAGGAGTGGTATTGGCCAAAGGGTACAAACTTAAGATGAATAAATTCTGGGCACCTAGTATACGGCATAGTGATTATAGTTAGTAATGCTATATTAAGTGCTAAAAGTTGCTAAGAGTAGGTCTGAAATATTCTCACCACACAGAAGAGATGATAATTATGTGATGCAGATATTAACTTAATGCTAAGGTATTAATATTTTGTAATATGTAGGTGTATCAAATCAACACATTAGACATCTTAAACTTACACAATGTTACATGTCAATTGTATCTCAATACAGCTGTGGGGCAGGCAGTGGGGAGGCAGACCTTGTTTTCAGTCTTAAAACACTACCTGGTCAGCAGTAACAATTTTCCAGAAAAATAGCACGTATTAAAAGAAGCACTCCAGAATAAATGCTACCAGACGCTGCTTTATAATAATATGCATCTTTAAAAATACCTAGTTTAAGTTTTCCTTTCATCTCTTGAATGAAATATGTAAAATTCAGCTTTTCATGTATATAATAAACCATTGTCACATAAAGGGGAAAAAAGGAGGAAGATTGGTAGCTGTTGATTTCTTCTTCTTTATTAAAATTTTGAAGTAATTTCAGAGAAGTTATTATGTATGATAAAGAAGATTATCCCATTCATTTATTCATTCACACAAGGATAGAAATCATGTGGAAAGTAGCAGATTTTTTTTTCCTGGATTTTATATCAAAAACAGAAGAAAATTGGCATGGCTTTGTACCCTTTGATTCTCATGTAATTCCAGAATAAATCAACTAATAAAGCTAAAAAATTTATTTTGGAGCTTCAAAATAAAAAGCTTCTGCACATATGTGGTAAGAGTTAAACATCCAAAATAAATGAAGAACTCCTACAACTCAATAGCAAAAGAACAACCCCCCCAACAAAAATAATGAAAAACAAACAAACAAAAAAACCAGTCAGATTAAAAAATGGGCAGAAGATCTAAATAGACATTTTCCAGAGAAAGACAACAGGTACATGAAAAGATTCTCAGTCTTATTAATCATTAGGGAAATGCAAATCAAAACCACAATAAGATGTCACTTCACATTTGTTAGAATGGTGGTTATTAAAAAAAGATAACTAACAGGGTTGTTGACGGTGTGGAGAAAAGGGAACCCCTGTGTACTCTTTGTGGGGACGTAAATTGGTGCACTATGGACAAGATATGGGGGTTCCTCAAAAAATTAAAAATAGAACTACCGTGTGATCCAGGTATTTATCTGGGTATTTATCTGAAGAAAACAAAAACAGTGATTCAAAAGCAGATATGTGACATGTTCGTTGCAGCATTATTTACAGTAACCAAGGCATGGGAACAGCCTAAAGTATGCACTGATGGATGGATAGATAAAGAAATTGTGGCATATATATATATATATAGTTGGATGTTACCCAACCCTAAAAATAGTGAAATCTTGCCATTTGTGCCAACATGGATGAACCTCAAAGGCATTATGCTAAGTTAGAAAATGACAAATACCGTATGACTTCTCTTTATATGTGGAATCTAGAAAAGAAAAAAACAACCCCTTACCCCCAACTTACAGATACAGAGAATAGTTTGGTGGTTACAAGGAGGGCAAGTGAGAATGGGCACTTTTTTTTTTTTAGTTTAAATAAATAAAAACAATTTTTAAAAAATCGAGTTCAACCTAATTGTAGTACACACTGTGGCAGGATATGGTTACACCTTTGTATAAATTTGTATGTATCACTATTGATATGTATCAATATTGTATCAATATACATATGAATATCGATACAAACACCCTTGTATCAATATACCTTTGATAGATATGGTAGTGTCCTCATAGGCTCTCAGGCTGTGAAGAATGAGGGCAAAGAAGGTATTAAGGGTGACTTTTAGAGTTTTAACTGGAGCGAGTGGGGTAGGGGTTATGGAGGTTCCATTTACTGTGGGAGGTTCATTTAAGTAGACAACTTAGGAATGGAATAAGGATACAGGGTTGGGGCAGTCAAATCTCCTTCCTACTGGGACATGTAAGTGATTTTGTAATGCCTTTGAGACTTCCAAGCAAGGGTGTCACGTAGGTGGTTGCACATAGACGTCTGGAGCTCAAGGGAAAGATCAGAGTTGGAAACACGAATTTGGAAGTTACCACTGTATAGAATAAATGGCATTTAAATAACATTTCCATGTGACAAAAATTTGTAATAACAACCTCATAATCTTTATTGGTTTCTTCTTTGATACACACCCTTGACTTAATACTTGCCTTGATTATGATGGAAAATACTAGTAAATTTTAGTTAGGAAATTAATGTAAAATGTGGAAAAGGAACTCAAGTTCCCCTGAATTAACACAGTTGAATGAAAATAAGGGAAAATTTAGATTTTGAGAAAAACAGCGGCATTTAAAAGGCTGTGAAGTGTGCAGGGAGACTGCTCCTTAGACACAAGACAGTGGTAATATTACCTCCAAGATACGTACAGAAAATCACACTCTGAAAGCCACTACAGATTTTTGAGTTTTATAACCAGCCTTTTAATGTTGGAAGGCATTCACATGACTGCCAGCCCGGAAAGTGCGTATTTAATATAATAAAAGCACATAGTATAAAATTAGAAAGCCACCTGGAATGTGGAAATTACAGACTCTGTATCCTGTGTTTCACAATTCTGATATTTCTTGCACTGGAATATCTGGTATATTGCTTGACCTCTTTACTTACGAAAAATTGATCAGCAACACTTCTTTTTAAGGGGATAGTCAAATGGTGACTGTTTGTTCTCAGGCATTATTAGCAGCAACGTGTAGAGATTTCTGTTGTAGGAACTCGAGATTGAAACAAAGCTGTACTTACCGTTTTCTATAACAGCATCATTTTCTTTGATTTAGTCCAGACATATTTATTGAACATCTCTTCCATTCCACACAAAACTTGAGAGATTGAAATGAACAGGGAGTGGGTGACCTTTAGGGAATCCCATTGTGAAATAGGAAGATGAAAACGCTAACAAAATATTTTTCCGGTAAGACTGTTTTCTGTGATTTGGTTGTGTCTTTTTCTCCTAGTATAAATTAAAATAATTGTGAGTACTATTATAGTAGGAAATATTTCATAATAGGTGGGGATATTCAGGTAGGATGAGTTGGGAGGCATGTTCTGGTCAGCCTACAGAGCAGAAATGCTTCCTTAAATCCCCATTGCCAGTTCTGATTTTTCCCTCTCTGCCAGAAAATCAGCCTTCTCTTCAGATCGTCTCCCTTCTACAGTTGTTCACACAACAGATCTCTGCTCCTCACACTGTCTTGGTGGAGGATTGGATTTGTTTTCTTTTTGCATTCCAGTACTTTTATAAAATACAATGTAGATTAATTACAAGGAAAAATTATCTTGTGTTTTGCTTGCTTCTGTTTCATCTGTGATTAGAGTTAATGGATATAAAAGAATTCTGTCAAATTGCTTCAGAGTTTCCAAGAAGCTTACTCTATTTCTGTACTTTCCTGGAGGCTGGGGTGACACTTTCAACAGCACCATAGTATGTAACTCTTTGTTAAATAGTGTTGCCTTTAAAATTCCTGTGTTTGCATTATTTATCAGTGAGATATTCTGGTATAGGCTAATGTTTGGTTCTGCAGTTTCTTTAATAATTGGTATGTATGTGTTTTTAAAAATAATGTGTACTTCTTAAAAAAACTCCTCTAAGATTGTAGCTAAATTAAAAAAATATGACCTTGAAAGTAATTGCCATCAACCCTTGGTTAGGCTTGTGTGTGTCCTGAATTGTTGAGTTTTGTGAGACTCTGGTATTAATAGTAATGAGTATTAATTGTGTTGCAGATATTTGTAGTGTCCAGTACTCACTGGAAACCTAATTCTTTGTTTTCGTGGGTATCTTACTTTCGTGATCTCTCCTCACACTCAGCCTCTGTTCAGTTAGACCTGAGATAAAGTGAAGAAAAGATGCTCTTGATGCCTTTTGAAAGGACATAAGAACACCTTTCCTCTCCTTTCTGGGACACAGGAGAGGTATTCCAGACAACTAACTCATTTTTTCCTGTGAATATTTTGTCCTGTATTTTTCAGGGTAAAAGGTGTATATTTGGGGGGAAAAGGTGTGTATTTGAGACTTGATCACTTCATTTCTTTTTCACTGGAAGAAGAGAATGTTCCAGGAGATTGACAGATAGTCATGCTAGGAGGGCGCCTGTTTTGAAGTAGGAGCTGTGTTTTGATCCTATCCTGCTGTCGGTTTTGGCAAGGAATGAGTTAAGGAGACTTCTTTGAACCTGGTGTGTTTACTCACACCCTGCTGACTCTTGAAGATGTGTTGCTACACCCTGTTTTACTCCTGACAGACTACCTGTGGCCTGTTTAACTGGTGATGGTTGTTTTCATTTGGGGTGGTGGAGCTCCTTGCTGATCTCCCTGGTGAGCCCGGAACCAATGCTGCCATATGCAAAGCTTGTGTCTCCATTGAGGGTCACCTAAGTGGAAGTCTGTCCTGTATTGCCCACCTGTTTTCAATTAGTTACCCTTCCTAGAGGACTGAGCAAAACACAGATCATATGTCTGGGTTTTGGCGGCTATTTATTTGGGAATCCTTTTATTCTGTAGTTAGTTTTGGAATCTGAGTCACTGTGGATTTTGCCTTTCTAATGGGTTGAGATGGCAGACAGATTGAAGAGGAAACCTGCAAAGAGGTACTACACTTTTTCTGGTACCTTTCGGAAGGATTCAGTGAAAGCGCTGAGGTTTTCAAGGTCTTCAAACCTCAAAAGAACTATGTCAGAAATCAGCAAAAGGCAGGTTGGTACAGAAATTTCTGATCCTTTTATATCTCCTTTGGAGTCGAAATTAACATTCCTTGTGTTTATTTCTTAATATTCTCTTGAAAAAGTTTCTTGATTTCTTTGAACATTGTTTTATAGCTACAAAATCATATTGGTGTTTTCTATGCCATCAGTGCATTTGTGGATGTTTATTATTTGTGTGTATGTTTATTGATTTATCGTGTGAGTTTAAATTGCTTACTGTGTGTTACAACACAAGGTTGTGATGTTATCGGAAGATTCTGATTACTAATATGAAATCTCCTACTAGGACCCTCATGTTACCCAACATCTCATTGACTTTTATGCATAAACAAAATATTAGAATATAAGCAAATAAATATTTATACAAATTCATAGGAATATTATTCCAGAAGACTGTTTGGAACTAAACGTATTTTTCCTAAAAAATACTTTGAGGCTACTGAATGGAAATAGAAATGTTAGGAAGAGATTCTGGCTGTGTGCTTTCTTGATGTGTTGTTTTACTGTTTATGTGCTGAATATAAAACTCGTCCAGATAATGCCTAGCATGTCTTTTAAAAGCACTATGTTAGAAATGGAAAGATTCCCTTCTTTAATGTTATTATCTTTGGAGCTATTTTTCAATTACCAAACAATAATAATTGGTAAGAATTATACATAATCACACACCACACACAAAATACAATTTTTTTCCTTTATAATTTATTGTTGGACTAGAGCCATGGATTGCGTTCTCCAACCCCTCCACCATGGCCTTTTGGTAGAATGGTTCTTTTTGAGCTCAATTAAATAATATCCATGTCTCTACTGGTGAAAAATTGTTTTTTCAGTATTACAGTTAAATGCTTCAGAATGAATTCCTTCTTTTATAGCTCAAAATCAGCCCAATATTTATCTGGGAAGTTTATGGTTGGTTGTTTTTTAGAACATCTCTCAGTGGTCTATAGAGGTGGACACTGGAAATTATTTTGTATCATCCATTCTATACTTTGGTCCTCAAATTTCTTAATCTAAAGATTTGCTAAATCTTGAGTGGTTTTAGTTCTATCTTTTCCCTTGCTCTTCCTTATTATTATGGAGAATACTGACTTGTTAGAAGCAGATCAAGTCCTGAGATATTCCAAATCTCTACAAAGTATTTCCTCCAGCAGAAATCACAACCATAATAGATGTTTGTTGGTTAAGAATTTTGAACGATCCTGAATCATTTCAGTATGGCATTGTTTATGTTCAGATCAAATATAGTTTGAGTTAAGGACACAGAGTAAAGCCTGTTTTTAAGAAAGGAAACTTTCTATGTAGAGTATACAGAAACCAATACCAGCAAGGAATGAGGAAATGAAGGGTACTAATTCAGTAGGCAGAATCCTTTCTCTTCCCTCTTGAAGAAGCATTGAATTTAAAACTCTGCTTGAACTCAAGGGTGGGGGCCTATGTGTTGGCATTTGATACTTGAGAATTTAAATATGAGTGCCTTGCATTGGCATTAAGGATTCTGTGGCATTGTTTATAGAAGTAGGGTGTAGTTCTCTGCCAAAATCCAGTTTGTTTAATTAAATTCTGCTGAGCATTTCTAACTTCATGTCCTAAACTACTTCTAATTACTTGTAGTTTCAGTGGTGGTAATAGTAGGCATGGAATTCTGCTCTTATAAACATGCTTTTTAAATGATTAACGTCTAAGCTGTCTGGTAAAATGTGTTACTTTTTTCTTTTAAAGACCAGATGTGGTCTTTTGGAGGGGGTATGGGGACATTGGCAGTGTAGATAAAGAGCTCTGTTAGACCTGCACAAAGTTTCAGGGTCAGTTTATGGACGAGAGTGTGTAACACTCATGAAGATAAAGACACGGTTTTTTTCCCCCCTCAAGCAAGATACATCCTCTCTTTAGAACATCATTTCTTTGCTGGATGCCAGTATGTGACATTTAAGCAACTGTATAATTTCAGTTTTGTGTATCACTTTGCTTGAGCAAAGGTTTCTGTGGAAATTATAAGCATCGAAATCATTGTTCTGTATATTTTTGGGGGGGGGGTGGGAGGTTACAGTTAGAACAAGAGTATAATGATACCTCTGAGAGTTGTCGTGAAAATTGTGATCATGTGTTAAATGGAAAAAGAAAAGTAAGAGAAGCTGAAGTGTCGTATGTTGGACAGTTTGCTGGGCTCACAAGGCAAGGGGTTGAATTTCAAGCATGTATGATTGAAAAATCTGCCTCAGCCAAAGCAGAGCCTGGTTTTGAAGGAAATGGTTGAAATCCGAGCATCAAGATGTGTGATGACCCCGTGTGTGTGGATTAGTTATTTACTTCACTACCAGTACGGTGGTTATTTACCTGTAGATCTGTATGTGCTGACTTCTAGATCTTGATTATATATAAAATTACAATCTAGATGTAGAAGTAGCAGAATGATGCATTCTGACAAAGTTGCTTAATGGTGGGAAAACTAACTCAGAAAGTTAGATGATCTTTAAAAAACTCAAAAAGAAAGCTTAAGAGCTTTAAGTGAGATATACAGTTTACACTTTATTAAAAAGCCTTCCTTAGTCAGTAGAATACCCAGAACTATAAGGAATGCTGCCTCGATCTTTTAGGACCTAAAGGTGATTATTTTGAACCCCTTGGTACTTCTGCACAGGAAATTGGGTGGGTTTTCTGTTAAACTTCCTGGAAATGTGCACTGCCTAGTGTGTGTATGAGAAGATAACATACCAGTTTTCCACGTTAAGAGCCACATGTGGAAGAATGACAGCTAATTGGAGTCTAGCGCTGTACACAAAGTTGCATTTTTATGCTAGTTATTCTCTCCATTATAGACGTGCCCCTCATTGTCCACGAGAAAATGCAGGTTTGTCTGGCGTAATACAGCCCTGTTGATCATAAGACACCAGTAAAACATCTGTTCTCAGTAAGTGCCAATGGGAAACTGCTTTAGAATATTTAACGAGTTAGGAATATATAACACTTCTTTTTTATAAAGTGGTTATTATACAGGTGGTTGTTTTTCTTCTTCTGAGAGAGAGAGTGACTTAGATTGCTAAGTGGAAAGCAGAATGTGTATCTGTGGACAACTTCGAAGGGTGGTCTTTTTTTTTCCTCCCCCCCTTCCTTACCAGAATAGTTTCCTAATAGCAGTAAAGAGAGTTTGGGCTACTATTGTTACCCAGATGTAAAGGAGAAATGGGTTTTGTTTTTAGTCGAGGTAGAGTTGACACACATTGTTACATTAGTTTCAGGTGTATGACATAGTGGTTCAGCAACTCTGTTCTTTACGCTGTGCTCACCCCAGGTGTAGCTGCCACCTGTCCCCTAATCCATTTTGCCTATCCGCCCCACCCCTCTGGAGGGAAATGTGTTCTTGATACATTTTGGGACGTTGCTGTGTGGATATTAAAAGATTATTGACGGGGCGCCTGGGTGGCTCAGTGGGTTAAAGCCGCTGCCTTCGGCTCGGGTCGTGATCCCAGAGTCCTGGGATTGAGCCCCGAGTCGGGCTCTCTGCTCGGCGGGGAGCCTGCTTCCTCTTCTCTCTCTCTGCCTGCTTCTCTGCCTACTTGTGATCTGTCTGTCAAATAAATAAATAAAATCTTTAAAAAAACAAAAAAAGATTATTGCATTTGGCCTATTATTACTCTTACGTTGCAAAGTTGTATATTCTTGCTTTTCTCACCTCAGTTAATACAGTTCATATTTTCTAAGCTTAAATATAATTCATATTTTCAAGAGTAGCATGTAATTTTTTAAATATTAACTTTAGCTTTACCCGTGCAATCAGGTGCATATCATTGTATGCAAAATATTAGTTAAAAAAAAATATAAACCTTAAGTATTTGCTACCCTACGATTGTCCTAGGGCAGATAAGTTTTCTTTCCAAAAACACACTATCCCATTTTGAGAGATTTCTGATTTGCATGGAAGCAGGCTCTCCTTAGTTATTCTTAGGGAAATGCTGTGTCGGCCACTAGGTGTTAATTGTAGTCGGCAGTTCTCCACTGACATTTCTTTATTAAGAGGGTTTGTTCTGAAATGGCAGCCAAGTTTAAAGGAGGCTGCAGTAATCCTGGATTTGAAAAGAGATGAATTCAGAGCATCTAAGACCTAAATACTACGGGGAAGTGAAGTGAATGTCGGCGAAGTACCCATAGGTGATAAATTCTGTGATGGAATTTTATTATCCTCAAGGTATTTTTTGAAAAGACTGTTGAATACAGTTTTCTGGAAAGAATGAAGTGAAGCCAGGGTCTGTAGCTTAATGCTTTCTCTACATCCCTTCCTTCAGATAGTAGGCTCACTACATCCCCATCTAACCAAGACAGGCTTTTGAATAAAGAACTTAGGTAGTTGGAGGATCGGTATATATTTTTTGAAAAGCAACAGTTGTTCCACAGGGAGCACACTAAAATGGAGTGGATACAGTGCAGTTGATCAGGGAGAGAGCATAACGTATATTCTGAACTAGTGGATACATGACCACAGAGAGGACCTGTCTCTCTCAGATTGAAAAAAAAGATGATTGCGTCTGCCACATGGGAACTTGTAGCTGCTCCGTGAGAGTGGGTGCTTGGCTGGTGGTAAATTTTGTTTCCCATTCTGGGTTGGGAACTAAGTGTGCTGTAATTTTTGTTGATTTGTGCTTTAAAAACCTTCAGTTTTGTTCTTGATCATGAGGGTGGGTGAGAAAAATAAAAACGTTTGCATAAATAATAAGTGTAAGTGGTGAAAGGGAGAGCAGTTAACCTTTGGAACAAAAGCCATATGTAACTAAACCCAGGATTTCCACCCCCACCCCCATATGTCGATTTTAGAATTGTATCTTTAAAACCATAAAACATGTTTTTGAAGCTTATGACCCACTTCTCCTTCCCCTTAGGAATGCTACTTCTGGATTCTAACAGCAGTCATAGCTTAGCAAATGCTGATCTTCCTAATGGTTGGAAGGATTGACAGTAGGGCTTAAAAAATCAATTCTCTTTGATTTGGAAATACATATAATCATATTTTGGCAGGGATTTTACCCTTTTCAATTTCTACTAACTCAAGTGTTTAAGTATATCTTGCAGCATTATATGGTAACATCAGCCTGTTGGTATTTCTACTTTTCTTGAATTTAATGTTCTTTTGGAGTTTGAAATACAATTTTGTATGTCAGTTATTAAGAAAAAGTTGAAAAAAAGAATCTCTGTCGCTCTAACACAAAGCATGACTTTATTAATAACAGTCATTCTTTGGTTATCTGGTTTTGGATAGCTTTTCAGTGTAATCTTTTGGTAGGATACATAAGTAGCTTTGTTGTAGAGTATATATTTTAGTTCTTCATTGTAGACTTTTATCTTCATAATAGGATATAAGCCAATTTTTTTTAATTTTTAATTTTTTATTAACATATAATGTGTTATTAGCCACAGGGATACAGGTCTGTGAATCGACAGGTTTACACACTTCACAGCACTCACCATTGCACATACCCTTCCCAATGTCCATAACCTAGCCACCCTCTCCCTACCCCCCTCCCCCCGGAAAGCCAAATTGTTAACAAACAACTTTGGAATATGTTTTTTACCTATATTTTGAAGAGCATCTGAGGAACTTGGTACCTTAGGTACAATATTTTTTAAAATCCACCTTTTCATGCTGATGCTGTGACTATTCATCAAAATGTGGGAAAACAGGTCTCCTGTCAAAGGTCCTATTTCTTTTCAGTAGTTCTAAGCCAATCATTACCTTTTTCCCCTGACCATGCATAGTTTTGTTAATAGTTAGAGGTATTCCTCTCCTCCCCCAATTCTGTCTCCCGTTTTCATCTGCTGTATTCACAGCTATGTCCCTGACACCTAGAAAAATTTCTCCAGGATGGAGGAGGCTCTCAGTATTTGTTGAATGAAAGGATGAAATGAATAGAAATGAGTTAATACCTAAAGCGTCTTTGCCTTGAGAAGGCCCTTTTGGGCAAATAGGATTTTTCTTCTTCTCTTGATTTCCATGAAAACTAAATATTCGTTATTACATGTAAGTATAGCTTTACACAGAAGGCTTTACAAACAGTGGTCCCTTCTACCTGGATTTGAAGACATTTATATTGTGTTAGTCATAATAATGAAATCCTGTAAAGCTAGGTTTGGAGGAAGAGAATTTTGTCTTTTTCCTTTCTCTCTCTCTCAGCTCTTACAGGATTTTGAAGTGACTCAAATGGATGTGAACTATGAGAGAGACTTTCTAGTTCACATCTTCCATGGACTTAGTGGGGGGGGGGTTATGGGGGCCATGAAGTGGGACCTGGGCTGAGCAGGTTGTATTGGGCAGAGAGCGCTTATAGAATCCCACCGCAGACCTACAGTCACCGACTAGGGAGGGTTCTGTGTAGCAGGGTATTTTTATGCTGCTGGAACCTGAACTTTCTTGATCCGGCCAAGAAGTCTGGCTGAGCTGTGGTTATCAAGCACCATCCCAGAGCCCTTGCTGTTTGCGTTTGCAGTTGTGGCCAAGGACAGCTGTCTGTCTCTCAGCTGTTTCATTGCTTTTGATCTGTGGGCAAGTGGCAATTACTCTGTTGCACATCTTTCCACCTTCACTGCCCCAGGCTGCCTGGGGAAAATCTGTATCCATCACTGGTCCGCCCAGGACATGGAGGGATGAAGGAGAAAATGTGGCAGCATCAGTGTGCTGCTTTTCCTTCCTTCCTTGATTTTCAGAAAAATCTCTGTTTCTCACTCCCTTTTTCCTTTGTTTTTTTCTTTTTTTTCCTCACTCCCTTTTATGTGACCTTAGAACATGAAAACAGTAGGTATTTTTTTTCCTTCAGGCCCCACAAATGAGAACAGAGCTTATTATGATGTTTTACTTTTAACAAAATCATCACAGTATAATGAGTATTTCCTATGGAATTTGAGACTGAACATCGGTACAGTAGTTGACATTACCATGCTGCTTCATTTATCAGGACCAAGTTCACGGGGCTGGGGATTGGGCTGTCAGTTTTTGGGTTTGTCTGGTTGGCTGCACTGGAAAGATGGGTACCCTCGGTTGGTCCCCTGCTACCCATATATGAGTCCTTCAGTGCTTCCAAACCGTCTACTGCGGATGTATCTCAAAGAGAGCGAGGTATAGAATCCTCTTAAATCGTGCATTTTTCGGTGCCAGAAAGTGTCAAATAAAACTCTTCTTTTTGTATAATGTTCCACAGCTCAGTGATGACTAAGAGGACAACAGGGCAGCTTTAAATCACTGTGCTGCTTTTGAAGTAGCCGTAGTGAATGCCATCACAGAGCAAGGCACCTTTGGTCTTCTCACCGCTGGCCTCTGGTGCTTTGACTGTCGGTAAATGTGTTTTCTGAAACTCTGGAGCACAGTCACTCTTTCTTAGAAATGGAGTTCTTACTACTTTAACAGGAAGATTGTACCTTCCAGCTTGGCTTGCCCTTGTTAATGTGTTCATTTTAATGTTTAGATTTTGTTCTTGGATTTCCAAACCAGTTTCTCAATCTGTGTCAACAATCATGTCAATAATCACTAGCTATTTATAATTAAGTTTAGGATGTTTCTGAAAGAGCTGGAATAGATTGGTTGTTGTTGAGGGTGGAGAAGTTCGGTATCTAAATCAAAGTCTGGCTTCCAATTTGGTCCACACAAGGTTCAAAACTTCCATTTTTAGTTTTTGGAACCATCCGTTCCATGTTAACGTGTGTGCGCCTTGCTTCCCGCTGTCCTGCCTTGAAGGATGAGGGAAAAGGGAGCAAGCTCAGGAGATGCGCAAGTGTGGCACCCTCTAGTGGACAGTAGGGGGATAGACCTAGGAGTGAATTCAGTCCTGTTGAGTTATTCCTCGAGTGCCATCTAGAGTCTAATAGTAAGACTGAATTAATCTTTGAGCTTTGACAAAGAGCGTGGAAGAAAAGGAGATTCTTAGATACCTTGTTTTGTATTGGGAATCTGTAGTGATTGAAGTCAGTAGCCGTTTCTTGCTACTTGATTAGCCATATGATTAATATATATTGCATGAATACACATACGAGGATTTAAAAATCATTAATGCCTCAGTAGTGTACCTTTCATACTTTAATTTTTTTTTCTTTGAGGATTGGATTTTATTTAGAGATAATTTATGTGGTTTGTCAGAATTTCTTTTTTAGTATGATTATGCTCTAGTTTATTTGAATCACTATACTTATTTTGATAAATACATTCTGGAAATCTTCATTATTAATAAATTTCACAGATGATATTAAGTATAGGAAAATTTTCCAGGTTTTCTTTCTATGGAAAGTTTTCTTTTTACTAAAAAAACAAACTTTTTTTTTTGGTAATTGTGGTTTTATTAGGGGCCTTTCTTGAAAGGTCCTCATTTTCTCTTTTGGACATTCTGTCTCTGTCTATGTATATTTACATATCATACACAAACACGTGTACAATTCATGAAGCAATACTTTACTACCTGCGAATTCTGTGTAAGCCATTATAGAAGAGTAGGTCAGAGCATGCTTAAGCTCAGAAGTGAATAAGAAGAAAGGTACTCAGTGTTTCACACAGAAAGACTTGCTTCGAAGGTCCCTCTTCGTGGTCTTGTCGGGACTGACAGACTTTAACACCCACTAATTTGGCTAAGAAAAAAGTTCTGATTGCATTTGTTATATATTGAAATAACTAAATATAGGGAAAGAATTCTTTTTGGAAAAAGGGAACGTGAAAAGTTTTGTGGATAAAAAACGACAGAAGCTCTTTAAAATGTTCCACACACGGGGAGCTTCTCAGGCAGGGGCAGCTCCCAAGCTGTGAGCTGATCCTCTGTGGTCAGTGTGTCTGTTTGTTGAGCCCAGATTTGCCCACAGCCAGGTGTTTGGAGGTAGAGGAGCCCTTTGAGAATCAGGAAAACTGCTTATGGAGAGAAGGGGGGTCCACAGTTCATTTCCTTCACTTTGAGAGGGGAGCTGAGCGGTCTGAGCACAAAGCAGCAACCTCATCCCCCTGTCAGGTGTGTCTCCAGTAGCATGGGGGAGGTGGCGCTGTGTCTGGCACTAGACTGCACGTTTTCCGCGCTGCCACAGGTCTGTGGTGAAAGCGAAAGCATACGGCTCTCCTCCGGGGCTCTGAACCTTGAAGCAGGACCTTGAGGACGCAGGCGTGCCTCTGTCATTGACTGTACTGCTCCATGTTAAGGAACTTCATGCAGTGCTAATTGCGCAAAATGCTCCACCTTCCACTCTGAAGGGTGTATCTGAAGGTCAAAGCCTCTTGTCTGCGCTGCCTCCTTTCACCATCAGGAAAGCCCCTCCTTTGACGGAGAGGTGGAGCTGTCAGGCATTCCGGATGCTTTCATTCTCAATCCCTGCACCTCGATGAAGGCCTGGGCATCACCATCCACGCCCAGTTTTGGCGGGAGATGAAGAGCTGGAACATGTCCGTTGTTTTTTCTTTCCCCCTTTATCCTGTGCAAAGATTATGCTTTATTATTATTTTTTTAAGATTTTATTTATTCGACAGAGAGAGAGCACAAGCAGGGGGAGCGGCAGAGGGAGAGAGAGAAGCAGGCTCCCTGCAGAACAGGGGAAGCCTGATATGGGACTTGATCCCAGGACTCTAGGATCATGATCTGAGCCGAAGGCAGTGGCTTAACCAACTGAGCCATCCAGGCGCCCCCAAAGATTATGCTTTAATAACTTTCTGTTTCTAAGCTCCAGAGAAAATAGCTTACCCCCTGTTTCTCTGCTCCTTCAGGCCACTCAAGTGGTGTTTAAGCAAAGTCATTTTCCTTCCATCAAATGCTAGCAGTTTGGGGAGAAAACACAGAACCTAATCAGGCCTGTCAATAAAAAAGTTGGCATTTGCACTGTATGAATGTCTCGAGTTGTCTTTTTTTTTTTTTTTTAAAGATTTTATTTATTTATTTGACAGACAGAGATCACAAGCAGGCAGAGAGAGAGGAGAAAGCAGGCTCCCCGCCGAGCAGAGAGCCCAATGTGGGGCTCGATCCCAGGACCCTGGGATCATGACCTGAGCAGAAGGCAGAGGCTTAACCCACTGAGCCACCCAGGCGCCCCTCGAGTTGTCTTATTTGTACATTTGTTTTAGGATATTGGAAAGTAGGTTTTATTTCGTCATAAACTGTTCCTCTATTAGTTATAAATGAATTAGCTTTGACAGCATATTGGGTACAGAAATGCATCTTTTGTCTCTTGTTTCTCAGGTAGAATAATTATAGCTTCAGTTAAGAAGCAGGTTTTTCACTTGAGATTCCCAGTGTCTTGAAGGTCTATGTTATGTAAAAAGATGAAAACGTCTTTGTTATACACAATCCTATTCTACCAGTTCAGTTAGTCATAATCACAGTGCGTTCTGCTACACGTAAATGGTGATTTTTGGCAGGGAATTTAATGTGTGAAAGAATATCTGTTGTCAGTTCAGTTTTAAAAGTTACATTTTTAAAATTGCTAGTTCATTAGATTAGCAGATTTCAGTTCCTCAATGCCAGTATCAAATAGGGGGGCCAATTGGGACACAATAACCACAGAAAATGGTTTGACAGTATTGTAATAGAACATACTACTTCTCTGTCATGTTTTAAAAGACGTTTCCAGTCTGGAAATAACCGGGCATAGCTTCTGTCAGTTGAGTGACTTCTCTCTGTGTATTCTTGCTGAACACGAATCGCTCTCATGATTGGTACTGGCATTTTCAGCCAAGGTACGCCTAATGGTTGCTGAACCTGTGCTTTATAGCCCCGAGGCTCTCTGTCCATGTGTCCGTTGGTGTGTATTTGGGTCAGTGAGGGAATGATCAGTACACGTTCTTATCACATGCATCTTCATTTTGGCCAGTTTAACTATGCATTTCAGCAGCTGTGTGTTTGGGGCCGCTGTGTATGACCACGCCGGCCTGCCCTGCACAGCTCCGTGGCAGCCTCCCCATAAGCCACTATGCAACGTGGCACGCCTGTTTTGATCTTCTCTTCCTCATTTTAAACATACTCCATGCTTAAAATGTACTTTATGTTCTAAAATTTTATTCTAAGTTTTTAAACTGTCCATGTTTAGGGAAGAATCATGTAGGCATTTATGTTGATGTTATGTGTGTTTGGACCAAAGTTCTATCCCTCTGACAAATCTTAATTAAAATCAAGGACTTTTAGAAATTAGTTTTAAACTTGAAATTAAATTGAAAAGAGTTTTTATAATTACAAAAATTTTCAATACTGGAAGGAACCCCAGAAATAATTTTTGTCTGGCTTCCTCTTGCAACGGAAGGAACCCAGGCCCAGGTGGCCGGTGTTGATTTACTTTTGGAGGCAGAGCCTTCTGTGGGGCCCCGGTCTCCCGGCTCCTCGTTCTTTAATATCTGCCGTTTAGGATCAGGTTCCTTAGGGTGTAGACCAAGCCAGTGCTTACGTGTGCTCTCATATTGCACAGATACTTACTATTAAGATGGATTTTGTGGATAAATTCTAATCAATAAAGTAGTAGAAATTAAATAAATCCTTTGAAAATAATATCATGTATCACTTTAGTGTTTATTCTGTGCCAGATTCAATTATAAGTACTTGATGCATTTTAACAAACGGGACAGTAACCACTCTGTGAACCGGTTCTGGTATTTTCTCCATTCCAGGGATGAGGGGATGGAGGCACCATGCTAAGATGCCAGCATTAAGCTGTTACTTCTTCACCCGATCCTGCCCTGATGCTCTGCTCTGCTCGGCATCTTACCAGGCCTTACCGGTTGCTCCCTGTCGTTGGGCATGGGAAGGAAGGAGGGGGAGATGGCACTTGTTTTTTTCTTGCTTGTTTGCTGTTCCTGTCTGCATGGTCCAACTTTGGTCACCGAGTGCCAGCTGATGCAGGTTTTCAGCTTTTTTTCTGGCAGTCACCATACCGGCTTCATCAGGCCTCTAGGAGCTCCATCCTGAGCTCCCCCAGCTCGGCCTCCAACACACCAGCTCTGCTGAGCCCCTCTGGGCGCCTAGGGGACTAGCATGGGCTGGCAAGCCCCCCTAAAGCAGTGCCCCAGCTCCATGAAGTCCTTCCATTAACATCCCCACATCCCAGCTCCAGTGTGCAGCACCCTCTCCTCAGAGGGCGGGGTAGCTGCCCAGGATCCCCCACCCCTGACCCCAGGGGTCCAGGTCCTGCCCTCCAGTCTCCTCCTCTGTTTCTCTAGCTTCAAGGGTGTAGCTGCTTCCGGTAGTTCACCTGTTTACCTGATTCCTTATATTAAATTATCAGTTGTGATTTCTGTTTGCCTCACTGGATCCTGACTGGTGTATATTAATTGATATTCAGGATTAAGCAAATTGGATAATAAAATAATTTTTGTAAGTTTATTCTAAGTAATACTCTAACTAGTATCTAGGTATTAATTAGTACTGGTACATATTTTTGGAAATTTACTAAAGGGTGTAAAACCTAAACAATCTTTTTAAAAAAATGGAATGATGCCACTTTCTTCTTTGATCTCCAGAATTGCTAAATGAAGCTGAAAGTAGGAGATAGCCATGGTATGCCAGTGAAATCTTGTGGCTTTTGAGGAAGATGCTGATCTAATTAGAATAATAGATATCAGTTGATTTTAATGAGGTGTAAGTGGACTTATTTGTTACTTATCTCTGGACAAAAGTTCTAGCACTCCATGAATTTCATGTTTCACAAATCTTTCTCTCCCTGTCTCCTCACCCCTAAATGTAAGGAACCAGGAATACAGTGCTTAAAAGTGTTCAAGTTCTTGCTCTGACCTTTCTTACTTGTGCTGTTGCCAAGGATCTAACAGACCTGGTCATTATTTGCAAAACTTCAGGGTCTAAGTTAGCATCAGCACATAATTCCTTATGGAGTGAAATGTAGAAACGTGACAGCTTGGCTCTTCTCCCCCTTGGGCACCGTTCTGAATGTTTAATAAAAGGCTGTTTCCTCACAACATGTTTACACCCGGCTTGTATGCATGCCTTAGCTTGGTGCTTCTGCAATTTTTACGTGGCATCTGTTCCCAAATCCAAGAGCGCTAACAAGGCCTTAATACAGATAGCAGCCAGGACAGCGGGGAGCTGCTCCTGTGGGTTTCTGACTTCTCCTGCGGTCTGGAGTTATTATTCATAATGTAAATTCTCTCTCCGTTCCCAGCATGTACATAATTAATGGCAAAGAGTATCCAAGGAAGTTCAGCAGCCGCAAGTAGGTCACCATTACCAGATGTTTAATTATTGTCATTAGGAAGCGTTTGGAAATACCTGGTGAGCTTTCTAAAAGCATGACAATAAGCAAATCCCTTTGGATTTTGACGGATTGGTTCTTTTGTATTGAATGATGATTAAAGTGATTACAGGCACAGCACTAGTGCCTTCTCTCTGGAACATCTTTATCAAAAGGAGGTAATAATTATGCTACGCTCAATATGAAATACACGTCAGCTCCCTTTTCATTTGTTCCCTGATTTCCTTCAACTGTGCCAAGTTTTAATTGATGTGCTTCAGTAGTATGAAAACTTGAGCATCTATAATTACATCTTTAGTAGCAATATTTAAATCTTTACTGACAATATATTTATCATTGAACAGTTCCCGGAATTAAGGTCAGTTATCTGGAACCTCAAGAAAATATTGGAAAGAAATGTCTTCCAGATGGTTTTTAAAAACAACAACACCAACAAGAAAACATTTTGGAGGTTAAAAATAAAATACAAAAAAAAATTAAAAAAACAAAACAAAAAACCAACAACAGACACACCCAAAAATACTTCTTGTGGCATATGAGGAGACTGTGGTGGTAAATAAATCTGACAAAGGAAGGGAATTTTAAGTTTTTATTTTTCTTCAAGCTGAGATGTATATGTTATGATTTTTGATATTATACTACTGCATGGGAGAGCTGTTTTCAAGTCATCATTTCAAATGTTTGTTTTTGAGCTCTCATTGAAGATGACATGAAAAAATCTTTTTGGTATTTGAATTCAGTTCTGAGGAGCATAGAGAACCTGTATCTCTTAACTCTTTACTTCTTTCTCACACTGCTTCTCTTGTTAATCTTTGCCCATTCCTGTTTTTGTGGCTTAATAGAATTTAAAGTTTCTGTTAAGTGAGCATTTTGGTTTTTAAAGCCAATTTCCTAGACTCCAGTTAGCTTTACGACGGACCCGCTAGCTCCCCCTTGTGCCCACTCTCTGTATTGTCCTTCCCAGGGCTCTTCATAAAACCCTATGTAATGCCAACCAAGTTCATTACTGTCTCTAAAAAGTGAGAATGGCCATATTCTTCAGAGTTTTCATTCCCTTATTTGCTCTGCCTTCTGCTCTCTTTCGCAGGCTTTTTGGTGGTATCCTGCATATGATTCCCCACTCCACTGGGCCCTACGTGATAAGGAGAAACACAGACTAAGGACATGCCGGTTGGCTTTCACAGATAAAGCACACAAAGAAGTCGATGTGAACTGATATGTTAGAAAGATTTATAGACAAACACTATGCAGTGTGAGAAAGTTAAGCAGGTGGCTCTAGAAGAGAAATTTATATAGAGTCTTCATGTCATGTACAATTCAAATTCCAGTTTTTAGGGATTTGTAATGGCTTGATAAGAAGCTGAATTTACCTGTTCTTTTGAACAGTGTAACACGGGTAAGATTGCAGAGTGAGTATGCTAAGGCACACATAAATCCCTTGTTCATATAAGAGAATTGTCTGTTTTCTTAACAACAGGTTTGAATTGCAAATGTGCTCAGCAAATGCTGGGTGGAGTGTTGGGCTCAGAAAAAACATTTGTCATGTGCTCTTCTATTTTCATACCAGGAAAGAATACAGAGTAATTTTTAAGCACTTAATTTTATGGTTCTCACTAGAAGGCAGTTGGGGTATAGAAGGGGGAAATGGATGCAGTCATGAGCAATCAGGGACAGATTGTGATTTTACAAAGAAGAGGTCAGGGTCAGCAAATGTTTTGCACATCAGCCTGAAGGAAAGCAGAGATGTGGAAATGTGCATCATGTGTCCTTGTAACAGCGGAGTGTCTGCCTTAGAGACTAGCTCAGCACGAGCCATCAAATGGAAGCTCTCGAAAGCCAGGCATTAGAGTTGAGTTTTGGAGTACTCTGTTGTTCGTAAGGTGGATGGGATAAAGAAATGGAGAAAGAAGAACTTAAATAGGCTTTGTGATTGGACTTGGTTGGCGGTTTGGTATGATTGAGCTGTTTAGGGTTCTCACGCAACTGTGGAGCTCCATTTTTGTTTTGCATCAGCGGAACATTTGCTTTTCCGTTGAGAGTCGTAGATACTTTCCCACAGAGAGGCAAGCAGTCTGTCCTGGGCTCTGGAGCACAGTCTGGATTCAGGTGGCTTGATTTCCAATTCAGCCCAGCTCCTTATTGGCTGTGTGACCTTGGACAAGTTAATTAACTTTTCAGTGCATCTGCAGAATGGTGATAATAGTACCTGTATCAGAAGGGGGTTGTTGTGAAGGTAAAGGCAGTGTGTGGTAGACGATATCACCTTACACATGTTAGCTATCATTATTGTCATTTGTTTGGATTTGCATATCCCTTCCCAGAAGCCAGTGGGGGGGGGTTATCTTTACCATACTTCTTTGGACTATTTTTTTACAATTTTATGGGCATCGAATGTGTTGTCCTTACATAATCCCTATTAGAGCCATGTAATCACATTCATATTTTTATAAAGGTTGTCAGTTTAATATTAGAGCAAGGGATAAAGACAGGGTGTGAATTGTTCTGTTAACTCATGCCTCTGTGTTAATGGGAAGCAATTTAGAAGAATTCTACCGTAATTGAGTGTACACAGGCACAAACGTCTCTCTCCTCATCCTTCTGCCCTGGCATCGTGTCTCCAAGTAGTATGTCACAGAGAGCAGGATCTTCCTGCTTACGAACCAGGCGCCCCTGGGGATGCACACAGTGAGTGCTGCTATCCCAGGGTCCTCTGTCGGGAATTGCCAAGGCCAGAAATTCAGGAATTGTGTGTTTTTATATAGAGGTGTGCTGTTGATCGGAGTGTTTTCCTGTGTCCTTCCAAGCTTAGGCTCGTGGTCTCATGCTACACATGCTATTTTTATGTTCCTTGGTGGAAGCCTTTTTGCCCCTGGGGGAGGAAAGTCTGTGGAAATGGGAGAAAATGAAAAGATAAGATTTTTCGGGTCTTAAACATAATGAACATATCTCGGGATGGGGGGGAGCTGAGGAGAAGCTGGCAGGGAATGGGTGAAGGAAAGGGCCAACGGGGTCCATCTGTGCTGACCGGGGGACCACAGGTGGAACCAGAAAATGAGGCTTTTTTGCTTAAGTGGTTCTACATCCAAATATTGTCTCCTTTTTAATGCTTGACCATAATTTGTTCCCTCCTAAGAATGAAGCCCTTGTAACAGCCTCAAAATAAAATTTTTCTGATTATTAGTCTTTATATAAGATTCTTGAAACCTTTCTCTTCCTTAAAAGTGATCTCGGTTGGGGCACCTGGGTGGCTCAGTGGGTTAAAGCCTCTGCCTTCGGCTCAGGTCATGATCCCAGGGTCCTGGGATCGAGCCCCACATCGGGCTCTCTGCTCGGCAGGGAGCCTGCTTCCTCCTCTCTCTCTGCCTGCCTCTCTGCCTACTTGTGATCTCTGTCTGTCAAATAAATAAATAAAATCTTTAAAAAAAGAAAGTGATCTCGGTTAACACAATTTTTTCCCTCTTAAATGTTTGTGTGTGAGCTGTACAGTTTATCACTGAAATGAGCACTTCTGTTTTAAGGTTCCCCCAGCTCTTCATTCCATTTGCTTTACTTACCAGCTTTTTATTTGAAATGCACATCTGTATAACAAGCTAGAGGCAACCCACTTACATGCTGGTTACTTTGTATTTAAGCTCCTTGTTAAAACTGAAGAATTTGCGCAGTTGAGGGGCATTAGTTGCAGTAAGCCTTGCACGCGAGCGTGTCTCATTCTCTAGGGTTTATGTCGGTCTTTTCCAGGTGGGGTCTTCTGGTGAAGCCCAGGCTCGGCGAGAGTGGTAGGTCTGTGTGCCAGGCAGTGAGACAGTCCGTCCCGCGCATGACCCATAGCTCATCTGTGTACTGTTCTTAGGCCATCTTGTCCTCTAGCTCCTTCTGTTTTTGTACTTTTGTCTATAACTTGAAGTATTTGGGCCATTTTGGAGTCTTCATTTTTCTATCAGATCTTCACTTCTGGCCTTAACATCCGTATGGTTATTCAGCAGAATGTTTTAAACTGGGTGCGTTCTCTGTTCTCTGGAATCCGGTGCTTTTTTTCAGGGAAAAAGCGAAGAGAGACCTCTTCCTCAAGTCCCCTAAGGATTAAGGGCATGAAGAAGCATGAAAGCTTTTCAGGCCAACATCTCGTTCTTGTCAGCCATCAGCCAACATCACAGGTGCTGATATGCTCCCTGATGGCCAGCAGCAGGCTGGCAAAGTGGCTTGGATGTCCTGAAATCATGCACGTGTCCGCACAACTCACCGCCAGCCAGCCTGCTTGGGAACTCAGAACCGGTAGGAGGAAAAGCTTCTGGCATGGGCCAGGCACATAGACCACGGGCATTGTCTGTCAAGCAAGAATGGATACCGTGTCTACTTCATGGAACTTGCCTCTTCTTTGGGGCCAGCCATTAATCAAGTGATTACGCTTTGAAGTGTAAAATTGGCCAGGAGTAAGATGGTGTGTGCTGATATCTCAGTTGTGTCCAGGAGATAAGCGACTGGTCAGTCCACTCTGTTCTGCCCCTCCCCACACCCCCAGTAATCTTGGTTTTCCAGAGTGAAAAGGGGCTAAAATAATTAGTACAGATTTTTTAAGATCCACATCTCTTACAAGCATACAGTATTAAAATTGCTCACCAAAGTCAACCTCCATGTCTTCGCTATTAGTGACTCCACAACAGTGTTTATAGTCTTAGTCACAGACCATCATTTGGCTCTAGAAGATACGGCTGTTGGCGTCCTCATTTCACGTGGCCCCAGCAGGAGGGTGATCTCAGTGTCGTGCCAGCCTTGGAATTGGAAAGTTGGAGGTGTATCTAGGTGTTGGGGCAAGGACACGTGCCGAAGAAGGGCTTATTATTGTGTCCACTGTACTGACAGGTTCTCCGGGGTGCCTTGGACACTGTCCCTGAGGAGAGCTCGAGGCTCAGCAGAATGGAGTCTCGGTCGGCATGTGCCCCCTCCTTGGGGGAGCGCCTCAGCGTCCACCTTCCCTGATCCCTGGTGTTGGCCGTCCTGTCTTTGTGTGCAGCCTGCTGCTCTCTGAGTAGTTCCTTGTGTGTGGGTGGTAGAACCGTTTTGTGAGAGGATTTTCTCTGATGTTCCCTCTTACAAAGAATATCCAGGGATTGTTACGTGCAGGATGTAAGGAAAAGATTCTGATTTTGAGAGAAAGTATGTGTCTCTCTCTGCTCGGACTGACAAAGTAATACATGGGAAGTCTTGGACTATATTGATTCTTGCGCTTTGGAGCAAAAATCTCATTTTTGTGCAAGTTATGCCAGGGGCGTGTTATTTGTATTCCATGGTTCTTTGCACACTGATAGACACAATTCCTCACACACTCGTGGGTAGGACTGAGGCTACCTAGCCACCGTAAGGTTGAATCGATCCAAGGTGTGATCATGTGTGCTAATTTTTACCCTTTTTATTTTTCACTTGTGTTGCTTTGTGCTTTCTGACCTGAGTGCTTGTGACATCTACATTAATGAGTGCATTGACTATGGAGACAATTTCCAGCAGCCCACCCTAAAGACTCTTTGTTTGCTAGGCTTTCTCTGATATTTAAGCAACTAAAAAAAAAAAAAAAAATCCATCTCATCTCTAGGGTTCCTCCTCTGCCCAGACACTCAGCCCCCACTGCACTTGAGTTCATTAGCCACAAGACACTTTTGGTCTTCTGGGCTTCACAACTCATGTACAGACACAAATGCTCACGTGATGCCTTTGTACGCTACGTGTGCAGTTTTCCGTCAGGTGTGACTGTTGGGGACTGTAAATCCTGATGCTCAGGGAGCTGCCGAGCACCGTCCATTTAACGTTTAGCACACAGAGCTCCACGGCTGTATTTAAAAGTGGTGCTCCTAGTTGCCTGTTCTGGGTAACTCATTTGTCAGTGAGTGCAGTGACTTTATTCTGACCGCTTCCCAAAGGGCAGTGGGACTCTTTGTCCATCCAGAAGTGGCCAGCAGCCGTCTGAGAGAGCCGGGCTGCTTGAAGGGTACCACTTGGAGGAACACACATTTCTCGGCTTTTCTATTCTTCCTTACATCTTACAGCATCCCACGGTGTTCTCGGTCCTATCAAAGACCCCGCACGGCATCACCGACATGAAAAGAGGAGCATTCACAACAGTTCTTGGCATTTGTTTTAAGATGAAATACATCAATATTAAAAATACACTATAAAACATTCATGAAAGTTTTTGGAGCTCCTTTTATGAATTTCTTTGAAGCTGACTTAACATGGTTGCATTTATTACAGTCGCTCTGCAGTTCAGCTTGGCTTTATAGGTTTTTAATCTCGGGTTCACATGTGCGTTTTAAGATGATAGAGCGTTACACACGGTTGTGGTCTGTTTATGAAATTCAGATCCAGCCCTCAGATGCATGTGCACGCCACATGGCAACACGAGGAGGAAGACCGTGTTTCTGTTCACAAACAAGTGTATTCGTGAGTATTTGAGGTGGGATTTGCACATTTGGTTCTGTCTGGAATTGGTACATCTCTGCACGCACGGGGGGAATGACAGAGCGCCAGCAGGCTTGTCGCACTGCCCTCTGACCCTCTTCACCCAGGCTTCCCTCTGAGCCCCTGCAGCACTGCGTCCACGCCTCACCCCTACCTGCCAGGTTCAGAATGTACCGAGCTAGGGGTCCCAGTGTGGTGCTCATTTCCAGATCGAATTTTCCCCAAAGCTGACGCGTCCTCCGATTTCTCTCAGAGGTGTTAGCCAAAACCACTCCTCTGAATCGGAAGGCAAGCAGGTAAACTGTGATGCTTGTTTGCATTTTAGCTGAAGAATGACAAGGACATGAATGCTACCCCTCCGTCTGGTATGCTGACTGTGTCAAGAAAAGAGGACTTTTCAGATCTTTTGGGTTTCCTGTCAGGCATAGATCTGTTCCTGTGATCTTGAAGAGAGCTCTGTAGAGTGTCCGTGTTTACTGCCCTGTACTGTTTACGTTCAGAGCACACGACGGTGTGGAGCTTGTGGACGGAGCGGGTAGGAGTGCTGTCCTTGGGAGAGCTGTGCCCGCGGATGCTTTGGAGCGGCCATCCAGTCTTCCAGTGGCGGCTGTAGCTTGAACCCTTCAGAGCGCTGTTCCCGACGCTGACCACCGCGGGGGGCTCAGACAGACCCCTGCCCGCACGAGGGGCGCTGGGGTTCGTTGCTCACCCTCTGCCGTGGACAGCGGGACGGTGTTCACGGGAAGGGACGAGTAATGGATTGCTCGAACCGTGATTTGGGTTGGGTGCAGCGTACCCAGAGTTCTGCGTGTACAAAGCTCTCTTTCCCGAAAGCAACTTAGGCTCCCGTCCTTTCTCGTACAAGGTGTGTGATAGCAGACGAGGTGAGAGAGTAATTAAATATAGTTCTTTACTTAAAATAAAAGCAGATAATTTCACATTTCCACAAAACAGACACCTAAGTGGGTGGCGTATGGCCCTGGTGTCGAAGGGGACCATGACAGGTGTGTGGAGATTTGGAGAGGGGGACAGCAATGACCTATAAGAACATGTGATTATGGAATCAGAGATGGCGCATGGGCAATGTTCCCATCTCAGTGGTGACCAGAATGTGCTCATGTGAAGAATATTCCACAGTAGACGTAACGTCCTAGCAGGACTCCCCTCTCAGATTACTAGTGATTGATAATCGAATTTTGTTCTATTGCCAAGTTACTGTTGTGCTCTCTGAGGTATGGAGTCATATTAATGACCATTTTCAACGGGAAATAACACTTTATAACACTGCTATCATTTAAACATATTAAAATATGTTGTAATGCAGAGCACCGTAGGGGAGAGAGATGAAAACTTTAATTTGAAAGGCAGTTGGGAAATTATTTGGACAGCAGAGAAGGCTTTAGGGCAAAATTTCAATAAAAAAGTACATTATTTTTTAAACTATTCATGAAGGAGGACAGTCCGTTGTTCTTGTACCTGGACTTACTTACGATTACCAAAAAAGAAGAAGCTTGGCTTATGATAGGCACTCACCTGTCACTAATCTAAAAACAAAAATGGAAAGTTTTTGATGATAGTTTTGGGAAAAGCATAATTTATTTTTGACTATAAATATTTAGATATTATAACCATATTCTTGCCTCTTTCATAAAAACTTTTATTTTTGCACTGTTACTGTGTTTTGGGATTAGTTATACTTAGTTACTATATTGTATACTTTTATGAGGGTTTGATACTATCCGAGTGATTCTCCAGAAAGCTAATCCATTAATTCCTTCCCATATTAGGTTTTAGCCTACAGTTTTATTCTTAGTAGCAAAATAGTTTATGACAAATAACAGCATCAGAACAGGTCAGATGTAAATAATGCATTTTTATAGTTTGCTCTAAAAATCAGTCATTTGGTAACCTCCATTTGCATTTCTGTGTTTTTTTTTTTTTTTCCTTTTCCATTTCTTAGGAAAGTTTTATTCATCCATTGATCCAATATTTACAAGGTCTGGAGGGTTCAGGCTGTGCTCAGTGCAGAGAGGGGCAGCTGCCACGCCTGCCAGCTGTCCCCACCCCCGTCACTGTGTACAGATAAGGGGACTGTTTGGATCACCTTCAAAGCCATCTGGCAGAGGCCATGGGGCTGTGTGTGTAGCCTGAGCTCTAGAGGCGGTGCTGGGCCTGTTGTCCCTTGGCACCAGGCCCTCTGGGAACAGGAGGACTCTAACTGGTTGTCTTGGTCCTGCTGTTCCCCACCCCCTGCCAGTCTCTCGCAGGCGCTGAGGAAGATGGCTGGCGGGGCGCGCCGAGTGGTGCCAGGTTCCTGTGAGCAGTCCTGCCTCTGCTTTCGTGGCATGGTAACACGGAGGGGCTGGACAGAGGCTCCTCAGCTCCAGAGACAGAGACCAGGAGCGCGACGCAGGCCTGTTGCCAGGGCCACGATTTCTACTTTCCAAACGCTGGCTTTCTTCATGTCCTAGTGAAAACACATGCCTACAAAAAATTCATAGTTGCTTTTAGTGGCAGCACTGAGTCTAGAATCCTGTTGTTTTGGTTTTTCATTTAATGCCATTTTCTTTAAACCGCGTTCCCTTGCTGGTCCGATCCTAGCAGATGCCCCTCTGAGAAAATTAGGTGACTATCCCAGTACCACAAGGAAATGTATTTTATTGTACTCATTTAAAATGTGTATTTTTACTCTGACTCAGCAAACAGATTTCTTAAAATTCATAAACTGTGGAAGAAATAGAATTCCAGGTTCCTTGTCATGGAGCAAGAGCTCTGAGGCTGAATGGATGCCCCCTCCCCACCACATGCAAAGACTGTGTGGTTATTTCTGTTCCCCCTAAACAACGTTCTCCAGAAACTGGGGTCGCACAGTCAAAAGGTGCATCTTTTTATCCTTATTCTATTGATTTGTCATTGAAACGAGCTGCCAGGAGGAATTCCGGGATTCTGTGGGCACCAGGCATGTGTGAAACAGACTGGGTGCCTGGACCCTGGAAGACGACGCCCTTCAGCTGCCCGTGGCCGTGGCCGTGACCGTGGGGCCAGCTGAGCAACCCGCACTCATGTCCCTGCAGTCAGAGAGCTGTCGTAGTGCAGAGCTGGACCCTCGGGACTCAGTTGCTGCCTGTCTGAAGCAGTTTTGAAAATAGGAAGCTTGGAAAGCTCCTGCTGAGCTGGGTAAAGTCTTTGTGTCCTTTGGGTCTCTCCACATGTCTTACCGGCGTCTGGCTGCAGGGCACCCGTCTCTGCTGGGCTGACTGACGTTTGAGCCTCAAGCCCAGGCGGCTGGTGGCTCGCACTCGGAAAGCCCCCAGAGCCACAGAGAAGTGGTTTTGAATTTTGTCTCAGAATTCCATATCCAGTCACCGTGGACAGCTTTGTGGTGGTGGCAGTGTAAAAAGGTATGCAAAGAGTAAATCGAATAAAAACCTGAACCACACACCCAGCACCTACTTACCTCGTCCTTAACCCTTTTCTGTGTTTCATCATTCCGTTTGAGATCTGTATGAGAAATGATGTTTTTTTAAAATACGGAGCCCTGGATTTAGGGGATTGTAGTGCTGCTGTATTTATGAACGTTGAAGCACAAACTAACAGAATCAGGGAGGGCCTTTTTGCCCGCTTTCTTTACTTTTATTTCAGTTAGTGGTGGACACTTATAGATTTAGACTCTGTAGAACTATCAGGTGCCTAGACTGTCTTACTCACTCACTGTACAGATGTCCCTTGAACTCTTTTTTCCCAGCTTTATTGAGATATAATGAACGTTTAACACTGTGTAAGTTTAAGGTGCACAGCCTGATGATTTGATACACTTGCGTATTATGTAATGATTATACTAACTGTAGTCAGCATATCTGTCACCCTACAGAGTGACGTTGTGTGTGTGTTTGATGAGAACATTTAAAATCCACTCACTGAGCAACTTTTGGGGATACACAGTGGCATTACTAACTGTAGTCGGCGTGCTGTACGCGAGATCCCCAGCACTTACTCGTCTTATAACGGAGTTTGTTCCCTTTAACCATCTTCACCCGTTTCCCTCTCTCCCCGGCTTCTGACAACCACCGGTCAGCTCTCTGTTTTAAAGAGTTTTGCTATTTTAGATTCCCACATGTAGGTGAGATCCTACAGTATGCGTCTTTCTCTGACTGACTTCATTTAGTGTAATGCCCTCAAGGTTTACCCATGTTTTTTTTAAGGGGCAGGATTTCCTTTCACATGGTTGACTAATATTCCTTTGCACATGTACGCGCTGTGTTCTTTCTTCATTCATCCATTAATGGACACTCAGGTTGTTCCTGTGTCTTGGCTCTCGTGAATAATGCTGCAGTGGACACAGGAGTGCAGGAATCCTTCTGAGATAGGAACGTCATTTCCTGTGTTGGGTTGTATGGTAGTTCTGTTTTTAATTTTTTGAGGAACCTCCATACTGTTTTCCATAATAACTGCACCAATTGACATTACCGCCAGTAGGACACAAGGGTTCCCTTTCTCCTCATTCTCACCAGCATTTGTTATCGCTTGTCCCTTTGATGATGGCCATGCTAACAGACACGAAGTGATACCAACCACACTGTGGTTTTAATTTGCATTTTCCTGATGATTACTGATATTGAGTGTCTTTTCATATACCTGTTGACTATTTGTATATCTTCTTTGGAAAAATGTCTGTTCAGGCATTGTTTTATGTCATATGAATTCCTTTATATGTTTGATATTAACCCCTTGTCATATGTATGGTTTGCAAATATTTTTTCCCATTCTGTACATTATTTTCGTTTTATCAATTGTTTCTTTTGCTGTGCAGAATACTTTATTTTGTTGCGTGTACTTGTAGTATTATACCCAAAAGATCATCGCCAAGACCAGTATCAAGGAGCTCTTTCCTTATGTTTTCTTCTAGGGGATTAATGATTTCAGGCCTTACATTTAAGTCTTAAACCTTCTGCAAGTTAATTTTTGTGAATGGTGTAAGATAGGGGTCCAGTTTCATTCTTTTGCATTGAATATCCAGATTTCCCAGCATGATTTATTAAAGAAACTGTCCTTTCCCCCATTGACTGTTCTCTGCTCCCTTGTCATATGTTAGTTGATTGTGTATGTGAGGGTTTGTTTCTGGGCTCTCAGTTTTATTTCATTGTTTTATGTGTCTCTTTTTATTCTGGTGCCATATTGTTTTGCTTACTATGGTTTTGTAGTATAGTTCGAAATCGGGATGTGTGATGCCTGTAGCTTTTCTCAAGATTGCTTTGGCTATTCGGGATTTTTTGTGGTTCCATATGAATTTTAGGGTTGTTTTTCCCTGTTTCTGTGAAAAGTGCCATTGGAATTTTGGTAGAGATTGCACTGAGTCTATAGGTGGGTTTTGTTTTGTTTTTTTTAAAGATTTTATTTAGAGATCGCACTGAGTCTATAGGTGGGTTTTTTTTTTTTAATATTTTATTTATTTGACAGGCAGAGATCACAAGTAGGCAGAGAGGCAGGCAGAGAGAGAGAGGAGGAAGCAGGCTCGCCGCTGAGCAGAGAGCCCGATGCGGGGCTCGATCCCAGGACCCTGAGATCATGACCTGAGCCGAAGGCAGAGGCTTAACCCACTGAGCCACCCAGGCGCCCCCGTATGTTGATTTTATATTCTGCAACTTTACTAGATTTGTTTATTCTGCTTATTTGGGTGGAGTCTTTAGGGTTTTCTGTAGAAAAATCATGCTATCTTCGAAAGAGACAGTTTTATTTTTTTCTTTTCCAATTTGGATGCCTTTTATTTCTTTTTCTTGACTGATTGCTTTGAGCTCTTTCTATACATGAACTTGGGTCGGGGAGGGGGCTACGACTAGGCAGACCCCAGTGCGAAGGACACATGTGGTACCTGCGATAATCGTGTTCCCACTGGGACCGTTGCAGAGCTGCATCTTGCTGTTCTGGAGCTGAAGGCCTGCCATTAGGGCAGGTAAAGGCCTCCTTGGCTTCATCCTGGGAGAGATGACTGGGGAAGCCATCCATGCAATGGCTGCTTTTCAACCAAAGATAAATGGAGAGGAGTCACCAGGTGGAAGGATCAGGGAAGGGAGCCCTGGGAAGGGGAGATGAGCGTGGGAAGGTGGGGTGTCTGTCCTTCTGGGGGTGGGAAGGTCCGCAGAGTTGGAGGCAGTGGAGATGGCTCAGTGGGAGATAGTGAGGGTGGTGGGCCCATCCATCCAGTCAGCAGGCTTCTAGGTTTGGCGAAAAAGGCAAGGTTCTTTGCTTGTGGTCTTCGTGTTGTGGAGGTGGGCACTGGACAGTTAACAGAAATAAAGTATGTCAGGAGGGCATAAGTGCTGTCAGTGTGAGGAAATGGGTTGGGACCAAGTGACCCAGGGTGTGGAGTGCTGTTTTACAGAGTCCTTTTTTTTTTTTTCCCTTCTCTGATGGGGCAGCATTTCAGCAAAGCCCTTTCTAAGCATATTAAGGTTTCTGGATCAGTTATAAGAGTGGGGAAGTTATTGAGGGGGTGTACTCTAGGGAGTGAGCAGATGAGTGTTCTAAAAAGGCAGTTTGGCTCCATTGTAGGTCATGAAATCGGTTCAGAGCTTTTAGAGTCTAGGGAAGAGAAGAAGGTGGCTCTGGCCAGAATGGAGAGGGGGAGGGTGTACAGATTTGAGCAGGACCGTGTTTAGGAGATAGGTTGATGGGCTGTAGTGAACAGCTCACTGTGGAGTGTGGGCGAGGAGGGTGTCAGGGTTTGCTGGCCTTAGGGTTTCTGGCAAGTGCAGCAGAGAAGGGGACCAAGTTTGGGCAGGAGCGGGGTGATCATGAGGGAAATTTCAGATACCTCGAGTGGGTCTGGAGTGTGGCATTGAAATTGTGGTATTGTGCAAGCCTCCAGCATTAAGGCCAGTGAGGAGGAAGGATGGGGGATGGGAGATGAGCCTCTGTTGTGGAGCAGAGCCTGGGACCCCTGCGGCTGTCTCTGTGGGGGCAGGGATTGAGGCCTGTGGACAACTCGATGCACAGGCTGGGGGGCTGGCCAGGGTGAGGGAGGGTTCACAGTGAGTGGGAGGGGAGGAACCTGAGATCCCAGGAGTGGGGTGGGTTGTGAATGTAAGTATAGGGCTGCGGCTGGGGATCCCTGGAGAGTTTCTTTTGGGAGGGGTCAGAAAGCAAAAGGACATTTTTCGGAAGAATGGTGACAACTGTGCACATGAATGGGGTAGTCGGACCGATCGGTGGAGGAAAGGTAGAGGATACCCAAATGGCAAAAGGTAAGGCAGCGTGCAAGGTGCCAGGAGGGCCTGGGCCTGCTTTGGGGGTTGGTGGGGGGAGGGGGCCTCGGCAAGGGGGTCTGGTCCTTCGCCACCCCCCACCCCCTGGCTGACCTTTGGTATTTGTATGGGTTATCACTTAATCCTTTTTGTAGCTCCGTGGAAAAGGTATGTGTACACTGGACAGCTTGAACTGTTGTTCTTGGAGGCATCCACTCCACTGCAGCTGGTTGGTGGGGCCTCTTTCCCTTGAAGCACTCCAGGGGTACATCTCCCTCCTCTGCCTTCTTGACACACCATGTACATACAGTTAGTGTTATGTTGCTGAATATTGCTGTTAGCAGGCACCTGCTGAGCTGATCTCACCAGGCACCTACTACCAGCTGGTGAATTATTGCTGCATTTCACAGACGAGGGGTGGGCTTAGAGGTGGAGAACTGCGTCCCGGTTTGCGCAGGGCTCCTCATGGCCATACACCCATTGGCTTGTGAGACCTGGGGCCATTGGGAGCATGAGCAGGGGTGGGGGGTGGGGTGTAGCTGGGAGTGGGGAGAGGGCAGGGACCTGTACTGAATGGCCCTGTTGGTGCTTCCTTCTCTCTTTCCAGTGTATGTGTTGTGTCTTCAGGATGTGTCCCTCGAGGAGGGCCCAGAGGCCAGGAGACTTGGACGTAGTACACGATCCATCAGTAACTTTTTTTTTTAATAAATATCTTATTTATTTATTTGACAGAGATCAGAAGTAGGCAGAGAAGCAGGCAGAGAGAGAGGGGGGGAAACAGGCTCCTCACTGAGCAGAGAGCCGATGTGGGGCTCAATCCCAGGACCCTGGGATCATGACCTGAGCTGAAGGCAGAGACTTTAACCCACTGAACCACCCAGGCACCCCCATCAGTAACTGTTAAGTGAAAGATTTCAGTTAAGTGACAGATTGGACTAAATCATAGAACTCAGAACTCAGATTTTCCTAGGCTCCACCTCCGCAGAAGTTAGCGTGGGAAGGACCATGTCTTCTTGCTGAAGAAGCAAAGATAGGCCCAAACCAACCCCTTAGACAGGCTTTCTAGGATTTCCTCTAATTCTCGGAGTGCTGGCAGGTGCCTGCAGGAAGACCGGCTTGATTGAATTGCTCTGCAGCTCTGGCCTTTGTGGTTTCCTCATTGGCCTCAGATGTGTGTTTAACATAAGTAAGAATTCAATATCGGCATTCATTTAATTATAAAATATAGCATGCTCATGGTAGGGAAGTCATACCTCACAGAATAATGAAAAGAACAAACTAGAAATACCCTACCATTGCTACCGACATTTCACTCCCCAGAATTAATCACGAATTTTTTTTTTTTTTTTGTATTTGGGCAGATACCTCCAGAAATTTTAAATTTTAAATGTACAGAGAAGCCTACAAAGTATTGTCTAATGCCGTTTTCCTTTTTAAATATAATGTGTCATTTGGATCTTTTTCTTGACAAGTGCATGTTAGACACATTCTATCCTTTTTAATGATTGCAAAATACTCCGTATTTATTAATATATCACAGTTTCTGTCTTCCTCTCCCTCCTTCCCTTCTTTATAAAGACAACATTGCAGTGAACCCTTTAGAATATATACCACAGAATGTATGTCTGGCAATGCAGTTGCTAGGTCAGAGGGAGTGTGCATTTAAAATTTAGATAGGAGAAAAATGCCTTTTTAAAGGTGAGGTTAAGTTCTAGCTTCAGAGAACATTGAAATCTTCAAAAGGACGGGACCAAGGAGGGTGCAAGGGTGCGGCTTGGCTTTTGTGGGACCGTCACTGCTCATTGTGTGGTCCTCCTTGTTCTTTCCTGACTTGAATAAGAGGCAGGAAGATGCTGACCCAAGCAGTTGGGGTTTTCTTCTGCCCTTAATATAGAACCTCAGACAGTTTTGTGGAAGGAAGTGGAGGGAATGTCTGTCTTCTGCATGTGTGTTCATATAAAAGTCAGTGTTTATCGAGCCTGTGTGGTAGGCACAGTACCTGGATTCTCCTGAGAACCCTGCTGGGTTGGCTGCTTGGAAGCTGAAGTTCCAGACCCCTCACCTACTCACCGGTCAAGCTGAGATCTGGTTCTCTCTCTGCTCCCTCTACACCGTGCTGAGAGGAGACATGCTGCAGAGGCTGCTTCAGTCCCTTTTTTTTAAAACAAACAAACAAACAAAAAAACACAAAAAAACACAGCATGTGTTCTCTTTTTTTTCTTGTATTGTCCTATGTGCTTTAAAACGGGGGGTTGTCATAATAAATACGGTATTTTCCCATGCACACCTTTCCAGGACGAGGTTTTGTATCATCTTTATCTGTCTACCTTCATGCCTGATCATATCTTGTTTCACAGATGAGGATGAATTTGAAACGGGAGACAATTTTAAGTATTATGCTAATGGCATGAAGACGCTAGGCTTAGTAAGAAATATTCTTTGAAATAACCTCACATAGCCTTAGTTCATATTTTATCTTGCTCTCCTAAGAATTGTGAAAGAATTTAATTTTATTTTCCCTAGAGGGAGAACTATAAATCATAAATACTAAGACAAAGATGTTTGTAGATGATTGAACTCAAGTTATAACTGATTTCCAAATCATAACACACCCGCTGAATGTGTAAGCTTTTAAAGTGCTTTGTAAAGCCAGGTTAGGGGACTGTTTTTAAGACCAAATACTTGAGCTCTTTTGTGATATTTTTTATTTCAAAATATCCAGAAAGTCAAGACTTTTGCTTTTTGGGGTGTGATTCCCACACTTGCCAGCAGAGGTCACTGCTAGTTTGTGATTAAATGCTCTTGCTGGCAGCTGAGCCTGCAGTGCTTTCCAGAGGAAATAGGTCTGAGTGTGATATGAAAATAGTTAGATTTTATTTTAGAATGTTGTCATGAAAATTATTATAGGTGTCATAATAGCATTTTTAAGGTATCTCAGAAGATGTAACGGTTTCTTGCTACCTAGATGTACTGAATATTTTACAGTTAGCTACTTAGCGTAGTTTAACATACTATGGGGACTATTATGAAAATGTGGCTTGATTTCCTACTTTGCCCCTCCCCCCCTTTGCTTTTGTTTTATAAGGGAAATCTTACTAGTTACAAATTTAAGAGACATTTAATTTTTGGTGTGATTTTAATATGTAGCAAAAAAGAAGGCATGATTTTTTTTTTAAACTGGTGGCTTCATGACTCCCTGATGATTGGTAATTGCTCTTAAATTTTAAGTATTTCTTTTCCTGCTCTGAATCCTGGCAAATGATTGCACCTTAGGTGGAGACTCATACAGCCTCGTTAAGTCCACTCTCCATCTTCCCTCCTTCCCACAGTGTCTGAATTATTTTTCTGTATTCTTTGTCTACCAGACTAACATAGCCAGTATATCCTATGGACATTGAATTGTCCCTGTTTTGTTCAGCGTGAGGTTGGTAGGGTGCAGTAAATGTATGTGTGTTTGTGTGTATTATCTATGTATGTACATGTATAGATACAGATAGACTTTGCATAAGTTTTTCAGTATATAAAATTTTAAAGTTGTGTAGACATCTATACATTTTTTAGTTTGAGTACAGTTCATGCCTGCAGACCTGATTATTCAGTGCCCATCGAATTCTGTTGAGTTTTTAGGAGAGATCACTATATATTTTCATAGGTTAACTTTGTATCCACTGGTTTTCTCCTTATACTCATTTGTGGCAGACGCCCCCCCCCCCTCTGTCCTTCTTTAGAAATGCTGTGCCCGCAGCATCCACTAGAGGGCAGCACGACTGCACACTGTCCAGCGAAAGTCTCTGTGGCTTGCTTTTCAGTTGGCAGGTGCGAGGGGGCACTTGTGAGAACAAAGCACATTATTACTGAACACAGAAACCCCCAGTGACAAAGCATTGTAGTGAATTCAAATACACGATCCGGGAAATTCTCAGAATCCTGGTGACTGGTCTCCACGGCAAGGCCTGCTACACTCGATCACTTTTATAAGACTAACACTTGTGAATGGCGGTGAGCTATAATGTTAATGGATGCCTCATTGTAGAACTTTCACGTTCTGTGTCAGGCCTTTGATAGCAGGCTTTTTTTTTTTTTTTTTAATCCCCTGAAGAGTTTTGAGGCCTAAAAATAAGATAGTTGGGAGAAAACTTGCTTTCTGGCTTCATTTTTGTTTTCGAATATAGTGCAAATAAAGGCATGTGGATTACTTTATCCATCGTGCAAGAAACTGTGCTCACAGTACCTGACTGAGTCCTTGCTAACAGATATATTTTACTTATTGATTTCTGGAGATAAAGCAGACACAGAATTGGACCGTATTAAATCCTTGCAAACTAGTGCATCACTGCAGATCTAAATGGCATTAGATTTGTTTTTGTATCATTTGTGTGACTTGTGTCTTGACTGCCATCTTGATTTTAAGTCCTTTTCTTTTGGGCTTCATGCCTTTTTTCAACTTTCTTATTGCCCAGGTTTGCGTTTTGAATGCGATAAGGCTTGGCAAACATTTGTCTGATAGGTTTTTATACTGTGAGCAACTGCAAAATTCTTCCACTCTCCTTGGTTTTCACATTGAACGTACCTTTCCCAAACCGTGGACGGATGCGCCCTTCTTGCTGCTCCTGCGTGTCCGTCACAGCGAGCAGGACCTGTTGGATTAGCCATGCCACCAAGCCCTACCTTTCCTTTACATACTAACCCTCCATCACAGCATTGGGCGGGTTACCGCGGAGACACAGCCCGTTAGGAGAGGAATTAATTTATTCTTTAGCTGGTTGACAGTATCGGGGTTGATGGGAACGAGCACGGTATCTTCAGCGTCCCTCTTAACTTTGACTCTCGGTGAGATTACTTGAGGTACCATTTGGTTTTTCTTTTTCCTTCTTCCTGGCAGAAGCGCTTGTGCAGGAAGCATCTCGGTTACTTGTCTGATGCTTTCCGAGCTTCTCACCAGCTGGAGGGCAAGGTCTGGTGAGGTGGCAGTGGTGCGGGAGTGTCCGAGGACCCAAGGCCAGGGAGCATCAGCAGGGGAGGAGGGGCTGGCTGCGGGCCCTGGTGGAGAAGGTGGAGCTCACGAGGGCTGGTGTGCAGGCCTACGTGGACCTGGACCCCTGAGATGAGGTGGAGATGAGCGCAGAGTAGGGTAAACAAGTGCCCAGATGCCAGGGCTTGCTGGAGAGGACAGGAGAGGTTATGTCCATGTCCCGGCAGTTAGGGCTCATGATTGCTTTGGCTTAACCTGATGAAGCAAGTCCTTCATCACATGCAAACTTAAGTTTATCCTTTAGGCCAAATAAGAACAACCACTGGAGCAGGAATTACAGAGAGACAGGCAGTGTGTGTGTGTGTGTGAGAGAGAGAGAGAGAGAGAGAGAGAGAGAACAACAGTAAATAGAGAAAAGCAATCCTGATCATCACTAGAAACAAACATCTACTGTTGGAGTGTGACGTGGTGGGTCCGTACAGTCTCTGGGAGTCCAGTCTGTTACATGCCAGCGCCACAGGGACCTTGGGTGGTTCCAGAACCTTCCCAGGTTTTGTCTACTGATCTGAGTGCTGCTCACAGGGCTCATGGGAAGGTCGTTGCACTGGATTTTGAAAAGTCCTGCACAGTGTCTGGTACATCCCAGCAGGTGCTTATTCGTTTGCTTCCCTTTCCACATCCCATCCATTCGGTCATCCGTTATGGTTGAATTAATAGCAAAGAGAAGTATTTTCTGCCTGCTAGCTAACCTCAAGGAATGAGCAGATTAGGAGACCTGACTGATGTCTTCAGAGGATATGTAACATAATTTTGAGTCTTGACTCTGTATCCGGTCATGTTCTAAATGCTTTTATTATCTTACTTAGACCTTGAACAACCCTCTCAAGTTGGAACTCCCTACAGCTGTTCTCCTCAGTTCACCCTGAGGTCGCTCAGGACAGACAGGGAGGTTGAGAAACTTTCCCATGTTGGGAAGAGGAGGAGTCAGGACCCAAATGTCCCCTGGGCGGCCCCAGGTCCCACGCCCTCAGCAGCCAGCGTGGCTCGTTCAGAAAGGTAGCCTGGAGTGGACCTCAGCTGAAATAGACTCACTGATACTTTCTGGCTGTCACACCTTGAAACTCTGTGCCTTTCATGGTTTTCAACGAGTATAATCTGAGAATTGGCAGTATGGGTGAGAACAGGCACCCACAGGGGAGAAACCTTTATCTAGTCCCTGACACTCGGGCTTCAGCAAGTCCCTTCCCTTCTGTGGGCCTCAGTTCTCCCTCTCCTGTTAGGAGCAGCATTTTAAATAGGGACATTGTGAAAGTCCCCGAGCGTGCTCAGGAGCTGCAATTAGGAGTTAGGATTTGGGCACCCAGTGGAGGAACCCATTCTTCAAGCTGGGCGTGAGACATTAAAGCACCTTTGTGTTCACCGTTGCCTTTAGTGCTGCCCTCTTAGTGCTGCCCTCACCTCATTCATATTCAGGACGTCACCTCCTTGCTTTTTGATGGCTTTTGTTCCCAGCTCTACAGCTTCAGTCTTAACTAGAAATCATCCAACCAATTGAAAAGGCTCCCAATCCTGGAATGGTGTTTGGCGGCTTTCATTCACTCCCGTCATGTATTTGAAAGCACCAACTTTAGGGTCTCTGCAAACAATGAGGCTGTCTCCATGTTTCATTTGGAGATGTTTTTGTTTTCAGTTACTTATTGTGCATGTGAAGAGACTTTTAGCCATGTTTTTGTTTCTTGCCTTCTTATTAAACAGAACAATTCTTGAATATCTTGCACCTGTCTTTCTGTCAAATCTTTCTGTTCCTTTTGAGGTTTTTTAAAAAATTTATTAGAAAAGTAGTACATGCTCATGGAAGAAGAAAGTAGAGAAGTGTATAAAGTGGAAAAATAAATAAAAGAGCCCTGAATACCACACCTTTTCTCTCCCCTGGAGGGAAAACACAATTATCTTTTTTGTGGGGGGGGGGGAGGTCTGCCTCCTTCCAGAAATTGTCTGCACATATATGAGCATTTTAAACACACCCACACACACAAATGGTTTCCTGCTGTACATATTATTCTGCCAGTATATCTTGGATATGTTTATGCATCAGCAAGTATAGATTGACTTCATCTGTTAACAGCTCCTTAGTAATTAGGGGATAATTTCTTACAATGCCCCTATTTTCTTGGTTACAAAAGGATCCTTTGGATATATTCCCATGGTTCTCCCCCATGCCACTTCCTCTTTGCCGTGCTCTTCAGATCTGTTTCAGTGAGGGAAAGAGTTTCATTTGCTAACTTCCTCCAATTTCAACATTTTGTAGTTGTCGATTTCCTGTGTGTGTTACCACTGACTTTTTTTTTTTTTAAGATTTTATTTATTTATTTGACAGACAAAAATCACAAGTAGGCAGAGAGGCAGGCGGAGAGAGAGGAGGAAGCAGGCTCCCTGCCGAGCAGAGAGCCCGATGCAGGGCTCGATCCCAGGACCCTGGGACTGTGACCTGAGCCGAAGGCAGAGGCTTTAACCCACTGAGCCACCCAGGCGCCCCACCAGTGATGTTTTTAATAAGAAAAGGGCAGGTCACAGAATTCAGCCTGGAACGAGAGAGGCCAGTGCGGTTGAATTTGGAATTGGGGGTGATGATATACAGTCATAACTTCATTTTTTAAATTTTTTATGTAAAATATTTTTAAATATTTTTTTAAAAGTTATCTCTGTGGGGCTCAAACTCCCGACCCCAAGATCCAGAGTCATGTGTTCCGCTGACTGAGCCAGCCAGGCACCCCAGATACGCGGTAATAATCTGTTCAGAATCTTGAAGCTCCATCTCGGGACTGCTGAGGATGAGGGCACTGCCTCGCCAGCCACTCAGGCTCCCCTCTTGTCCCTCTGCCTTGCCGCCTGAAGCTGTCTTCCCTGGAGCCACCTCTGCATTTTATAGGAAGTAAAAAGGCACTCAAACAATGCGTTAGAAAATGCACAAAATTATAATTGGCCCCTTAGATTTGAATCAGTGTAAAAACCCTTAATGTTTTTATGACGTGATAGCCTGCTAGGTTTATCTTCTAGAACTGGAGGCTATCAGCGGTTTGTATTTGTGTGTAATCGGTGTAATTAGCTTTTGACGGCTTAAGATTCTCATTTTTAAAATATGCATTTTTGGCCCACCCATTTCACATTTCTACAAGCAGCATTTCTGAGTTTCATCTACCTGACGTAAATGCTGGAGAAGCTAATGTTGGCAGCCTTTTTCCGCGGTTGTCTGTGTGAAACTATTCATACCCTCCCCCCTTTAAATACCGCTTCCTGGTGTGTCTTGGGTTGGCCCTTGAAACTAAAGTCAGTCCCCTCATTTGAAGCCAGCTGCAAGCACCTTAGTCTCCTAATGGACGTGCAGACCGTGCTGGCCCCCGTGGCCTGGGTTGTGGGGTTGGAGTCTGGGCATGGGTGAGCGGGGACAGGAGAAGGAGACTTGGGATATGGGATGGGGAACCTCAGCGAGGAGCCAGTTGCCGAGGTCTTACTGACTTTAGTTTGTTTGCTTTTTTAAACTGAGCATTGTGAATGTTTAAGTGTCTCATACGTACACGTGCCCAGTGTTCCCAGACACATACCAGCCATTCCTATGATGCTCTGGCAGTGGGCAGTGGGTGGGCACATGGGGTCAGGTCCCTCCCTGCTGCTGCAAGATGGAGAATGGAGCTCTCAGACCACCTCTTCCCGCTGTCCCCTCCTCAGGGTGCAGGCTGATCATTGGTCCCAGAGTGTTTTCTCTACACTTGCCCCTTGCCTCTCACCATTGCCTGGTCCATATACTTGCCTTGGCATCATTTGCCTTTTTAGGCCACATAGGATTGTGTTTTGGTGCCAAAGTTAGAAGAAAAAGTGTTGGATGGCTGGTTGGAGGGCAGCAGGGGAGAGGCTGAGCGAGTACATTTGGAAAGTTGATCCCAAGGGCATTTTGCCTCAGAGATTTTCAGCCAGTTATTGGAATATTGGAAGGTGAAGATTTTCATTTGCTCACTGTAATGTGCCCTTGCAGAGAGAGGCTGAACGTGGGCTGCAATGGCTCCTGGCTGTCCTTGGCCATGTGTTTGGAGGTTGGGACTAGACCTGAGAGAGAGGCGCCTTCTTGCCACGGGGCCCAGGCTTCGGTCAGGGTGCTGTGACTGTGGCTTAAACCTCCGTGAAATCAAAAAGGCCTGGAGCACATGCAGATGGAAGTCTGTTTTTCTAGTTTTGGGGATCAGTTCCATACTGTCTAAGCTCAGGGCCCACAATGCTTTTAATTTCAAAAATCCTGGATCGTCATTGCTGTGCCTGCCAGTGTAGATCTCGTCTCATCCCCTCCCTCCCCACCCTCATCCAGGTCGATAGGCTCTGTGGTTAGGGAACTCTGGTGGGAGCTGCGCATTTGCATGGGGAATGCGTCACGTGCAGCTGACTGCAGTGGGGACGGCGGCGTGTTCTCCCGTGGATTTGTTTTTAATTATCTTATGCATTAGGTATTTACCTAAATATTTACATCTAAATATCCTCTATCTGTAGTATTTGGTGAATATGTACATACTCTGGACTGTGGACCTCGGGAAAACAAGTTATTCAAAAAATAGTCTTCAAACTCCTAATGAAAGCTGGGGGTCTTGCATATTTTGGCACTTGTAGTTTTAAATAAGTCACTAAGCAGAGGGTTATGACAACCATATGAGGTGTTTTATCTCAAACATTTGAGCTACGGTGGTCTCTTTTTAATGGGTCTTAAATAATGCGATGCAGTATTAATTTTGATCAGTCTGTACATGAAATATGTGCAGCTGGGGGGGGTCTCTCTGTGACATTTTCCTGTAGCAGATTGGAGGTGATGTTCTTTCTGACCAGTGGAGCGTGTTCCTAAATATAAGGTTTGTGGACCTTAACCTGTGTGTGTATGTGCATGTGAGTGTGTGTGTGTGTGTGTGTGTGTGTGTGTGTAAATGAAGGGGGAAATCCCCCTTCGTGCTTTCTTATTACTACTTTGGTACATGTTGGCCAAAGGACTTCCTCTTTTTTTTTTTTTTTTTTAGCAAGGGCTATAAAGAGAGATCACATTAGTATAACCTTTGCCTTCTGAGGTGTGGATGAGTGCATTGCGGTTGGAATTTAATCTTAACAGATTTTATCAAACTGCTAAAAGATATTGAAAATGTTTAATACGAGAATCAGGGGCAGTAAATCACACACAGCTGTGTTAAAATAGATGTCCACAGTGCCCAGGTGTGGGGAGCCTGTGTTTCTGCCCGGGGACTTTTCATTACAGCACCAATCACGTACCGTACTCTCACCTTATAACTCTGCCATATTAGATAGTTGGTAGGGATTGTGGTGAGGGAGGGATTTAGCACCTCGCTCTAACCCTTTTGGGGGAGGGTTTAAAGACCTATTCTTTTACCCATTTGTAGTTCATTTGGCTCTTCATGGGGATTTTTAAAAAGCACATTTGAAATATATCGGCAAGTGATGTTAGAGTTTCCTGTGACATTGAATGGTATCTCTTGACTCCCTCTCATCTGTGGTGCATTTTTTTCTTTATGGCTCTTCATTTTTCCTCTCCTTTCTGTTTCGCTTTTCGTTTTTGTTGGCCTCCAATTTTTCCCTTACCAAAATTAAAAGTTTAGGACCCTCTCTTTCATTGGCAAGATGCCGGTGAATGTTGGGTAGCGGGACTGTCAAAGCCCTTTGCTTGCCTAGTCCCTGTCTCTCAGGCTAGATAGAGCCTCCTGAGGGCAGGGCTGCCTTGTACCCCCATCGTCTAAACTGACTTGGCAGACGGTGGCCTTTATGCCGGATCTGGCCATTATTGGAACACAGCCACTCCCATCCCCATATGGACCGTCCATGCCTGCTTCTCGTTGCCTCTGCCATGGGTGTTGTTGAGTACTTGTGACAGAGGCTGCATGGTTTAAAAAGCTTAAGATACCTATTGTCTGGCCCTTTACAAGAAGAGTTTGTTGACGCCTACCCCGCATCATAGCAGGTACTCAGTAAATGTTGAACGAATTAACATAGGAAGGGTTTCCCACCCAGGTTTTACTTAATATATACACAAAACCAATGGTCCCTGCTGCTTGGGCTACTTGTACACCTTGGAGTGAAGATGCATCAGAGGATGAAATTGACTTTAGTCCATAGGATGTATCATTCGGTCACATTTAGTACCTGCAAATATTGTGTCAGCGTCTGTGCAGTACCTCTCCAGAGGAAGGGGGAAGGATTAGGGGAAAAGTTACTGGACTTTGGAAAAGATTCCCAAATTGCATGGATGAACATACCATGTTCCTTAAGAATGAGTCCCTGACTCTTGCCTGTGTGGGTCCCAGGAGAGCCAGGCAGATGAGGGCAGAGAATGTGACCAGCACCCCTTTCTGTCTGGGCTACAGATTGAAAGGCAGCCCACCCCCACCGCCGCTGAGAGCCGGCTAGTGTGTGTACACACTAGTCCAGTGTTTCGAAGGACTGCTCTAGCAGCCTGTGTGGGCTGACGTGTGCCCCTCATTTCCTCCTGAGATCAGTTATTTCCCACATGAAACTTAGAAACCTGTTTTGGTCATAGTGCTTCTGGATGGCTGGTTAGTTTTGTTGGGATGCTGTCCCAGAGGACCAAGAACTGGGTGGCTTCACACAACAAATCTCACAGTTCTGGAGGCCAGAGGCCTGAAATCGGTGTCAGTGGGGCTGCACTCCCTCCGAAGGCTCCAGGGAGGGATCATTCCTTCTCGTAGCCCCAGGGGTCCCTGAGCTGTGGCTGCGTCTCTAGTCCTCCGGTGGCACAGGGGTCCTCCCTGTGTATCTTCACCTCCTCTTCCCTCTGTTCTTGTACTCAACATTTCTCCTTCTTATAAGGATACCAGTTAGGGCAGGTCAGGGCTAACTCTAATGACCACATTTTGACTTAATTTCCTCTTTGTGAAGAACCTGTCTCCGTATAAGGTCACTTTCTGAGGTGCTGGGAGCTTGGACTTCAGCGTGTCTTTTTGGGGGGCTACAAGTCAGTCCATAATAAATAGGCATCTCAGATCAGTAGAATTCAAAAGGATACTTGGCTCAAGAAGTGAAATCTATTTATAAACTACGGCCAAGGTCAGGCAACATGTCATCATCTGAGCCTAGAAAGTCTTGCACACGATTGCTTGGGCTTCGTAAATGGGCGTTAAGTGTTGATTACAAGAGTTGTGATGACTTTTTCTGGATATGAACTTTTAGTCATTTATTTTTTTGGATGTCGTTAGAAGGAAGGGACTGTTGGAAAAAGTGTGCTCTGAAATGACAGTATACACCAGCGTGTTAGATAATGAGGGTCATGGCCACGTTCTTCTCGTGCGTTTGTCATTTCCTTGGCTAATTTTCAGATGTTTGTATCCAGATAGGATTCAGGGCCCTCTGACCAGTCAGAATTTTCTTCTTAATTTTACATTTTAGTCATAACATAGAATGCACGCTCTGTGAGTGGTTTGTGAGACTGTGCTCTGCCAAGATGTAGAGTTATGAGTTAATCACAGAATAGTGTCTTGTTATTCTGTGTGTTTCCTTGGTTTCTGTTTCCTTCCCTTGTCCTCCCTAGAAAGAAAGAGAGATTAAAAAGGAAAGCTTTATGTCCCTGAGAGTCAGAGACAGACAAACAAACAGGTGCACAGAGAGGACACTTTCCCACATGGAGAGAGGAAGAGGAGAGAGAGAGGAAGCAATGCACAGAGAGAGTGATTTTAAAAGGTTTGCCAGGTGCACCTGCCATTCCCCTCAGTGAACACACCTGAAAATGAGTATTTAGTGGAACTGTGGGTCTGCTCTTGCCTGGGTCCCAGCTCCCCTTGGCTGCCCAGTGTGCACTTTGTTGCATTGAATGTAATTTCAATATTTACATTGCCTTCTTCTTCCCTTTTTTTGGTGGGGGAGGGAGTGGTCTGTTATTGGTCCTTAGCAACCAAACTAAAACTGATCTGTCCCACTGCTGGGCAGTTTGAAGAGATTTTGAAAAATAGTAGTAAATAGAAAAAATCTTAGCCATCTGTTCTCTTAGGCTTAAGAACTTACCCCAAATTAAGGTAGAGTTCTGGTGAAGTTGACTTTTAATTTTACTTTGAATCTCTTCATTATTTTCAAAATTTGAAGTTGACTAACCCTTCCATTCAGGTCTCATTAATGTGATATAACTAAATGTGGATTTCTCCAGATACATCATGTTAACTTGGGTATTAGACCAAAAAAGCCACGAGTGTGTGACTCTGCAAGAGAGTGAGCGCAGACAGCTGTCACGGGCCTGTGCCTAGGAAAGGGCTCTCCCTGACTTGGGTCTCACAGTAAGCAAGGCTTTCACTGAGAAGTATGCCAGGTATGTCGTTGGTGCTCAGTAGATATGTTCTATAAACTCGTTTACGACCTTCAGTTCCACTGTCATGTTATGTGAAAAGAATAATTCCTACTCATAAGAGACACTAGGAGCCTTCGTGAGAATGGTCAAATATCAGATGTGTATGAATCACTCCCCAAATTCAGAAATACGTGGCAGGGTCTCTCAGTGGAGTCCTAATGGCTCAGCATGGTCAGGGCTGTGGACCCCATGAGGGGTCACCCCTCGTGGCTCTTGTATGGCTTTGCAGCCCAGAGCTTAGAGCTGTTGAGACGTGTTTGTTAAAGGCTAGTGACCCACACCCCTGGCGACCCACACCCCTGGCCTGAGCCCCGAGAAGCTGACCTCCCCCAGCCCGGTGCCGTGGGCCTCCTCCTGGGTTATGTCTAACGTAGTACCGTGCGGGAGGCTTTACCCCAGCTTGGCTGGCGGGTTGCCTCACTGCGGTGGGGGGTGGGGCTCAGGAAGACGTGGAGCCCTCACGGCCCCCACTTTGTGTGGTGGAGTGGGGTCTCTCTGGGTGCCTCCTTCCTTAGCGGGGTCTGCACAGGGTGAGGTGTCAGCATGCTAGCCTCTTGACCATCTTTCTTTTCTTGGCTCCCCTGGCTGACCTCTTGGGGCGGGGTGGGGGCTGCTTCCTTCTGGGCACAACTCGGATCATCATCACCTGGGTCTTGCCAATGCTGTTGGCCTCTGGGGCACCTGTGGCATCCAGAAAGTCTCACCTCGCCCGGGGGTGACTTGGCTTACTCTGTTTCTGCTTTGGGTATACAAACTGGGATTGTTTATTCTCATTTTGTGGCTTTGAGCAGAAATAAATCCGTGTGAGAAGACTCTGCCCCCAGTCCCCACAGACCTTCTTCTTTGTGGTTTCTACCCAGTTTCTTTTCAAAAAATTCTTCTTTGCTCACAGTTGTGGGGCAGGGGTCAAAATATCATGCTTATTATATAAAAGCTGTGGCTTAGGGGCACCTGGGTGGCTTAGTTGGTTAAGCATCAGACTCTTGATCTCAGCTGGGATCGTGATCTCAGGGTCATGAATTCAAGCCGTGTGCTGGGCTCCATGCTGGGTGGGCAAGGAGCCTGCTTTAAAAAAAAAAAAAAAATTAAAAAAAAAAGGCAGTGGCTTATATTCCAACTGCTGCTTTTCCAACAGAAAGGCCTTTTACCTTTTTTCATACATTTCCCCACCTATACCAAGAGGGCACAAACATGACAGTGGATGGCACTGGAAGTTGGGAGGCAGTTTGCCACTAAAGGATGGTGGGTCCCTGGGTGCTGGTGGCAGTGGGCACACGGTCGTGTGCAGGTTCTGTGGGCCAGACAGTGTGTGGCTGTCAGTGCAGAAAGGACGGCTGGGTATGGGCTGGGGTCGCCCTGCAGGCCTGTGCGGGGAGGCAGGGCATGGAGTTGAGGGGTGGAGGGTGGCTTGCTGAGATGGGCCCCATGAAAATATTTGTTTTCTCTCTCCTTTTGGTTGACCTTGGGAAGCAGAGTCTCTTCATCCCCCTTTCAACCACCTATTTTGTAAGATGGTAAAACACTCTTGTCCCAGAGTTTTTAAATTCAGATGCCCGGTTTTTGGCTAAAGTTGAAGATTTAAGTTATTTAAAATGGGACATCATTATTACGGGGGAAAACTCGGAGAGCCTCTGAAAAGATGCCTCTTTTGGTTCTGCAGCACTGTTCAGTAATGCATACCTAACGTGCATCCGTAATCATGTGTCTGGAGAAGGGGGTCTGCTGTAAATAGCTATCGTCAGACGGGGGGTGAAATGTGGTTCCTTCACTTGTGGTAACAGCCTCGTGGGGCGTTGTGTGGCAGCCTGCGTTAACAACACAGCTGCCTGCAAGTCTCAGTTTTCCCTCTCGGGCTGTTGAAGCCCCACTCCCGATTCCATACGCTTATGTGAGTCTGTGTTCCTGGGGTAGAGTTCTCCTCTTTCATCCTTTTTCCTAGTCTGCCTTCGGGGCTAGACGCCCTGAAGTTTCCTACGTGAGCCGCGGACTCTGAAGCCGCTTGCCCGCGGCTGGTGGCCGGAAGGAGGGAAACACCGCGGTCTATTATTAGGGGAAGAAAATAGATCAGATGAATGACAGAGTTCCTGAAAGAGCAGAATTCACACTCCTCGCCAGGGATTACGTCAGGAGGATTGTAAGACTCGATATTAGTATGTCAGTGTCCTGTGCACTGAAAACACGAAACAAAACAAAACAAAGCAAATGCAGCCCATGCAGGGCTAGTGCTGGCATTTTGTCCTAGCAGAATGATCTTGTTTTCCAGAAGCTGCTTGTTTTTGTAAAACCAGCTAAAAACAACAGACTGAAGTTTATCCAATAAATTCATTTAACCATCGCGTATTCAGTGTTTTTATGTAGCCCATTGGGGCTAATTGTAGTGATAGCTTGCTTACAGAGACAGACTCATTTTTATCTCTGATGTGACTTTTTCTTCTCCACCGTAGAAAGGGGAAAATACCTTTTCTTTTGATAGATAGTATGTAATTCATCCTTTTTTTTTTTTTTTAATTGAACTGGCTAGCTTTTTAGGTGATAGAGTGTAGAGATGTTTTCAGAAATTTCAAACAAGGAAACACAGTTATTTCCTTTCAAACATATAATTTTCTTATTTGCTATCCTTTTTATATGTTAATTCATGGTATCTGGAGACTCTGGGTTTTAATTTAAACAGCATTGGTCCGCAAATCCAAATTCGATATTTATATACAATTTATACAAAATGTATAAATTGGAAAAAATGAAGTTCTTCAGAATAAGTGATTTCTGTTTGGATTTCTGTTCTTGGAGTGTTTTCCCAATTAAGTTCCATAGTGTATCTTTCGTTATATCTGTTTCTAATAGATGTGTAATGCTGCCTTGTTTAGAGGATTTCTGTTTGTTTTTAGTAAGGAGTTGTGGTCAGATGTAATATGAGCTTGGATTGGGTTAAGTAAAATTCTCTAACTGAAAAGAAGAGGAATGGCCACCACTAGAAGTACATGAATCTTCTAGTGAATTTTACGAACTCATGAAAAGTAAGTAATGATTAAATAAATGATTGAGATTCACTTGTTAATTGAGAAGTCTTTCTTCAACGTGCACGGAATATGATGGAAACCTGAGCACTATGGTCTGGATACTTTATGAACATGCATTTTAAACAGGAGTATACTTAGGTATAAAATCTTTATTCAGCTTTGGTACTGGCGAGTAGGTTTATTTTTTATTTTTTAAAATTTTATTTATTTATTTGAGGCAGGCAGACAGAGGAAAAGTGGGGAGGAAGATCAGAGAGAGAGGAGAGGCAGACTCCCAGCTGAGCAGAGAACCCAGCATGGGGTTCAATCCCAGGACCCTGAGATCATGACCTGAGCTGAAGGCAGATGCTTACCCAACTGAGCCACCCAGGCATCCCCTGGGAAGTAGGTTTAGTAAGAAAAAAATCTGACATTAAATTTTTTTTATTTCTGCACATTATATGATTGTATTTGTCCTTATTGGAATAGTCTGCCACCGAAGGCTTCTAAAGAGTAGAAACATAGTGCATGTACCTCTTTAGAACATACAGTATTTAAGTAAAAAATCAGTTTAATGATGATTGTGAAAGGGTATGAAGGTAAAGCTGCTGATTATTTCCAGTCATATTGTATAGCAGGTGTTGGGGTTCTGTCAGTGTTGTCAAGGGTGTTCTTGAAGGGCGTGTATGAATATGTCATGCTCCAATGTTACGTGTTGGAAACAACTCATTCTTCATTGTGTTCCGCTAGTTTTGATCTTTGTATTCAAACCTTAGAAGAGAGGGGCTTTCCTGCCATCTTTGTTCAAAAGGTTTTCCTTACTGTGTCATTGCTGAGGGAAGGCTGAGGTCATGCCCCAGCCCCCTCGGGTACACGTGTACTGTTCCCTATATTGTGGTCATGCTTGTACCTCAGGTAAGTCTAGGGATGGTTCAGGTGAATTCTGTTGTGTGAAAACAAGGGAATACATGGCAGTATGGGGATGTGGTTGTGGGTGTTTTTTGTTAGTTTGTTTATTTTTGTTTGTTTGCTTTGTTTTTTTAAATAAGGAATGAGAGCTGGTTCATTGTTAGTGAATCAGAAATTTCTCACTTCTCTCTAAGGCTTTTGAGTTGCTTTAATTAAAGAGTGTCCTGAAATTGCTAAATGAACTTTCATCTGTTTATCTGTGAGAGTTTTGAGCTGATAACGTGTAAGCCGAATAGAAATGCAGAAACGAATTGGATTCCAAGGTTGATACAATGCTCCATCCCAATTTCGACTTAACTGTTTTAGTCCTCAGACAGCCTCCCTGTTCTCTTCAGTTGTCTTTCTAATAGGAAATGGTATATATTCCAGAATGAAGAGATCCATTTATGCTAATACTGATTTTGGTTTATATATGGTGAGTCTTTGAAAGGTTTTGTTTATCCAATGGGTTCTCCTGGTTCCCATTGAATGGAGGAAGAGCGAGAACTGCTTCGCCAAAACCTCTTGCTTTCTAGTGACAGCGAATTCGGAATAAAATAAATCTGGGAAAGAAGCATGAGCATACGAATGGAATCTGTGGTTACAAATGGACACGAGATTAGCTGCTTGGGTTGTTGATGGAGTTAAAAGAGTCATATGTTGGTTGTTGGGGATGCAGGCAGTGTTTCCCTGCAAAAATATTTTTGATAATAAATTGGTCGCATTTGAGAGCAAGGAGTCAAGAACATCGAAGGGAGGCAAGATCGTACTGTGTGCCAGTGGTGGATGAACTGCGGATGTATTTCATGGGTGGGTTTCTGAACAATGTCCATGTTTTCTTCTTGTGTTTAACTCGATGTGAGTGAGGATCGTGGTAGTGGTTACAGAGGTGGTGTATATGTGTATGTTATACTTCTGGTGCCTGGCGTGAGGGTGGTAGTTCATAGTAGGTACTCAGTAAGTATTTGTTGAATGAATAAATGAAGTGATAAACCTAGAAGTTCATTCTATAATGCAGAAGCAAAGATAAGCTTGTTCAGTACAGTGGCAAGGAGAAGGCCAGGATCCTATGTCAGGAAAAGCTTCCTAAAGTCGAGCTCCCAAAGATTGCTGCAGGAAGCAAGGGAAGGGAGGGAGTTCAAGCAGAGGGTGTGGTGGAAATCCTGGAGAGGGCACTCTGATATTTTTAATGGGTCGTTAAGCTGGATGATTCTAAAATGCTATTTATATTCTGAGATTCCATTAAATATTTGAGCATCTACCGTTTTTGTAAAACGATGTATGAGTCATGGGAGGATGGGTAGTGGGTGGACATTCAGCAGTGTGAAACGTGACTAAAAAACAAAAGCAAAATTCAACTGAGTAAATTTTAAAAATCTTACTGGCTTTATTCAGTGATTCATGAATTGGGCAGTATCCCATCTAACTGATGCAAACTAAATTAAGATACTAAGTCTTGGTCTGGTGACGTGGGCTTATTAGCACAAGTGACTCCTGTTGTCTCCTTCTCTGTCTCTCTCCACAATTGAGATACCTCCATATGCTTGATCATTTTGGTGGTAAAGTAAAAAAAAAAAAAAAAAAATTTTGGAAAATAACAGACTATAAATATATAATGAAATTCACAATATTCAAACCATTTGTTCATTCAGTAAATATTCAAGTGCCAATAAACATTGTAGGTGCCGGCGTTGTCTTTGTAGCTGGAGAGACCAACAGAACCGTGGAGGGGTTTTGGGGTTGAGTCACACCATAAAGTGTTTATGGAAACACAGTGAGGGGCGTGGAGTGGGAGGAGCTAGGTTACAGGACTGGTGGGGCATGCTGCTGGACAGTAGCAGACCTTGGGGAAGTGATAGTAGGTGAAAACAGAAAGGAGGCTGGAGTCCTACTGTGGTTGACCTGCAGTATTGGCCTCCTGTTGAGGTGTGAGCGGTGTAATTGAGTTTGGAGGGAGAGGTGCGTATGGCTCTAGTGGGTTTGAGAGCGATGCCTCTGTCAGACAGAAATGTTGAGTAGGTAAAAAATGATGTACTCTTAGACATGTGGAGTTGGATATTTTGGAGATCCAATTGGAAATAACCAGTCATGGAGATATCATATCCAAAAAAGACATTTGAAGTTTTGAAATGTTACCTGTTTTGAAATGGCTCATCTGTTTGCTGATTTAAACATGCATTTGGTTCATTTTGGGTCTGTTCTGTTCTGGGTTCGTTTTCTTTTAAAATGGATTCATAGGCATTTACCAGAGTGTGAGTCTTCCTTTTCTGAGATGTCACTTTCTCATTTCTACATGAATTGTGACTACTTTGTCACCGTTACGGAAGTGTTCTCACATGCTGGCTTCACTGGTGCAAAATGTCACTTGATGTCACCAAGAGTTGTGAAAAGCTATTTTAAGTGGGGTGGAAAATTTTAGTTTTTAAAGGAGTCACTGGATTTTCAGAAATGCGAAGGATTTCTGTAGAGCTTGGACATTTGTGTGTTCTCTAATGCTGGGATGTCATAAGTTAAATGGCTTTGGATTTTATTCTCTTCTTTGTTTATAGGTAATTATTAGTGGAACATCACTGAACACTTAGTAAGCAAATAAAATTGTATGTTAAGTTCGTCACATTTTAAAATAAAGACTAGGAAGCCTGAATATTAAAGGAACTGATAGAGGAGCTGTGTTTGTTATTGATTGACAAATGATTGCTCCAGGATTATGGGTTATAGAGGTCATGGTTTTGAGGATCCTCTGTTGTAATTATATAATTTTCGCACAAGAAAATGTAGCTGAGTACCAATGTTTGTAGAGGAGGCATAGCTAATACTTTAAAATGTTTTCCCTTTGAATTAATGATTTAAAAAAATATTTTTGAATTAACTCTCTGCCACGTGTAGGGCTTGAACTCTCGACCCTGTGATCAAGAGTTGCAGGCTCTATCGACAGAGCCAGGCTGGCACCCCTAAAATGTTTTCCTTTTTAGAAAATTTAAAACCAAATCACATTTCTTTTCATTCTACCCTTTTACATTTTACATCTTTTACATTTTTTACACATTTTACCCATCATGTCATCTAAACTAAGAAATTAAAGTGTCTAAGAATAATAATTTAAAGGTGTAATTTTGATCTCTCCAGGCTCTCTGAGTCCCTGGAGTATAGCCGGGATGTCTTCGAAGGTGGCTGCCCCGTTTGTGAATTTACATTTCTAAAGCCCATCCTATTAAAACTCTTCCTGCAGACCCACTTTTGTGGTCTTTCAGTTTGTGAAACAATTAATTTGGTCTGTGGGTCAAATTACTAGTTTATTTATAGACAAATTGAAATATACTTAAGATAATTTCTTTTTTAAAAAGTTACATAAAAAATCAACTGTATTACAATGTTTTAAATATTTGTTAGACATTTAGATAATCTGTTAATAAATTCTGTCATTCTGAGTTTATTACCCTTGAACACTAAGCTTTTTTTGGGGGGGGGAGGTCTCACCCTGGTTTTCTTTGAACTTTGTAATTTTTCTTTCTTTTTCTCTCAGTCTTCTGAATACTCATAGAGAACTTCTGGGTATTCTCAAATTTGCAATCTCCAGAGCTTCAGCTCTTATTAACTCTTCTTCAGAGCCAGTTCTGAAATAATTTCCCAGAGGTTCCTGCCCCTTCCTCAGAGAGAATTAGTCCTGTCCCAGGCAGTGGAGCAAAAGGAGAGAGGTCATAGACTCAAATGACTTAAGTCGGTTGACTTAAAACATCAGGAGCACTGTTTCCAAGAAGAAACTATTTTTATTTTTGTTTTTTATTTTTTTAAAAGAATTTATTTATTTACTTGACAGACAGAGATCACAAGTAGGCAGAGAGGCAGGCAGAGAGAGAGGGGCGGGGAAACAGGCTTCCTGCCGAGCAGAGAGCCTGATGCAGGGCTGGATACCAGGACTTTGGGATCATGACCTGAGCCAAAGGCAGAGGCTTAACCCACTGAGCCACCCAGGCACCCCAAGAAATAATTTTTAAAGGGGGAAGAAAGTTTTTTGTTTTTTCCTGTCTTCCAATTTAGCTGTTTGCCTTTGAAACCTAGATGCGGCTGGCAAACACACACATATGGGTGTGTGTGTGTGTGTGTGTGTGTGTGTGCATGTTCTCACGTTTCTGTGTTTATCAACTTTTCCTGTAAGGATGGCCTAGCAGTGTATTTTTAGTGCTTGCCATAGTTTCAGTAACTTGTATAAATTGGTTAATAAAAGGGTCCGCTTGGCATTATAAACCTGCAGCTTGTGATGCCACATAATTTTAAAAAGCAAATTTAAAATAAAAATTAACAAAGCTTAAAAAAAAAAAGATGCAAAATGGTTGTTGCACATTGACCTGAAATGATTTCCTCCATAAACTCAGAAACTTGGAAGCTGAGCCCGTAGAATACTGGACAGAAAACTATTTTTTAAACCTTTTCTTTATTCTACAGGAAATGAAGCTGTTTGCCCTTTTCCTGTGGTGCCATATTGTCTGAATTTTCTTCTGTCTTATAACAGGCAGAAAGAGTAAGGAGGCCACACATTTGCTAATCCTCCTGATGCTATGTGGTGCTGTGTTGTGGGGTGGAATAATTATGATTAATTGTAAGCCGGACCATGTGCATTTCAGGGAGTGGATTGTAATGAAATAAAACTTAATGATTTTAACATTGTGCTACTGGTATGTATTTGTGATGCATAGCTCTGGTCCTACAAGATAATACCTTGTAATTGCACAGATGTTGTTGAGCTCAAATTTCAAGTCATAAAAGTTTTGCAACTGTTTTTTAATGAAAATAAGGTTTTATTTATCTTGGTACTTAACAAATTAGACCTAAGAAAGGTGGAAACTAAGAGCCGAATCACAAAGAAAGCAGGGGGTCAGTAGCACACATGTACACACGCATTAATCAGGATACACTTTTACTTTCCTATATATTGTTCACTTTACTGTGTTTTTATACTGTTTTATAAAAGTGCAAAAATAATTATAAATTAATTTAAAATGCTTGAAGTGATGGTGCAATTATGGGTTGATTCTGAGCATGCCTTTAAGTTTCGGGGAAAAAAGTCACCTTGTGTGTTGGACATGAGGTACACATACATGTTTATTAACATTTGTACTACAGGTAGCTTTGGTTGGTTTATTGTCATCTGTGTGGGCTTAGGTTTTGTATAGCTGCTTGGAGAATTATGTACATCACCTTAAAAGCTTAATTTCACTTTTATTTAGGATGAATTAGAATCGTTTATTTGATTGTCTGGTCAAGTACTTTCACCTCCCCTTCCCCTGTTCCCCAGTTCACCATTGCTTGTGTCTTGTTCTCTTACTACTCCCAGGATTAGAATGATACCCACCTTGCTGCGTTGCTGTGATGATTAACAATAATTGTTTCCATTCCTCACGTCTAGTACTGGACACCAGAATTAAAAAGCTTTCTGCTATCCATTATCTGATTCCTGCCCTTTGGGGTAGGAATGCTTGACAGCAATTCAGTAATGTGGCAGGATACAAAGTCAATGTCCAGAAATCAGTGGCTTTCTTATACACTAACAATGAAAATACAGAAAGGCAAATTAGAGAATCGATTCCATTTACTATAGCACCAAGAACCGTAAGATACCTCGGAATAAACTTAACCAAAGAGGTTAAAGATCTGTACTCGAGGAACTACAGAACACTCCTAAAAGAAATTGAAGAAGACACAAAAAGATGGAAGACCATTCCATGCTCTTGGATCGGAAGAATGAACATTGTTAAAATGTCTGCCCAGAGCAATCTATACTTTTAATGCCATTCAGATCAAAATTCCACCAGTATTTTTCAAAGAGCTGGAGCAAATAATCCTAAAATTTGTATGAAATCAGAAGAGACCCCGAATTGCTAAGGAAATGTTGAAAAACAAAAATAAAACTGGTGGCATCACGTTACCTGATTTCAAGCTTTACTACAAAGCTGTGATCACCAAGACAGCATGGTACTGGCATAAAAACAGACACATGGACCAGTGGAACAGAGTAGAGAGCCCAGATCTGGACCCTCAACTCTATGGTCAAATAATCTTCGACAAAACAGGAAAAAATATCCAGTGGAAAAAAGACAGTCTCTTCAATAAATGGTGCTGGGAAAACTGGACAGCTACATGTAGAAGAATGAAACTCAACCATTCTCTTACACCGTACACAAAGATAAACTCGAAATGGATAAAAGACCTCAACGTGAGACAGGAATCCATCAGAATCCTCGAGGAGAACATAGGCAGTAACCTCTTTGATATCAGCCACAGCAACTTCTTTCAAGATATGTCTCCAAAGGCGAAGGAAACAAAAGCGAAAATGAACTTTTGGGACTTCATCAAGATCAAAAGCTTCTGCACAGCAAAAGAAACAGTCAACACAACAAAGAGGCAACCCACGGAATGGGAGAAGATATTTGCAAATGACAGTACAGTTTTCCAGATTAGGAAATGAATCATCATGTTCCCATGGCTTGTCCCAGGTTGCACACAGCTCTTAAAAAGTTGAGGTAGGGGCGCCTGGGTGGCTTAGTGGGTTAAAGCCTCTGCCTTCGGCTCAGGTCATGATCCCGGGGTCCTGGGATCGAGCCCCGCGTCGGGCTCTCTGCTCAGTGGGGAGCCTGCTTCCTCCTCTCTCTGCCTGCTTCTCTGCCTACCTGTGGTCTCTGTCTGTCAAATAAATAAATAAAATCTTTAAAAAAAAAAAAAAAAGTTGAGGTAGGACAATGCAAACAGAGCACCCAGCATCCCTCTCATGGTGTTGTCATTGTTCTAGATCCATAATGATCATTTGGGGGAAGTCCATAAAGAGCTGAAACCCATTTTTTTTAAACATTACATTGTCTCAGGCTGGATTTTTTGGTTTGTTTTGTTTTTGTTTGTTTCAGAATCATGGCTGTCCTCTTCCTAATGGATGATATCACTGACTGATAGGGAAGATGTATCTATATTTAAGGATTTGGGGGTCTATTTGGAAAAGGATTTTATATATTGAATAATTTTTGATTTTTGCATTTTTAATGCATTTTCAATGTAGCTTTGGAATACTTGGGCATATACACACACATTTCTAGCTTATGCCTGTGTTTAGATATTGCTTACACACTATGTTTATACACACACACAGACACACACACACACATATATTTTTTAAGATTTTATTTTTTGTCAGAGAGAGAGATTGATCACAAGCAGGGGGAGTGTCATGCAGAGAGAGAACCAAGTTCCCCACTGAGCAAGGAGCTGGATGTGGGACTCCATCCCAGGACCCTGGGTTGATGACCTGAGTCAAAGGCAGATGCTTAACTGACTGAGCCACTCAGGCGTCCCACACGCTATGTTTATGGATACATACCATCTTTGAGCCTCTTTATTTTAAATGTCAGACATCAAATTTATTTTCCATCCTCATGGACACGAATTAAAATAAATTTATAAGTTTTCAACACCCCCCCCCCCCCCCCGCAACACACACACGATTTCCTTGTGAAAAATTGTATGTTGAACCTCAGGAATGGTAGAATTCTTGAGGTTGGCCCAAGGTCCAGTTTTTTCTCTGGATTTCCTATAATTCTATTCTGACTTGTTATATTAGAAGTTTTTGAAGAACGAATTTTGAAAATGGTATTAATTTTGTGATTTGCCTAGTTAATTTTTCTGGCGGTATATGAACTTCAGTTGAAAGACTGTTAGGAAAGCCTAAAATTTCTCCTTTTGCTTCTTTCCCTAGATTTCCTCTGTGTGTGACTTCTCTGTGCTCTTTTTGGTGGCATGGTATTTAATCTGCTCCTCCTTTCAGTTTTGTTCAGATAATGCTCCATTAGATGTGAAAATTTCCTGGAAATACAAAATATCTCTTGTAAAATATTTGGTATTTCCAGGAAATTTTCACATTTTGACTAGCTTATTTCCTTTCCATTTTTAGTTTGAGGACTGTGGTTATTTAACTGTGTAGGAACTCAGCTGCTAGGCAAGGTTATGGCACTGACATGTCTACTATAAGGTACAGAGTTGGGATGGAAATCATTCAAATTTGTACTACCTTGCATTTTACACATAACTAGCAAACAATGAATACCTCTGAAAGCTATAATTTATTTTCCCTGCGCACCTCAGAATTTTACTTTACGTAGGCATGTAAGCATTAATGAATGTAAGAATAAACTGGTCCTTATTTTGCCCAATTCCAGATTCATGATTTTTTTTCCAGTTTTAGGACTGAGTTTGGCAAGCAATATGAAAATGGACTGTTTTTAAGTCTCTTAAGTTGTTCAGGGACTAGGATGTTTTTATCATTGAGGACTTTAAAAAAAAAAGAAAAGAGAGGCGCCTGGGTGGCTCAGTGGGTTAAGCCTCTGCCTTCGGCTCAGATCATGATCCCAGGGTCCTCAGATCAAGCCCCACATGGGCCTCTCTGCTCAGCGGGGAGCCTGCTTCCCTCCTTCTCTCTCTGCCTGCCTCTCTGCCTACTTGTGATCTCTGTCTGTCAGATGAATAAATAAAATCTTTTAAAAAAGGAAAGAAAATTGCCCATTTTTTCCTGTTATGGCATGAATGTATTTCAGTGGGTGCTGCTTACTTTCTAAAATCATAGAAGTGTCAAAAATTTTCAAGTTTGCTATACACACACACACACAGAGTTTAGTCAACTAAACTTGCAAATATAAATGAATTTTGTATATATTTTCAGTAATCAAAAGCAGTGAGTTTTTTTTTTTTTTAAAGATTTATTTATTTATTTGAGAGAGAGAGAGAGAGAGAAGGAACAAGTGCGGGGTGGGGAGGGCCAGAGGGAGAGGAAAAGAGAGAATCCCAAGCAGACTCCCCACTGAGTATGGAGCCCAAAGTCGGGCTGGATCCCAGGACCCTGTGATCTTGACCTGAGCTGAAATCGAGTCAGATGCTTAACTGACTTAACCACTAAAAGCTATGAGTATTTGCTAATTGTCCTGTTGGGTACCATACTTTGTAAAACCTGGAGTTAATCATATAAGTGTTTGGCAGTTTTATTTTACTCAGAATCAGGAAAGGTTATGGACCGAAACGAAACAAAATGCCAGCACCACCAACATTGCCAAACAACAACAACAAAGCAACTTCTGACCTGTCTAGTGTATTCTGGGAACGCCATAAATATTCTTAAGCGAATGTAGTTCAGCCATGATCATTATATTCCTTATTAGTTTCCTCGTATTTACTCTTTGTACGTACACGCTTTTTCCCCTCCTTGATGATTGATGGCAGTCTGTGTGTGGCGCTTAGCTTATTTGGGAATATTCCTAGCTGTCCGCTCGGGGTGGATTTCCGTTAATACTGTCTGCATGAAGGTTCCGTTGTTTGAAGAGTGTCCTGTTCCTGCAGGGCTCAGGCAGGTTTTGATGCGAACTGCCTTTTTCTATTGTTTTTCGGAGCAGAGACCCAATGTGGCCTACCCGCGTGGATGGCAGGGCCTGTGTAGCGGCCAGTGAGATCAGTGAGTGCCCACAGACAAACCAGATTCTTCCTCAGGACTGGCTGCATCATTTGCCAGGCATGGTGCAGAAAGACTGTGCAGGACACTTTGTTAAAAAAAAGTGATTCGGAATTTCAGGACGTTGACAACAACGATTTAATCAAGTGTGAGGCTCTGTGCTAATGCACGAGTGGGTTTCTCCCGGGAAGCCTGCCACGCTCCTACTCTCACGGCGCTGTCTTGATTCTAATACTAGAGAGCAGAGCAGGGTAGGATTGACATAGCTTTGTGCGTCCTAAGTCTTCGAATTGGAAGCTTCCTTGCTGGTTAACCCCCGGCCCTCCCATGAACTGCAGAATGAGCTCTGAGGGGTGCTCCAGGACACAAACAGAAATGTCTGGTAGGTGTCGAAAACTGAACTTAGCTTTCCTCCATGTTCTCAACGTATTTGGAACCAAAACAGGATTGTAAAAACAGGTATCACCTAGGTTCAGAATTTGTGTAATTATTACAATTTGTGTACCACACAGAGTATCTGTTTCTTTTAATCTGTTGATTTTCCACTTGTACTTTTTTTCTCTCCTAATATCCCAGGAAGTTACTTAATTATTCAACTGTTCTTCTAGCTGTTACGCATTAAGAATTCCTATTGTTGGCACGAAACCCATCACTTAAGCCTCATCTTGGGAATGCTCTCATCTATTATTTCTGATATGACTATGAAGCGTTGCGGTTTTTAGCACATTTGTGTGTACCCCAGAGGGTTGTTTGCAAATTGGGATTGCATGTGTTGTGAATTTATCTGAAAAACGATGGAATATTTTTATGGTTTTAATGTATCTGGAGTAATGACTTTGTGGGTGGGATGGAGCGAAGCTGTCAGTTTTGAAATCTGTAAAATGCAGAAAATTTGGTCAGCCTTCCGAGGAACTTAGATTGGCCCCCAAAGAGTATGATGTGTGCTGAAGTACATTTTTCAAGTTTGCCTTTTTACCACAGAAATAATGCATCTATCTATAAATCTGGACAACTCCCTACATGTCTCAGCTGTGGTAGCGCTGTCCTACTGATAATGTTAACATTTATAGAAATGTAGCTTCTTTACCCCCTTAGGCCCATTAAAAAACCAGTAAGCTAAAAGAAATCCTGGGAAATCCCATTCCACAGTATGCTGCCTTGATGAAGGACATTGTACCAGGCATGCATTTCTACTCCAGCCTCATCTTTCTGGGTTTGGGGTAGCCATGCTCCCCTGTATCTTCCACTCCCACCACCTTTAGACACCCACCCACATGCATATCCGTGTATAATCTCTTTGAAAACTGGCCAGACTAACAAGAAATTACTTGCATTTATTGACTAGGAACAGCTTCATAACCCTCAGAGGTATATTGCATTTGGACATTTGACCTTTGCTTTTGGGGTCCTTTTTGTGAAATGAGGGAATCAACCCTTTTGATAAGATTTCAAGGTAGCAGTTTTGTGGGGAAAATGAGATAGTTTTTGAATTTCTTGTTCTTGAATGTGTCTCGGACCTTTGACTGTAAGCGCCCTCCTCCAGGATTTGGGTCTTGAAGGGACTGAGGGCACGCAGATGGTTTTCTCCGCGTAGCATGCTTTTGGTTGTTGTCTTCGTTGAAGTCCAAACAATGGCTAAAGGGGCTGAGCATCTGTATGCCTTTCTCTTTCCCCCATGACTGCTACATGTATATTTTATATTTTCCTATTTCTGTCTTGTCCTCACTTTCCCCTTCTCCTACTTTCTATTCTGGAATATATATTATGGCTCACATGGCTTCTGGTCATGAAGTCTTTGGCAGAGCAGTGAGCTCTTGGAGTTCTTTGTCTTTGCTAATTGCTTTGATAATTGTGGTTCTGTTCTGAGTTCTGAACTCTGAAAGACTGGGAGGTCCTTTCCCTAAACACAGAGGGAAGTGATCCATCCTGAATCCACTTTTCAATGTGTTCCTTTACTGTTTGTATTCCTTTTGCATTATTTTGGAGGGAACTAGGCAGAAGGGACAGTCTTTGCAGATTTGTCATTGGGCAAAGAGTATTAACCCCGGGACTCTTGGAATGTGCCGGATCTTCTCTGCCAAGGGCACAGTGCCATCATGGACAAAGATGAGCTCTTCTGGGAGACAAGAATGCAACTTTATTAATACCAGAGCTGCAAAATACTAGGTAGGCGGTCCTTTCTAATTTGAATTTACAGCCCACCAAGGCACCATTGCCTCACTCCGGGACACTTTGACAAGCTGCCAGCAAAGAATAATTTTCAAAGCACATTTATTTTTCTGATACACTCTCTCAAGTCCTATACACTCTGCTTAATTTCGATAGCCATTTGCTGCTCTGGTATGTTGACTGCTTTCTCCTTTGCATTAACCTCTCACTACCAAACTGTCCTTCACATTAAAGGACACAATGTTTTGAAATTAAAAAACCACAGCATACTATTTGTCAACTACTTTTAACTGTAGCTGACAATTTTTTAAGTACTAATGATCTTGATACATGTTTTACATTTTTTGAACCTTAGTGTCTCTTTCTGTTAATTGTAGGCATATATGGACAGTAGAGGAGATCTTAAAAAAAAAAAAAAAGAAAAGAATGTATATATAGTGGAGATTGAACAATTTTCATGAAGGTTTTAAACCTGTGTAGCTGCCACCCAGATTAAGATACAGAACATTTCCTGTGCCCAGAAGACTCCTTGTGCCCATTTTGCTAAAAGTCGGTACCCTCGCCCATTGTCCTAATTCATCACTATGGATTAGATGGGATAATATGTTATACACACCCCTGTTTCCGAATGCATTTGCTCGTTATTATGTCTATAAGATTTATCTAGGTGGTTTGATATGGCAGGAGTTACTTTTGTGTAGCGTTCTATATGATTATGGCACTTCTTTTTAAATCCATTCTAGTGCTGGTGGACATTTGAATTATTTCCAGTTTGGGGTTCCTTCACATCAGTGGTGTGCCTGATGTATGTGACCCCAGCGCAGGCCAGTTTCACACCACCTTACTAGACAACCAAATTATTCTCATTAATATTTATGACATGGAACACATAATAATAACTGCCAGGAGAGAAATGAGGTGAAAATGTTCCGTTAGTGAATTTCCAGTATTAAACATGGCAGTTAAAAAAAGACTACAGTACCAAAAAGAAAAAAAAGAAAAAAAGAAAGAAAAAAAGAAAGAAATAGATGAGTAGGTGTTAGTTACTTTTAAGTGTTTTTCCCCAGAAGTACACCTCGTATGCCTGCCCCTGTATTGGTCCATCACAGCACTGAGGAGCACAGTGCCTGTTGCTGTTTTTGCCTTTGTCCCTTTTACTTTGTCGGAATTTAGGTCCTGTTTTCGTGTTCAGTAGTTAGCCTAGCCAGATTTGTTGATCTGTCTTTGTAGGTGGTTCAACAAAAAATACTTCTTATAATTTTTAATTTTGAAAATTTTCTTCCACAGAAAGCACCAACTTCTATATAAGTAAGTGTTTAGGAAAAATTTTAAACGGGTATACATTTGGCACAGAGTCATAAGAATCCCATTTTGTGATAAATTCCAAGAATTGCAGTGTCTTTGTTCTTGGGGAATTGTTCTAGTGAGTTTCACGTGATGTCCCCACAGTCAAAAATGTTAAGTGCCATGAAAAAGTCCAAGGGCCTGCGTAGAATGACAGAACTGAAATAACTACCATATTTGTTACTGCAGCCTCTCTGCCATCATTTTAAACATTCAGATCCATGTAAAACCACAGGGGTTGGAGAAACACAGTGTACCCGGTGCAAGGTTGGATGATTTCACACTGTTAGGAACTTACTCAAAATGGGTCTGTGTAGCAGAATTGCGTGTGGTGGCAAGCCATGGGAGTCGGTGGAACAACTCCATGAGGAGAGTTCCCTGATTTAACCTCCAGGTGACAAACAGTGTTTATATTAAGGCATAAGCAACAAAAATATGCTGATTTGGATATGAAAAAACGTAACAGTAACTGTAACAATGATTTAGAACTTTGACCAATAAAAGGATTCTTTGGGCGAGGAGGTTTTATCGCTGATACTGTTTGAAATTGGTAGTAATTGGTGATATTAAAAAGGAGCCTAACTTTTAGAGGTTTTTTTTTTTTTTTTTTTTTTTTTAAGTTGTTTTGGGTCGCTTGGCTGGCTGAGTTGGTAGAGCACGTGATTCTTAATCTCAGGGTTGGGAGTTCAAGCCCCATGTTGGGTGTGGAGCCTACTTTAAAAAAAAATTGTTTCAAAATTCTCTTGCTTCTACTCCTTATTGCCTGTACCTGGGGTAGTCTGTCCCCCTCTCTTCACCCGAGCCCAGTTCTCAGTTCTCAGTTCTCAGTGCTCTTCTGAATACATGTCCCATAAGAATGTTCACATTCTTACACATGCCTACCAGTAAATATATAGCTGTTCCTTTTTTGTTATCTCCTCAGCACTCAGTACTGTTTTTTTCATTTTAGACATTCCACATGTTTTCTGTAAAGAGTTTTACCCTTCCTTTCCAGTTCTTATGCCTTTTATTTCTTCTTTATGCTTTGTCCCCCTCATTAGGACCTCAGCACAGTGTTGAACACAGTGATGGTAGTGACTTTATCGTGTCCACAAAGGGCTCGATCCCAGGACCCCGGGACTGTGACCTGAGCCAAAGGCAGATGCTTAACCGACTGAGCCACCCAGGCACCTGGTAGTTTAGACTTTAGTTATAAATGCCTGTTCTGGTATAATCTGCTGAGGAGTATGAACTGCTAATATATGTCATATTGACTTATGTCCATGATTAGGTTAATAAGTAACTTTGCTGACAAGTCAGTGATAACTGGAAGTGGATTGTGGTGTGAACCGTGGATTCAGGTGTGGTCTGAATGAAGATGAGCCATTATTCACTCACCCCTAATGTGTCAGACACTATACTCAGACCTGGGTATATAGTTTAGACTAAGACAGAGCTTTAGGATTTAGTGGGGGTTAGTTACAGCTGTGATCATTCCCAGCCATACTTGGGCTGGGAGTAATGATGGAGTCGTGCTCAGAGCGTGGTGATGGTGACAGTAAAGAAGTATATAGTCCAGTGGTATGTGGGACTTGTTTGTTTGGGGGCCTGTGGAAGGAGGAGAGACGTAGGTGATGACGGTGAGTGAGGAAGACTTCTAGCTTGACTGCTGAATATGGACGGAGTCAGTTTTGCTGCAGGAGGAGGAGCGAGAATCTTCCTGGTGAAGGGAGAAGCTGTGACATGGTTTTGTGTCGGAAACCGGTGAGTCAGTGTGCAGTTCTGGTTGTGAAGGGCAGAGGGGCAGGCTGGATCCTGGAAGCCTGTCCTCTGAGCTGCTCTGAGGAGCTTAGACTTCCGTGCTGGGCACTCTGGGGGTGGGGGTGGGGGTGGGGGGTGTTCAGAGCATCATGGCCACGAAGCATCATGCCCTCTGTTAGAAGCTCTTCATAACTCTTGACTCTTAGTAACCCCAGGGCTTATTGATGGCTTGCTGTCTCAGCCCTAGGGTGTGTTTTTTTTTTTAATTTTTATTGTTTTTTTATAGTTTTCAAATGTTTTTGGTGCCAGGGTACAAATCGATTTATTCCTGAAGTTCTTTTGTAGACTGAAGCATGCCTCATAATGGTTCAGTTAAAATACACATTTTGGAAAAAGAGCCCCACGTATGAACATTCTTTCTTCCCTCACTTCATTTTTTTTTTTTTTAAACTTCATATTATTGAGAAAGTGGTTTGGATACTTAAAATTTTCCATGAATCGAATGTTCTACTTTTTACTTTTGTTTGTTTTTAAAGATTTTATTTATTTATTTGAGAGAGAGTGAGGGTGAGAGAAATCACAGAGGGAAAAGGAGGAGACACACTGCTGAGCAGAGAGCCTGATTCGGGGCTCTATCCCAGGACCCCGGGATCATGACCTGAGCTGAAGGCAGATGCTTCACGGGCCAGCCATCCAGGTGTCCCACTACTTTTTACTTTTGAATACTAAAATACGTTATTCCAGGGTAGACAATTCCTTGTAAAACAGCTGAAAATTTAATATCAGTCTGACATCTGGTGCTGATTTCATGTTCCAATGTTTTATTCGTATTTAAAATTCCAGTTTCCCTACATTTGTGATGTGTGTTTTTCATAATTGTATTTTTGTGTTTTCCTTTCAGTAGGCATTACTAAGCCTCACCTTCATTTTTCAGGAACTTCAGAGATCCCTTCTGGCTCTTCAGAACATACTGGAATTTACTCTCTTTCAGTGTCTTGAGTAGATGATATGAATATGAGTATAATAAATATATAATTAAATATAATCTTAGCTGAAGATTTCTTTTCAACTCTTGTAGATGGATATTTGTGGGTAATAGTTGTTGGTTGTAAGTTCATTTTTGAAGTAGATAAATGTCTTCAAAGTGAAAAAAATATTTTGGAGTTCATGGGTTATGGTTTGCTAGGTTCTTAGATGGGTGCAAGGATGTAACTACTTTAGAATCATAACCAAACAAAAGAGTAATTGACCCTCAAATGGCAAAAATTTGGAATTGTGTGTTCTTTCAAGAGCAGTTATTTCAGATTAATTGCTTACGAAGGTACAGTCAGCTTTCATGCTTCCGGAGACAGTGATTTCCCAGCTCAGCTCACCAGAGAATCAACTACGGGACAGGGTGACTGGGGAGAGTGCCTTTCCTGGTCCCTATGCCCAGAGACTTTGTTTTCTACTTTTCTGATTGCCACATGTGTACTCCAACTCACCTCAACTGTATCTTCCCCACCCTTAGAAAATTAGATTATTTCTTACACTGATTTTCCCTGAGAAGCAGAGTTTTAAAGAAGAGCATAGTGAAAATTGTTTTTCTAAACAAAGTGTTTGTCTCATTAAAATTTGGGATAATTTTAAGCAAACCACCCCCCTCCAAACATACAAATAAATAACATGTTACATAATATATAGCAATATTATATAAATATAAGCAAAACCAAAAAATTATTAGGAAATTATAAACATAGTAGAGGAGGTACAGTTGTGCCTCTGAGGGTCTCGGTTCTTGTAGCCCCTTCTGCTGCCCTATCCTGTTATCACCACAGATCCAGAGCTACTGAGAAGACCAAGTCTTTCCCAGCTGTTCTTATGCTAGTATGATCTTGAATGCCTGACAGCTACTAACTTATCCTTACTCGAGCTTAATACTCCAGGACTTTTTCCCTGACCATCCCGTTAGGCACCTAGAGACTTTTGGGGTTTTCAGTGTTTCTCTGATAAAGCACATTCTTGGAATTTCTTTGGCTCTAGGGGTGTAAAATTTGTCCTCTCTATATTTAAACTCTACAGCTGGGAATGATTTCTTATTTATGTGTCTAAAGCTTGTTAAATCCCTACTCTCTTTAGCAGTCTCTCTCTAGATTTAAGATTGAGATAATATTTTAAAGATTGCACGGCAAGCCGCTGGTGCTCTTTGAGATTGCTGTGTGAAAGGGATCCACGTGCCCTTACCTTCCCCTCTCCTCTGTCATTTTCCCAACTCTGAAATTGGGCTAGGCACCAGTGGGGTGAGTTCACATATTCTACAGGGCTTTGTCAATTTGTGTATATGTAAGAGAAGGAAAGTCTGCATCCAGTTATGTTCACACGAGCACATTTTCCAAAAAAGGGGGTTGTTAAAGACTAGGGTTAGATGAACATTGCACACAAACTTGAGTGTCCCTGAGGTCATCTGCACTGATGGGCCTAATCTCACCCGATCTGTGGTGACTCCATGGTATTGAACTTGTATTAGATACTGGGAACAAGAGCAATAATTGGAACAAAATTTTGTTCTTAAAAGGTTAATGTGGTATCTATTTCCACTTATAAATTGGTTTTTATGGAAAGAATTAGTATGCATCATAAGGGTAAAATAAAGTTTTTATCCTCATCAGTTATTTGACATTTGAACAAGATAGGAAAAAGAAAACCAAGATAGTTCTAATGTATAAACTGAGAGAATGTTTTTAATCTAAATATTGAGCTCTTTTTATTTGAAATAACTAAGTGAGGGTCACCTGGGTGGCTCAGTCTGTTCAGTGTTTGCCTTTGGCTCAGGTCATGATCCTAGGGTCTTCCCCAGGGTCTTGGAATGGAGCCCCGCAGGGGGGCTCCCCAAATGCTTCTCCCTCTTCCTCTGTCCCTTCCCTTGCTCATGCTTTTTTTTTCTCTCTTTCTCAAATAAATAAAATCTTTAAAAAAATGAAATAACTAAGTGAAAAATAAAGTTTTATTTTGTGTCTGTTTCATTGGAAAACATCAACTGACTACACTACAGCATACATAAACTAATTTTTCTCCTAAAAGGTGACTTAAGTTGTGGTATCAACCTCCCTCCTTTCTTGAAATAGTTTAGATGGATAAGACTGAAAAGCATTACTGTAATTGGCATTTGGAATGCCATTACATACATATGAACAAAAGTAAGAAAATGTAGTGAAATCAACTTGAAATTTAACCAAACTGGAGACATCGTGTTTTGTAGGGTGCCTTATGGGGTGTAGTCATAGTTTGTAGTAGATTTTAAGAATTCTAGTTGCAAGCCAAAAAATTTTATTTTTAGGTTTCCAAAGGATTTCTTTAAAACTCTGAACGGACATTTAGTAAATACTTGTGCCAGTATTTTGCAAGAGAAATTTCTATTGTATACTGTATAGTATTTTCAGTTTTTTAAATCTTTTCCATGCTGAGAGAAAAATAAATCTCTTACCCCTCTCCTCGATCCCACAAGAATGAGCTTTTAAAATTTAATCAGAGGCCCTTTTGATTTCCCTAAAGCTAGAACAGGGAAACAGAATTTTGTAAACTGTGGTTTGAGTCTGACATCCTAATATATATATATATATTTTTTTTTTAAAAGATTTTATTTATTTATTTGACAGAGATCACAATTAGCAGAGAGGCAGGAAGAGAGAGAGGAGGAAGCAGGCTCCCCACTGAGTAGAGAGCCCGATGTGGGGCTTGATCCCAGGACCCTGGGATCATGACCTGAGTTGAAGGCAGAGGCTTTAACCCACTGAGCCACCCAGGCGCCCCACATCCTGATATTTTTAAGGAATAGTTTGATTTTTAAGCCTTAAGAAGTTCTTATAAATTCCTGAACTGTAGACCTCCAACTTCAAGTTTAGTGTTTTTGATAAGCAAATTAATAGTAACAATAGTGATCGTATCCTTTACTGTGTGTCTACTATTTGCATGTCTCTTTCCTAGGTATTTTAAACACTGCTCTCTTTTTCAAGAGACAGCTCACTGGTGCTGAAACTAAAATAAAGAAACTATACCCCAAGAGAGTCACCTTGCCAAGATGCCCCAAATCCAAGTGCCAGTATTAGGATAAAAGCCTACATCTGACTTGTTTTAAAGCCCATTGTCCTTTTACTGTCCTCCTCTGCCTTCAGGATTTTTGGATAGGCTAATCCTATCTTCATCACACCTGAGATTACTTAGTCTACATTCTTGAGTTTTTCTGGTCTCTAGGAAAGCCAGAGAGTGAAGAGCTTTTTATACAGGCTACAGGGATATGTTTATTTGTATAAATGGGTCATGACGTTAAGAAAAATCTCAGAGAAGCCCTAAGTTAATTTTTGTGTAACAGAAATGACTGCCTACAGTATTATCAAGGCTTTCTAGAAGTTGGAAATATGAGTTTAAATGTAATAGTCATTAAATTAAGTGTAAATTGTGGGTCATTTCAAAGACACTGTTTTTACAAATTGATAACACACATATTAGGTCCTTCAAATAGCATGCTTTGATTGAACAGAAAGTCTTTACTAACAAAACATGTCCCTGTGCTCTGTATTGTCCTTAGGGCATACGGTTGACTGTTAAAGCAATAAACTTTTTCTTTGCTCTCCATGAGGTAGAAGAGAAAGCTATAGTCTGAGGGTTTGGGAAGAGACGTAAGTCATAATTGAAGGCCGTAATAAATGTAAATCCATGAAGAATGGCTTAGCTTCAAACAGTTGAGTCACAGAAACTTGTGAAACCATGCCCCAATATTCGTTTCTGGAGCTCAGATCATAGAATTATCTATCTTTTTTAGCCTTGAGATTTCTAAGGCTTCTCAAAATCTTCGTCTCTTGGCTTTTAGCAAAAAAAACCCCACAACAATATCAAGTCTTAAGTGACAGAAATGAATTCCTAAATAAGTTAAACTTTTTCAAGTTTTTACTAAATTTGAATAATAATGCTCATACAAATGATAGCTCAGGTCTTTACTTCATCAGTGGTACTGAACTAACATCCTAAATTCGAGATGGCAGGCTCTCTGTTCCCCTGTCTGGGTAATCGCTGATAAAACATTAATCATCTCAAGGTTCTATTCAAGCCCATTGATGGAAATTGTGAAATGTAATTTAGCTTGAGGAATTGAATTAATGTTTTCTAATAGCTCTGAGGTATTCAGTGATTTATAGGTTCCAGTGCTGGAAGGTGTATGTGTGTGTGCACGTGCTAGTTAATCTAAAAAGCTGATTACAAGTGATACACATTCTATATCATAACAGTGTGTATTAACTCTATGGTGACTCTCAGTATGGTATATTTGTGTCTGTCATTGTAACATTTATTTACACAACCAATAAGAAAGGTAGTGATTAAGAACTACTTGTTGAATTTTTAAAAAAACCTTCAAATGTATATGCTCATATATATGTATGCTCCTAATGTTTTTTGAAGCAGGTTCAGAATTTATTCTGATTTGATTACTTAGGCTATGAACCTCCATCATGCAAACATTAGTTTCCCCATCCATCATTTCCCTGCTTTACTATCTTGCTTTTTTCTCATCATCCACTCCCTGCTCTCTACCCCATAGCATTTTGCCTCAAACCCCCATTAATACCATAATTATGTCTTTCTTTCTGCACATTTCTTTTAAAAACATACAGTAGGATGCAACTCCCATTTGTCTTTCCTTTTATTCCCTTTTGAATCTATAGGATCAGAGCAGTTTCTGGCCTGGAGTAGGTATTGAGTAACCATTTATTGAATGAGTATAATGGGAATGGGGAGAAACAGTGTCCACGATCCTAGGGAAGTCTAATTCTGGCACTGTCTTTTTTGTGTACTTTGGACCAGTTTTATCTCTTGAAACTTAGTTCATTATTTGCAGAGTATGCATTTTTATACTTAGGTCATTGAATCGACAGAGTTAAATATGATTACATAAATAACATTCCTTATGTGTTGCCTAGAACATGGTAGACTTTCATAGTAGGCTTTGCATAGGAAGCTCTATTTGAATGTTATGTAGAGCATTCTAATAGAATGCTAGTGGAATGGAATGCATCTTAGTATTCTAGCTGAAGGGGTATGTCAGTTACTCAGTCTGTGTTTAACTTTTATCCTTGCCTTAGTTGCCACCCGAAAAGATAAAATTGATGTTCCAGGTGATTCAAGGTAGGGAGGTTGTGTCACTTCTCTTTCAGGTAATGGAGTATAGGCAAGTTCTAAGTAGTATGAAGGAAGAGTGAGTGTGTAATGCTTCGCTGGGAGTAGTGCATTATGGATCTGGAGCAATAAGTTGGGTCTGTTTTGTGGAGAGCCTTGAATTAAGGAGAAGGAGTTTTCTTCTTAACTTGGTGGATAGTCTGGGGTTCCTAAAGGTTGGGTCTGTGGTAGGACTAAAGGTTAGGATGAGAAAGTTTGGAATCTGGGAGTGAAGAACTTAATCGTGATGTTTCTAACTGGAGTATATTGGAAATCTTGGTCACTGTGTGTCCCAGGTCATTGTTAATGTTTCCCTTAGCACAGTGACCCTGTGGCTTTTCTGCTTGCATTTCCATCCATTTCATCTTAAGTCCACTGTAGCATAGAGTACAGTTTCTTATACTTGTGACTGTAGTGTCTTGTCTCCGAAGCAGGCACATTCAGATTTTAAGCTTGGCCACATTAAGTTCAGAATCTCCTAATCCCGGCCAGAATCCCTCAGCTTACCTTACTCACCCACACTTTAGCCACAGGGGTTATCTTTCTGCTCTTTGAGCCTACCATGTTCATTTCTAGAGTAGGGTCTTGCACTGGTTTATCTCCCCGCTGGGAATTCTGTTCCTTCGACTTGAAAACCATGGGCTCTTCCTTGTCTTGGGGCTTGTCTTAGGCTTGACACTCAGAGAGATCTTTACTGATCAACAAGTCATTCTCCATCACATCCTCTTTTTTAAAGTCTTACTTTACTGACACTGACTCATTAGTGTCATGTAAACTCAAGGGAGTAGCGTCTTTGGCTTGCTGTTGTATCCCCCGTGTATAGAATGGTGTTTGGCATACAGTAGATACTCACATGTTGGTTGGATGACAGAGTGAAAGAAGACATGTATACTTGTTTTTCTGTGTCTTCTTCCTCTTACTCATTCCATTTATATTTAATAAAGAACCCCAGAAAGATGACATTAGTAATTATAAACATTTGGTAATAGAGAACTGTTGGGTACACAGAGATAAAGTAAGATTTATTTATTCTTTGAAAGAAGGTCCAGGCTCAAAATGGTTGTTTCATTACTGGAGGTGGATGAAAAAGGTAGAGTGTGGTAGGGGATTGGGGACAAGCTCGTCCTCGTGACTGGAGCTGCTGGGGGCCTCTGGAATGGTGTGTGGGGCTTATTTTCTTCTCCTTTCTGTCCCTTTTACAGCAATCCTACCAATGCTCACCAGTCTCTGGGCCAGGAGCAGAGGGAGGAAGGGCTGGGAGAGATTTAATAAATGACCACAATAATGACAGAAAGAGATTTTTTACTCGGTCTGAAGTATCTTCTCCCAGTCCAGCTGCTCCTAAACACAGGGTTTAAAGATTAGCTCATGTATGTTTTAAAGAGGCTGGATTTCTATGGGAGAGACCATAAGGGACACATCCAGACTCTGTGGACATTCCCATCTATAGTTTCTTCTTTTAGGAACCATTTTAGGAATGATTCTCTTTGCAAACTAGGGCGAGTGTCTAAACCTGATCCTCACTGGCCAGGGATGTTTATTGGTGTTCTTGATGATGACGATTTCTTTGCTAACAGGAAAAATGAAAGTTAGTGTTTTCCTTGCTCTTATTTAGTTGAGTTTCCAACTCTACACCCTCCCACCCCCACGCCCCGGTTTTAAAATTATAAGTAACAGAATTATACTATGAGTCAGTGAAAATGTAGTCAACTATGGGTTACTTTTGATCACAATGTTCAAGTAAAGGATCATGTCTTTCCTTTCTTCTGCTCCGCAAGGAGAAAATTGGAAACCAGGGAAAACAGAGAAGCCACCCAGGCAGCTCTTCATGTATTCTAGAAAGAAATAGATACAAAGTAACATTAGATTTCTTGCAATTTCTAGGTCCTTTTGAGCGAATGTTCTGAGCCTTGTTCCCCCTTTAGCACTAATTTTAAATTAGATTTGGTGAATGGTTGGTCATTAGTCCCAGTTGCCATGAGCATATGACAGCACCCCCACCCCCCACCCCCCCGCTAATGTTACCCACTGCTGTCTGCAGTGATGGAGAAAAGATTAACAGAAGATTGAGAAGGGTGTTCTGCTGAGATCGTCTTTCATATAAGCCATTATTATCTCTATGTTAGTAAAACCCAGAGTGGGAACAGCAGTTGGCTTTTCATGGAGAACTAAGTGTATGAAATTTCGTAAGTTTGTGCATACATTTTGTAAGTGAAGTGATTCTGGTTGGGTGATGTTTACAATCTGTCTAAACGGCAGAAGTAGAGGTTACTATTAAGGCTATCTTATGATGACTTCTTGTCATTTTCCTGCTTCCTTCTGCTTACAGTTTCTAGGTGTTCAGCCATTAGGAATTAGGAGGAAATAATCTGTATTGCTGTATCGACACATGACTCCTGTGCATGGAATCATTTGGGGATTCTGATACGCAGGCCAGTTGCGAATTTTGAAGACAACACTTGGATATATGATTTCTCCATTAATAAAATTATGAATTGAAAGTTGATAGTTCATGGACATTGTCAGAAAGGGAAAGAAACTATATTTTGACATGCTTTTCCCCCCCTCCCCCACAGTGTATTAATTTGCTAGATCAGCCACAACAAAGTACCACAGGCTGAGTGACTTAAACAGCGGAAACCTACTTCCTCACAGTTCTGGAGTGTGGAAGTCTGAGATCAGGGTTTTGGTATGGTTGTTGCTTCTGATTACTCTCTCTTTGGCCATCTTCCTTCTGTGGGTGTTTTATGTCGCAGTTTCCTCTTCCTGTTAGTGTTGTTCTAACATATTGGGTTAAGGCTCATCCTGAAAACCTATGTTAACTAATTTCCTCTTTAAAGACCCTCTCTCCAAATAAACCATATTCAGAAACCCTGGAAGAAGACTTCATCATATGAATTTTGGGGGAGAACAAATAGCCTTTAGCAGTACTACACTTCTTAAGTGACTTGAAACGCTTGTTAAGTGAATTTAAGGGAAGGACCCTTAAATTAAGGGAATAGACCAAACATTTTATATTGATTTTTTTTTAAGATTTTATTTTTAAGTGATCTTTATACCCAGTGTGGGGCCCGAACTCACAACTCTGAGATCAAGAGTCTCATGCTGTACTGCCTGAGCCAGCCAACTGCCCCTGTATCAATTTCTGTAAAACAAAATACTTCACTTCATTAGTTACTGTTTAATCTCACAGGTTGGTTGATTTTTGTCATGTACCCTGCAAAGCATGGTATTTTTGAAAGTTCTTTGTGTCTTAATGTAGAATTACTTCTAATAGAATAGTATTCCTCCTGCTCTCACCTGGGTGTTAATATTGTCAAGATCCCCTCAAGATACAGATGTCAATTCAGTAGGTTTTGGATGGAGCCTGAGAACCAGAGTCTAACAGTTCTCCAGGTGATACTGATGCTTTTGATTCTCACATCATACCTTGAGAAGCAGGAACAGGACAGCTGCACTGTGACTTTCAGGTTACAGTGTAGAATGAAAACGTGGATCCCTTGCTCAAAAATGATTAAGAATTTTGAGACGACACAGCAGAGCACTGAACCAAGTGTAGGGAGCCCTGTTGGAAAATTCCAGTGGCAAGCCCATGGAGCCAGCGCTGAGCTGGTGTCAGAGTGCTAAAGGAAATCATCCTGGGGCACTTATTCACAACTGGCTTGTCAAATGATTACTTTTATGGGCCAGTGATAAAATCCTTCTACTTCTAACTAATCATGGTTTTACATAGTGTTTGCACAAAGCTTCCTCTCAGAACATGGGGAAGTGTTAGTATGCAGGCGCTATAAATAAAGTGAGTTGCTCCTGTCACTCTGATTATCTTTGTGTATAAAACAGAATATTACCAGCAACACCACAGTGGTTATTATACATAACTTGTCCTTCCTTTGGAAAGTTTCAAAGGAATCTGGGCCGTGACACATGAATTCCTCTGCCAAATGATGACACTTCTTCTTTGTCCTTGAGATAACACTGTACTTGCTTTTTAATGGTAGTATTTAACTCTGGGAGCAAAATTCATTCCATTTTTCTGAAGTGAAGATTATAATACTACTAATAATACAGAAATGGATTTTAAAATGCTTGGGTTACACAGACACATGTATTTGTCAGTTTTTCTCTATAGGAGACAAGTATACCAAAGTGCCGAGTCATACATCATTGGACTTGTTCCCCGTTTTCCTGCTTCCTTCCTCCCTCCCTTCCCTACCTTAGGGGAACTGTGCAGGCATATAATTCTGGAAGCCAAGGAAATATTTTTCATTTAGATTAACCCAAGAAGAAATTTGAGGTATGATGAAAGTGGTCTGAGGTTTATTCCCACTCATCCTACTAGACTGATTGCCTCTTGGTGCTTTTCCAGATCCTTGATACTGAGTTCCTTTAATCAAGTAATTATTTCAAAGAAAATGATCAGGTTTCCATAGGGTCATTACTTCCTTTGTAGTCTTGGTTCCATCTACCTTATTTCTCCTAGCTTCATTTCCAGGTATCCTATTTCTGTATCCTTCAGTTGGGGCTGAAAACAAATCTGCATTATGGGAATAATTGTTATTTGATGATGATAATCTATTTTCCTGTCATGAATATTTGAATATCATGGGATTTTAGGGAACATGGTTTTTTTGTTGTTGTTGTTGTTGTTTTGATAAACATCTTGTGGAGGATTCTGATTCTTCGTCTGGAAATTTTATAAATGATGTATTAACACAGCTCAAAATTTAAAAGTTATAAGTAGTATCTCTAAGCTACTCATCTCTTTACTTAGAGGGACTGTGTGTGTGTGTGCACACCCAAACGTATGCATATGTCCCCTTGAGTTAGTTTAGGCTTAAATGAACAAAGGCAAGCACCTCTCCCTCATTTTATACAAACAATAAACAATTTTCACAGTTAAACAAACCTTGTAAAAAATTACATAATGTTACGGGATTTTACAAAAGGCAAAAACTGTCAAGACTGTAAACAATGAAAGGAGAACAATTTGAATGATAGGTAGTATATGCTCAGTGATCTGAAATCATGGTCATTTTTTCCATCTTCCAGTAGAGTTGGTGCTATCTGTAGTCTTTTAAGAGTTTTGCAGACTGCACCCCCAAGAAACATTAGGAAAAAGTGTTGGGTTTTAGTACTAGAAATAATGAAGTATTAGCAGGGGAAATTTAGTATATTGTTTTTAAAAAGAAAAATTAGCATCCAGTTAGTTTAATTTCAATTCCTAATAGACTGATGAAATAACATTATTAAGAATGTGTAAACATCTATAAGATAATGGAAGCAGGACCAAAGATTTAAAGTAGTAATCATCATACAAAAACCTGATTGCTTTCCTTGATAGCTTTATAGAATTAACTTGATTTAAAAAAGGCTATAGATGTTAAATATCATGATTTTGAGAAAGTAATTTTTTTGAATTCTCACGTACCAAATTAACTGAATTGGATAAAGAAATTATGAATGTTTAATAAACTGTCCAAAGAGATAATGATTATTGAAAACATATCAAATTAAAGAGAACCACAAGATAATGTGTATATATTTTTTAATGATCTGGAAGAATTAGCTAAGCAGCATATTAATGACATCTACAGATAATGGTGAATTGGGTACCTTTTGTTTGTCTTTTTTTAGGAGTGCTCTGGGGTCAAACATGCAAGTTTAATGTAACAACAAAAGGTGTAATAGACTTCTTTGCAAAAAGCTAACTGTTGTATCTGGAGAGAACTCATAAAATCCATGGGATTGGGGAGGGGAAAATCTAGTGACTAGATGACTGTTTTAGGAAATGGGCAGTAAAATGACCATTGATTATTATGTGAATTAGATATGATCTTAAAGTGCAGTTAACCCAAGTTTTTTAGTTTATATGATAAAAATCAAGTAGTAATCTGGGAATATTGTTACATATTTTTTCAGCTTTGTTACCCAGCCATCTGTCATTAGATGTCATTGTGATTGAGCAAACCAAGAATTTCTACTGCAATAAAAAGGAAAAAAGAAAAAAGGAGACATACATTGTAGAGACACACATGAAAATTTGTGGAGCTTGATGACATTTGTTTTCATATGAATTACTAGGATACTCAACTTTAGATTACCTCAGCGCCATGTATCTCTTTTCCTTAAGTTGAGCACAGCTGCTCAGAAGAGATGAAGTGGGGCCAAGGAACTAGTGTCTGAGTGAACCTCGCCACAGTGTCCCTGTTTTACATGCGTTTAGGCTTAAGTTTAGAGAAGTTGCATTGTCTTACCAAATGTATTATGGATAGTAAGTGGCTGAAATGGAATTGAAACCCATGGGTCTTTGCTTGAAGCACAGAGCTCTCCCTTCCTTATTACACTGGAAAAAACCTTGCATTGGAATATTCTGAGACATTCTTCATTTTTGGAAGCTAATAAGGGGTATTATGTCTCCATGGACAACGAGAAGGGTAAGATTTCAGTCTCTATAAAGAATAATAGATTGCCTTTTTGACTTAAAGAGCCTCACATCAACAAATGCATGTCCACTTTGGATCAAGAAGAAATAATAGTTGGAAAAATAATAGAAAAGTGAGTAGGCATGCCAGGCATCTTTACATCTTTAAATTTGTTTATCAAGCATAGATTTTATAACCTGAGTGATACTAAGAATTTGTCATACTGTATGATTTATGTATGTTAAAGGCTCTAATCAGTAAAATATCTAGAAATGGTAGTGTTACTGATAAGAATTAAAGAGTTGGAGATGAAGCAACTAAAATTAGCCCCTAATTTGCATGGTTTGTTTTTTAAAAAACATCAATTTTATAGAAACCTGTGAGGAATTAAAGTGATAGAAAATTGCAAAGTGTGTTCTCCTGGTAGGGAAATGTTCTGTTTTCCCTTCTTGATTATTTTAACAGAGAATCAATACTAATATCCTTTGTATTGTACTTTAGTGTTTACAAAGTGGATTCACATATATTCTCATATTTCATCTCTGAATGACCTCTGGAAAATAAGGTTTCCTAATTATGCTTTTTAAGGTCTATTTCTTAACTTTAAGAGCAGATTGATTGAGCACTATTTCCTCAATTTAGAAGGTTTGACTGATTAACTGTTTGGTGGAACATTCAAGAATGCAGAGGGAAAGAAGTGACGAGGATTCTAAATAATAAAAACTACTCCTGACATAATTTACTGAATAGCAATCTCATTCATTTTTCAAAAGGCTGAAAAGAGAACAAAAACCACAGGTAACAATGGAAGCAGGGAGCATGTGTGTCTCTGATTCCGTCACTTAGAGTAGCAGCTTTCTTTCTTTCTTTCTTTCTTTTTTTTTTAAGATTTTATTTATTTATTTGACAGAGATCACAAGTAGGCAGAGAGGCAGGCAGAGAGAGGAAGAAGCAGGTTTCCTGCTGAACAGAGAGCCCGATGCGGGGCTCGATCCCAGGACCCTGGGATCATGACCTGAGCCGAAGGCAGAGGCTTTAACCCACTGAGCCACCCAGGCGCCCTGAGTAGCAGCTTTCTTGACTAACTTTTGAGAGCAGAATACTTTGAATATCTCTTTCACAAGAACAGCTTTATACTTTCTTCTTAGTTTTGTTGTTTCACTGGCATATCCCTAAACATGATTTAAATCTAATAGCATTAAAAACTCAGGTCTCTTTCTTGTTATAAATATTTTTTGGTAAATCTTTTACCTTATTGGTTAGGATGAAGTGTGGCAGTGTGTAACCCCAAATCCCCCAAATAAAAATAATAGTGGCTGAAACAGACTAAAAGTTCATTTCTCTCTTATGTAAAAGGAATCAAGCAGTCAACAGTCTGTGCTGGTATGTATGATAGCTCCAGTGTCAGAGAACCAAATACCTACGTCATGGCAGTGTCATCCTTAGCACATCATCTGAGGGTCCAAGGTGGCTGCTGGAGCATCAGCCATCAGGTTCACAGTCCAGGCAGCATAAAGGAGGGAAGAAAAAGGGCACCTAGTTTACCTTTTAAGGATGGTTTTGTGAAGTGCCACATAGCATTCTTACTTTTATCATGTTCTAGTTGTAGGGCTAATGTGAAAACAGCTTGTTGTAAGGCAAGTGCATGACTCCTCAGCTAAAAATCAGGGTTTCTTTAGCGTGGAGGAAGAAAGAATAGATGTTGGTATAAGCATGCCTCAGTCTCTGTCACATGTAGAGTATGACACAACAGGTTAGTTAGTAGTGAGGGCTTCAGTAAGATTTTGTGACTGACTATTCTTCATGTATAGATGCAGATATATTTAGATATGTGTATATATATTAGATATATATATATCTACATAAGTTTATGTATGTCTTTATTTAAATGAGTTTGTTTTCACAAGCTTGCCTTCCTTCCTTCCTTCTTATTTTCTTTAGGATTTTGTTTATTTATTTGAGAGAGAGAGAGAGCACAAGCAGGGGGGCAGCAGGTAGAGGGAGAAGCAGGCTCCCCACTGAGCAGGGAGCCCTATGCGGGGCTCCATCCTAGGACCCTGAGATGATGACCTGAGCCGAAGGCAGACACTTAACCATCTGAGCCCCCCGGGCGCCCCTCACAAGTCCTGTTTCTAAACAATAACCATAACACTAGATTTCTGGATTGCTTCTGACTACCACACTAAATTTCCAAAGTCTTCAGGAGGAAATGTAAGCAACTTGATGCCAGCATAGTTTCTATGTGATTTCCACCCCCCCTCCTTATTCCTTAAAGAAACTAAAAATTGCCTAGAGAAGAATGGGCAAAGTGCCAGCTTACCATTCCTTTAAGGGTCTAAGTTTTGGCTTTAGAGAGTAAAAGAAAATTCCAGAAACCCTCTTAAGAACATTATTATTTCTTTCAAATGTGATGTGGAACAGCAAAGGACAATATCTTTTATAGCACAACTTTTAAGACAATTGAATTGGCAATAAATTCACATAATGAAACTTCCAGCAAATCTTTATATTTCTATTGGGGAAATTCCTTGGTTCTTGGAGTAAATTTTTAAATAGTTAATATCAGCTTTGTATTCTTTATATTCCTTTAGTTGTAGAGCTAATGTGAAAACAGCTTGCTGTGTTATGAAGAATGCCTTCTAGTGAGCCAATGAATCAACTCGTGCTTGTTTCGGTTGTCAGGCATGCTAAATAGTAGTTTTTAGGCACTTGAGGGATTGCTTGTAATGTTATTGTGAGATTCTATTTCTCATCCATAACCGGTAAAATCCCTCCTTTCCACCGTTGCCTCTTACAGACCCCCAGCATGTCCCGTTCTTTCCCACAATCTGTTTTTATCTGGTTCATCTGTACATCAGGAGCAAGCAAGTCCTGTTTTCTCAAAACCCTGGATCTTCACTCTAGATTTCCTATTAAAATTTGACAAATTGATGTGTCTTTTGAGGCCTCAGTATCTTTATATTTAAAGTAAGAGGTTGAGCTAAAATACTGTTTTCTTCTACTTCCGAAATTCTAAACTTCTGTGCAATGGCTTTTTAAAATAAGCTTTAAAAAAATTCTAGAGAGCATATTTTCCCAAGAATCCCACTTAAGTGTTAGTTTACATTTAAGAATGCTATCTTTGGGGCGCCTGGGTGGCTCAGTGGGTTAAGCCTCTGCCTTTGGCTCAGGTCATGATCCCAGTGTCCTGGGATTGAGTCCAGCGTCGGGCTCTCTGCTCAGCGGGGAGTCTGCTTCCTCCTCTCTCTCTGTCTACTTGTGATTGTTCTCTCTCTCTGTCAAATAAATAAATAAAATCTTTTTTTAAAAAAAGAACGCTATCTTTAAGAAGTGTTTGCTTATTAGTTTTTTAAAAGGAATCTAAATCAAGAAATGTTTGATATTAGGTATATTATGAGTTCAGATATATAAGCTAATTTTTAACATGATGCTTAGATTTTATGAGGGGGAAAAAGCTGAAACAGAAAAATGTTACTTTTACTATAGAACCATGTTCTACATTTTCCTTTAGAAATTAAATGGTAAGTGTGTTAGATCACTTAAGTGAGACAAGGAGGAGTGATGGAGTCACCTTTTGAGTCAGCACGTAATCATGTCAACCTCTTTGATAATATTCCATTTTATTTATATTCAAATAGTATGTGTATCATTTTATTGGCAGCTGCCACTGTTCTGAAGTTATAGAAAGTGTCCTGAACACATTGTGTCTTTAAGTGGCTCCACTACTGTAATCTTTGTTTACTCTTTGAATTAAGGTGTAAATATGTGCCCACACTTGATCAGGATTTCAAACTTAAGGAATTTAAGTATGGCAGATCCCAGGTTTTTAGAATAGGTTTTAAAGATAATAGCCAGGATTAGAAACCGGAAGGGGACTAGATACAATTTTTTGTTTATTTATCTTATTTTTGAGAAGATTTTACTTATTTATTTGAGAGAGAGCAAGAGTGAGAGCACAAGCAGGAAGAGTTGGGGAGGGAGAAGCAGGCTCCCTGCTGAGCAGGGAGCCTGATGTGGGAACTTGATCCCAGAACCCTGGGATCATGACCTGAGCTGAAGGTAGACGCTTAACCAACTGAGCCACCCAAGTGTCCCCTACATACAGTTTTAAAAAAAGAGATTTCATTTTACAATTCATAGTAAATAGACTGATGCATTTTTTTTTGAGATTTTATTAAGAAGGCTTAATTGGGAGATACAAAATTAACTTCTTTGGTGAAAATGGTAACTACTATTTAGTGCCTACTGTCTGGCAATTAACTAGCCTCTTCACATTTATTTTTTTCCCTTTCATCTTTACAAAGACTTCAAAGTAGAATACCTGTTTCACAGGGGAGGAAGCTGCGGTCATCCAGGGTAAGTTGTGGAAAGGCAAAGTTGCAGGTGGCTTCCAGGGACCCTAGAGCTGGTTTGACTTTCAAGAGAAAGTACCCTTTCAAGAGAGTACTGAGGGATATCAGGGATAATTAGAAAGGATGTTGCTAAAGTAGTTTAATAATTTGCTTTCTTGATTAATCAGAGCGCTTGAAACTGTATATGCTTAGCACATTTCCCCCTTTCTATCTACCTCAGAACCTTTCCCCATGAATAGTATAAATTCACCCTAAACTGATTCAGAGAAATCAGAAAATAAAAATTGTGCTCACATAATAGCCTGATTAGCATATGTAATTCAGTACCTCCTGATACTCTTAGGAATGTAAGGCATGTGTGTTACCTCAGGGATTGAGTGTGTTTGGAAAGTTGGAAACATTGAGTGTGAGTGGGTAAAGGCACAGGCTTTGTAGACATAGAATCTGGATTTGAATCCTGGCTCCACCAAGTACTTGATATGTGAGCCCTGGAGTCTTGGTTACTTCATATGTTAAATGGGAGGTTGGGACTCCCCTTCCTTGTCAGGTTAATAGGAGATCCTGTATCTGGATGACAAGCATAGTGCTTGGTAAAGTGTTAGTTGCTCTTGTTTTTTAAAATGTGTTCTTTGATAATTTTATTGTTCTTTGCCATGGGAATACCTTCCCATTTGATTTAAGAAAAATGGCATGTTTTAAGAATTTTTAAAGAAATAAAAATTTACTCAATACTGGGAGAATTTTTATAGCTTGTTTAAAAAAAAAATCTGCCGAATTCTTCTCAATAGATTTTTTTTGGGGTGTCCCTAGAATATGATTAGTTAAAACATTTTTCTTTAAAAATTTTCTTTTCAGGAATTTCTGTGGTATTTTTATTGCACAATAGTTGAAGTATTTTGAAGAGATGTTCTGTTTTTTAAAAGTTAATTCTGATATCAGTTGACACATTAAGTAATGATTTCTATCTCCGAACAGCATAGTACTCTGATTTTAAAAACTTTAAAGAAATATGTATATATATATTTATTCATTTTTTTCCCTGGTAGTTCAATGGAGTTTTTATTGGGAAAAATTTCTCATTCCTGTTTTACAGACAGGGAAGATGAGTCGGCTGAGTCATGATACTCATCTTATAAAACAGTGATGGATTTGGGCAGAGAAGGAAAAGGGTGTGAGAAGAAAAACATCCTTGATTCTCAGTCAAATTGGATTCATTCTGCTGCACTCTGTGGTGTTCAGCAGCATGGCCAGCCATGGAAATGTTTTTAATTTTGATTCTGGGTTGTCGTATAGTTCAGTGCATGTGACTAGAAAGGTCTCTTGGGCAAAGATGCTAATTTAAGAATGTTGTCAGTCTAAATGCTCCTAAGAGGATTAAACAAATTCCACGGCAAATAAATGGACATGTTTGGAAGGTTTTTCCTCCAAGTAATTTCCAGAAAACACACACGAATCATTTGCTAAACTGAAAATACAAACGTATTAATGAGCCCAACTCACATGAATGGCCAGTCAGTGAAGGAACTTCCTCTGCAGGCTTGGGTTCCGCTGTACGAGCTGCACACCAAGTTTAATTAGAATTTATTTACAGCTAGAAGCTGCTCCTGTTTTCCTCTCCAAAGTCAGTAATGAAGCATTCCTCCTTGCCTCGTGATTAGTATTCAGAGCTCCATCAGCCTGCAGTTCAAACTCTTTCCCTTGTTTTTGTCAGAGAAGATGATGGAGCAAGGTTGCTTAGGAACACTTAGCCACACTCGCAACGGGAATTATCAATCTGTTCTGTACGTTCACCTCCACACGCAGGGGAGAAAATTGAGTTTTGCTGCTGACAACATTAATTGATTGCGAGTTGTTTTAGTGGGAGTATGATGTTGAAAACTAGATTTCCTTTCATTTTTATGCATTAGATGCGGAGAAACTATACAGTAACACGTTCCGCTGTAACTAAAATTATCATAGAGGTATCTAAATTTGGATTTGTATGTTTTAGTATTCAGATCTTGACACTGGTCAGCTTACAGGATTATCTTTGGGTTTTGGAGACTGTTTCTGTAGTGATTTCTTTGGTTTCCAATAAATGCACATAGCCATCTCCTTCAATAGAGTTCTGATTAGTGTAGTCAGGGGGTGACCCGTGATGTTGGGGGTGGATAGAGGGGTGAAATGGAAACCAGCACCATCTGGTTACCTCCAATTTGATATGGTCCAAAAGATGCTTTTGTCTCTTTCTCCCTCCCCTGCCTCGTAGCTTCTTGTCAGATAGTTGTCTTCAAAGATGTCTTGCCCTAAAATATAAAGTAATGAATGCAGTGTGTGTCTGCGGATGGTTTCATTTGACTTGAATTCATTTTTAGAGATGCTCTGATTTGGCTATTAGGAACTCTGAAAAACTGAAACAAACGAGAACATGGCTGACGAGAAAAAGTTAGACAAGCAAATAAACAAAACACCTCTCTGAGGGTAGGGATGGGTCGAAGTGGGGTAAGGAAGAGAGGCCAGAGGCAAGCAAGCAGTGCTGTCTCGTTCTGGATCTGGAGCTCCAGTCCTCTGTAGCACCTAAGCCAGCTTGTGTATTTAGAGTGTCTCCTGCCATAATATATTTTATCCAGGACTCTTGTTGAAATTAATAGATTGAGATTTGGCAGGGAGGCCTTAACTTTTACTCTTGTCAAACATCCTTAATTCTCGTTCTTATTTATTCAAGACGACACATGAAAGTCACCTGTGGAGCTTGAAAAAGCAGTGCTCGGGCTCCTGGGTGGCTCCGATGGTTAAGTGACTGCCTTCTGCTCAGGTTGTGATCCTGGAGTCCTGGGATCGAGTCCCACATCGGGCTCCCTGCTCGGCAGGGAGTCTGCTGCTCCTGCTGACCTCTCTCCTCTCATGCTCTCTCTCTTTTGTTCTCTCTCTCTCTGTCTCCCAAATAAAATACAAAATCTGAAAAAGAAAAAGAAAAAGCAGTGCTCATTCCCTGGCTTGCACTTTGCAGGGTCTGATTTAGTGGAAAAGGAAGCTGCCTGCCTGGCAAGGGTAGGCAGTTTCCTTTTCCACTAAATCAGACCTGCAAAGTGTAAGCCAGGAAACCAGCACTGCTTTTTCACGCTCTACAGGTGATATTCATGTGTAGTCTTGAACTCTGGAAAATAGCATGGAGGGTCCTCAAAAAGTTGAAAATAGAGCTACCCTACCACCCAGCAATTGCACAGCTGGGTATTTATCCTAAAGATACAAATGTAGTGATCCAAAGGGGAGCGTGCACCGCAATTGTTTATAGCAGCAATGTTCATGATAGCCAAACTATGGAAAGAACCTAGATGTCCATCAACAGATGAATGGATAAAGAAGATGTGGCATATATTTATACAATGGAATACTATGCAGCCATCAGAAGAAATGAAATCTTGCCATTTGCAACAACGTGGATGGAACTAGAGGTTATTATGCTGAGCGAAAAAAGTCAATCAGAGAAAGAGAATTATCATATGATCTCCAGGATACGAGGAATTTGAGAGGCAGAGTGGGGAGTTTTGGGGGTAGGGAAGGAAAAAATGAAACAAGGTAGGACTGGGAAGGAGACAAGCTATAAGAGACTCTCAATCTCACAAAACAAACTGAGGGTTGCAGGGGGAGGGGTGGTGGGGAGAGGGTGATTGGGTTATGGACATTGGGGAGGGTATGTGCTATGGTGAATGCTGTGAAGTATGTAAGCCTGATGATTCACAGACCTGTACCCCTGGGGCAAATAACACATTATATGTTAGTAAAAATAATTAGTAATTAAAAAAGAAAAAAATATTAAAAATTAAAAGAAAATAATAAAAGCAAGCCAACAACAACAAAAAAAGGAGCTGCTTAAGCTCATCCTCGGCCTATACTCATTCGGAAACTACTGGGAATGACCCAGATACCTGATTTTTTACAGATGCCATGAAGCTCAGCCACGGCTGAAAAGCATTGGTCCTTTAAGTTAGGAGGTCTTAAGTTACAAGTTCTTGAGTCGGGCCTGGGATTTCAGATTGCACAAAATTAGGTGGGTTGTGCCCTTTGTGTGTAAGGGTAGAAGGTGGAATCCAAAATCATGTCTCTGTCTACCAAAGTTTTTCATTAAAGCCTATTTTCAGGGGAAAAAGTCTACTAGCATCTGTGTCCTGAGGATTTCAAGTCTGTTGGAGAGTATATAGGAGATCTCATAAAATTAGTATTCTGGGAGTTTGAATTTGACTTGTTAAGAATTTGTGCATTCTCGGAATTTTGTTTCTTTAAAAATGCATTTAGGGTGCCTGGGTGGCTCAGTGGGTTAAAGCCTGGTTCCTGGGATCGAGTCCCGCATCGGGCTCTCTGCTCAGCAGGGAGCCTGCTTCCTCCTCTCTCTCTGCCTGCCTCTCTGCCTGCTTGTGATCTGTCTGTCAAATAAATAAATAAAATATTAAAAAAATGCATTTAAGTAATCCTTTTCGTGTTATGAATATGTTCCTATGTAAGGAGTCATGTAGAAACTGTTCTGGATAAAATGATTAGCGCCATTGGTATCAGAATGGCCGATGGCTCTGCGTGGGTTCTCTAGGAACTTGTCTCTTGGTTGCTGATAGTCTTTGAAAATGTTTTATTCCAAAGTTCATAGTGATCCTCTAGGCTTATCACTTTTGTGTTTTGAGAGAATAGTTATCCTGACAGGAAGGGAGAGGGAACATTCAGGTTCAGGAGTAGACAGGTTCTGTTCTTCCTTGTCTGAAGGTAGTGCTGGCATAAGTACTTTATTCACAGAGTCATAGTTTAATAAAGGTCAAAAATGTCTTGCAGCTAATTGGACTGAACTCCCTCACTTCTCATTTAAGGAAACAGAGTCTCAAAGCCTATTTTAATGAGCTTGCAGCCACATTATACCATCTTTCACCCAACCCAAAAATAGGGTAGGTCCCTGTTTCGGAGTTACATAATGTTGAATTTTGCATGCGTGTTTGATCCTTGGAAAATGCTGAGGACTTCTTGTCTCCTCTGTGTAGAGGGGACACTGATGAGTGGATCATGTGGTATTGTGTTCTCAAGGACCCAGAGGACACATAGGAATTATGGACAAACATCTTGTTCTGATGATGATCTGGTTAGAAGCTTGGAAGAACAGATGTGTCTATTATTGTAACTGAATTTGAAGGAGGAATCTAGGAGGGTTTGACATAATTGAGATCTTTAGGAACACATGATTTTTTATTATTTAGAGTAGTTCTAACTCTCAGACTCAGTATCCCCACCTTTTTTTTAAACAGAGGTTTCTTTTTTTTTTTTTTTTAAAGGATTTTATTTATTTCAAATAAGTGTCAAATACAGAGAGAGAGATCACAAGTAGGCAGAGAGGCAGGCAGAGAAAGGGGGAAGCAGGCTCCCTGCTGAGCAGAGAGCCTGATGTGGGGCTTGATCCCAGGACCCCAAGATCATGACCTGAGCTGAAGGCAGAGGCTTTAACCCACTGAGCCACCCAGGAGCCCCGTCAGTATCCCCTTTTTATAATAACTGTTCTATAACTTTTCCTTTTGGTATCCTGAGATGAAATTCGTAGAAAATAGAACCTAAGTAAGTATAATAAATAAATGGAAAAATTAAATACCTAAATTATTATATATTGATCTATAATGTTAACATTTATAGGATGTATTTGAGGCTGATTGGTGACCTATCAAAATAAAAGTTAAGTATAAAGGAAATAACTTATAATAAAACTGTCATTCCAAACTGTAAACATCAAGCTTGACCTAACTGGAAAACAGATGCCTTCATGATCTCACAACAACCCCCTTTCCCCCCAGGAGGTGGCAGATCTCCTCTTGAAGCACCCCTTGTTTAAAGTTATACTTCCTGATGGCGTTTTATGGAAAGTATATGCATGAAACAGATGCAATTCAGAAACTGTGTGGAGGCTGACTTGGTAAATTCCTTCCAAGCCACAAGTATAACAGAGCCTTGAATTCTTGATTTTAACTATGGGGGCTATTTTAAACGGCTGAGATTTTAATACCAGTATATGATATGATGTACCCTCACAAAATATGTTAAATAAGGTAAAAAACTTTGGGACTCCTTTGGGATATTAGTAGAATAGAAAATAAATGATTATTTAAAAAATTCTGCCACCCGGGAGGCCTTGGTGGCTCAGTGGATTAAAGCCTCTGCCTTCGGCTCAGGTCATGGTCCCAGGGTCCTGGGATCGAGCCCCACATCGGGCTCTCTGCTCAGTGGGGAGCCTGCTTACCCCCTCTCTCTCTCTGCCTGCCTCTCTGCCTACTTGTGATCTCTGTTTGTCAAATAAATAAATAAATAAAATCTTGAAAAAAAATTCTGCCACTCAAATAAATGTGATATTACATTGCATCATTAGCTTAAACAATTTCATTGCCACTTACTATTAATACAACTGGTAGTTTGATTTTGTCTCTATTTTTTTTAAAGAAAGAAAATAATTTTTAAAGGTCTTGTATAAAAGATTACAAGCAGGAGGGTAAGAGTCACAATGAGATGTGATGCTAGTCAGTTTCTACTTAATAATTCATCCTTATGTACTGTATTGTATTTTTTTCAAATCACATTCTTTGAAAAAAATCCCCGTATCAGTTAGTTTTATTAGTAAAACGTATCTTTTTCTTACTTAGACCATCAGTGATATTTTCAAGATACCCCCAAATTTATAGAAGGTATTGAGAGTTAATTGGGGCATCTGGGAGGCTCAGTTGGTTAAGTGTCAGACTCTTGATTTTGGCTCAGGTCACCATCTCAGGGTCCTGGGATAGAGCCCCATGTCAGGCTCCACACTCAGTGGGGAGCCAGTTGGAGAGTTTTCTGTCTCTTCTTCCCTCCTCCCCTTGCTTGCAGGGCACACTTATGCTCTCTTTCTCTTTCTGAAAAGACAAACAAACTAACAAAAACCAACCAACTAAAAAGGCTTTAGAGTTAAGAGTTCCTTGCTCTAGTAATTCATAGTTCTATATACTCAGATTATCACAGTTGAGAACTGTTTTTTCTTTGTAGAAATTATAATTTGCTTGGGTTAATGCAAGGACAGATAATTTCTTACTGGATCGAGTATAATGGTATTTGCATTCTCTCACTCAATCTAGAGTCTTGTATTATTTTTCCTAATAGGTAACTTAGAAGAACCCAATGCAAATATTCTTGTTTACCTAAATAGCTAAACTTGTGTAAATGGTGCACGTCGAGTCGGTCTCAAGCTGAATTCCTACATCAAACAGGAGAGTGATTTCCCAAGCCACTGTTCCAAAAAGTTGACTTGATGGTTCAATTATACCAGGGACATTAGCATTCTTAATTGACTCCATCACTGCTTTCTATAACAAAAGTTTCAATTCCATCTGTTCTTTTGGTTTATTATTCTTTGGAGCATCATTTGCTTTATTTCCCAAATATATAAGATTTTTGCTTGTCATTTAGAATTATTGCTAGTGTTGCTACCTCATGCTGAAGAGGAAGCCTTGCGACTGTTTGATGGCAGCTGATTTACAGTGTTTAATGCTACCTCACAGGGTTGTAAAGACCAAATGAATTAGATACATAAAGACTGGGAACAATGTTTGGCTTGTACTGGGCACAGTATCAATACTGTCAGCAGGTCATATCGTCACCATCATCAACCTGTTAAGATCGTCATCTGTACTTATCATTATTATCTTTCTAGTCAAGAAAAAAATTTCACATTCTCAGTAAATCTTTACAGAATTTTTAATAAGTTCAAATACTTTTTAAAAACCTTGGTTATTAACGGGACTAGAGGTGCTTTGCCTGTCTCCTGCTGGGCCAGCTGTTGGTGCGGGAGGGTGATTCTATGTGTCTTCTGAGCAGCAAAGTACTGCGGTTCTTCATGTGGTCTGGGCACATCTGGGGTCCTCAGACCCCTTTTAGGGGTTCTTTGGGTCACAGCTGTTTTCATAGTAATGCTAAAATGTTATGTGCGTTTTCACTCTACTTCTCTCTAGAGTGCACGGTGCATTTTTCTAGAAGCCACATGCATGTGGTGACATCGTTGCCCCGAGTGTGCTTGTGATGATGTGGGCTTGTCCTGTTTTAAGATTTTCTAGGTTTTAGTTTCTGAAATGGGCAGTATTGACAGAGATAATCCATAGAAACAAAACCTCCATGGAGGGGTGCCTGGGTGGCTCAGTGGGTTAAGCCTCTGCCTTCAGCTCAGGTCATGGTCTCGGGGTCCTGGGATCAAGCCCCACATCGGGCTCTCTGCTCAGCGGGGAGCCTGCTTCCCCCTCTCTCTCTGCCTGCCCCTCTGCCTACTTGTGATCTCTGTCTGTCAAATAAATAAATTACAGTCTCTTAAAAAAAAAAGCTCCATGGAGTTTTCAGTAATTTTTAAGGACATAAACATTACTGGAGCTTCTAAGCTTGAGTCTAACCTCATGAGGAGCAAATCACAAGTCCTATGCCCCATGTGGCAGGCCGAGCTTTACAATCCAGTTTGCTCACTGAGGCATGAGGATAAAAACTCATAAACCTGTTTTTGTGTTGTTACCCACCATTAGATTCCCAGATTTCATATCTAAAGAGGAGTGCCAATTTTAACTTTTAACTTTTAACTTTTTTAATTTTAACTCCATCCCAGAGCCCTGGAATCATGACCTGAGCTGAAGGCAGATGCCCAATCACTGAGCCACCCCAGCGGCCCAAACTGAACGTTCTTTAATTACAACAGGATTAGATTCATGTGTTTTATTTTGTTTTCTTATTTTTAGAAAATTTTATCTGAGCCTATTGTCTCTTTTTGAGGGCAAGTAAAAAAGCCCATTTGTGGCATTGATATCACCTATTCCTATTTTTATTATAATGAGGTCTTTAGTAAAGATGTGGAAAATATTTATTTATCTCACCTGTTGTTACTCGTTTTTGAGTAGGAAGGAAAGGCTTGCTTAACCAGTGGCCAGTTAATCCTCATTTGAACAGCTGTGTATGACATGTATGTGTTTTACCATTTTTCTGATAGTATCAGTTTTTTTGAAAGTGTGGTTGCATTTAATGATGTTGACTTGTGTTGGCCTTCTTTTTGAAACAACTCGCTTATAACACAGTATTATATTTAATCATTGCAAATTTATTTTGAGTTTCACCATTTTTTCTGATAGTATCAGTTTTTTTAAAAGTTGCAATCGCATGCAGTGATGTTGACTTGTGTTGACCTTCGTGAAACAACTCACTTGTAACACAGTATGATATGTAATCAGGGCAAATTTGTTTTGAGTCATTTTCTCCCTCATAATTTTAAAATACTTAAAAATAAAAACCGAATTAAATGTCTTCTGTAAATTTTATTGTAGTAATAAGATCAGCCCCTCCCCAAATCCCCATTTTTATAAAGAATGATTTTGCATTTCTCTACAGCTTTCTATATGCTGGCATTTAAACCTTAATGCAATAAAGTTTTTTTTCTTATTTTGCATTTGGTTTCATGTGGTATCTTTGCTTAGTCAGGAGAACTCTACAAATGATTTTTTTTTAAAGGGAAAGGTAGTTATTCTTCAGATATTATTTATAAAATACTGTTTATCTGGCATTCAAAAGTTTTGTATATATATTTTAGGTAGTATGAAGAGAACTTTGGAATAGTGTGGTGAGTTTAGATTTGAATATTAATACCTATTAATTATTAACCACACAGAGGAGTGATTCTTTGTTTTTTTGGATGACTGTATTAACATTTTTATTTGGAGATAATACACACTGTAAATGTAATTAAGTCTGTGTCAGTTGAAGCATTTCCTTTTCCATACTATTAGACAAAAAAGTTAAGAAAGGGAATTGGGCAATTGACATCTGAGTGTGTCCTTTTAACAGTTAAGGGAATTGAAGTTCAGAGAGGTTAATTTGCCTGAAGTCACACAGGGAGCAAGTTCGGGAGCTGCAGTTCAGCTCTCCCCTGTCTGGCTCCAGTGTCTGTTCTTTAACTTGCAAATTGCTGCATCTGGGAACAGAGTGGGTCATCCCTTGGCTCTGCCACCCCTTAGTTCCATGACTGTTATTAAATTATTAATTATTATAATGGTCTCAGTCTTAGACCCGAGAGTTTTGTTATTTATGAAAATCTGAACAGTTTTAAAAAAAATCCCTTTTATTTTTGTCTTTCCTTTCTTTAAAATCTTGTCCTTCTTTAAAATCTTATAAATATGATTTGTGGCTTTTCGGTGTAATTATCAGAGACCAGTTTTCTTCTTTATTTTAGAGACACTCTCAAAATGAACAAGGTTTTGATTCCTAAGAAAAGTTATTTTAAAATCATAATGAATTAAAGCCTCTTCAAAGGCGGTCTCATTTACCAATAATGGAAACATTACTATAAGACTGGTTGAATATAAAAGTGTGATCATCAGAATGGAGAACATTATTCACATTTATAATGCTAACTTCCACTGAGTGAATTTTGATTCAACTGTCGTGTCCCGTGGATTTCTCAAAGGCAGTTACTAACTGCCTACAAAAACTCTTCTGTTCTCTAGGAACCATAGATAACTGACTTGAGTTTTGCTCAGGGCGGCTGCAGATGGAGTGTGGAAGGGAAAGGTGAGAGAGCAGGCGTATTTGATTACCCCACAGAAAGAAAAATGCAAAGTGGATGGAAAACAGTTGGTTTCCCTCCTCAACTAGCTATCAGTAATTCTCCAGTGGACAGAACTCCATTATATTTTGTTGGATATAGAATTCTGTAACATGTGCCTTTAGTAGACTAATCATGCTCGCTAGCTAGATCCTGCAACAATCACACCCATCTCACAATTCTGAGGACAGATGGCTAGAGCATAAATCTGGAAATGGTAGTGTCAAGTCTATTGTATGATGCTTCTTGGTAAAATATTGATAGCTTAGTGTCCAGCTGTAACTGCTGGTTTCTGGTCTTCCTGTTTTAACCTTATTGTTTAAATGAATAATGCTAGTACTACTTTTAAGGCCACTGAAAAATTTTAAATTAGATGAAGTTGTCAAAGCACATAACTGATGTTTGCGTCTCTCTGTACTTGTGTTAATTAACGATTTGTGAGAAATGCTCTATGGATGAATTTAACCTCTGAATGTTTGGAATTCCGACCAGATCAGTTGTTTAATGTTAAGTCCTATCAGTGTAAGAAGAAAATACTGCCAAAGGAAAGTTTTGTCAACATTTTAAAGTATTTCAGAAATGACTTGGTGATTTATAATTTTGTAGTAGCAGTAATATTCATTAAACCCAAGCAAACATTCATACATGTTCATATATATACATAATAGATATCTTTAATATTTTAATTTAAAAGTGTCTCGATTTTTTATCATTTATTTTTATTTGATTTTTTATATTTCAGGTTTTCATTTAAATTCCAGTTAGTTGACATATGGTGTAATAGTAGTTTCAGGAGTAGAATTTAAGGATTCATCACTTACATACAACACCCAAGTGCTCATCACACCACAAATACCCTCCTCCATGCCCATCTCCTGTTTTCTTTATCATTATTTTAAAGTGAGTGCTTGTCTATATTGACATTGTTTTTAAAGAAATACTTCAGTGGATGAATATTTCATTTCCAGAACACACTTTAACTCAGTACACAGTGTAATAGAAATGTTATAGATGTTCATACTTAGGCTTCGTTGATGCCCTTTTCCTCTCCTGTGCATGAACTCGTAATCCTCCCAATCTCCACGACGTCCCATTCACTTTACTTGTTTTTGAGTGGGCCTCTGTCCTCACGGCGTTGGTAGTTTCCCGTGTAGCGATTGTTCTGAACTAGTTAGTGGGGGAAGTGATGATAAATGGAAAAGTTAAATTTTATCCTAAGATACATTTTTTAAAAATCCTGGAAGTATCTCGTTTTAGAGCTCTTTTCTTTATTTTTAATCCCTTAAACTAGCACATGCAAAAAAGTTCTATTATTTTTATTTGTTTTATTTTAAAAGATTTTATTTATTTATTCATGATGGATAGAGAGAGAGAGGTAGGGGGAGAAGCAGGTTTCCCATTGAGCAGGGAGCCTGATGCGGGACTCGATCCCAGGACCCCAGGATCATGACCTGAGCAAAGGCAGACGCTTACCTATCTGAGCCACCCAGGTGCCCACAAAAAGAATTTTAATAATAACATTTAAAGATATATTCTTAGAGCAATATTGGCCTTCTCAGCAATCCATTCAGCATCTTGTGCTTTATTTGGCCAGCTGCAGGAATGGGTAGTGCCAGCTGTAGAAATACTTGTATTAATTTGTTTGATTACTGTCTACATAGAATACTGTAGATGAACTACTGTGGAACCTTTATGCAGTATTTTCCAGTTAAAAGCAAAGGTGCATTTAGGAAAGAGAAGACACATACCTCGTTTAAAACCTGCTTTATCCTTTTTTGGTGACAGGTGAAGTCTGCATTATGATCATTTTTAGACCACTTTCTCTACCACTTTTGGGGAGACGTGCTTATTACATTTCCTTAGTAATGTATTCACGAAACGTTTTATTCCCTATACCTTGGAGTCCCCACCCTGAACCCCACCACCCCCAGGAGATCTGTGTACTTGGCCTGTCAGAAAGGGCCAAGTCACGACCATGGCCTAGTTTTTAAGGATTTTAATCTGTTATTGGAGTTAGTAAAAAATCTGTGTTTGCTATAAGATTAAGCCTCTGAGGCGATGTGTGTTTTCCCCTTTACAGAGGCTTCTAATGACCTGTTGTAGAAATGGTGCACAGACGTGCTTCATGTTGTTTTCATGTCACTTTCAGGAATTCATGTGCTCTGTCTGTCTCTGGGAAGAAAAAATTCAAAGCTTTTTGCAAAACAGAAAATTTCATTATGTGCTATGGTATTGATAGAGCTGGGTATTATTCCTGCCCCCAACCCCCTGCTGTTGACTGAGCCTTGGACCTCATGTAGTAAAAATAACCCCCTTTGCTTTTCCTTCGGGTGACCCCTGGATCCGTGGAATGCGTTGAGTTGGATTGTCAACGGTCCGTTAATTGGGTTATGTTTAATCACTGAAAATCAAGACTGCTATATTTTCTTTTTGGTAAGATGGAAAAACGTTTGAATCACAACTTTTTGTTTTTCTTTTTGTGATTTAGAATTTTGACAAATTATGAAAATCTAATTATCATAGTAGTTTGAATCATACCTACCTTTCTCCTTCAGCCCCAAACCTGGTGTCTGTTGTAAGCTTACATGTAATCTTAAAGAAAAGGGTCGCTGTCCTTCTGCGTTTAAAAAGTGAATGCCAAATACTTAATTATCTAAAGCAGAGGTTCTCAGGCATACTGTGCATCAAAGTCACTTTTTAAAAACCCAGATTTTAAGAACTGGGAATAAATGGTCTAAAACATAAAGTTGCTAAAGAGCAAGTTGTTTATTGAGTTGTGATTTAAAATGTGATTAAATCTTTTAATATTATGTCTTTTATCTGGCCATATGGTCTTCAATAGTGACCAGATGAAGAACTGTCTTGATATAATTAAACTAGCTCTCATAATTGGGTCTAATTGGACAATAAATTGTCTTAGGTTTCTGGCCAGCAATTAATATTACTGATGGTCTAAATTTAATGCTGCGTATTTGGTAGACAGTATTGCTTAACGTTCTGAGAGTGGGCTTGAGAGCCATTCTGCCAGAGCCTATCTTGGCTCCCTATGGTAATAGTTCTGTGTGTGTGTGGAAAAGTTACTTGGCTTTTCTGGGCCTCAGTTGACATGTCTCTAAAGTGGGGTAAGAGATGTATCTACTTCATAAGTTTGTTGTAAGAAATGAATTACAGGGAGTATTTGAGAAGTGTTGGTTATTTTTATTTCATAAGTACATGAAAATTATATTGATAGCTTGCAATTATAGACTTAGATAATAAAATGTGTTTACATATGCTCACAAAATACAAGCATCCCAAATGTCTATTCAATCAAAATATACATGTAATAGAAAATTCACTTAAGAGATTCAAACAATAGGGAATCTCTACTTTGCATAATTATATATCCCCAAATGGGTGTGAGGTGTTATTAGTTATGTAATTTGATAACGTTGTCAGAGACCCAGTTCCTTCTTTTCTTTCTTTCTTTTTTTTTTTTTTGTTCCTGTCCTTCTCAGCACATAGGCTCATTCTCAGAATCACAAGAGAATTATAGCAGTTCATCTTACACATTCCAGCTTTGTGAGTTGGAAACCTACCCCAAAACCCTCAGAAGAGTTCACCTGATGACTTGTGGGCTATAATTGAGTCCCTTGCCCTTTCCTAAGCAAATCCTAACATGAAATGAAATTGCAGTGTCACATAGCCATGCAGAGAAAAATAGTTCCTTGGGAAAAAAATGGAAATTCTGTTAGTGAGGAAGGAGGGTAGAATGGATATTGAATTAAGTAACATTTTCTGTTGTCGTATTTTAATAGATAATAACATTTTAATAGATACATGACATTTGTGCATCAATAAAAAGCCTATATTTGGGTCTATTTAACTTACCTACCAGAAGGTGAGTTAATTGCTATATATAGTATATATTTTCTCCTCATAAAAAGCCTTTGAAATAGAAATTATTAACTTCATTTCAGGGATGGAGAGGGTCAGTAGTCCAAGGTGATAGAACCAGTAATTGCTGACAGATTTGTGATCCTCCAAAGTTTAAGCTCTTTCCATTATAACATGTGATTTCTTATTCCCATTGGGCATCAGGATATTAGATGCTATTCTTAATCTTTATTGTAGCACTGATTTACCTTAATTATTTTTGAAGACAGGTATGAACAGATTCTATATAAGATGCAGTGTTCTCTGTTCTTATATTAACAAAATTTTGAATTAACTGTTTCGTTAAATATAAATTTGATATAAGAATTTGCAAACTGCTTCATAATATCTTATGCAGTAATATTTAATTATTTCTGTTTCCCTGTGACTCTAGCAGCTCCTTCCGAAACACCTGTTTTGAACTTTAATTTTCAAGAGGCTAGAATAAAAATCCGAAAAGCTCATTGTTTGTCTAAACTTAATATAGTATTAGGTTTGTAAACAGGGTGAGTGGAAGAAGGTGGTACAAAGTATGATTGTATTTAGATGGGCGAATGGTTGTAGTGTGTGGTTAGTATAGAATAGAATTAACTGGTGTTCGTAGAAAGGTGGACTTTCCTTTTTTGAATTAAATAAAAATCATTACTTTTCATAGCCTAGAAAGACCATATTCCTCTTTGTGCCTCTCCTCCCTCCACAAGACGATGATTCATTTCGTTGAAATTATTTACGTTCTGCTTGGCTTAACAGAAGTGGTATTCACGTTTATAGGAATGATAGACTTTTTAAAAAATTAAAATGGTAATCCTCCCGTAGAGTTTCTGACAAGAGGCTTGGAAGACAGAAAACAGAGTACACGCATAGAGTAAACACTTGTGTGAAGGGTGCCGCTGACGCCATGGGGAAGGTATTTGAGGCCCTTGATGCCTGGCCTTGAGACACCGGTCAATGGTCTTTACTGTACTTCACTGATTACTAGACCGTCTGGTGAGGGAAATGATTTTAACGTGGCTTCTGCACTGTACCTGGTTTTAATGAATACGGTTTAGGATAAGGATAAATGGGAATTAAAACTGCCAAATCAAATCTGGTTTGGAATTCAAGGACAAATGCAAAGCAGTTGGTCAGCCTTAGCAAGGTAAGGTTCCCATCATTTCACCTTTGTGATTGTCATGGTGCTGCTTTACTCCAGTAGCACAATATTCAGGGTGTGGTAAAGGGGATTTTTTGGGTCATCATTCCTCCTTCCACCTCTCCACTCCCAAGATTGCAGGAAGGGTATAATCTGCACCAGACATCTGGAGTAATTGGAATAGTATTTCCTGGCCCCTCGTCCCTTCCTAGGGTTGGCACCTCAGCTGTTGTGTGCTTGATGCTGAGGAGCAGTGACACCACCAAGACTTTTTTTTTTTGCTTTAAAATCTTACCCCTAATAGTGGTTTCAGGGAGCCTTCACCTGAGCACATCCCCAGAGGGAAAGGACAGAGACTAATTTGATCTAGAATTCTGTTATTTTGGCCTGAGAATGCTATATTCGTTCCAGATACCCCCGCAGTCGAAATGAGGTGCTGACACTTGGTTCCCTTAGCTGTCCTTAGCAACTCATGAAAACGTGATCATAATTTAACACCATCATCTCAAAAGAAAAAGCCTTAAAAATAACTTAGTGGATATGTTGTACTCCTGTTTGTTCCTCCATGCTCTCTCTCCCACACCAGATTATAGGCTGTACGCCCTTATCCTTAAAGGCCTCTGTCTCCCCAGAATTTTTAAAATAAAGATCTTGCATCTGTTGACGCTAACTTTCAAACATAGGAATTGCTGTTATTGCTAGAGGCATTATCAAAGTAAAATTGTGAAGATGTGTAACATGGAGGAAACAAAAAAAATGAGCGTATTTGCATCTAGTAGATGGTTTTGGTTTTCTTTTCTTTTTTTTTTTTTTTTAAGATATTATTTACTTATTTGACAGAGACAGAGACAGTGAGAGAGGGAACACAAGCGGGGAGGGTGAGAGAGGGAGTAGCTGGCTTCCCGCAGAGCAGGGAGCCCGGTGTGGATCTCGATCCCAGGACCCTGGGATCATGACCTGAGCCAAAGGCAGATGCTTAATGACTGAGCCATCCAGGCGCCCCTATGATTTTGGTTTTCTGTGACATCGTCTGTACTAGGCTGATGTCCTTTTTTCATTACCAAGTCCTAAGCAAATAACAGCCCCATAAACTCTTTAAGCATTAGAATGAGAACACGTATAAAAGTATCTGCTTTTGACAAGTTATCTATGAATGGCCTAGTTTTGAACAACAGCTATTCTGAGTTTGAGAAATAACAGTATGTACCAGGACCCCAGTATACAGCCTACTGAAAAAAAATATTCAGAGCATAGTAAAATCTGCATTGTATAGTCAAGGAAACTCTTCCCCAGGTGCTGTTTTTGGATGCTGATTCCTTCTTGAGGAATTGTGATTAGCTATGGTTTCTCATATTTAAACCTTAAAATTTAATTAACTCATTTTTCTTGGGAAGCCAAAAACTTACCAGGATTTTGAATTATTCTGACATTGTATGCTTGGGAGGATGTCCTGGTTTTTATGATGCTGATAATTAAGGCACAGGACCCAAGTCAGCTTCTAATTCAAACTTTCAAAATTATTTACTTTATGAAAGATATTTTGTCAGGAAAGGAAACTTCTCTCTTCACAGACTCATTTTAGTTGCTTGGTTCCATATAACATAAACAATCTGAGTTCAGCTCCCAAGATCATTTTAAATGACATCCATTGTGCCCTTCCTCACTTTGACAAGTGGGAGCTGCAGAACCCTCGGAAGTGCATTTTTGTTGTTATAGTCACTTCTATTCTCATCGAGTAAGGAAGGTCAGACTTTATTGCTGTCCTGGGAGTCATCGTTTTCGTCAGTTATTATGTGTCTTTCTGTTGGGTGAGTACCTCTATTTATTAAACTGTGGAATAATGATTTACAGAGGAAATTGTGGCATTGACGAGTGGCATTCACCTAAGGAATCTTGATTTGCTGGGATGTTAAAAAGGTAGCAATCTCGTTTTCTCTTTTGTTGATACATGTCTTCTTCTGACTGGTAACTAATGCAACTCTGGTAGATTTCACATCTCACTGTTGCGCTTTTCTTTCAGAAAGTATTGTGAAAGCTCTAGAGGCTTACAGTTTAAAATAAAATTGGACTTGAAAAACATCTTTAGTTAATTCTCTAGAGTTCATAACCCTTGCCTAAAATGCATGGGTAATTCCGGGTACTTAGCAGTTCCAGTCATCGGCCAAGGCATTCCACCTAGGACATGGGTTATCAAAAGTGTAACAGTTTTGTATTAACCTGCAAGTCCTTTCATCTCGGATCAATGAAAAATACTAATTTGCCAGTAAGATCAATTCAGTCAAACCGAGCTGTTGTAAGACATGTATGAGTAACTGAAATAGAAGGCAGAGTATGGCACCGACACTAAAAAGACATGAAGCATAACAGAGGAATTAGAGGGAGTGCTTTGGCATCGGAGCTCAAGAATACTTAAGACTTTGATAAAGAAAAGGAAAAGATGCTTTTAATTCTTTTTTAGAAAGAGTTTATTTATTTATTTGACAGAGAGAGAAAGAGAGAGGGCGCAAGCAGGTAGAACAGCAGGCAGGGAGAATCAGGCTCCCCTCTGAGCAGACAGCCTGACATGGGGGTTGATCCCAGGACTCTGGGATCGTGACCCAAGCTGAAGGCAGACATGTAACCAACTGAGCTACCCAGGTGCCCCAAAGGGAGGAGTTTATCCCAGGCAAAGGGAATAGCAGCTGTGTGGGTTTGAAGAGGCATACCTTTTAAATTAATCATTAGTTCATTGTAATTGGAATAAAAGGTAAGTTTCTACATTTCAGGGGGAGGAGACATTATGTAATGGAAGCTAAGGCAGACCCTTTCTTTGTGGTAGGTTAGCTTTACCCCATTGCACTGTGGTATTTTGGAGTCAGAGGGACTGTCTCAAAGGAGATAGAACCCATTCCCAAATTATGTATGACTTAACACTTGGAGGAAATGAGTTTGTAGGAGCACTAAGTCTTTTATCGGTTGTTCTAAAGACCTGTGCAATTTTGACAGTTTACTAAGTGATTCTTGCTTATAAATCATATGGCTAACACAATGAAGCCGAATTTCCATTAAGACCTATAGCTTTGAAAAACTTCATAACAACATCCACTCCAATTGGTTTTCGAATGAGCCAGTATTAATGAGCCTCTGAAATGGCAGTGCTAGATCATTTGGGGATCATAACACTGAGAGATACAATGGCTCACTCAATATTTTTGAAGAAAGAGATGTGTAGTTCACACGCAAAATTAAGTGGGAGCTAAGGAATGTTTGGCAGCTTGTACAGGGATGCGGGTTTGGAAGGTCTTATTACTTTATCCCTACATATTATATACAACCAGCGACACCACGGTCCTCTACATCGTTGATTGTGCAGCAGCCCTGGCAAGGTAATAACCATGCTCATCCCTCATACCTTTTATATTTTCTAGTTAATTCTGATTGCTGATTATTCTCTGTGCATATACTCTACCCTGTATGATGTGTTGAGCACTTGGGATACAAAACTGAATAAAGCATAATCCCTCTTTTTCAAGGAACTTACTAGACTCTGACTTACTTTTCTCCCCCAAACTACTCAGATAAAAACACATTTTTAAAAAGATTTTTATTTATTTATTTGACAGAGAGAGACACAGTGAGAGAGGAAACACAAGCAGGGGGAGTAGGAGAGGGTGAAGCTGGCTTCCCGCTGAGCAGAGAGCCTGCTGTGGGGCTCGATCCCAGGGTCCTGGAATCATGACCTGAGCCAAAGGCAGACGGTTAACAACTGAGCCACCCAGGTGCTCCCAAAACACATTTTAATATGAACAGTGACCCACTTTGGAAAGAGTGGAGAGAAGGAGACCATAAGAGTTAGCATCATTTGGTGATGGATATTCCTCTGTCTGGGTTGAACCACTGGATCCATTGGTTGTTGCTGTACTCATGGTTGAGAGAGAAATTTAAGGCAATACTATAACCTTCCTTAACCATCACTGCTTAGTGGTTGGTTGTGATCAGGTATATCTTTGTGCCCAGAGAGATTTTGTATGAAACAGAATTTGTGAGCCAGAAATACCTATTATAGATATTTAAAGAGTTGAACTTAGCATAGTATGGTGAACTACTGGAAGGGAAGGAATGTAAGGGGAGGGTTAGTTAATAATCCTTGAAGTTAAATAGTTATGGATAGAACACAAACAAACCCTCTAATTTTGTTAATCTAAATTACCACAAGCCAAGGTATTGAAGAGTTGTAGCACAGTTGTATATATTAAATCTTTGTTGCACATAGGATGTTAGGGCATATTCAGTCGATGTCCATATAACAATAGCCAAACCAAGTTAGCCAAGTAGAGAAGAATGAAGTTGTAGTTCATACTACAGGGGTTCTTCATGGTCTCAACTAGCATAGGAAATCAGTGGGAATAAAAGTTAAAAAGGTGTTATGTTAGGAACCACAGAAGTACCTCTGCTCTGTCCCTGATTTCTTGCTTTCTTTTGGAATTCTGTTTATTCTTCCTCCCAGAGAGTAGCTTTCTTTGCCTCTCTTTCCATATTCTAATTTGTCTAGCTCACAACATTAATGTTTCCTTATGAAGTTCTAGCCTCCTTGCGCTTTTGGTCCCACTTGCAGATTCTCTGGGGAGATACTGCAGTCGGTCCAGTTTAGATCAAAGGTCCAGCCTGCATCTCAGCAGTTGTGGCTGGAAGGGGATGGTGCAGGGTGGTGGCAATGATGATGGCAGTGGTTGGGAATCACAAGATAGTCACTCAGAACACCTGTGTTTACTGAGGGCCTGCCCCTTGGGATGGATGGGACAAAGGTAGGTGTGCAGATGAGTGGAGGCATTTCTCAGAGAGTGGGGAGGAATTGGATGAATTGGCCTTATAAGGTGCATATAAGTACAAAAGAGGAACCTATTAAGAGCATTAGGAAAGATATAGTAAAATAATTTTGTATGATACACATTCAGGCATGGAAGTTACATGATTCCCTTCCTTGGTTCAAGATTTTCGAATAGTTAAAGCAAAAATTGAATATTTATTATTCTGTGATCCTAAAATGTAGTTTCTCGGTTATTTTTGATTTAAATTTTTCCTGAGATCATTTTCCCAAATATGCAAAGTACAAGGTTTTGCCTTCTAACTGAATTTGAAAGTAGAACTAAAACTTTCCCTTATTTTCTTTACGTAGCTTAGTGCCACTGCCGTTCTGTTTGAATGGATTGGGACCACACTGTTCATGTCTTGAAAGCTAATGTTCGAGTTACTGTTTTTAAAAGACTGTATCCATTTTCAGCCAATTCATAGATTCTCAAATACTTTACTTGGTGCCATCTAACTATTTTACTATTAGTTTCCTAGATTTACCCCATGAATGAATGCTTTGGGTTACTTTTCTCATTGTGGCCAGTTGGTGTGGTCTTAATAAGAATATATCAATTCCTGCTATTAATGGCCTTTGTTCCAGTTTTAAAGCTCAGTAATTTTAAAAAAAATGGCCCTAATAGTGTGAGGCTCTAATTCCTCAGAAAAGCTGTTGTCATTGGCCCTAATTATAACTTGGTAACTTGGTCTATTAAGTTTCCTTGAGTTTATATAAAAATTCTTTTTTTGACTGTTAGGATTATTCTGCTTAGAATGGCAAGTCTTTAAACTATGAGAAGTTTATGTTCTTCTTTTTAGATGACTGAAGAATAAAGCTTGACTTTAAACCAAGCTAGTCACTTTAACTTTTCCTATTGTTTAAAACAGCAGACATCGGAAAGTTAGTACAAGGAGCGATCCTAAGCTGCGTTTAATCAGAATTTTTCACGTTCTTAGTTCGTTGGAAATCTTTGTCAACACTTTATTACTAACACAGAGTATAAGTTAATGATGCACAGAGCCTAAAGCCTCTTATATTCAATTAGAGGACCTATTAGCTTTGAAAGCAGTAAATAATAATTGGCATTTGCTGAGTTTTAAATAGATCTACATCATCTACATTTTTGGTTTAGAGTGCACACAGCATTTTGTGTTTTGCTCTGAAACTTGTTTTTTTCTGAGAATGCAGTTACCTTTTAGTATTTAACCTAAAGTCTCTTCCTGATTTTAATGTGGAATATTTCCTCCCTTTAATTGCTAACATGTTTTTCAAATATTTATACATGATTTTTAAGGTGCTAATTGGCAAGAGAATGGCTGAGGGATGGTAAACTGTTGGAATCAACGTTAACGTAAAGCACACCCACAATAAATTTTTGTATCCTGGCCTGGAATGGCTGGCATTTGTGTGTTAAATGCATCAATAGTCTCGCAGTAAAATACATAAAACAGCAGTAGGCGGTTTAAGTGATCACCTCACCAGAGCCAGAGGATGCCAGCCTCTGGGGCTGCCTTCACAGAATTTGATAGAGTCTTTTGTAGTGTTGTAAATGTTACGGTGAGGGTCTTACTTCTCTTTTGAACAAAACATTGCCTGTTGATGTGCTACAGCTCTTTTGGTCCTAGTGGGGTTAAAAAAACCCAAAAAAAAAAAACAAAACCCAGACTTTTCTTCTAAACCCCAGATACTTGATTAATATCAGCTTTTGTGTCTCTTGCTTGTTGTTCTGTGTTTTTTTTCTTCCTTTTGTAGTAATTTGCTATCATTAGCATGTTCCATAAAATCACGCTTTCTGGCACATGGAGCCTGTGCCACTGAGCCAGGGGTCCTTTACATTCATCCATTTATCCTTATTTACCTCTTTGTAGTTAACCTGAGATTCCCCATTTATCCAATACACCATTTTTGTAATTATTCTATTGTTGTTCAGAGGCATTCAAAGGCCTGATTTTCTCTGAATGTAAAATCTGGCTGGGAAGCACAGTCCCCAGGCCGTGTTTTTGTTTGGCTCTTTCAGAATCCCGCTCTGGGACGCAGGTTCAGTGGACTGGAGAGGAGGCCCGTCCTCGTGGCCCTGCCGTCGCCGTGTGCCCGCGATGGCTCTGGCCCAGGAACCCTGTCTGGCCACCAGTGTGGCACGTGGCCTTTCATTTCCCGGCTCTGGACCTGGCTGCGGATAAGGGTTGGAGGGGTTGATTAGGGATGATTTGCCGCCGTTCTCCTAAATTCTCACCAGATCACCCAGCCTCGGTTTCCGTCTGTTTTAAAGGGCAGTCACATACTAGAGTCGTTCAGTTGTGTTATGTGGCGTTGTTTGATAGTGGGTTTGAGTATTTGAAGTGCTGTTTTAGCTAAGGGCAAGGAGTCCCTTCAAGTCATCACTGACATAAATTTTCAGTAGGCTTTACTGTTCTATTCTACTGATAGTTATTTGAACATTTTAAATGTTTCCTCAGTCCATTTATTTAAGCTCCTTTAAAGCTTAAAACTTAAAATATTTGATTACTGAAAACTAAGATTTAAATGGTAATTTGCTTCAGTATTATTTCTGGGTCCTTTTTTTTTTTTGAAATTTATTTTTGAAACACTGGGTCTGAAATGTGATTATAGGTGTTTTTAGAGACCTGGTTGCCCAAGATACAATTTTGAACATACATGGTTATACGGTGTCTTTCTCCTACCTCTGGTCTTGAATAGTTCTTTTTTGTAGCAAGGCCAAAGAAAAGAAAAACAAACAAACAAAAAAAAACAAAACCCCCCCCAAACTTCGGGGGTGACGATAAAATTCTCTTGCTGCTCTGCTGTTCTCTCCGAAATGTGTCAAAAAATCCTGGTGAGGTCACGGTTCCTCCTGCCTGTGGTGGTGTTGCTTTACCTCGGGAAGGCCTTAGGGAGCAGCCTGGTTTGGCCTCTCTCCTCATTTTTGGCTGATTTTGCTGATGCCCATCATCCCTAGCTGACCAAAGCCATAGCTGTAATATTTGCCATTTTTTAAAATAATTAAATTTAACTTCTTTTAAAGATTTTTATTTATTTGTGAGGGAAAGAGAGAGAGGGAGTGAGCGAGCTTGTACAAGCAGGGGTAACGACAGGCAGAGGGAGAAGAGGCCCCCTGCTGAGCAAGGACCCTGATGTGGGATTTGATCCCAGGACCTTGGGATCATGACCTGAGCCAAAGGCAGATGCTTAACTGACTGAGTCAACCAGGTGTCTCAATATTTGCTGGTTTGTGGGGAAGCTTCTGCCCCCTGCCTTAGCTGTTGTGGATTCTCCTGCCTCGACTAATTCCTGCTTGGGGTCAGGGTCTTGGTCCAGAGCTGGTGTGGTTGGGGCCTCTGACTTCATCAAGCCTTACTTCCAGCACTGCTCCTTGGAGTCTGTCTTTAAAATACACATGTAGATGTAACTGGGGCAGTCTTCTTAGCTCTCTTGGTATTCCTCAAGCCTAGGGCTAGAGGGAGGGGCTGAAGTCCCAGGCTCTTCTTTCATACTAAAGTAGCCTGTTAGATTCTATTACCTGTGTATATTTGAGTAAGTGAATAAATTAAGCAGGTTAGAAAAATTATCATTCATATATGATAGGTGTCACTTGTAAGATTATTTTGATTGTTTGATTGTTAAAGACAGTGGAGCTCCCAGTGTGGGGCTGCTGATGTTGGCCATGCCTCCTGCCTTCCTGCCTCGCTTCCAGGAGAACCAAGCCAGTCAGCTGTGTGCATCAGAACAGGAATATTGTGGGGGCCTGGGTGGCTCAGTGGGTTAAGCCTCAGGTCATGATCTCAGGGCCCTGGAGTCAAGCCCTGCATCTGGGTTTCTGCTCAGCAGGGAGCCTGCTTCCCCATCTACCCACCGCCTGCCTCTCTGTCTACTTGTGATCTCTCAAATAAATAAATAATATCTTTAAAAAAAAAAAAACCAGGAATATTGCTTACCCCCTCTTGGGTGTGTTTATGCAAACTTTTGTGACTTAGCTTGGCTGTAAATACTTGGCTATAAAATTTCAATGTGGATTACATGATTTATATGGGACTTTTAAAAATATCTTTAGTTGATTTAGGGGCACTCTTTTATTCCATGCATTTTGAAGAAGACTTTCAATTCTAACATATTTTTATAGCTGGGGATCTGGAGAGCTAGATAATCGTGAGAGAATTTCTTTAGTACTCACGGCATTGAATTGACAAGACACAAGTAGAGCTCTTGTCCTGAAGAGAAGGGGTGTGTAATACAATACTTTGTCCTTAGGATGTTTTAGATTGCAGTTGTGTGGACATTTTGTCTTTAAGAGTAATGAATAGGTAAAAAATTAGTAAATTATTTAATGAAAAAAACTTTTTGAAGTGAAAACTTTTAATATCGTACTCCTGCTGTTTTATTTTTAGACTTAGAGTTAAAAGAACACAGTAAAGATTTCCTTTTTCTGAGTTAAAAAAAAAAAATCCTAATTATCTCCAAATATGGAGTGATTGTAAAATATATAAGCCCCGAGCAGAGACATTTGTTTTTCTTAAGCCTCTGTGGACTTGATTTCCTTGAAATTTTTCATGTCTTTACCGTAATGTATTCTTTTAAAGGAAAGATTCAGTTTCTCTATGATTTCTGATACATTAAAGAGGGAGAGTGTTCAGCAAAGATCTGCATGTCATACAGAGATAGGCATGGACTGTCTTCCAGCCTTGGCACAGACAGGTATGCCAACTCTTTGTTTAAGGATCAGCAAATGAACCATGGCTTATTTCACAGAGCTCCCAGGATTTTCTTTTTACTAAGTTGGCGTAAATGTGAGAAGGTCCAGCAGAGTTCTTGCCTTATTACTAGATCATTGGCAGCACTGATTGAAGACAGTGTGATTTGTGTCGATGGGCTGTACTTTTGAATATCATGTGATATCTGCTTATTGAACTCTCTGGGCATCATCACCCAGAAGGAGCAGAAGTTTTGACTGGCTCAGATTTGTGCTGTCCAGTCTGTGTCACTAGAACCTTCTTATAGAGAGGTCAGAGTACCACAGGCTTCTTTACTTACAGAAGGACTGAGTAGAAGAACATTACCCAACCAAAGGTAGATACACAGTGATCTTAGTTCTTGAAATAAAATTTCTGTCTATGGTATTTCAGTGAAATGTTTTCCTGTTTTCAAAATTACAAAACCTTCTAAGTATAACTCTAGTGCTTAAGTTCAGTGTGTTTTTAAGGAGATACTTTTTGTTAAAATAGCAACCAACGTAATGTAAAGGCAGAATTGTATCAGTAGATTTCAAGGACTGGCTAGATTTTTGACATAATGCAGAAAACCAACTTAACAAAAAGGCTCATCACACTGTGAATCATTTTATCTTTGTATTGTGGATTGCGGACTGTTTTAAGGATTCAGAACAGAAGAGGTCTCAGTTGTATAAAATGAAGGCAGGAGCTATATGACTAAGAGAAGTTTTAATTTATTTTGAATGTTAGGCAGTGGGATATATCATAAAATCTAAGACCTTCAGAGGAGAAAATTATTTAGAGCGGACTTTGTTTATTATTTAAATAAGACTTTGTTATCAAGTGCTCCAAGTCAGAGGCAATTATGAAAGATCTGTTGAGACACAAAACCATAGCACATCCCACAGGGCTTCTAGTTCAGAGGATTTCTTGTGTGGGAATCCATGCTATTGCAAGCCATGTCCAGCATACTGGATTTTAAAAGGTATCACAATTAATGATGGAAAACGCATTGGTTTGAAATTTCTATTGTTGAAAGATAACAGCTAAAACATTAAAAGAAGTAACCATTGAGATCTGAGTTATCTGATGGTTGCTAGAGTTTAGTTTTCCTGTTCCCGCCCTTCCTCTGTAGAGATGCTTGGGTAGTTAGGTTAGTTGGGCCTAACGGAAGCAAGGTGCAAGAATGGGTATCCCTGGATTGTCCAATACTCTTGCGGCAGTTGAATGTCGACTGCTTCATATCACTTAACTTTCGTGAGTGATGAACAGGAAATTGGATTTGGGATGCAATAGAGACCAAAGAAGGAACTGTGGGAAGTGACAGACATTTTGTTCAAAGTATTTACAAAGGAAAGCCAGTCAAAGGCTGTCCCCTTCTTCAGTTCTTGCCATCGGTTTAGGAATCTGAGAGAAGAATGGCACTTCCTATTTAGAAGACTGGAATGTGGAGGGAGATTGTTCACAAATCACATTCACTGAGTGAGTGACTGCTGTGTTGAGGGTACACTTTTAATTCTATTTGAATAATGAATTTCATGATATTTTAAATAGTGGGGCTACTTCTATAGGAAATGAATTATAAATATGCATATATAAATATAAATATTATAAAGTGCGTTTTGATTTACAGAACACTGAGTTTCCAAGGTTAATACATGTTACTGCTTTCAAACAAGTTCTTCAAGCACAGGTTGGCTAAACCGAAACATCAGATGGAAAGACCGTGTGCTTGATCAGTAGAAACTGAGCTGCCTGAGGATGCCGGCTCTTTCGTGTAACTCGTCTGCCACCATCTCGTTAGCTTTAGAACCATAGAAGTACAACATTTATGAAGTCATGGGAGATTTTTTATTTAATGTAGGCTAAATTTTGACCATCAGGTCAATTTGACCTGATGGTCGAAATTTACTGGTTTATTAGCCATTTTTAAGCATAGTCATTGCCTGCGATACGTTTTTCCGTCTGCACAGTGTTGTTGTTGTTGTTTTTTCCTCCTCATCATTAATTTGAGTCTCCACTTGAGCCATAGATGTCCAGTTATACTGTAAGAAGAAAGTTCTCAGTCCTAACCCATGTGATAGATAGCAGACTCCCCCAGGTGCATACTGTCCCCTCCCCCAATCTTTGTTACCGTTTCTAGGTAATATTAAGAGCTAAACATGTGATTTCCTTACAGAGCTTAAAAGCTGTATGTCTCGTTCGATGTAATAAATCTCTAGACAAATTCTTGGCAATGATGCATATGTTTTATGTGTGCTGTGATTATCTCTAGTCATAATTATTTAATACATACGGTATGTGTAGCATTTATAATCTTCCCAAGGAGAAAAATGATGTGGCATAATTCTGGCAGATTATTTATGTTGTTTATGCTTTAAATGTATGGTAAAAAATGCTGTGTATCTCTGACTTTGAAATCCCCACTATTCTGTTTTTTAAATGGTTGCATGAAAATAAAGAAACTAAGCTGAGTACTTTGCTTAGAGTCCTCTAAGTCTTGTTTCTATGTATTTGTTTCTTGTTTCTGTATATTTCCTTGTTTCTGTATATTTCCTCTTATAAATTACTATTAGTTGCTCATGTTCATTAACTGACGTGCTAAAGGGAGGTGGCTGGCAATGGGAATGTCCCTCCCAACTTTTTGATGAACTGTTCAATAATAGCCATTCTAGTAGGAAATTTTATGTGTTATTATCAAACACTGAAGAGCAAAATTTCACAAAAATAACTTTTTAGAGTAATTCTAAAATAAACCCTATTTCTTGCTTTTGTGTGTTTGAAAACTAGACAGCAGGCTAATAATTCCTTGCCTTTTCAGATTATTTCATTTGTGTTCTGACAGTAATAACTGTGTTTTATCTGGCTGTCAGGGGTCCTTCTAGGATGGTCTTAAATTCTAATGTATTCATTCATTGTGTTGAGCCGCAAGAATAAATTAAATCTCTAAAACAATATGAAAGAAGAGGAAAGCAGCTCAGTTAATTCCAGTAAAAATAAAAGCTATGTATTTATTCCCAGGGGAACCCTGAAACTTGTTGATGAGATGGGTATTGGTAATTGCTATAAACTGCAAAGTACTTATTTTTCTTCTTTGTATGAAAATGTATTTATCTGCTATATTCAGTGTTTTGCAATAGTGAGTTTCATTAAGGTGTGCCACATTTTGACTGTTAATATAAATTGCTAACTTCAAACTTACGACAGCTTTTCATCATTACTTTAATATTAATGTATGTGCTGATAATTTGCTAGCTTCTAAAAGTATAGAATATATTTATTGTATTTATTTCTAATTTAAATGTGCTATAAATATACTTTTGCTTTACAAACATGCTTATATTGTGGGGTGGAGAAAAACAAAAGAGTGCAAAGCAGAAAATATATCCCCTCTAATTCTACAGTATTAAATATTTAATATAGTATGTTAATACTTTGGTGTGTATTGTTTGGTTTTCTTTCCATGCCTATGGATATACATTTTAAATACTATAGTTTTACAGTGATTTACTGTGGCTCCTATTGTATACAGTTAAGGGGTTTTTTCCAGTTTTCTAATAGAACCATTACAAATATTTTTCCTGTCAACATCCATGTGGATAGATTCTTACTGCCCCCTTGTCTGTGTGTTTTTCCCTGTCGACAAGAGCAGACGGTGATGTTTGGGGCTTAAGATCTCTCATTCCCAGGAGTCTGAGAGGATGCCACTATAAAAGGCTTATTCCTGGAGTGCTTGTTAAGGTCTTTCTCTCCCACCTGGTCCCACTAGATGGGGAAAATTGGGATTTTATTTAGGGATGGGCCAACCATGGACACTTTGCCTGGCTTTGGGAAGGGGTGGTCAGATTGCAAAGATGCCCTGCGAGGTGGGCTGTGTGGCAGATTGTGCCTCAGTGAGGCAGTTACTAAAAAGTTTGAACTGATGAGAGAGAAACCAGGGGGCCATCTAGAGCAAACATCCTCCCTATTTCTTGTGGAGGGGAATGGCATCAACACAGGTGGGCTTTTGGCGCCCCTGTGATCAAGACTGAAATTAAATTCTGACGGAATCTGTTCATTTCCTAAAATCTTCGGTAATTTATGAAGCAGGTGAGCTCAGTGCTTTGAGGGCAAAAAGGGAGCGAGGGTTCCTTGCCTGGGGCCATGTGTTAGTGGATCAGCTCTATACTGACTCTCAGAGTTTGGGCTTAGTTCCTTAGTCTCACCAAGCTGGTGTTGCTGCCGTGTACATGAGAATAATAGGTTCTGTATCATAAAACTGTTACTACGGTTAAATGAAATAAATCATGGATGTTGATTAGTCCAATACGTCTTATGAAACACTCCAGTTCCTCTTTGTTCTTATTCTTTAGTCTCATTTTACCATCTCTAGAAGGTTAGGGCTGTGTTTCTCAAACCTGACTTTGTGTTAGAATTGCCTGGTGAGTTTGTGAAAACACAGGTTTCTAGGCCTCAGCTCCAGAATTTCTGACTTAATAGGTTTGGGGCAGAACTGAATATTTGTATTAATAACAAGTTCCCAGGAGCTGATGATACTGGTAGGGACTGCACTTGGAAAACCTCTGGGTTAGGCCACTAGAAGGACAGAGGTTATTTGCAACCAGTACACTATATCGCCCTTTCTTTTTACCCACCTGCATGGATAACATTGAAATAATTTCTTGGGAAAACTTGGTATCCTCTAGTCCCTTTCCTCCAAGTAGTTAATCTTAATTGTTTTGGATTATTACAGAAATGTAAAGCTAGAATTAGCTAGTTGTTTTAGGGTTAGAGTGATCTAGACTTTTGAAGAGTTTGATAGTGTTTCGGTATACATGTATTACATTGGCTTACTTTTAATGAAAATTGTTTGATAAAGGTTGTTTTCCTTTGAGGATTCTCTGCATGTGTTTCTAGTGGATCTAGTTCATTTGAGCATGGATTTGTTTTCAGAACTGTAAAATACAAAATTTTATATAATGTTGGGCTGAGAGCTTTAGTCAATATCTCTTTTAGCTTACTTGTAAAAGATCAGGAGCTGAGGTCCTTTTAATGGCATTATTTCAACCAGATGTTTAAAACAACTGGAATTGTCAACCAGGTATTGTGAGTTGCCAGTGATTGGCCATCAAGATGATGGCATCGAGATGATGGGAATGGAGTGTCACTCATGTAATTTTCTTGATGAGTGCAAGACGGGGAAAGGCACCGAATATATGGTGTTGACACACTTAATTTAGTACTTCTTCCACAAAGCTATTAAATTGACTATTAATTGGCCTCTGATAAAATTTCTGCCTAATGCAAGTGGTGAAAAAAAATGCATGCTGGGATACTAGCGGCTGCTTCTGAAATAATTCACATGCTCTGAGATCTCATTAGTGACAGCAAGCATATCCACTTTTCGTCTGAATGTAATTAGAATTCTCTTAAATACAATGACTAAAATTTGTCAGACTGCGATTAAAAAAAAAAAACAAAACGGTTTTGACAAAATCCTTAACTTAGAACTTTACAGTTTGTTGTTCTATTGTGTTGTCTCTCTTCCTCAGCCATTTGAAAAGCAGACAGCAGCTTGTCTGTGTCCAGTCCCTCACCAGTCTGAGGTTCTCTGTAGTAATGCCTCTGTCTGAAAATGGCTTGCAGGTGGGATGCTTTGCAGTTTCCAACAAAAAAAGTCCCAAGTTGCTTTGTGGCTTGAAAAGCGTGCATGGTGAATAGAAGTAGGTTTCTGCTCATGTTTTCCTGTTTTGGTCTTTTTCCTTTATTTTTCTCTTCCTGGCCTTCCCCTGCTCACTTACCATCTTTCGTGTTAAGATTTTTTTCTTAAAGTCAACTCTAACGTCTGTCGCTGGCATTTTCTAATGATAGGAGCAAGAATTGTCTTATCATTCAAGTTCCTGTGTAAAAACTTGCAAAGTTTAAGCAGAAAATCTGAAAATGAACATTTAAGCGTAATCCACATATCTTGGGGAGTTTTTTTGCTTTCTGGCAAAAAAAATTATAGATGATGAGATTGTCTTGTTTTGTTCTATCTTTTCATAAATTTGCCACAAAATACTTTATTCTCTTTTGGTTTCACTATTTTCTGCAGTGAGTATTCAGCATTTTTATATTTAGAAAAAAATGCTGATCACCGACATTTAACAGTGTCCTTCGAGACGCAGTTTTTAATTTGCTTTTTTAAATATTAGCAGACTCCACTTAAGGCAATGCACATATAAAGTCATATATGTTTTATAGGAGTGACTGTTCAATAGGGTGAAGTATAGGGTCAGTTAGTGGCCTTTAGACTTTGTCTCCTAAAACAGGGTTTCTCAATGTTGGCATAATGACAGTTTTTTCCCTCTTTTTTCTTTTGCCTTATTTTATTTAAATTCAGTTAGTTAACGTAGAGTGTACCATTAGTTTCAGATGTAGAGTTCAGTTATTTATCAGTTGCATAAACCCAGTACTCACTGTTTCACGTGCTCATCACCCATTAGCTATATCTACATATAGCTAATGTATATGTAAATATATATAATACATTAGCATAATACTCCCCAGTTCCATCTACGTGAATACAATATTCCATTGTGTGCGTGTGTATCTCTATATACATACATACATACATACATACATACATATATATCACATCTTCTTTACCCATTCACCAGTTGAAGGACATTTGGGCTCTTTCCATAGTTTGGCTATTGTAGATGTATAAATATAGGGGTGCAGGTGCCCCTTTGGATCACAATGTTTGTATCCTTTGGGTAAATCCCTAGTAGTGCAATTGCTTGTCATAGGGTAGCTCTATTTTCAACTTCTTGAGGAACCTCCATACTGTTTTCCAGAGTGGCTGTACTAGCTTGCATTCCCACCAGCAGTGTAAGAGGGTTCCCCTTTCTCCGCATCCTTGCCAACACCTGTCATTTCCTGACTGGTTAATTTTAGCCATTCTGACTGGTGTGAGGTCGTTTCTCATTGTGGTTTTGATTTGTATTTCACTGATGGCCAAGTGATGTTGGGCATTTTCCATATGTCTGTTGGCCATTTGTATATCTTCTTTGGAGAAATGTCTGTTCATGTCTTCTGCCCATTTCTTGACTGGGTTATTTTTTTATTTATTTTTTGGCTGTTGAGTTTGATAAATTCTTTATAGAACTTGGATACTAGCCTTTTATCTGATAGGACATTTGCAGTTATCTTCTCCCATTTTGTCCCATATCTTCTTTTGGTTTTGTTGACTATTTCCTTTGCTGTGTGAAAGCTTTTTATCTTGATGATGTCCCAATAGCTCATTTTCCCTTTCATTTCCTTTGCCTTTGGAGACATGCCTAGCAAGAAGTTGCTGTTGTCGAGGTCACAGAGGTTGCTGCCTGTCTTCTCCTCTAGGATTTTGATGGATTCCTGTCTCATATTTATTTATATAAGTTCGCATCCATTTTGAGCTTATTTTTGTGTACAGTGTAAGAAAATGGTCCAGTTTCGTTCTTTTGCATGTGGTTCTCTAGTTCTCTGAACACCATCTGTTGAAGAGACTATCTTTTTACCATTGGACATTCTTTCCTGCTTTGTCAAAGATTAGTTGACCATAGAGTTGAGGGTCTATTTCTGGGCTCTCTGTTCTGTTCCATTGATCTTTGTGTCTGTTTTTGCACCAGTACCATACAGTCTTGATGATTACAGCTTTGTAATAGAGCTTGAAAGTCTGGAATTGTGATGCCACCAGCTTTGGTTTTCTTTTTCAACATTCCTCTGGCTATTCAGGGTCTTTTCCATACACATTTGAGGATATTTGTTCCAGCTCTATGAAAAATGTTGATGGTATTTTGATAGGGATTGCACTGAATATGTAGATTGCTCTGGGTAGCTTAGATGTTTCAAAAATATTTATTCTCCCAAACCATAAGTATGGAATATTTTTCCATTTCTTTGTGTCTTCCTCAGTTTCTTTCATAGGTGTCCTATAGTTTTCTGCATACAGATCCTTTACCTGTTTGGTTAGGTTTATTCCTGGGTATCTTAGGGCTTTTGGTGTAAATGTAAATGGGGTTGATTCCTTAATTTCCTTTTCTTCTGTCTCATTGTTAGTGCTTAGAAATGGAACTGATTTCAATGCATTAATTTTATATCCTGCCACGTTGCTGAATTCCTGTATGGCATCTACAGTTTTTTGGTGGAGTCTTTTGGGTTTTCCATATAGAGTACATGTCATCTGTGAAGAATGAGTTTGACTTCTTTAGCATCCTGTGTATTACAGCATGATTAGCAGTTTGCTTTAGCAGTACCAACTAGATGTCAATAGCACTCTCCCGCAGCTGTGACAACCAAGCGTCTCCAGACATTGCCAGTGTTCCCTGGGGCAAACTTGCCTTCATTGAAGACTACTGCCCTATAGTAAGAAGTACATTTGACTTGGTGGCCCAGTGAGCAAATTCATGCATACACACACACACACACACACACACACGCACTCAAACAGCCTCAGTGCTTGAAATGTACATTGATATTTTCTATTCTCTTTTGTTCCATTTTGTTCATTCCATAACTTAAGTTTATTTAAAAAATATTGTAAGGACGTTTTTCTGGGTAGAGTAGGTGCCTATGGCACTTGGTAGTCACCCAGAACTGTATGTGGGGTAAAGATTTATTGTTTCCTTTATGTGGATTTTCTTAAAATGAGGCTCACTAAGGCAGAGGAACATCATTTATCCCAGGCTTCCTGTAGACGCCATATGTAGCAGTGATTCTGGAAAACAGCCGCAGGTGAGGCTCCAGGATTATCTAGTGGCCCTTTTCCTAGTTACCTGACACCAAACACACTGGACAGATTGTCAGGGGTGTGGTCTAAACGTATGGTTTCCTTTGTTTAGGAGACAGAGGTTGTGCTGTCTGCACGAGAAGGTTGTGCCACCTTGGGCTCTAGGGGTTTGTATAAGATGCGATTTGAAAGTTGCCTGTAAATTTGGAATTTGCCTGTAGAGGATTCAGAGAGTGAGAGAATTTTGTTATTCTTTTAGGAATATAGATTGGATCTTGAAGTGGAAGGCTTTTTGAGTCTCCTACTACAGATTAGAGAGATTTTTTATTTTCTCCAAAAGAAGCATTTACAATGTTAGGTGCTTAAGCACTGGAAGCCCATCACTTCTCTTTGCATTTGTATTTCTGATGCAAATACCATGTGTGAAATATCAGTTAAACTGCAGTTATGTGCAGGATGAAGTTTCTCCTGAGCAATAAATAAGAAATCTTCCAAGTGCCTTATAAATAATGTGTTAAGATTAAAAGAAACATTATCTTCTAAAAGTCAGCTTTTGCATTTTCCATATTATTTTGAATACGTGTTTGTGGGATTTTTGGATTGTTTTGAATGGTCGTGTTTTTGGTTTTTTGGTTGGGTTTTTTGTGGGGGGGCTTAAAATTTTTATTTATTTATTTATTTATTGCTTTAAAATTTTACCTCTGTTTAAAATTAAGGCTATGTGAGCTTTTAGGAAAAAGTTGCTATGGTGACTATAAATGTACGGTTGATGTCTCTAACTTAGGAATGGGTTTGTGCTCTAACACTTCATTTTAAAATAAACTATTTGGAGCGTTATTTTTTCATAGAAGTAGTATTGCAAATGATGGATTTCAGATTCAATCAGAAAACCTTATTTAAACCAGAAAGTAAAAGAAATATTATATACTTCTGCTTTTATGAAATAATGGAGTACTCATCCTCCTTACCCACCTCTGCCCCCTACCCCCACCCTCAATGAGTTCTTGTACTAGAAAAGTTTAGCAGATGGTCTCTTTGACTGGCAGTTTTTCTTACCTTATGGGACTTGAAATATAGTGTGTATTGAACCACATGGTGCTTTGGAGAATTAATTCATTCCTTCAGTAAATATTTACTCTGTATCTACATGTATAAGGTCTAGGCCCTTGGGATAGAGCATTGAATTAAACAGACAACAGGGGTACTTGGGGGGCTCAGTCGGTTTAGTTTCTGCCTTAGGCTCAGGTCATGATCTTGGGGTGCTGGGATCGAGCCCCGCATTGGGCTCCTTGCATGGCAGGGAGTCTGCTTCTCCCTCTCCCTCTCTGTCTCAAATAAATAAAAATCTTTAAAAAATAAATAAATAAAATGGACAACAGTCCCTGTTCTCATGCATGCTCATAGTGGTTGGGAGGTTAACCTCTAACTTAATGTACTGCGACTAGGGTAGAAGACCCTAGCATGCAGCAGCCTACCTGTGTGGCTTGTTGCCCAGTGGCAAACCAAACAACTGGAAAAGGGTGCCGTGGTTCTTGAAGCTTCTGCTCTGTGGACTCCAGCTCCCAAATTTTGACCTCTGTCTATCTGTTTTGCACTTGGAACACCCCTTCTAAACAGAAGATACTGAAGGTAGTTGTGAATTCATCTTTGTTTTCATAGTTTCCGGAGAGCCTTAAGCATTGATGGATTTGCAAATGTTTAACAACATACTGATAATGCAGTGTTTGGCAGTTTCTGTGGTGTAAATACTCTGCCGGGGTCTATTGCAAGAAGCCAGTGGGACATCACTGAGGGTTGAGTTGCGAAACACAGTCACATATCCTCCTGGAGTATTTCTACTGTACAGAAGCAATGGATGTAAAGAACTTTAAGACCATACACATATGAGACTGCAGTAACATAATGAAGATGTGAGTTTGAAGGATTCACCGCATTTGATTTTAATCTCGTTCATTTAATTACGAATTTGCACAATTTAATTTTTAATGATGACTCTGTTAACAGGGGACTTACAGAAGTCCTGGGAATTTAACAATCTGTTCTCCAGAGCCAGAGTACTTGTCAGCTCCTGTTGTGACCACAGCAGCACCACAGTACCTTGCCTGAAATTTCTATGGCCAGGTATTAGAGTCTAGATTTTTTCTAATTTTTAGAAAAGTAATCTGGAAGGTGTACCGTAATCTGTAATACCTCCTCTGATGTCTGAGGCACAACTCTGTAATCAGATCATTGCTATTTCTGTAGCAAAACATGTGACTGTTCACCAGTAGGTGAATAAACACATACTACAAATTTGTATTAGTTGAGGTTTGGTTTTGCCCGCTGAGGTTTGGTTTTGCCCGCAAATGTGCTTTCTTACAAACTTAGGAAGAAAAGGTTTGTTTCGGGAGCTGTTTGATTTTGGAATTGTGGATAAGGGATTGTGAGGCTGTATTATCTGTTTGCAAATCAAGATTTGTTATTTCAGATCTGGAGGAGTCTGTGTTTGTTTTCTCAATATGAAAGAGAATGAACTCAGCGTGCTGTCCTGTGGGATCATGGCTGCCCTGCAGGAGATGCCCAGAGTCTCTGCATTTGTGTGGCTGGCTCTTCTTTCTAGAAGCCTCTTGCCATGTGACTCCCTCCACCTTTCCACACTCATCTTGTGCTTCATTCTTTCTGCTCAGTTTCCTGGCCCCACCTCTCCTAGTGTTTCACCCCAGTGGATCCTGATTCTTCCTTTCGCTACACAGCCTTCTGTCGCTGCTCTTTTTACCCTGTGTTTGCTGTATCCTGCCATGCACTCGTGATACAGAGGCCACAAATTTTCAAGTCCACCCCCATAAGCTCATACTCCAGGAAGTGGAATGGGACTTACAGCTAAGCGATTTCTGAATAGCGATTTCTAGCAGTGGAGATGCATTTTCACATGGTGTTTGGGATATTGATGTTTGTGTCTTTGCAAAGCTTCCCCCCGCCCCCAGTACTTCAGGTAGATTATAATTTGTCAGTCATTGCCTATTTCTTTGCACACCTCTTGTGTCTTGTTTATTAGTGAGCATATATCTGAGGGACTTCAGCTGGTGCTAGTATCCAGAAATAAAAGCCACATTAGGGAACAGGAGGCAATGAGCCAGTCTTCCTGGAGTGCCCAAACATGCTGGGCACACAGATTTCCTGACTCTCTGGTAGTTTTTAAGGTTCCACTGGGACTATTTGATACCAGGAACTCTGAATCACTAATTTCAGGGATTTCCATTAATAATACCTTTTTATGAGGGGAAACTACGGAGTGAATTTAACTCATATTTTGACATTATATAGACGTTTAATTCAGCCTTTCTGCATGAATACCGTTAAAGATTTCACAGTTTTGTTGTGCAGTATTCTATTTTATTCATTTATTACACTTGGAAACATGTCACAGTTTGTGAAGTGACTTTTTTCCCTCATAAATTACCACTTGCCTAAGTGTATTTCACTGTCTGACAGTACCAAATCAGGTCAGTTTTTAGGTGGCAGCAATTTATAAATAATGTTCTTTTTCCAAAGAAAAAGCAACAGTCATTAATGATTTGTTTACAAGAGGTTTGTTTTTATTTCTGGCAATTTTGATGTTAATTGTCTAATCAGATTTCTGTTTTAAAATAAATACTAATTTGACCATTTTTTGAGTTTCTGTTGTTCTCTCTTGTAGGCTAGTATATAAAGATGTAAGAACTGTTTTTAAATGTCCCAGCAATAGTCTTTCCTGCTTTGCTATTATGCCTCTGGTAAGGTCTGTGGGGTCTCTTTTGTGTGAGAGTGATTTTTATTGTCTGAGTAGTTCCCAGCTTCTGGGTCATTTAGACATTGCCAGCATTTTTTATGGTTTCAGAGATAAAATTGTTGATGAGGAGTGTGGACCCCACAGCAGTCAGTCTGGGTTGGTCTGCCATCGAGGATGTGAATACCCAGTGTCTCCTTGGCTTGCCTTATAGTTTCCTGTGGTAACTCTTCTGGTATTATTCTTACTTATTGCATTGTGGTCTCTCTTACCTTTTCTTTCAGTCCTTTGGCCATCATATTGTTAAGTTTTAAATTTCCTGTGTCCTGTCCAAGGTATTGACTATGTTGACTTCCTCAGAAGAGAGCAGGGTCATGTTCTGAGACCTCTGTGCCCTCCCAGAGGGATCAGAAGTGTCTCTGCAAAGGTTCAACCACAAACAGTAGGATCCAGAATTCAGTATTCCCCAAGTGGTGTTTGGTTTTCTGGTGTGGACACTGTCTTCCAAAAGATGCTGGTGGTCTTCAGGATCTTGTCCAAGGAAATGTGGTGATCAGTGGGAAATAATGGTTCTGTCCTATATTTCCTTACCATGTCTCTATGTAGTTTTTCTGATAATATCGTTAGGGGATGCCTGGGTGGCTCAGTTGGTTAAGCGTCTGCTATAGGCTCAGGTCATGATCCTGGGGTCCTGGGATCGAGTCCTCCGTCTGGTTCCCTGCTCAGCGGGGATCCTGCCCCCCTGCTTGTATGCGCGCGCGCTCTCTCACTCTCTCTCTCAAATAAATAAATAAATAAATAAGTAAAATCTTTAAGAAAGTCTCTAGAAAATTGAATGCTTGACCATTTAATGAGCTAAATATTTATTCCTCATGGCTCCTTGATAGGCTCATGGTATTTGAGACGCTGGCATTGGGAAGACATACAGTACCACTCTGTTACTCCTTCCATAGATTGTGGGGATGATGGTTAATGCAGCTTTACTTGTCGCCAGATTTTCTTATGCTTAGTAAATTTATGAGTCACTGTAGACTTGAAGATGATAACGCAGCAATTTGAATACCTTTTAATATATATTTATATACTTGAGGAGGGCAGTGAAAACTCTCCGAATACTTTAAATATTTTTATGCTGTACCGAAGATTTAGTTATTGGCTCTGGTTTATGGAATTGTAGGTTTTAACTAGGGATTGAACTGAATGGTGTGATAGACACCAAAGTGAAATAGTGTTGAAGAAACTAGGATGGGTTATTTTTGGAATGTTTCATTGTCCTTTTGTCTTCAGAATGCCCTACACTTCCATTGTCACATTGTTTTCACACACTTAGCAACAACACTAATGTGATTCATGTACCAAAAACTAACCAGTTTAAAATTTAAAATTTAACATTTAAATTTGTAAATTTAAAATTTAACATTTAAATTTGTAAATTTAAATTTTAAATATACCCCTAACCAGAGTAATTGTCCAGCAGGTTTAGTTTCTATAAATGAAAAATGTTTTTGTTTCAATATCAAGAAAATATTGAGCATTTTGAATTAATTGTGGTCAGATTTGGCTTTTTAAAACCTAAATATATTTTCAAGATACTGCAAATTGAGTATTAGCTTTTTAAAATTTCCTTTTCTTTTTAAAATAGGCTTCACACCCAGTGTGGAGCCTGGTGTGGGGCTTGAACTCATGACCCTGAGATCAAGACCAGAGCTGAAATCAAGAGTCAGATGCTTAAAATTGTTTTACTTAACTCTGCTGCTCTCTAATATCTGTTGCTATTGCTGTCCTTGGTCATGTAAGATACTGGGAGAAACTTTCATTGCATGGACTGTCTCATAGCTCTTTTTGTAGCCCTGTTACAGGAAATAGCCAGTCTTTTTTGTCCTGCAGCCTCTGGATTTGGCATGTACTGAGAGGCAGCATTCTCTGATAAACCGCCTGGCTCCTTTCCCAGCCCCTCGCATTTTTTGTTTCCGTATTAGAAACTGTTCTTTTTCTCCTTCTTTTCTTTCTCCCAATCTTTACCTGTTTCTACTCATGCCATTAGATTTCCTCAAGACTTGCAAAGAAATGCAGGAATGTGTTCAAAGCAGCTAGTAATATATCATTTTTCTAAATTGGTAAATAATATTTGTGCTGAACTTCATATTATTTTAGGCCTTGAGTATGTTGCTGGGTAATACACTTTGTCTTCAAAATAAACAGAATATGGGGGTCCTAAAGAAGCCCCTTTCCACTCCCACCACTGCCACTACTCTGCTGCCCCTGGTTTGTGTCCTCACTGGGTTTGGGCTTGTTCTTTTGCTTAGTATGTACATATACGGGCTCAGGTTTGCTCATGACAACCTCATGAGGTTAAATGGCTTCACAAGACTGGCATTACTATCCTCTCCATTTACTAGATAAAGAGAAATGGAGGCATAGAGAGGTAACTCGCTCAGGGCCACCCAGGTGGTTGGTGGTAGAGTTTGTATTTGAACCAATGGCTCCCAGGCTTCAAGGGCTGCCCTCTTAGCTTTCTTCTGCCACTCTTCAGGGGAAAAAGCCCACCCATCCTTGATGGCTGCGCTTCCTTCTGGTTTACCTACACTGAGTCCTTTCCAGATTCTCACAGCTTTCATTCCACTTCGGTATTTCGATACCTCCAAACACGGGTGGTTGTTGCTGTCTAGGGAAATCATTCTCTGAAAGCTACCTTGTGGGCTTGGTTGAAATTGAAATGCGGTTTCTCTTGGAATTTGGGGTGTTTACCGTCTCATGACAGCCTGCTGAGTGCCTTCTGGAGCTCGGCGTTTGTGCGGAGAGGTAAAGTCATAGATGGCTCTTTTGTTATTCTCTTGGATGTACATGTTTAGGGAAGGCTGAGTTTATCTGAGAAGTGACACACTTTGGGTAGACTGTGTCTCTTGGCACTTCTCTTTTAAGTGTCCTTTACAGGAAGACTTGGGGCTCTCCTTTTCCTTGACTCGGCCTTCCTTGAATGGCCCCTCTGCTTGTTGGCCACGATGGAGGTTGTATGCTGGACAGCCTCATGCAGTTATTCTGGGCAAAGCCATTGGCTTCAAGTACACGTGCATAGTTCTACCACTTAGACGTAGTGGTAGACCATGGCCAGTCACCTTAGCCCTCTGTGTTTCCAGTTTCCCTGGGTATTAAATGGATATGATGGTAGTAGTCTTTATATCTTGAGGATTAAAAAAGATAATGTGTAGAAGGTCTAAACACAGGAATGGTCAGAAATGTAAGCTACTCCCATTTGTATTACTCAACTGCTATTGCTACTGCTGTTTGCATAATCACATTTTTAAATAGGATTTTTGTGTTAGGCCTCTTCCTTTTCTTCTAATTGATATAGAGGGATTCATTGTTTCTAGGTTTTTTTTTTTTTTTTTTGAAAGATTTTATTTATTTATTTGACAGACAGAGATTACAAGTAGGCAGAGAGAGAAAGGAGGAAGCAGGCCCCTCCGGAGCAGAGAGCCCGATGCGGAGCTCGATCCCAGGACCCTGGAATCATCACCCCAGCCGAAGGCAGAGGCTTTAGTGCGCTGAGCCACCCAGGCACCCCTGTTTCTAGATTTTAACATTGAATATTTATATATTAAAATGGGAAGACAGAGCAGAAAAACTAGCAGGAATACTTTAAGGTAAAAAAGAATTTGAGGATATTTGGAAGAGATTTATAGTTGGCTAATAGAAGACTTTGTGGTATCAGAGTGATGTAAAAGAATTTAAGAAATGTGTATTGATATTTAATTGAATATCAGAAAATGTGTTTTTAATTCCCTCTACATTCTCTTAGAGCAGGGCTTTGTGAAGCTGCTGAAACTATATCCAGAATTTAGTGCCTCTGTGCTTTTTTTCTGTGAAGGTTTATGCCTTTATTAAAGTTACAAAGTGGTCTAAAACCAGTATGTCACACAATTCTTGGCACATACTTGGCATGGGGTATGAAAGGATGTAAATGAAAGAGGTCATGAACTGTAGCCTTCTAAGCAGGTGCAAAATTATCTAATCAGAAACCAAAGCTGTGGCACCGCAGGGAAAAGTGGAAACCAGAGGCCAGAGGTGTCAAGGACTGCAGGAATTTGAGCTGGCTCTTTGCATTGATATGCTATTTCCTAGGCTCAGCCTCTTTTAAGCATACTTTTGGCTTGAGAGAATAATAAGATCTGGATCGTAGAGTGTTGAGAAGTGGGAGGATTATGACATGGGTAATTGGTATCATTCCTTGAACTAAGGTACGAGCCACAATCTCTTTCTCTCTTTTTGTGGGCTGTGAAAAGAGCTTGATTTTCTGGGTATAAGCACAGGGGTGAGGTGAGGGAATGGTGCCCAGAGGACTTGTAGTATATTAGCTACTTGTGTTCACTTGCCTACACTTTTCAAAGGGACTGCAAAATAGATACAATAAGTGATAGTAATTCACCATGTATTTGTCAGGGCACCTTTTAGGCAGAAGCAGAAAATTAATGAAATAGACCCTTTCACAGGAGAATCAAGAATTGTTTATGGAATCCTCATCTGTGAAGATAAGCCTACCATCACACAAATATCAGTAAACTAAAAATTAAGTTTATTCGTATATTAAAATATTAAAATATCCTTATTATTGAAATTATTTTAGTACTGGCGTAAAATAACTAGGTCCTACTTGTTGAAGCTATGTGTTGATGTAACCTAACTGAAAATGTTTTAATACGCCTCCTTTATAGTGTTTAAATCCTACGTCCCTACTCATGATACTTTTACTTTACTAGTTTCTATGAAACCATGTTGCCTTGAGTTTGCTTAACATTCTTTTATCAGTTCTTCTCAAATATCTTCAGAAGTGGAGTTGGAGGGAAGGAAGAGAGAGCTGCCATCTCAGCTTCATTCCAGTTTTGATCCCCAGTTTTGTACCTACTCCACTTTCAGACTGGGGTCCTTAACTAAACTCGTGGCTTCAACTACCGCCGACATACTGACATTGCTCTGTTACATTTCTTTAGCCATGAACTCCCCTTTGCATGATAGATGCCCATTTCCAGTTCTCTGCTGGGAATTGGGTCCTAAATATATGATAGTTTGACCTCAAAGTCAATGTATCATTTTTTGGTCCCCAACTTCTTTTCGTTGTGCTTGCTCTCAGCCCAACCACCCGTACCACAAACCTAGACATTTTGGATTGATTCCTTTCTTCATAGTACCAGCCCTAACCATGTACCAAATCCTTTTAAATAAGTCTCAGTTCTCCGTTTTAATGCTTATACACTTTACATCTCTTTTCACTCCATTGCCTTTTTCTTCGTCTAGGCCCTCATGACTTCTTCGTTGTTGGATTAAGGAGCTGTGTTTAACCTTATAGTCCTTTCTTCATAGTCCTTGAAACCTGCAGAATACATGCAAATTAAACTGGTATGCCTTTAAGGATGCCTCACAGTTTTTAGGATTAAAGTTCATAGGATTTAATTTATTAATCCCAATGCCCTTCATCTTCCTCTGTTGATAACCTCTTGATAGGTTGATAGTCTTTTGAAACTCTGAAATAATAATAATAGTTGGCATTTATTGAGTACTTGCTGTTTGTAGGGCTGTTGTGTGCAATTTGTCAGGATTAAGTCAGATACACAACAAAGCAACAAACCCACCAGTACTGAGACCCAGAATGTTGGAACTGTCCCTGGTCTGCAACTGGTGAATCCTCTCTGAGCTGGACTCACTTGGGGAACCAGTTCAACATCGGCAGCCTCGTGGTAACGGAATGAGTGGAATGCAGTGTAGACACTAGCACACCGGGGAGTCCGTGGCCACTGTTCCACCTCACGGACAGGCTCATTTCTTGTGTGTGAGAAGTACCTGAAAGAGCAGAGGCTTTGGCTTTCCTCAGAATATATTTTCATCAAAATTAAGGTTTCTAAGCTCTTTGGGCTTGGCTACCTACACCCGTTAAATGGTACTAGATTTCAAAAGATTTGCAGTAAGTTTCCGTATTAAAGCTATTTGTGGATTGGGGACAATGTTTAACTTGCTCTTTCTTTTACCTGTCAAATATGAAGGAGAAAGGATTGACACACAATTAGTATTTATTCTATGTTCACTTAAAAAAAAAAACATTGCTAAGACAGGTTATACTAATGAAGAGTTGTTATAAAGAATTTCATTATTTAGTTACTTTCTGAATAAACCTGCCAGGTGATTAAAATGAGCCTAATTTAATCAGCATTGTGTTGCATACTGAAGATAATTTAGGCTAATGTCAAGGACACCTTTATCTCTTCTTTGTAGAAGGTATTGAAATAATGAATGTAGCAAAAAGGAGTCAGAAAATGTTTGAAATTTTTCATCTCTGCCTCTGGGTGGATATTTAAAAATCACACTTATCCTTTTTGCATGCAAATTAAACTGAAAGGCATTTTGTAATGTAACATTATCGTTATATTTTACAAAACAAATTTATTGAACTTTGATCTTTTGCTAATATTGGCTTGTGGTTGTCGGAAGGAATGGTGACTTTTTATTATGGCTCAGTATAAACCGAACTTTCATTCAGAACTTGGAGTGAACAGAAGTAATTAGGTTTTTATGCACCTTCATTGGAAAAGAAATCACTGTTAAATAATAACTCACATTTCTTCCAGTGTGCTTTTCTTAGGGCACTTTTTTCTCCTATAACCCCTCCCACTCCCCAAAGTCTTAATAGAGTCATCTGAATTCCTTTCTTCTTTTGTAGCAGTTAAAGTCTCTTTTTTTCTGATGATGCTCTTAGATGGAAGCTAAGGTGTCAGTGGAAGTCTGGTTCAAATCGTGAAGTCAGCAGTTAAGGGTTTACTAACTCCCTAGTGAGTTCCCTATACAAATGCCAAGTTGCCTTGGAAACAAGGCTAGTTATTTGAGTTGGAAATATTATCTTGTCTTTAAATGCCAGAGAGGATGATTTGCTTACCTCTGTTGCATCCTGTCTAGGTCTAACATTGTGTTGAGATGTTTTCTGCTTCACTACTTCTAGTACTGATTGATTGACTGGAGCCACAGCCAAGTTTTCTTTTCTCGTGCTTTTAATTTTAAACACGATTTGCAACATTTAGAACTAAGGAAGCAGTCCTTCTAATTTCTATTTTAGGATGGGAAGTTTTCCACTACTGATTGCCAAAAAAATAAAGTGCTATATATAGTTCACCAGATTTGACTGGCAAGAAATTTTGGTGATGAGTCATTTGTCATATGCTCAACAATGGAGTCAGTGATGGGTTGATTATGCAAAGGACTGATTGTCTAAGTTTTGTGAGATGGTGTTACTTGATGAAAGACTGACTGGGCCTGATTGCTTCTGTGTGCCTGAAAGCCCCTGGGTACCAACCTAGGAAGTTGGTAGGAGAATGCAGTAGCAGCTGGAGGCTTACATTGGATTGCTCCTTTTCTCTGACGTAAACATGGTAATTTTGCTAGTTGGATGGTAGAAGGTGGAGCTGGAGTGCTGTGGGCATCTTGAGACAAGGTTTTCAGGTCAGCGGAGCAGGCCCTGGCTTAATTTACCTGGCTCGCTGAGGAAGTATACTAAAAGGCACCTTCCTAAGCACAGGGCTCAGCCCTGCTTTGGAGGACTCACCAAATGGAGGCAGAAATGCAGATGCACCCAAGGACAGAGCAGGAGCCCTTAAGACTCTGTGATCTTGTGCAGTGTAATTATGGTGCTGTGTTTCTGGGCTGAGGAATCCCAATGGCAGCTTCTGACTCTTGGGCCTTTGGGTCAGGAGTTAGGGAGATTGGAGCATGGTGACAGACTTGTGAGTGAGGGTGGCAATGGCATGTCTTTGTGGGACATTTGTGGGACAGATGTCTTTGTCTCAGTAAAGTTCAAGTAACATCATGATTGGTGCTGTGGGTTTTGGTTACAGTTTAGAGCAAGGCATTGGAAGGCTACCTGTGTATGGTTTTGGCTTGTCTCCTTATTGCCTGTTTCCTACATGATGTTGGACTTTGATTAATAAAACTTTTTTTCAAATTTAGATCCCCAGTTCCCAGATTATGGCATTCATAGAAGAAATTATTCTTGAGGGAACCTGTCATGTCCTAGTTATTAATACATCTATGCCTAAGTGTTATTCCTGAAAAGCTATCCATGAATCAGTATGTAACATATATTAATAGTTAAGCATGAAATTGTCTGCAGATTGAAACACCTTGCTGTTGAATCTTATTTCCACATTTTACTTGCTTTTAGGCAGATATTTGTTGGAGGATTGGCAGAGTGGCAAGGTGGGGAGGGGGCACCATAGATGAGGAACAGCTGCCTCTCTGCTCTCAAACTGGGGAGCCTGCAGTTGGGCTGGATTTGAGGTCCATTCTCATGGAACAGTGCAGGGCAAGGGCTCCGGGCACAGCCAGTAGGAAAGGTGGCTAACTTTCCATGTGCCCTTGTCATTTTAGAGTTCCTTGCTAAGCTTTGGGTCTTTTTTTTTTTTTTTTTTGGTCAGATAAAATATATGTAATTCTTAAAATGCTGAGGAGGCACAGAATTAATCTAGTGAGTGTAACATTTAAAGTTTTTCAACGGCAAGCTTGAGATCCTTCTTCTGTAGTGAGTTAGTTTTCATTGGTATAGCTTGTATTACTACTATTACAAAACATCATTGGCTCAAATATATTCTTCTGCTATTGTTCTGCTTACTCATCCAGTAAAACAGTAGCTCTGTTTAAATGAGTTTTTAATGAACCATGATTGCAAGTAAGGCTCAGAGAATGACTAAGGATTTAGTATTGTCTCTATGTCATTAACATAGAAACAGTCATCAGAAAGCTTACAAATTGATTTAATAGTTTTTTTCACCCATGTCTGTATAATAATTAGTTATTACATCATTACATTTGATTCTGAGGTTCATATTGCTTCTCTCCCAGTTTTATCTACTGTCATCTCTTTAGAGAAAGCTGCATGTGTTCATGATAAAATCATAAGAATGGGGCGCCTGGGTGGCTCAGGTGGCTCAGTGGGTTAAAGCCTCTGCCTTCAGCTCAGGTCATGATCCCAGGGTCCTGGGATCGAGCCCCACATCGGGCTCCCTGCTCTGCTGGGAGCCTGCTTCCTCCCCCTTCTCTGCTTGCTTCTCTGTCAAATAAATAAATAAAAATTCTTAAAAAAAAAAATCATAAGAAATGCCGCTTTCTCCAGTTTGGAGTCAACCTATCTCTATGTGATTAGCCAATTTCAGAGTTATTTTGCTTTATCTGACTGTGCAGTCTTACTTTCTATTAACGCTTAAACAGTAGTGTAACATAGTTTTAACTTCATGCACAGGTACAAATGAAACAGTGGTGCTTGGTGATGGGGATGGGAGGGAGAGGAGTTTACATTGTATCTGACAAGTGGGTCCGCTAGTTTGTGGATGCAGCATTTGCATATTGTGGATTGCGGATGACATATTCAGGGCTGTTAGTTGAACATTACTCTTCAATTGGGAATCTAATTAGTCTGAAGGCTCAGGGAGTGATCGAGTGTATCATCCTGAGGGACAGCAGAATGAAATCCCAGCTCTGTAGTGTAAGCTGGGGAGCATCATAGCTGAATATGTTTCACTGCAATTTCCAGATGATGCATAATACCTTTTTAGGTATCTGTGACTTTCTTAAAGGATGTTTATTAACTCTTACGGGACAGACGACCTTTGACTATTGACAGGTAGGGGTATGTTACGGTGTTGGTCTCCTTGGTTGTGCAAGTAGCAATGGGAATGTCTTGCTCTCTACTACATGATATATTGTTTGAAATAGGAGATTGTTTGAAATGGGAGATGACTATAAATGAAAGGTTTTGTTTTGTTTTTGTTTTTCAAGAGATGAATGAAGGGGAATTCAGGGACCCAGGTACTTGATGTACTTTGACATGTTTTAAAAAGTATATCCCTGAGTGAAAGGGAGGAAAAACGAAGTCTGTAGGGTGGAAGTCTGGCATGGGTCTCAATGGGCCAGAATCAAGTTGTGAGCAGAGTTCCTATACTTTCTGGAGGTCCTAGGAGAGAACCCATTTCCTTTGCCTTCCAGAACCGCCTAACGTTCCTTAGCTGATGGCTTCCTTTTCTTCATTTTAAAAGCCAGCAACATAATATCTCTCTAACCATTGTCACATTTCTCTCTGACTATAGCTGGGAAAGGTTCTCTACTTTTCCAGATTTGGGAGATCAGATGTCCTCCTCCCCAGGATAATCTGGGATAATCTCTCCAGTTTAAGGTCTTTAATCTGAATCATAGTGTAAAGTCCCTTTTGCCATGAAGGTTAACACCCCCTGGTTCCAGCAGTTTGGAGAATAGACAACAAGGAGCATTATTCTGCCCACCACAGCCACCATCCTCTTTTTTTGCAATGAGGACTGTAAGGCTGAGAGATGGTGGAGAGGCCAATGGATTTACCAACACCCATCCATGAAGTAAGATCAGAGCTATTTTTTTTTTTTTTAAGATTTTATTTATGTATTTGACAGACAGAGATCACAAGTAGGCAGAGAGGCAGGCAGAGAGAGAGAGGAGGAAGCAGGCTCTCTGCCGAGCAGAGAGCCCGATGCGGGGCTTGATCCCAGGACCCTGAGATCATGACCTGAGCTGAAGGCAGAGGCTTAACCCACTGAGCCACCCAGGCGCCCCAAGATCAGAGCTATTTTTGATTGGAGATCTGTTTGATTCTGAATCTTGGGCTCTTAGACACTTTGCTACACACAGTTCTGGGCTTTAAGCACGTAATTTTAACCATTAAAAGGGCTACCCTCTATCCCAGTGGTTTGTAAGTGTTTGCATGTAATGTTTTAAAAATAACTTGGAAAAGAAAATAAAAGCAGTTCGGAGCGTTCTGATGTCTCAGAGAGTTAAAATGATTTCTCCTGAGGTAGGTGAGGAATGGTATGGCCAAGTTTGGAGTTTATTTGAATGTGGGTTTATCTTAAATTGTGGGTGTTACCCTAAATTCAACATATCTGTTCTCATGGAGATTTGATGGATAAATGGATCAGAAGAGAGATTAAGTCATAACTATTGAAAGTAAAAATGAACTTTCAGAAATGATCTGCTTCACGGACAGCAGTGAAGATTCCATCTGTTAAAATATGGATATGAGTCATGTTTCACAAATTTTAAAAGCAGGCATTTCCTTTATTTTTTGAAGGGCATGATAGAGATTTTTAATATGTGATGTTTTTGTGAAGGTTTCGTTTTCTTTTGCTGTGCTACTGTATGCATTCTTGTAGAGTAGATTTTTCTAAAATTATATACCCGTCCCAATTTAACACAAAATTACTTCATATCTGCACCTGGCAGTTAAATTTTGGTTTAAAAGAAAGCTGTGGAAATTGTATGTTATTGGCATATTGCAAATCACCAACTGTGATTCTGCCACTGAAATTCAAACAGCATTTGTTCATGACACAGTCCAGATTTCATAATACTTGTGTTTTCTAAAAATGCTGGAGATAATTATTGAAGCTAATATACATGTATAAGTTCTTCCATGTGTGGCATTTAAAGACACAATCTCTGTAATTTGCAGTCTCCATTTTCAGTTTGCAGAAGGGACTTGATTCTTGAGAGAACACACCATTGTAAAAAGTCAATAACAAAACTTGCATTTCATTTGCTTCCAATTAAAGACCAAATGTCAGAACTTACTATCTTCAAAATCCGTATTAAGTCACACACCTTGTGAGGAGTTTGATGATATTAAAATCAAGTACGGAAATTCAAAATCTCAGTGAAGAGCTTGAAATGGATATTGGTAGTTTATCAGGGTTACCAAGGTACCTTGACTCTTTGTTTTATTTCCCAAGTTGAAAATTGTAAATTGAATGTTAGTGGAGGATGAGCATTCTAGTGCAGGATTATCAAACTATGGCCTATGGGCCAAATTTGGTCCATCACCTGCTTTGTAAATAAAGTTTTATTTAAACCTTGTGCTTATTTATTTGTGTATCGCCAGTGGCTGTTTTTGTGCCACAGTGGCCAAGTAGAATAGTTGTGACAGAGGCTGCATGGATTGCACAGCTCCAAAAATATTTACTAGTTGGAACTTTCAGAAGTTTGCTGACCCCTCGTCTAGTAGAATGTCTGTGTTACTAATCCTGGGAGATTCTTGCCAGTCGATGTCAGATAAACAGACTGATTTTATTTCTGTTTAAGGGAACTTCAGTGTATACATACAAACACCTTTCTGTTATTTAGAACTGCTAAGGATTTCTTATCCCACTTAGGTTGCTTATTATAAGGTTGAGTGGCCCAGCTATCCATCCTATGTTAATTTCTCCTTACCACTTAACCTCCCTCCACGTTGTTTAATCAGCTAATTATAGATGATGCTACAGAAGGGTTCCGAGCTTCCTGTTTGTCTACATGTCTCTATGACCTTATGATGGTTTTTGTTTTTGTCTTACGAATTGATTGATGACACACACACACACACACACACACACACACTCGTGGAAATATCATTTGTTCAAAATGACAAAACCATCTATGAAATGAGAATTGTAATTATAAGTGCTTCTCATGTTCTATAAATTTATCATACCATCCTTTAACTGATAGGACTCAAGCTTGGAGAAGCTTGAATTGGGGGTAGGTAGGAATGTTAGGGTTAGTCATGGTTCTCCCCTTCTTGGAATGCCACGCTTAGTTTACTAGGCATAGGGTTGTAGGGTAAATGATCAAGGTGGTGCTGGCCCTTAGCACTTTATTACTCTGAGATTTTAAAATGCTTCCACTGTTTAGTTATCGGAATAAATAGATTGAGTCTTAATTTTCATGGCCTTTTGTAATGCTATATTATGAAAGTATAATTTTGAAATAATTTTATACTTGAGAAAAGTTGCAAAAATAGTTGCATATATTTTTCATTCATCCATAATGTAAAATCTGATACAGCTGTAGTACAGTTATCAAACGTAGAAGAACTAGTAACATTGAGTCAGTACTGTTAACTAATCTACCGCAGTCTTTTGAATGTTGCCTCTTTTCTACTGATGTCCTTTTTCTAGCCCAGGATCCAGGCAAGGACCTCATGCTGCACGTCGTTCTCGTTTCTCCTCTGTCTCTTCCAGTTTACACAACTTCATCAGCCTTTCTTTTGCTTTCATCACTTTAATATTTGTAAAGAGTGAGTTATTTTATAGATTGCCCCTCAACTTGGATTTATCTGATGTTTTCTCATGATTAGACAAAGATACACATTTTTAGCAGGAATACCACTGAAGTAATTTTATGTCCTTCTCTGTGCATTTTATCAGAGGGTGATGTGACTCATTACAGGTGATGTTAACCTTGGTGAAGTGTTTTCTGCCAAGTTTCTCCCCTGCAAAGATACTATTTTTCTCTTTTTAATGAAAAGGTTTTGTGTGGGTAGATACTTTGAGATTTGCAAGTATCCTGTTTCTCGTGATATTCTCACTCAGTGATTTCCACTTCCGTTGGTGATCTCACCTGCAGCAGTTCTTACTGTGAAGATGGCCTGTGATGACTTCTGTTTCCATCATTCCTTCTCTTTTTATTAATTGGAATGCTACAGTATGGAAGAGCTGTCCATTTCTACCATTAATTATTTCTTTAATTATTGACTTGTATCATTATGGACTTACAGATATTTAGTTTGTTTTGGGGTTAAAATCCAATTGTATCATTATTGACTTGTTTATGAATTGTCCCAGCTTTGGCCATTGGGAGCTCCTTTGAGTCAAAACTGATGCCCTTTGATGCGCCTCTTTCACTTTTGAGTACTCTTTCCTTTTTGGCATCAAAGGTGTTCCAGGCCCATCGTGTATTTTCTCTACCCCAACCCTGGAATTAACTATTTTTTTTTTTTTTAAGGAGCCCTTGTTCATTCATTGGAAAATGGTAACAAACCAAGATCCAGGTGCTTGTGTTCCTTCATACTGTGTGTGGTTGCTTCTAGGACCACTCAGTGAGGGGAGCTAAGAACCACACGCGCATTAACATTCATTCCTACCTGTCTGCCTACCTACCCACTCATTAAAAAAAAAAACCAAAACAACCACATGTTCATATTGACGCCTTTGATTTTAATCTGATATCACAGAGTTTATTTATTTATAACTTCTGTTTCTGACAGGGAGAATTTTGACTCTCATTATCCAAAATATTTTTCTTTTTCATTCATTCCTGGTATGTGTGTGTGTAGTAGTGTGAGGATTTCTAAACCATACGCTTGTGAGAAACAAATTTATATGACAGGGTTTGTTTGTTTGTTTGTTTTTCGGTCTCTCGCCTTACATTGAATGGTGAAAATAGTTTTCCAAAATTACTTAAGTCTTTTCCTCCCCACCAACCTCATTGCTTCCACTTTCTTTTTCTTTCATCTCTATTCTTACCAACTCCTAGGAGACAGCCTTATCTTTTATCCTTCTAATGCACAAATGGGCAGACATTTGTATAGTTTTTAATACTCCTTCCTCCTATGTGAAAGGTACCTTGTATCTTTTGCTATATATGTATTACAGATCACATATATGCATTATATATAGAAATGCATTTTCTTTTCCACTTAATATATCATTTACAAAAAGATTTATATCTGTCCCATCTCTCTTAATGTTCTGTGACATAAAACGAATTTATTATTTTTTACCAATAGAATTTTGGATTTGAAACGTACAACTTAGAAATATAAAAGTAAAGCATCAAAGCTTGGGGGGAAGACTAGGTCTTTGAAGCTTTGCTTCCGAGAACATAATATTCCTGGGTGCTTAAATGTCAGTATTTTTCCTCTGTAGATTTATGTCAAATGTGGTGTAACTTTGGTAGCAGTTTTATTTTACTTTAATTTAATTTTATTTAGATTCAACTAACTAACATACAATGTATTAGTTACAGAGGTAGAGTTCAGTGATTCACCCATTGTTTGGTAGCAGTTTTAAATGCCTTTGTTTGTAAATGCAGATTTACCTTTCATTTCTAGCTGGTAGCCGTGTTTGACGAGCAGGATCCACATCATGGAGGTGATGGCACCAGTGCCAGCTCCACGGGTACCCAGAGCCCGGAGATATTTGGCAGTGAACTTGGCACCAACAATGTTTCAGCCTTTCAGCCTTATCAAGCAACAAGTGAAATTGAGGTCACACCTTCAGTCCTTCGTGCAAGTAAGTGAAAGCTCTTTCTTCTCTGCGTGTTTCATCTTAATTTACAGGGATGCCAACTCCTGTTATCCAGCCATGCTCCTGTGAATAGAATTCATTATCTGTTTTTATCAAAAATTGATTAAGTTTAGAACCTGGGCAAATGTCTTTTGCTGGAGAGGTAGGCAAGAGTCTTCACATTTTAATACATTTGGGCTTACTTCACTTTAGACTGGTAGACTTTTAAATTGCTCCCTAAAGGTAAATAAGGATGACACTTAAAGTTATATTCCCAGATTTTTATTATCGCGTTTTTTATCTGAATGCTAGATCAAATAGGAAATAGTTAATGGCCTTAACACCAAACCCAAACATAGTATCTTTGATTGATAATCAACTTGGATAGAATCATTACTTGAACTTTATCTGAAAGAGAGAGTGGTGAAGAGACCTCGGGGCCAGAATTATCGTCAGAGATCTGGAAGAGCTGCTATTCAAATACCCTCTGAAGGAGAGAAAATACAGGGCTTAGTGAGTTTATATTAGGAATCCAGGGACTTAGAATACTCAAATTCTAGGACACTTGCCTGAAGAATTCTGTTGGCTCTTTCTGGGAGGTTTACACAGAAAAGTGAAGTACTTTTGCAAAAATAAATTTAGTGTTTGTAATGATCTAATCTTATAATTGAGCACTTTTTAAGAATAAGAAGGTCCATTTCAAGAAATTTGTAAGTCAGAAATCATTTATTTTTTAGTCACCTTTATTTAGAAACATTGCAGTTTTTCCAGTGTTGTGTGGTAGGGCTAGGTTTTTTTTTTTTTTTAATATTTTTATTTACTTATGTGACACAGAGAGAGAGAAAGTGCACAAGTAGGGGAGCAGCAGGCAGAGGGAGAGGGAGAAGCAGGCTCCCTGCCGAGCAAGGAGCCTGATGCTGGGCTCGATCCCAGGACCCTGAGATCATGACCTGAGATGAAGGCAAATGCTTAACTGACTGAGTCACCCGGGCTCCCCTAATTTTACTGGTAGTCTTGTGTGGTTTTACTGGTAATTATCAGTAGATATTCTTCATATAAATAGGTAATAATATATAATAAGGTATGAAGTTCTCTATAGAGTATAGTTAGATAATATTTAGACTATAGTTAATTCTCACAAAACTTAGGTTTGTTCACATGTACAACATATTTTAAACTAATTTTGTGGAAATAGCATTTGATTACTACATGGATATGCTCTTTTAAAAATCTTATCTTGGATTTGCTTCAGACAATGTTTTTCCAAATGTGAGGTGTACCACGTATGGTATGCAAGGTAATACGTAAGTGGTACACTAGTTACTTTACTTTCTTTTATTGTATACCAGCTCATTAAGCCCATGCTTTTTCTGCTTGGAATAATCTCATTTATAAATGTGGATTGCCTAAATTTGATTTTTTTTTTGAAGTTTCAGATGAAGTGTTCAATGATTTATCAGTTTCTTATAACACCCAAGGCTCATTACATCAAGTACCCTTATTAACGCCCATCACCCACCTCCTCTCCAGCAACCCTCAGTTTTTTTCCCATAGTTAGAGTCTCTCATGGTTTTTCTTCCTCTTTGATGTCTTCCCATTCTGTTTTCCCTCCCTTTCCCTATAGTCCTCTGCCCTCTTTCTTACGCTCCATGAGTTTTACAAGTGAAATCCTATAACTGTCTTTCTCTGATTTACTTACTTCTAAATGTGATTTACAGTAAATTTTAATTAAATAAGAGTACAGATATTCAGGTGCCTGATATTTGGGAAATAGTGTCTTTATATGAATAATTACCCTGTAAGGTATATAATTAAATACAGAGCTTTTTTAATGTCTTATTGTTGTAGTTTTTAATTCATGTTTTATAAAGGATGCACTTTTAATTTAGCTGCACCTTAAAAAAGTGTTAGAGGAAAGGTAAATGCTGTCTTTATGTTAAGAAGAATTTGAATGGTGTACTTTCCATCAAGTTTTGTCTTTCATTCTGGACGCAGCATTTCTTCACCACCACCACCCTCATTTGGCTGGTCCTGTGTGTTTAAATTTAAATGCTGTTTTTAACACAAAAGATCTCTTTTACCTTGTTTTTCATGAGCAGAGGAACTTATATTGGAAGCTTTGGCAATGTCTGTAGCCATCAGTGGGAGAATACATAAATATTACTTCCTAGTTCAAAATTTTATATGCTAGGTTTATTTAGATTGTATGGTTTTGGCAGCCATTGGGTAAGTTTATGGTAAGCATCTACTAAACGCAAGGTTTGGTGGCAGTGTAAAAGTGACCTGTTATATATGACTCCCCTAACTATTAAGATGGTTTTTCATACTGTTTTAATACCACTTATTCAAACATAATACAGGAGTTGGACAATGCTGGGCCAGGCATTGCGATATGTGATGAGTCCAGAGTTGAAGTCATAAGGCCTAGTCCTTGTCCAAAAGGGGTTTATGTTTAGTGGTCTTTCTGTTTTACCAATAGGAAAATAAAGAAGCCAACAATATGTAGAAATTTGCTGAATTGAGGAATAATCAACTCAAATTAGGGGCATGGTTCATGAGAGATTTTAGGTAAACTCCTGATGCTTTCCTTGAAGAAAGAAAGTTAACTTTGCTGTGTTTTCCAAGTCTTGCTGTGTTTGAATTCACTCCTCTCCTTTTTTGCATGAAGAATTGATGGAAGCTAAGCAAAGTGTGCAATTTATTTTGTCAATAGAACAGTGGTTATTAAGTCTGAGAATTAAGATAAAGCCTAGGTGAATTTAATACACAGAATTCTCATCTTAAAAGCTTTCTATGCTTTTTTAGAAGTTGCTGTGAATTTGCCCTTGTGCATATAAACTGAGAACCTTGATTTAGTTGAATTATTGGTTCTCAGATATAAGTGATATTTTCCCATGAGGGACAATTGACAATATCTGGAGATATTTATGGTTGCCACAACTGGTAAAAATGGGGATACTGTGAGTGTCTGATTAAGGCCAAGAATGTTACCAAACATCTTACAAGGCATAGGACTGTTGTCCATATCAGTTCTCCAGCCCAAAATATCCATAGTGCTGAGGTAGACAAACCCTGAATTAATGAATCATTGTCCTTATGGTTAAAAATAGTGGTTATGTAAGAGAAGCTTAAACTGACACTTGAGAAATATTTTATTGAGCCCTGTATGTTGAACAACATTCTGAATAATACCCTTAAACTAAAGGATGAGACATATCATGACCAGCTAATAATGATATTGCTCATAGAAGGTAATCAGTAGACCGTAATAATAAAAATGGGGGAATTATGGGCAGTTTTACATAAACTTACTGGTATAAATATAATTATTAGAAAAAAAATACATATTTTCCTAAATTTCAAAAAACGTGCTTTAAAAAAATGAGAAAGTGAATAAAATAGACCACACAGTGAGAGATCATTTATGTAAAGCTTCTTATGTTGAAGAAATAAAACAAAAAGGGATAACTATAAAAAAATAGGTACCTATGGGGAACAGAGAGAATAGGATGGATGGAAGTGAGATAGAAGTGAGACTCACAACCTCTTGTTTTGTATATTTGGCATTCAAACCATATTATGTTTTATATAATTATAATCAAATTTTAATTTAAAAACACTGTATAAGATTATTAATAGTTAAATAGTAATTCTCAAAATAAAAAATCATCTAACAGAACTACACATAAATTATATATCCAGTTGGTAGCTCACGCATCCAAGAGTAACTATTTTGGGTCACTGTAAAGTCTAGTAATTTGTACCATGAAAGGAAGATGGGGGGAAAAAAAGAACTACAGTTTGTTGCTGGTAATATTGGTCTTGTTATTCTTGGATTGTTCAGTGGATATTATGAGATGGAGCAAATGAAGAATTATAGTAATATTCTAATTCTGTTATTCCTTGTGCCATCAAGGATCTGGGATTCAGAGTATAGAAGAAAAGGTCTACAGACTTAAGTTAGAAGAGAATAAAGACAAATTCCATGGTCCTCAATTTGCACAGAACATATAATGACTCTGTGGTATGTTTTATTTCACACACACGAAGGAAGGAGGGAGGAAAGGAAAATCCTGTAAGTGTTCACTGAATATGTCTTGAATTAATGCTCCAACCCAGTAACTGAGCATTCCTGATATCCAGACTGTGATTTGGAAATAGCATTTTCCATCAAAAGGGATCAGAGCTTTCTGGAGAAATGGCTGAATTCTGATCCAGGGAGGAAATGTATCAGATGATTCTGGGTCATCCTGCCATATCAGAAAATAAGGAAAACTGTGAAAGATTACTGGAGTTGTGTCAGCAGGGCCCAGGAGTCATGTTGAAGCTCCCACTGGCCCAAGGAGGACGATTAGAACATCAGGAAGGGGAGTAATAGCAGTGTGTTCATGAGTTCATAATGATCATGAGTAAGTAAGCAAGCAAGGTAAGGGATGCTAGTGAACCAGCTTATTATTTGGAAAACTGGTAGAAGAAATAATTAATTAGGTATATTTCCTGTATGAATGGTATTACTGGGTAGCTAAATAGATGAAGGGGAAGTTCTTTTTATTGAGGTATCCTAGCTAATAAATGATAGAAGTAATCCTAGAGTAAGAATATTGCTCTTTTGTCATTCCTGATGAAATAATGGATCTATGCATTTATCATCAATCACTGGTAGTATAAAAAGATAATAATAAATTGAGAGTTAACTAAGTATTGTCAGCTTTCTGATGGAAGAATATAACACTATGAAGTAGTCTTGCAAAAGAAACCCAAATCCAATCAAGCATCTAGATCCAACTGTCAATTTATGAAATCCTGAATGCTGGAAAGCATGTTAACACCGTAGACATGCAGTCAGTCAAGTCAAGACGGTGGGAGACTATAAGACAAATGACCCAGGTTCTTTGATATGTCAAGTGCAAGGTAGGGAAAAGAGGTGAAGAGGGAACACAGATTAATAGAGGCTTAAGAGATGTAACATCCAATCATAATCTGTGAATCTTGTATAAATCCTGATTTAAATGAAACAACAACAACAAAATAGCAGTCATGTGCAGATTGGTGAGTTGAACACCATTTGCGTATTTGATATTAAGGAATTATTTCATTTTAGGTGGACTATGTTACTGAAATTATTTTCTAAAAAGTTTTTATCTTTTTGTAATACATAACAAAGTAGGTGTGGTTGGAAATCATCTATCTGGAATTTGCTTCAAAGAACATAGGCGGGGATACTAGCTGAGTGGCTGTGTGGGGATGCAGTATGCTATTCTGCTTCTGTTTGTGTTTAAAATTACTCTAAAAATGTATGTGTGTGTGTGTGTGTTTTTAAAGGAAACACTCTTTAAAGGCACTTATTTAACACTTTCAAAGTTTACTTAATTTCTGTTTTTCTTGAACTTTGTTTCATTTAATATAACTCGGGTTTTAACCTAATACATTTATAAACTTGAGTATCTTTCATTGGTCATTTTTTCCCATTTATGTGAAACAAAATGCATCCAAATGTTAACTCTTGAATTTTTATATAATGCAAATATACTGGCAATCGTTATTAGTACATAATTTATCAACATAGTGTAAATATGCACTATAAAAATTTTTGCCTATTAATGTGGAAATAACCGAGAACATTCAAATGAGAATAAGCTATTTATTCAGAGCTTGCCATAGCAAGGGACCCTGCCGCCATCACTTGTATTTGGCAAGCAGGGAAGTGGGAAAGCTTTATAGTAAAACAAGGGGGAGGCTTTAGATGTACCCTCATTGGTAGCTGTTGGCGTAGAGTAGCTGCAGGTGGGCTACCTAGATGGAGAGTGTCCTTCGTAATTGGCTAAAGGTGCAGAGGGACTCTCTCTGGCTCTTCCTAAATTGAAAGCAGAGTCAGAGATTAGGGAAGCTGTCAATTATTAATCAGATCCTGTCTATATTGGGCCGACTGTTAACAGGGGTTATTGCTTGGCTTCCTGAACTGGTTGCTGCAGATAGTAGTCTAATTTCCTGGACTGGTTACTCTAAGTAGCAGACTGGCTTATTAGGTTGGTTTCTACATATTGTGGATTAGATTTTCATTTTTATGTATACTCTGGTCATTGTCCATTTTTATTATTTTTTTGAGAGGGAGTGTGTGCGTGAGTGGGGTGAGGGAGGGGCAGAGGCAGAGAGAGAATCTCGACTTGAGTCTCAATTTCATGACCCCAAGATCATGACCTGAGCTGAAATCAAGAGTCAGATGCTTGACAGACAGAGCCACCCAGGCGCTCCAGAAATTATTTTTATTATAAGTGTATCTCTTTAAATGGGACTTTCTCCCCAGCTAGTTCACTCTAATTGTTGAAAAATATTAAATTTTTCTAGAATGAGAAATTTTTATCTGGGAAATCTTGTTCACAGAAGTGAGTAGAATGGTATAGATGGAGTTTGTTATGGTACTGTTAATAGCCCTTCGACCTTCCGTCAAGTTAAGCACCAAACATCAGTTAGTGATCCTTCATCAAGTTATTTTTATTGATGTATCAGTGGAAAGACAACTGACTTGTGTCTTCCTTTCATTTTGTTAAAAGGAATGAACTAGAAACTCATTGAGTGGCAAAAGGATTTGTTACCTGGAGTCATTTACTTTCTCAACATCAAGGCCATTATTTCAAAATGTCCCTTTGTCTGGCATTCTGGAGGTTTAGTGTTTGTTTTTTGTTTTGTTTTGTTTTTTCCTTTTTGAGATTTTCTTTCTTTTCTTTCTTTCTTTCATCTACCTGTTTATCTATCTATTTATTTAGAATCTCAAGCAGATTCCATGCTAAGTGTGGAACCCCACATGGGGCTTGATCTGATGACGTGAGCCAAACTAATTGTCGGATGTTTCACCAGCTGAGCCACCCAGGTGCCCCATCCTGGAAGTTTTTATGTGCAGTGCAATGGTATATATCATCAGTTGTAAGATTCAGGATAGGTGATGGTTAGTTTTTACTTTTTAATTTTGTGTGTGTGTGTGTGTGTGTGTGTGTGTGTGTGTGTGTGTTTCACCTGCTTTGTGAGGTAGAAAAGCTGTTCAGAGCATCTGTAGGACTTCCTAGACTGTAGGCACTTTTACCTTCATGGACCCCTGCTACCATAATAACATCAATAATAAAAATTATATTTCATATAACTATTTCAGTATTTTATTTTTTCTGTGATGCAAAATTTTGTAGTTTCATGGGCTCTAAAAGTATTATTTTCATATGATATGAGGAAAAAAACATTTACTGTATCTCTCAAAGTTCATTTTGTTTTCCTTCTGATTTTCAAAGAAATTAAGTGTCTTGACTCGTGCAAGCAGAGAAGGTCAATTATATGGTTTCATTTACTTGTGGAATAACATGGAGGACGTTAGGAGAAGGAAAGGAAAAGTGAATTGGGGGAATCGGAGGGGGAGATGAACCACGAGATTCTGTGAACTTAGAAACAAACTGAGGGTTTTAGAGGGGCGGGGGGGTGGGGGATGGGTGAGCCTGGTGATGGGTATTAAGGAGGGCACGGATTGCATGGAGCACTGGGTGTGGTGCATAAACAATAACTCTTGGAACACTGCATCAAAAACTAATGATGTGTTTTATGGTGACTAACATAACACAATAAAGATTTGAAAAAATGTATCTGACTCTTGGTTTCAGCTCAGGTCATGATCTCAGGGTCCTGAGATTGAGCCCCGTGTGGGGCTGTGCGCTCAGCAAGGAATCTGCTTGAAATTCTCTCTCTCCCTCTGCCTCTGTCCCTCCCCCTGCTTGCTTGCGCTTTCTTTCTCTTCAAAGAAAGAAACAAAATATTTTTTAAAAAAGAAATTAAATATTTGAGCCTCCTGAAAGCACTGTGGGTCCCAGGCACTGGGCCTCCTCTGCCTCCTGGGTATACATCAGCCCTTAGGGCTGTTGACAAGGGAAAAATGGGTTCAAAAAGCAAGCATTTCGCCTTGACCACTTTAAGGACAATGGAGCCATTTTGGGAAAAGATGCAAATCCTATGTGAAGACCTAGACTTCAGATCCCTGAAATTTTTGGTGTCTGGGCATCACTTGGATGGTCTTTGTGTCTTCTCAGGCTCTGTTCATTTTGAAGATTTGGGCAAGATTAGTAATCTCTCTCAGTCTCAATTTCTCAGTCTCTAAGTGCCTGCCTCAGGAATGTTGTGAGTAGTAAATGAGGTCTTTAAGTCCTAATACAGTGCTGGGCACATGATAAGCACAGATAACAGAAGATTGTAGAATGGTGATGATGATAAAGGATGTCTCTTGAGTGTAGACTTTATGGATGTTTTAAGGGGTTGAAAAGTTACAGAACCTAAGTAAATAAGACACATACTCTTTTCTTTCTTTCTTTCTTTCTTTTTTTTTTTTAAAGATTTTAATTTTAAGTACTCTCTATACCCAATATGGGGGTTGAACTCACAGCCATGAAATCAGGAGTCACTTGCTCTATTGACTAAGCCAGCCAGGTGCCCTGATGGGACATACATTCTTGAATAGGACACACTACCTCTCTTCAATACCCAGTTAGCCTGCAACTGTTTTCTCTCACCCTCATAATTCTGTGATACATGTTTAAGTGTGTCTATTTTCAGTGGTCACAAATCCAGGCTTTGAGAGACCTAATGTGCTCAGGGACACGCATTTCCTATGCAAATAAATCATTGAGTTCAAGTCTAGTGACTTTTTTCACTCTGTGATTTTTTTTTCTTTGTTTTTTAATTCTCAAAGACTTTTTGTAGAGGTCAGACATTCCAGGGTAGTGTGATCTTAGAATGGTGGCAGGATTCTTCTTCGCCCCAGAAATCTAATTTTTAAGTATTTCCTCTGGAAGATCCAGACTGGAGAATCAGGATTCTTTGGAACTGCCACCTGCCCTAGTAATTGCAAAATTTCTGGAAATAATATTGCTGTAGGAATGTTGAGAAAATGTCTGATTTGTTCGATTGTGTGTGCTTGTGTGTGTGTGTGTTTACTGTGTTTTAAATCTTGTAACATTTTTAACATTTCTAAGCTATGTTAATCTTATAGGTTTTATCCATTGCTGGCAACATTTTATTAAATACTGCTGTTTGATTAATTGATAAGGTTTTACTAGCTTCCTAACTTTTAGAAGTAAAAGAGATAGTAATAATTATTATGGAAGGATTGTGTCCTAAGTTAGCACCCACTCCCCTATCTTGATCTCTTAATTTTTTTCTTACCCCTAAGCACTTACAGATTGCTTTTGCCTTGCTAAGAGATCCAAGATCTTTGCCTTAGAGATCTATTCTCTTAACATTAACTGGTACTAGAATACTATTTTCCGAGTTTGATTTAAATATATATTGAAAAATAGAAATAATATTCCTATTGTATTTCCTTTTAACTTGTGAAGTGGAGCATGGCATACAAATGGTATTCTCAGTATTTCAAATAATTACCTTCTTACTGTGCAAGTTCTATTCAGCATATAAAACTCATCCAGTTTTGTTGTAGATGCAATCTGATTATTACATGTTGACAAGGTCATATATCTATTAATTGGATTGGAGATGGGATACAAAATTGCTGTAATTATTGTAATTTTCTAGCTAATTGCAGGGTTGGTGGTGAATATTTTACTTCTGCAAAATGAAAAACAGTATTCCATCAGAAGTTGTTTTATGGGATTTCAGACATTTTGTTTTATATCTTTGTTGCTTTTTGCCCACAAAGTATCTCTTTTGTATTTTTTGTGTATTGATCTGCCTCTGAATGTCAGAGTGCTTATTGGAAGGGATCAGTGGAAGCAGGCACAGGCAGAGAGCGGAGTAGTACTCTCAGCTACCTCTTTGTTCTGGTTGCCACGTTACGTCTATTGTTTATTTATAAATTGGAGTAGTCTCCTTTCAGACCTATAATAAAGGTTGGATGGGTCAGAACCATTTGGGAGAAGGATCGTCTTCGCTGCTCTCTTGTCACCTGTGCCACATTCAGAAATATTCCCTGAAATAAGCATTTTTTAAATTAAATTCAGATTGTGCATCCTTTTGTTTGTATTAAAAATACGTGAATTATTTGTTAGCCCACTTAGTATTGTAATATGGAGCTTATTTTGCATGTTCTCTCTCATACTTTTGCTTTATTTAAGCTGAGCTAGCTTCCAAAGCTGGAAGCCAAATCGACATTTTAAAAATAATGGTATGTACACAAGGTGAGTGTGTTTGGAGGATTGCAGATGGATGGGGACTGAGCTACTGAGGGGGAGTTGGGAGCTCACTGCAGAGGATGGTAAAAGCAGACTGATGTTTATTCCCTGCTGAAATATAAACTGGAGGCGCAGGTGAAAATTGCCAAACCTAATGAGCAATTTGGCAGATAAGACGGGCTGTCAGGCGACCGCAGATCAACAGCAGGCACACTGTCTGCGAACCAACTTTTTTGTTCCAGAGCACTACATTTAAATACCATAAATACGATCTTTTTTTCATCGATATTTGGTATCACAAAGATGCCTCTTTTACCCTTCAGGTTTCCAGTTAAAGAGCCAGTAATCAACGTATGGTGATTTTGATTGTAAAATTATGTTAAACTTGTGAAATATTTCCTCCATAAAAAAAAACTGAACAAAATATATCTTCCACACATCAGAACACAAGTAATATGAGGTCTTAAAATATACTAATAAAATATAAGTGATCACTTGCTTCATTGGGCTGAAACATTTCATCTGTGGTCTGTATGTTGTAACATTCCAAAATAACTTTGTACTCTTTTCAATGTTCTCTGTCATTTATATCTGCTTACTTTACCAGAGAATCCTTTCTTTCCATGGAGGATGTGAACATTTAGACAGGTGCATGGCTTCTCCCCCATTGAGGCTGTCAGTATATTACATTGTGTAAGGGGCATTTGAAAAAGATACTTGTGTCTTTGTAGAATTGTAGCTGTTGGTCCCTAAACTTCGGGGTCTGCTTCCCCTCTTTTTACCATGGGGAACCTTAGTCTCAAGTAAAGGAATGCAGTCTGTGGTTATGGCATGGCGATGGGTTGGGACTTCATGATCAGCAAGCTGACTTACTGACCAAAATGTCTGAACCCGTACTGTAAGCTCCCTTTGTGTCATTTCCAACGCCTAACTTGGAGTCCAAGCATCTTTGCACTTCCTCTGTGGCATCAGTATTTCTGAGCTGCCTCTAAGCAGAATAACTATTTGTTCCTTATATTTTTTAACTACATCTATGTGAAGCACTTAATTTTTAACAAATCCCTACACATATGGAATATAATATTTTACACTTAGTAATAGTGACTGTCCATCCATTAGTCAGAGGAGTATTCGTTTTTAGAAGTTCTCTGCCCCGTGTAATCATGTGGACTTTCAGCCTGTAGTAAGCAGGTGATCCTTGGACAGGGCTTTCATCTGAAAAAGCTTGCCTGTAGGGGGGTTCACAGTGCTGCCTCAGCAGGATCTCCACACCTCTGACATGTGGCACGTTGGGAGGGGGTGAGTTACACACTCTACCAGAAGTTGCCTTTGAAATTAGACCCAAACCATGTGGAACTGGACCCCTCTTGCATGAAGCTCTCGATATCTGTCAAAACTTGCTGCAGTTGTAAGAGAAGAACACTTCTTACAGATTTGTCCATCCCCCCCACCCCCGGCGTTTTCTGCACTGCCTGAACACTTCTTCCTTCCTCCCTTCTTTTGCCCTTGGCTTTTACGTTTTACTTGACCCTGAGGTCTTGCCTTGTACTTGTACTCTTGCTTTTGTATAGGAATCTACCTTATTTGCCCAAATATGTTATCTGTTTATCAAATATAGAAATAGTGATACTTAAAAATTTGTAAAGGTAATGTAGCTATGGGTATATTAAGAAAGTACAGTTCAGGGGTGCCTGGGTGGCTCAGTCCTTAAGCATCTGCCTTTGACTCAAGTCCCTGCTTCTCATCTTTTTCTTAAATAGAAAGCAATAGCCTTGGGACACTTGGGTGGCTCAGTCATTAAGCGTCTGCCTTCGGCTCAGGTCCTGATCCCAGGGTCCTGGGATCGAACTCCACATCAGACTCCCCGCTCAGCAGGGAGCCTGCTTCTCCCTCTCCCACTCCCCCTGCTTGTGTTCCCTCTCTCACTGTCTCTCTCTGTCAAGTAAATAAATAAAATCTGAAAAAAAAATTTGTTTAAGTCAAAGCAAGAAAGCCCATGTCCAGATGGCAATCAGAAGTGTAGTACATAGAGAATATAATTGTATGAAAATGTTTTAGTAGACAAGATTAGATTGGAAACAAGATTTCTCTTTCATTTTCCCATTCTAACCAGGTATGTAGGTTCTCTTTTCTGTTAGCACATGTCACAGAGAGACCCATATTGTGGATTATTTTGTCAGCATGAAAGCCTGGCGCATAAAGTCTTTTCTTCTCTTCTTGCTGCACTTGATATAGATCTCTTGTTTACTTCTTGAGACTGTATTTGCTTATTTATTTTTTCATTGCTTTTAATGTCAGAAATGGCTTTGCATTCCCAGTTGTGTTTGCTCCTGTGCCCAGCTGGAGATGGGCTTCATATCTCAGAACCATTGTGTCAGCCCCAAGTAGTGAAAGACCAAGAGGAAGCTACACAAAAGGCACAAGGCGCTTGGTAAATGCACCTGTGATATTTTAACCCCTTCTGATTTTTTTCTTGGAACGCACAGATAGTAGTCTCTGTGAGGGCCACACTTGAAAGAAAAAAAAGCTTAGGTCTGTCTCAGTGTGTGAATTCATTATGTTTTTTTGTATTTACTATGTTCACTTACACTGACATAAATTAATCCTATATTAATTTTCAGCGATCAGTTTATTCCTATATTTCAGCAGATAGTGTTTCTCCTTTATACAGAGTCTGCTCCCCACAGAGTGTGCCCCTTGTATGCCCCTGGTATGGCATGTAAGGGTATTCGTGCTCGAGGAGCATGCCTGAGAGGGGATCAATACTGCCTTCTCACTGAGATCTTTCTTCTTCAGCTCTTTCCAGTCTTACGTTGGGGGCTTCCTTTAAATATTTCCCCCGTATTGGCAATTGATAGCACGTAAGTCTAGAATTTTCATAACTCCAAAAAAGGGGATAATGCTCTCATTACCTCCCCTACTTTCTCTCCTTCTTGGTCTCATCAATACAAACCACTGACTGTGCCTCTCCTTAAATACTGTCACACTGTGTGTTCCCGGCCCGATCGTTTTTCTATTTGTATTCTCTCTCAAAGTTGTAGAACATTTTCTGTCAGTCCTGGGGATTAAGCAGCCACCATTTTCAGCCCTTTCTTACAGAGTGACAGAGAATTGCAGCAGCTGTGTTTCCACCAAATCATATGGCAGCGTTTTCTTGTTCGCCGAATGGGACCCTGGTAATAATAAGAAACTTACATATATACATATGTTTGAGTATATGTATACACAACTGATATCTAGGGAGCTTATATGTGGAAGGAGTATAAGAGTAACTTCAGGAAAATGTAGCATTTTGTGAAGATGATCCCCATGTTTACAGATGGGAGATTACAATGGGATCAGTCTAGGAAGCCTCGGACCAACCATAATATGGGAAAAGGCATTTCAAAAGATAGGTTTACTCAGCCTATCATCAATTTGATTAAAATGTAGTTTGTACCATGGCTGTTCTATTAGTTAATCTGTTATTTAAAGCAGCTTGAGAAGTATTTATTTTAAATACAGAATTTGTGTTAATGAGTTGGAAAAGAGTATTCCATTGCTTGGCAGAGATGTTACAGCATAAAGATTTATGACTTAGTACAACAAAAACCAGCTAGCAATCAGCTTGCATAAGAATATATGAGTACACATAGATATTTGATAATAGCCATTCTTTTGTAGCCAGAGTAAGGGGGTTGGGAGTGGGAGGCATAAACAAGGTCACTGATGAATCAAAAATCCTGGGAGAAAACTGTACTGAATTCTGAGAGATCTTACATCTGCTCCAAGGAGGTAAGGAAGAGCCACGTGGGCAGGGGTACGCACGGGCCTGCGTCTGTGTCTCTGCTTCAGCCAGAAAAGTTACCAGTCCGCCATCTTCATTGCTCTTCCTCCTCTGACATTTGCCACCTCTTCTCTTCAAAAGTGGGACATTAGCTTAAATGGAATTACTATATAATTTATCTGGTGTGTGTGAGTCTGTGTGTGTGGACATGACTGTTACATATACATGATTCCTGCTATAACAAATTCCTACAAACTTAGTGGCTTAAAACAACACAGATTTATTACAGCGCCGTATGTCAGAGTGCTGTGGGGATCTCGCTGAACTAAAATCCAGGGCCTGTGAGGGCTGTGCTTCCACTGGAGGCTCTAGGGGAGAATCCATGTTCCTGCCTTTTCCAGCGTCTGGAGGCCGCCTGCTTCCCTTGGCTTGGGCAGCCCTTATCACAGCATTAATAACCTTGCATCTCCTTGACCCTGGCTCTTCTACAGTCAGATCTGCCGGTGTGCTTCCGCCCTTCCCTTCCATTTCTAAGGACTCGTGATTCTAGTAGGCCCACTTGGATAATGCAGGATAATCTCTTCGACTCAGAGCCTTTACCTTCATCACAGACAAAAGCCCTTTTGCCATGTAAGGTAACATAGCAGGTTCTAGAGATTAGGATGTGGACATGCTGCCTACCACAATATGCACATATTTATTAGGATGTGGACATGCTGCCTACCACAATATGCACATATTTATTAGATATAGATATATTAGAGTAGAGTGAAAAAATACTACTGCCGTTGGTTTCAGTATGAAGGCATCATCTGTCCTGATCAAGTTACTCTGGGTATGACAGTGAGCATCTGGCCTAAAAACACCCATGGGATGGGATGGTCATTTTGATTTAAGTACATAGAGAAGGAAAGTAATGAATAGAGGAGCAAACCACCTCATTAGAATTATTTCTTTGAGATCATTTTTTACTTAGTTAAGCCAAATGGCTCAGTATCTGCAAAAATATGACTCTAGCCATGGTTATGTTATTGTTTGATCAAAATAATCTATAGTACCAGATTTGCTTAATATTTATCTCTTGCATAATTAAAAGAACTTTTCATAATGATTATTGACATGCTGTGTGAAGTTTTGATTGGAAACATTACGTACAATTTATGAATACTGAAAACAGTGGGCAGTGTCAGGTCTACCTGTGCTCTCCCTGACTTGCTCAGACTTTCCTCTTCCTTACGTTTTATTTTCGTAAGCCTTAAAAGTCATATAGATGTTTATTATTTATTTATTTATTTTCAAAGATTTTATTTATTTGAGAGAGAGGGTGAGAGGGAGAGAACGTGAGTGGGGAGGGGCGGAGTGGGAGGGAGAAAGGATCTGAAGCAGACTCTGCACTGAGTGTGGAACCCCACATGGGGCTTGATCCCATGATCTTGAGATCATGACCCGCGTTGAAACCAAGAGTTGGAGACTTATCTGACCAAGCCACCCAGGCGCCCCATATCGATGTTTATTTTAGTTATATTCTAGACCTTTCCATAAAGGATCCAAAGGATGGCTCTGGGGATTATTGCATACATTGGTGGTAGTTTCAAATATGAGGTGTCATTTTCATTGTTTAACCTCCATATCAGGTTCCATTCCTTTTTTTTTTTTTTTAAGATTTTATTTATCAGGTTCCATTCTTGAGTGGTTTTACAAGTTGCTAATAATTCTGTTTTGAACAGAGGCTTTAATGTGACTGAAGACTAGTTTAGTTCTAATGATTCTTCATGAGTGCATTTACCTAAAGGCCTTTTTTTTTTTTTGCATTACTTTACCTTGTTTTCTTCTTTTGATTGTAAAGAAGTGGATTCTTGGCCATTTACCAATCTTTTAAAGAATCAAAAATTTTCTTAAACCTAGCACCCTTTTTTTTCTTTTTGTGTTTCCTTATCTTCTGCTCATTTTTGTGGCCACTCTGTACCTTTCTAGCCTGTAAGTTTTATAAAGCAAAGAATCCTATCTTCATCATCACTCTGCAGAAACTGGCTCAATGCTATGCATTCAAGAAGTATACGCCCTTTCCTCTCAGCCCCAAGAGCATGGCAGTGGTACCGAGGAAGGGTGTAAAGCGTAGACATGGTCATAATTGGTTTAGAGGGGTAGTCAGTCTATTCATTTCAATTTCTAAATAATCCAGTGTGATGAAAGACTTTGTATCTTCGAATATAAAATTTCTGTAGATCCAAGTTCAAATGTATTCTTGATCTTATAATTTTATTTACAATTGTTCTAGCATTCCTTTATTTTTTAAAAGATTTTATTTATTTATTTGACAGAGAGAGAGAGATAGCAAGAGAGGGAACACAGGCAGGGGGAGTGGGAGAGGGAGAAGCAGACTTCCCGCTGCACAGGGAGCCTGATACAATAAGGGGCTCGGTCCGAGGACTCTGGGATCATGACTTGAGCTGAAGGCAGATGCTTGCTTAATTGACTGACTACCCAGGTGTCCCCTGTGCTGGCATTCCTTTAACAGAATTGTTTTTTACACTGAAGAAGTGTTTTATAATACTTTCTATTCATTATAATTTTATATGTATTTTAATTTTTGTACTCCAAGATTGTAAATGTATATGGAGACATCACAAATAACTTTCTCCATCTATATCCTCAATTGGATATGCGTGATTAGTGGCCAGTGTAAAACTCTATTAGTGTAGAAAATTTAGATTCTTAATTAGAAAAAATATCTACTGAAAGCACAACTAAAATGATTGCTGTCTGCTTTTAGTTACGTCATCCATCTTTATTCGCTTCCTTAATTTGAAGACATATTAAATGGCTGCATTTTTGTTAAGCTCGTAGTATAAGGCTTAATTGCTTCAGGAGAGAAGTTTGATTTAGCTATAGATAATTTTATAGTTGTGGTTACTTTCCCTTACTAACTTTAAAAACAGAGTATATGCTTAGAGAAAAAAATAAAAATAAAACAGCAATTTTGATCTTAACCCATTAAGTAACTACTAGGGCACAACGGTATTCTCCAGAACTTGTTTTTTGTAGACCGTGATTCTGCTTTACTCATCTGCAGTAAATGATGCTTTGCTTTCGTTGGTGATGCAAAATCTTGATGTGTGTGGTCTGTTTTCTTTTGCAAGAGTCAGAACTGCCATTACAGCGGTGTCCTGAAGTGTTTGGAAAAGGGGTGTGTGTGTGTGTGTGTGTGTTGCAGTGATTCTTTGCCTTTATATATTTTTGTATATTCACAAGTATTACCCCTTTTTATTGACTGAAGCCTGAGTTTTGATATAGGCTTGCTTTTTTTTTTTTAACTTCAAGGTAGTATTTATATTAAAGAGTATAATTGCAATATCAAAGGATACTATCTGAGATGAAGGTATTGTTTATAAAACTAATCAATTTTTTTCTATATGATGAAAATACCATGTTTTTAAATAAATGAAATGTTGTATTTCCTAGTTTTTTGCCTACTCATCCACTAATCTTATTGGTAATACTGTCTTTGCGAGTACCTTCTAATAATATATTTTTAAAACATCAAAATAATGTAATAATATTTTTCGCAGTTCTTCACCATTACTATGTATCACTCCAATGTTCCTTGAAAAGATCTACTAGGTATATGTGGGAAAATACAGTTACTTTGTCTCTGTAACTTGATTATGATCAAATGTGCTTCATCTTTCTGAAAAATGTAAGAAATCAGATTATAGTATTTGTTGCTTGCCTTTTCATAGTCAAGACACATCTAATTTAAATGGGGTATAGGCCACATCTAGAACCACTAATCATGTTGTTAAATTAATTGAAGTAATTTCTTGTTGCTTCTTAAAAGTCATTTAATTTTTGAAAAACAGCATTTAGGAGGCTTGAATTAGGAAATCTTTTCAGTGAAATTGAGCCACTTCTGAATGAATGTTCTATAAAGTCAGCACAGTCTGTTCTAAAGAGATTGATTCAACTGTAGCACAGTAAATATTATAGAAATTGTGATGAATATGCAACTTTAGACAGCTTTCCTTTTTTTAAAAATTTAACCCTAATCAGGAAAAAAAGACTATTATTCAATATTGTTACATTGCATATTTCACCCTTGTCTTTATAATTTTCTATTTTGCGAGATCATTTATCTTTTAAGTTTTTTATTAAAGAAAACTTGAAACATACGCAAAACTGAAGAGAGCAGTGTACTGAAATGCCATACCCACCTCTCAAGTCTAACAATTATCAATTTATGACCAATCTTGCTTCATGTTTACTACACAAGGTGGGATTATTTCAAAGTAAATTCCATACCTCAGATAATTTCTTCTGAAAATGCCTCAGTATATATTTTTAAAAGATAAAAACTTTTTAATGTAATCCCGTACTGTTTCAGAAAAGACAGTATATCCTTAATGCTACCTAATGGTATTAAAATCACTGTTTTATACATATGGTTTCCTATTGGGCTTGTTTAAATCAGGATCCAAAGAAAATTTACACATTGCATTTGACACACGAGCATACATTATGATTTATTCATTGAAATTGGATTTTTCTTTTCCTGTGGTTTTTCTCTCTCTGAACTTTGCTGAATCCATCCCTGTGGTGTCAGCCATGTTTCTGTGTCCCCTGTATGAGATACAGAGTCTTGGTTTGATTCTGGTTTTGATTTTTCAACAGTGGTATCTCTAGGTGGTGGCGTGTGGTTCCATCAGGAGATGAGTGATCTGGTCGTTCCTCATTTGGCAGTATTAGCAGCATTGGTGATTACTGCATGGACACATTATTTGCAACATGTTAATTGTCTTTCACTTATTAGCTAGAATATTTCTATAAAGAGAAATTTTTCCTTGACATCTAGTTTATTACCCTGTGGTACCTTTTGCACAGGAAAAGACAGACCAGATGCTTAATTCCATTTCTTTCTTTACCAATTTTCAGAATAGTGAGTTGGTTTTCTAGGCTAACATCCTCTTGGTTTCTCTTTCCTTTCCCCACCTTTAAAAATTGTGTCATTAAGAACTTAAAAACATTGACATAGTGTTTCAACCTATTACATTATTATTCTTACTTGTGCTCAAACTGCCATATTTGTAGTAGTGACACCTGTGTAGTTTGGCTCCTGAATGCTTTTGATAAGAGCATTCTTGCTTTTTGCAATGGCAGTGTATTCCATGCTCATCTTATACATTTTCTGCCTCATACCTGGAATCAGTCATTTCTTTAAGCATTTTTGTCCTGTTATTAGGAAAGCATATTCAGAAGTCACTATGTGGCTACATTGTTTTTATTTTGCTAAGCTTAATAGTAAGTTAAAATCAAGAGCATCATGGTCAAATTTCAATTTTCAAAGTCATGCCAGAGAGTGTAGTGAATCTATTCATGATTATTTGAGAGTTCCATTTTTTTAAAAATTTCTTTTTCCTAGATTTATTGAGAAATAAGTGACATATGTCACTGTTTAAGTTGAAAGACATACAGTGTGATGGTTTGATTTACATATGTTACAGAATGATTACAACAGGTTCAGCTAACATCCATTTTCTTACATGGGTATAATGCCAAGTAAAGAAAGAAAAGGGAAAAAGAAAAATGTTGTGCTTGTGATGAGAACTATTAGAATTTACTCTCTCACAAACTTTCCTGTATATTCCACAGTGGTGAACAGTAGTCGTGCTGTATATCATGTCCCCAGTACTTGTTTGTCTTCTAACTGGACGTGGGTGCCTTTCGGCCATCTTCCTCTGATTCCCCTCCTTGAGGTTTTCAGTTTTTGCATATGTTGCTTTTCTTTTTTAAATCGAAGTCTCCTTGGCGTACAGTGTTACATTAGTTTCCGGTGTCCAATGTCGTGATTTCAGAGAAGTACATACCTTAGGCTGTGGCCATCACGAGGGTAGCTGCTGTCACCATACAACACCATCACAACACCACTGATTATATTCCCTGGGCTGTACCTTTTATCCCTATGACTTACTCATTCCATAACTAGAGAGAGATGAATCTTTTTAAGGGCACTGATCAATCGAATGTGTTCTCCATGCCAATTCCAATTTGCCTGTATTTGGATTCTGATGAACGTTTTAGTAACTGTAAGACTAATGTTCCCATGGGTACTGCGGACCGTGCATTTGATGAGCTCATACTTGGCAGGTGTCAGGTGTCAAAAGCACTGATGGGCCGTTCTGCTTGGCCTTCAAGAGGATGGCAGAATGCACATCTACCACTGTGCGGGTGTTGGGAGGAGCACCACAAAGGAATCCAGACATTTTGACAATGACTGGTAGCCAGTGTTTTAAGATTTTGTTTGCTTGCTTTGGTCCTCCCTTCCCCCAATAATGAAGAAGAAATGGTATCTCAGTTAATGAGATATTTGTCCCTGGTGAAACTCAGTGGCCAGAAAATTGTTCCAAACTATTATGTCTTTGGAAGGCACCGTGTTAGGGAAATTGGTCATAGTCTGGATTGCTGAGTTTTGGAGAGGTTTTTCCTAGTCTGGTGTGTCTTAGCATAAGCTTTCTCGTCCCTAAGAGTGGCATATGGCTCCCACTCCCACAGTCTTCACCACATCCTAGTGATCTTATATTCTACATTTCATCTTCCAAGGGTGCCATCATGGGTGGTGTCTGAAGTGGGACGTGAAATCTTGGAACTGTGGAAACAGAATATTCGATCTGAACATACACTTTCAATTTATTATCTCATATTTTAAAAATTATCCTTTCTTTTATGTATTTAATAATGTTTATATTAATGGAGTTGAGAATGAATTTAAATGGTAAATAAATAAAACCACTACAGTTCTGCATGCTTAAGAAGTGGTTTTATTTATTTATTTTTTATTTTTCCAATTGTGCTGTATTGTCAGGACGGACTTGAGCTACCAGACCTGTCTCCTATCCAGACTCTCACAGCAGCCCTTCTGTCCAGTTGGTTTGCTGAAGAAGCTACCTCTCTTCTTTTGCCCCAGTGCTTTAAAAACTTTCAAAAGCTTCTCAGTACTTTTTAACAAAGTTAAAACTATTAGTGTGTTTCATTAAGGTTTGTGAGAACTGTTTTGTGTCTTTCTTTTCAACTGCATCTCTTTGTATCCTGTAACTAGTGCCCTTCAATGAGTTTCTTGTTTGGGTCCAGGCCTCCTGAGCTCCAAGCACCCTGTTTTCTCCTTGTGTGGTAAAGCCTCTTCTCCGTCCTTGTCGCACACCCCGCTAACCCCATCTTATACTTCAGGACTCTGCGGAAGTCCTAGTTTCTCTCATAGGTCTGCCCTGATTCCATAGATTTGCCGTGTGGTCCTGGAGTGCCTTGTACTCTTCCTAAGTCCAGGAGCATAGGGAATTTGTCTGGTTCCACGACTGCTGTGCTGGTAAATGTTTTGCAGCTGAATCTGTGAAAAGCAAAAAAGATGTGACTTTGTAGCATTTGTCCATGTAAATGCTCTTATTGTGGCCAATTTCAAGTTAGTCATGTTCCTGAATAGAGTCCTTGAGAGAGGCAGGGTGGCACACCGTTACAGGGGATTTCTACCAGACAGAGGCAGTGGGTGTGTCATGAGCATAGGTAATGATAAAATGTAAAATAATTGGGAAGTGGAGTGTTTGAGTGTTTGTTATCTTTGTTTTTAATATAATTTATTTGATTATAAGTTTCTGTAATTTTTTTTTTTTTTTAAATTTATTTATTTGTTAGAGCAAGCGAGCACAGGCAGACAGAGTGGTAGGCAGAGGCAGAGGGAGAAGCAGGCTCCCCGCCGAGCAAGGAGCCCAATGTGGGACTCGATCCCAGGACGCTGGGATCATGACCTGAGCCGAAGGCAGCCGCCCAACCAACTGAGCCACCCAGGCGTCCCAAGTTTCTGTAATTTTTAATAATGACTCTAATAAGCAACTCTCAGAAATTTAAAATGTAATCTTTTCTCGTGAGATGGTGTGAGCCATCTCTAGAAATCCTTTGTATCAAGCACATTTTTTGGGTTGATTAGAAACTGTGGAATAAAGTAAGTATGATAAGTAGTTACTGGAGACAATTCTAATTGAGAGACGCTTGGAGCAATTGTGGGATAGATCCGTGGAGGAAGGAGAGAGAAGTTAAAAGGTGGATAGATCTCTAGAGTACCTGTATTTAGACACTGACTAGATTGGGTAAAGGGGGTCAGAGAGCATATTCAGATTCTGACCAAGATTGTATTAAAAACGTATATAACCACGCCCTCCCTTTTGGCTTTTTATTTTCATGTCATTCTTGACATTTATTTTCACATCACATCTATGCTTGTATATGTGTGAAAAGGTAAAGAGAAACATGGGCTGTGACTTCCTAGCTTCCTAAACCTTTCTGATGGTCATCCTTTGCAGGACTCCCGGTAGTAGAGCTGACAATGTGCTCAGCGTCCTCTGGTCCCAGTGGTGCACATCAGCATCTCAGATTTTAACCTGATGAGAAGTAAAGGAGGCGTTCTTTTTCTGTTTGGTCTTTTCCAGTGACTTAGCTGTCATATAAAAATATTTAATGTGTATTTTTGGTGTTTTAACTCAGTAAATGTGTTTTTGAGATAGAGCCAGCCTCTGATAGGCAGTATGTTCTTAATGAGTCCTATGATTAATTCATAAAGACACTGAATACTATTTCTTTTCAAAAGGAATTTGTTTTTTCCTTTTAGAAGTGCAAGTACAAAAAGAGTATGGTTTGTCAAATCATCATTTAATCCCTTATAAAGATCTTCCACTTAGGTCATGATAATTTTTACCCATAATTTGCTCTCAAGTATGTGAGATTTTTTGACATTGGAGTTTCAAAGGTTTGAAAGATTTGATGTCTCTCTTTATTTTTTTTACCCCTTGATAAAGGAAGACCCAAGTCCCAAGCCTGTTATGGAATGCATGATACATAGTTGGAAGACTTGCTTAGAATAAATAAATTCCAGTTAATTAATTTTTTCAACATAACCGAGCAGTCGTAAGTTCTAAACATGTTAGAATAAGTCACCTGTGTATATCCTGTTAATTTTGGTATTTTAAAGCTCACTTCTTTTTGTGTAAATATGTAGTCGGTACTGTATAGACCCAGTAACAGACATACTCTGTTATCTAGTAGATAGATAAGGGTTTATGTTGATCTTTAAAATAACAACAGTAGTTAATAAAAATAGGGGATTATGCAAAAGGAAAATGTAAGTTGAAGTTGAAAAACGAAGACAAAGGTAAAGGAAATTTATGTACGTGCACTCTGTATCTGTTCCATTTATCACATAGTATTCCGCTCCACAAAACTTCGCATTTGCTTCCTGGCAGCTAATGTGTAAAGGGAAATAAGAAAAATCTTTTAATGTTTCCTTCTTTACCGACTCTCCTGACCACCACGAGCTCTGTCAGACTCCTGGCAGACGCACACAATGTTAGTCCGTCTACCCATGAGATTCTTTACGATTGGCTCTTCTTATTTTTCTTTGATTGGCCATATTGCTTAAATTTCTTTGAGCTGATTACATGTCATGCAAGAAAGAGCTCATTTCTGTGGGAGCATGTTGATGTCCACTGTTCTGAATAGTTTAACAGGCAGAGAGTCTAGAGAGGAAGATAAAGAGCAAAAATGAAAAATGTAAGTGAATCGAAACTAATTTCACAAGAATGAACTTACCATCATATGTGCTGCTATTTCTGGGCATTTACTTTGCTTTTGAATTATCACCTTATTCTGTTATAACTTGCATGCTTGCATTATAATAGGTTTTATATGAGAACAAGTGTATATAAAAAAGAGGAAACATGCAAGTGCATGTAGATATCCAAGACCACTCCAGTGGGGGCCCCTGATTCATGAAGACGTTAGCATGGCTCTGCTGGAGTTCAGTGGTGGGTGAATGGGGAATGAATGATAATAGATTAATCTTGCTTGTTGGAGAGACACGATAGAGAAAAAAAAAATGATGAACGTATTCTTTCTTGGAAGCCCCATTTTGCTATTTATACCTTTTATTTACCGATCGTTGAGATGTGAATTATCAGAAAAACACTTCACTGATGTTTGCTACTGAAGCTACTAAATTGGTAGTTTTGCCTGAATTACTTGATCAATTCAACCCAAGTTCCTAAATTGACTAAAGCATTTGACAAGACAGTTTTGGAGAAAATACAGACTATTTCTCAAGATTGTAGTACCACGTTGTATGAAAGTATAGATTAAGGGCATCCAACACATTTCTGTTAATTCTAATATATGTTCCTGACATAGATATAAGAACAAATGTCATCATGGTTACAAAAGCTGATGTAAAACTCAGACATTGTAATAGCCACGAAGTAGGACATTTCCAATATTATTTTCTAAAGGTTAACTGTCAGGGTTTAGGTCCTCTAAAGAAAAAGTTTTAAAGTGGCCTAGGATAGAGTATTTATTTTATAGGCAATGTTTCTAGACAGTATAGTCTTTCTGTATTTTATTTCTGAGAATCAAAAGCTGTTAGAGCTGAAGAGGTTTTTAAGATCCAATCCATGTCCTTCTTGTTCTAGATGAGGAAACCAAAGCCACGTGAGACTGTGGGGAGCCCAGTGCTATTTTAATGTGTTTTGAAATATTTCCTGTTTGAATTAAAACCTAAGCATGTATGAGCTTTGCAACAGTGGTGGCCCAGGGACACACTTTCTCCTGCTACCCCCACCCCCCACCCCACTCCGGGTGACCCTTCTCTTGTATGTTGAATCAGTGTAGGGTCACATTTGCAGAGAAAACTAAGGAGACATATTAGAAATCTGTGCTAATGCAGATAAATTTTGTAAAATCAAACAAGATTGATTACCATCCCTACTTAATTCAGAGCAAAGGAAGGGAATCTAATTTTTCTATTTTTCCACACCTCGTTTACTGTAATGAAAATGGCATTCTACTTTGAATCACTTTCAATGAAATGATTTTCAATATTGTTGTCTCTGTGACATTTTGACAATTAAAATGTATTTCTCAAGCCTACTGGAAATGCTGCAGTGCTTTTTCTTGTTTTCATTTTTTCCCACTGGCCTGTATCTGTGCTCGTTGCCTAGGAAACTACTATTGGGTTGAATTTTGTTTGCTTGGTTGTCAGGCTGTCAGAGTTATGGGTAAAGTTCTTGGCGTTATATTTGTAAAAGTGGAATAACTATTAGAAATGTTTTATCTATGTTAAAGTGCTTTATCTCCTCAGTTAAAAAGCAGCCAAGCAGTTGTTTGGTTTTCTTAAAATAATAGAGGATTTTTCCCCTTGATTATTACTGGAATTTTCTGTTTTGCGGACACATTTGTAGTAGGATTTGAATTGCCACAGTGGGTTAGATCCAAATATAGCACTTCAATAAAAAATTCTTATGTAAATATTTATTTACTTTGGGGACTTATGGACATATATTATGATTCCTAAAATGTGCAAATATAAACATTAAAATACTACATTAAAAATCCAATGAGATCTTACAAAATGCAGGTCATTTGCCCTGTGTCTGATAAGTTAAAAAAGTGTTCTCTCTATATAACACTGAAGTTAGAAAGAAGTTAAAGTGACAAAGAAGTAGAATAGGGACACCTGGGTGACTCAGATGGTTAGGCAACTGCCTTCAGGTCAGGTCACGATCTGCAGGTCCTGGATGGAGCCGCATGTCAGGCTCCCAGCTCAGTGGGGAGTCTGCTTCTCCCTCTCCCTCTGCCTCACCCCTTGCTTGTGCTCTCTTTGTCTCCCTCTCTCAAATGAATAAATAAAATATTAAAAGTAGAATATTAAAAAATATTCTAAAAGTAGAATTGCCTCAGATCTTGTTTGTATTGATCAAAAGTTAATAAAATGGAGAATATACAAGTAATGATTACTTAATTATATTTTTATTAAGCTAAATTCAGTGTCCTACAAAATTGTTTAATACTTTACAAAATTTAGGGGTACTTGGGTGGTGCAGTCAGTTAAATGTCCGACTCTTGGTTTTGGCTCAGTCATGGTCTCGGGGTCGTGAGATCGAACCCCATGTTGGGCTCCTGCTCAGTGAAGAGTCTGCTTGAGATTCTCTTTCTCTCCCTCTGCCCCCACCCTCTGCTCACGAGCGTGCGTGTGCTCTCTCTCTAAAAATAAATAAATCTTTTTAAAAAAGTACTTTAAAAAATTCAGAGCCCTGTGAAATTGTGTAATACTTAAAAAAAAATTCAGAGATATTTGAGTTTGTACACTGTGATAGCCACGAACCCCGTGTAGCTGCTGAATCCTTGAAATGAGGCAGCAGGGATTGAGAAACTGAGTTTAGCCAGTACAGCTCGTGGCGACTGTATTTGATGTGAGAGATAGGGGCGTCGCTACTTCAGAGCATCATCTAGGAACTTGACGGAGTGCAAAATCTCAGGCCCCGCCCTGTATCTACTGAATCAGAATCTGTATTTTTAACAAATCTTTTAGGATTGATAGGCAGTACTCTCCGGTCTAGCTAGAGCAGCGATTCATTCCTGTCTTGGTTGCATATTTGAATTGCCCAGAGAGCTTGTCAAAGTCCTTGGGCTTTATCCTAGACCTAATTTTCAGTGTTTCTGCACGGGGGCCTGGGAACCAGCCTTATTCTCAGATTATTTTAATGGACAGTGGAGATTTGGAAACTCAAAGGGTGTACGCATAATGCGAGATGAGGGTGGGGAGATCTTTTAGTACTGACCTGGATTTTGGACCTTTGGTTAAGGTCAGATATAGGAGGGGTATTTGTGGAGAAAGAGAGTTAGTTCTTGATGAGTGCTTAGCATATGCTACATAGTGTTATCCTGAATTGACTAAGTATTAGAAAAGACTGTTTTTGGTGAACATACAGCCTCTTTCACTCCCAAGAGTGTAGTGGTACACTGTGTGAAGATGTAGATTGAACCCTTACTGCAAAGCATTTCTGTTTAATCCAGGTAGTTCCCTACATAGAAATGGAATATGAAGCATTTAATTTCTCTCTCTCTCTCTCTCTCTCTCCATGATGTACCCTCCTTCAGTGTGCTGCTGCCCAACTCTTTCCCATAAATCTTCTAAAAATAAAATAAGTTGTGATGATGTTAAAAGCCTCAGTTGTTTGCCAGTCTTAGTGAAAGGGAACTTGTCTCCTTCTCATGACCTTTCTTTTTACCTGTGGAGAATGATTGCAAAGATCCCAGCATCTGATGAGTCACTGGCTGCTTACCAGTGACTCTCCTCCCAGCTCTGAGGTTCCTTGTGAGTGAATTCTGCTAATAGACATTTACTACTGGCCCTTGGTGAGATGACCATGATGGTAGATGTTGATGAGAAAATCGCAAATACATCAGAGCCCCTGTCTTTAAGTTCTTGGTCTTTAAGGATTTCATCCTTTCTGGGGAGGGGCGTGATCTCTGTGGCTTGATTATTGAGGCTTGGATTTTGTCTCTACCCCTTATTAACAGGTTAACTTCATGGGCCGTGGGAGTCTCAGTTGGTTGGGCGTCTGCCTTCAGCTCTGGTTTTGATCTCAGGGACCTGGGATCAAGTCCCACGTCTGGCTCCCTGCCCAGTGGGGAGTCTGCTTCTCCCTCTTCCTCTGCCTCTTTCCCCCGCTTGTGTGCATGCTCTCTCTTTTTCTCTCAAATAAATACATAAATACATAACTTAAATAAATAAATAAATAAATAACTTAAGTAGGTAAACTTTAGCCAGGGTATCTTGCCCATGCAACACCAGTTTCCCTACCAAAAAGATGGAAATAATAATAGAACCTATTTCGTAGCTTGCTCTGAGGTATGATCAATTAATATATTAAGGTTCTTAGCACATGCATGACCCCTAGTAAATGCTCAATATATGTTAGTGGTTACAGACTTAATTGGTTTATTATAAATGATCAGGATGTATTTACTTTTACATTACTCTTTCCTTGAATGGATTAGATTAGCGACGAAAGATCTCTGCACTTTGAAGGTAATATAAACAGACATGTAGCCATATGTTCCAGAGCCATGAAGTCTTATTGCCGCCTTGGAGCAACCAGTTGGTACCAAATGGCTTTATTAATAACCAGTATGTACGAGGCTGTATGGTAAGAAATTAATCTGAAACTGGAATACATAAGATAGAAAAGTGGATAATGAGCTATTTGAATACTTTTGAAGTGTTTCTGTCATACTCCCCAGTATCAAATAGCATTTCTTCACCGTACAGCAGCCCCTAACCCTGTGTTCTGTTTCATTTCTCTTCTGACGCTGATTGCCTTATGACATCCTCTGTATTTATTTACCCATTGCTCCTCTTTTACCACGAAATCTCACATCATTGAGGGGTTATTTGATGCCAGCAGCTAGAAGAATGCGTAGCGTATATGACGAGGGGCTCAAGAGATCCTTGTCTTGAATGAATGACTTCTGGTACATGCTTATATCATGTTTTTTAGTACCATGAAGATTCAAGTTCAAGATGAAAACTCTGTTTATGATGAAAATTAAGCATAGAGACCCCAGTGGAGGTTTAATGCCTGAGAATTAAGAAGAGGATTGCCTTTGTGAGGTAGTTGGTGATGGCTAATGAGCTAGCGAATTAAGTATAAAAATGTGGTAAAGTAGGGGAGAGTCAAGTTTACATCCTTAAGTCACAGAAAACAGACTAATGAAATAAATGAATCTCCAGTCCCCTGTGAGGGGGGGAATATGACACTTTTGTATAGTATTGCGGGATAAAGGTTAGAACAATAAAGGAATGGGAGAATAATGCTTATCAAAAGTTAACTTGACAGTTCTTGAGAAACTTAAATCCTTAATAAAATAATAGAAGACAAATGCCCAAGGAGAAGGGCATTTAGAGACAATCTTCAACACAATCAATAATCAACATCCATTTTTGAAAGATAAATTACTTGTCAGATGAAGTTGATAATTTCAAAACTTAATTACATGATTGTTGACCTAGATTGGTAAAGTGAAAGGGGTACGAGGGATTTGATACAGATATACATATAAAATTGTGTGTGAAAAATTAATTTAGATTTGCTTGTACTCACATACTCAGCGGAATAAACACTGCACAAAAAATGGTGGTGCAAAGTTGATAGTAAACAAACAAACAAACAAAAAAACCCAGAAGAAAATCCTAAAATGTCAGTGGGATTTCTAGCTACAGTGTTCTTTACCGATATGTGAAGCAGCAATTCTTTGAACTTTCTGAGCAAAAAACTTTTTTTTTTTGGTCTTCTCTGGCCATCCAGTATTTGTTTTTCTTTACTAAAAAGATTGCCCTTACAATATTTAAGACAATCAAAGTGAAAAGGGCAGAGATACAGTAACAGTTTAACAGACATTTCCTAAGTGCCTTTTGCTGGGCTGGGAAGTAGGGGTGGAAGCTCTAAAATTAACGAGGTCCCTGTGTTGGTTCAGCCAGGTCTCCCTGCCTTGCTTTATCTTTCTTGTGTCACATCTTTAACTTTACACTTTAGCCATGCTGATTTTTTTCCAGTCCTTTTAATTTCTAGAATTTAGGTGTCTGGCCTTTGCCTCTGCAGTTTTCTCTGAGTCCACGTCTTCCTTTTTCCTCTTCATCCCACTGGCCAGACATCAGCATCACGACTCCAAAACAAAACCGCACACTGACAAACCAGAAACTTCATCTTTGATGTCCTCTTCCTTCATGTCTTGGTCGAGTCCGCAAATGTCTGTTTGAGGGTTGTGACAGTGAAGAGTAGTGTTCTCTGGGAGCTCTGTGCTAATGGGGAGGCAGATCCTAAATCTTCTGATGAAACAGTGTGGCAAGTGCAAGGGTAGGAACCGGAAGGCCATAAAAGAAACACCTCACTCTTGAAGAATTGGTCAGAGGCTTTCTAAGAGAGGAGACACAAAGAGAATCTAAAAGGACAACAGGGACAATGGAGCTGTGGCTTCTCTTCTGAAGTCTTTGCTGATGCTCTTAGGAAAGATTCCCCTCTTAGGTGTTTTGGTAGAGCTCTGTTCCTGCAGCCCCGGGAGCATGCTCTAAAGGGCTGGATAATTTGCCTTCTCTGGGGCATGGCAGAGGCCAGCTCCGGGCCGAACACCGTGAGCCCCCTGGGGAGGCGTTGATAAAGAGGAGGGAGTTTCTGGTGCTCTCTGTCAAAAGCTGTATTACTGGACTGGTGGGGAGGAAGCTAATAATAGTGCGTTAAAGGAGAAGGGAGAGATGAAGCAGCCGGCTCTTCTTTCTCAAAGATTGCTTGTCAAGGTGCCTCGTGGAACTCAGCCTCTAGTTGGGGCTATTGGATGTATGACAATAGAGGGCACAGACACTCCTCTGCACACTACTGCGAGGGAGAACATTATCTGTAACAATAACCTAGAAGCCCCCCTCCCCCTTTTTCTTTTCTTTTTTTTTTTTTTTTTTAATCATCTCTAAATATCTTGTTCACGCTTGAAGGCAGGCAGCTCAGCCCGCTCTTGCCCGCATGCGTGCTTCTGCGTACGCACTCCTGCTGTCAGTCTGTCTTTTTCTTTCTCTCATTGTTTCTTTCTAGCTCATTCTCATGTTCTCGACTCCAGTCCCCTCGTTGCTCATGGAGGTATTTTTCTGAAAGTGCAAAAAGAAGCCCAAAATGGAAGGAAGCCACACTGTTCTCCCAAAGAAAGTCTTTGGTGTCCACTGTTCACATAGTTTCCTACCCCCTGTGGTTATTTTCATCCGGGCACCTTGTTGTATAGATCACCCTTCTTACCTTGACTTTCGTCCTCTTACTAGCGTCTTTTTATCACGGGGCAGGTGGTGGTCTGCTAGAGTATTTGTTCCCTTTTGAATGTTCAGAGTGGGATTCACTTGGAGTGATTTTTCCACAATAAATGACTCTCAAAACCCCCTTGGCTCCATAGCCATTATTTTTCAGAATCTCTAGAAGAGTAGTGTCTGGTAGAGGCTCACACATGTTTGTTGATTGAAGTAGCCAGACATTACACCTGCCAGAGCGAAACGAGAAAGGGACACCAAAATTAGATAAAAGGGAAAAGATCACCCTGTGAAGCTTGGCTTTTTCTCTGCTCTTTGGGCTGGCCTGAACATTCCCCGATGGGCTCCTGGCAGGTGCTCAGGATTCTGGCATCAACTGACCATTTTCCCTGAGCTGTAACTGCCTTAGTAAAGGGTCTGGGGACACTAAGTCTTTATATACAGGACTCAGTAGCCAGTGCGTATTTTAATAAGCTGCTGGTTATTTACCGCTGGCTAGGCCCTGCCCTCTCCTTCAGGATGCAGAAAGGTAAACGTGAAAGGCTTTTTGCCTCTGACCCGTTTCTTACATACCCTCACCGTCCTCTCTCCTACCCTCGAAGACAACTGAGGAACCCCCGGGTTGCATCTTTAGCTATTGGGAAGTTTTTTGCTCCTGACTGATGTATTTGAACCAATTTTAAAAAATTGTAGTTCCTGCTTTGGGGGGTTTTGTTTGTGTGTGTGTGGGGTGGAGAGGGAGGGAGGAAAGACAGTTACAGCGAATGGAGTGCACACTTGTCCTCTGGTTAAGTAGCTGGTGGATGCCATTAGAGGTGGAGACAGAGTGCAATGGGAGAAGGAGGGCGGAGGAATTCCACTAGCATCCCGGGCTACAGAGCTTTCTTGTGCTGCTCACGCCCATTCTGCTGACTGGGCCAGCCGCTCCTGTTACACGGGTCAGGCTCCAGGCTCTCTGGCTCATGCCTCAGGGGTTCAGGTGGGGGTGCACCTTCCGGGCACTGATGGAGTGCGGGAAGAGAGAGGACAGGCCTCTCGCCTGGGCTCCTTCCCCGCCCAGCTGTGGTTTGCTGGGAGCTGTGTCCCCAGAGTGAAAGCCACATCTCCCCTTGCCTTGGGGAGCTAAAAGCCTCACGACTACTTGACCCCCTTGCTGCTCTTCCTTAGTTCTGCCATATATTTGTAAACAGTCCGTCCTTTAGATTTTCCTCACTGACCCCTTTCTGAATCAGCCAACTGTTTTGCTGCTGGGCCACCGACGCTGGATGTGATGGATTTGAGGAATTAGGACACTGAGCAGCGGGGCCCTAGTTGGGATGGAGGGCAGATGCTGGGCAGTCTACGTTAGTGACATTGGTGAGGGACAGAGGTATCGCACAGTGGCGCCTGTTGGAGGAGCCGTCCGTGTGGGGGGGCCGACAGCGCGTGCAGGGTGTGTGTGGTGGCTGAGCCCTGGGCCGAGAAGAGTATTCTCGGAAATAGTGTTAGGAAGATTCGTAAGTCCCGATTGCTGCGGGCCTTGACACTGAGGCCTCTGTCCTGGGATTTTCTGTTTAACTCTTGGGAGGGCTGCCTGGCTGGCTGGCTGGCTTGTTTGCATATGTATGTATGTTTGTATCATTTAATATGGCTAATTGCAGAATCACATGCAGTTGTGAGAAGTAATACAGAGATTCTTTGTGTATTTCCCTCAGTGGTAGGATTTTGAAGAACTGTAGTATTGTATCACAGTGATATGAACATTGATACGACCCACCTACCTGACTCAGGTTTCTCCATTTGTACTCCTATGAGTATTTGGAGGGTGTTTGATCACAGTGGTTGTATTATCAGTTTCCAAGTGAGAATTCTGATGTTACGAATTCCGTGTGCCTCGGAAAAATTCTTGGCTTTTCTTTGGAAACATTCATATGACATTGACATACTTTTCCCTTCTTGCATGTTTTTAAGATTCAGTCGGACCATTGAAAACATGCTGTTATCTATAGAAATGTGTTTTAAACTCAACCTCCCCCCAGAATCACCTGTTATCTCTAGTGAAGTGTAAGCATATTGTGGATTTGACGCGCCTCAGTTCTCCTGGGGGAGCAGCGTGGTCATAGCCAAATTGCAGAGAAGAGGGAGTCAATTAACAAGGACTGGAGGTATAGCTGGGTCACCCAGGAGCCAGGGCGACCTTTGACCCAGGCCTTAAACTACCTCGCTGGGCCTCTGTGCACTCATCTGTGAATGTGATGTTTCAATTTATTTTCTAGGGCACCTTCCAGCTATGGTATTCTTTATTTATTGCTGGTATATATAAAAAGATAGTTAGTAGCAGGGTGATAAAGCTCATTTTATATCCTTGTGAGTCATTCACTGTTTTTGAGAGCTTATTTTGTGCCTTGCCTTCCACACATTCCTTCCAGGGATTTCACCTCGGTCAGTGAAACACTGAGAAGCCCCTTTATAAAAAGGGCAACATATATCGGAAGGTCAGCTTTGCAATATTGATGACAGGTTTTTATCCCCGTGGCATGTGTTAATAACTTGGTTCTCTTCCCTGTGAGATGTGTCTTTAGAAAATGTGTAATTGCCCTGAAGATCGGGGAGACTATCTTCATTTTGCATCAAGAGTAATTATGCTGTTTGCATCATAAGTTCTAACAGAACTTGTGTAACTGCATAGTATTTTTAGATTTGATGAAATACCTTGATGGCTTATGTCTGTCTTCTTGGAAAAGGTTTATTCATTGCCATGAGTGGTTAAATAATTTAGAAATCACTAGAAGGATAAAAGAAGAGAAGCAAATGGGAAAACTGATTAGGAGTGGGTAGGGGTGTGATATTTAACAGTTAAAAATGTATATATCTGCCCTTTTAGTATTTGCTCTAATTCATTATTAGATTTGCTGTTTTCCACTTATTTAAAAGGCACCTTACCTAGAGAGGCAAATCAATATTTACAGTGCATTAGTGACACAGGGAATTTGAAATCTTGTGATGAGGGTTTATTGCTGTTTTATCCACTCTTCAAAGGAATGCACACATCAAACAGTCTCCACTCTCGTCCTGGACCCAGCGACATCGCACCAGTCCCCGTGCGCTCCAACCAGCAGCTTAATTATTGAAGATCCTCGTCTTTGAATTTTCTTTTTAATATTTCAGAGGATGTACTTAGCAAATCTATATATTAAATAAATCAGAAGATTGCGGAGAAAGTTTCATTCTCATGTTTTTAAATGCATTGATTTTCCTAAAATTGAGGATGAGGAATTGTAATAATAATGACCGAATTACCTTAAACAAGAAGCTTCTATTATTTCTAATTACTGTAAAGAACACAGATTACATCAGCGCATTAGAATGCTGAAATAGGCTATGGGCCAACCCTGGAGGAAAAGGCTCTATTTGTATTATTTTCCTCGGAGGCCAAGACAGAATTGTATTCTTTTTACAGTATATGTCTTATCGGGACTGTGAAAGGTGGGAAACCTGTCTGAGGAACCAGGCAGTTGTATTTTATGATGGGTTCTGTTGATAAAACCGGACGTTTATAGTGATCTCCTTTAAAGTCAGGTGCAACTTGTCAAAAGGCCACAATGCCATTTGTGGCTGCTTCCCCACCGTTCCCTACAACTCGGGTATTTTCCTTCTCCCGTGTTGCTTGTAATACTTTGAACTGTTTTAAAAAAAAAAAAAATAAATAAACTGTTTAGAGGCACCTGACGATGGCTTTTGATACTTCTCTGAAACACTTTTGTATTTCCTCTAATTCGTTTTTCATAAATTATTATAAGTTCTGTTAGGGTGAGGCTTGTGCTCAGTAGGGGGTCACCGATACAGGTAAACATATGTAGAATCACACATTTTTTTAGCATCAGAAAAATTTTTGACCCCATCAGTGCCACCTGTGGTCTTCTAGATGGGGGGAGCCTGAGGCCTAGAGAGGGCAGTGACACGCCAGGCTGTCCACTGGTCTAGGCCGGTGTTTTTTTTAATGTCCTGGGCCCTTGGGAACCACTCAGATCATTTCAAGGAGGCTCTTAGGGCACGACTGTTTTCAGAATATTACCAAATACATGCTGTGTTTTTCACTTGGTTGATCATCTGCACCAGTGGTGCTTAGGCACTGATGGCTAAAATGCAGGCCCCTTGCACCAGTGAGGACATAGGCACCAAATGTATTCGTTACCTAGCACTTTACTCACACTTCGAAACATAAGCCATTTCCATCTGTTGTCCTTGATAAAGCAGCAAAAATGATTGTTTTTATTACATACTGGCCTTTGAGTATCTGGTTTAATATTTTGTGTGATTAAAATGGCAGGTAGGCGTAAAATATTTGTATGTATCGAAGAGCAGAGACTGTCTTAAGAAAAACGTCTACGTGACAGTGTGCGTTTTAAGTGGAGCTGGCCCTTTTTTTTAATGGAACACCACGAGTTATTTTTCCTCTTTGTATTTTTTTGAAAAAGGACAGAAAACTGTGGTTCTTCAGACCTTGGTGTCTGGCAGAGTTTCCAGAAAATGAATGAAGTGAGCCTGTTGCTACATGGCAAATAACGGACAGTATTTATTGCCAAAGAAAACACAAGCCTTCTAGTGAAAATTAGATTTTGGAAAACATAAATTCTCCCACCACTTAATGACTTTTGTCATGAAATAGGTAGTGATATTCACATATGTGATTTTCTGATATGAAGAAATAGATCAGCCTTTGTAAGAGCGGTATAAGCCAATAATATATTCCAAATAGCTAATGTTACAGAATTTTTTCATGAGTAAAAAATCCAAAGTGTAAGACAGACAAGGAGATTTTAATGTACAAAGAATGAGAAGTTTACATTCCATCTTGCAGCTAACCTTTGAGAGATTCTCATCTGTCAAGTTTTGGTGTGGTATCAAAGAAGAGTATCTATAGTTTCGGAAGGATTATTAAAATAGTATTGCAGCTAAATATTTGTGGAGTGCTTTTTTTCTTTTTATGCTTGTCATGTGGCAGCACGTTGAAATCAGAAGCAGGGATGAGAATCCAGATGTCATCTATCAAGCAAAATGGAAAACAGTGCTGCTCTCCCAGCAAATAAACTTTGTTTTATAAAATAGAGTTTTCTAAAATTCTGTTGTTTATGTTAACATCTAAGTGGGTTTATTATTGTTAAGTTAAAAATGAATTAAGGAATAAATATTTAAATTATTTTCATTTTCACTTCCAATACGGTAAATAGCCCTAGCTATAAGCCACACAAACAAAAGCTCTTTGAGGTCCTCAGTAAATTTTAGAGTCAAAGAGTCCTGAGATCAAAATTTGATAAGCACTGGTCTAGGCTGGTCTCCTTTGGGGTGTTCTTTATTATCTTATGTATTGTACTTAAACTTAACCAGGAGGTTTTTCTTTCTTTAACACTTCTCAAATTGGGATGACTGTTGTTTCAATCTGTATGCATAACTAACATAATATTTCTTTAACTCTCTAAAATCGAATGTTGCTATTCGTTAAAATCAGTGTATGACTTCTCAGTGTATATAATTCTACTTAGGAAACAACAAACATTTTTCCTTTTATAAAAATGAGACTCACATTTCTGTCTGCAAGTAGCTAGAAATGGAATTTGTTTTCCAATGACCTGCTGATTAATAGAACTAATTTCATGATTTGGGTAGTGAGTCAGCACTGACCCAGGCCCCAGAAAATTGTCCCTGAGCTCCTGTCATCTCACGGAGCCTCAGCTTACTTATCTGTGAGGTGAGTCACATGTTCCTCTGTTGTGATGTGATGTAGAGACTCATTAAAAAAAAAGACTCCAATCATTCCAAGTTAAATCAGTGGTTCTGATTCAAGATGACTTAGGTGTATGTATAAACTGGATAAAAATGTCTTACAGTTTTCGTGCAACCATAAAACCAAGAAGAAATTATAAACCAATACAAATGCCCATCTCACACCATCATTGTGTTGCTGAGTCTGAATCACACGCACCAGGAATGTAGACCGACACTGTGTGGCCCGGAGACTTTGTGTTGGGGCCTAGCGATGCTGCTGGTGCGCACTAGGATTCAGTTCTTCCAGTGCAGTGAACTGCAAGAAAACCTTGATTTCGAGATCATCATGATACCATTTGGCATTCTTTTATGAAGACCACATTGTTTACTTTTTAAATTGAGTTCTGTTCTTTTCTCATTAGCCTGGGACTCAAATCACCTTCCTGAATGTGACTGTGGACAGAAATGTAAATGTGGGACCTTGAAATTGCATCAGGGTACTTGGTTACTAGGTACTACAAGCGAAAGATCCAGACTGTAGTGTTTCCTTTAATGGACATCCCTCAAATGAAAACAGAATGAAATGAAAACGGAAAGTGTAATGTGTGAAGAACTGACAGGAAGGGCTGGCTGATAGCGCCTCTTCTGGGACATCTGTCATAACTCAGGTCCTGTACACGCTGCCCTGGGCAGTTCCCCACATCTAGCCAGAAGGCTCTGGCCACAGGGTCTGCAGTCTTTGCTGTACCGTAGCCCCTTTATAATCCCCTCTCCCCCCAACATCTGCAGTTTCAAGTTACAGATACAAGAGGTAAAAGGCTAATTATTTTTGTCTGTTTCTGACGAACAGTTTAACACAGTGACCGTGTCCCATCAGAAGATGCATCCTGGATGCAATTTATTTCTTGTGGGAAAAATTTTCAAAAGCAAGTATCTTCTTTTGTCTAAGCAATTTCAGTGAAATTTTATAGTTCCTGGATTTATTTTGGGGTTGAAGTTCTTTCATCTGATTGTTTTATTGTGATCAGTACTTTTGTACCACTTTTTAAAGACCATTTCTTGTGAGTAGTGCTTCTTTTAGGTTTACACATGGATGCACACATACACGCTTACACATGTGTGCACGCACACACACATACACGCACATGCATCCACGCATACATAGAAACTGAAGTGTGCAGAGTTCTTTAACCACTAAATAATTAACATCCCAGTAATTGGAAAGCAACAGAACTCATATCCAAGAATCAGTATTATAATTGGCCAGAACTGTTTTATTCTTCCCCCTCCTTTTTTTGGTTTTCTGCTAACATTTTTGATTTGATGAATCTGGGAGCAATTTTATTATTTGGGAGGGAAGTCTTTTTTATAGCAAGAGAATTGAAGTGTTAACACACATAGATGTGTATTTTTGTGAACTTGTTTTGAGAATGACTGTATAGTTCTTGGTGTGTTTTATTTTTGGGTGCAATATATAAGTGGTAAGGGCCATCACAAGACGTTTTTTTCTTTTTTTAAGATTTAATTTATTTATTTGACAGAGAGAGAGATCACAGGTAGGCAGAGAGGCAGGCAGAGAGAGAGGGGGAAGCAGGCTCCCCACTGAGCAGAGACACCGATGAGGGGCTCGATCCCAGGACCCTGAGATCATGACCTGAGCCGAAAGCAGAGGCTTAACCCACTGAGCCACCCAGGTGCCCCAAGAGTTTTTTGCTTATGCTTAAAAATTGGCCATGATTCTTCTGTATAATTTTCATGTGTGTGTTTCTCCCAGGAAATTAAGATAACTACTAACAATATTAAATGTTCAGCATATTTTTTTTCTGGTAGTATTACTCAGGCTTTCTTACTATCAAATCCTTATGATGTAGAAGCACATGTTAAAAGCAATATTATATTTATATGCTTCTGTTTCCTCTGATCATTTCTAATTTGCTTTAACATCTTTCAGACTATTGGAGTAGCAGTGGTTTAAATATCATCTTCAGTGTGTAGAGTCTGTTTTCAGTTGAGCGTCCTCTAGGACCGTTAATTAATGCATCAGTGTTCCAAAAATGTTTTTCGTGGAGTAAGTGATGGATTTATTTCACCCTTAAAGCTGTTTTGTTAGAGACTATTTATTGATTTATTTATTAGAGAGGGAGAGAGTTTGGGGGAAGGGGCTGAGGGAGAGAGAATTTTCAGCAGGCTCCATGCGCAGGGCAGAGCCCCACGGGGGATTAGTCTCATGACCCTGAAATCCTGACCTGAACCAAAACCAGAAGTCTGATGCTTAACTGACTGAGCCACCCAGGCACCCCTGTTAGAGATTTTTTAAGAAATATATGCCTTGCATTCTAGTTTTTAAAAACAGGCTGTCTGTAACATAATCTAAATTTTTTGTCTTATATTTATTAATTTTTGAGTGATTTTGCTTAGTTGATGAGTGGAGTTTTGGGTTTTGATTTTCAGTGTTAACAGACTCATGTGCTTTTGTTCTTAGGTCTGGTTTTATAGTTCTGTTCCTTCTCTCCTTTACCAATGATTGTATCTTTTCAGATATGCTCAGGGCTATTGATACAAATATTCACCTGAGTTTGTTAATGACTGTGTGAGAGCAGTTGCAAACAGATTCCTCTTTTATGTGAATACAGTTGCTGAAACACTGTCTTTCATAAATCCTGTATGTGAGTATATGCCAGACTCTACCTGCATATTAGCACATTACTTTCAAGATTTCTATTATCTTAAAAATAAGAAATGTGTTTGTGCTCTGCATTTTCAGATAGTACTTCTTTGAACAAAATAATTACCTTATTTAGCAGAATTCCTAAATAGATGAGCCAGGAATTAGATTGTGTATTTTTAATCCCAATACGGTTTAAAGTTAGATAGAATTTGTTCCATGGCTCACATCGTTATTTACATTTTAGAATACGTACAATATGTATTATTAGAGAGCGTGCGTGCCTGCATGAGCACGAGGGGCAGAGGGAGCGAGGGAGAGAGAATCTCAAGCAGACTCGTCGCTCAGAGGAGTGGGGCTCGATCTCACAACCTTGACATCACAACCTGAGCCAAAACCAAACCTGAGTCCAACACTGTCAACTGCACCACCCAGGTGCCCCTGTATGAAATTTTTATTTAAAAATACTGGGATAATAGACTGGTGACCCACTGTCACCTTAAGTGTTACTCTGCCTTTATCCTAACATGTAGTTTTCAGACATGAGTTACTTTTTAAAAAATATAATGCTTTTTTGTATTTATAGATATGCCTCTTCATGTCCGACGAAGCAGTGACCCAGCTTTAATTGGCCTTTCAACTTCCATTAGTGATAATAATTTTTCTTCTGAAGAGCCTTCACGGAAAAACCCCACACGTTGGTCAACAACAGCTGGCTTCCTTAAGCAAAACACTGCTGGTAGCCCTAAAACCTGTGACAGGAAGGTAACCATTTCTGTTTTGTGTCTTCTTCGTGTCAGTGGTGAATGTCAACTGCTGACTGGGTCCTTTGCTTCTAGCCCATCTTCTCTGTGGCCCTTTGTGTGTGTGCGTGTGTGCGTGTGTGTCACTCTTCCCTCAAAGTTTAGATGACTTCCTATTTAAATTGCCCTTACATTTTATAGTAAAATTCATGCTATGTATTTATTTGTTTATCCATTTTTAATAGATAATGTATTTATGATTAACAGTGAAGACTTTTTTGACTTGAAATGTATACAAGTAAAGTCCCTCACCTACTTTGTCTCCTAGTCGCCCTCTTTCTCTTCAGGGGCAGTCTCCTTACTAGCCTTTTGCATGTCCTTGCAAAGATGTGTTACACATGTGTGAGCAGATACTCATATTGGTTCCTGAGGTACATTAAAGAAATTACAGCATTATGGACTTTTAAGGATAAAGGTAGAATCCATAGTCTAACTTCTCTATTGATAATTTTTTCTTCCTAGAGAAAGGAAGTGTACTGCCTAGTCTTAATAACATTTTCTTCTTTGAGCCAATTTAGTTCAGTCCATGACCTAATTTATTTAGTCTAAAAGAATAAACTTTATTCTATTTTTTCAATTTGTTTCTTAATGTTCTTTGTCCTATATTCCTACAGAGCCCTTATCATCCCTTTCTGTTATATCTCTGTCCTTTCACTCAGTGAGCTTGAAGCTGTGTTTGTTATTTTCATTGCTGAATCTATAGAGTCTCAGTAAACATCTATTGAATGAGTTAATATTTTTTTCAATGCAGCAGTAATTGAGCACCATGTGTATGTTGAACTGTACTAATAACATATTAATATGGAAGTGAGTATAGCTTGATGTTTGATTGATTTATCCTTTGCATTTATGGGAAAGTACCTGTTTTAAAATGTCTTTACTTGTTGCATTTCTACGAACACTCATTTGTAGTAGTTCATTTCGGGGGGGAAAAAAATACAGAGAACACCTAGAGTACTTTAACTGAGAAGAATCTTCCAGGAAAGATTTCACTTCTCTGAAATATTTCATTATGTATTTGATGAGGAATCAAGTTGGAGTGTCTTCTCATTGAGATTAGCTTGGAATTTTAGCATGCTTGACCATGAAGTAAACCATCCAAAGAAGCAGAATCCAACTTATGAATAAGCCTCATGACATTTAATTTGTGTTCAGAATATATTTAATTTACATGGGTATTTAGAAGTGTATAAACAAGTAAAGTTGACAGTTTAAAAAAAGCACTATTAGAAAGGTTTTCACATGATTTAAGGATAGTGCGTCCGAAGTCATTGAGGTAATCAGGGTTTTCTTTCTAATTCCTTCAACATCCTGGGTAGGTGAGTCAGCTTCAGTTGCACAAACAGAACCACAGTGGCTATTTTAAACATCAACGAACAAACGAACTTAATACTTAGAATTGGAGTCTCAGAAAATCATTGGAAGAGCTTGAAGAGCAGGCCGTAGGCTGGACCTCTTCAAGGACTTCCCGAAGCATGCAGTCCTGCGCACCTGCCTAGGAAGGAAGTGACCTGGGGTCCTTCCCCTGCATCTGCCCACCCGACGCTAACACCCTGTCTCCAGGTGTGCTCACCCTGCCGCTTGCCACTTGTGAAGCTGGGAACTGAACCCAGAAATGCCTCAGCAGCCTCCATTCTCTCCATCAGCAGCCCAGGACTGTTCTTCCCTCTTCCACAACCACCATCTTCCACAACCGGCTCTTGTGTCCAGATGCGTAGAACGCTGTTTGCCTCTGGATCCTTACCTGCAGGGGAGGTTTAGGAAGTCAACTTTAGCCTTCCAGCTGCAGCAGAGGGAGGCAAGCTACCAGAGGACTGTAAGGCACCCTGCCAGTGACTCACCTCACTGAGTTTTTGTTCTAAATAACATATATCAGCGCCTGGGTGGCTCAGTCGGTTGGGGGGCTGCCTTCAGCTCAGGTCCTAGGATTGATGATGATCTCAGGGTCCTGGGGTTGAGTCCCACATTGGGCTCCCCACTTGGCGGGGAGTCTGCTTCCCCTTCTCCCTCTGCCCACTGCTCCCCCTGCTTGTAATCTCCTCTCCCTCTCTCTTTCAAATAAGTAAATAAAAATCTTTTAAAAAATAACATATATCTATCATTGTAAAAAAATTTGGGAAACTAGTGCAATACACAGTTAAATTATTTATAATGCTAAAATTCAGCAACACCTAGTGTCAAGATAATAAGGAATATGTACACATGGCACATACACATACTGTCACACACACATACATACCCACACAAGAGTTGGAGTCATACTGTGTCAACATACTTGGCATCTTTATTATTTCTACTTTGTTGCATATCAGGGATTTCTCCTGGTGTGAATTCTGTTGGAAAATATATATGTTTAGTGGGGCAGGGGGCAGAAGGAGAGAAGGAATTTAAGCAGGCTCTATGCCCAGTGTGGAGCCCAACTTGGGGCTCGGTCTCACAACCTTGAGATCATGATCTGAACCAAAATCAAGACTCAGATGCTTAACTGACTGAGCCACCCAGGCGCCCCCCTGAAAAATATTTTTAATGGATGCAGAATATATCATTGTAGAATATAATTTATCATTCTCTTATTGTTGGACATTTATTTATACTATTTTCATTTTTTTTCACATTATAAGTGTTGTGAGACAAATTTGAATGTAGTTTTGTTTTTAAAAATGGTTATCCATTCAATAAGCTTTTTCCCATGTGAAACAGTATTTAATGTAGCCAAATGCCCACTCTTTCTCACTGGAAAGACCTCAAATTCCATATACATCTTTAGATGAAATCATGTTCACATACAATGCACATAAAGGATAATACATAATGAATTTGCCCTTTGAATTATCTGTGGCTTTACTTTCCAAGTACCCATTTCCTAAGCTTGCTGTCAAAATTTTGAGCTGTTTATATGAAAATCTGAGAGATTCTCTTTTTTGTATGTATATATCAGACTAAATGCTATCTTATGTTCATTTATAAAATGATGTCCTGTATTTTCAGTATTCAGAACGGGTGCTTGGAGGAAAGTATACATGGCTGATCAGTATTAACTTGATTTCCTTCTCTTGAGGCATGAGAGCTTGCCTATGCTGGGTGATCTTAAGATGCTATACATTTTTATGAATATGTAGTGGTTTAGGTTTTCTGTACAAATGCATGGAAATAGAGGAGTTAAGGATTCACAGTCTTGTGATGCATTGATCTCTAATAGATAAAATAAGTTGACATTTTTCTGTAACTCATCAACATAGTTAAGTGATCTCTATTTTTCTAAGTTGATGAGCAAAACACACAGTTTTGGAATGATGTCACCAGTCAGTTGAAATCTCTTATTTCTGAACGAGGCAGTTCCATTCAGGTGTGTTAGAGTGCTACTGTGTTGAACTCGCTCCTGTGGCTGAAAACCGAGGTGGGAGGTGGAGTCTTCCCAGTTCATGTAGTTATTACACTACTAAATTAGAGGGCAACGTAGACAGATTTTGGTGCAACGAAACCAGGTGAGAGCTTGGAGAGACCAAGGGTTCTATGGGCTTCTGGATTTCTTATGGTTCTTCATTCTTTAATTTAGAAGTGAGATGTAGAGTAGAAGAGAGTCTTGGCTTTTTAAAAAAGTTCCTTGGAGCATTGACTCACTCCTGTTGCCCGGCACTTTGTGGCTGACTGCCTTTTCCAGCTCTTTTAGAGAACATTTTTTACTCACACTTAGCATGGAACGTATATTGCTAGAAAATGTATTTTCATTTGAGATTTTGCACGTGCTTAATATTTCATCTTAGGAAATAGTATTTCAATCAGTGTGAACACTTAAATCATTTTGCCACCTCTTTGGTCATCCTTATTAAGTCATTGTCCCTGCAAATAAAGTCTAACTAGTATGTGGAGAGCATTTGATTCATTCCATCAAGAACAATGTAATGAGGCACTTATCAGAATCAGCCAGCCGTGAAGTTTCAAGGATAAAGTCTGTGCATTATTTCATTGTGTACTCGTTGTAAGCCATTATTCCTTTCCCCCAAAGACTAAGAGCTGTTGCTTTTCTAAGTTATCTGTCCCTTTCACCAACCCCCTTCCCTGCCCCACCAAAGAAAATTGATAAAGGTAGATGAAAACAAAGGTAGCATTAAGAACATATCTTGAGGGGCGCCTGGGTGGCTCAGTGGGTTAAAGCCTGTGCGTTTGGCTCAGGTCATGATCCCAGGGTCCTGGGATCTAGCCCCACATTGGGCTCTCTGCTTAGCAGGGAGCCTGCTTCCCCCCTCTCTCTGCCTGCCTCTCTGCCTACTTGTGATCTCTGTCAAATAAATGAATAAAATCTTAAAAAAAAAAAAACATATCTTGATGTAAGGGGAAGAAAGTCATAAGACGACATTTTATATTAGCATCAGTGTCTTGTAAATTTTTATTTTTAAAGTTCTTAAGAGACCTTAGAATATTTCTGACACCCTGGATTTATTATTTCTTAGTTGCTTGACATGTTTGGTATCTGTCCAGTACTCCTCATATACACAAGCTCCTGGAAGAGTTGCTGTCTTAATTGTCTTTGTCATCTTTTTTTCTGTTAATTAGAAGAGTTAGGAGATATTTCTTCTAACTTTAGAAAAATATTTACAGGAACATTTTTGTAGTATATTTTAAGATTCCCCCCATAGTCTTTTCCTTATAATACTACTATTTGCTCTTTGCATTTATAAAGTAGTGAAAAGTATAAAGAAGCAAGTAAGTAATTTGGATGGTGTAGATAAGTGTTATTGACAGTTTGGTGTATTAACTTGGGACTCTGGAGCAGAGCTCTGTATAGTTGGTGGCTGTCCCTGTTACCAGTGGGGAATCATCCAATGAGTATGGTTTAATTTCTTGACTTTTTCTAATCTTGTCTTTTATTGAGAACATTTTCCCATGTCTCATAAATATAGATAGCTTGCATAATGTTCTTTTATCTGATTTTTTTTTGTAGTTGGTGTTTATTATTTTATTTGGTGACTTTCCTGTTGCTTGACATTTATACTTTGCCAATTTCTTTTTGGCTCTAATAAGTAACCTTTAGAAGTACCCTTCAGAAAAGATCCTAATATATTAATTTATATTGACATCTCTGATTATTTTCTTAGAACAGATTCCTGAAGTAGACTTATTTGACCAAGGGAATGGATATTTTTAAAGCTACTGATAATTGTCTCTCATACGTTCATGACTAATAAAGTGTGAAGTACTTATGTTGTATAAAGCACTGTGAGGAGGCCCAGATGGAGTGAGCTGTGCGATGAGGGGGAGGATAAAGAAAAAGAAGCAAGTGGTACTGTTCCTGAGTTCTGGAACTTACTGTCGTACTATAGACTTCAATGGCTCCCATTTGGCTCTGCATCGGAATCACCTGTGAACTTTAAAAAGATGAACTACACTTGTAGCGATGGATTCATTTACCTATTTCAGGAGATTTGTGTGTTTACTTAAAGCTGCTTTACTGACTTCAGGGCACAGTCTTTTTTTTGAGAACTGAAGTCCAGCTGAAAAGGAAGTGTGTTTGTTTGCCTGCTAAGAGAAGGTAAATAAGAATATTATGGCTATTTTGAGATGTCTTCTTTTAGGCTAATTTTCCTATCATCGCAGAGTAGAATCTGGAACATTTACCGCATTTAGTTTTGTGATATTTCACTTCTCATACTTAGATTGCTCAAATTTATCATTTTAAATCAAAAGTCCATTAAAATGAAATTTTTTTAGAGTTTTATTTTTTATTTTATTTTATTTTTTTAGAGTTTTAAATAAAAGTATTATAACAACCTGCTGCGATGTTGGGTCCTATCCTGTCAGTGCCAAACTAGAATAGGACGTATCTTTTCTAAATAGAAGCTCTGATGTAAATAGTGTACCTGTCTATTGTTCCTTGGCATATTGTCCTCCACCCCCAGTCTTAGTTGAAAGTGCATTTCAATACATCGGGTCAAGGCACCATGTTCCCATTATCATGTGTGAAGTCACCAATGCTAATTCAGGCACAAGGGACTTCCAGAAAGTGCCTACTCCTTGTTTTATTCAGTCAGAAAACTTTGGCAGTTTCTATGCTGACAGTGTATTAGTTAACATTGGCTCCTACTTCATGATACTCTAAAATAGCCGCTTGCTTGCTCATTCATTCATTCATTCATTTTTTACAGAGTTGTAGTCTGTGTTTACCTATTTATTTGCTTCCTCATCCCCCTTCTCAACCATTTGGCTTCGGAGTCTCTGCTTCTCCTTTGTGCTTTGTAATGGATACAGCCAGTCATATTGGTACATTTGAGTATGCTATTTAATTTTTAAGCTAGTATGTTTGACCTATTATTATTATTAGTAGTAGTGTGTTTGACTATTGAAAAACGTTGTCTATCTTTTGTCATTTGTGAGCCAGTCGTAGATGTTAGCTAGTTACAGTAATCATCTAAAAACCTCAAAGGATGAGCTGAGATCATCCCCTAAAACCACATGTTTCCTCTGCGAGAGACCTATAGCTATGTTTAATTTTCTGGGGCATTAGCTTCAAGGGAGATCCAACTGAGACTTAAATGTTAGACTGTTCTACTGCAACATTTGTATTTCCCGTTAAAGGCCTCTGAAACTATAAATTTCACCCCTTCTATTTTGCATATTAAAAGATCTTCATTTGATTGCAGTACAGTTGTGTGCTTTTAGTAAGTGATGGTTATAATCATTTCTACAATAGGCCGGCTTCAGCTGCCAAGCTCACCTAGTAAGAGTTGTTAATAACCTTGGTCTCATCTATTTCTGTGTCACAGGTAGGGATATAATCTATCTTCACTTGCTTTGAATATTATAATTTGTGTTCAAAGTTATAAAATCCTAAGGTGCTATTGAGAGAATTTTTGAGCCTGGATGTGGTTATTTTTAGAGTTCACAAACCATTTCAGAAACATAAACCAAAGTAATGTGAAAATCTTTATTGAGTACCCTCAAAGTTACATAGAGTAGAGAGGGAAATGAATGTGTTACACCTGTTTTTCTTGACTTGGGGGGAGAGAACTGGGAAATGACATTGATTGAATTATATTGAACAAACATTTGCATGGCTTTTATACACTTAAAAATATTTTGGCCTTATTTCATCTTTTTAACTTTGTTTTTGTGTTTAATCTTTCATACATTAGCTTATAAGCCTACTTCCTTCAAGTCACACAGTTAGATGTAGTCACTTCAGGTCCTGCTGTTAACAGCAAAAGTAGAAGATGGGCCCACCCAGGGCCAGAGCCCCCTGCCACTTGCATTCTCCCTGCTCTGGCAAACTTGGTTTTAATTTGCATGGATTCCAGGTGCCCTTGTGTTCCCATCCGCCTTTAGAGAACTGCATTTCAGTCAAGGTTTTTTACAGTGTGGGGGTAGAAGTGGTTTCCATTGATCTCATCCCTAAACTGTATCCATTTTTGAGGTTTTTTATATTTTCACATAATCATAGCCACGTTGTCTTGAGTACTTCTTGTCAGAGAATGTGCTTGGTGTGTTATATGTTATATCTCATTTAATCCCCCTCTACTGTAGAAGTGTGGTTGCTGTTCCCATTTTATTGATGAAGAGGTAAAACCTTCAAGAGTTTAAATAGGTCACCTAATAGTTAAACCAACTGTTCAGTGATAAAGTTGTGATATGAATCTCGATTTTGCAGTTTCAGATTCTGCTTTTGACAAGTATCCTCCCATATCCCAACATGCTTATAGACTTTATACACTGCCCAGTTATTTAAATTTTTTTTTATTTTTTAAAGATTTACTTATTTATTTAGAGAGTGTGCGTGCATGCCTGCATGAGCAGGGAGGTGCAGAGGAAGAGGAAGAGAGAATCCCTGTGCTGAGGGCAGAGTCTGACTCGCAGCGGATCCCAGGACCCTAAAATCATGACCTGAGCCAAAATCAGAGAGTCGGACAATTAACCGACTGAGCCACCCAGGGGCCCCTGCCAATGTTCATTTAGTTGAACAATTTAAACTGTAAAATATTTCACAATAACCTTTTTATTTTTATCTCCTCTACGTCTTTCTGTTATACATGAATATAAGAATAATGAGCATGTGGGGCACCTGGGTGGCTCAGTGGGTTAAAGCCTATGCCTTCTGATCAGGTCATGATCCCAGGGTCCTGGGATCGAGCCCTACATTGGGCTCTCTGCTCAGCAGGGAGCCTGCTTCCTCCTCTCTCTCTGCCTGCCTCTCTGCCTATTTGTGATCTCTGTCTGTCAAATAAATAAATAAAAAATCTTAAAAAAAAAAGAAAATGAGCATGTGTTTATTATTAGAACTGGCATATTTTGTTAAAACCTCACCAAGTCTATATTATATCTTAACATCTTAGTCTTAAGTAAAAGTATGCTGGCTTCATGAATATTTGTACTAATAATGTGATTATGTTAACTGATCTCTATTTCTGCCCCTTTTTTGAGGAATTCTTTTTGTTCATCTATTTTCTCTAATCCATGTGTTTGATATTATTATTATTGAGAATTTATATATTTGGCCTTCTTCTTGATATTTTATGTGCATTAGTGACAGCAGAGTAAATAAAGTTATAGTTGGACTATAATCCAAAAACCAAAATAAATATCCATAAGACTATACTGATACTAATAAATGACTGAATAAAAAGTGAATGGGAAAAAAAGGGACAAATTTTCTTACAGAAGAATTCTAAATAGTAGAAGTAATATGTCCCCCTCCAGAAGGTAGGGATTTTAATTCCCCTCTTCTTGAGGATTGGCTGTACGAAATACTTGTTTCCTAAGAAGAGAGGAGGGAGTGTGAAAAATACTAACTTTATAGTGGAGAAGTGACAGACTTTCCTGAACCAAGTGACCAAGGTTAATATCACTAATGATAAGTCATGGTGATATCATGAGCCCTTGAAATGGTACAATGGCATGGGCATTTCACCTCAGTGGAGTTTTCCCCAGAACTCATAATTCCGGTTTAATCGTAAGGAATCTCAAGACAAACCAAAACTGAGGGACATTGTATGAGGTACCTCACCAGTATTCTTCAAGAATATTGTGGTCATTAAAAAAAATTAGGAAAGACTGAAAAACTGTCCCAGGTCAGAGGAGATTAAGGGGATGTGAGGATTTAATAACGATTTGGGATCCTGGCATGAAACAAGGGCATTAGTGGGGGTTGGGGGGAACAGATGGATTGCAAACACATCTGTTAGTGTAGTTAATAGTATTGTAACAGTGTGGATTTCTTAGTTTGGACAACTATACCAAGGTTATGTAAATGTTAACATTGGAGGAAGTTGGGTGAAGAGTGGGTAGGAACTCTGTACTATTTTCGCAACTTTTTAGTAAATCTCAATTTTTTTCCATCCCAAGAAGTTCTTTAAAACCCAGCTTTCCAAGGCACATTGTGTCACCCACATTTTGGGCTGAGAATTAGGGATGGCAGTTCAGGCCCAGGTGCCTGGCAAGTGTGGAACCAGGACTCAGCCACGGGTCTCTGTGAACCCTTGAGCACACCTGGTCATTGTCAGAGATGTATTTTTTCTCTTTGGAAATGAGTTCTTTTTTAAAAAAAAAGGTTTTATTTATTTATTTGACAGACAGAGATCACAAGTAGGCAGAGAGGCAGGCAGAGAGAGAGGGGGAAGCAGGCTCCCTGCTGAGCAGAGAACGTGATTTGGGGCTCGATCCCAGGACCTTGAGATCATGACCTGAGCCGAAGGCAGAGGCTTAACCCACTGAGCCACCCAAGCGCCCATGGAAATGAGTTCTAATGAAAACTTTTCAACTGATTTTATTACTACTGATTGATGGTTGGTAGCCTTCCCTATGACAGGACTGAATTTGAGAAATGCTTACCATTCTTACACCTGCTGCATTCTCATGGCTGGGTACTCCCACTCGTGTCGTTAATTTTTGTCGAGTCATCCTGCTGCAACAGCTGTTTTGTTGTCCCTTTATTCAAATTGTTAAGGTTTTGAGGGGGAGACAGAAGGGGGCTTCAACAAGAAGTATTCCAAATTTTCTGGAATCATGTTTTCTAAAGTTATGATTTTCAGTCATTATTCAGGGAGAAAAATAGATTCCTTGAAAATTAATATCCAGCTTAGAGAACATGATTTTTCTGCTGATAGGAGAGAAGGACTTAATTCTTTAGAAGTTTGAGCTATCAATTTCTTTATGGTAAATGCTTTTTGTGTGGAGATGGAATTCTCCAGAAAAGTCATTATGATTGTATGAGGAGCATAAATAGGATGGGATTTTGATAAGTGAAAATATTTTTTCTTCGTTTTCAAGAATCTGCGGAGATGATTTACCTGAGAAGGCAATTTCACAAGTAAGGGGAAAACGTTAAGAAAGTCAAATCGTCAACTGTACCTAGGGATTTGCACAGAAATTACTCAGTTGTTTTGTTAATCTACTGAGTTCATTGAAGTTATGATTGTGCATCGAAAAATACAAGAAGGGAGTGCTAATATTTACATTGGCAGGCTAGTTACGTATGGTGCAAGTATCTTGATTTTTCAAGTTCTAGTGATTTCTTTGAATATATATATTGCTTTTAAATTAACATGAAGAACATTTAGGTAAATATAAAAAATTCATGTTGCACATTTAGATAATGTGTAAGATTGTAGATATTTTGGGATTAGGCAACTACTCTAAGTATTTTACTTTCTCCCTTTCATTCCCTGGCATCTGTTCCCTTCTTCTCTTGGTGTTGTGCAAATTGCTCCTGATGCAAAATGCTATTGTTATTTATAATTTTAGTTTGGCGATACAAACGTTTAGAGGTACATGTTTTTGAAAGAAAATGAAATGTGGATAGGTATTTCTTGCTGTCAAAATAAGAAATATGTAGCACTTTCTAAAATGTTTTAAAATTGTTTCAGATTTAAATTTGTTTTTCAGAGTCAAGCAGCATTAGTCAAATATTGCTCTTCATTTTTATTGTAGTTTTGGAAAATGAGCCAGGCTCTTCAAAATGTAACCTGACCTGAAATATTTATATTTTATTTTGTTCTCATACGCTTGCCTTTGTTGAAAGAGCAGGGTAGGGATGCCTGGGTGGCTCCATCTTCAACTTGGGTCATGATCCCAGGATCCTGGGATCGAGCCCCGTATCAGGCTCCCTGCTCGGCAGGAAGCCTGCTTCTCCCTCTCCCACTCCCCCTGCTTGTGTTCCTTCTCTCACTGTGTCTCTCCCTGTCAAATGAATTAAAAAAAAAAAAAAAAAAAAAAAGAACAGGGTAAAAAATGGTGGTCTCTTTTCTCCATTCCTTATACTTGCTGATTGTGGAATGCCTATGGCCATATGGCAATTGGGTGATGTTTTTGTTTTGTTTTTTTGTTTTCTGTTTTTGAGAGAGAGAGAGAGAGGGAGAGAGAATATGAATCCTAAGCAGGTTTCACACCCAGGGCAGAGCTGGATGGGGCTCTATCCCACAATCCTGAGATCATGAGTTGAGATCAAGAGTCTGGCACTTAACTGACTGAGCCACCGAGGTGCCCCAGTTATGTTGGTTTTTATGAAGTACTGTGCAAGAAATAAAATGGGAGCGCCTATTATCACTGCTTCCCTTGTAGTTATTTTCCTCAGTTCCTCAGAATCCAGATGGGGATAATGTTTTTGTAATTTGAAAAATACTGAACTATCCTTCCAGGCTACCTTCTCCTTATGCTCTTATTGATGTTTTCAAAGGATAAAGGAGATAATCCCAGTTATACCTGGAAAGAGATTGTTTTAAAACCATTTAAATAAAAAAAAAAAAAAGATTTATTTGAGAGAGAGAAGGAGGGAATGTGTACGTGCACACATGTGCACGCCTGAGTGTGTAGGGGCGGAGAGGGAGAGAATCCTCAAACTGACTCCCTGCGGAGCGTGGAGCCGGACATGGGGCTCCGTCTTGAGATCTATGGGATCATAACCTGAGCTGAAACCAAGAGTCGGTCACTTAGGGATTGAGCCACCCAGGTGCCCCAATTTAAAACCATTTTAAAGCAAACATTTTACTCCTAATTATTCCTGAGACTAGGCCATGTTTATCAGTGAGCCAACCATCTCTCATGTAAATATAATTTGTGATACAAGATTATATATTGGCTTTGCCCTAGTTTATGTACAAGAACTCAAGGGATACTTTTCTGTTGGGAGGGGGTCATTTTGTGGGAATGGCTGGATCTCAGAAATTACCATCATTAATTACCCGGGTAAACCACGGTTCCTGGTTAGATCGCATGAGGGTTAGAATTCATTACTCAGACATTGGGCATTGAAATGGGTAGATACAACCCTGGGAACTGTTACTCACCCTCATCTCCACAGAACATTTGTTGCAACTTCTCTCAGCCTCTGTTTCTATTTTTTAAATGGTAAGAGGTTAAGCTGGATATTCTCTTAAATCCTTCCAGATTTAAAAATCTGTATCTAAAGTAAAGTATCTAAAGTTTTTCACGGTATTCTGAACTGTTGAGATGGATTAAAAACAATGGAAGAAAATAGGTTTAAATAAATAGCCTGAATGAGGCTGAGTTTTGCTGATCTCTTTCCTCTTAGATATCCTTGTCTGCTCCATGACCAGTTCTGGTGACTTCAGAGAAGTCTGTGCCCTCATGGTCACCTCTGGAAATGTCACGGCCTTTGTAAATTGGCCTGCATCTCTGTGAGATACTTGGCTGACTGGTTTTCATTTCAGATCCCTTAATGTTGATACCCAGCGCGGTCCGTGCTCTGGGGGTTATTTTTCTTATCTGATGTTACAGCAGTTACCGAGTTACTGGTCAGTTGCAAGTTGTGAGTAAAACTAAAATATTATACTTCTGGTTTTGTAGGCGTACCAACCAGAAGGATTTGCTCTGTGACAGGAAACTTACTTGCAAATTAATCATAATTTTCAAATGTGTACTTTCTGTAGCATTCCAAACAAGAATTTTTTCCCCTGGCATATTCAGCATTCTTGAGTGTCCCACTGATCTAAATGGAATTCTGTGATCTAGAAGCTACTGAACACATGTTGTAAAGACTGGCAAAGACAGATTTTTCAGGTCAGAATGAATTTTAAGAACTATGTACCTTTAATATTTCAAAGGGAAAAAAACTAGTAAAATTTTATGTACATTATACGTGTTTTGATTTTGTACATTAATAAAAATAAAATCTGCTTGGATAAATCATTTTCAATTTTTGCTGGTAGTTCTTCAAAATTTAAACTGAGTTTAGAATGGAAAAATAGAGGTATAAAAATAAACTATGTGTTAATGAAATTTGAGCTACAGAGGTACTCTCATAAATGTTTTGGCATTCAGAAATCTCTGCATTTTGATTTTTTTTCATTTTTTAATTTTTAAAAAGTTACAATATCAGTATAATCAATGTCTCATCACAAATTGTACCACACCTTAGTAGACTATCACTAATGATATATAGCCTACTAATAGAATTTTGACAGAAATGTATGGATGTTTGAATTTCCTCTTTGTCTTGTCATAGTTCTGTTCAGGAGTAAGAAAAATTTTTAGATACGGACTCCTTCTTTTATCTCTTTAGCCCTTTCATTAATGAATAAGAATGTGGAAGAAAGCAATTACCCAAAAGGAAAGTAGGAGATATCTATCTATCTACCCACCTACCAGTATTTATACTTATTTATATATGCAGGAATTACAGATAATATGGGCTTAGCTAATATGGGGATGAATTTCCTTGACCTCAGATCAATAACACAGGGGGCATTTCATGTAGGATATTGGTCACCATGGATTTCAAATAAAGTTCATTATACAGCCATGTGTCTAGGATTAAGTGGTGATAATACTGTGTTTGGATAAAACCCTGTGTTTCTTTATTTAAAAAAGTATATTAATAGGCATGTAGTTGGTTTAAATGGACAGGGATGGCCAAACCTTCATTTGCCTTCATTTACAGGTTGGTTATTGAATCTGTAATTTTTTGTGTGAGTCAGTTTATTCCCAATCCCATGTCTCTCTCTCTTTTTTTCTTTCACATTTATTAACTAGAGGATGATTTGAAGGTCAGAAAAGTAATTGATAAAAATCCTATTTACAGACCATTTTATGGTTGTTTTCTTCTGCTACGCGTTAGCCTTGGCATTGCTTCCAAGGTCATGCTCTGATATAGCCATCACAAGCACACAAGGTAAACTCTGGGCACAGAGACCAGAATGGGTCTGTTATATTGACTCAATAAATGTGATTACTGGTAATTTTAGCAAGCTTTATGTAATTAAAAAAAATTCTAAGCCATCATTACTAATTTCACTTCAGTCTTATAATTTCAAGTTAGACATCCTGAAAATAGTTTCTTTGGTGTCTGTGTATCATTTCTTAGGGAAATGATAACACAGAAAATTGAGTTCTCTTTGACTAGGATTGCTGAGTTGAAAAATAATTGTAAACTTAAAATCTGAAAACTGCATGGGAATATTTGAAACCATAGAATGCTTATATAGAGGGTACAAAAGTTAAATTTATATGCACTGAACGTTCAGTATGTCAAAATGACACAATTCCTAATGGTTTTTAAAAAGGTGTTTGGAATTTTTACATTGAAAAAAGTAGAGCTGTAGTTGGGTTTCTTAGACTAACATAGAATTATCTGGTACTTCTGTAACGTTCATGAAATATTCCTATATTTCTGCAACATAAGGATGTAGGCTTGCCAAGGAATCTGACCATCAGCTAAGTAGCTGTTTCTGAGAGATAAAGCTTTGGAGTTTCAGCTTAGTATGAAAGGAATAAGCTCCTATCCCAAGGCACTGGGTGGGTTCTGTGTGGTTTCTTTTTATTGAATTGTAATTGGCTTGGGGAGGAGTGATGGGGGAGAGAGGACAGTTACTTTCCCTATCCTGGAAGAGATTTACTGCATAACTAGGGTACTGCTACCAGGGAGCAGAAAATTAATATGCATTTCTCAGCCTGGGTGGCTTTTTGACACCTGATGATATGGCAGTACATTTATATGATAAGGAAAATCCCTGATCACAGCAGGAACATCTGTTTTTTTCTGGCAAGAGGGAAAGCAAAGCTGAATGGCTGTTTGGGACAGCCTCATGAGTGAAGGATTAAAATTGTAATTAAAAAAAAAAAAAGGAGAGTAATTCCTTATGGTATTTTTCTTATAAAAATTGTTAGATAAAGTAGTAGTGGCTTTACTATAATAGATTATTTCTTGTCATTAGCAAATTTAATAATCATTTGGATTTTGCATATTGGTACCACTGACAGATTTTCGTAAGTCTAATGAAAAAGATTTCTCTTTTTACTTTGAAGTTTACCAATATACAGAATGGAGGCATTAATTTGATCATAGAATGAAATAGATTTAAAGTCACATTCTCCAGTTTTGTTTTTTTTTTTTAAATAAATGCAGCTCTGACTTGTTATAGAAATATTAATGGCAAAGATTTTTGCTGGTTTGTTTTTTTTCTTTAGGTTAGAAAGTGTAGGTTTTTAAAATACATTTAACTTAAAAATGTTCACTTTTTTTGTAGGTGATGATAGTCTGATCCATTAAAAATGTAGATAATCTGCATAGACATATTAAGACTACCATTTTTTTGGTCATTGTTGTTGTTTATACATCTAAGGACCTTATTAGTTACAGACATTCCTTTCCTTCAAAAACAAATGAAGGAAATGCCTTCATACTTCGTCTTTAAAATTTTTTTAACTTTTATTTTTTATTTAAAAAATGGGAACATAGGAATGCAAATTCACAAATGAACTAAGAGAAAATTCTTTTCAAAAATAAATTAACATATATAATTTGGAAGAAAAAAAGCAGTATACTGTTTATCAATATGTCCTGTCAGGCACTCCCACTCAAAGTTCACATAGGCAATAAGTTTAGGTTCATTGCTAATCAGAATCAATGAGTTTGGGAATGTTTTGAGAAATGCTCATAAGATCTTTTGGAGTTCAGATATTTCAGTGTCCGTGCAATGCTTATAATGAGTTTTTTTTTTTAAATTTTTTAAAAATTTTTAAAATTTATTTTTATTTTTTTATAAACATATAATGTATTTTTATCCCCAGGGGTACAGGTCTGTGAATCACCAGGTTTACACACTTCACAGCACTCGCCATAGCACATACCCTCCCCAATGTCCATAACCCTACCCACCCGACCCCCATCCCCCCAGCAACCCTCAGTTTGTTTTGTGAGATTAAGAGTCACTTATAGTTTGTCTCCCTCCTGATCCCATCTTGTTTAATTTATTTTTCTCCTACCCCCTGAACCCCCCTTGTTGCATCTCCACTTCCTCATATCAGGGAGATCATATGATAGTTGTCTTTCTCCGATTGACTTATTTCACCAAGCATGATACCCTCTAGTTCCATCCACGTCGTCGCAAATGGCAAGATTTCTTTTGATGGCTGCATAGTATTCTATTGTGTATCTATACCACATCTTCTTTATCCATTCATCTGTTGATGGACATCTAGGTTCTTTCCATAGTTTGGCTATTGTAGACATTGCTGCTATAAACATTCGGGTGCACGTGCCCCTTCGGATCACTACATTTGTATCTTTAGGGTAAATACCCAGTAGTGCAATTTCCAACTTTTTGAGGAACCTCCATGCTGTTTTCCAGAATGGTTGCACCAGCTTGCATTCCCACCAGCAGTGTAGGAGGGTTCCCCTTTTTCTGCATCCTCGCCAGCATCTGTCATTTCCTGACTTGTTAATTTTAGCCATTCTGACTGGCGTGAGGTGGTATCTCATTGTGGTTTTGATTTGTATTTCCCTGATACCCAGTGATGTGGAGCACTTTTTCATGTGTCTGTTGGCCATCTGGATGTCTTCTTTGCAGAAATGTTTGTTCATGTCTTCTGCCCATTTCTTGATTGGATTATTTGTTCTTTGGGTGTTGAGTTTGCTAAGTTCTTTATAGATTTTGGACACTAGCCCTTTATCTGATATGCCGTTTGCAAATATCTTCTCCCATTCTGTCAGTTGTCTTTTGGTTTGGTTAACTATTTCCTTTGCTGTGCAAAAGCTTTTGATCTTGATGAAATCCCAATAGTTCATTTTTGCCTTTGCTTCCGTTGCCTTGCGCGATGTTCCTAGGAAGAAGTTGCTGCGGCTGAGGTCGAAGAGGTTTCTGCCTGTGTTCTCCTCAAGGATTTTGATGGATTCCTTTCTCACATTGAGGTCCTTCATCCATTTTGAGTCTATTTTCGTGTGTGGTGTAAGGAAATGGTCCACTTTCATTTTTCTGCATGTGGCCGTCCAATTTTCCCAACACCATTTATTGAAGAGGCTGTCTTTTTTCCATTGGACATTCTTTCCTGCTTTGTGGAAAATTAGTTGACCATAGAGTTGAGGGTCTATTTCTGGGCTCTCTATTCTATTCCATTGAACTACGTGTCTGTTTTTGTGCCAGTACCATGCTGTCTTGATGATGACAGCTTTGTAATAGAGCTTGAAGTCTGAAATTGTGATGCCACCAACTTTGGCTTTCTTTTTCAATATTCCTTTGGCTATTCGAGGTCTTTTCTGGTTCTGTATAAATTTTAGGATTATTTGTTCCATTTCTTTGGAAAAATAGGTGGGATTTTGATAGGGATTGTATTAAATGTGTAGGTTGCTTTAGGTAGCATAGACATTTTCACAATATTTGTTCTTCCAATCCAGGAGCATGGAACATTTTTCCATTTCTTTGTGTCTTCCTCAATTTCTTTTATGACTACTTTATAGTTTTCTGAGTATGGATTCTTAGCCTCTTTGGTTAGGTTTATTCCTAGGTATCTTTATAGTTTTGGGTGCAATTGTAAATGGGATTGACTCCTTAATTTCTCTTTCTTCTGTCTTGTTGGTGTAGAGAAATACAACTGATTTCTGTGCATTGATTTTATATCCTGACACTTTACTAAATTCCTGTACAAGTTCTAGCAGTTTTGGAGTGGAGTCTTTTGGGTTTTCCACAAATAGTATCATATCATCTGCGAAGAGTGATAGTTTAACTTCTTCTTTGCCGATTTGGATGCCTTTAATTTCTTTTTGTTGTCTGATTGCTGAGGCTAGGACTTCTAGTACTATGTTGAATAGCAGTGGTGATAATGGACATTCCTGCCGTGTTCCTGACCTTAGCAGAAAAGCTTTCAGTTTTTCTCCATTGAGAATGATATTTGCGGTGGGTTTTTCATAGATGGCTTTGATAATATTGAGGTATGTGCCCTCTATCCCTACACTTTGAAGAGTTTTGATCAGGAAGGGATGCTGTACTTTGTCAAATGCTTTTTCAGCATCTCTTGAGAGTATCATATGGTTCTTGTTCTTTCTTTTATTAATGTGTTGTATCACATTGATTGATTTGCGGATGTTGAACCAACCTTGCAGCCCTGGAATAAATCCCACTTGGTCGTGGTGAATAATCGTTTTAATGTACTGTTGAATCCTATTGGCTAGTATTTTGGTGAGAATTTTCGCATCTGTGTTCATCAAGGATATTGGTATGTAATTCTCTTTTTTGATGGGATCCTTGTCTGGTTTTGGGATCAAGGTGATGCTGGCCTCATAAAATGAGTTTGGAAGTTTTCCTTCCATTTCTGTTTTTTGGAACAGTTTCAGGAGAATAGGAATTAATTCTTCCTTAAATGTTTGGTAGAATTCCCCTGGGAAGCCGTCTGGCCCTGGGCTTTTGTTTGTTTGGAGATTTTTGATGACTGTTTCAATCTCCTTACTGGTTATGGGTCTGTTCAGGTTTTCTATTTCTTCCTGGTTCAGTTGTGGTAGTTTATATGTCTCTAGGAATGCATCTATTTCTTCCAGATTGTCAAATATGTTGGCGTAGAGTTGCTCAAGTATGTTCTTATAATTGTATTTTTTTGGTGTTAGTTGTGATCTCTTTCATTCATGATTTTATTTATTTGGGTCCTTTTTCTTTTCTTTTTGATAAGTCTGGCCAGGGGTTTATCAATCTTACTAATTCTTTCAAAGAACCAGCTCCTAGTTTTGTTGATTTGTTCTATTGTTTTTTTGGTTTCTATTTCATTGATTTCTGCTCTGATCTTTATGATTTCTCTTCTCCTGCTGGGTTTAGTCTTTCTTTGTTGTTCTTTCTCCAGCTCCTTTAGTTGTAGGGTTAGGTTGTGTATTTGAGACCTTTCTTGTTTCTTGAGAAAGGCTCGTACCGCTGTATATTTTCCTCTCAGGACTGCCTTTGCTGTGTCCCACAAATTCTGAATCGTTGTTTTTTCCTTATCATTTGTTTCCATGAATTTTTTCAATTCTTCTTTAATTTCCTGGTTGACCCATTCATTCTTTAGAAGGATGCTGTTTAGTCTCCATGTATTATGTGGTCTTTCCAGATTTCCTCTTGTGATTGAGTTCTAGCTTCAGAGCATTGTGGTCTGAAAATATGCAGGGAATGATCCCAATCTTTTGATACCGGTTGATACCTGATTTATGACCCAGGATGTGATTTATTCTGGAGAATGTTCCATGTGCACTAGAGAAGAATGTGTATTCTGTTGCTTTGGGATGGAATGTCCTGAATATATCTGTGATGTCCATCTGGTCCAGTGTGTCATTTAAGGCCTTTATTTCCTTGTTGATCTTTTGCTTGGATGATCTGTCCTTTTCAGTGAGGGGAGTGTTAAAGTCCCCTACTATTATTGTATTATTGTTGATGTGTTTCTTTGATTTTGTTATTAATTGGTTTATATAGTTGGCTGCTCCCATGTTAGGGACATAGATATTTAAAATTGTTAGATCTTCTTGTTGGATAGGACCTTTGAGTATGATATAGTGTCCTTCCTCATCTCTTATTATAGTCTTTGGCTTAAAATCTAATTGATCTGATGTAAGGATTGCCACCCCAGCTTTCTTCTGATGTCCATTAGCATGGTACATTGTTTTCCACCCCCTCACTTTAAATCTGGAGGTGTCTTCGGGTCTAAAATGAGTTTCTTGTAGGCAACATGTTGATGGGTTTTGTTTTTTTATCCATTCTGATACCCTGTGTCTTTTGATTGGGGCATTTAGCCCATTAACATTCAGGGTAACTATTGAGAGATACGAATTTAGTGCCATTGTATTGCCTGTAAGGTGACTGTTACTGTATATTGTCCTGTTCCTTTCTGATTTACTACTTTTAGGCTCTCTCTTTGCTTAGAGGACCCCTTTCAATATTTCCTGTAGAGCTGGTTTGGTGTTTGCAAATTCTTTCAGGTTTTGTTTGTCCTGGAAGCTTTTTATCTCTCCTATTTTCAATGATAGCCTGGCTGGATATAGAATACTTGGCTGCATGTTTTTCTCGTTTAGTGCTCTGAATATATCATGCCAGTTCTTTCTGGCCTGCCAGGTCTCTGTGGATAAGTCTGCTGCCAATCTAATATTTTTACCATTGTATGTTACAGACTTCTTTTCCCGGGCTGCTTTCAGGATTTTCTCTTTGTCACTAAGACTTGTAAATTTTACTATCAGGTGACGGGGTGTGGACCTATTGTTGATTTTGAGGGGGCTTCTCTGCACCTCCTGGATTTTGATGCTTGTTCCCTTTGCCATATTAGGGGAATTCTCTCCAATAATTCTCTCCAATATACCTTCTGCTCCCCTCTCTCTTTCTTCTTCATCTTCTGGAATTCCAATTATTCTAATGTTGTTTCATCTTACAGTGTCACTTCTCTCTCGAATTCTCCCCTCGTGGTCCAGTAGCTGTTTGTCCCTCTTTTGCTCAGCTTCTTTATTCTCTGTCATTTGGTCTTCTATATCATTAATTCTTTCTTCTGCCTCATTTATCCTAGCAGTAAGAGCCTCCATTTTTGACTGCACCTCATTAGTAGCTTTTTTGATTTCAACTTGGTTAAATTTTAGTTCTTTTAGTTCTCCAGAAAGGGCTTTTATCTCTCCAGAGAGGGTTTCTCTAATATCTTCCATGCCTTTTTCGAGCCTGGTTAGATGCTTGAGAATCGTCATTCTGAACTCTAGATTTGACATATTACCAATGTCTGTATCGATTAGGTCCCTCGCCCTCGGTACTGCCTCTTGTTCTTTCTTTTGTGGTGAGTTTTTCCGCCTTGTCATTTTGTCCAGATAAGAGTATATGAAGGAGCAAATAAAATACTAAAAGGGTGGCAAAGATCCCAGGAAAATGCGCTTTAACCAAATCAGAAGAGACCCCAAATCATGGGGGGGGGGGGGAGAAAGGGAATAAAAAGAAATTCGGAAAAAAAAATAAAGAAAAAATATAAAAAAGAAAAAAATATATATATATTAGATAAACTAGTTAAAAATGTTAAAAAAGAAAAGGGTAAAAGTTAAAAAAAATTTAGCAGAAGAAAAAAAAATTAAAAAAAAATTTAAATTAACCATAAGACTAAGGAATCATGGGGAGGAAGCCATGAGTTCCGTGCTTTGCTTTCTCCTCCTTTGGAATTCTGCTGCTCTCCTTGGTAGGTCAACTTGGTCTTGGCTGGATTTCTTGTTGATCTTCTGGGGGAGGGGCCTGTTGTAGTGATTCTCAAGTGTCTTTGCCCGAGGTGGAATTGAACCGCCCTTACCAGGGGCCAGGCTAAGTAATGTGCTCGGGTTCGCTTTCGGGAGCTTTTGTTCCCTGAATGCTTTCCGTAGAGTTCCGGAGGACGGGAATGAAAATGGCAGCCTCCCAGTCTCCAGCCTGGAGGAGCCGAGAGCTCGGGGCCCCACTCCTCAGTGAGCCCTCAGAGAAAAGAGCCCAATCACTCCCGTCTCCCTTGCCTCTGGCCACGCTCTGAGCTCACCCAGCCTGCGACCCGTTCAAGGTAACCCCGAACTGAGAGCTCACTCCTTGGCTCCGTCTCTGTAGCCGGCTTCCCCTGTCTGATACCTGCGAGCTCTGAGACACTCAGACACCCCCGATCCTTCTGTGACCCTGTGAGACCTAGGGCCCCGCTGGTCCCGCGCGGACTTCACCCCAGTTTAGCCTCTGGAGCGATGTCCCTTAGTGGCGCAGACTTTTTAAAGTCCTAATTTTGTGCTCCGTTGCTCCACCGCTTGCCAGGAGCTGACCCCTCCCTCCGCGGTCTATCTTCCCGTCGCTTTGGATTCACTTCTCTGCCGGTCCTACCTTTCAGACAGTGGTCGCTTTTCTGTTTCTAGAATTGCTGTTCTTCTCTTCGATCTCCCATTGGATTTGTAGGTGTTCACAATGGTTAGATAAGCTATCTAGCTGATCTCCTGCTACCTGATGTCATCTCAGCCTGCTACTTCTCCGCTATCTTGACTCCTCCCTAGGAAAACTTTTTTGTTATGAGGGGTTAATTTTATTTTTGTTACCTATTAACTACTCAGAGTTGATTCTGTAAATATACAATTGAATTTTTCGGGTGGAGTTCAAGAGGACAGATTTTTTAAAAAAATCTATAGCCCTTATCTCCTTTAATCTGATTACTTTGTGATGGCCTGAAACATGAATTACATGTCATAATTGATGAAAATGGAGAAATGTCACACTGCTTTTTAGAGGCAATTGGAAGTAATCACATTATCCACAGACATTGTATATTGTAGGTGTGACATTAAATTGAAATAGGCATATAACAGAGTTATACATCTTGTATAAATCTAAAAATATGATCATTTTGTTTCAGTGAAAATGCATTTCACTGATGCTTATCATGATGCCTTTTGAAAGCATTCCCTTATTAATTTTTAAAACAACTTATAGAAGTGTTCTTTGAAAATTCTGGCCATCTGAACCATGTGAAAATAGGAAATACAATACATATTGAAGAAAAAGCCCTCCATGTTGGTATAGGCCACTGAGCTAAGTGCTTGAGTTTAAAGGTGAATGGTGATCTTCTCCCTCGGTTTTGCTGGAATAGTGGAAATAGCAATTTTAAAAATTAACTAAATTATAAGTCAGAACTATAATTAGAAGTAAAATTAGAAGATAGTGGTAACAAAAAGCGTGACATTCTGATGTCTGTTGAAAGTCCGAGAATCTTTCTTAGAGAAAGTAGCGATTGCATTGGGTGTTGAAAAATGGGAAATGATCTTACAAGAAGAAATGCTATTGGGGTCTAGGCTCCCAAAGAGCGTAAGTGAAGGCGAAGAGGCTTGTGGCACATTGAGCGTGATTGTGCGCAGGTTCCTCCAGGCTAGCTGCGGTGTCTGCCCCACGGGTGATATGCTCCAGTGTACTTCTTTTTTTTTTTTTTTTAAAGATTTTATTTATATATTTGACAGAGACACAGCGAGAGAGGGAACACAAGCAGGGGGAGTGGGCCAGGAGGCTTCCTGCCTAGCAGGGAGCCCGATGCAGGGCTCGATCCCAGAACCCTGAGATCATGACTGGAGCCGAAGGCAGATGGTTCACGACTGAGCCTCCAGGCGCCCCTTCAGCGCACATTTTAGTACAGTCATCTCTGAGAAGTGGCAGAGAACATTGCTGGAGAGGTTAAGCCTGGGGTCAGCCTCGGGTTCGAAGGCTGCTGTACTGGCTTCAGATGAGAGATTGGGTCGAAAGAGGGGAAGAACTTGACGCTTATTTTTCAGAAGGGCACCGGTATTGACAGAGTAAGTGAGTTTCATTTTGGATCTGTTGATTTGGAGGTATTTTTGGGGATGGCCGATTGGAAATTTAGATCCTGATTTCAGTGCCTAGAAGTTGCCAGGAGGGAGGAGTTGGCTGAGGAGACAGGAGTGAGCAGGCCATAGATAAGCTAATAAGGGCCATTGCAGGCAAGAAAAAGAATGGTGGAGATTCAGAAGGAATCAAAAGAAAGTACCACTCACAGCCTGGATTTGTAGATACCAAGGAAAGTGAGCATTTTGTGTCTTCTGGTCTCTTCATTTTCAAGATCCGCTTTTCCCTTTGTAAGTTGTATTTCGTCCCTGTCTGAACACCCAGCTCAATGTCCACTCTTCACTAACGGTTCCAGCGTCCGTTGGTTATCTTTGCCTGAATGAGTTATTTCATTAGGAGCTGAGGGTGGTGATTTTTTCTAAATCTCTTCTGTTGGCTTTATTCTGTTGGCTCTATATGGCATTCTTCTGAAAAGACGAGCTTCCCCTCATCGACTGGCACTGTTGGTTTCCCTGAAATACAGTTCCTAGTGAAAAGGTAGAATAGATTTTTAATACCTTGTGTTCAATTATTCATTTTTCAAAGTAGAGTTGATGCAGTAATCACCTCTAATGGTGGAAAATGAATAGAGAAGCCAGGTCCTCAGCCACTGGGAGCAGCCCCAAGATTGTGACATAAAAACGGTACTTGTGTCTCTCAAACTCCCAGTCCTTCCTCCCTCCATGGACATTGAAGATTCTGCCCTTAATGCATTTATCTACCCTTTATGACTAATTTGAATTTCTTGGCAGTAAGTCAGCTCATTTTGCTTTGTTCTCAAGTTACCACGCAGCAGTTTTAAGGCAGAGCTCCTAGTATTTTGAGATACAGTGGGCTTTGGTTTCTTCTGTTGCTATATTCTTTTCCTTTGTCTGTGTCCTTTGCTTATATTCCCATTTCCATGTTCCTGCAACCAAGGTCAGTCCCTAATTCCTGAGTGTGGAGCAGCATCGTAATCTTAGTGTTTTCCTTGTGCTGGAGGTTATGTGCTCTGTTACCAGCTTTCTTGAGCTTCAGTAATCAGGCATGTGTAGAGGCTTCCTAGTCAAAATATTTGCTGCTAATGTTTAATTCTGTCGAGGTTTTAGTTTATCTAGGTATACTAAGAAGAAAACTTATAAAGTTTCATACTGAAGTTTATACTGATAAATATTTACAGATCTAAAAATATTTTCTGTGCACCACAATAGTGGCATAGGTTCAGAACTGTCGATTCATTTTGGAGCTTTTTTCTCTCTGATGGAATTCATGAAGGAGCAGAAAACAGAATCTCGGTCTATTGCTACGGTCTATGCAATGCAAACCTATTACATGATACTTTTTTTGTTTCTCTGTATTTGCTGCTCAGATGGTTTAAGAATTGAAGAATAAGAAGCAGTCATGTGTATAATGTATACAGCTGGATTATCCTTAACAAGGTTATTAAGGAGAATGTTTTGGTCCTTCACTTAAGTGGGGAACTGATGTCAGTGGGTTGAAGTGAGGCTAACATTTTAAATTTGTCCTTGTAGAAAATATTTAGATTTACGTGTTGAGCTAGAATGTTTGACTTCTCTGCCTTATCCTAGCCTTCTCATTTCTCTTCAGGACATTGAAATTAGGTTTTATAGCCCAAAAGCCAAAGCAGATTGTTGTAAGTTATCATTTCAAAGAAATATCCATTAACATTTGATGGCTTTGGGATGTATTTTTTTTAAAGATTTTATTTATTTATTTGACAGATAGAGATCACAAGTAGGCAGAGAGGCAGGCAGAGAGAGAGGGGTAAGCAGGCTCCCTGCTGAGCAGAGAGCCTGATGTGGGGCTCGATCCCAGGACCCTGAGATCATCATGACCTGAGCCGAAGGCAGAGGCTTTAACCCACTGAGCCACCCAGGCTCCCCGGGATATATTTCTTTTTAAAAGGTTTTATTTATTTATTTGAGAGAGAGATTGGAGAATGAGTAGAAGGAGAAGTAGATAGACGGAGAAGTAGACTCCCTTTAGAGCAGGGAACCCAACACGGGGCTCGATCTCAGGACCCTGGGATCATAACCTGAGCCGAAGGCAAACTTGCTTAAGCAACTGAGCCACCCAGGCGCCCGCTTTGGAACATACTAAATAAATATTTATCAACTAACTGCGTTTTTATTTAAAGACTTCACTTGCCATAATCATGTTGGGGCGAGCAATTATGTATCTATTATGTACCATGTATTGGGATAGATTAATTTTTTTCTTTATTTGACATTTGAATTAATGCTTCAACTAACCCATGAAGTAGCTAACAGAACAGTCTAGAGGATCTTAAGTCTCTTGCCCAAATCACACAACTACAAAGATGTAAATAAAGAGCAAATTCCTTAATCTTTCTTATTTTAAACATTTTTGGTGAATTATAGGAAATATCTCACAATATTATTATAAGACTAGAAAGAAGAAGAAAAGAGAACATCCCATGATTGAGAGAGAACAACAGTCTTGTAGAGAAATACTTTTTGTTTTCTGGTGCATGTAACTGACCTGCGGAGATTGATTTGGGAGGGAGTGCAGTAAAAATGGTTTCGTCTCCTGTACGTATATGTGTGTGGCTGCCTTCCTGCTCTAGTCATTATATCCCTTCCCCTAGAAGGATGACTGCATTCATGAGGCCTAATCTGGGTGAAATGTCCCCAGTCAGCTATTTCGTATAGGTTTGGGAAAAATATTTTAAGTCTGCAAAATCATTTTTCTGCTACTTTTGAAAGACCAAGCGCATTGTTCATTTGCAAGGTCCGTTTTTTTACAAGACACCTTTTTGTTTCTTTTTGAATAGAAAGATGAAAACTATAGAAGCCTTCCACGGGATGCTAGTAACTGGTCTCACCAGTTTCAGAGAGACAATGCTCGCTCATCTCTGAGTGCCAGTCACCCAATGGTGGACAGGTGGCTGGAGAAGCAAGAACAGGTAACATAAATTAATCCTTCTACACGTGTCATTGGTGTAACTTCCTAGCTCATACCCTGAAAGATGTTTCTCTCCATCACTGTGATGATTAAAGGTCAATTATTCTAACAGACTTCAGGTAAGTACCAGGCTTTCTGTCAGTTTGTCTAATATGAGTACAGACTATTTCTGCGGTGGTCCCAGATCAAAGGTTTCTCATAAGCGGTTATGAATATTTGCTGTGGATTCTGGAGTATCCTGCCTTAAGAGCTTGTTACGTTGCCGAGGCACAGACGTCTGGCAGTGAACAGTACAGTTTATGAGTAGACTTTCAAGACCACTTATGGGTACTTCTCTCTGTTGATGGGCAACAAGTCAGAAGACCTGAAGAGACAAATTATGATGTTCTATCTTACCTGACTTCACTCTGCAGGAGAAATCCATGCGATAGTGTTGTTTCAGAATTTGCCTGATTTTCTCGAGTTTGGGGACTTTCCCTTTCATAAATGTCGAGGAACTGTTAGAGGTTTGTAAGTTTTTAGAGGTGCTTAGTTTACTCCACAGGGTTGGCCATCTACCATTCATGAAATCAGAATCGTTTACCACCCAGTGTAAGTAACTGGTTTGTGTCCTGGGGAAAAAAAACTGTTTGCAAACTTGTTACGTCACTGGTAGAGAAGCCTTCACTGCATGAAGACTAAGAATTTATTCAGTAAGTTTCGATATATAAAAAACAAGTTCTTTCAGTGGTGTTGTTTAAAGTCTGAATTGTTTATTGTTAGTCACAGTGTTTTCTTTGTAGTGGAAATTCTAGGATTTTCTTTGTAGTTTTAAACAGTTTTTGTATTAAAAACACACTTCTCTCCTTACTTTGTCACTTATTTTCTTAAAAAAGCTCATTTAAAATGAAAGGCTAGTGAGTGTACTCAGAGAATGTTTTTGTTTTCTGTTCCGGTAATTTATAAAATTATCAACAATTCTGTTGCCTAGATATTGGAATAGTTGTTTTTCAATTTAGATTTATGATGTCAGTGAAAAGAAATCCTAAATGTTTTACTTAATTCATCTTAGTTTGTGTTTTATAGTATAAACCTCCTGAAACAATTTTGTGTGTTGGGGGTGTTAGAATATGAAACAATAAAAAAGGACAGTTTGCCTTTGATACCATGGATGGTATCACAAATATATTGGTTTTTATCATATCATAAATGTTAGAATACATTAGAAGCATTGTGTGATGGAAATAATTTTAAATAATTAAAAAACCATGGAGTCCTACCTAGGAAAAACATTTTCTCAGAATAATACAGATTTTAAACTCTTAGGTGGTATTATTACCATTTCTAAGTGAATATTTTGAAGAGTTAGTTTAGCATGGCCCTGTAGTCAGACTGGCTGCATAGAACCTGTTCCTACAGTAACTCTATCCAGTGATGGGATGCCTGCCAAGGGGTTAGTAGAATCATGCATGGTATCTAGGAAAACTATGTATCTTAGTATATTTGTTAGGAAAAAAAAAATTGGCTGCCATGAACAGAAATTCTAGATTGTGGAAGAAGAAGGTACTTCTTGCCCATTTAACAAGATATCTGGAGGGAGAGACGATTGGCGGGGGCGGCCGCAGCCCGGCAGACCTCACTGAGGATCCAGACTCTCCCTTTGCTGGGAGCCCAACACAGGGCCTCCGTGCCTGTGCGCCCCAAGTTGTCAGAGCCTTGGACATCACGGCTTGGCACAGAAGAAGAGGAATCGTGCCTTTATCTTCTGCAGGGCTCATCTTGAAAGCGGATAAATGTTTCTCACAAGCCCCCCCCCACCCCCCAAACAGGTGCCCTTCATACCGTGTTGTGTGACTTGCCTGCCAGTTTGTCAAAGGGAGTTGTTGGTTTAGACTGGTTGAGCTTGATCTCCTGGAGCTAGGGGTGTGGGTGTGGTGGTTTGTCTTCCCTGGAACACAGCTGCTCGTCACTGAACACAGTTAGGGTTCTGTTAAAGCAAGGGGGGAGGTACGATTAGCTAACTCTGCTAAATATGATTATTGTTATTACAAGATTAGGAGGAAAAATTGGCAGTCCAGAGTTTCTAAAGTATGATATATTTAATTGTATCCTAAAAATACACTTTTTTCCCCCTTACTTTTGTGGCTGTAGATGTGTTTTTAAGGAAGTAGTATAGTTTTTCTTTGTAGTTTTGGTATAAAATAGTTTTTTTACACAAAAGGAATTGCATTGAGAAGCCACATACTTTTTTTTTTTCATTTCCAAAAGACTCAGCCTCGATTTGCTTCTGCTGAAGTTATTTGAAGCATTTATTCCATGATAAGCAGGTTTTTAAAAAATAAGTACTTCCTTGGTCTATGTAGTCTAATGTAAATGGCATTAATTAATTGATTCCTGAGCCTGAAAACATCTTCCTTGGCTTAAGTTTAAAAAATGATGATCCATTCACTAAATTTGATGATTTCACAGCTGCAGGATAATTAACCAAACTGAAATCTCCTTAACTCAACAAGAACAGCAAAAACAACACAAAATCCTTATATTAAAACTTTGCCTAAAAGTAGGCACAATTGTTTGGGCAGAAGAGGAGAAGAGGTTATGTTGGGCATCCTGTAAATCTGGTCCAGATACTTTCATTTAGTTGTGCATTTATTCTTTTAACTGTTTCCCATGAATCATCTGACTATAAGGGCCTAATGGCTCTTCTGTGGCTTTTTTTTTCTCTTTAGTTTTTGCCATTAAAAATGTAATAACAGACAAGCATCACATAGATACAAATAATGTTTTATATGGGTAAAAAACAAAAAATTACCCCCCTGCCTTTACAGTTTGGCATCACCAGGGCAGAACTGTGTTCTGTGAGTTACACTATCTGGACTGAAGAGGTCAACAGAGTTCTAGATTTTATATGTCTTCGGTGGCTTTGTTCTTGCTCTATTTCCTGCAAGATAGCTCATCTCATTATCTCTGCTTCTTGAAGGCAATTATGACCACACCAGTTTTGCCGGTGGGAATAAACAGCAGGAATGAAAAGGACAAGAGAGTGTGTTAGAGCAAGCAGTGAGCCTGTAGGCATCTCTGGAAGCCGAAGGTGGCTTGCACTTCTTTGGCGGGTTGGTCCCCTACAAGGGGATAATGACTCTTTCCCTCTCTTAGAATATTCACAAGGTACACACTCATATCATCAAAGGTAGGGGATGTATCTCATTAGAACTTTATACCAGGAAGCACTTGGGCTTAAGCTCAACCTGATTTTCGAAATACAAGTCCTGCCGTTCAGTGACTAATTCTTGCTCAGAATAGCCTGTAGCTGAATCCTATATCAGGGTCCTCTCAGGAGGTAGAGGACTGTGTATCTTTCAAAGAGCATCCTTTTCTTGTGACTTCCTTTTTCTGAGCTCTCAGAGGAGGCACAAAGAATTCAATACTAAATGGGTTGTCGTATTGCCTTGAAAAAGTTTTCGTGCTTCTGAAATTCTGACTCGGAGACCCAGGAAACAACAACAACAAAAAAATCAGCAAAAGGCTTAGTTTTGATGTGTGGCAATGCTTTAAGAAATCTGAATTCCTTTTAACCATCACCATTTCCCTGACTCTGTGTAGACTATAATTTAATATTGGCAGATAATAGATCATAAGCTGACTTTGTTCTTATGTCCCTACAGTTTATTGCAACTAATAAATTCCACAAAAGGGGAGGCAGGAACTTTACAATATGTTATTGGAGGAATTTAAGGCCTGAAAGTAGAGGGACCTTCAGGGAAATTTAAGCTAATTGGGAGCCTGCCATTTTCACTACCTTGACTTGGTGAACAGGCCTGAAGCCAATTAACAGAAATAGCCAGGAGGTGCAAGGCACATTCCAGCCCCCACTTAAGCTCTTATAGGGGAATGACTGCCCTGACCTTTAGAGAAAAATCCATGTTTTAGGACGTTTTTTCCATCAGGCAAAAACTTTGCCTAATTGGCAGATTATACTGGGAGAGGCACACTGTGAGGAAAACTACCTTAAATGCTTGGTGATGGCACAGTTCAAGTGTGACAGTGGATGTGCGCTGTCCTCACCTTTGTCCCCTGGCCTTCTGGTCCTCAGCGTTCAATGTTGTCTCACAGCTGTGAGTTTAAGGAACAATGACAGTGCCTTTTCTTCTTATGTTATGAACTTTTTTTAAAAAAAAGATTTTATTTATTTATTTGACAGGCAGAGAGGGAGAGCACAGCAGGAAGAGTGGCAGGCAGAGGGAGGGAGAGAAGCAGGCTCCCTGCTGAGCAAGGAGTCTGATGCGGGACTCGATCCCAGGACCCTGGGATCATGACCTGAGCCAAAGGCAGATACTTAATGACTGAGCCGCCCAGGCATCCCTATTTTATGAACTTTTGTCACTGCCTGCAGTCATGATGCTTCTGCTTCAGATTTTTTCATGTGATGCAGAACGTTCCTGACTTCTGCTGTTTATTCCTTCTGAGATGAAGATGACTAATATAGGGATAATGTCTGTTTTTACATTAGCCCGAGTCAGGTCCTAAATATTAGAAGTAGAAAATATCTGAATGTTAAATAGAAGGCATATTTCTTCGTATTTTTAAATTTTAATTAATTAATTATTAAATTAGCTCACACTTGGTGTGGGTCTTGAACTCACAACCCTGAGATCAAGAGTCTGTATGCTCTACGGATTGAGCCAGCCAGGTGCTTCTCAGTGGAAATCATATTGAAACAAAATGATGCTTGAGAATAAATTTCTTTCATTTGTCCTCTTCTTAAAAAAGACTTCTGCAACTGGCTTATTCTGATACTTTTTAAAATTGTGAAAACATTTATGCTTTATAACTATTCACGTGATACACAATGAATATCACATTTTTGCTTTTGTTATAATTTGATTAAGTCCAAATCTTTGGAGATCTGGGGCAACAATAAAGTTTAAAAATTAGAGACTATTTTGGATGTGTTAAACATACTGTACTGAAAAAACATTTTTAAGCTTATCCAGATTTTACATGGAAATGGTTTAAAAAAGAATAAGTAAGCCAGGTGATAAGTAATTGTGGTATTTATTGGGTGTTGCTTGTTTTACCTTGTAGTGATAGGACGATGGGGGTCCAGGATGATCAGGCCCTGCTTCCATACCACTCATTGAGATTGGTTTTTTCCTCTGACCTGCCTGCTTCTGGGTGATCCTTTTCCTCTCCTAAGTATTTAAGCCTTTTCTAAGTGGAAAAACAAAACAAAACCCGCCTCATTTCACTGATACCTAGAACCATCCGGATGATGTAAGTAGTCAGTTTCCGAATAGGAAATGATCATACTTTTTAAATTACAAAGTTAGGAGATAGCTTCCTTAGCAATCTGATTACAACAGCTGCAGACCAGTCAGTGAACTGACCACGGGGTCATCTTGTTAAGACATGGAAGGGCTATAGAAATTCTGATGTGGGCAGAGGCCAGGCCTCATGGCATCTGCCTCATTAATGGGACATAAGGTTAGGTTCTGGGGCTGCCAAATGGTACCTGGGATGCGTGTGTTTGTTTATGCTTTAATTCCTTAGCCCGTGAACACTGGGAAACCAAATGACTGCTAGGGTTATCGGGATAAAAATAATCAAAACCCTCTGCCTCCAAATCCTAAAATTCTACTGTTTTCTGTTAAAAGGAAGAGGATTTATTCATATTAGTTCCTAATTGGCAAACTTTTGCTGAACTTGGGTGGAAGCAAACATCATTGTGTTTTACCTCAGCAAGAGTCCATATAAAAACATCAAGATTGTTTTAAAATTAAATTTAGTTTTCATTATAAAATGCCAGAGATTTTCTTTAAGCAGAAACCTTTTATAATCCCGATAGCATTAAAAATAAAACCAAAACAACCTTTGAAAAGAATTTTCATGTCACCTGGATATATTAATGCCTGTAGATTTTGTTGTGCTCTAATAAGATGACTATTGTAATACACATCTTAAAATTATTTGTGTTTTCAGATACCACACATGCATCCTGCATGTCTGTGCTGTATTCTTTTCCACCAGCCCTACATGTTTTCTACTTTTATTATTGGAGAACTGTGAACAGGAAGCATCAGGCAGAAGAAGGGGACTAGAGCATAGGGACCCTGCTAGACGTTCGTCTGAGGACACGTTAATTTCCTGAGGAGCCTTGCCAGCCACTACAGGGCCGCTTGGGAGGCTGTTCCGTCAGGGCAACAAGAAGCATCTTACCCTTCCTTCTATTTAGTGGCAAAAAGACACCATGAGCCTGCAGAATGTGTGTGGGACTGGAAACCTGTCCTTCCCATGAGTGGGTCCTTTTGTCTGACCCATAACTCACCAGTTGTGTGGCCTTATCTAGGTATAAACTCTGCAAACTTCATTTGCACTGTGTACAAAATGGGGACAATAATACCCATTCGGCAGATAGTGACGTTGTGTGTGAGGATTAAGTGATCTGGAAGATGTGAAATGCAGATCCAGGTTCTGGTGTCTTAGAGACATTTGTCCATGATGATGCTGCTTTCTCCGCTCTCTTTATTTTCGGCGAGGATAGACCTACTGGAGACACCTCCACAGCTCTTGCTGGTACGGAGGACCTCTTTCACTTTCTTACATATTCTGTTCTCCTTGCACATCGGAGGTGCCATTTGGTGTGCGGGGCTGGTTCGTTTTTTCTCCCTGGTGTACTTCTAATGCCCTCATCGTCCTTTCCGAATTGGATTCTTGCTTCTGTGACATCTTATCAGAATTAGAATAAACTTTAATCTTTTTAAATCATCTCTGGTTCTTTTCTGAAGAACATAATCTGACACAAAAATGACATTAGCGTTAATCTCTGTGTCTGTGTCCATGTTTTATGTTCCCTTTTGTTTTTGGCAAGCCTGCGTGGCTTAAATGCAATTAAATCTTAAGAATAGCATTTAAGAATGCCAAGTGTCTTACGAGGGCTTCTGCTTGGCCACTGGCTAAGCATCTGGGTCCCTCTGTGATGTGAGTGGAGTCAAGGAGCCACCATTGGACTCACCGGCTTTTGGAGCAGGTTGTGCAGTTTAGGGGGTCCTCGTCAATTCTCCTGGCCCTTTATGACTGGCCCTATTTATTGCTTGTTTGGCCTATGGAGCTAAAAGCCCACAAGCAGCAGGGAAGTGAGATAGAAATTCTACCCAGTGAAAAAAATCTTTCGTGGTATGTGGATTAACCTTCATGGGGAATCTGTTAGTAGCTGATGATTTTCTTGCCTGTGAATACAGCTGCAAGAACGAGACGTTTAGAGCATGCACTGTGGATAAAGATGCATTTTCATTTTTAGCTATGACCCTCAGGTGCCTTTTCATATTTTCATCGCAGGCAGTCTTAAAGATTTTTGTTGTGAGCTGTGCGATTAACTATGACGATGAAAAGAATGCATGCTTTATACTCTTAACTCTCTTTATTCCCACCAATCTGTATGTCATTTGCTTTTGAAAATTTGTTCTTTATTTCTGCGTTCGGTGAACAGTGGAACTGCTACTCTTTAAAAAATACTGGTTAAGAAATTACATTAACATTTTCGGCTTACGGTATGTTGTTTTCACTACCCATATCCTGAAGCCCGCCTATACAAATAGAATCACTCAAAAGCCATTTGTAATTTTGGAATGTTATGATTTAGGTACCTGTGTCTTTTTTTTTTTTTTTTTAAATTCAGTCCTACACAGGCTTTTTCTGGTTACCTTCAGCATGGATCTGAAATGGTCCTGAAAAATGGGCTGTTTTAAGTGCTAAGCCATTTTGCCCAATGGTTTTATGTTCTTCTTCCCCCCACTGAGGTCTCTGCCCCATAGTGTTTTCACTGGGTCTGTTGTAAATCTGTGATCCTTTTTTTCCCCTCTGCCTGTGTGCCTGAAAAAAGGCTGTTGTGAGCTTTCTTTAATATCCAGTAAATTCTAAAGAAATTAAAAGTACTGAAAAGAAACATGTAGGTTCCATAACATTACCCCTGGTGTTATGGAAGGGGGGTTAGGATAGGCTTTTGGGTTTCATTTCATGTTTTGTGTTATTTATACTCTTCAATAGTAAACGCATACAACTTTGGAAATATTTTTATTTTTGGTAAATCAGACTTCATAAAACTGTAAAACTGAACACTTTTTTCTCTTTTTCTGCAAATATCATACTTCCCAAATTATAAGATAAAATTGCAATGTTGATATCCATTGGAATCTAGGTAAACCCTTTGAGAAGCATAATGTCTCTTCCTACCTTGGGTAATCCCTTTAAATCTCTGAAGTAATCCGTTAACTGGTTCTCCTGTGATTTAACACCACAGCCCCCTGAGAAAAAGAAAGCAGGATTAGTAGTATCATTGGGTCCTCACTACTGTTTACAAACTTGGGAGAAGCTTCCCAGGCCTTTCAAAGGCTAACCATTGTCACCTCTCCTCTGTCTGCCTTCCCTTCTCAGTCTTAGGACTTTCCTCTTTCATTCAACTCCTGTTTCCCCAGTCCTGTATGCATGTCTCTCTGTACTAGATCTATCAGTTCACAGCTCCCCCTCCCCACAAGCCTCTGTCTTCCTGTTACCTTTGCCGGACTTGCTGTGCCTCCCAATTCACGGATTTGGTTCCTTCTTACCTTTCATGTGTTGGGTCACATCCTCTCCTTCAGGAGACCTTTCCTAGTCCCCATTTTTGAAAGAGGATGATGTCCCCGTTGCCTTCATTATCACCTCTTCTCTCACCGTTCTTGATAATGTTCATGTCTGTCTCCAGGCACTGAAATGGCACAGGCACTGTTTTGTTTACTTTTGCTTGGAGCTCTTAGTAAGCTTCCATGAATTTTTAGGTGAATAGGTGTTACAATAAATTGAAAGGAAAAAGTTTAAAATGTCCTCACTTTGCGGGTTTCCTGTATTATGGGTAGATTCCTTGTTAGGTGGATGAGATTTTATGATCTTGTGATTTTCACTAATTATGAACTAAAAATTGCAGATTATAAATAAAGCAGAGAAAGTCTGTTAAATATTAAGACGCATACCTACAGAAACCTGAGAAACAGTCATACTTCTGAGTCACTGATATTTGATTCATCATTGCTTGTCACTTAGCATCTGCTCATGGCAAAAAGACTGGAAAATTGTTTCAGACTAAAGGACCAAGGAACGGGGGAAAAAATGAAAGTAAAGCAGTCTTCCCACTTCAGAGAGCTTGATGATACGAGGGAGAGCACAGGCTTCCTATGCCCGAGTTGATCTTTCTCTGAGAATGTCTTGTAATTGAACATGGATTTAAGTGTTAAAAGGTGAACGCTATCAGTCTGTTACCAACAGGCTGTCTGTGTTGTGTCCTAATATTTCTGCTGGACTACAGTTGAGCACAGCAGCCCGGGGAAGCCGCCTGAGTGTGTAAAAGCTTTGTAGAGGAGGTGACAGTGTCGAGGCCAAGAGCTGCTGTGACTTCAGTGAGCCTTAGTGAGACACAAGAAAGAATGGGCTTCCCAGAATGTTATTATGTTATGGGCCCAGCATAGCCATCAGTTCTGTTATAGTTCCAAAAATATGTAATTATCAGAAAATAGTAAGTTTGCTCATAACTGAAGTGACAAATACAGTTTCTACTTAATTGGAAAAATAATATTTGAACAAATCATTTGATTATATTTAATAATTTATAGGCAGTTGGAAGTAATATGGTTAGTATCCTCTTCTGAGTATGTTTATTTCATTTGAGAGCTCTTTTTGCTGTTTCAGATTTTTTTTCTCTAGAGAGTTCTGAGGGTTTTCATTTTCATTAGAATGACTATGAATTTTACCATTACTCTGGGACCTCAAGCTGGTAAAATTTTATTTACTTTTAGAGATGAATTTTCTTTTTTCAGGAAAAATGGGGTTTTGGTACTCATGTATTCGATATATAAAATACGGATATGATGAATTCTGATCTGGCATTAATTAGCATATTATGCCTAGTCTGTAGCTTTTTGATATTATTTTGTTCATTCAGTTCTCTGAGTAAAGCTTCTCTTTTTATAAAATGAATATTTAATAGAATTAGATATTTGATATGAAATTGAGTTTTAGAAATTATCTTCAAAGAGAGAAGAAATACCTTTTATTTCTGATGGAACTATATAATAAGTTTTTTAGTTAAAGAAATTGATTCTGACAAGAAGATGACACCACACAAGCTTGTAGAGAATTTAAATTTTTTTGAGTTAATGGTGAGAGGTGTCCCTGTTTATTCCTTCCTGTCCCCAGGGCTCGTTAGATATCTAAATGAGAAGGGTGTTCAGTACCTTCTGTGTTATGTTGGATGACAGTATAACTCATAGAGAATATGGGGATGAAGTTGATAACGTGATTTTTTTTCTTTTTACTTTTTAGAAAATGTTGTTTGATTTTTGCAAATATCATATACTCAGTTCCAAAATCAAACATTTCACGTGAATCTGTAAAATGCTGCCTTCCATTTGCTAGCTCCTCTCTCCATATGTAACCACTGGTACTAGTTTCTTGAGATTCCTTTCAAATACTACCATTCTTTTATGAGAATATGTAAAAATTTATCTTCTTTTCATGTATTTCTGTAAATACTATCTACCATGTTCTGTGCATTTATTTATTTGTTTGTTTGTTTTGCTTAATAGGGCTTGGCAGGCTTTCCATAGTAGAACATAAAAAGTGTCTCCTTTTGAAAGAGTTTAATAATTTTCCTTTGTTTGGATGGGCCATTGTCTGCTGATGATAAGCATTTGGATTGTTTATTGTCTTTGCTGTTACAAAATGAATAACCTCTGTACATAAGCCATTTTGCATTGAGTATCACTTGGATAGATATCTAAAGATAAAATAGTATATTTGTGGATTTATACAAGAATATATATATTTGTAACTTTGATGGATATTTCCAAAGTGACCTCAGTAGATGTTGGACCAAGTTATACTCCCACCAGTAATGAGGGATTGTTGACAATTTAATCCTCTTATTCTTTTCTCACTTATTAGGACCAGGTATCCATTCCTCCCTCCTTCCTTCCTTCCTTCCTTCCTTCGTTCCTTCCTTTCTCCCATTGTTCTACCATTTAATGGTTTAGATGGGTATTCGAGGGTGTCCTGGTTGATTAGAACTGTCTCTCTTTATGGATATACTTACTAGTTCACTCTGCAAAGCAACTGGTTTAGATTATTCTTGTTGTTCCCAAACTTCTCTCTCTCTGGTGTTCAGAAAGTTGAGGTGGTAAGGTGTTGGCCTCTGCAATTACAAGTGAAAGTATCAGAGATAGCTATAAGTGTGGTGATTTCCTAGTCACATTTTTTAATCTGTAGTATCAGTATGTAGAATAGAAATGGCTATGCACACAATAAAATATTTTATTAATTATAGATACCAAATGTGAAATTTGTGAAATCACATTTAAGTGTTTAGAAAGGTGGAATGTGTGCCCCTATTCCAAAGGCCTTTCACCATTTGTGACAGTTGGGTTTGGATGCTTATGTCAATTTTTCTATCTTTTACACATAAAGTTCCAATTTATTAAATGCCATAGTTGACATAAATTAATACTGAATCTAATTTTCTCCAAGAAAAGCCTTGTGTAAATATGAGTACATGTTGCTCTGTGAATATGGTGGTTATTATTGAGGCTATTTTCCCTAAAGAAAAGAGCCTGGGATCTTGTTGCTTGCATCATTGACCAGCCTGTGACATTTTGAGTATTCGTCCTCACTTTTGCTATTTCTTTTCACTGTATCTCCTGTCAGGAGATTCTCTTTCTAAACGTCTCTCAGAAATTTACCCATTCCTCTCTACCCACAGTCTCCTTCCCAAGTTCAGGCTGCCATCCACTCTCTCCTGGGTCCCTGTAACAGCATCACAGCCATCCCCCCGTCACCCCTGTCACCCCTGTCTCCACTGAGATCAGGGTGATGGGACAGGAAGAGCCGTGCTTAACACCATCCTCAGCATCGGTGAGGGATGAAGTGGTTAACAGCTCGCTGCTGGAAGTCAGAGTGACCTGGGTTGGAATTTCATAGCATGTATTATGCTGAGAAAATTCCTGAAGTTTTTAAGCCTCATATCAGGTTTCATAACTTTGTAAGACGCGTTTCAGAGGATCAGGAGGCATGCTTGAGACAATTCATGTAAAACTTTTAAAACAGTACCTAACACACCGTAAACACTCCGTAAAGGCTAGTTTTGATGCTGAGGTTTTGCTGGTGATGAGGTCTTCCTGGTGTTACTCTGCGGACCTGTGGAGCTGCTGCTCGCATCTGCTCCCGGGTTGGCCGGCTCCCTGGCGTGCACATTGCAGGCCCTGGGCGCGGGCTGGCGGGCTCTCCCGGTTCTCCTGCTAAGTCCTGTTCTGTGCTCGGCGTGGGTATCTCCCGGCACGGGACACTTCTTCTGCCACCCTGCCTGCAGCATTCCCTCGTCCACATGCCCGTCTGTGCCAACACCAAAGTCAAGTGTGTGTAGTGCTTTCTTACCCGTTTCTGTCTTGGCACTTCCACGGGTTGTTGCAGTCCTGTGTGTTCCTGTCTGTCTCCGTGGGAGCGTGGCCCCTCTCTGTGGCTCGGGGCTTCCTTCTGGTCTTTTTCAGGAGGCATGAGTGCATTGCAGGTGGCGTTAGATCTTCATGGTGTTTGCATCCACTTGCCCTACCCTTGTATTGAGTGTGTTCATGATTCCAAGGAGCTATCTGCCTGTAATTTGTGTATCTAAAAGTGTACTTGTCCTAAAACATTTTTATAGCAAGCACTTGCATGAAGAATATCTCATTCCATAGATAGTATATCTTTCTTCACATACTGAATGTTTTACTTTTTATGAGTCTCTTCCAGATTAAGTTGGAGAAAGTTTGAGGGGAGGGCAAAGAATCTTAGATTATATCAGCAGAAATCTAGGCTTTTGGACTTACTCATATTTTAGGTCCCTGGAGGGACTAATTTGCCTGAGAACTTTGTATTTTAATCATAAACAGACCTGAATTCACTAATACTTTTATAAACCTTTGGCTGAGACTTTGGCATTAATGTTCTGAACTCTTAGAAGGAGAAACATACTTTTGTAGGTTGGCCAAGAAAAATAAGTCTCAATTCAAATAAAAATAATGTGTTTGTTTTTTTAAAGAGATTTTTTCCATTGAGCTGTGTTTCGAACTTTTTTGCTAATTTAGTTGTCTAACGTTGAACATGGGTTAAGCGGAGATTTGAGGTATTTTCTGTGGCTCAAGATAATGACTATTTGACTTTTGACTTGAGAGTACGTTGAATTAGCATATACATTATTATTTAACTAATTTTGTTGTGGATTATAAAAAGATGAATCCCAGGTCTTTTTTTTTTTTTTTTTAAAGATTTTGTTTGTTTATTTGACAGACAGAGTTCACAAGTAAGCAGAGAGGCAGGCAGAGAGAGAGAGAGAGGAGAAAGCAGGCACCCTGCGGAGCAGAGAGCCTGATGTGAGGCTCAATCCCAGGACCTTGGGATCATGACCTGAGCCGAAGGCAGAGGCTTTAACCCACTGAGCCCCCCAGGTGCCCCCCAGGTCTTATTTTCTTAAATATACTGGAAATCATAAAAATATACAAGGAATTTTTATTGATGGTTGAAAATATTTTCTTGAGGTACATGCGCAGTTTTCCTCCTCTGTTAAGTGGCTGAACTAGCACTTTGAATCTGTTGTATCCCTAGAAGACTTGCCCTTGGCTTCTCTGACATTCTGTTTCTAAGCTCACTGGTATTATTTACAGAAAAATGTCTGTCTTTTGCTCTGCCTGTGTGCATGCAGGTCATTTCTCTAGATGAGATTTTATGTGCTTTTCCTTGGTGTGATCATTTAGTTTCTGTTCCTGTCCCTCTAGCCTGTGCTTACCTATGAATACTGGCTGATTCCTTCTCTCCTGGATGTCTTTGAACTATCTTAATACTTTTTCCCAAACAGAGGGGATGTGGTCCCTAGTCCAAAGGACAATGGAGGTGAAACTCCTTATTCTGGAGCTGACTCTGCATCTAGCTATGCAGTATTTCACAGCCTCTGCATGCCCCAGTGAACTTCACCCCCTGTGAAATTGCATGTTGCTCATTTCCAAATAGTTCCTAAACCTAGAGAATTCTGTAATTATCTATGACCTTCTCATTCCTTATAATTTTGCCATGCGTCTCCCACAATCCAAACTTATTTTGTTCTTCTCCTTCCTGTTTGATCTGTTGCCAGGTATGCCATATTATACCTTTACTCTTGAATACATGCATATCTTTCTACTTTCTTAGCACCTGTTCTCATCCCAGCCATATTCCTCTTGACCGGACTGATGTAATATGTATCTCCCTCTACCATCTGTTTCTTCTTTAGTGAATTCTGCATATTCCTATTTGCATTATCTTTCAAACCACCACTTGTATTGCATCACCCTCCAGTTTAAAAGCACGACGAAACTCCCTCCTGCACTCTGATTTAAAATTAAACTCATTAGCTTGGTATTCTATGTACTCTGCAATCCAAAATCCAATTTAACTTTTTTAGGCCTCATCTCCTACCATGATCTCATGCCTATCTTGAACTCTGTTGGATTGCTCTTCCTTCCTTTCAAATAAATATTCCAATCCTTTTGGTCAGATGTCCCCTCACCTCTTGAATCAATATTGTATCATTAATTAACTTAGTCTCTGATCATGTGTGCTTTGGGTGCTTGCTGTAAGACATCGCTGTGCTTGAAAATGGAAATGGTGGGACTGGGTCTATTAGTCAAGTAGACCAAAATCGGATCCTAGTTCATACTTCTTAAATGGAAGATTGAATAAGCCTCTTAATCTTCAGTTTCTTGGAATAGCAGAATGTGGATTGAAATGGCCACTTATTGAAAAATAATGTTCTAAAAGTATCTCTGGGGAAAAGGGAGTGTGGTAAAATTTTGAGGAAATCCAAATAATTTATTTCAGTTAATGATCTTTCCACAAAATACCAGTTTTTATCACGTGACTTGGATACTATTTTCAGTACTTTCGGGTAAAAGATGTTCTGATGCTCCCTCTGCGGGGCAAAACCCTGTGAGCAAGTGGTGTGTGCCCACAATCACAAAGCTTAGAATTCATTCCCTCTTAGGCTGACCTCTCCGAGCGGCTGTTTCCTTATGTGGGCAATTGTGGGGAAATTCCCTCTCTCTTATGAGTATAATTGTTCAGAAGTTTTAATGACCATTCTATAGTGGTTTGCAGCTTATGCCCTGGACCCAGGAAAACTTAGATTTCTGTTGCCTTAGCTGTGTGACTTTGGTCATATGGATTTGATTCTTTCCTGTTTTAATTTTCTTATTTGTAAAAAAGTAGGCAGTAGAACCTATCTGGTGCACTACCATAAAATAATGTAGCTCAGTATGCAGTAAATGTTATTTTAATTATGTAACATGCTAATCAAAACCTAATACAGAATTTATTGTTATTCTCTGCCACTCACCATGTCCTAGTGATTGCTGTAAATTTTTGGTAGTCATGTTCTATCATTAGGAACTCAACTTGCTTCTTATCTTTAAATATAAAGCCTTGTTAGGTAGAATAATAAGAAAATTACATACAACAGTCTATTCCACTGTAAAAAATCTTAGATTATGCTTTTTGTATTTGAAACATTTTTGAAGTATATAATCAGTATTCTTTGTATTTTCCACATGTATTAGGTGGTGATGCTTTTCATATAATTATATGTATGGTTAAAATCCCTTGACAATAAGAAAAAATGTAGCCAAGATATACATCAGCATGTTTTTCTGGTTGTAGTAGGGCTGTAAACACTTTAAATAAGGTGTTTCTCAGTAACTTATGAAGAAGCACAAGCATCATGTCTGTAGGTATAGCAGATTTTTATTTACTTGTAAGTATTGTTATCTACTTGTAGCTTTAATGCTTCTCATGTAGGTTGATCTTTTATTTAAATTCAAATAGGTGAAGTAAACATAACTAGAACCTCAATTCATGAATATATTCCGGTTACTTGAATTTATGGATATTTTATCCAGTGCTTATGCTATATAAAAGTTTGGTCTCCCAGCTTCTGAGATTTGGGTATATATACATATATATATATTTTTTCTTCCTCATTCAGACTAATAGTCTTTTTAGGTTCTACACTGTAACACTTTTTGGCTCTAAAATATAAAGGCATTATTTTTTGATATTTTGTATTTCAAATTTATTTAGAACTTTTACAAATTAAACTACATTTTTAAGCATTTTACTCTGATTCTAGAAACTAAGACTGTATCTTCTAAAAGAAAATTTCCATATATATCCTTTGATTTCTAAAGAAGTCATTTACTGTGTTCTTTTTCTTAACCACTTTTAGCCTGGGCTACTATTTTTAATTTCTTTGGTACAACATTTTACACTGCTAACAAATTTTCATTGATTTTTCCATAGTTACTTTGTGTGTGTGTGTGTGTGTGTGTGTGTGTGTGTGTGTGTTTGATGTAGAATAAACTAGTTTTTGTTCTTTCTAACCTCCCTCCCCCCCATCTTTATGGTTTGAATCAGAGAACTTCTGGCTCTGTATTCTTGCTTGGTCCTTTTGTCCTGCTGGCTGGGCTCTGGCCTTCCTACCTGTCAATTTTATGACAGCCTCCCTTTTCTATCCCAAACAGTGAAGGGCCACACCACTTTCATCTTTATTTTGAATAATTTGTTCATGCATTTCTGTTTTTCAATTCCAAACTAAACTGTTAGAAATAAAAGCAACTTATAGAATTTTAGGTATTTTTGACAATAAAACGATCACATGTATTTGTGAGTAGACAAGGAGAGTTGGTGACTTTGGGCTCTTTGCATTGTCCCTCATCTTACTAGGCCAATTCATAACAACAATCCTGTAAGTCACACTGACTTAAAAATTTCATAGTAACTGGGGTCAAGGGGGCTGGGAGAGGTTCTTTAATAAGGCTTCCTCTGTTGAAGGTTGGGGCAACCATGGAGGTGGGCTAGGCGATGGGTTTATTGTCTAAAGCCATGTTTTTGACAGTTGCCCACCTTGCAGGACGCTGGTCTGCCTGTCCTCTCTCTCCTAGTTAGCTCTGGTTGCTACAGTATATTCCAGCTCTTTTCCAGCTCTCCCTCTTCCACATGCCAGTAGGGGGTGTTTGACTGTTTCTTCCTTCCTATGCCGTACAGCTGCCAACTCTTACACCACTGCCCCTTCCTAGCCTCTGTATGGCTTGGACCACTCTCATCTTCTTCCCCTTCATAGTGGACTAGTCTTATAGCTAGAACTTAATTCCAGCCTCCTACATTCTTAATATTGTGAGTCAGGTACATTTGCAAAGAAGAGCATTCATTTGAGCAACATGAATATTTACCATTAAATTTTGGTTTCAAAGCCAGCCTATTCTACATTTGAAAATATAATACTAAATTTTCCCTTTTGTTTTTGTTTAGTTAAATACTTCTGTAGTATTGAGTATAGGCATCAGTGCTTGGTATGGACTAAAATAATCTACTCATAATCCACCCCTGCCGTCAGATAACTTACAATCTCGGAGGTCAGCGAGGACTAGAATCATCGTGCCTGTGATGAGGTCACAGAGGAGGGGTAAAAGGTGTCATGTGGACATTTCAGGTGGATGTGACATTTCGGCAGGTATTCAGGGACTCTGCTCCAAATCACTGGGACTGCTTTGGATAAATGGTATTCCCTTTGGGTCTTGAAGGTGTATAGTGGGAACCTGGCAGAACAAGGTTACAGAAACATGAAAATCGAGGTGATTTTTGTTGGTGAGTAATTGTGTTGAGGGTTTGGTGTTCCTTTGTAGACAGTTGGATAGCAGAACTTAAGTCAAGGTTGTGAAAGTATCCAAATACGTAATCGGAGAAGACAATATTGGTCATGAAGAAAAGGGGTTGATTCTGTTACACTGATTTAGAAAACAGGTTTCTTTAACTATTGAAGCCACTGATTTGGGAAGAGAGAGCCCCATTAGCACAATAAGAAAGAACATCCTAAACCCAGACTGTTGCAGTAGAGGAAGAAAGAATAAATCTGATACTAGGAGGCAGGGTCAGTTGGTCTTGGTAATAATCAAGATGTGGTTTCCTATGACTAACACCTTAAAAGTGGTTGGTGATAATTTTTGGAGAATGAAGGGACATGCACCAGATTTCTAGGAGGTTGAGGAATAAATAGGAGGTGTAAAACAAGGAATGCTAAGAGAAATGGGAGGGATGTGTTTTTTTTTGTTTAGTTTTTAAATGATAGGAGGGGTTGTTGCCTAGTTTCCTGCTAATGGGAAGAAGCCATTGCTCCTTTGATAGGGCTGTTTGCTCAAAATGTAGAGTTAAAGAGAACCTTGATTACCTTGCATTAATAAGCCAGATTTCATCATGTTTCATATTTGATTAGTTTCTTCTGGAGTCTTTCAAAGACCCTTCTGGTTTCTACTGACTAGGTTTTGTGTTACTGGAATATATCTTGTGTCTATTTCTTCCAACAGATATGCTGTAAATATGTTAAATAGCATTGGGCATGATTCTTTTCCCAAGGGAATCTGATTATTAAAATCCCTGTTCTTGCTAAGGAACTTTTTAATATTTGTTTGTTAGAAAATATGACATGACTCACGACTTTATTTTTTACCTTGCACATGGATTGCTTGATGTAATGGGATGATGGAACTATTTATCATCAAATTTTCACTTTTCTCATCTGTTGTTTTTGCTATTATGTAACACATTAATGTGTAAAGCATTAGATCTTATGGCATATAACATTTGAAAATATAGAAATATATGAACTTCGAAATAAAGGAGAATTTAAAAGTTAATCTTCAGTCTGTGTTGAGCTGCTTTTTGCTAGACTAATATTGCTTAAGAACTTCCTGTAAATAAGAAGATAAAAATTGGACCAGTTTTGTAGTTACTTTTCAATTTCCCATGTGATTATAAATTTACCGGGTCATTAATATTTGCCCTGTAACGATTCTGTGAATTAAAAAAAATCTTTGTGATTTATTTTTTTATTTATTTTTTATTTTTTTTTTAAAGATTTTATTTATTTATTTGACAGGCAGAGATTACAAGTAGGCAGAGAGGCAGGCAGAGAGAGAGAGGGGGAAGCAGGCTCCCTGCCGAGCAGAGAGCCCGATGTGGGGCTGGATCCCAGGACCCTGGGATCATGACCTGAGCCGAAGGCAGAGGCTTTAACCTACTGAGCCACCCAGGCGCCCCAATCCTTGTGATTTTTAAGGTGGTATGAAAAACCTTAGTAATTCTTACGTAGTTTAACTTCTTAATACTTAAGTTCTCATAGCGACAATTTTAATAATAAAAACATGGGTTGGCTTTTTTTTAAAACCCCGAGAGAGAGAGTGTGTATGTATGTGTGTTATGATAGGATAATTTTTTGTTAATAGTAATTACAAGATCTACAGTATCTTGAGTTTTACTGTTTAATTTTTTTAAAGTAGGAGCTTGTTTATTTTATTTATTTTTATTGAGATATAATTGACATATAACACTGTGTAATTTTAGGAAGTACAAAGTATTAATATGATGCATTTATATTTTTCAGTGTGATCACCACCATGGTATTAATTATAATAACTCTTCGATGTCACATAATTCATTTCTTTTTTGTGGTGGGAACAATTCAGTCTAATTTCTTAGCAACTTGGAAGTTTGGAATACAGTGCTGTTGACTCTGATCACTGTGCTGTGCGTTAGATCCCTAGTGCTGAGCTCTTCATATGCATTGTCCTTATGCAGAACCTATGAGACAGAGTTTCCCATTATTATGCCCATTTTCTAGATGAGACGCTTGGGTCTTGAAAGTCCTATAACTTGCTAAGGGTTATAAAACAAGTACAACAATTTGCATCCAAATGTAGGTTTCTCTGGCTCTAAAACCCATGCCATTGTCTAGTGTACCATAACTACATAGGCAACGACAGATTCTCCAGGAACTGACACTCCCAGGGTTGGGAGAAGGTGGGGTGTGTCCCTGAAGGTGTTTTGGGAAGTCTGTGAGGTGTGTTCCTTGAATGCCTGTGCTCTGTTAGGGTCTTTGCTCTGGTCCTCTGCCTGGAATGTTCTTTCCCCAGACACTCCCTCCTTAACTGTCCCTGGTCCTGTGGATCGTTGCTGGATTCTGCTCCCCTTAATAGGCTGTCTCCTCACCTGTGTGTACAACTTTGACTTTAACTGCTGCATCCGCATTTCCCACCTTCTCCATTCCCAGCTCCCCTTACTTTACTCCGTCTTTAATAACACTGTCTCACATTCATATAAGTTACTTACTTATTACATTTTTTTTGTATATTTTTTTGTCCTGTGTATTAAAATATAAATTCCAGGAAGAAAGAAATATTGTCTGTTTTATTTACTCATGTCTCAAATGCCTAGGACAGTGCCTGGCACATCATAGGCATTTAGTTGTTGAGTTGATAAATAAGTGGTTAGATGGATGAGAACTCCCCGAATTCCTAAGGAAAATACCTTGTTTGATGAACTTATTCCTGGGAAAAGGGTTCATTGCTTTTATCAAGTTCTCAATTTATCAGACTGCACCCAACGTCTACCCCAGTGAGTGATTCATATGCTCATAAATCCCACGGAAATGAAAACAGTAATTTGAGAAAGATAATCTGTATTTCCCATATTCATTGTAGCATCATTTACTGTAGCCAAGATGTGGAAGCAGCCTAAGTGTCCATCACTGGATGATGGATGAACAAGATGTGGGTGTATGTGTGTGTGCACAATGGAATATTGTTCAGCCATAAAAAATAAGGACATTTTTCTATTTGTGGCAACATGGATGGACCTTGAGGGCATTATGTAAGTGAAACAAGAACAGCCCAGAAAGATAAATATCATATGATCACACCTATATGAGAAATCTAAAAGAAAAACAGAAACCAGACTGCTAGATACAAAGAACAGAATGATAGTCCAGAGGGAGGGGGATTAGGGGTGGGCAAAATGGGTGAAGGTGGTCAAAAGGTACATATTTCCAGTTATAAATAAACCTGGGGTTGCAGTGTATGGCATCGTGATTATAGTTAATAATACTATATCATGTATTTGAAAGTTGCTAAAAGTAGTTCTTAAAAGTTCTCATAAGAGGGGCACCTGGGTGGCTCAGTGGGTTAAGCCTCTGCCTTCGGCCCGGGTCGTGATCTCAGGGTCCTGGGATCGAGCCCCGCATCGGGCTCTCTGCTCGGCAGGGAGCCTGCTTCCCCCTCTCTCTCTGCCTGCCTCTCTGCCTACTTGTCATCTCTTTCTCTCAAATAAATAAATACAAATTAAAAAAAAAAGTTCTCATAAGAAAAATAATCTAACTATGTGTTATGATGGAGCTTAACTAGACTTATTGTGATGATCATTGCACAATATATATCAATACTGAATTATTCTCTTGTGCTCCTGAAACTAATACAATGCTCTCTGCTCTATCTCATCTGGAAAAAAAAAAAAAAGATGGACACCAGGTTTTCAGCTGCATATGATACATACAAATCAATAATATAGAGAACTAGTATGTACTAGTTCAGTTTAAACTTTACCTTGGGATCACTTTGAAAAGATCAGTTGTGTTTTGTATTTTAAAATTATAGATTGAAGAGTAACAAAATTTGTGTCCAAAGATAACCTTGTTCTAACATTGTGTATATCTTTGAGCATCACCATTTGAGCCGGCAGGCCTGTTGGTGGGAGTTAATACCACATGAAATGCTGTAAGTACACATTTTAAATGACCAGTTGTAATCTGTAAGTCTTCTTTCTGTGAATGTGCACATGTGATGTGTCTTGATTCAATTCCACAAGAACTATTGTCCATGTACAATATGTTATGAATGCTGGTAGGCACTGACCATCTCCTGGACAAAGAGAAGAGTCATGTTCTCAGTCGTGTAAATGGCCGTGATGCTGTATAACAGCTAACAGGACTATATGCAGATGCGTCCCAGAGCTCAGGCCCACTGAGTCCTGGGCTCATGACCACCAGCCATCGGGTCATCTGCTTCATTCTCTTGACAATCACACACTCTTGTTTTGCCCATCTGTCTTGCACATGTGACATGGTTGTTAAAACTTTGCTGTTGATCAGAGTACATCATTTAATAAAATGGGTAGGAATAAAAATTCCTCTTCACTTTAGTGTATTGGCTTAATTAAGCCTTTTTATTAAAATTTTTTTTCTTTTTCCAAGAAAATGTAAAAGTTGTCTTCTTATGAATAGATGCTCGCCTTCACTAGGGATCATGGGAATGCAAATTAAGATACTGATTTTTTTTTTTTTTGCTTTCGTTTAGCAAATATTAAAAATATTTGTCATAACGGGGCACCTGAATGGTATACTCGGTAATGCATCTAACTCTTGGTTTTGGCTCAGGTGGTGATCTCCGGGTCATGAGACAGTGCCTGTTGTCTGGCTTTGCGCACAGCACAGTATCTGCTTCTCCTCCCTCTTTCCCATCCACTGTGTGTGCTCTCTCTCTCTAAGAAATGAATATATCTTAAAAAAATTTTTTTTCATATCAGTATTTGCAATGATGTGGCCCCATAGCTGCACTCATGTACTACAGATTGAAATGTAATTGATGAAGCCTTTCTGAAAGTGGATTTGGCAATATCTGCCTTTGATTTCAAAATTTTACTAATGGGAATATTACCCACAGAAATGTTTGCACATGGATAAGTATGTTATTGTTACAGTAGTAAAATACTGGAGACAAGTTATTGTCGCCCATTAATGGAGCAGTGGCTATATTAATTATTTTATATTGTACACTAGAATACTCTACAGCCATTGAAACAATTGAGGTACTATTGGAAGATTTCTAAGACATGCTGTTAAGCGAAGAGAATAAGTTTCACTGAGTATATATAATGTTTCATTTCATATAAAGATTATACCTGAGTATATGGACCTATTATGTATATAAAAAGGAAATTGAAGGAATTTTTTTCTTCCAAATTGCAACCGTTATTAATTCTAAGGGAGCAACTTGGAATAGAATTATAGGGGTGAACTGGGATTTGTATATTTTATTCTGTATACTTTAGCACTAGTTTAATCCTTTATTAGATGAATTAATGATGGGGACATACTGTTTATAACATTAAAAAAAATCGCCAGAGAAATACATACACTCCAAAGCTGAGGTGGGTTGATTTCCTTTGCTTTAAATAATGTTCCCTTGCATTACTTCTCTCCCATTCATTCCTCAACATCCAACAACTTCTTTAAAGTTTACTTGATTAATTTAAAATTAATAGTTTAATATTTAAAATTAATATATTTTTATATTTATTTTTATAAATGTGTAGTCTCTTTTATTAAGAAGTTGAATGCAGTCTTGGGGCAAGCTTGGAATCACTTGCTTTCAGAAAATGGGACATGACCAGATAAATGTCTTTGTGTCAAGTGCCATGATTTGAAGGTAGAAACTCAATAAAAACTAGCAAATTAAAGATTTCTAAAGCAGAGTAGTAGTTTTCTGAGGAATAGTAATGATAGATATTAAATGAACCTTTAATTTATTTGCTCCAGTTTATAAAACAAAAGATTAAGTCTGGTAGAATAACTGTTATTTCACATGCCCGTTAGGAATATGGATAATGTTCAGAATAAAGCACATATAATAAACACCGTCATGGTATTTTACTGTCTTGAAGAGTTTCCTGATAAACTCCAAAAATTTACTTGGTAAATCTCCAAGTTCATTATCTGGTCATCTAACACATAGAACAAATATTTTTTTTAGAATCAGTATGTCCACATATTTGAAAAATGTACAATTGTGAAATAGATTTATGTTTATAGACTTAAGAAAAACTTTAATAAAGTATGCTTTTAGTAAATAAAAGTTATATATTCTTTAAAATTTGTTTTTGGGGGTACCTGTGTGGCTCAGTCCATTAAGTGGCTACCTTCAGCCCAGGTCATGATCCTAGAATCCCGGGATCAAGCCCCACATTGGGCTTTCTGCTCAGTGGGGAGTCTGCTTCTCCCTCTGCCCTTCACCCTACTTGTGCTCTCTTTCTCTTAAATAAAGAAAATCTTTAAAAAAATTTATTTTTAGGCTTGCCTCGCTACTTTTCACCTACTCTGAAATCCAAATCTTATCCTTTCTAGGTTGGTTCCTGGTCATTTCTCCATGTGGAAACTTCTCTAAAATCACATTGTAATCTGTTAAACCAAGGATATTTTATTTGTACTATACTGAAAAGTACCTGTGGAATCTCCAGTCCTAAATTTCTAGTCTTTTGAAGTTTGAACTTAATATCTCTCCTTTTTTTCCCCCTGAAGATTCTATTTATTTATTTGACACAGAGAGAGAGAGATGATCATAAGTAGGCAGAGAGGCAGGCAGAGAGAGAGGGGGAAGCAGGCTTCCCGCTGAGCAGAGAGCCCGATGTGAGGCTCGATCCCAGAACGCTGAGATCACGACCTGAGCCGAAGGCAGAGGCTTAACCCACTGAGCCACCCAAGCGCCCCCCTTTTTGTTTTTCTTTTGTAAAACGTCAGAAAAGCTAAACAAAATAAATGCAGTTGATAATTGAAAACCATTAAGACATATGCTCCTATCCGTTCCTTACAAAATTTCTCTAAATTAAAAAAAAAAAATGACAACTGTATTCTCTTTTCTGTTTTTGAAAATAATTCATTATCTTCAAGTCACCTTTAAGAATATCTATGGCAACTTAATCTCAATAGTTCAAAAATGAAACCTATATGAGACAGAAGATAATTAGTGAATTTAGATATAAGGTACATTGGGTTGAATATATTTATTCAATTTTCTGTAGGATTGAAATTTTCCAAAAAAACCATTTTTTTAATACATAATCTAGGTTCTTAACATTTTCTTTAAAATGGCAAAGTGAATATACTGTTACCTGAATGTAGTCATTTCAGCTAATGAAGTAAAAAATAGTTCACAGCCCCAATTATGATCTCTGTTTAAGAAATAGAAGGTCACAGAACTCAGAGCAATTTCATGTGCAGCTGCTTCTCTGTGTTTATGGTCTCCCACATTCTGTCTCTGACGTGGATGTTGATGTTAATACCTGGTGGGCTCTGGCGGTGTTTTCAAATTCATGTTGCTCTAAGTTGTTACTGTTAATAATCTAGTGCCTTCCAGGAGAACCAAGCTTCACACTTAGAATACTGGAATCTGACATGGAGTTAGATGTTGAGAACACAGACACATGAGGAAAACCTACTGTAGATTCATACTTTTTTTTTTTTTTAAAGATTTTATTTACTTATTTGACAGAGAGGGAAAGAGATCACAAGTAGGCAGAGAGGGGGAAGCAGGCTCCCTGCGAAGCAGAGAGCCTGATGTGGGGCTCGATCCCAGGACCTCTGCCGAAGGCAGAGGCTTAACCCACTGAGCCACCCAGGCACCCCTGTAGATTCATACCTGAACGAACTGCTGAATTTGCTCCCTGGAAGAACTTGTCATCTGCACAGGCTGCCTTCTTCTGACCTGGCCTCATTTTGTCCAGGAAGCTCTTAATGCTCATCGTTCGTGAAGTTCTCTGCAGCTTCTTTGGCAGCCCTCCTTGTGACTGTGTCAGGAGGCACGGGAATGGCCCTGATCTCCGGCGCCTCTCTGAGTGGTGCATCTGCTCCATCTCTGTGTGCTCAGAGCATAGCTCCTTATGAACTGACCAGAGCTAGGCGATTGTGGGTGCCCTCCTGCTTCCCCGCTGGTGAGAGCTTCACCAGGCAAACTCCATCTTGCATGTACACCTTGTGATGGTGCTGGTAATTGTGTGTGTGTGTGTGTGTGTGTGTGTGTGTGTGTGTGTGTATTTACAGGTCACCTGCCCTGCTCTCAAGATGTTCTCCCTCGACTGTGGTGGATTTATATGCACACCCTTGATGGAGTGGGTTGGTAGCTGTGTGACAGAGGGTGGGTTACTTAACCAATTTGAGCTGCAATTCGAGTTGTAGAGCAGGAACAGCACCTGTGTATGGTCCCTGGCACGTTCATGAAGGTGTTTAATGTTATTACCACTCTCCCTAAATGTTTTCTCTCTTTCTACCCATCTTCCTCCTATGAGGTAATTACTCCCTATAACGTATTTTTCAGGGTTTAACTAAAATATCCGTAAGTTAAAATACTTGGTTCTGAATATATGCACTTACCAGGTGTAATTATTAAACACCAAAAATGAATGTTACACTTGGGGCCCTTGCATTTAGGTAGGTGCCTCGCTGAAGGGAATAGTCAGGGTAAAATGCAGCCTGTGCTCTGTACCCCAGCTTCACAAACCTTCAAAGGGGACCCCTTTCTTTAGTCTCATCGAGGTGCCACAGAGGTGACCAGAGGCTCTACAGTGTCTAATCCCCTGATCACTGGCCTTCTTTGCAGGTCCTCTTTGGTTTTAGATAAGAATGGTCCTTTTGCTATTAGAGTGGTTTGTTGTTATAAATTCATTGGTTGATAGTAATTCATTTGTTGATTCAAATAAGATTTAAACATCTGATATTAGATATCCCTGTTAGGATATAAAACGAGATGAAACAATAATCTGGCCAAGTATGATTAAGTGTCAGAAGGAGCGATGATATTTTATATTATTGATTTCTTTATTAATCTTCTGAGAACTCTCCTTTCTTTCTAGTCGTACTCACAGCTACTTTGGTAGTCACTCCCGGAGCTGTCTCCTTTGATGGTGTGGGTGTCTTCCCAGCCCCTTGCCATGATGACACTATGTCAGTAGCTTAGAGTCTGCTGCTGGGTGTTGGCAAGTGCTACAAATTAGGACTTTTTTTTTCCCCTTTGAGAGTCAATTGTTAGACATGGATCAGTGCACTCCTGGTTTTATCACATCTTCACACCAACTGCTGGAAGCTTTTGGCTGCCCCTCTAAGTCACTGCTTTGGCAGTCCTTCATTGCATTCATTTTTGTCTTTAACCTGAGTGGTCAAACTTCTGCTTATTCCAAGTGGATTTCCTCATGCGTGTGTCTACTGCTTTTACCAGCCTACCTACCCCTCTCTCCATGAGCCCCTGGAAGGTTTACCAGAAGGGTGCTGGGTCCGGGTACAATTTCCCCGTGCTTTCATAGTGGCATTGCTTTGATAGAAACCTCAGGATTTTGTCTGAGGTTGTGATTTAAAACTGACCCTTTCAAACTTTCCAATCCTATTGGAGAAGACAGGCAGGGCTGGGTGTTCTTTGGGGTGTCTTATTAGTGGTGCCATAGAATTTTAAGTGCATTGGGAAGACACCTGCACCATGGCAAGCCTCTCCTTAGGCTTGTGGAGTACAGTATATGTGCTCCTATTTTAAAAATATGATTTGGATCTTGGTGATATTTCTTTAAACTGGCAGAAGAAAGGAGGTCTGTAAGTGCATGTCTCTTTGACCTAGTCCAATACGTGTGACTCAACTGCTTTGACCTTGGCAACAGTATTACACAAATTTTCTCATGGTTTAATGATTCTTTTAAGAAGACGAGGGGCGCCTGGGTGGCTCAGTGGGTTAAGCCTCTGCCTTCGGCTCAGGTCATGATCTCAGTGTCCTGGGACTGAGCCCCATGCCTGGTTCTCTGCTCATTGGGGAGCCTGCTCCCCCTCCCCCCCACCTCCACCCCCTCCCCCCGCCGCCTACTCGTGATCTGTGTCAAATAAGTAAAATCTTAAAAAAAAGATGAAATTATATTAATATCTGACGGCCTACCCTAGAGGATACTTATAGCCCACCTCCCCAGCCCTCTGTAATTTGGTTTTTACAAAGAATTCTCATATGTAAAGGTGATTTTCACAGTGATGGAGAACAGAGACAAAGGGCTGTGGCCAGATGAGGAGTGGGTTTCGCATTTTAAGGCCAAGAGGTGGCCAGAGCCAGAGAAATGCAGCCTGCTGAAACAGATCCTGGAATCAGGCAGCCAGGGATTGCAGAGAAAAGGAAGAATCAGGATGAAAGAGCCATGAGACTTATTTTAGTAATTGCCTAATGACAGATTCAGGGTTTTCAATAGGAAATAGTATTTGGTATTCAAAAGATTTCTCAAATAAGGGGGGGAAAAGGTATCTCTGGCCCTTGAAAAGCTAATCTGAATAACAAAGGCTGAGCTGACTTTACAGGAAAAGTGTGAAAGGCTTCTGAATGTACTTCCCTGTTCTTTGTCTTTGTCTGAAGCTGCTGCACATTGTTCAGGGGCGTACACATGTCTATGCTCTAGAGTCCTGGTATTAAATGGATAGGTGTTGTGGCTTTTAGAAAGACACTTACTGTCGAATGTTTTAAAATTTATTTTAATCTGTTGTTAGTTACAAAGTCTGTTTCCTACTAATGGAAACTGATGAACTTTTTTTGGAGGGAACATTCCTATTGCGAGTAGCCCAGATCAACCTGCTCTATCATTTGGAGCACAGGTCAGTGGACAACTTGATCCTCTTTTACCAGAATGTTCCAAGAGTAAAACATAAAACAGTTTCTATCCCTGAGTATGACCTAAATAAATATTTCAAACCTTTTATTTTTGTAACTGAAAGTAACTAGTGTCAGTTGTGTTTTATATTTTTTACTTGTCCTATATATCACTTATTCCATCATTTTATACTAAAAATTGTAATGAGGCTCTTTTTTCTGAAGGCATCTCTTTCTGGTAAATATTGATAAGGCCGTCTTTCATCTAAAATGAGCTGAAGTTTTTTAGTCCATTTGCAAATCATGAATTCTGGATTTAATTATATCCCAAGGGAACAACCTGAGGAAACCAAAAGTACTGACATAATTGGATCAAATTGTGTAATCAAAAGCAAATGATATGGTTATTAAATCTAATGAAATGATCTCTCAGCATTTAATTCATTTCTCTGATTCAAGAAATTTTAGTAATAAGTGAATGTGTTGAAATGGACATCCTAGGCAGTCAGCGCTCCTAAACAGATCTTTTCCTCTAGACTGTTTTTTGGTTGGAAATATTCTGAAGTCTACACCTTAAAGCAGAGGGTTTGATATCTTTTGGGACATGGGTGAGAGGAAAGGTGATGGGAAGTGAAGTATGGGTCCTTATGAAAGGCAGTAAAAGGGAAAGCAGTGAAAGGAGAAAATTGCTGTTGAAAAGTACTGTTCCTTTGTGTCACCACCTTCATTTCACATGAAGTGAACACGAACCATAAGTTGGTCATCTAGATGACATCTAAAGGAGTAATATTACTAGTCTATAAAGATTTTGTTAAAATTCTTGGAAAAGATGAGCTCCTGATAAATAAATGATTGAAATGAATAGCAAATCTACAGAGAGCCTATGTGAGTGTTTCACAAAAATGGTGATACATTCAGTCTGGTTAGTAATATTGAATTCAAACTAGAATGACAGCAAGGCTTCTTGTTGATCAGATTAACGAAGGGGTGTGTGTGTGTATGTGTGTGTGTGTGCATCGGTCTGTCTGTATCGGAGTAGCCAGTCAGGAATTGAGAAGGGATAAAATTTTACCCTGTTTACAAGCTACCTAGTTAGCCTGCTACAGTTGCATGGATGGTGATGGAGGATGAGAGTCCTGGGTCAGAGATGAAAGATTTTATTACAGTTAGCACAGCCAGCAGCATGAGCATCAGCGTATTTGGTTCAGTTCCTCTTATCCCCAAACCCGTGGAAATGTCACCATTGGCCCAGGTATAAGGTCTTCATGCTGTGTGGGTTATGTTATAGAAGTTATGGTACCTCCCTTGGGAGGGAGATACTACCTGTATTCTCAAGACTTGCAAATATGCCAAAGTCTGAAGGAGAATTGTCTTCCAGTGCAGACCGTAAAAGTTGTGAAATGGACAGTTTAATATGAGTCTGGTAGAAATATCTATTGATTTGGTCTTTTCAGAAAATAAGTGAGCACTAAACTCTTTAAAATGATCATGTCAGGGGCGCCTGGGTGGCTCAGTGGGTTAAAGCCTCTACCTTCGGCTCAGGTCATGATCCCCCGGTCCTGGGATCGAGCCCCACATCAGACTCTGCTCAGCAGGGAGCCTGCTTCCCTTCCTCTCTCTCTCTGCCTGCCTCTCTGCCTACTTGTGATCTATGTCTGTCAAATAAATAAATAAAAATCTTTAAAAAAAAATGATCATGTCATTTGAAGCATTCTGTTTTAGACTGCTTTCAAAGAACATAATCCTAAATATTGAAATGTTTTTATTTAGAAACCTGTGATGACTGGAGTTGAAAAGTATCCTGTGATAAGTGACTTGATGGAATATTAAATCATTTTAAAATGTTTTCTGTACAATTTGAAGGAAAATACTTCAGGTGAAGCATTCATATTTTATTGCGATTGCTGTGTAAGCAAAGAACACGTGTAAGATTTCAAAACACTAGAAAGAAATACCAAATGTAGGGTGGAAAAGCTGGGACTCATCTCAATCAGTGCATTGTTTTCATGGAGCGCGTGACGTACTTCAATTATTATAATCAAACTTTTGTATAGGTTAGAAGACAGACTTATTTTTAAAATCAAATATTTTATAAATCAAGATTTAGTTTTACTTATGTACGAGGAAGTATTAGTACTTAATCATCATGAAGCAGTGTTCTAGGTAATTGGCATTAATGAACGCCTGTGATTCTCATAGAAATTCAGTAGACAGTACTCTTCCCAGCCTGTAAGTGAGTAACTGAGGCACAGAGAAGTTACATAATTTGTCAGGATCATGCAAAATCCATGTTTCTAACCACCAGACTTAAGTGCTATACCAAATATAACACATGTCTAATACTTTAGATGAGTGTATTTCTTTAATATCTTAATTTTTGTTTGGCATTTTTATCACATTCTGGGTATTAGAGACAGTGCAGTAATGCATAGCTAATTAGTTTTATTAATGTTAATCTCTAATGTTATTATAAGCTGTTGAACCATGATCTAAAATTGAGCATTCAGACTTACCGTCATTGCTATGTACTTTGTGTCAAACATATAAGCGGTTTCATTTTGTTTAAGAGAATACATTCTCTCGATCCCCAGGAAATCTACTGACTAGTTTTTGCTTCACTGAATTCAACTAGAAATTTGAGTGAAAGCATTTTTTTTAAGCTACTTACTTTATCCAAGCTATTTACTGGTTTCAAGTAAGTTAATGACTACATTTCATTTGTGAAATTTTAATATTGCATTGGGAAGTAATAAACCAGTACACATTCTAATGCATGTTTACATGTGTGGATTTTGTTACAGGACCCATGTGTTACTCTTTACTTGCTTACTAGCAATTTAAAATAATATAAAATTTTGGGGACTGTTATATGTTTTCTTAGTAAGCCCTTCAAAATTATTAATGGTGAAATATGTGTTTATCATCTAGGAAAGCAGGATAAAAAATATATATGTTGGTCCCTATGGAAAGTCCGCTTAGGTGTTTGTGGACCACAGGACCCAGTGATGAATTTGCCTTACTGTGACTCTTCCTCACTAATCTCCATTCTTTCTTTGATTCTGTTTAATTGAAATTTCTCCTAATTATTTAATTTTATATGGCATCTTAAGTCTTTTTCTCATCTTAATCTTTTCTCCCATTTGGAATGCTGCACCCCAAAAATGGTTTTTTAAAAATCTCTGCTTGGTTTTTAAGACTGATTAAATATGATACATATCAATGAATAATCCCATGTTTGTACCTCTTTATAATGTTCTGTTTGATTTTTAAGCCCTTGATTCTTTGCAAAATCACCTTTCAGAAACATTATAATACAGTGATATTATGTAATAAAAATAGTTTATAAAAGTATGATAAGGTTTTAAAAAATCAATAAAAATAGCCTTTAGTGTAAGAAGATTTTATGCTCATGGTAAAAATACTTATTTCTATAAAGACACAATAAAAATCACTTGTAATCTTGCCACCCAAATATAACCACAAGTAAAATTTCCTGATGTTCATTCTTTCTATGTTTCTCTTAAAATGACAGCCCCCCTCCATTTTAATAGTAAGTCTCACTCCATATGAAAGTCCATTTATTATATGTTCAGAATTTAAGTTTTTCTCCAACATAAATTTTATTATATTTTCTCTTTTCTCACATCCTGGCTCTGACACTAACTAGTTGGCTAGGATCACATGCATTACTTACTAGCTTTGGTCACTCTTCCTTGAGTAAAATGGAGTGAATAAAACATGGCAAACTCAAGACCATGGGCCTTTTGATGCCATTTTCAAAATCCCAGCTAGCCACTGCAGGGAAAGGTGAGATCTTTTCTAGGCTTAATTTCTCATGATGAGAATTCCTACTTTGTTGTGAGGATTAAATGACAGAGTGTATATGCAGTTTGTGTTGTGTTTTAGATGTTTAGTAAAATTGGTATTGACAAATACTTTGTGTGTCAGCAACACACCTCTGTTATCCAAAACGCATTGTGAATCGGTCACTGGGAACTTGTCACATAATTCATTAAAAATCACATATGTTTTGGGGCACCTGGGTGGCCCAGTTGCTTAAATGTCTGACTCTTGATTTTGCCTCAGGTCATGGTCTCAGGGTCCTGGGGTCAAGCCCTGTGTAGGGCTCTGCACTTAGCACCAAGTTTGCTTGAGATTCTCTCTCTGTCTCTCCTGCTACCCCGCCCCCTGCTTGCATACTTATGCACTCTCTAGAATAAAATAAATCTTTAAAATAAAATCCTACTGTTTTGTTTATTAAAATATGCTTAAGGGTTGTGCTGAGGATTAAACTGAGGTTGTATCGAAGACAAAAGGAGTAGATTCTCTACTAAATGGCACATTGTAGGTCCTCAGTATAGCAATTATCATTTTTATTTTTGTTATATATTATAAAATTTGCAGGTCTCTTGCCTCTTTAAGAAGTGATTTGCACTGATCCCTAGCAAGAAATATTTGTTTCAATTTTTTGTTTATTGATCTAAATGAAAGTTTATTTTTAAATTATTTTAGTTCCTATCAAATATTAATTTTGAAATCATTTTTAAGCCAAGGAGAAAATGTTTTTTGACTGAAAATAGTTGTGTGTAAATATTTTTGAACATATGGTATTTTAATGTACCACTGAATAAGATGTCTTTTTTACTTACCCAGGTATTATTTACTTCACCCCCAAAATAAAACATTTTAAAATGTCACCTCGATAAGGTCTAGAAAGTTATTAGAAAGGCAGAGTGATCAGATGACAAAATCCATACATTTCAACAATCCATAAATCCATAAATTACAATGTTCAAAAGAAAACAATTGGGTGTTATTCTCATACTCAAGGCCCCTATGAAACCAGGTTGATAAAACTGCCTGGCCATTCATGTGTGGTGGGGGGACTGGACACCTCATGTGAAGCATGGCTTCAGTATTTTCAAAGTGGTGATAGATACTTTGAGTGGTCATCTGTCTGGCATAAATACGGATAGGAGTGAGGCAGCTGATGCTGGGTTGGTTGCAGGATTAGTTACTGAATTCAATGTTCTTAGTAAGGATTAATATGTAAAGCTTCTTTTGTGTATCATGGGGGCACAGGAAAAAATGGAAGAATTAAGTGAAGGAAGAGATTCTAGTATATGATTGGATCTTGGACCAGATGTCTTCCAGTATGATTCCTCCATGCCCTGAAATTCTAATAATTATGAGGAACCAACTTACATTTTGGAACTTAATTTTGAGATTCCACTCTGCATGTAACAGGTGCAAAGATACATACTTTTTGTTGTTCTCTGTAGTGAGATAGTGTTCATAAATCAGCACCATCTGTTCTCCTTCTAAAGACTCTTCTCTTGCCTTGGGTTGTGTGGAGTCATGTTGTGTATGTTCCAAGACAGGAAATGTTTCATTTCTGTGGTAAATGAAAATTTCATGGGCTGTGTTAAATACTGTGTTTGCCATTCAATTTGATCAGTATTAGCTTGAGCTGGGAATGTTTGGAATCCTGTTGGGGGGATGAAGCTCACATTTAATATTCAACATCACAAGTACTGAATCATTCCTAATATAAGCCCCAATTATTTGGTGTTGAGCTCTGGGTTCTGTGGTGTACAGTTCATGTTATAATGAACTGCGCTGCATTTAAAAGTATAACGGTTATTAATTTCCCAATACAGTTCAAGAAAATACTTTAAAGAGGTCTTATTATCTAGTATTGTCTATCCTTCAAGCATTTGAATTAGGTTTTTTTCATAAATGTTTTTACTCGAGAGGAATATAAGGACCATGAAGTAAAATTATATTACACATTTCCTGATTTTACTTGTTTAGAAGGTTGCTGCTTTATATTTACCATTCTCAGTTGAGAAGGCCCCCTCCCCTAGATGTTTTCAGTTGTTTTCCACATGTGTTGGGAAATTACTTTTCCCTGGTGATTTGACCAATTAATCAAGTCGTGGCCACATTAACACAAAAGCCTTCTGGAATCCTATTTGTGATACTTAGGGGATGTGGAAAGAGATTCCCCTTGAAATTATTTTTCTCCAAATGTGATCCCCCCCAAAAGTGATTTAATTCATGCTGTGAACATCCAAATAAATATTTTTTGGGGGGAGATGGTGTAGCTCATTAGTAGTTAACGTGTTTCTCATTAAGTTTGGAAAGTCTTGGAGGCACTCTAAAAAGTGTGAAAAAGACTTTTACTTAAGCATTTTTGTAGCAATATAATTGAACCATTAAAATTATTTTATTGTTAAGAATAATAAAAACACTTGAAAAATATCATAAATTTAACAAGATACCATCAGAACTTTCATTTCCTTTTGCATTTCCTAAACATAAAGATCAAAGATACGTGTGCAGGAAATTTAAGGAGTCAAATAACTAATTTTTTATAAAATGTTTTTAAAATGATAAATTATTTCTTAACATTATAGGCATTTTTTCAAGTAATAACTTCACAATATTTAATTCCTTGGAGCTTAGAATTTAAATATAGAGGTACAGGTGGTTGGTTTCTAGATAAAGTTTTATTGTGTTCCTATAAAGCAGAATGTGTGCTTTTCATTTCCTTGCTTTTATAAGCAAACCAGTTACAGATTTGTCTTCTTATTTCATATGGTGATTGATAGAGGCAGCCTTCAATTTTTAAGTGTTCTAATTACAGATCCTTTTCTTCTTTGCAATGATATCTACTTATGTTTTTGGAGAGATATATATATATATAGATATATATATATATCTATATATATATGACTATATATATATGTGACTATAGAGAAGATATTCATTACTCAAGCAGGAAAAAATATAACTAGGTAAGTTTTGAAATTAAAAAGATAATTAGGAGTTTAGCCAAATTTAGTTTTCTTAAGTAGTTCATGTGAGTGCATGTGATTTCAGAATGTGTCATCCCTTAGTTCTGTAAAGGCTTTTTAAGTTGAGGGTTAGCCTTGGTAGTATTCATATTATGGAAGAGAATAAGATTACTTTTTCCTAGAAGCAGAGAACAAATAAATTCATATGTCTTTATCCCTACTTATCTAATACACATTTCTAACCTGATCTAAAACTCATCATCCTCACCCAAGCTTATCCCATATTCATTTTCTCTCACTCTTTTTTCTCCTTTGACTAGAATTCTTCCATCTTTTTAAAAACTTACTAGATCCATATAATATGGTAGACAAAGGGTTAACAAAATCTTTCCCCTCTTCTTCACGAGACGTTAAGCTTTGGTTATTTTTTGGCTCTCTTTTTCTGAACACCTGGTAAAAAGCTTCCATCCACTATCTTTGTATGGTACAAGTGACCTCTGATTAGTAAATTGCATATGGGCTCAAAAAACAAAGTATGTGACAAGCCACTCTCTGGTGTTTTGAGGTGCCTGCTTCTGTGAGGCGTGAGGGAGGCTTTGAAGCCAGAGGAGCGGTCACAGCCTGCTGACGAGAGTCCTTTCCTGCACCTGAGCTGGGACACCCAGGAATCGCTCTGGGACAGTCACACAACCTGCTTCTTTCAAGGATGCTGCCTTGCTGGTAGATTGGGTTTCCAGCCTTAGGTCCTTCGGGCATCTCAAATACGTAGTCAGAGTAAAAATACTACTAGACGGCTTTTAATGAAAAAAATGAGCACTCTGTTCTGCTCCTCCTTACTGTCCCCGTCCCTCTCCCCAGAGGGACTATTTATGGCTATATTTATTCTGGTACTTACTTCCATGTTTCTAAGTAAAATGTTAGGTTGCTCTTTCCTGGTTACTGGTTATTGACATCTGTTGACTTGCCACTGTGGAAGATGAAGGTTTTTTCTTTTCTGCCACTTTTACTTGCCATGTTTCCATTTCCTTGCTATTGTCACATCAGAAGTCTAAGTGAAATCAGTAGCCAGTGCCACATTAGATGGCGGTTTGTGGCTCACTGCATGACCAGGTAGGTACTCTGATTAATTTTTTTCCCCCCTTACACATTTTCCTTTGCTGTTCCTGGAGTCAATTGCTTTGACCTTTTAAAAATCTATTCTATTTTATCTGTGTATTTCTGAAACTTTCCCCCCACATTCTCTAACAGGTCTGTCAAAATATTTCCCAAATATTCAAAAATATCAGACCACTTATTAATTTCTTTTTTTCCCAGGGAGATAGACTTTCCAGACTCCTCTGTTCTGTTGTTCTAATCTGACTTGGCTGCTGCTTCTCTGAGCTGTCTTTTCACCTTATTCTAGGACTTTCCTTGCATTCTGTCCATTGCTTTATTGAATTTCTTGGATTTTGCTGGAGCACATCCAAAAATAGCTTAATATGAAAAGATCCGTGGGAAGTAAAGACTTTGCATATCTAAAGATTTTTTTTTTCAGCTTTCATACTTCATTTTTCTTTGGTTGGTTGGTTGAACATAGAAATCCCCACTGAAAAATTTGGTTTAATAGAGAAGGTATGACTCTTATCTAGTAGAATTTAATGTTACTTTAAAAGGCATTGTTATGATAGCACATTTTGTTACTGATACTCCTAGTCTTCGTTTGCTAGCAGTCATATAAATTCTACCATTTGGCAGTGCTTAGATTAAGCTCTGTTGTTGAGAGATAATTCTCCATTGTTCTCTTCCATTTTTTATGCCTTGAGAGCAGAAGCCTTTGTTGTGGACTATCCTTGCAAGGATGTATGTACAGCAAACAGCCTTGGAAGATAGATATAGTGTGTCCCGCCACAGCAGCGGGCAGACAGACTTTTCCCTGTGTAAGGTATTTGGGTTCCCTCAGCTCAGATTTATTCTGTGTGCACCAGCATTCCTGGTGTGTTCCTTACTTTGTAAGAATTTTAGATGGAGAAATGTGCTTAACAGGATGATACTTTGGCTGTTGCTATAATAAACAGTCCTTTGTCTTTGACCCAGGGGTCTCGTTTTTTTCCTCTAGCATCCATGAAGCTATGCAGGCTAAGTTAGGGATAAAATCGTAGGTTCTTCATAGTTTTTTGTTTTTTTTTTAAGATTTTATTTGTGGGACACCTGGGTGGCTCAGTTGGTTAAGCGGCTGCCTTTGGCTCAGGTCATGATCCCAGCATCCTGGGATCGAGTCCCACATCGGGCTCCTTGCTCGGCAGGGAGCCTACTTCTCCCTCTGCCTCTGCCTGCCACGCTGTCTGCCTGTGCTTGCTTTCTTGCTCTCTCTCTGACAAATAAATAAATAAAATCTTAAAAAAAAAAAAGATTTCATTTGTTTGTCAGAGAGAAAGAGAGAGAGAGAGCACATGAGTGCACAAGCAGGGGGAGCTGCAGGCAGAGGGAAAAGCAGGCTCCCCACGGAGCAAGGAGCCAGATACTGGACTCTATCTCAGGACTCTGGGATCCTGACCTGAGCCAAGGGCAGATGCTTAACAGACTAAGCCACCCAGGCATCCCTCTTCATAGTTCTTGACATTTGTTTTTCCTCTGAAAATTTCCTCAACCAGTAACCCATAGTGTTTTCCTCCTCGTGCCATTTATTTGACTGTATACAGCATTTAGTTGTTTGCACTTTTTCATGTGTTTTCTCATTTCAAAGACATTTTACAATGAAGGTACTTTGTATATAGTAAAACACAACAAATATCAGGTTTTTTGAAGGTTTCTAAAATGTAGATTTTATATTTAATTGAGTAGGTAATATGCTTAATATTAAGTTGTCTTGTAAGGCACAAAGTATGAAAGAATGAATATATACTCTTAAAATATAATGGTGTAACACTACCTTAAATCGTTTTTTTGCAGTATGTTTCATATGTCATGTGTTTCTCTTTTCAGTACCAGCTAACATTTACTGGGCAATTACTATGTGTCAGGCACGATGTTATACTTGTTTTACAGGTTACATTATCCCTCTCGGTAGTCCTAGGAAGATGTTTTTATTGTTTGTATTTTACAAAAGAAGGGATAGAAATAGAAGGGGTATATAACTTGCCTAAGGATATAAAATTGGCAAATGGTAGAGTTGGTACTCACACCCAAGGCCATTTGATTCTTGAACCCAAGCTCTCATATAAAATGCTATAAAATGGAGAGAAGGGAAAAGATAAAAAAGTGTGTTTTCTAGGGCGCCTGGGTGGCTCAGTGGGTTAAAGCTTCTGCCTTCAGTTCAGGTCATGTTCCCAGGGTCCTTGGATCGAGCCCCACATTGGGCTCTCTGCTCAGCAGCGAGCCTGCTTCCCCCTCTCTCTCTGCCTGCCTCTCTGCCTACTTGTGATCTCTCTCTGTCAAATAAGTAAATAAAATCTTTTTTTAAAAAAAGTGTATTTTCTCATCTGGAAGTTTTTAACAGTATGTAGTTTAAATTAGTATTTTAGGCCTTTGTTATTGATTTGACATAAATAAAAGCCAAGTTCCATTTTCCGTGTCTATAATGGAATTCAGTATAAAACTTGTGCTGAAAGTTACCATGTTCAGTCACAGCTTTTTAAAAGTACAAAACAACAAAGTAAAGTGACACAGGAGCCGATATTTACCCATCCAAAGTTGGGAAATTTTCAGTTGTGGTTCCCACAGCAATTGCATCTCCGCCTCAGGGCAGTGAATGTTGCGATCTAACTGAACACCATATGCAGCTGCATGAAATAATATTCTACATGCTCTTGGGGGCCTGATAATGGCCACTGTGGGAACAATGAATGTGTAAATTATCAGTTACTCTTTTATCACTGTAGTTTGGGGCATTTCATTTATGTGGCTGTTTCATAGTACAACTTAGGTGTTTTGCTGGTAATACATCATGGTGGCATTTCAGCGGTGCTTAAATTATTAATGAATCCTGAAATAAAATGTTTTTAACTTGAAAGATTATTTTTATGTTTTCCATCTGATTTATAAACAATCTCTTTGGCTCTCCTCCCTACCCCCACTGCCAATGGAAAAGCATAATTTTAGGAGTTCTTGTTTACATTTAAAGTGTGGTTCTTAGGCAGGTTCGAGATGCTGGTTAACCTTTGAAATGTATTGTGTGCTTGTGCCTAAAAGAGATAGATGACTACGAAGTGCGTATTAGAGTCTCTTAAATCATAGCATCGTCAGTCTTCAAGTACCTTCACTTCATGCAGTGCACCGCCATTGAAGACATGTGGAACCTATCTACAACTCATAGAAAAACTTGGTGCATTCACCATCTTGTTTTGGTCGATTCTCAGAGGTATTGTCAGTTGGGTGTTACCAACTGCTCTGTGTTGACTTAATATTGCTTGAAGAATTTAAAATACTGCTTTAACAGTGCGCTGAACCTACGACCTTTGCTTGTCATTTTGTTGATTGATGTCTTTGTTGATGGCATATAAATTTCTGCTATGAGTCTTTCAAATACATGATTAAAAATATAAAATTTTTCTTCTTAGGGGCGCCTGGGTGGCTCAGTTGTTAAGCATCTGCCTTTGGCTCAGGTCATGATCCTGGGGTCCTGGGATCAAGCCCTGCATCAGGCTCCCGGCTCAGTGGGGGAAGCCCTCTTCTCCCTCTCCCACTCCCCCTGCTTTCACTGTCTCTCTCTGTCAAATAAATAAATAAAATCTTAAAAAATTTTTTTCTTTTTAAAGAAGACTTTTTCTTTAAAAGTTTTAAAACTTTTCTGCAGTTTAATAAATTCACATAGAAAATCACTGTTACCAAATTTATATAGTAGAAAGGGATGGACCTAACAAATTATATGTTTATATAAGTTATACGTATAAACTTCCAAGGAACAGATTAAATAAATTTTCTTTATGTGTATTTGGAAACTTATTACCCCAAAGATTTCTAGGGATGATTTTGTTTTTATTAGCAAAATATGTGGAATATCTGCTGGGTACCAAGCACTAAAGGATCCAACATGTAGACACTGAGCTTCTAAGCAACTATGATTAGAGAATTCAAGTCTTTTCTAAATATTCTAATTTGGTTAAAAAGGCCTTTGATATCAGTCATTCATGTTTATCATTATTCAAATTATCCTGAAAAGCCAACCTAACTGTGAACTCCTTAATGAAAAGACAGTGACCAAGGTTATAAAATGTGGCATGTTGTTGAGTGGCCATTTCATTTCTTTTTAGGCGCCATCTCATTTATTCCACACACACCTTTTTCAGGACTAGCGTACTTACCTGGTTTCTACAACATGTTGGAACATAATGTTTTACAAAATTCTGCCTTCGTTAAAGATACAAAAGTGGGGGTCGATTATTTTGCTCTTTGTGCCTGTCCGTATGCCTGTCCCTATTACTTCATAATAGAAGTAAACGAGTGGTTCTGTATGGCAAGATCTTAATGCCTTTAGAGATACCTCTGAATAACCAGTCAACTGGCTTAGGGTGTCTTTATGGGAAATTTCAGGGAATGAAGGATTTGAGTCTAGGGTGGTACTTCCTGCATGCTCATTTTGATGAGCTGATTTAGAGGGAGCATTGATTTAGGAAGAACATTGAAGATTTTGGTAATTATTAAGGTTTTTAATAGTCTCAACTATTTGGGTTAGTAAAAATTTTAAACACGCATTGCCTGTGCCCTGTACATTTATTTATTAACATAACATCGTAGTAATGTATAATTATTCCTGAAAACATACACTGAAAAGTGAAATAAAAGTGATAAAGTTCACATAAGTAGAAGTTTTTCCTTATTGCAGTGGTGTCTTGTCTACCTCCTGGATATGCTAACTCAGGGGACGGTGGCTCTAAAATACAGCTTGGCATATACACATACCCATCTTATCATTAACACTGATATTCCCTAGAGGAAGGACCTGGTTAACATGATCCGAATGCCTACCAAACTCCAGTTTTATCCAGTTTCCTTTCACATGATGGAAGTAAACCTGACACGGAGTATACTTCTCTTCTTTGTGCTGTGTGTCTCTAGGATGAGGATGGGACAGAAGAAGATAACAGTCGCGTTGAACCTGTTGGACATGCTGACACTGGTTTGGAGAACATACCCAGCTTTTCTCTGGAGTAAGTTACGGATGGTTTTAATTAATTTTGTAATATACGTGTAGCATCATTGATAGCAACAAGTATTCCAAAAGCATATGGCATGCGGAATGTTTGTGCTTAGTTAAAAACATGCCTTGCGTTGGTTTGTTTTCCAAAGAGCATCTTTCATCTATTGCGTTAAGTACGTAATGTAAGAAGTATAGCATGGAAATTCCCATGGACCTGTCCTGGTTTCATGCCTTGGCAAATACTATTAAATGATAATATGAAATAGTATTTGATTGAAAATGTTTGTCATGTTAACAGCATTGTAACTGTTTTCAAATTGCTTTCTATGTCCGTGTTTTGGTCATTTGTTTGTTCTTCAACTTTGCTAAGTTAAAAAAAAAAAAGTGTAGTTATACTTTGCTTGAAAAACCAGTTGGAGCATGTAAGCATTAGTCATTTTAGTATATATTTTTTTGATTTGAAGAAATGGAATCTCTCAAGATATCTGTTGAAGAATTAGGGTCATAGGTTAGAGCTTTAAACGTGACTTTAGGTATAAAAGGATAAGGAAAACTTTACTATTATTATCACAACTTTATAATTATCTTAAGTATTGACATGTTTAAGTGGAAAGTGTTTTGAGGACTTCTTCCCTTGAAAGTTTAGACCGGGGAGGGCAATCATTCTGAAGTTTTGTTTGACTTTGGGTAAAGTTGAGGGAACCTAGATAATCGGCATTTCAACTCTGAATTCTGTCTTTCCTTGGTCTTCCAAGGGAACTTTCTCAGTGAGATGAAACAGGGTCTAGAATCAGGGGATGTTTAGATAGACAGCTACCAGTACTCTCTATTAGAGTTAAGAAGTACTTGCCATGTCCTAGTTCTTTTCAGAAAGAATGTGGAATAAAATAAATTTATTAAAGTTACCATACTATTTTCAGTTGACAAACTAGTCATTGAATAGATATTCAAATGATACGTAACAGTATCTAAAATAAGAAGTTGTGAAATGCTATGAAAATACAAAAATTAATTCGTTTAAATAGTATTACTTCTGTAAATATTTTGGCAGTTTGGCAGAATTCTAATTTTTTCCTATTTAACATATGTGATTACATCTACGCACATATTCTTAATTTTGTTTTGATTTGTTTGATATCACTGTCTTTATTTTTCTTTTAGTCTTTGTATTATATAACAAGGACATTAATAGTATCTAGGATAACTTTAGGTTTTTATTTAAGAAATACAGCTGAAGGATTGGCATTTCCATTATGTCAGAACTAAACTGAGATCTTTGTCAAATCCATTGGTAATCATAGTTGTCCAGGTTGCTTCTATTAGATATTTAATTGAAATACTATTTTAAAAAATTGATTGTCAGATAAGACCTGCTTAGATTTCTGTGTACTACACACACACACACACACACACACACACACACACACACACACACACAGAAACCTATGAAGAAAATGAAATCTCATTGAAAAGATTTAGAAAATTTACATTCTCCAAATTATACCAGTTTTCATTAAACTCAGGCTTAATAGTAAAGTACTTTCATTATGTAATAGAAGTAACTTCATGTTACTTACATCTCTCTTCATGACTTTAAAGTTTGGTTACAAACACTTAGAGAAATTATTTGATTTTAGCAGGTATCTACTGGCTTTGAGGAATGAGTTTCATTCCCGGCATTGTGGGACACTTCCAGAAGCTTAGGACTTTGGATTGTTGTGGAATAATGTGGGCAGGAAGGATAGCTGGATCACATCTGGCCTGTCCCCAGTGGAGGCAAAACAAAAGCTTTGACCTCACTGGATTATTGGAAGGATTGATAATGTGACCTAGGCAGGAGCACTTTGTAAATTTTAAAGTGCTGTGCAGCCAAAAGCCCTTTATTCATTTACTCTTCCTTGTCCTTGAAATAAATACCGGTACGGAACATTTTCAGTGGAAGTCTAGAGATCTGACTCACAAAACGTGTACTTGTATTACACATACAAGAGTGTGGCCCGAGAGAAAGGGTTCTGTGTCATTTTAATGTCGTTGTTTCTGCTGCTTGCTCTCTCTCCATGCTGTCAGACTAGTGTGCAGGTATGTACTGTTTACTGTCGCTCTCATCCTCACGCTTACGTTTCAGAATGTGTACGTGTATGCGTGTGCGCTTGGTGAGATTTTTGTTGTGTTCTCTTCTGTTGTTTATTGTGTGTCTGTGTTGTAGCAGGTTTTTTTTTGTTTTGTTTTGTTTTGTTTCAGTTTTGGTTTGTTTACAGTACATGTTCATGCTCCCTCATTCATCATTGTCTCACAGTGATATGGTAAAGCTCGTACGAGTCCCCAACGATGGAGGGCCTCTGGGAATCCATGTAGTGCCTTTCAGTGCTCGAGGCGGCAGGTAACGTATCCTGGAGGTTTTTAATTGAATCCTAATGTTGAGTGTTTTATCTTCATTTATGCCCAGATACAGAGTGGTGTTGATTTAGCATATACTTAATAGGAACATTTTCATTTGGGGCCAACTGCTCCTTCATTCAGACGTATACATCATAATCACAGAAAGCACTTACGCTGATGAAGAAATCAAGCATTTAAATTATTCTAATAATGTTATTGGTCATCACACATCCCTGCAAACATTTTACTTCGCTATGTATTGATGAAACACGTTAGAGTCAGAACTCCAGCTGACTTTGCAAAATTAAGGGAGAGCTTAAAGCAGTTTTCTGGAAAAACTTATCCAATAAAAATAATCTGAGTAACTTAGGTAATGATTCATTTTAAATTCATTTATAGGTTTAATTAGTTCTTAAATTTTTGTAAGATTTTTATGATTATGTGTGAAAGTTTTAAAACCTAAATAAGCTATTGATTTATTTCCTATCATGTGGTCTGTGGCTCCTTCTCTTCAACCTCTGTACACTCAAATGTCAGAGTTTTATATCATTAATTACTTCATTACTTTTTAGAATGCATATCTTTAAAAACTTCAAATGTCGTATGAATTACTTTTACTCTGGTGCTGCATTCTGTGAAAAAAGTATTATCGGATTTATTAAAAATTTTTTTGTTTTAATATCTTTAAATACTGTGAATTGATTTTGCGACTCATGGTTGACGGGCATCTGTCAACAACCTATAAAGTGCTCGCATCCTTGTCCCGGAGAAATGAGCTGTTCAGAGGCTGAGGTTTACTTGTATCCTCTCTTAAAGCCCCATCCAATAGTTACCGAGTGAAATATACTTACGGACTATTTAGCTTCTTATTTCGACCTTCTTTCTTCTATTGTTGCCATTATTACAATTTTTTTAAACTTCCTTTACACTAGGAGAAGGAAGAGGAAAGCTGGAAAGTGGCCTTAGACCAGGGACTGAGAATGTGAAACACAGTTTACACCATTGCCAGTGAATTACAAGTGTCTAGTATGTTGTAAAAAAACAGGTGGGCTGTCAGTGATTAGTGTTTGATTAAATTATTTAATTTTTTTAATTGCATATTTGAGCAATTGTACTACTTCCTGGTAAACACTTCTAATGGTGATGACTCCAGGTTTCACCTCTTTGGTGAAGCACATACTTTATGAGATGTCTAGAAGCTGAAACTTTGATTTACCTAGAACCCTGCTGGAGTACGAGACTTGACAGTTAGTGTTATATAACAAGCTGTGAAATTCACCTTGAATTTTGAGGTGGCGTTGTATTCACAGGACTGTGACTGCTTTCCCTTTTTTCCTTCTTCTCTTTTTTGTTTATTTTTAAACTCCGGAGAAGCATTGAAATTTCTTCAAGGTGCTTTCATTTAAACATGCTTAGTTCTTTTTCAAAATGGCCTTTGCCTTTATTTCCTTTAAAGGATACAATTTTAAATGATCTCACAAGTTAAATCTTTTTTCATTTTATTTCATAAGTAGAAAAAAATGATATGGTAAAGCGCATGGATTATAGCTTCCAAATATTAGTGTATGTTTATCTCCCTGTGGGATATAACTTTTCACAAATGAGATTTAATTCTGTATACACCAGCTCCGAATCAGTGTTTCGTTTTTTGTTATTATTGAAGTATAATTGATGTACAATATTATATTAGTTTCAGATGTTCAACATAGTGATTTGACATTTGTATGTATTATGAAATGATCACCGTAGTAACTCTAGTTACCATCTGTCACCATACAAAGTTAATATTATTATTATCTGTATTCCCCATGCTGCACATTATATCCCCATGAATTATTTATTTTGTAACTGGAAGTTTGCTTCTCTTGATCCCCTTCACCCAGTTTACCCACCCTCCAAATTCCCTCTCCTGTAGCAGCCACCAGGCTGTTTTCTATGAGTCTGGTTTTGCTTTGTTTTGTTTGCTCATCTGTTTTGTGTTTGAGATTCCACATAAAAGTGAAATCATGTGCTATTTGTCTTTCCTTGTTTGACTCATTTCACTTAGCTTAATAACTTCAGGGTCTATCCATGTTATCACAGATGGCGAGATTTCATCCTTTTTTATGGCTGAGTGGTATTCTGTTGTAGATATACTGCATATTTATCCGGTCGTCTAGGGATGGACACTTAAGTTGCTTCCAGGTCTTGGCATTGTAAACAATGCTGTAATGAACATAGGGGTGTCTGTATCTTTTCCAGTTAGTGTTTTGTTTTTTTGGGTAAATACCCAGAGGTGGATTTGCTGGATTGTCTGATAGTTCTGTTTGTAATTTCTTGAGAAACCTCTGCACTGTTTTCCATAGTGGTGGCACTAATCATTCCTGCCAACAGTGAATGAAGGTTTCCTTTTCTCCATGTCCTCAAGAATACTTGTTTTTTTAGTGTGTACGTGTATGTGTGTGAGGGGGAAATTGATAATAGTCATTCTGACAAGGCTAAGGGGATCTTGCTGTAATTTTGATTCCCATTTCCCTGATGATTAGTGATGTCAAACATCTTTTCATATGCCCGTTGGCTTATCTGTATGTCTTCTTTGGAAAAAAGGTCTACTCAGATCTTCTGCCCTTTTTTTTTTTAGATTTTATTTCATTTTTTATTTGACAGAGAGAGAGACAGCAAGAGAGGGAACACAAGCAGGGGGAGTGGGAGAGGGAGAAGTAGGCTTCTCGCAGAGCAGGGAGCCTGATGTGGGGCTTGATCCCAGGACCCTGGGATCATGACCTGAGCCAAAGGCAGATGCTTAACAACTGAGCCACCCAGGCACCCCTCTTCTGCCCATTTTTTAAAAAAAAATTTATTATTATTTATTTATTTATTTATATTTTTGCTTTTGGGTGGTGTAAGTTCTTTATATATTTGGATATTATTAGCTGCTTTATAATGTATGATTCTCAAATATTATCTCCTGTTTAGTACATTGCCTTTTCATTTTGCTGATAGTTTCCTTCACTTACAAAAAATGTGTTCATTGGATATACTCCCATTTGGTTTTTTGTTGTTGTTGTTTGTTTGTTTTGTTTTTAAAAGATGTACTTATTTTAGAGAGAAAGAGAGAGAAAATCCTCAAGCAGACTCCCTGCTGAGTCAGGAGCTCGATGCAGGGCTCCATCACAGGACCCTGAGATCATGACCTGAGCTGAAATTAAGAGTCAGATGCTAAGCTCACTGTGTCACCCAGGCACCCCACCCATTTATTTATTTTTGCTTTTATTTTCTTGCCTGTAGAGTCAGATCCAGAGTAAGGTATCTCACCCAGACCGGTATCAATGAACTTAATCACTTGTGTTTTCTTCTTGGATTTTTATGGCTTCAGGTCTTACATTCAAATCTTTAATCCACCTTTAGTTAAATTTTGCATATGCTTTAAGACAGTGGTCTGGTTTCATTCTTTTCATTCTTTTGCATGTAGCTGTCCAGGTTTCCCAGCACCATTTGTTGATGAGACTGTCTTTGCCCCTTAACTAACTGTGCCACCCAGGCGCCCCTATCTTTAACTTTTGATATTTATTTACAACATGTCTTGGTGTTGATCTTTCTGGATTATCTCATTTGGGACTTTCTGTGCTCCTTGGACCTGGATATCTTTTTCCTTCTCCAGGTTAGGGAAATTTTGAGCCATTATTTCTTCAAATAGGTTTTCCAATCCTTCTTTCTTTCTTCTCCTTCTGGGACTTGTATAATGTGAATGGAATATGTTTAATATTTTCCCACAGATCCTCAAATCTATCCCCATTGAAATAATTTGTTTATCTTTTTCTGTCCTGTTTGGGTGATTTCCCCTCCTCTGACTTTCAGGTCACTGATTCATTTTTCTGTGTCATCTAGCCTCCTTTTGATTCCATCTAGTATATTTTTCACAGCAGTTACTCTATTCTTTTGCTTTGTGACTTGCATTTGGTACTTTCTTATCTTTTTCTGTCTCCTTGTTGAAGTTCTTGTGTGTTCATCCATTTTCTTCTGACTTTTGTTAGCATCTTTATGACCATTACTTTGACATTTTTCTTGGATAAATTATCTCTGTTTCATTAAGACTTTTTTCTGGGATGTTATTTTGTTACTTCATTTGGAACATGTTCCTTTGTTTCCTCATTTTACTTGACTCTCTATTTTTGTGTATTTTGTAGCAGCTATATCTCCCTGTCTCGAGGAGTGGTTCTGTTTAGGAGATGAACCTTAACATTTAACCTTACCCTTGTTCTTGGTTGTCTCTTGCCCGGTTGTCTCAGTTCTGTGGAGTCAAAAAACCCAATCCTCCCCACCCCTACCTGCGCCTGGCACTCACAGGACATGCCCTGTGTGCACTACACATGGCTGTCCAACTAAGGCAGGGTCGCATGAGCAGCTAAGGGGCAGAAGGCATGGGTCTACTCATCTGCTGCACCTGGAAGTGCTGGCAGTGGGGAGAAGGGGTTGCTTTCCCATAGCAGTTAGCTAGCTAGAGTGAGGTACAAAAAATGGCACCCACAGCACTATCACTAGCAATGTAGAAGTAACCTGTAAAAATGGCACCTGCCTGCATTCTGTCCCTGGAGAGAATACCAAGAGACTTCTACCGCTCTGGTAGATCCTTTAAGTTTAGCAGGTGAAATTCCTTTATTTGTGGTCTAGACTTTTTTCAAACTGTTGCTTTTTGAGCTGGGTCCTATGTGTGAGCTCCCTAAGTGGGAGATCTTTATTCCTTTTTTTTTTTTTAAAGATTTTATTTATTTATTTGACAGACAGAAATCACAAGTAGGCAGAGCAGTAGGCAGAGAGAGAGGGGGAAGCGGCTCCCCACTGAGCAGAGAGCCTGATGAGGGGCTCGATCCCAGGACCCCGGGACCATGACCTGAGCTGAAGGCAGAGGCTTAACCCACTGAGCCATCCAGGCGCCCAAGGGAGATCTTCATTCTTGATAGCCCTGTGGTTCTCCTTAATGTAATTCCCGTTGGCTTTCAAAGCCAGACATTTTGGGGGTTCCTCCCTCTGGTTCAGGCCCAGAGAGTTGTATGTATCTAGCGTGGAGTACAAACCCCTTGCTCCTCAGGGAGAAGCTGTGTATATGTATTGATTTATGTATGTATATATCTATTTACATTTGTGTTATGTTTCAAGTTTTTTCCCAATTGTGGGTCACTCTGTTGGGGGATCTTGGCAAGAGCACATGTCTGTGTGGTCTTTTCATCCTTTCTTATGGAGTAGCTGTTCAGCTGGTTCTCAAGTTCTTTTCTGGTGAAACAGTTCCATATGCAGCTGTATGTGTGTTGTATCTGTAGGGGGACATAAGTTCAGGATCTTCCTACACTGCCCTCTTGATCCACTTTCTGCCCTCCCATTTAAATGAGACTTAACCAGTATTTCAATTACAAGCATGTCATTTTCTGTCATTTATTACACATTTCCTCCCTCAATGTGAAAGGATATTAAGATAAAATAAATAGATGAAAAGCCTAGAGCAAAAGGAGAATAAGATAGAAAAGTAAATGCAGTATAGATTAATTCAGTGGAAGCAATTTCACGGAATCCATCAGACAGTGGTTACCATGGTGTTTAGAGATACAGAACACATTCAAGTAGGCAAGTATCCCTTTGCAGAACTACAAGTTGTTTTATAACTGAGTCATTTTTAATCCCTGTTGATTTGGCATTTAAAGAAGAAAATCTTGTGCAGCTTTCTTATATAAGGGACAAGGCGATTAAGAAAATCAGATTCTTTATAAAATCTTTTTAGGCATTTCCAGTTTTCATATTGGGAAACAACAGAAATATTTTTTTTTTCCTCAATATTTGTATCGCATTTTTAAGCTTCCGCATGGATTCAAGAGTCATGGTTCTTCAGAGTTAGGTTGTCATTGGGACAATGGACATAGGCAGGCTTCTCAGAATCATAGAAGTCAATCTTGTGGAGTCAGACACGCTCCTGGTCCTTGTTCTCAGAAATGCTTATAGGCAGATTCTTCTCATTCAAACAGAAACCTTCCCACGTATTTACCGTGTGACAATTCCTGTGTTAGGTGCTAGGAAACAAAGAAGAACAGGATGTAGTCCTTCTCTAGAGATCTGCAGTCAAGATGTAATGATGGCCAAGAAATCACACAACTATAATTATGTGATAAATGTTGATAGATAATAGGTACTCTGTGAGTTGATAGAAGAATTGTCTGAATTATGTAACTGAAGCTGGCCTGTTGCCGAAGATGATTTTAAATGTGATGACAGCTTATAAAGGGAGCTACATCAGCTCCGTGGTGGCTGCAAGGGCAAATTAAGCAATGGAGTATAGTAGAAAGGAAGAAATTAAGTGGAACTCGTGAAGAAATTGCATATATATCTAGTGGGAATAAAAGAATACATATTCATGGAATGTAAGTTGAAATTTCCAAGAATAACTTCTCTTGTACAAAATTCCAATCATACTTGGGCTTTCTCAATTTTGGAGATATGACTAATTGAATAACACTTACTGAATACTTAGTTTTGTAAAAGTGACCCATATATGTCAGGATTGCTTTTTGATTTGGATTTCAAAGTCAAAAAGTCTAAGGAACAATGTGGGATGTGAATTATATATCATAAAGAGAAGACACACAATGCAGGACATCTCGAATACAAATATAATTCAGAAAAATAGGCAGAAATGTGAAGTCAGTGTTAGAAAAATTCTTAAAACCACTTAAGTATTATTATGGCCTGAGGGATAATGAAATTTTTTGAATAAGGATCTTGCTGGGCCTACTTAAAAAGACTGTTTTCTGGAGTAAAGTCGGATGGTCTTTTTTGATTGGAAGCATCAGCGACAGCTGACATATGGCAGCTCATTCCCCAACCACTGCCTCACTACCTAGACACAGAGACAAAAAGAAGCCTGGAAAAGACAGTGTCATCTTCCCCTTGTTGCTGTTTCTTTTTTAAATTTTTTTTTAAGATTTTATTTATTTATTTGACACAGAGAGAAAAAGCACAAGCAGGAAGACTGGCAGGCAGAGGGAGAGGGAGAAGCAGGCTCCCCAAGGAGCAAGGAGCCCGATGCGGGGCTCGATGCCAGGATTCTGGGATCATGACCTGAGCTGAAGGCAGTCGCTTAACCAACTGAGCCACCCAGGTGCCCCTAAGTTTTTTTTTGTTTTTTTTTTTTCTTTTAAATTCCAGTTAATATACAGTGTAATATTAGTTCTAAGTGTATAATATAGTGATTGATCACTTCCATACATCACCTTGGGGCTCATCACAGCAAGTGGGTCCTTCATTTCCATCAGCTGTTTACCCCATTCCCAACCCATCTGCTTTCTGGGAACGATCAGTTTTGTTCCCTGTAGTTAAGAGTCTGTTTCCTTGTTTGCTTCTCCTCTTCTGTGTTTTTTCTTTTCTCTTTGCACATTTGTTTTCTCTCTTAAATTCCACATATGAGTGAAATCATATGGCATTTATTTGTCTTTCTCTGATGGACTCACTTTGCTTAGCATTATACTCTCTAGCTCCATCCATGTCATTGCAAATGGCAAGATCTCATTCTTTTTTATGGCTGAGTAATATTCCATTGTGTTTATATACATATATGTATGTGTATATATATATATACATATGTGTGTGTGTGTGTGTGTGTGTGTATGTATATATATATACCTCACATCTTCTTTATCCATTCATCAATTGACGGACACTTCCACAATTCGGCTATTGTAGATAATACTGCTACAAATAATGGGATGCATATATCCCTTTTAGTTAGTATTTTTGTATTCCTTGGGTAAATACCTACTAGTGCAATTGTTGGATCATAAGGTAGTTCTATTTTTAACCTTCTGAGAAACCTTCAAACTGTTTTACAGAGTAGAATGCACCAGTTTGCATTCCTACCAATGAATGTGGGAAAGTTCCCCTTCTCCACCTCTTTGACGGTACCTGTTATTTCTTGAGTTGTTGATTTTAGCCATTCTGACAGGTGTGAGGTGATATCTCATTATAGTTTTGAATAGATTATCCCTGACAAGTGATGTTGAACATCTTTTCATGTTTCTGTTGGCTCTCTGGATGTAGTCTTTGGAAAAAGGTCTGTTCATACCTTCTGCCCATTTTTAATTGGATTATTATTTTTTGGGGTGTTGAATTTTATAATTTCTTTATGTATTTTGGAACCTAACCCTTTATCATATATGTCATTTGCAAATATCGTCTCCTATTCCATAGGTTGCCATGTAGTTTTATTGATTATTTCCTTTGCTGTGATGCTGTTTTACTTTAGTCGTCATCTTGTATTTCTTTTGTTTTATTTAGTTTTATTTTTTTCAGTGTTCCAATTCATTGTTTATGCATCACACCCAGTGCTCCATGCAATACATGTCCTCCTTAATACCCACCACCAGGCGCACCCCCCCCATCCCCCTCCCTTCCAAAAACCCTCAGTTTGTTTCTGAGTCCACAGTCTCTCATGGTTCATCTTCCTCTCCAATTTCCCCCAACTCACTTCTTCTGTCCAGTTCCCAGTGTCCTCCGTGTTATTCCTTATGCTCCACAAGTAAGTGAAACCATATGATAATTGACTGTCTCTGCTTGACTTATTTCACTCAGCATAATCTCTTCCAGTCCTGTCCATGTTGATACAAAAGTTGGATATTCATCGTTTCTGATGGAGGCATAATAATCCATAGTATATACGGACCACATCTTCTTTATCCATTCGTCCGTTGAAGGGCATCTTGGTTCTTTCCACAGTTTGGCGACTGGGGCCATTGCTGCTATGAACATTGAGGTACAGATGGCCCTTCTTTTCACTACATCTGTATCTTTGGGGTAGATACCCAGTAGTGCAATTGCAGGGTCAAAGGGAAGCTCTATTTTTAATTTCTTAAGGAAACTCCACACTGTTTTCCAAAGTGGCTGCACCACTTGCATTCCCACCAACAGTGTAAGAGGGTTCCCCTTTCTCCACATCCTCTCCAACACTTGTTGTTTACTGTTTTGTTAATTTTAGCCATTTTAACTGGCATAAGGTGGTATCTCAATGTGGTTTTGATTTAAATCTCCCTGGGAAAATGAACTTTTGGGACTTCATCAAGGTCAAAAGCTTCTGTCCAGCAAAGGAAACAGTCAGCAAAACAAAGAGGCAACCCACGGAATGGGAGAAGATAATCGCAAATGACACTACAGACAAAGGGCTGATATCCAAGATCTATAAAGAACCCCTCAAACTCAACACACAGAAAACAGATAATTACATTAAAAAATGGGCAGAAGACATGAACAGAGACACATTTTGTATTTCAAAAATAAAGTTACCTGATTCCCATCCAGAAGTCTTTATTCACAGTTTCATTACCTTGAAATCAATTTTCACTTCATACATAAAATTTGATACCCTCCTGATGTAAATGTCAAACATACCCTTCTTATTTATATCACAAATGCTATGGGGAGGTTATGCCAAATAATTGTCATTTCCTTTGGTAGAGAAACTATGTTTTATTTTTTATTTTTTATATTCCTAGGACTTAACCCATAGGTATTGCTCAGTACAACTTATAAAGTTGGGGCGCCTGGGTGGCTCAGTGGGTTAAAGCCTCTGCCTTTGGCTCGGGTTGTCATCCCGGGGTCCTGGGATTGAGCCGCACATTGGGCTCCCTGCTCAGTGAAGCCTGCTTCTCCCTCTCTCTCTGCCTGCCTCTCTGCCTACTTGTGATCTGTCAGATAAATAAATAAAAAATCTTAAAAAAAAAAAGTGTGTGGGCACACACTGGGTGGGCTCAGTTGTTAAGCGTCTGCCTTTGGCTTGGGTCTTGATCCCAGGATCCTGGGATTGAGCCTCTGCATGGGGCTCCCTGCTCAGTGGGAAGCCTGCTTCTCCCTCTCCCACTCCCCCTGCTTGTGTTGCCTCTCTCAGTGTGTCTCTCTCTGTGTCAAATAAGTAAATAAAATCTTTTAAAAACAAAAAACAAAGTAAAAGTGTGAATGAACCTATGACCATCCATATTAGCTATGGCATTGCTATGTTAGATACAGATAAATAAAGACATATCCTGGTTTGATAGTTGTTAATGAGTTTTTCTGAGGTTTCTAATAATGTAATGTAATCTTAGGTACTTAAAAAGCAAGAGAGAAAAAAAAAGCAAGAGAAAAATGTATACTGTAGACATTGGGTTTATGAAATTACAAGATTTAAATTGGGTTTTAAGGGACTTAAAAGTCCAGTGGAAAAATATGTATAGAAAAAAATCCATGCCATGTGTCAGAAGAATCACACACACAAGTGCCATTGGGATTGAGCAGAAGGATGGGTATCACGTGCTGTGGTGTACCCTCAGCAAAGCCATGGAGCTTGGTCTGTTCTGTGATGGAAATGTGGGAGTCATGCTCATGACGTTCTGGAACGATATTCTTTCCTAGGAGGAGAATGTATGAAAGGAAGATGCCACATCCACAAGTGCATGATTTGGTAAGAAATAACGAGTCAGGGACTTGAGACAGAATTTATTATGAGATAGCGCTGGAGAGATTGTTACAAAGCTCTTTGTGGGTGACTGATGAGACTTCATTCAGTAAATAACAGAGAAATTGTTAAAGGGTTTCAAGAAATATGACTGTATTTTTTTTTTAATAATAGTTATTCTTTTACCTGGATTCCACAGTATAACTTACAATGGATATTAAACATCCTTTTCCCTGTGGAAACCACAGGGAAATGGCTAAAGCAGAGTCTTTTTTTTTTTTTTCTTTTTTGAAAATTTTATTTATTGGAGAGAGAGCGAGAGAGAGAGTGAGAGAGAGCAGGAGTGGGGTGGCAGAGGGAGAAGCAGGCTCCCAGCTGAGCAGGGATTGTGATGTGGGCCTCAATCCCAAGATCCTGAGATCATGACCTGAGCTAAAGGCAGAAGCTTAACCCACTGAGCCACCCAGGCGCCCCAAAGCATATTACTCTTAACAAAGTGCAGTCTGTTTCTCTGGGTCTTTTCCCTGATGGACATTTCCCATTTATATATACATTCCTCTTTATTCTTAGATGTGTGGTCTTTGAACTCTTCTTTCACAGTACTTTTTCTTATGCAAATAGTAGTTACACCCTTTTGTTTATTTTATCCAGGAAATTTTTTGTTTTTGTTTGTTTGTTTGTTTGTTTGTTTAAAGATCTTGTATCTACCAGGCAGTACTCTTGTTTCTATGCATAGGGTATATCAGGGCTTGCCAAACCCTTTCCAGGGTCAGATATTCCATATTGTTGCTTTGTGGGACGGGGAGTTTCTGTTGCAAGTATGCCGTTCTGTCATTGTAGCGTGAAGGCAACCGTAAGCAATGTAGAACCAAATGAGTGTGGCCAGGTTCGAGTAAAGCTGCATTTACCAAAATGGGTGGCAGGCTGCGCCTTGGCTCGTGGGTCATAATTTGCCACCCGTGCTCTAGAGAACCAAATAAAAATGCCCGTCATCATGGTGTTTCTATTCTAGTATTTTTTCATATCTAAAATCCCTTCTTCTCTGTTTCCTATTCATAATATTTGTCAGGGGGGAGGTGCTGTGGTGGCCAAGAGTCTGGAGTTTCATTGTCATTTACTGGTTGATGAAAAGTCTCTCTGTTTTAACTGTATATTATTTCCCACCAACATTTCCCCCTAAATATCAGGAATTCCCAAAAGAAGGCAAATTAAAAAACCAAACTCATTCGACATCCTCCCATTAGTAGTAAGTAGTCACAGAACTCTTCTTCCTATATCTGATTGTCAATCTTGAGAATTAAGGAAAAATCCTAAGTTTTTAATTGGGAAAGCAGCCCTTGGTACCAAAGGGAGGGTCTGAGGGTGTGTGTGTATGTGTGTGTGTGTGTGTCTAGCTTTCTGCTAACGGTTCATGCTGGCTCTGCCTTATTAATCCCATCTAAGCTCACTTTATATAGATGAAGATATTTATCTTCAGTTTCCTATTTAGAGTATCAAGTGAAGAGTCAGCACTACACTTTGAATTGCTGTAGTAAAGTTTCTTTTCATGACTTCTTCCCCTTGACTTTTTGCTTTATAATAACAGTGAAAACAAAAAGTTCATTTTCTTTCCAGAAGTTCTTGTTAGGAATTGTGTTACATTTCTGTCAGTCATTGACTAACTTGGCCACATGTCATCTTCATGTTCTTGGCAGAGGGGTTGTTCAGAACAGTTCAAGTTTTAAGACCAGAAATCCCTGAGATGGAACCCAGCTCTGTCTTTTGATGAAGTGTAGCCTGAACAACTTAGCTTCCCTTAGTCTCAGTCTTCCCATCTAAGGGATGGATACTCCTATGACTTCATGTGGCTTAAATAGGAAAATATAAGTGGTTGTAAATTACAGCATTTAGCGAAGTATTTGGCAGTGACAGCTAATAAGAATGATGTTTAAGGGGTGCCTGGGTGGCTCAGTGGGATATGCCTCTGCCTTTGGCTCAGGTCATGGTCCCAGGTCCTGGGATCAAGCCCCGCATCGGGCTCTCTGCTCAGCAGGGAGCCTGCTTCCCCCTCTCTCTCTGCCTGCCTCTCTGCCTACTTGTGATCTCTGTCTGTCAAATAAATAAATAAAATCTTAAAGAAAAGAAACGATGTTTCATCTTCTGTCATTTATCTTCCTGTAACGTGCCATATAATTCCCTCCGTGTTGCTTGTTGTTCTGGTTGTTAGGTAGGTGCTGATGAGTCTACATAATAGTGGAAAATGATGTTTTTTTTTTCTTCTGTTTTGAATCCAAGATAAGAATTTAGGGCTATCATAAATTCAAGATTCACAAAAACAGCTGACCCTCGGACAACATGGGTTTGAATTTTGTGGGTCTGCTTGTAAATGGATTTTTCTCCTGGTACAGTACTGTAAATGTTTTTTTTTTTGTCTTTCTTATGATTTTCTTGTTAACATTCTCTTTTCTTTAGCTTACTTTAAGAATACAGTATACAGGGGCACCTGGGTGGCCCAGTTTGTTAAATAGCTGCCTTCAGCTCAGGTCCTGATCCCAGGCCCTGGGATGGAGCCCTGCATTGGGCCCTCCTTGCTTGGCAGGGAGTCTGCTTCTCTCCTGCTCCCCCCTACTTGTGCTCTCTGTCTCTGTCTACATCAAATAAATAAAATATTTTTAAAAATACAGTATACAGTGCATAATATACAAAATATGTGTTAATTGACTTATGTTATCAGCAGCAGTAGGCTATTAGTAGTTAAGTTTTTGTAAAGTCAAAAAGTTATATGCAGATTTTTTACTACACTGTGGTCAGCACCCCTAACTCTGTGTTGTTCAAGGGTCAACTGTATACACTACTTTAGTCTGTTGAATGTATGTGTTAATGAAGAATTATAGCCAGTTGGAATTTGATAGAACTAGTTCATTTCAGATCATTGTAGAGTTTCGAAATTGATTATCACTTTTCAAAGAATGAATATGCTCTTTGAGTGTTCTGTTTTAATTTACTTCTGAGAAAACACAATTTAACTTTATCAGCTGAATAACCTTTTGTCTGAAAGTTTTCAATTGTGCATTCTTAGCTGAAGACTTGTTTTAATAACGGACTACAATAAATACATAGGCTTTAGACAGAAAAAGGTAGCTTACATTTAGATAAATCTTGCCTCTTTAAATGTAGAAGTACGATGCCTGTCATTTCTGCCCTAAGCTGCAGGATTTCTCTATTTTTATTTACTTTTGTGTTGTTCTTCTTCTTCATCTTATCTATTAAAGATTTCAAAAACTTAAGAATTTTTTTTTTAAACTTGGACCTTCTTTGAACTTTCTTCTGTTTGTGTCTGCTCTGATGGCGGCCGTGGTTCTCAGGGATCAAATGTAGGTAATTGTGGGCCCCCGGTTAGTGTTCAGCGAGGCGAGAGGGTCTTGCTCTCATGATCCCGTCCTTCCCACTCTTACTCTGCCTTCATGACAGTGGTGGTGTTTATACTGTGTCAGCTTTTATTAAGATGAATTATGATCATTTCCATACAGCTGGGTGGCAGTTGTGGGAGTTTACATTATCAAAGCAAAACTCAGACTTGCTTAGCCAATTTAGATGTCAATAAAACATTTGTTACTTATTTTCAGTTTTATCATTGGTTGTAATTTATACTTAGAATTGAAAATGTTAACATGTATGACTGAGTTTGTTTTAATTAAGTGTATAATTAGGCTAATGAACCTTGTATAAATGTAGTGGTGCAATCCTTAATATAATCTAAGCAGTTAAATTTCTAATTACACATCCAAAATCATGTACAAAGATGCAGCATTTCAGTGGCTTGCTTTCTGTGACTGTATTCTTCTTCTTGGTCCTCCTCCCCCACTTTTGGTGAGAAACATTACTCAAAAGCCCCGAGAAAGGGTTTAAAGAAATATGTGTAGATTTGCATATTTTTATTGTAAGAAAATTATTCAGAAATGAGAATTGTACATAGTGGATGTAGTATTTTTTCCCAAAATTTTGAAAAAAATACAGGAAACAATAGAAATGGCTTAGGCTTGGGAATGTTTCCGACATAGCAGAAAAAAAAAATCTGCGTGCTCTAACATCACGTGTGCCGAGAAGTTTACATTAGATTCACACAGAAGGTGAAGGAGGTTCTTTTTCTATACCCCCAGCCCTCCAGACATACCTTCATAAATCTGACCCTCCACATTTCTCCTGTGTCTGTCAGCAGCACTGCTCACTCCCTGGAGTTCTGCTCCTGGACTGTTCCCCTCACAGAGCTCACCCCACTGCCTCTTTCCCCTCTTCCTCTTCATAGCTTTTGCAAAGTGACTTCTAGTTGTTACGGAGAATCATTGTCCCTGGTAAGGAATTCTGGTACCTACTGCCTAGAAGAAAAACTAGTCTCTATCCTAACACATGGATAAGCCAGAATGTTTGGGACTTCATTATTTTCAGTTATGTCTCTAATAAGTGTTAAAGACATAATAAATATGTCTTTAATAAAGTGTTCTAGGGACCACAACACCATAGGCATTCAGTTCTTTATTATTCCAGAACAAATACTAGTTGTGGGTTGAATTTGCAAAATATATACCTAAAATTTATTTTTAATTATACTGTTTACAATGGTTTTAAATTGAACGTGGGAGGTATGGAAATCTATCTGCTTGCACTCACGTTTTTCAGGAAGATGAAAGTGTTATAACTAACCGTTGATTTCCCGTCAGAGGGTACTTTTCATTCTCAGTCTCCCTGTTATGTTATCAGTTCAATTTTCTTGTGAAGTTTTTTTTGATAGTTCATTCCCATTCCTTTTGTAATCATTTTCACCTAGTGAAGCAAATGAGATAATTTTGCAGATTGTACCACTTTACTTTTAAATTAATCCATTCTTTTTGAGAGAATGATTCTAATGGTGTGGTCAAGTACTTAGAAATCAGCAGGCTACTAACTTCTCCTTAATTCAGTCTGTTCCGTTGATTCCCTGATCACTTGCTGTGTTACTCAGGGTGAAATTCTTCCTCCTTGCCCCCCGCCCCTCAATCAGTTCTCTAGTCCCTGGCACTGAGAAAAAGAACTCCAAAATTTTTGCATCTATTTTAACAACTTTGGATTCTAAAAGCCTCATTTAGTAAACTTCTGTTTATGTTCCATGTAAACATAATGGTGTATTTATTTATGATTCGTACATTTTTCACTGTGTATTGGGACTACTGATGAATTAAGCTGTATGTGAGGGACTTATTCAGAAAGACAAGCCATTGAATAAATGAAGCATGCCATGCTTTTTTACTTTGGATTATTATTCTAGAATGATTCCAAGGGGGGGGTAGATTATAAAAGAAAAATGGTTATCTAGATGAATATAAATCCATAGACCTATTCATCTGAAAAATATTGATGCCACTTACAGATTTAAATTGCACATTTTCAGGTTGTGTTATTTTAAACTGTGATAAATACTGAAAGGATCTATCTGGGGTAAATTTGTAAATTTAAACAAATTTTCGGTACTAGTTAAGTGAGTTATTTTCATTAAACATAGTCTGTCTCTGTCTCTTATCTCTTTGTCTCCATATGCATGTGTGTGTGTGTGTGTGTGTGTGTGTGTGTGTATATATATATATATATATAGACATACATATATGTCTCTCTAAAAGTATTCTGTGGGCTATTTTAGAATACATAAAATATTTCAGAATACATAAAATCGTAATCATTATTCATCACTTTAAGATTGCAGGGATAAGATTATAACGTTACTGAGAAACTGCTCATGATTTCATCAGTTTAAAACTAGTTACTTAACTGGAGCGATTCTTAGTAAGGCCTGCTTTTGCTGCCCACGGAATGCATGCACTCTGAAACAGTACTCTCGATCCGACGAGGTAGCTTTTAGCCACAGGTGTGGCACCACCTGTCTGCTTGTGCTGTGGGTGGCCAGGTCATCATTTCCTCGAACATGGTCCTTCTATGCGGTCGCTTCGATGGTGAAGTGGCCAGATACCTTCTGTTTCCCATACTGTCAATAACTATGATTTAATTTGCCTTCTCAGATTATTTTTTCTCATTCGGCAGAATCCTAGATGTTTCTTAATAATTCGATTCCTCTCACGGGACACTTAATCCATGACACGTAGAAACATACTTACACAATAGGGACGTGTAGAGAGAAGGTCGTGGGCACGATCACATTTTACCAGTAACTTAATTATGGGTGGTGTATTGTGTGGGATCGCTTTCTTTCACGTAGGACTCTGACAGTGAAATTGCTCACGCAGCTGTGTCAGTGTACTTTGTTCTTACCTTTGAGCTGAGAGGATTTTTATGTTTGTTTAATTCCAATACATGGTAGTGGGTAACCAAAAATCACCTATGTAATAATGTTTTTATCAGTCACTAAGATGTATAGACTCTACAATACTATATACTGTATATATGTGTGTGTGTGTGTGTGTGTGTGTGTGTGTGTGTGTGTATATAGGTATTGATTCTCAAATGGTATCATTACAAAAGGTGACTTAAGTATTATCTCCTCCACTTACTTTTGCACGTTGGTGGACTTGACCTTAGTAAAATGTGTTGTCCTATACTTAATACTAAAAATTAAAATGAAGTTAAAGAATGACTCTCTTCATGAAAGAAACACATTTAAGTTTGCAGGAATAACAAGTGAAAAAGGACCCTCGCTCTCAAGTCCGTTTGTTTCAGTCCAATCATGTATTTGGTATAATTAATATCTGTCTGAAAAAAAGGATCTGGATCTAAATTTCCTTTTGCTTGTATTCTGTTTTGCAAAAGCTTGTTAGAAACACGAGATTTGTTTGCCTCAGCTAAAGTAACTCAGTGTTGGTCTGTCGAGACCTTGCTACTAGTTATGGGCTTGAGTGTGCCTTGGCGAATCCCATCTTTATCTTCCAGGAGCTTACAGTGCACGAGTAGAGAGAAGGTGTGTATATACGTAACAGTTATGGAGGAGTGAGATGAATGACCACAGAACAAATAGCAATTGCTGTAAACATCTAAAAGAGGAAGCTATTTGGTTTTTTTTGTTTGTTTGTTTTTTTACCGGAAAGCCTATATAGGACACGGCAAAGTGTATTCTGTTGGAAGATGTATATCCATATCTGGGCTAAATAGGAAATATCTTCAACTTTAATTTTGACAGGATTCTAAATTTGAGTATCTATATGAATGTTACCTCTAAATATTAGGATTATGAAAGAAAAATCTAAGCTTTGGACAGGCCCAAAATAGGTTCATAACAATTTTTAACAGGATCATCATGTCGAATTTATGTTAGCTGTTAAGTTAGTCACAGCGCCAGAACTAGGTAAAGATTCCTGTGGTCCCATAATGTTTGCTGCTTGTCCCAGGGTATCTAGAATGTTCTTTCTCTCAGGCAAGACCTTAGTATTCTATACCAGGTGCATGGATAATTTTTGCTTTTTTACTCTCCTTATTGGTCTCTAGAAGTTCATTGAGGCTTTTCTTTCGACCTTCATTTGGAGCACACATTGACAGGATTCGAACCATTGACATTTGAACCTGTCCCTGGCTGTCTCCTATTTGTCTTCAAATGGGAATAATGGCAACAATTTTTTTACTTTTGGGAAACCTAACAAGTTTTGAAATTCAGAATATTAGGCACCATCAAATGCAGATGCCCAGATTGGAAACTGTGCTGTTTTTCTTCACCTGCGTACAGTGCGCTGAGGTTAACCTTTCCTGGTTACCTGCGCTCTCACGGGGAGATGGGGTTGCCGTCAGCTGCGTCCCAGCTGGCTTAGAACAGAAAACTGCCAGAGCTGTCCACAACCACACGTTCAGCTCTGCTGCACACTGAGATGTCCACTGAACCATTGGACGAGCTCTGTCCGAAGCGGTTCGAAGCAGAGAGAGGAGGACACGGTTTGTTTCGGAAACAGAATCCTGACCCCCAGAAACAATTTCTTTCATTTATTGAGGGGCTCCATTGCTGCAGTTCATTTATACTGTTGTGCTTTTGGTGTTGGTGTGATTTTCAAATGTATTAATAACGGCTTAATGTGCTCCGTTGTCAGGAAGTCTTTGTAAATATAATACCAGCATTAAAACAGGAGGGCATTGTGCATGGTGGAAATACTACATGTGTAATGATTTGCATTCTTAATGTTCCAGAACCCTGGGGTTGTTAGTAAAGCGATTGGAGAAAGGTGGTAAAGCTGAACAAGAAAAACTCTTTCATGAGAACGATTGCATTGTCAGGATTAATGATGGTGACCTTCGAAACAGAAGATTTGAACAGTAAGTGCGTGTCGGCTGCACCGCTCTCTCACGCTTTCGGTGTGAGAGAGTGCGGTCCGCTGAAATGCCCCAAACAAGATGTCTGCGTCTCTGTCTTTATACCGAGAGGAGTATTTTCTGTTATTACCTGGCTTTTAAAAATTTAATCAAACTCCAGGTAATTACTACCATTACACCATATTTCAAAATGCCCTCCGACTGACAGAGCGCTTCTTAAAATATTACGGGCCCAATTTAGACTTCACAGTTTTGCTACTTCCTCACCTCTTGGAAAATTTGCCAGCATGCTAGGTTTTATTATACTTTACCTCACATTTCCAACTTTGTTGCACATAATGAGTCCCCATATGAATAAGCAGGGAAAGCTCCTTTGAACCGTAGTGTGGTCTACTCAAATTTTCTTTGTCCTGATTCAAGTCCTTATGCAGTTGGAAAGATGAAAGTTGTCCGGTGCCTATCAAACAAGACAAGAATGAGCAGAAATCAAAAGGACTTCGTGTAGGATCTGAGTAGGGAACCCGTGCAAGGTGGAGCTGGTTCTCAGGCTGCTCCTGGAAATGCATTGGGACCAAAACTCTTCACATTATGAGTCACTGAGGCCACCCTGGTGTTGTTGAGAATTTTGCGTATGCAGACCTGCACTCCTGTTGCTGATGATGGATAGCTGATTTCTCTAGTTTTCTAAGTATATGTATTTCTTCAAAAACTCAAGTGGTCCCGTGTAATAAAATGTAGTTAATTCTTAAATGTATTGAATGATGATGTGGAGAGAAGACTGTATTTAATTTCTCTTCCTGTTGCAATTATAGTACCTCTGTTGTACTTAAAACTACTACTTAATATTTTGTGATTGAGAGCACAATATCTTATCTGTAGTTACAGGTAATTTTGTCATTTTTATTAAGAGAACGAGAAATTTATATTTGGAGAAACAGCGATGCTTCTGTCAGAGCTCACAAACTTGATTGATAAATGGGATATTAGAATTTTGTTTTTCAGTTTCAACAAAGTCTGTCAGTTCTTGTTGCTTAATTAGTATACGTAATTAAGCTCATAATATCTTCTAGCCTGCCAGTCTCAGTTTGCTAATTTTCCATTCTTTCTCAAACCCAGAGCACAACATATGTTTCGCCAAGCCATGTGTACACCCATCATTTGGTTCCATGTGGTTCCTGCAGCAAATAAAGAGCAGTACGAACAACTATCCCAAAGTGAGAAGAACAATTACTATTCAAGCCGCTTCAGTCCGGACAGCCAGTATATTGATAACAGGAGCATGAATAGTGCAGGACTTTCGGCCCTGCAGAGAGCTCCCAGACTGAACCCCCCGCCTGAGCCCATAGACTCTCACCCCCGACTTCTACCTCAGAGTACGCACCCGTCCGGAAAACCGCCGTCAGCTCCGGCCCCAGCACCGCAAAATGTATTTAGTACAAATGTAAGCAGTGGTTATAACACCAAAAAAATAGGCAAGAGGCTTAATATCCAGCTGAAGAAAGGTATGACCCACCTTGTTTTGTTTTATGGAATTTTTAATTTTATTTTATTATTTTAAAGATTTTTAGTTATTTGAGAGAAAAAGAGCATAGAAGGGAAGAGAAAGAGGGAGAACCATACTCCCTGCTGAGCAGGGAGTCCAGTGTGGGAACTCAGTCCCAGGACCCTGGGATCATGACCTGAGCTGAAGGCAGACACTTAACCAATTAAGCCACCCAGGTGTCCCTATGGAATTTATTTTAAAAATCAAATCAGCTATCCCGTTATTACGGGAAAGAATTGATATAATGACTTAAAGTATTTAAAATTGCAGGTTTTATGCTTTTCAGATTCATTTTGCTATATGAGAATTAAAGTATGAAATTCAGAGTAAATAAGGCTTTAAAAATAAGTTTCTGTGAAGAAGGTAGCAGTTAGTACTGTGGTAAAAATTTTTGGTAAAGGAGGAAATTGGTTTCAGGATATACTGTTAAACCCAAAACAAGAGCGAGGACTTGACTGTTTTGATCACACCACTTGAGGTCCAGACATAGCTCTCAAAGAGGACATTAGCGCTCCTCCATTTTAACCCCATCATTTTGGTAAGGGCAAGTGATGGATTGATTTGAAGCTGTCAGTGGTTCATGGTAGAAAGTAATTTCACCCAGCAGGTGGCTCCTTGTCTGTTACTTCCCCAGAATATTACACTGCTTTCCTTCCTTAAGATGACAAGGGAAATTCTAATGGACCTTGCTAAATCTTTACTATGTATACCTAATATCAATTTATTTATTTAAGTATCCTTTCCATAGACTGTGTACCAGAAGCATGCTTTTCCATCTTGTTCTTGACAGCTCAAAGCAGACTGCTTGGCTTGATTTTCTGATTTCCAGACACCGTCCCCTCCAGGCACTGGGTTACACTTTTGCTGTTAATCATCCATTTTAGCTGGGATTCTGATACATATTTTTAAATCGTCTCTTTCAAAATGGTGTCATAAAGAATATTTCTCTTTTTATGAGCTCAGCCAACTCCTACAGTTAGGTGAAAATGCATCCAAGAGAGGTTGAGTGATTTCCTCAAGTCGCGTGGCGTTGGCAGCAGATTCTTACGAGAACATTTTCCATATCCTGACATTTAGACCATTCTTTCCATTTGGAGTAGGGTTTACAAGGTTGTAAACTCTGAGATTCCTATTTCCTTTCTAATCATATTCTTTCATTGAACTTTACATGAACCACAAACTCCTTATTTCTGGTTACTGACTTTTAAGCTCCAAATACTTGGTTGACATGATCAGGCATTGACAGCTTTACTCCGTTTTTGAAACCTCTTACAAATGCAGAGTTATGTCAGCATAAACCCCTTTTAGCTTTGTTAATTCCTAAATGAGATAAGTATCAGATCCTATCTTCTTCTTTCCCTAATCAAATGACAGGCCCTTGTTTTTAAGCAAAAACACGGTAAGAACCACAAATGGAATTGTATGAAAAATTGAAATTCTGCTTGAGATCTCTCAACGGAGGAAAAATATTTTACTTGGCCATTGTCATAAAGATAGTAGTTCATAAATATCTTTGCCATTTTACACTAACAAGCATATTTATTTAGTTAATTACAGTTTTTTACACAATTATATTTTAACAACTTAGGATACTATATGAACTTTTAAATGAAGTGAAATTTGACTTGCCGTTAAAAGAGGCATTCTTTTAAATGCAGAAATTAACAGTTTATTTTAATAGCATTTTAAAAGATAGGTTACACTGACATAGCTAATTGAGAAAGACTGTGCTCAATCATCAGGATAGAAAAGTGGAAACTGGTTTTCTTTTAAACATTTTTTCTGACTTTTGAGTATCCTCATAGCTCTATTTTGATTTTAATTTACTATGAGAATGTGTGACGAAAGGCAGAAACCAACCGTGCATTCTCTCAATACTTACAAATACTTTATATGAAAAATAAGTTTATGATACATAAGAGTGAAGAATGCTGATTCTCTTTAATTAGTACTGAAGACAGTTATTTTAATAATAATGATTGTATGAGAATTGAACCAGCTTTCATTGTAGCTAACAGATAAGATTTTTACCAGTTACAGTTGTTACATGTAACATTTTTAATGAAGTACATGGAAAAACATAGGGTGTGTCCATGTTGAACTTTAAGCAAAGTTCAGAGTGAGCTGACATGCTTTGAATGACAGTTCTTTCGTAAACTGAGATCAGTTCTATATGCTAAATGGAGAAGACTTCATGATAATGATTCTTAGGCATAGTTTAGGAAGCATAATTTAGGAAACATGACAAAATAGAATAGCCCTACATACTTGCTTTCATAATTATGATTTCTTAATATTTATTGCCATTTTGCCATTCTCAGATACCCTGCTCTTTTGTAGAAATTAGCTTTTTAATAAAGTCAGAAGAGAAGGTCAGTAATCTGTTTCAGTCAGTGCAAAATGTTTTGTTGGCTTTGCTAAATGAAAATTGATATCTATTTATCTTTCTTTTAAAGGTCATTGCCTGAACTTTTAGCTTACAGATTTAGGGGTTATTGCTGATATTTTAATAGTATTGAGGTTCATATAACAATCAGTCTTTGTAGTTCATAAAAATTAATATTGCAAGAGGAGAATAATTTAGAATTCTTTCTTAATAAATGTTATTGCAAGTCATTAGAGTTTCATGAAAGCACAGAGACATATGGAAAACTCCCAGCAGAATAATTAGGAAAATTTCATATAGACAAGATGCCATTCAAGTCTTCAGCACAGAAGACTCAAGAAATTAACAGTCCAGGCATATTAAACTGACTTCAGACTCAAAGTAAATGAATGTTTTGTTTGAACTTGAGAATATATACGATAGGTTTTGCTACAGGTATAATTCTGGGGTGCTTTCTTCATATCAACTTTATACTTCTTTAATCCACATTTTCATCCATAGTTACTTGCCCATATTTATTTACTTGCAGATTTATACTCTTGCTTCTAGTTTTGTACTGAGTGCTGCATCAAATTAATGTATCCTTTCATAGATTTTTTCACCTTTATGTAACCCTCTGTTCTTCCCACATGAGCAAGTATTTGTCCTACTGTCATTTTGACTGAAATGGAACCTAAGATCCTAAAGAGTAATTTTTGAAAAAGCTCTGGTAGAAATTAATCATTATTAGAAGTGTTATAAAAATGCTGTGATTCATTAGAAATTTGTTATAGTCTTGACATTTTTTTCTTGGCTCATTTTGGCTTGTTGTGTGTCAGTTCTAATAACATGTAACTGTTTTCTATACTGCATCGCACTTATGAGTGCCTGTCAAGAAAGCTGCTGAAGAACCTAAAATTGAAATTATGCAGACCAGCACAGTGATCTGTAAATGCCTTATTGATTTTAGTATCTTTAAACATAATATCATGGTCCTTACACTTGGTAGCTACGATATGAGGTGGCGTCTTCCCTGGATAATTTGCCTTTGTTTTTTTATTTTTTATTTTTACAATTTGATTTGTTGGTTGAGAAATATACATGTCAAGATTTAGGTAAATAGAAGAGAACTAGGCAAATATAATATGGTTCATCCTATCAGTAAATTGTTCTAATTATAGTATTGGGAGGTTCAGTTATCTAGAAAAATCTCTCTTTTTTTTTTTTAAAGATTTTATTATTTATTTTAGAAAAATCTCTTTTTTCACTATTTCTTTTCTGTCTTCCTGACCATTTTCTCTTTCCTCGCTCCTTCTCCTACCCTTTAAATCTGGATACCATGATTGCACAATATTAATTGATATTTGAGGTACTATGGGTTTTAACAGAATTTTTTTCCACATGGGGATATTAAATTTATTTCACATCAAACATTTTGACCAATTTAAAAACTTTTGGCAGTCATATTGGTATACTACCTTTCATCTGTCTTGGACTAGATTCCCATTTCTTCTTAAAGAATTTTGGTATATAGCCATTTAAACCTTCCCTGATTTAGTCTGTCTTGGGAGAGCTATTCAGACTTTGAAAGTACTGAAAGCAATGTAAGCCATTGTGAAAATTACAAAATGTCAAGCCAAGGAAGAGAATAACAAAACCTTTCTGTACCATACACCTGTGAAATTCAAGATATCTCATTTTATTTATGTTTTCTGTTGTCGTTCTCTGTGTAGGTACAGAAGGCTTGGGATTCAGCATCACTTCCCGAGATGTAACAATAGGTGGCTCAGCTCCAATTTATGTGAAAAACATCCTCCCAAGAGGGGCTGCCATCCAGGATGGCCGACTCAAGGCAGGAGATAGACTTATAGAGGTGAGTGCCTTCTCTAAGTCGAAAGTTCCATAATTCTTAAGAACTTCCATTTTTAGGGGCCAGTTCTTTTTCCCCTCTTCATAAATATGAAATTAAATTATATATGTTAGAAGTGTGCATCATAAAGCTGTGTATTTCTGCTTTACTTTGACTTGTTTCCATGTTATTTGTTGAGAAATATCTTTTCATTGAGTGTACTCATAAATTTTTAGTTACTCAGACATTCGGTTTATGAGGTAACATAACATTTGTCATTATGTAAGTACAGTGTCTGTTAGGTTCTATTTCTAGATGGCTTCAAATTTATGTCTGGCAATATAGAAATGATATCTACTTTGTAATCAGAACAGAGACAAACGAAGTAAATGAAAACAGTGTGTCTTGATGAGAGGAAATTTTGAAATGGCAGCATGGAGAATGAATTGAGACATAAAAATCAGATGTCAGAAAAAAAAATTTCCTTTCTATACCTCATAAGTTTCGGTTCATTGGTCTTTGAGGCCATCTCAGACATACATAAACATACCTAGACATTTCTGTGTGTGTGATTGCTTATATATGTAGAAGTAAAAGGAAGAAAGATTGAGAAAAATAGATTAGTTGCTTTTCTTAGTGTTTTCTTCGGAAAAAAAGTGTATTTTTAGCAGCAGATACCGCCTTTCCTAATTGTTAACTAGTATTCAAGCACTAATGTTAAACTACGTTTTTGTGGCATTACCCTTTCTTCTTTACTCATAGCTTCATATGTGGTTTCGAATTCCCTAGATCGAGCTCTCCTAAAGATTTCTTGAGAAGTAATGGAGCAGAGGATTGCCTTCCAGATTTTTCTGTGGCTACATATTGGGCCTAGATTTCTTAAATCTTGCTCTTTTCCTTTGTGTCTTGTTCTTGTGATACCATTTTTTAAAGGGGCACTGGTAGAGGCTAACTAGAAGGAAAGATTCGGGTATAAATTATGTCTAGAGTGTTGTTTCCAGAAAGGGCCACTTGTCCTTGGGGCATAAATTGAGTAGTATTGGGCCAAGTTTGCCATTATAGCTTGTTCTATGTAGTAGGAGACTCAGCTGGGACTTGAATGTAGTTGTCTTTGCCTCTGAGTCCAAAACATGTCTGTCCTCCTCTCTCTGGCACCAGCCGCACTTTCTCTTTCCTCCCATAATTGCTTTACTTTCAACACATTACAAAGGCTTTTGTTTTTCTTTTTGAGCAGTGGGAAGAGCCTGAAACCTCTGTTTCTTCAGAGTTAGGCTCTATTTTCTGTAGCTATCTTCTTTATTTGAAACTACATTTTCACACATCTTAAACCTAACTTTCTAGTATCTGTAGTTGCATTGACACAACGTCAACAGTTTTATGGGCAGTTTTTCTGAGCATCTATATATTTGGAAGTGTACTTAAAGTATCAAGTCACTCTTTTTTTTTTTTTTTTTAATCTAGAAATTTTTCCTTTCTTTGAACCTGTTACTACTTACCAGTTTTGTGCAATCACTTAAATAGTAGTACACTGAGCAGTAGAAGATGGTTTTTAGTGGAGAGGGAAAGGTCCCAAAACATATTTTAACTATAGGGTGATTTTGATATCACAATTTAAATAATTATACTTTATTGCCATGGACAAAATGTTATTTTTCTCTAAAGTGAATACTATCAAATAGGTTTTAAAAGAAATTTGCACTCTTATTTTTTTTTAAATATATAGTGCTTTCTGATAATGTTATTATTCCTCCTAAAGGTAAAAGTAATGAGATTCCCCAGAAACTGGTTATTTCAAATCTCTCTCTCTCTCTTTTTTTTGTAGGATTCTCTTAAAAATACTGAAAAATATTGAGGTATTACTACCTCAAAATACTGCTACTCCTCCACAAATAATTATTATTTTGCACTCTTCTTTAATGTGTGTCTTTAGGGATAAAAATTGTCTTTATAAGTTTCAGTAAAATTTCATTGAAAGTTTTACCAAAATACTTTTGGTGTGTTTCTTCTCTAACAGCAACACCTTTTGGTTTGGGTATAAGATAATCTATGATACATAAGGCCATCAAGATATCTCAGTCCAAAGCCATTAAGTTTCGTGTTAACCTAATAATTTAGATATATTTGTTTATTACAGATTATTTGTTAATACTCTGGTGGCTGTGGCTTTTGGCTTACTAATAAGCACTAAAAGATTTCCTGCTTCCTGTCTCATTTCTAGATACCTAGGCTATGTTTCTTTATTAGCTACAACAGCCTGATGGTTGCCAGATCATGGCAGAATTTCCCATGAAATGAGCTGTGCTCTGTAGGAGACATGGTACATTCTAGGATGTGTGTCTTTTCTTCTGTCATGTGTTTGCACAGCATTGCAGCTGAAAACTTTTTATTTGTTTTTAGGTAAATGGAGTAGATTTAGCAGGCAAATCCCAAGAGGAAGTTGTTTCCCTGTTGCGAAGCACCAAGATGGAAGGGACTGTGAGCCTTCTGGTCTTTCGCCAAGAAGATGCCTTCCACCCAAGGGAACTGGTGTGTAAATTTAGAGCAGATGAAAGATTTCTGATGCACATGAGCCAGGGATCTGGACTAGCCACCTGATGGCCAATGTTTATCAATACATTTTCCAAATAGTTTCTATATTTTATATATCTTTCAACCTTAACTTAGCATAAGCATTCTTTTCTTATGTTCGCTCAGTTTTGAAGATAGATATCCATAATACTGAGGGTAGGGGTATTTAAAAATCAAATTGCAAGGATATTTTCTAGGACAGCAAATGTTTATTAGCGAACGCTTTCAGATGGACTGATTGAATACAGAGACGTTGATTATTTCATAACTGTCACTTCAAAGGCTGTTGTTGAAAACTTGCCATCTTCTCCACTACATACGACAAATGTTCGTATTTCAGATTTTCATAGTAATCTAGCTAAGCCAAGTAAAGCTTCTTGCTTACTGTTGTATGAAAAGGAATACCTTAATTAGAGTATTACGATTGAAAGTAAGGAGACCTGAGTGGTAATAAGCCCCATGGCCGTTAATTACTAATATTGACATTATTTGAAATGACATAGATGAAATTAAAAGGCATTTGTTTGTAGTTCATTTTATTTTTTAAATGTGCATCAATATGTCTAAATATAAGAGGTATTTACATAGTATTGGTGTGAATGAAATATGTATACTAAGTTGACATAGTTTGAATGTTTTTCTGCAAGAAGTGCCAGGTTTCATTTATTATGTAAAAACAACATAATTGGAGGAATCGCTTTTATCTTTTGATGTGGTAAGAAAATTGTTTTATTTCCAGTACAAGTGGTATTTTAAATATTTCAAAACAGATTTTAGTTGGGCCATTTTAGAGCGTTTGACATCTCTTTCAGTCCGCTTTTAGCCTTAAGCAACAATTAATTCGTATATACGGGAGTGGCAAGGTTTTAGGGGCACAGTTCCCAGACTTGTCCTAGTGCCCTAAATCTCTTAGGCTAATATTTCAAGGTGGATGTGTCGTGGTTAATAAAATTTTCCTTTTGTTGTGAGCCAGATATGTTTCAGTGTAGGAATACCCCGTCCCCTGGTTGCACAAATTTACTGTCATTTCATGGAATTTCCGATTGTGGTAGGAAAAGCATTGCCGAATGCTTGTGTTTTAAGTAGATTTTGAAAATTATAAAAAAACGTCTTTATTTCTATTTTAAAACCTTGAATGCATTATTTCCCAATTTAAATTCGGTTTTCCCTTTTCCCCCCACTGTTATCCAATTTCGTGCTTCAAATGCCACCTGATCCTAAATCTGGAGATGTCTCTATTAAATTGTAAATGAGCCCTTAAAAAAAAAAATACTAAGCTTTAGATGTGATTTGATGAAGCTTTAATTCTTCCTCAGTATATCTTAGCCTGGGTAATAGTTAGCATCAGCCGATTGCCAGAGCTCCGACACTGCTCGTCAGCAGCCCTTCCCAGACACCGTGCCAGCATCTAGCCAGCTTAAGGTTATTCAGGTTCTTCTTGTCCAATTTTGATCTTCCAGGCTTCTGTTTTCCCCTTCTGCTGCCTAGTTTTTTTCCCTTGGTTATTTAATTTATTGCTTGTGAGCTTTTCATTAAGGAGTGAGCCAGTAGGCCGTCAGTCTATTATTCATGTTGCAGCTGCTTTTTAAGATTTCAAAGACTAAAATTCTGAAAACTTAAAGGGGAGGGGGTGCATTTAAAATGATCTTTGAATCCAATTAACAAAACTCTTTTCCTCTGTTTGGGGTCTCTGTGTTTAAATTCTCTGTCTAAAACAAAATACTGTTACCAGTATGTGCCTCTTTTATAAATCAACCTTTTAAATATCTATGTAATTAAAGCAACTCTATAATATGTGATAAAAATTCACATTTCTGTGTAATATTTTAAAGTATAATGATTGTGCATCAGACTGTGGTTCAGACTTAATATCTAGTGTAGCTATCAAATTATAATATACCTTATAACTTAGATGTAGTTGGGGAATTAAAAAAAAAAAAAAACAAAATTAGAAACAGTGCCATGAATAGAGAGCCTAGTCTGGTGACATTTGTTTTCCTCCAAGTAATAAAGTCATGATATACTGTGAGTGAGCAAGTAAAAATTTACATCAGAAAATTTTCTTAAAACACACACCCATACACACGGAAGATAATATAACCACATCAGTGAAAGTTTGGAAGACGGAGTCATACATCATCCCTAATACAGTCACCCTCTGTATATTTCGTGGGTTTTAAGAACCAACAAAATTTCCTTTAAAGTCAAGCTTTGTGTCCCTGTGTGTTGAAGATGGCTTTGGTCAGTCTGTATTTATATTTTTCTTCAATTCTTCTAGAATGCAGAGCCAAGCCAGATGCAGATTCCAAAAGAAACGGTAAGAGCTTTGTCTTTTGCAGGGTGCAGAGATGTTGGAAAGATAAATGGAACTAACTTCTGACTAATTAAATATGAAGTTACTTGTCCTCCCTTTTCCTGGCTCATAATAGATACTATGTAGGTTCATTAAATTCCAAAGTGGTCTCATCTTAAGCTGACTTATTGCTATTACCACAGATGGAGAATGTTTTGTGATTACTTTTGGATAGACAGGGATGGAAGAGAGGGAGACATTAGAGTAGTTTCCTGTCACCTTCACAGTAAGAGGGAAGTTGGTAAGTGTAGTAGTTTGACATAAATATAAAAGGCTTTATGAGTTGTGAAATGTTATATTTTAAGTGGCTACAAAGGAAAAAAAAAGTAAAAAAGAAAACTTAATTCAGGCACAGAAAAATAGGGAGGCCTGAAAGCACAGTAACAGTGTATCATATGCAGGAAAAATAAAGTGATATGTCAGTAATTAGGCACAACATATTAGTTGTCATAATAACTTATAGTTATTATAAGTATTTTATTATGAGTTATTATAGCACATTCTAATGGAGTAATTTCTCTTAATAAAAGTAACTGCTCACAGCTTCGATTAAAATGCAAACCTAGTTGTGTCCTGTTAAAGAGACAAATTCTAATACAGTCTAGAAATAAAGGAGTAAGTTGAGTTCTAACAGGCAGTGCTAATGTAATAAAAATAAGAATTGCCATGTTAGCGTATCAGTCTCTGAAAAATACGGTTTTAGTGTGGAGGCTCAGCATGGGGTGAAAAGAGAGGGTGTTTTATATTGACATATAATATCCAGTAGAAATTCTAATGGTCTCGATCCTTTATACATCAAACAACAAGGCATAAAAACATATCCCAGACTCTTATAGGTAGTGGGAAAATTTAACAACCATATCTACAGTGGGTGATGCTAGTATGTATTTTTCTAAAAATTGTCATATTAGGTGGACAAAAAATCAGAATATGAAGAATTTGAATAACATAGTTAATAGGTTGGGTTTCTCTTTCCACATTTATGGACAGCTTTGAACCTAATAAATAAAATGTTATTTTAAAATATTCCATAATTATAAACATGGGTGACAAATCAGACCTCAGGAAAATCGGGTAAACAGTCTTGAGAATATTATTATACATTCATAAGTATGGGTTGTAGAAAATTTATGGTCTTAATTTTTGTTCATAAAAAATGTTGGTTAATGATAACTAATCAAAATCAAAATGGTATTTGCTTATGTGTATGGTGGATAGGTTGGAAGGGAAGGGGAAATTAGATCAATTTTTAAAGAATTTAAACTGGGCACAAGTGTGATTCGTAGTATTTTATAGGTCATAATGATAGCAAAATATACTATAAAGCCAAAATACTGAAGGTAGCATATTTTTACGGGAATAGGTGAAGAGAACGCTTGAACACATTAGCAATGATAGACCTGATGTGTATATGCGTGCATATTAAAGGCGGCATTTCCAAATAGTTGTAAAGCATGGTTTATTTCGTGTTTAAAATAATTAGCCATTCAGTTTAAAAAGTTAGATTTCTTTTTCTCACCATACACCAAAATAAATCCCAATTAGTTCTGGAATTAAACCTTAAAAATTATGAAAATATATTAAGAAAAAAGTATGTAAGAAATAAACAAAAATATAAATAAATAAATAATTTTTTTCAAGTGTGAAAAATCTCTGTTAACTTTGGATAGTGAATGCCTGGCCAAGCATGGCAAAACCAAGATGTTCATTAGATAAATAGATTTAGATTTGTCTATAGAAAGTTTTTGTATAGCAATAACCATACTGTGATATAGTGAAAAGATAAATGCTAAATGGGGGAAGTATTCTGCACCTTGGTGAATAACTACACCTTTATTGTTGGGATCTCATCCTATAGTTTTTAGGAAAACAGAATGATTTCCCACATAAAGTACAGTTGACCCTGAATAAGGGTTTGAACTGTGTGGGCCCACTTATATGTGGATTTTTTTTTTTTTTTTAATAGAAACAGTACCTTATTGTAAATGTATTTTTCTCTTTGACTTTCCTCATAACGTTTTCTTTTCTTTAGCTTATTTTAATGTAAGAATACAACAAATAATACATTTAATGTAGAAAACATGTGTTAATCAACTGTTTATGTTATCAATAAGGCTGTTAGTACAGTTTATGGGAAGTCAAAAGTTATATGAGGATTTTCTACTATGTGAGGGGTCAGTGCCCATAATTAGCACCTGTTGAAGTCCAGGACAACATGAGCTGGAAAATCATGCTATAAGCTCTAAAGATAGGCATGTTCTTTCAAAACATTTAGGCTGCCCTGGTGAGGAAATTGATGATTAGCCCTGACCTTTTCAATCACTGAGGGTAAGAAGTGGCATTGGCTTTAAATGCCATATTCCACTGAGAATTCCAAGGTCCATTTCAGCCCACTACCTATACCCAGTAGACTCCTGTGTTCATGAGAAAATTTGTTCAGCAAATGACAATTCAGTCATCTTAACAAAAGAAGAAATATACATATGTATGTGTGTCTGATTTCTGATTACAAATGGAAATTTTTTCTGATGAGAGTTCTGCCAAGCTCAGTCAGAAATCAGTTTGGTTTTTTTCTAAATATTTTCTTTTTTGTCACTTTTTTGTTGTTGTTTTTGTTTACCTGTTTTTAATATGTCCTCTCACATCTGCCTCTGTTTCCGCTCTTCCTCTGTATGTAATAGAATACAGTTTCGGTTGCTAAAGGTTTCATGTTGGGTGCCTGGGTGGCTCAGTCCTTAAGCGTCTGCCTTCGGTTCAGGTCATGATCCCGGGGTGCTGAGATGGAGCCCTCGCTAGGCTCCCTGCTGGGCGGGAAGACTGCTTCTCCCTCTCCCACTCTCCCTGCTTGTGTTCCCTCTCCTGCTGTCTCTCTGTCAAATAAATAAATAAATAAATAAAATCTTAAAAAAAAAATAAATAAAGGGTTCATGTACATTTATAATTTAAAAAAAATGACTTCCTGGGTCTCTGCCTCTCATTGTACCTTTTGAGGGCAAGTCATTAAATTTATTCAAGTCTTGAAATTCTCTGATATTATTTAAACTTTTAGGTAATTGTAAGCACCTTGAGAATAGATATGTCATAAAAGTCAATTAATTTGTTTATTTGGTTGATTATTACAATGACCCATAACTGATTTAGTCTGAGAAATTGAAAACACATCATTAAGATACAGGAATAAGTTCAGTGACTAGTAGACCTCTTGAATTTATTAGATGGAAGCTTCCTGTACATCTTCTAAATATTATCTTAATTAATAAGAGCGGGAGATTGTAGCTAGGGCAAAAGGGTGCCAGAGCACCTAGCTCTTGGGGTCCAAACAGACCAGTTTCAGCTACTTGCTGCTGACAGGATCCGGAGGCAGAGAAACGAGTGGTAGGTAAACAAGAAAAGAATTTATTTCAGTGAGGCCAACACTGGGAAGACAGTGGACTAATAATATCTCAAAGACTGTCTTCAAAGTGCTGAAAATACTTCCAAGTTTATAGAAGAAGGAGAACGTGGAGCAAAGGTTGGTACGCACACATATTGCCACGTGAGCTGGGGAGACTTAGGCCCTGAGTCTTCAACCCAGTCTGTCCCAAAGATCACCCAAATCTTTAAGTCTCGTTATGAGAAAGAATTACAGGACAGACACAACACAGCAGGCCAGAGACAGAAGCAGGAATGTTTGTTCAAGTGAGAGTACACTCTCCAGATGTGAGAAGGCCAGTGAGTGAGCTCATGACCTAGGGGTTGGGTCTCTGTCCTTTATTGACAGTTGTGGAATATTCACTACTTGGGTATGGATTTCTTGTAAGCTGGTTTTGAGCCCTTTCTTCCTTATTTGGGCAGGGGTTTCCAGCCTACTTTGTCAGCCATCTTGGGCCTGTCTGGTTTAACCTAGGTTCTTGTGATTCTGTTCTGGAGTGTTGCCAGGACACGCCTCTGACTTTCTCAATACCTGGTCATGACTTTCTTTTGCTTGGCCTCCGGGCCTCCTGTTAGAACATAACTGACCGCCTCTAGCACATACAGGCAGGCAGTGAATGTCAGGTTGATCATTGTCTTGGACACTTGGGTGACTCGGGGGAGTCCTTATTGCCTGAGAGGGGTAGTTTTAGCTCCCATCAGGGTGTGCTTTGCTGGCAGGGTCTTTGCCTGAGTTAAGAAATAAACTGAAAAGAAGAACTTAATCCATTAGAAAGTACAGATTGAGGTAAAAATGGAAATAGTTGAAGTCTTCTTTCAAGGTTAGAAATTCTGGTTTCAAATTACCCATTCAAAATTGGGCAGATAGTCAAATTATTTAGCACAGGCTCACCACCGCTTGCTCCATGTCCTGAACAAGGTCCTTTGCCTTTGAGAAGTTTATTCCTTTAATATAAGGCATCTTGCGTGGATGTCCTGGTAGGACAAGACAATACATGGGGTACTAGTCAGTGGTGTCCAGAAAAACAGAACTAATAGGATATGTGCGTATACAAGAAGAGATTTAGTATAATAGTTGGGATCGCATGATTGTTGAGGCCACCGAGTCCCCATCTGCGGTGTGGGTCAGCAGGCTGCAGACCCCAGAGAGCCAGTGTAGCAGATAAAGTCTGATATCGGTTACCTGGAGAATCTCCTCTTCCTCAGGGAGGCTTTCTTTCTCTTTATTTGGCCTGTAACTGATTGAATGAGGCCTGCCCACGTTGTGGAGGGCAATCTGTTTATTCAGAGTTCATCAATTTAAATATGAATCTCATTCAAAAACATCCTGTGAGTTGACATATAAAATTAACATCACAGTGAGGTGTAGTGAATTTACCTGCTGGCTATAAGGCCTTGACTTACCAAATTGCCATTTTCTTCCTTGGCTTCAAATAGGCCTAGTGCAAACCTGCTTAGGAGGTCCCCAAAAAAACACTTGAGTAGGATCCATGTCAAAATACAATTTGATGTTGAACATTTTGGGGGGTCATGACATAAAAGTAGGCCTTTAGGAAATAATATGGTTTAGAGATGATAGGAAAGCACAGAGATAAGATAAGCTTAAATGTCATGAATTCAAAATGCATTCCCAAAAGAGTTAGTGGATTCTCCCTATGGGAAATGCAGGGATACATTGGGGAGTCTTTGAGAACCTCCTGGAAGATCAGGAGGTATCTTGATAGGGTAACTTCAGAGGATTTAGTCTTGATTTAGAGATTTAATGAGCTAAGTAATAAGCATTGTCATTAAGAGGTTCATTTAACTAATGGTTATAGGAGATCAAGTAAATGCTACCCTAATGACCCCACGGTAAAATGAGAAAACCGTTGAAGAAATTAAGAGAGCAATCCCATTTGCAGTAGCATCAAAAAGAACAAAATACCTAGGAATAAATTTAACCAGGGAGGGGAAAGATCTGAACACGGAATACCGTAAGGCGTTGGTGAAAGAAGTTGAAGGTGATGCAAATAAATGGAAAGATACTCTGTGCTCATGGGTTTAAAGAATTAATACTGTTAAAATGTCCATACTGCCCAAAGTGATGTACAGATTTTAATGCAGTCCCTATCAAAATTCCAGTGACATTTTTTCAGACATGGAAAAGTAAGACTAAAATTCACAGTGAACTATCAAAGACCCTGACAGCTGAAGCCATACTAAGAAGGAACAACTAAGCTGGAGTCATCACACTTACTGATTTCAAACGATATTACAAAGCTACAGTTATCAAAACAGTATGGCATTGGCGATAAAAACAGACACATAGGTCAATGGAACAGCATAAAGAGACCAGAAATGAACCCATCTACATATGGTCAGTTAATCTGTGACAAAGAACCCAGACTCTACAATGGGGAAAGGATAGTCTTGTTGAGAAAACTTGATAGACACATGCAAAAGAATGAAACTAAACTCATGTTTTATACCATACACACAAATCAACATAAAATGGATAAAGGATTTAAATGGATTTAGAAACCATAAAACTCCAAGGAGAAAACATGCTCCTTGACGTTGGACTTACTGGTGATTTTCTGCATTTGACACCAAAAGCAAAGGTAACAAAAGCAAAAATAAACAATAGCAACTACATCAAATTAAAAAGCTTCTGCACAGCAAAGGAAATCCATAAAATGAAAAGACAACCTAGAGAATGGAAGAACATGTTGGCAAATTATTACATCTGATAAGGGATCAATATCCAAAGCACATGAAGAATTCATACAACTCAATAGCTAAAAAATCAACAATCAGATTAGAAAATAGGCAGAAGAACTGAACAGAAGTTTTTCCAGAGAAGACTTACAAATGGCCAGGAGATAACATGAAAAAGTGCTAACTGTCAGTTAATCATCAGGGAAATACAAATCAAAACCATGAGTCCCCTCACAACTGTTAGAGTGACTATCCTCAAGATGACAAGGGATAACAAGTGTTGGGACAAAGTGGGAAAAGGGAACCCTTGTACATTGTTGGTGGGGATGTAAATTGGTGCAGCCACAAGAGATGATAGTATGAAGGTTCCTCATAAAAATAGAGCTACCATGTGATCTATCAATCCCACTTTTGAGTATATATATCCAAAGAATTGAAATCAGGATCTCAAAGAGATACCTGTACTCCCCTATTCATTGCAGCATAGCAAGTAACCTAAATGTTCATCTGTAGATTAATAGATAAAGAAGATGTGATGTCTATATACAATGGAATGTCATTCAGTCACAAGAGGGAAGAACATCCTGCCATTTGTAACAAAATAGGTGAAACTTGAGGGCATTCTGCTCCAGAGAGATACTGTCTAGTATCACTTACATGTGGAATCTAAAAAAGCCAAACTCGTAGAAACAGACTAGAATGGTGTTTACCAGGGTGTGGGGGATGGAAGGAAAGAGGAGATGTTGGTTAAAGAGGATAAGCTTCCATTTATAAGATTAATAAGGTCTGGGGATCTAGTGTATAGAATAGTGATTATAATTAATACCGTAGTATATACTTGAAAGTTGCTAAGAGAGTAGACCTTAACTGTTCTTACCACGGAAAGAATATATAATTATGGGATGTGATGGAGGTATTACTGTGGTGGTAATCGTTTTTCAATCTATTAGTGTATCAAGTCAACCCATTGCACATCTTAGACTTATACAATGCTTTGTAGTAATTATATCTCAAAAAAGCTGGAAAAAAACAGACAAAGGAAATAGGGAGTGAATTTGGAGTCATTACATTTTTATCAATGTCTTTGTACAAATTCTTTGGGTTAAATTCATAATGAAACATGTCTATAGGCCCTTTAATGTAAATTAATGTTGATACTGTAGAGAACACACTTTAAAGTGTTTTTTTGAGTTTTTGATGAAGAATTTTACTATGAGACAATAATCATATGTTGACTTTAGTCATTTGATTTTGAGCAGCAAATCTTGCCATTGTCATAAAACATTTTATAAAATCTTGAGCTATTTTTAGTGCTTTATATGCTGACTTATTTTAAGCTATTTTTAGTTTAAATTTAAGTTAATTTAATTAAGTTTCAATTCAGATGATTCAAACTTATTTTCATTTTTTAAAGTTTGTTTGTTTGTTTGTTTATTGTCTCTAAACCCAACATGAGGCTTGAACTTAAAACCCTGACACTAGGAGTTACATGTTTTTCCGACTGAGCTAGCCAAGGTGCCCTGATTCAAACTTAATGTTAATATGATCTTTCTCCAAATTAGGATAGAATAATATTTTCATGATATTATAAAAATAGTAGTGATTTTGTATAGTCAGTCTCTTTGTCAGCTTTAAGGAATTCATTTGAAATTTTTTATTATTACCGTAGTAAGATAAGGCTTTCTTAGTGTTTGGTGTGCTTTTCCTTGAGAAACATATCTTGGTTATTTTTTATTGTCCTCCTTTTGTAGATAGTGATAAAATTGATACTTTAAAAAATTTATTGTATGATTTTTTTTTTTTTTTTGCTACTGAACTCTTAGGTTATTTTTTATGTTGGTAGAAATAACCTGTTTTAAAATGAAAACTGTTTTAGATATAGCAGAACTATTCTGGATTAGTTACTATGTACCATTTTTTTTTCCCTGAAATGTCAGACCTTTAAAAAAGTTTAAAAAACAGTACAGAAGACTCCAGTATGCCCTTCACCACACTCCCCGATTGTTAATATTTTACCACATTTGATACCTAATTATCTTTCATCCTCCACTCCCTCTCTACTTTTTTCTTCTTTCCTTCCCACTATATGTATTTTTTTCTGAATTGAGAATAAATTGCTGATGTAACTCCCTTTATCTGTAAATATTTCAGTGTATCCATCTTAAGAACAAGGACCTTCCCTTATGCAACCACAGTATAGTTGCCAAAGATAATGAAATTAACATTGACTTGAAAATGAAAGAATGGATACATAAGAATCAAATCCTGGTTTGGTTTCCAATTCAGGACCATGTGAGGGATTTAGTTGTCATGTTTCTTCAGTCTAATGTAATCTGGAACATTTCCTCAGTTTATTTTTCATTTTTGAAGAGCAGGTTACTATGAGAATGTGCCTCAATTTCGGTTTGTGTGGTATTTTTTTAATTTGATAAGGATTTTTCTAACAACATTACAGATTATTAACTGTATAAAACATTATCAGTTTTTATATTATCAAGCCAATAAATTCTTTAAATTTTACTTATTTTACATCTACTACTTGACTTAGCATAGAGCACAATAAAGCCAGATGTGATATTTTGACTTTGCTAATAAGAATAATTAACCTTAACATATCAGCATAGATAATGTATATAAACATTCATCTCACACATGGGATAAATTAAAATATATAACTTAAAGAAACTTTGGAAGATCATTCTTCTGTGCAAGAAATAAAGTAAAACCAAGATAACTTATCTATTTAAAAAATCCTCCTCATAACTAAAAACATGAATGGTTGTTCCTATTTGTGATAACTGCATATTACTGACTCTCTTTGTGTTGAATGAATGTAATCTCCCTTCAACTTCTGTAAACCTTTTGTTAGCTTGAGAATATGATGTCCTGTCACCATGGCGTAATGGTTTTGTAAGAACTCTGATATCCCTTCTGAGTACCAGCCCCTGCCCAGCATTTATAACCATCCTCCTAGTCCTTCTTTCCTACACTGGAGTTTGGAAGAGGAAAAAAAATTAAAGAAGTGGCATGCAATAGGATTTTTGTGTTACAAAGCAGTAGTGTATAATGGATGTTACAAAAATCAGTCAAGTATAGAAGAAAAAATCATCTGTGATTATGTGACTTCAATGCCACCATTTTGATGTGTATTTTTTATGATTTTCTTCTTTACCTATGCAGCTAATATATATAAATATATATATAAATTATAAATATAAGTATAATATAATTATAAATTATATATATAATTTTTATATATCATATATATGTGTGTGTGCATATATATATACACATATATATATATAGTGTAACAGGCACATATCATGTAGCTAATAAATGTCATGTCTGAAGCAGAAGGACAGATTGATATGTCCCTTCCTCCTAAAACTATTACTGATACGAAAAGGCAGACATTAAACAACGTATTAAAATAGGATTTCAAGGCTTATGATGGGTGACGTATTGGAAGTTAAAAGAGCTTACAGGATAAAACCCAATTTCTTAGTCATAAATGTTTTTCTGTTCCACCAAATGGGATACTGTTTTAAGACATTTTAATAGCTGAATACTACGACATTATCTACCTAATATCATTCAAGTAGGTTTTTCTTATTTTTTAGCTGTCATATTAAAGCAGTGAACGTCCTAACATTCATTCTTGATCATGGTGTTTTAGGACATATTACTAAAGTACTGCTATTTTTTGGGTTAAAAATGTGAGGGCTCTTATTAAGTGTTGTCAAATTGACTTCAATAAGTGTTGTATCTTTCTATATTTCACCAGCAGTGCAGGGAAGTACCCATTTCACCATCCTTTCTGCATTCTTGGATAGCATTACTTAAAGCAGTTTTCTTCAGTAGTTTGATAACTTTTGTTGATTGCATGCTTTTGTTGCAAGTAGCTTGTTTTACCTAATTTTTGGTTCATTCATCTTTCTTTAATGAATTGCTCATTCATCTCTCTTTCATATTTGTTGTGGGAGTGTTCATCTTTTTGTTATTAATTTATCACGTTTGTGCAATAATGAAATTAACTCAGTGGAAAAGGGAGCGAGCGAGAGAGTCAGTAAATTAGAGCGGAGCAGGGAGCAGCAGAAACTTTGCCATTATTTCTCTGCTCATACTCACAACAGTTCTGACACCAAATGTGTGAATTTTCTAGACCATGTACTTTTTTTATACTGTGGAGTTAGTGTAGACCCCTCAGGTTATGGGCTTGGTCCCACAAGACTGCCCCCCACTCAGAGGCCATAAGGAAGTAGTGGGTCCCCAGGCTACTCACAACTTCTATCTAACTTGGCCACGAATCAAAGGTTCCTTTGACTATCTCCTTCATTTTGATAATCTGCTGGAGCAACTCACAGAACCCAGGATCTTGCCAATTTCTTACAAAGGTATTTTATTTTTTTAAATATTTATTTGAGAGAATGAGCAAGTGAGAGAGAGAGAGAGAAAGAGAGTACATGAGCAGCGGGAGAGGGAGAAATACACTCCCCACTGAGCAGGGAGTCTGAAGTGAAGCTTGATCCCAGGACCCTGGGATATGACCTGAGCTGAGGGCAGACAATTAACTAACTGAGCCACCCAGATGCCCCCACAAGGGATATTTTAAAGGGCACAAACAGAAAAACCAGATGAGATATTCAGGGCAAAAATCTGCAAGTTCCCAAGCTCAGGAGCTACTGTCCCTTTGGAGTGGGGATGTGCCCCCATTCTGGTAAATTGATACTTTATCAACCTGGAAACTCTCTGAACCTCATATTTTCACAGTTGTTATTAGAGGCCTCAACATATAGGCATGATCAGTTATTAAGTCTGTTTTCAGCCCCTCTCCCGTCCTTGGAGAATGGGCTTGAGCTGAAGTTTTTAACTTCTAATCATGGCTTATTCTTTCTGGCCAGATCCCATCCAGGAGCCACCAAGGAATCCACCAAATGTGGCCTCATTAGAACAAAAGATGCCCCTAACATCCAGAAAATCCCAAGGGATTTAGGAGCTCTGTGTCAGACACTCTTACTAGGAAATACAGGGGTTTTTTTGCCCTGTGTCAGGAACTGGGACAAAAGACCAATATAAGAGCAGTCATTGAAGGCAAATTTTATATATTTACATTTATTTCCTCTTATTTCACAAATGGCAGAATGTTGGTCGAGTCATTTATTTCTTTGCAGACCCTGAAATCAGCTATTGGACTCACATCTGATATTTTAGGGCCTCCTATGACCTGGATAGATAACCATACCATGTCTTTCCAGTATTTTGTGCACTCATATTAAAATTGTAATATATTGAGGCTCAGAGATGATTCTGCTCAATTTTTTTTTTCCTCTACTTAAGATAACTTTTTTTCCCTCTCGCATTTGGATCGACCCATTTTCCAGATGAAGCAGGCTCAGAGGGACCTATGGGCCCACTGTTTCCCGCAGCTGTTGGGACTGCTGTCTGAGGAAAAAGGACAGGCGTTCTGCTGATGTTGCACACTTGTGCTTACTGTTCTGTCTGCAGAAAGAAGTACGCATCTTTCCTGCTGTTCTGAGGATAGTGGGAAAGCAGATAGCTTTCATACTGCCCATTCTGCAGGTTTCCTGCTTCTAGTATGCCTAACAAAAATGCCAGGGGAGTAGTAGGCACTGTAAAAAAATGCCAGGTTGCATCAATGCAAAAAATCACTTGGCGTGTCCCTACATGTGTGATATGAGCTTGAATGACACGGTCTTGTACAAATGGCTTGAGAGACAAAGGAAGTGCATTTGTTGTGTTTTTGTAGAAAGAATTTGACTCATGGGGCACCTGGGTGGCTCAGTCATTAAGTGTCTGCCTTCGGTTCAGGTCATGATCCCAGGTTCTGGGATTGAGCCCCAGATAGGGCTCCCAACCCAGTAGGAAACCTGTATTCCCTCTCTTACTCCCCCTGCTTGTGTTCCTGCTCTCGCTGTTTCTTTCTCTTTCAAATAAATACATAAAATCTTAAAAAATTTTTTTGACTCAGATAGTTGTAAATTACACAATCTGAATGGAAACCCTCAAGGTGATAGAAAATTAGCTTCTCCTTTGTATCAGAGTGAAGAGATCTCCATACTAGAAGACGCTGTAAAAATTTCTCTATAATGTGGCATTTAAAATGGTTTTTGAAGAGCAAATTTTTAAAAAAGATTTTGCTGCCAGAAAATTAAGTTCTAAAAGCTGGCATTAATTTCAGTCTTATGTCAAGAGCCAAATGGATTAATAATGAAATATCAAAGGAAAGTACAATCTCTCACTTAAATGTTTTTAATGATAATAATGACTTAAGACTTGATAAGAAAGCTGAAAAAGAATATCATTCCCATCCTGCAGTTTTCATAATAAATGAAACTTTCCTGTGGAGAAAATAGTCTCCTTTAAGACAGGTTCAGAGTAGGGCATGTCAGGAAATGATTCCAACTTGATTAAAATTTTTCTTCATATATTCAGTCAGCTCCTTATCTTGATTTTTCAAGTAGAAAAATAAATGAGAATTTTAAGCCTCAGTAAAACATTATGGAAATGTGAAAATCAGTAAACATTAAAAAGCCAAACTGAAGATCTAAATCAGTAAGTGACAATTAAGAACCTTACAGACTTGCGGCAAACAAATGTGCTCAATGATCAGACCTAAATGTGCCCAGCTAAGAACTATCTTTGCTTTTTATACCTTTTTAAAAGCAACTTTTCCAGGAATATAAATACTGATTCTGATTAACAAAGTGTGTTTTACCTTTAATGACTTCTGAATTTGAAATAATTCTGAAGGACACTATGGTGTGTTTTGATACTGTTTTGTATTTCAGACATCAAAATTTACTCATACATTATGTTTTTTATAACATTTTATATTGAGATGGCTGTATTAATTCATGCAGTCATTACTTAGTATTTTTTAGTTGTTTTGAAACAAATGAATAAAAGTTTATAGAATATATATATTAGTATAGCATAGTAAATATGAGCTATACCAATATTTTGATATGAGTATTTGATATTATTTCTCTCTCATACATTGCTTTTATTTTTTTTAATTAATTTATTTATTTTAATAAACATATAATGTATTTTTATCCCCAGGGGTACAGGTCTGTGAATCGCCAGGTTTACACATTTCACAGCATTCATCATAGCACATACCCTCCCCAATGTCCATATCCCCACCACCCTCTCCCATCCCCCCTCCCCCAGCAACCCTGTCTGTTTTTTGAGATTGAGTCTTTCATGGTTTGTCTCCCTCCCAATCCCATCTTCTTTCATTTTTTTCTTTTCCTAACCCCCCCAACCCCCCCACATCACATCTCCACTTCCTCATATCAGGGAGATCATATGATAGTTGTCTTTCTCCAATCGACTTATTTCGCTAAGCATAATACTCTCTAGTTCCATCCACGTCATCGCAAATGGCAAGATTTCATTTCTTTTGATGGCTGCATAGTATTCCATTGTGTATATATACCGCATCTTCTTTATCCATTCATCTGTTGATGGACCTCTACGTTCTTTACATAGTTTGGCTGTTGTGGACATTGCTGCTATAAGCATTCGAGTGCATGTACCCCTTCGGAGCACCACGTTTGTATCTTTAGGATATATACCCAGTAGTGCAATCGCTGGGTCATAAATTGCTTTTATTTGAGGTGTAATTATTCTCTGGGAATATTTTCAATATAAACATCTTTATAATGGGCAGGCTTAGGCTTGATTTTGACTTTGACACTGAAGTATATTTGCTTTGTATAGTAACATAGGAATTGCCATGTATCTTTTCAAGTTGTTCTTATTTTGTATTCTTTATTATATAGTTTTCTTGTTTTTAATATATTAGTGATTTTATTTTATTTTTTGAAACATACCTTGTCCTGATACCTATGAGGTTGTCTTTTGCAAAGATGGCACAAAGAATATCCTACCATAAAACGTTAACAGTGGATATTAGTAAATCAGAAACATCACTTCATGAATCACATTATTAGGGATTTGGAGATTAAAAAAACATATCTTTTACAGTACAAAATAATCTTTTATTGATAAATGTTATACTTCCAAAAATTATTTCATCTCGTCACGCTGTTAAATCCCCAAATTTGTAAAAAACAAAAAAAGTCATTATTTTAATTTTGGTAGTTACTAGAAATATTTAAACATTTGTTGGGACACAGGAAAATTGAAGTCTCCCCACATTGTTGCGTGATGGCCTCCTTTCACATGTGTGATTGAACATTCTTTAAAAGCACACTTTAAAAGATGCATTATAGTCTCGCCTAATTATATGCCTTTAGATATTTAGCCATTTTTCAGTTATAATTTGATAAATCCAGCTTGAGTGATTAGGTAGATGCTGGAGAAATATTCCAAAACTGGAAAAAGCAGAGCAGGAACATGTGGTAGGACTAGATGAGGGGTTGGCTGTGATTTGAAGTTCGTGCCACCTAGCTGTTATGTGGTTGGAAGTACTAACTTTGAAAAAGAAATCTGTCCTTCCCTATTTGGAGATGACCAGGATAGAGTCCTGGTCGTAGGTGGGACTGCTGAAGGGAAGTCTGGAGGCGGGCTGTGTCTCCCCAGTGCCCAGTGTTGTAGTGGCAGAACATGTCCCCTGACTGGGGTTCATCAGGCTCTCCTTTCAGCTTCCCATTCTTCCTCACTGTGTGAAGGGGGCTGGGCAGGAGTTGGGTGTCTTATATGTGTTGCATTCTGAAGCAGTCTTCTCATGCGGTGATGACTACAGTTATGAAATCAAACCTTGTCCTCACCACTAATTAATGAAGCTTGGAGAATATCCCCCAGCTGTCTGAGGCATGCGACAGAGTTGAGGAAAGGTGTCCTCTACTGTTCTTTCTGCCTCATGATGTTGAAGGTTAAAGCTCTCTAGTGACTCTCGGAAAATGAAAACCTGTTTCTACTGGCTTTGTATCATCAGAACTTATTATTAATTGTGAAGAAAATGACATACCATTGCTGAGCATTAAACTCTTAATGACATCAAAAATTCCTAATGACTAAAAGGACAAAGGCGTTATATTTATTTATTTTGATTCCTGCTGTGACTGTTTTTCTCCTGTGGTTTAGGATATATAAACAGACCAAAAAAAAAAAAAACCTCTAGGAGTCCACATGTCTTCAGTCTTCAGCTGTATTTTTCCCTACATTTCTCAGAATCTGGTTTGAGTTTGTTTCAATATTGAAACAAGTGCCACATTAAAAATATTAACAGCTGGTTCCAGGAGTCATCTGGAGGGGGTGCAGATGCACTATTATCGTGGATCTTGTCACGGAACTTTGGTGGAAATACTGTGCCTGTTAAGATTAAACACTGCTCATTAGCAGTCTTTAAAAATAGCTGTGAGAAAGGAACATTGGAATATAATGTGCCGTGCAATTTTGTTTCCTATTAGAAAGCAGAAGATGAGGATATTGTTCTCACACCTGACGGCACCAGGGAATTTCTGACATTTGAAGTTCCACTTAACGATTCAGGATCAGCCGGTCTTGGTGTCAGTGTCAAAGGTAACCGGTCAAAAGAGAACCATGCGGATTTGGGAATCTTCGTCAAGTCCATTATTAATGGAGGAGCAGCGTCTAAAGTAAGCAAATGTTAACTTTACTCAGCTTATGCCCATTAACAAAAATATTTCATTACTACCCTATTCCTGTCTTGGGAACATATACACTCTGTGTGTGTGTGTGTGTGCGCGCGCACACACATGCACACGCGTGTGTAGGGGTACCTGCCTGTGAATTAAACTGGCAAAAAACCAGATACACAGAACATGTTTACAAATTTTATTGACATTAATATTTAAAATTTTCCATGTACAGGGGCTCTACAGAAAAGAAAGAAAAGCTAAAAAAAACCTCAGACACTTAGATACCGTTTTAGCAAAGGGCAATACGTTGTGGAGCAGTAATTGGAGAAAAAAGCAAAAAGGGGGTTTGGGCTTCTCAGAGAGGTCAGGTGTGGGATGGTAAATAGATGGCAGAAGCTGATGGTAGATAAGGTTTCTTGTGCACGGTCTGTTTTGTCGCTGACTTAACTCAATGCCATCCCTGTCCCTGGTGATGACAGTCATTCTCTTCCTGGTTAGGGACAGGCGAGGGGCCATCTTTGTAAGAAGAACTCTCTCTTCAGCCAGCTGGTCGGGGAGCAGAGAGCTCCTCCTGCATCTGTCGGATCTCAGTTGCCTTCAGCTCAAAAGAGTCCTTGTGCCAGGGTGGCGTGCTCTGGAGTGGCACGTTCTGATACCCTGTTGCGCTTACCCTGTAACGCCTTTTGTTTTTCCTCATAATACCCCATCTGTGATCAAGCGAATGGAAATCTCCGTGATTTCTCATTTCGGGGTGGAATCCATAGCTTCAAGTCCCCATTTTTTTGGTCTCGTATTTTGCAAGCCTTAGTCCTTGCAGTTGAAAGAAGATAATCCATGCAGACTTAGCTCAGGTTCTGGGCACAGAGCTGCCCTACGGGAAGGCTCGTCTTTCCGCTCTCCCCTGCGTGTGGGTCACTTAGCCTGTTGGCCAGTGGAGAGCAAGTTTCCTGCCTGTTTGTCAAGGGGGCACTTCTCTGCGATTGTGTTACAGCCTTGAGCTTGTTCTTGTCTTGGGTTGTAAATAACCTCTATGGGTGTCTCTGGAAGCAAGAAAGTAATCACTTTGTGTCCTTTAAATTAGTATGCTATTTTGGTAAACAGATTATGATAATGACTTGATTTACAAATGTATAAATGATTGAAATAGACACAGGCTGCTGTGGCTGTTTAGACATTATTGTGCTCCTGTTCAATTGGGCATAATCCCTTAGGATTAAAGCCTTCTTTCTTTCCCCTTGTTTTTATTTTATTTTATTTTTTTTTAAACTAAAGAGAAAGAAGCTTCTTTCACAACAGACTATTTAATAGCACTTATTTTTACCTGTTTTCTTCCCAGGATGGAAGGCTTCGGGTGAATGATCAACTGATAGCAGTGAATGGGGAATCCCTGTTGGGTAAGACAAACCAAGACGCCATGGAAACCCTCCGAAGGTCTATGTCCACCGAAGGGAACAAGCGAGGAATGATCCAGCTCATTGTGGCGAGGCGAATAAGCAAGTGCAATGAGGTAAAGTGTAGGAAATAAAAAGAAGACCATAGCATTTGAAATTGTAATAAGACTAAGTTTTTGTCCTAATGGACAAAGAATGGCAGGTCCTGGCACTTTCCTTCCAAATATTATAAAGTTATCTTTGCTCTTTTTATTTTCTGACTGTGGACTGCGATTTGTTCTCTTAGGTCTATGATCAAAGTATTCCTAAGTGTGCATGAGTATTTTTATGGCCAACTCAGCAGATAACACTGGAAATCTTAGAAGCACCTTTAGCTGGGTTCTCTTCTTACAAACAGGAACACACTTTTCTGCTGGGAACCAACAGTTTCTCTTCTGTTCAGTAGTGTTGTACCTGGGAGAGAAACGGTGAAACAATGGCTTGTTCATTTGTTTCTCTAAAATGGGATGCCTCTTTCAAGTCCCTGACAGGGAAGAATCTGTTTCTCTTGTGACACTGTCAAAAGTTCAAGTCTCCCCTTCTGTGCCCTGTGTCCCCTTTCTCCTTCACTGTGGGGTGGGGTATTTTCTTCTTGATGGCGTGCTTTGTGAGTGATGACTATTGCATGAGGCTGTGGCGGGTTCTAAATATTTGCAGCAGTGCATCATTAGCAGAGGGTAGGAAGAGTAGCCTCTCCTGAAGGTTGTGATCATCTCTTTTCCCAAGTTTTAAAAAACAGTAAGTGGAAACATACTTTCTGGCACAGTGGGGTATTTGAAAATTTAAAAGGAATTCTAGGGACGCCTGGGTGGCTCAGTTGGTTAAGCGGCTGCCTTCTGCTCAGGTCATGATCCCAGCGTCCTGGGATCGAGTCCCACATCGGGCTCCTTGCTCGGCGGGGAGCCTGCTTCTCCCTCTGCCTCTGCCTGCCACTCTGTCTGCCTGTGCTCTCTCTCTCTCTCTCTCTCTCTCTCTGACAAATAAATAAATAAAATATTTTAAAAAAAATTCCTTCAAAAAAAATTAAAAAATAAAAGGAATTCTATATTGATTTGATAATGTTAGAACTTGAAAAAAAAACAGGTTCATAGATCTATTATAAATTATGTGCCGTCTATGCAAAATAGGTGGGAGCTGAGAATTTAGAGAGCAAAGCTTGTTAAAAATGTAGAGTTTGTTTTTGTTTTTAATCAATGCTCAACTCCCCACATTTTCAAATCAACTACAAGGAAATGACTAGGAAATCATACAAACTGAAAATTATATCTAAATCGTTTAAGTGTTTTTCTTAATTTAAGAATCTATGTTATATATATAAAGCGAGCTGTTCAGATTGTGTTCATCACTCATGCCATCCTGTAGGGCATTCATATTTTGCAGTGAAAGTTGGGTGGTCAATCTACACGTGACCAATTTGGGAAAGGTTATTGATTATTGACTTATTCTTTATTGTTTTTGTTTTTCAAATGGAGAACTTGTTAACAATAATTAATGCATTAATTTCCATAGCAATATGAGAACAGTGTAACCTTAACTAAATATCTCAGAATGGAGAACAGTGGGACATAAAAGAATTCATTTTCATAAGATAAATATAAATGCTGATTCCCTCAGAGTAGGCTACTGGAATGGTTTTCTTGAATAGTAGTTTTTATTCATTGCCAAAAATTATTAACTGACCTTTCTAATATAAGTCCTGTAAAGTGCTAGTTGAAAAATTCTCCAAAGTTCACAAGTACATTGTTCTTTAGTAGGTCTTTCTCTAAAACTGAATAATAACCACATTCGCAGGATGGTATTTGTTTGGCACATGTTTATTGAGCATCTACTATATTCAAGAAATGTGTTGGATCCTTGGGATATGGCAGTGAATAAAAACAGATGGGGCTCCTTCTCTTGCAGAACTTATATTCTACTGGAGAATATGTCATATTCTCAGTCTCTTTAAAAATAAAATTAGTAAACGCCTTCTCAAAGTTTTCTTTCACAGAAAAGCATGGGATGTTCTGTGGGCACTTAAAACATTAAGAAATGTACACTAAAGACAGCATCCTGAATCTAGACATGCTTTCCTGTGATTCAGATGAGTCCCTATTACTCCCTAAACAGTAGCAAAGCAAACCTGTACCAGCCTGAAAATGTTTTGATAAAAGCACTGATTTTATTCCCTGTTGTCCTGTAAAACACATGGAATTGGAATCCCACTGAAATATCTCTGTGTCTCATTTACTTCTTCATATGAATTTATGTGAATGAAATGATTTAAGTAAGGGAACAGCTGCAATAGACAGTAATAGACTTTAATATTCAATATTCCTTATGGTATCATTTTCATACATTGCTGGTTATTACTGTTTCTTAGGAGAATATAAGCTTATAAAACAATTATATAAAAAAAAATCTTATCACGAGTGCTGTGCTTTCTTTGTAGTACTACCGAGAAGCCTTTTGTACTGACAGGGTTTAACTAAAGAATTATATGAAGACAGAAGAGCTCAGTTCATCTTCCCATAAGGCATAAGACATGATTTTGCTGCTGTTGTACTTATATATTACCTTTGGAAAAGCAGCTCCCTGAATTACGAGAGTATGTGTAAATTATGTTACAGTAAATATTGATACAAGCATACGGTGTCTTGTCATGAATGAACCTCAAGCCAAAATAATGTGCTTGGGTTCCCTCCTTCTGGGTCTATTAGTCAGCCAGAGTCTGGCCTTTGACAATATCACAAAACTATATTTTACTAACTCATCTTTAAATCAGGGGTTTGCATATGTAATTTCAAGCTAGAGGAGATGAGAATTTGCAGAAGGAAAATGGTTTGTACTTTGTCACATCTCTCCATGTCCTTTTTTTTTTTATGTAGGAAGTGCTGTATATTATCTTAATTTTTTTTCCCAAAAATTATTTGTCAACTCTCCACAGTAGGTATTGTCACCTTACACAGCATTTCACTCTAGAGCACATTTGAGACATTCTCTGGAAGATGTCTCTCAGCGTCTTGCTTGGCCTTTCAGAAATCTTGGAAGCCAGCCATCTTGAATCTCTTCTTACTTGCTCTCCTCATTTTTCTCCTACTTCACTCTGGCTCTTCTCCTGCCTTTCAGGTTGCTTTATTTCTGCCTGCTCTGTTACTGTGAGTGTGCCTCAGAGCTCTCCCTGGACTGGGGCCTCCACACTGCGCATGCTCCTTGGGAGGTCTTCAGGTACCCCCGATGTTAGGACCAGTCCCACAACCCCGTTTCCAGCCTAGAATTCTGTTCTGGTTCCAGATACTCCCTGGTTTGTCACAAGATGCCTAAGACTTTATTTATGCTTTTCCTTCAAAACCAGTTCCTCACTGAGTTCTTCATCCACCCTGGTCTTGCCCCCTCCGCACAAACCTCCAGTGCCACTCTGCGGTTTAGAAGCTGGAGATGTGGGTTCACTCTTGACATCTCAGATGCCTTTCCTAGTTCGGTAGCCTCTGCCTCCAGAACCTCTCTCTCCTTGAGCCACTTTTCGCCAGCCCTCTGCCGTGGCGCCACCTCAGGCTCCCTTGTCCCACAGGATTCGCTGCTGCACTCCGTCCTCCACACTGCAGGAAGGCAGGTTTTTCCTCAGAACACGTTACTCATGTCACTCCCGGCTGAAATCCCTTCAGGAGGTTTCCATCCTCTCCGGGACGGGCGTCAGTCCCCATCCCGTGGGCCCCTGGGCCATGCAGAAGCTGGCGTCTGTGCCCCCGCAGCCTGTCCCGTGCGCCCGGCGTGAGCTCCTCCGCACTGCTTGCAATTTCTCTGTCGCCTCTGGGTTTGCCCCATGAGCCCACTCTGCTCCTTGCCCTCACAAAGACAGTTTTCAGCTTTTAGTTTCTCTCACCAGAGTATTCCGTAGTCTGAGTACTTACCTTCATCTAGCAGCAGTCATCTTGTCCTGGTTTTTCTTTTTGGTTTTCTTTCGTGGGAACTGTGCATTCTGAGATGGCTGGGACCTTGTCCATCTGCCGTGTTCCTACCTCCCCATCACTTGATGTCCAACCCAGAGCTGACACCTAAGCACGAACGGAATGACTAGGGAAATAATCCTGGGGAGGCTGATGTTTTTAGAAGAAAAGATAACGTAGTCATATTAGAAACTGAAGTTTTAAAAACAAAACAAAACAAAACCATCAGGCATGGTAACCAAACTAGTATTTTGGCAGTGATTCTGGATTTCCTTTGCTTTCCTTACCTTTATTGTTCTTAAGTACATTTAAAAACATCTCATTAACAATAATTGTTTCTTTAGGGGGAAAAAAAAGAGAAAAAGAGAAATGGCTTCCCCTTGTTTTGTGCTTCTGTGACCGATAGATTAGCTTTTTTGGAGAAAAACTTCTTAAGTCTTTTCCATTGGATAGAATACATAAAGCAAGAGGCAGAAATGTTGGTTACCATCACAAAGAAAACTTTTGTTGAGGACTTTGAAGGAGAGTAGAGGGAAACGGGAGTAAATACTTGACATTGTTCCTTGAGGATTGAAAATAACCTGTGGATGACAATTATGCTGATTGTAGATGTTCCAAGGAAATTAATGTTTGTAGAAATTACTGCGCTTTAACATAGCTTGCGGTTATCTCATTGTATCTGTGTTAGACATGATTTCATGTAAAGCCTCGTCTTAGTACCAGTAGAGAATGTGGCCAGGCGAGCCTTGTCTTAGACCCCATACTGAAGGATTTAGTCATCAGGGACTACTTTAAAGTGAGTCTCTGAAGTTTAATCCTCTTAGAATTAGAAAGCTATATGAGAATAGGAAGGGGCCTAAGGTATCATTTATGATTCTCTTCACTTTATGTATTAAGAAATAAAGGCAGAGAGGTCAAATGATTTGCTTAATGGCTGCAAGGCCAGGGTAGTGGCAAAGTAATTTAGAAGCAAGGTGCGTATTCCTCTTACACATGCGAGTGGGCCTAATTGGCTGTGATTGTGTTGTTCAGGCAATTTATATTCTGGTTGTGTTAGGAAGTAGCATACAGTAGAAGCATGGGTTTTAGCATCAGACAGTCCGTTACATTTTGGGTCTGCCACATACAGGTGGAGTGACTCGGGGGGGTTCCAGTACCTCTCTGATCCTTGGTGTAGCCCACGGGGGGTGGTGAGGGGGCGAGGATGGGAAGGAGGTGAAGTGTTGTCCTGCCTGACAGCAGAACCTGAAACTGACCCTAACACTATGACCACTCTTCTCCAAAACTCAAGCCCGTCTTTTTACTCATTGTTTCGTTTTTACCCGTTCTTCAGATGTTAGTGCTTTCCACAAGATCTCATTGTAGTCTAGGCTACGGGTTGTGCTGTGCTGTCGGCTTGAGGCCTGCTTCCAGCGGCCTAGTGTGTATAAGATCTCCAAACCATTTTGAGGAAAATCTGAGTCATCCATTTAGTCACCTAGTACCTGCTCTGTGCCAGGTATTGGGGATAAAATAGAATAAGCCCTTAAATCCGGAAATGTCAAATAATAAGATGGTGACAGTTACTAACCAGAACCCAGTCTGTACTTTGCTGCGGAGATCAGGGCCATATCTATGCCAGGTTTCCGATGTTAATGGTCGAGATGTTGGGATACAATTTCTCTCTATGAAAGACATCATTTGACCCACTCATGCTTACTTACAACAACATGAGAATTTGCTAAACGCTGCAGAAAATATATGTTTTTTTTAAAAGAAGCCAAGATTTTAACTCTTCCTAAGAAAAGTAATCAAGTATGTAATGGAAAGCATATTGATTGGACAGTATCCAGTTTCTTTGTTATTATATATCATTTGTTACTTTCTGATTATAAAAGCAACATATGATCGTTTGAATATCTTTTCTAAGTATGGACTACATTTACATTGTTTTCCAGTATTGGGGTAATTCCCAATTTTATACCTTTGTAGACAGTGTTATGATAAAGAACTGATTCACATGAATCTTTATTATTCACAGAGCTTATTATTTTGTGAGGGCAATGACCACCACAAAGTGAAAGAAGTGGCCAGGTCAAGGAGTATAAGATGTTTTTGGACCTGTGATATATATTTCTGTATTACTTTAGAAAAGACTGCTACCCAGTACAACTGAGACCTAATTTTTTTCTAACAGGTGGAAAGGCTTTCCTTTTTTTCCAGAGGTGGAGCTGAGGGGGGCCTGAGCACAATTACTCCTCCCTGGGACTAAATTAAGTTAGATTGAAGAACATTTTTTGCACCTCAAATAACAAGCCACAAAGTGAAAATTGTAGTTCTTTTATTTTAGTATCTTCTTCTAATTAAGTTTAACTTGGAGCAGGTTTTTATGTAAGGAGACTTACAGGGCCTGGGATGAGCCTAGGTTGCTCATCCTGGGCCTCTTTCCAGGACCGCCTCACTCTGCCTCTTGCCTGTACCACCGTAGTGCCCCGTGGCATGTTTCTTGTTCTTAAACTCCTTTTCTTGCAACAACAACAACAAAAAATCATCAAAAGATTTAAAACAAAACTGTGCACCCCAATCAGGTTTTTTTTTTTTTTTAAAGAAATTAAAAGGCATTGTATCTTCTGTTAAATATTTATGTAGTAGGCTACTGATGTCTTCATTTAAATCTGTCTTTTGAGATGTAAATTAGACATGGTTAGGGAGGTAGGGGAGGTGTAGACTCTTTCCCATGAAAACGTTCAAGTGTGAGGTTCTTTCTGAACAGGCACCTTACTGTTTTTTTCTCTAGAAAGCCTGCATCTGCTTTTTTTTTTTTAATGGAATTTTTATTCGATTTTCTAAAATTCTAAAATAGCCTTTTAGATTATTTAGGGATTTCTCATGAATAGCTTTATAAGGATTTTATCATCTAGAAAATTGCAGTTATCTGATTCAATTAAATGTAATCTGTTAAGCAAATGTGAGGATGCGTTGTTTGTCTTATGAAATAAATTGTACAGTAAGTAGGTCTCGTTTAGAGATCTGTATTGCAAGCTTCTTCAGTGTATGTGCTCATTTAAAATTTTTTCAGACATACTTGTTCTTAAAGACATAGGGTATTGCTTTTGTTTGTTTTTGTTTTTACCCCCCCAAAGTACTTAGGAATTGATGCATAGTATTCTTTCAGAAAATGTCCTTTTATTTTTTTACATCAGAGACCTTGAATATTTAATTTACTTTTCTGTGAAGCTGTCAGTTGTAATCTGCAATTTAAAAAAAAAAAACTAATAAAACAAATCCTCATTTCACAGTTTAAACCTTATTGAGTCTAATTCACTAGCGCTGTGAGTTTATTATTCTCCTGCAGTTTGACGTGCCTCCAATTGTAATTGTGTTGACCCTTCAATGCATTAAATCTCCCCAGTGCTTATCAAACTGGGAGAGATAAGTCTACAATTCGGAACTTCATTAAATATCTCATTTATATTAAACAGATGATAGCTTCTAACAGAAATAATAATTTGTTCCAGTGAAGGAGCCGCAACCATTGTGGTTTCCTCTGTTTGGGATGTGCGGTCCTCTCTCCCACTTGGCGGTGCTGTGCTGCCTCCCCCCAGTCTCCCCCCACCACCAGCCCAGCCCTCCCTGCTAAGCCCTCTTTGTCTCTGGCTGAAAGCCAGCACCAGAGCGTCATAAGATATTAGTCTATGGGGTTAACCTCAGAGCCCACATTTGGAGGATTGCTGTTAAGTGTGCTTTGTTCCTCCTTGAAGCTGATTTGTTTCAAGGCCTTATGAACATAGGTTCCTTATTCATATTATTTTTGTGAAGAATCTGACCTATGAGGCACAGCTGTTTTAAAGAATGCCACATACTGTTTTAATCCTGGTGATGGAAATTGACCTATATTCTTTGCTTATTTTTTTAGATCATATATGTTTGTGACAAACACATCTTTGCTTCATTAGAATACTTGGTCCTTACTTCTATATTGTTTGTATACTATTAAAGTGGTTTTCTCAGGTACTCACTATCTTAAGATTGCAGTAAGAGAATAGAATGATTTTTTACTAATTTCTAGCAGAAGAAATGTAGACTCAGTGAATTGTTCAAGACACCTGAGCTCACAAGTGGTCTTTAGGTCTTGTAGAGTAGGTAGTAATTGTACCAGCAATTGTGAGGTATATCTGCTTATTATAGATACAAAAAGTATAGCTCAGTTCCAGCTTCCATTCTGATAAAGCACGCTTTATGCAGAGCAACATCTCATGAAGAATTCCGAATTAAACCATAACTTAAATTGACTTCAGCAGATACTAACAGTCAAATTGAAAAAATAAGCAGCAAAATAAGTTAAAAAAAAAAAGCTTTTAATATACATATTTTTCCTCCAATGGTTGCAATCTGACAGAACTTCATGGGAGGCCCAGTGTAAAGTGGCAGAGAAAGTTGGTCATTAGGCAGAGCTGTCATCACAAATTATTTTGGTACAGGGTGAAAAGTTCTAGTTCATTTGGTACCCAGTTGGATGCAGGCCTTGGGCAAGTTGTTATAATTCCCCCATGCTGCTCATGGGCCTCCAGTACTGACTTTGCCTTGCCCCCTTTTCTCCATAGCTGAAGTCACCTGGGAGTCCCTCTGGACCTGAACTGCCCATTGAAACGGTATTGGATGATCGAGAACGAAGAATTTCCCATTCCCTCTACAGTGGGATCGAGGGGCTTGATGAATCCCCCACGAGAAATGCTGCCCTCAGCAGGATAATGGGTGAGTCAGGTAAAACGCTGTTTATCACATCTTATTTTTATGCTTTCCTGGTTCACTGGAAGGTTATTAATGTAATATTAATGTAAGGCAGGTCCGTGTTTTTAAGAGGAGAAAGAGCAGGTTCATTATAATCATCCAGGAAGTGTTAATAGTGGAGAGACTGAATCAATACATTGATTTTGTTAAGTGAATTTTAGATCCTGTAACATGTGGGGGGCTGGGGGGGGAGAAAAGGAAGGGGTCACATGGAAATACATTCAGTGATCAAGATGTGTTTAGCTTGTTTGAGAGTAGAAGTGAAGCCATGTTTTAGGAAAGTCAAAATTCAGTGGTTTATGACAAGGAGGATTCAAAGTCGTGTATCTTTCACAGCAGCACTGTTGATAGGGAGAGGAACGAACGCATCTCCACACGTTTGCAGGTGGATGAAATATTCACATTGATTTGGCTTGTACTCAGTAGGATGTTACCGTTTTTAAGTTGCATCTCTACTTTTTCAAAGCCCTCTTTTTAAAATCTGGAAGCTGGTGTTTTGCATCCTTTGTTTGGATTCAGCACCATACTGTCTGCTTGGCCCCCAGTGGGTAATGAGGTTATTAGCACGAGCTCCGCAGCCGCACAGCTCTCTCCTAACAGATCCAGTTAATAAAGACTTGCTTTGCCACAGGAGTGGTTGGATTGACTGAGTTGCTCATCTTGGGATTAACTTGTGAGAGTTTTCAAATTTAAAGCATAAGAAGCTGTTTTGATTAAAACAGCACCTGACATAAAACACTTTTATTGCTGGTGTGTTTCGCAAGGCTCGAAAGTAAAACCCTAAATTTAATGCCATTTTGAAACATTTAATGAAGATTTAATACAATTCAAGTCTCCATTTCGAAGCTTCATTGGGACAGGAATTTATTTCCTTCATCAGTGGACATTTGTGGAAAACCTTTTATTGACAAGACGTTTGTGTACACACTTTTGCTGTAGATACAAAAATGAGTGAGACACAATCTTTGCTTACAAAGAACTCTCTCCTGGGCGTGACAGGAAAAACACATAAAAATGACTAGTAGAATTTTCTGGTCTTCCTTTGGTCCTTCTAGCTTTCTAGCTTGGAAAAGTTGCTAAATTCTCAGTTCCTTATTTTGTTGCACATAGGACTTAGGCCTGCCAGCCCTTTGGTTTGACTTTGTCGATAATTTTTTTTTTTTTTTTTTTTTTGCCTGCTTGGCATAAATGGAGGTAGGGGAAGGATGCTGAAACCATTGTGCACCTGTTAGGGGACACACAGTTCTCAGAGATCACCACACTAATCTTTGCTTCTTAGTGATCGTTCTCTTCACTGGCGTTGCATTTTCCATACTTTCTTGGTTTTGGCGTGAAATTTATCTTTGTTAAATACTTTTTTCATTAATGAAAATTCAGACCCCTTGAGAGAGAGTGCATGTGTCCCTGGATCTGTGTGCATACGAAGTGATACGCTGTAATTTCCCCTTTATTATAGGAACATAGGACTTGCCATACTGAATCAGACCATTGGTCCACCAGTTCCTGTAACCTGCGTCCTGCCTCCAATCCCTGATGCTTCAGAGGAAGGCTGAGAAACTAAAACTAAAAAACCAAAAAACCCCAAAATTCACCTAGTGACCTTTTGAAGTGCTGTCTATAAGGGGTTGAGGATTCCTTCATTTTCTTCATAGTCTGGTGCCCTGATTTTGTTAGCTGTGGCTTCGTTAGTCTACTTCCGTTGGCGTGGCTCTTGCTTTCCCTTCCCTCCTGTGGAGATGTAATGGACTTCTAAGGCTCCAGATGCCTTCCCCGGGGCAGCAGCTCCCCTCCCAGCTCTGTGCTTTGTGATCTTTGTGATGTACTGTGCATGCCTTTTGGGTGGGGGTGAAAGACTCTTTACCCTTTGTTGGTAGGCCAAGTTAATGTTGAACAATTTGGATATTTTCTTTACATAGTTTTTTTTACATATTCTACTGCCAGCTAGGGATCCTGTATAGTTTTGCCCTGAGAAATGTATATGCTTAACCTGATTGGTCTTGAGTTTTACAAATTTGAGAACTCAGTCTTTATCAGTCCATACTCCATTATCAGTGGCCCTAAGAAACAATTAGTTTGCTGAGTCCGTTCCCAGGTCCTGCAAGGGATGTTAGCTTACAACTAAATACCAGAATAGGTTACCAAATATCAGATAGTAGAGCACTGAATTTCTGTTAACCTAAATCAGTAGCACTAGCATGTATCTGATTTGCACAGAATCTAGGTACACGGAAATCTCTCAGGTAGATCTTGTTTGGTTACGGATTGTCTTCTGTATTTAGAATAGCTCGTATGTTAGACACTAGTGGAGGTGATGGTATTTACTTTATGATCTGCTCTGATTCAGGTAGAGCTTTGTATTGAAATTCCAGCTGATTACTTTAAGAAATGACTAATTGTATGCAAACAGGGTGAATTTTTACCTAGAAAAATCCTCATGTGAGAGTCTAGACCAAAAGAGCTTTGAAGCTCTCTAACTCATTTCTGTGGGAACGTATCTCAGGGGAGAAGCTTCTAAAAATTAAATCATAAAAGGAAGAGATATAAGACTTGGCAGGATGTCAGGGGTCATCCGCCGCATTCTCCCACTTAACAGATAAAGGACCGCCGACACAAGATCCCATGGTGATTTTTTTGTTTTATGTTGTTTTGGTTATTTCCTTTTTCTAAAAGTAGCCCTCTCTAGGGCATAGTTAGACCACACAATTAGGACTAAGGATGACCATTCTTCATTAATATTAATTTATCCATATCTTTAAGCAAAAAGCATTAGACGGTCTCCAGAAGCTGTTCCATTCCGGCGGCCACTGTGTTCTGAAAATCAGAACAGCTCATCTCTGAAAACAGCCTTAGAAATCACCTACTCCAGCTGAATTATCTCATGTTCAGAGGAATTAGGGACCAGAGAAATTCAGTGACGAGTCTGAAGCCACAAAGTTTCTGTGTTCCTGAGTGAGGGTGTGTCTTCTCCCGATTCATGAGTCCCACGTTATTTCAACCTGGATTGGTCTCCCTAGCTTTTGGTCGGGTCAGCCAGAGTTGTAACCAAGGCAAGATTTCTGCTAATGTCTTCTGTGTGGGCCTACCTGCCACTAATCAAGGCTTTTAATCCTGGATATTCATTAAAAAGAAATCTCTAGAGAGCCAACCTAGGATCATTTCATGTTAAAAGACTTAAAAAAAAAATCTCCTAAATTGCTGGACTGCCTTAACTATAATAATCATTAAATAATAACAGGCATGGTTAATTTAACCAACATGTTCACTAAAATATATCTCAAGTTGACACTTGGGGTCATGGAACCTTAATTTTTTTTTTTTTTCCAAAATTTAATCTGAGGAAATTTTCTGTTTAAAGTAAGACCAAAATCTGGTGTATTTGTTTTAGAGTTTAACCTCAGTAGTTTTTATAGTCATACATTTGTGGTGAGTTTAATAAATATTTGTGCTCAGCATATTTTTATCTTGTTAGAAATTCAACATTGAGAAATGGGACATTAATGTTATTTTTATTGTCAGTCAAATCACTGGAAAAGTTTTCATCTGTTTCTAGTGTCATGAATGGTATTGTCTTCTATGTAAATGTACCAATGAATAAATGTTTAGTAAACAATCATTTCGTATCTCATTGTTTCACTCCTCTATAAGATATTGATTGGTTTAAATTTTAGTTTGTAGTTTGTTGGTTAACTAGTTGAGGAAGGAGGAATATTTATCCATCAAACAACAGATCACCCTTGGAAGGTTTCACGTTTATGATGTGCACACATCATTAAGAGGTATTGTCTAGGTGGAGTTAGTAGAACTTGTAGTGAAATAATTTAGTTATCCATTATTCCCAATATATTCCTGCATCCAGATTCAAAAACTGTAGCTCTTGGCGAGCACATTAAGAAGTTGGGAAGCTGATAAAAAATGTGAATTCTCAAATCTTGAAATATTAGCCCCTAGAATCATTTGTGAGAGGAAAAAAACTAAATTGTTTTCTTATTATTAGGAAAATTTCTTACCATTTACGTATAAAATTTTGGATCACTTAAGGTACAATATTTCTACTCAACACAGCATATTATAAAAGGATTGTCATATGAAGAACCATTCAGTGTTCCATATTGCTTATTAGGCTGTCTCCCAGAATATATTGTGTAAACCCAAGAGTTTTAGTTTTTGTGTTTAAAAGCGAGTGCACTATAATTATATTGTAATTTTTCCTTCCAGTAAATTTTGCCTTTGTGAGGACTTGGCATTTAATGCTGTGACACGTGCCTTGTCAGTGGCGAGCTGTCAGGGATAACTCTGGTTTTGTCATTCTGTACACTTTTTGGGCAAAAAAGTCTGTCTTGAGAAGGCAATATTTCTTTTGGTGATAGTCCTAGGATGTCCAACTTTATTTATGAATTATAATTTTTTTAGACAGATTTTTGTCTTTCTGTTCTGAAGTCCTAAAACTCAAGTAGTAGTAAATGAATAATTTGAATTCAGGAGAAGGAAACGATTACGTTAAATTTCATTTGCTTTATAATCATGAGCATTCATAAAAAGTTGCTAGTTTTCACAGTTTGTCAAAATGAATGCATTTCAAATCAAAATAGAGTGTTTTTCTTGATAAAATGCTATGTTGCTGTTTCAGTAAACATAGAGTATTTCTATAATAAAGTAGTTGGTGCTAAATAATGAATGCACTTGAAACGTCTAGCACGTCCTCTTCTGTGGGTTGTCCTGAAAAGATACATATCAACTTAATTTTTGTTCCTTTGTTGAATGTCTAGAATAATATGTGTTTTAAAAATCCTTCAAGCCTATATATGCCATCCTATAATTGACAAAATCGTGTTAAAATAAAAAGTCATCATTTGCACATTCTTATGAATGTTTGTTTTAAAAATTAGATCTTAAGCCTGATGTTAAAATGTTAAAATCTCTCCACATGTTGCTGTGGTGCTATTTTAAAAAGTGGCTTATAATAAAGGGAAAGAGCACCCTGTGTAAAGTGTAAAATGGTGCCAGTATTGGGAAAGGACAGTGGTCCGTTTTAGTTGGGTAGGAGCCAGTAGAGCTGGCTTACCAGATTGGAATATTGGACTTCAAATGAGACTTGTCCCATCCTGCTGTAAGGTGATGGGGAAATTGTCAGTTCTTATCCTGTTGGGAGAGCCAGCCATCGTACCCTGATGTGTGTTTCTGTGAGTATGAACTCTCTTGATGGATCCACTTGGACCAAAGGCTTGTCCAGCGAGGTCTTACCCAGAAGTATGGCATGAGATTTGAGGAGGAAGCCAGAACTGTGGATGTTTTGGGGAGGAAGATGCATCATCAAAGATAAAGAAGCTTTATCTTTAGTGATTGAGGGCTTGAATCTTAATTTTGTCCCAAAAAATACATCTGTCATGCTGATCCACGTGCCCGAGCAGATTTCCCCGAAAGAACTCATCAGTAGAGACAATTTGGAGTCTCTCTTTACCAAGAACGTTACATCCGAATTGAATAAATAAAAATATACGGACCCCACTATCTTGGCCTGAAATCCTTTGGGCAGTGAGATCCTATCATTTCAAGATCACTCCTGCCATCTCCCTGTGAGGCCTCGACTCTGCACGTACTCATCTTTGAAGTGCCCCCTCAGTGTACCGGGAGCTTTTCTCCATCATGAATTTAATGATGTTGTTGCCAATGCGTAAAGTCAATGTCATCATTTCTCCTAGCAGAAAAGATCACATTCCTCATTCAGAGCCCAACTGTGAGGTTAACTTTTGTGAAGGTCCCTGGTGTCCTCTGCCTCTAGCCGCCCGGGCAGTTCCAGCCCTCATGAAGGCCATCGTCCTTTTAGCACGTCCTTCACACCACCAGTCCGTTATCCCTGTTCGTATGTCGGGCTCTTTCTCTAGGGTATGGGGGCAGAGCTTTAAGTCTTTCTTCACCCTCGCTACCCGATACGTGACCAGAGAATGAGTACGGGAGTGATTGATGTAAGTCTGCAGGGCTTCCCTATAAATTTCCTGGTAAATTTTTTCAAAGGATTTTCACAACCTAGAATCTGTGTCGCATTTTCACATTAGAAGATGTTCTGGAGATCATCTGTGGCTTTAGGAAACCTGAATCCAGTGAAATTAAACTCTGTGCCGAGAGCTATAGAGCCGCCGAGTCAGAGAACGGAGCAGACTCGAGGCCTCCACTGGCCATTTATTTGTGAAAAAAATAAATTTCCTTCCTTCTGTTTTGTTCCACCAGGTTGAGCAGATATTTGGAAATTTAGCCTTTTTCTAATATTGCCGTTCGTATAGCTATACGGGTAGCCCTTAGATCGCGATCTAGAATTTCTCTTACTTTTCTTTCCACTGGGCAGGTAAATACCAGCTGTCCCCCACGGTGAACATGCCCCAGGATGACACTGTCATTATAGAAGATGACAGGCTGCCAGTGCTTCCCCCACATCTGTCTGACCAGTCATCTTCCAGCTCCCACGATGACGTGGGCTTCGTGACAACGGACGCTGGCACGTGGGCGAAGGCTGCAATCAGTGATTCAGCTGACTGGTAAGATCACACTCCAGGCTTGGAAAACATTACTTAATTGCAATCACCTTCATTTTATGTTTAAATGGTCTATCATTAAGCACAGTTAATCAGTTTTGTTTTATGGCCGTGTTCTGTTTTCATGGTCTTAATACTCTTAATTATCACTCTTTTAATAAAAGATTCCCCTCCACCCCATAAACTTGCCCCGTTGTTTTAGCGTGTCCAGAGCTGTACTGACTAACTCAGCCAGCTCTACGACAGAACTACCACTCACCAAAAAGACCTGTTCATTTGTGAAGTTCCGCTGTTGATTATTTTAGGTCTGTTTTAATTTGATGAATTGTTATTTCATTAAATCAGTTCTAAGCAAAATCTCTAAGGTGGCTGAAAGTTTGTAACCATTAGATGACTTTGGTCAAATTAATAGCTGCTATGCTATAGGAGTGGGAGGAGACTTTTTAAAGGTTTGTTTTTTTAGAGTGCTGTAACCCTTCCCTCTTGCTTCTCACATTGTGACTTTTGGGGCAGTCTAATGCTGTTTCTTTCTCCCGAATCTTCCAAAACAGAAGAAAGCATTTGATATTATCGAGCCGATGCGTGGCCCGTGAGTGTGGATGTGTGCCTTAATTTGCGTGCCTCGTAATTATACACATCCATAAGCCGAAAGGCAAGTCCCTCCCAGGGATGACCTTGTGAGGTTGTAATGAAAATTAACATAAGCCAAGTGAAGCATTATACCAGAATTTTCTTATTGCCCTTTCTCTGGGGGTGTTCCATGAATACATCAACAAAATGATATTTAAATGTTACAGCATTGTTCCTTCACCACTTACCCATTTCTCTTCTCTGCTCTTACCCAGACTTGTGTCAACAGTCGGTATTAGATCGGAGGGGTCTGGGGGCCCGTTGTTGATTTGTGTTAACATTTTTTAGCGGTGATCTTAGCAAAGTCACCCTCTCCCCAGCCCCCCTTCCCCCACTCCTTTCAAAACCACACAAACATCCAGCACATGTACCTGGGAATTCTGCAGATGTTCTCTTGGAATAGGCTCACCTGTTCGTTTGGATCCTTGAAAAGTCTGTCTCTGCTTTGTCTTGTCTTTCTTTCTTTAAAAAAAAAAAATAAAAAAAAATTCTCTTCCTGAAAATAACAGGATTTAAAAAGGAGCTATACTCCAGCTTGCATGATAATAGCATATCCATGAATGAGGTTTTTGGCTCAACATAGAAGGGGAAACAACGATATAAAGTAAAATCCCATTTGAAATCCACAGATGCTGTTCCATTCACTGCTGCAGTTTGTGTCTGTTTCGGAGAGTGAAAGCAGCAACAGGGAAAGTGAGGGTTAGTTACTGGCAGTATGCAACTTTGGGACAAAAGCCTTCGAATTTCCACGGTGGTGAGGATTGTGAAGGTGGCCATAGGAATAGATCTGTTTGGGGCCTTCTAATGCACTATATTGGTGAAAATAAATAAGGAGCTAGCAGAAATAGATTGTGGCATTGATTTCCCTAAGGGCATTGATAAAATGGGGAGGACTTGCGTGATTTTGCTGTGGGGGACGTGGAGCAAGGGAAGGAATATGAATGAAGGGTTATCCAAACAAGAATGGCAGCTGTTCCGAATCACAGCAGAAAATGTAAGCTTTTCCAGCCTGACAATATCTCCCTAATCCTTGATGAAAATGTTATGAAAACAAAAGGGCAATAAGACAGGATTAATAACTGGAATTTTAATAACATTGGGGGTCAGGATATGGTTACATTCTTTAAAGAATCAGCTGTCAGTTTTGCAATCGAACTTGTTACGTATTCTAGTATACTGTTTTTTGTGTCTGAAATTAGTTTAATGGGTATATTGATAGGGAAGAATTAATTATGTCATGGTTTAAGAGTATTTAGTTATTTTAAGACTCTTATTAGCTCACAAACTCATTTGACATTTTAAATTGTGTATGTTTACAGTTCACTGAGCAATCGTGGAAGGTGAATACGTCAAACGGCTGAACTTTTGTTAACGAGTAGGATATACTTTTTTCAATCCATTAATTGATCTAGGGAACATCAGCAATGTTTTTAAGGAGAAACAAGGCAAAACAGCAGATTCTAATCTTAGTGGCAACATAATTCCAAGGATATGAGATCGGTTTAAAAAATATGCCAATATGTGGTTTTCAGATAACATTGGCACCAACAATATTTATTTGAAAAGGCTCTTACCAATAATTTCTATTAAAAATGTATTTCATGAGTAGAATGATTGAAGAGATCAGCTTTCAACAGATGAAAGAATTATTCTTACTGAAAATATATAATTTAGAGTATGCTGTTGCAAAATTGGGTCATAGTTCTTATCATATGGGTTTTTAGTTTTCACTTCTAGGACTGTCTTTTCCAATTGGGGTGTATGTGGAAACTACAAGCATAATATAGTAAGCATAGTAGTATCTGAATAATACCACATAAACATAATACCCAAGCATATATAAATTTAAGAAATATGTCTAAACAGTATATAATTATGTGTATACTACAAGCTGTGGCTATAAATACATGCATACACACATACATGCATACACACACATGCATACACAGTATGTAGGCGTAGTAGTATGTGAAGGAGCCCCAAAGGTTTCAAAAATGTAGTCAAAATTTTATGGAAAAATTTGGTATATTAAAGATGGAAAGATTTAATATAGAATGCAGAGAAAAGAACGTTTATTTGGACATAACATAGAGCTTTACCAAATAAAGTTGTTCTTGCCCTGGGCTGAATTCCCAGTGCCCATGGAATACATCTTCTCTTTTCTCAGTACCGGGACCAGGACAAGGGGGAGGCAAGCCGGGTGCCCAGGATACAAACTACAGGCAGGGAATCACTCTCAGGTGTGCACCCTGACCTCGCATGACCGTGAGAGTGAGTGCTTCCTTGAATTTGGAGTCGTGGGCACCCACCTCGTCTTGTCCTGGGGGCCCCGCTCTGTGCTTGGTGGAACAGATTGGGAAGGATTGTGCAGTTCCCCTGTGTATTCCCCTATCTATATCTGTTATCATAATGTGTATTAAGTTGATTATTTGAGATAGACAGTCTTTGTGGGGTGATAATAGCTTACTTTGTATGGTAGTTTGCAGTTTACAAAGGGCTTTCACATTATGTCCTTGAAGTCTCTTACTGGCCTTGCCAGACGGGTGGGGCCGCTCTCCTGTTTATTGAGCATATTAATACACATGGGCCCGACACATTTCAGGTCACTTAACCTGAGGGCGAAACATTTCCCTTGATGTCTTTCTTTTTACAATTTTTGCTTTAGCTCTTCTCTCAGAGCCAGCTATCATTTCATGCACAGTAAACTGCAGCTACGTTTTTGATGGATATCCAAACCAGATCTCTCTGCTTTACCAGTATGGATGGTAATTATCTGCGGCCATAAAGGGTAAAGACATTTGCTTCCATCAGAAGCATAAGGCAGGCTATGGTAAACTCAGCTGACGGGGCGGACACGGCCCCCTCACCTTCTAGTATGTTTAGCTCTCTGTGGAGGCATTTTCTCCTCACTGGCCAAACAGGGAGGTGGCTGGGTGCTAACACAGGAGAGCGGTGTGTTTACTCAGTGTGCCCAGCACAGAACAACCATTCTTATTGCATGAAACTGTGCTCAGAACACTTAAGTACTTTTTTAAAGTTGTTCACATATTTTTACAAATAGGAGTGATTGTGTCATCCCATGACACGTCCCCTGGGAAAGCTCTCCCAGCGGTGTCCTGTTACCAATGATCTGCCGTGGGCTTCACCATGTCTGTTTGAACTACTGTGTTGGTGTTGCCAAAATCAAATGTCATCCGGGCTTCGTCACGCTATTCCCGCCTCCCTCCAGTACCGAACATCCCCCCATCTCCATGTCCACGGCATTGGCTTGGTGCTTCTGGTATAGTGTTTTTTCATAGGAATGTGCAGAGAACAGAGATCGTTTCGTTTTTATTTTTTTAACTTCGGTCCCCAGTACAACACGTTAATCAGAATGGGTTCTAATAAAGGTGTGTCGAGTTGGTTTCTTCTCAGTTGAATAAATACTGCTGAGAAACTACATTCTCATGAGACCACATACCACAATGGTGTTTTTTCCTTCTTTTCTGAAACACAGGATAAAGGATATCTAAGTAGACCAGGATATCTAAAGGATGTCTAAAAAAGACCATCCTCTTTTTAAAAATTTTTACTTGATTGCAGTTTATACAGTCACTTGTTTGCGGCCAGTATTTGTATTCATATATGAAAGTCTTCCTCAAATATCCAATCCTCCCCATGTCCAAAAGACATCAGCCTTTTTTTTTTTTTTTTTTTTTTTTTTTTTTTTTTAAAGATTTTATTTATTTATTTGACAGACAGAGATCACAAGTAGGCAGAGAGGCAGGCAGAGAGAGAGGGAGAAGCAGGCTCCCCGCGGAGCAGAGAGCCCGATGCGGGGCTCGATCCCAGGACCCTGGGAATCATGACCTGAGCCGAAGGCAGAGGCTTTAACCCACTGAGCCACCCAGGCGCCCCAGCCTTTTTTTTTTTTTAAAAAAAGATTTTATTTTATTTTATTTATTTATTTTAGAGGGAGAGAGCCTGCGTGAGCAGTGTGGGGTGGGGGGCGGTTGTTGGAGAGCAGAGGGAGAAGAACAGGTAGATTCCCTGCTGAGCACAGAGCCCAGTGCAGGGTTTGATCTCATGATCCTGAGACCATGACCTGAGCCAAACCAAGAGTCGAATGCCTAACTGCCAGAGCCACCCCAGCACCCCCATCTGCCTTATTTTTGATAATCACTTAGAAATAATGATGAATAGAAGAACAGTGAGGAAACTGAAGCAAATCAAGAAGGGGAGAGAACTCATGTGGAGAAAGAATTATTCTAAATGTAAATAGAATTTTGTATTTTCTCATCACTTCCTATTCAGCCACAGGTTTTTATTTTTTAATGAACTATATTTGTGTTAGTTTCAGCATTTATGAGGAATACACATAGGCACTCCTTCTTAGGCACTGCGTGTATGTTCTTTCCTGAAGTTGGATGTCCTCTATTTTTAGTAAATATTTTTATGTTTGTCTTTCTCTTCACACCAGCTCTTTGAGTCCAGATGTTGATCCAGTTCTTGCTTTTCAACGAGAAGGATTTGGACGCCAGAGTATGTCAGAAAAACGCACAAAGCAATTTTCAGATGCCAGTCAATTGGATTTCGTTAAAACGCGAAAATCAAAAAGCATGGATTTAGGTAGTGAGTACAATCTCCATGAATCTTTATCTAAATAAGGTTTAGATGCTTTCATATTAAAATTGATAGTCCCAAACACATGTCTGTTTACTTTAAGCAATAGAGAAAATAAATGTGAAATGTGGCAATTTGGCAAAAATTAGTTTTTCTCTGAGTTTAAGATAACCATATTTCTCATAAGTGGCATGTTTACATAATGTGCAATATGTTAACATATATGTTTCCGGATGATAAAAGAAACAAACACACGCATCTCATGCTATATTCCTGCATCTTTATTTGAAAAGATGAAATGTTTTAACATCTTGGTTATTTAAAACCAATTTTTGGAAATAGTATTTGGTTGGCTGTGGGATTCTTGAACTAGAAGGAGAAGTATTGGAGAGAAACCATTATCTCAATCCATGTGTAGAATTTGGTTACTTCATGATATCTTTGTTTCACTGCTATTCTTTAAGGTTTACGTAATAGAAACTCTTATGTGTTGATAATTAAGGCATGTAATTGAAGTAATAATTTGAGAGAATATTTGTTGTAGAAAGTATTTGGAAGCAAATGGGAGGAGAAAAATAACCATAGTTGTTCAATCAAACACCAATCAGGTAGTGTCTCTTTTTGAATCAAAATCCACCAAAAAGCAAACAAACAAAAAAGCAAAATAATTAATTATATCTATAAACCGATCAAATGATTTACAGAACCTTTGTTAATCAACTGTAACTTATTTATGCTGTTCTCTGGTGGCTGTTTGTACTTCAAGACTAAAAGCATTAATTTATCACATGCATAAAAGAAAAATTTGGCGATGCATTGCCTTGGCTAATTATGATATGCTAACTTATAAATAACACACGTGTCTGTGAAATGAAATGACTGGCATTTTGCATGGAGACACTGCTTCCCCCCCCTTTTTGTGATTATGAATGTTTGCTTGATGTTTCATATTATTTGCATGAAATATTACCTAAGAATGATCACCTAACTGAAAAGATCCGGGAATGGTTGAAGCATGTTGGGCTGTGGGAACTAACTGTGCTAACCAGTATACATTTACCTTTTAACAGTAGCTGACGAGACTAAACTCAATACAGTGGATGACCAGAAAGCAGGTAAGAATGGACAGTGAGACTGTTGCCATAGAAACTGTGGTCCAAGGAGCTGATCATAATTATAGAGCTGCCAATCATATTGCATGTAAACATAAATATTCCAGACTTGCATGAATGTTTTCATTGTAGGAAATCAAATTGTACAAGAAAAGAAAAATTTTCTGTTAGAAGGAATACTAAGTGCAAATATAATTTAGTGTTTCAAAAATGCTAAAACAACCTACATTTTAATAGTATTTGTATAGAAATGTTTTGTCACGATTAAATAAAAATCAAAATCCTGAAAACAGGATCTCTTCTAATAGACTCTTAAGTGTCTAAGTCATTTATTAGATGACTAGCTTGATGTCCAAACAATGATCCTCAAAGTGGTGATTTTGATTTGAAGGATAATAGCATAAATATAAATATTTTTCACTGATGGACAGTGTCCAATAATGCTATCTTTAGTTGCTCGGAAAACCTTAGGTCTTCTTCATGTGCAAGAATTAGCTCATAGTTGTCTGACATTGAGTTAGACTATACAATGCACACAGCTCCTTGTCTTGACTTGACTTTGTGAACCTATTCTAAAATTTTCTTTTCTTTTTTTTTTTTTTTAACTCATTAGGACTTGTTTCTAAAATGCTGTCTAGATCATTATGTAGCATCAATAATCAACAGATTATATTGAACTGGGTTTTTCATTGTATTAGAATTTATTTTTATGTTTTATGAAAATAATCACAGGAAAGTCTTACGTGTAATTAAAGTAATGTGCTTTGTACAATGCATTTATGATTTATTATTATAAGTTTGGAATAGTGTTTTAATTATTCTAGATCCAGTATGAAGTACTCACGTCACTTAGCACTAATTAGCTTCAATTCACCTTTTTAACCTGCAGTAGTAATTAGTTTTAGCCTGCTTGAAAAATGCGTATCCATATACATATGTAAAGATTATTGTGGACAAGGTTGGAGTTTATACATTCTGTAGAGTAAAAGATAGATTCTAAAAATTACATCCAATAAATCATGAGATTAACCTTAGCGGAAGGCAATTAACGATAGCTTCAGCCATTATTATGTAGTTATTTCTCTGATCAAACATGAAATTCACTGAAATTCTGGAAAGGGCTAAAGAAAAACTATTTGATAGTTCTTATATGTAAATTAGTAATTAGTTTTAGAGTTAACAGTATTCATTACTTTTAAAGAAGTAAGCCCTGTCCAAGTTAATGTTCATAAAAACCAACTTGAACTTCTCAGGTTAAAGAACATGACTTCATATACTATGCCAGTCAGGTAAAGTCAGGAAAATATTTAATTTGACCAACTCACTTTTACTAAAAGGAAAAGAGCATTAGTTCAATTAAAAAATTAATGATGATGATATCCAGAGTTTAATTGGACACATAAAATAACTTTCATGGAGAGGAGGCAGATTTTATAATCTAATTCAATCTAATTCAATTTTGTGTTTTTATTGTGGTTTAAAATGTTGGATCCTAGATAAAAGCTTTTTCCTTTTTTCTTTTATTTTCCCCACTATGCGCCATCGATCCTATCAAAGTAAACTAGAAAACCTTGGGACACAAAATTATTACATAGACACCACAGTACCTATTTTTTGGTCTGTTGGTTTTAAATCTACATGAATAAAATGTCTAAAGTAGATCCTTTCCACCCTGAAATATTGGACAGTGAGCAGATTTTCAGTTATTTTTCTTTCTTCAGTTCACTTGAATTGCTAAGATGATCATGATTTTACAGTTCAGTCCAAAGGTTTTTGGTAGAGCCACAGCGGCATTTCAGCACAGATCATCTGTCTAGCCATAAGCCTTTCATAATGAAAATTGAATTCCATTTCCCTTTGCCCTTGCAAAAGACATCCTCTACTTTTTTTCGGCAAGAGAGGTATTAGTAAGTAGTAGAAAAATAGGCCTAGGGAAAACAGTATGATTATGATTTTCCCCTTTATTTCGGATTTAAGGTTCTTTTTTGATATTTGGGGGTAAATTTTCTTTGTGAAAGAAAAGAGGGAGTAAGAGGAGAATTGTGTTTCTGACAGTTTAATCTTTGGATATAAAAAATAAGCAAAGTATCCTAATGAGCTGACTTATAAAGAGCTTTAGAATATTATTTTAAAATTAAGAAATGTTGATTTGTGTGTGCTTTTGTGTGTAAATAAGACAAATTTTTGCCCATACTTTATATAGAGAAAGGCGTTTTTAATTTTCATCCCTAGTAAATGCTAAGTTTATCATGTCAGGGTTCTCAGTAACCATCACTCAGGAATCTTAGCATTGTTACTTAACAAAATCTTTGTTACAGTTTCTTTAACCCACTGAGCCACCCAGGCACCCCGTTACAGTTTCTTTGACAAATGTCATACTTAAATGTATCATATCCATGTTACAAATTAGAAGTCTCTTTCTGTGAAGGACCAGATAGTAAATAATGTAGGCCTTATAGACCAAACAGTCCCTGTAACAATTACTTCATTCTGATGTAGCATGAGAGCAGCCACGGAACAGAATGGACATTCCAGGTTAGGCCCATGGTTGGCTGATCCCTCTTATAGATTCACAAATTACAAGTTTTGACTTTTTATATAACCTTTTACTATAAGAATTTTCAACCATACCTAAATATAGAGGTAATAATTCATTGATTTCCTATATACATAATACCATGGCCAGAATGTTACATACTACAGTGTTATAATTTCAGAAAGAAGAGTAGGTAGGTAAGCCTTAAATTATGCTTACAAAATATCTATTGCTTATTTATATTTTCATCATTGTTTTTTTCCACCAGATTTGCCTTTGTTTGTATATTTTAATATATACATATATATATTTATATATACATACATATTTATATGCATGCATATATAGACATATACCTATTTTAATATTCATGCTATCTCTAGATTTCATTATTAAAATGTTTAGTGCTGTGAGTATATTAAGTCAAATCTCAGCTAACTTTTCATAAAGAAAAACTTAATATACCTAAGTGATGTTTTTATGAAAATCTTTACTGGAAGCATGAAATCTTTATGGGAGAAATATAGATAGATATGAATACACACACACACACACACACACGTCATTTATACTCCCAAAAAAGTGCCAAATATTTGCCTGATAAGTGACTACAGAACTCAAATGCAGCTGGTAGGTTATGAAAATTGATATGCATGAGTTATTCAGAAAAAGGTTTCCCCTGTGCTAATTCTAGGAAATATAAAGTAAATGTCCCTGCCTACGAGTGATCTTCTCCTATTCTCTTTGACTCCTTGATTTCTTACTTTTTGTTTAGTTCTAGAACAAAATTCATTTTCCTTCCTGTGACATGACTTTTACGAGTATTTGGAACATGAACTTGTCAAAAATTATAGTGCTATCAAGAGAAAAAGTAAGATTGATCATCCTAGAAAGAAACATTTCATGGGAATTTTTGTTATAAAATAATCAAATATATACAATCCTGCACTGAGGAAGTTCAATAAATCATCTTTTTCTCCCAAGCACAATAATTGAGGGACTATTATTTCTTCATTAGGATCATCTGTCTGCCTTTCTGCCTGTGTTACATTTTTGACATATTTATTCTAACTTAAAAACTGCTACCCCATTGTGAAAATGAGGTGGAAGATGTAATGTAAATGGATCTTAAAAAGATAATTCTTGTTTTGACTCTCAGTTTAACTTTTATTCTGTTTTCTACCCTGAGCCATGCAAAGCCCATGTCATAATTATTTGCCTTTTAGGTGATACCATATCAAGGCTCTGCCTTAATTATTGATTAACACGTGAGCTGGTGACCCCATGTACAGATAAACGACCTGCTGTCTTCTACCTTCCCATTTTTTTGTACCTGTCTTTTTAACAGTGTAAGTGACGAGCTAGTTCTGAAACCTGGGCTGACCAGTGGTGGTACAGAGCTGGTATTTTAGTCATGGAGAGGCAGACTTCATCTGCCTCTGAGTGCCAGGTCAGGCAGTGATGGATGAGGCTGTCTGCCTTGCTCAAAGAAATCCATCTTGATTGCCTTCTAAAGCTTGGTGCTACTGGTACTCTCTCCGGGCCCCCTGCCCTATATCCTCCAGAAACAGCCCCATCGTTCATTCTCCCATTTCTCCCCTGCCATCCTACTGAAATTTTCTTCATTAATTGTTAAGTTTTCTTCCTCCTGTTCCTCACTTGTTCCTCGAGAAGCTATTATTACTCCCGAGCCTGGAGACACACGTCCTCATGTTCCGCTCCTGAGTCTCTCCTCCTTTATGGCTCCCTAGTGAGAGCCCTTATGTAATTTGTTTCTATTCAAATCTTGCATTGCTCTTTCCTGAGAACGTTAATATTTCCCAGAATCAGGTTTCTGCCTGGTGCCAGGGTGCCCTAATTGACTGGGTGACGAGTAGTCTTTTGTGCTCGTTTTACTGACTGAGCTGTGTGAAGCCGCAGTGTAATGAAGAGAACTCATTGAGATGAAAGTTTAAATTCTGCTGTAAATAATTTTGAGCTGTCAGTAAATGATTTCAGTTAAGTTACAAAGCTTACGTTTGGTTGTTTATCCTAGCCTTCTCGTCATCCCTACTTTTCAGGTGAGCTTCTGGATTATTCTAGCTCTTTTAGGTTATTTACATACTTGGAGCAAATGATTTGACCAGCAAATGATTTTAGCTCTCTTGGGCTAAAAATGGAGACTAATGAAAAGTAGACTAAATTTAAAATATATTTGGAAAAAATTAAAATTAGTTACTATTACTTTATTTTTATAACATTTCCATCCACACTTCAGAACTCAGTGAGTGAATAATTTATGTCCCTGATGTTTTCCACAGTCCGTAGATATTCTGGTATATAATTTTCACCACTAATTCTAACTAACATTTCGTTTTTGTAAATCTCCAAGGCTCCCCCAGCAGAGATGTAGGCCCTTCCCTGGGTCTGAAGAAGTCAAGCTCATTAGAGAGTCTGCAGACAGCGGTTGCTGAAGTGACTTTGAATGGGGATATTCCTTTCCACCGCCCACGGCCGCGGATAATCAGAGGAAGGGGATGCAATGAGAGCTTCAGGGCTGCCATCGACAAGTCTTATGATAAACCTGCAGTAGATGATGATGATGAAGGCATGGAGACGTGTAAGTTTATAATGTCTGAAAGAATAGCAATTACAGACAGCTTGTTAGAGTAGCAGTTCTTAAAGTATGCTCCAGGGAACCCTAGGGGTTCCCGTTATCCTTCAGAGGGATCAGTGAGGTCCAAACTTTTCATAATAATAAGATGTCATTTATTATCTTTGTACCCTTGTTTTCTCACGAGTACACAGTTGGGTTTTCTAGAGACAGCAAGTCATCTGATACTGCAGTAGATTGAAAGCAGAACAGATAGAAGAATCTGTATTTTCAGCCAGATAGTAAAGAGATTGCTAAAATGTAAAACAGTGCCATTGTTTGCACTCATTGTTTTTTGAAAAAACAATTATCATTTTATAAAAACAATTTTTGTTAATATAAATTTTGTTTTTTATAAAGTAATTGATATTTTTAGGTCTTCTCAGTTTCAATTCAGTAAATAATGGTAGAGATAATCCATGTAAAAAATTATTTTGAGTCCTTAATAATTTTTAGGAATTTAAAGTTATCCTGAGACCAAAGTGTTTGAAAACTGCCGCTATAATGCTATATCTCCAGTGAATATATGTAATAATCTATGCTTTTGAAGCTGTAGTTTTATTTTTATGAATTACTCTTGCTTTCCTTGATCTGAGCTAGCATATTTGTAGATGTGTGTATTTCAAAATTGCAAAATATTTTAAGCTAAGATTATTGAAAGTCAAAGCTTATTATGGGTGAGCAATATGTTTTCCATAGAATATTGAGAAAAAAGTATTATTTATAAATATGTTCAGATGTTACAGAGAACTATCTTTATAGTTAAACATTCATGGCATAAAAATAACCATTCCATTGGTTTTAAAAATCAGAAAACAACCTTAGTATATTTACTTAAAAGAAAAAGGATTTAAGAGTCCTAATGGTAAAAACTGTTGATTAGCTTCTGTTGTTCATAATTACTGCTTTATACTTTTATAATTATATTGAACTCGGAAGTTCAAATATTACTCTATGCATCTAACTGTTGTTAGAGACACTACTGCTCAAAGGCCAGGCAGAGACCAGAGATAATTGAAGTGGATTGTAATTTACTTGCAATTTAACTTTTGGGTGAACCGCTCCTGTCACAAATACCTAAGGAAAATTGCAGTGGGGAAGAAAAGCTTTAGATAAAAATCACATTCTGTGGGGACTGAAAGCAAAATCATACAGTTTTTGCCTGTTGCACATACACTGGTTTTGGGAAGGTGAATACCACTGTCGTCACGTAGCGTGCAAGTGAAACTTTGGGAGGGCACTGCTCTGCCCCACCCCTGCCTTCCTGCCTCTTCACCTCCTTCTCCATCTAAAGCTGGATGGAGCCTTTTCATTCTATCCAGCCAGTGATTTTAAATGTATGCAACCTCTTCTTGCCAGATGAAGAACATATTTCCTATTTTTGCTGCCAAGTCTGGGCTCCAAGATCCTGAGTCATACGCGCTTTCAGCCTTCTTTGAGTTTTTTCCCACTCTATCAGTGGTTCCTCTCCAGCCTAACCAGTATCTCTCATGCAGCCCTACTGTGGTAGCATCATGCTTCTGCCTGTCCTGGGTCTGTATTTAATGAGACGTATGGTACTTTGGCCCCTCGCTCTTAGTTCTTTTTTAAGCTTCTACAGTTTATGATGCTTTTGAATTTTTTTCTTGTTCTGGTTAAAATGTTATTTAAATTCACTCATAAAATGTAATTTTCTCATCTATAAGACTCATTTCAAATGCATCAGGGGATGGAATATATATCAGTACAAGGCACGTGTTTAATTCTGATAGGGACAGCTTTCAGAGTTTCTCAGCCATGTGGATAGACAACTAAATTTGTCCCTATGTCAACTTAGTTTCCTTTTATAATTTGAAATAACTGGTTTAAGTACATTATGTTAAAACTTTTTCATTCAGCTGCCATTGAGACAAAGACAAAGCAAATAGACAAGTTACATTTTGTAAACCAAAGGGGACATTCTGGACGAGATATGGGGAAAGACCTGTGACATGTGCATCTGTAGCCACAGAGCGCTGTGTTGTCCAAAAGGCCTGATTTTATCTTTTTTTTTTTTTTTTCCTCCCAGAGCAGTCTGTTGAACTCAGGATACAAAAGAAAAAAGAGAGAGAGAGAAAAAAACAGATAATGTACATTTCAGACTTCTGCAATCCGGGTTGTTGAGGTGGCATTAGTGGAGTGGAGTGGGCACTGAGCTGGGATTCGGGCCACTCACGTCCTAGTCCACATCCTTCTGATGAGTTTGGGATTCTGGTCAAGCTACCTAAAACCCTTGAGCTTTAAGTTTCTTGTTGTGGAACTGAAGATTGGAACAACTAGGTCATTGATTCTCAAAGTTGTGTACTGTGACCTCTGGTCAGGAGGGGAGCCTCAGGGGTTTGGGAAGAGTCCAGAAGTCAGGGGAAGGCTGAGTGGCCAGGACTCTGCTGTCACCCCTCTGTTGCCTTGGCCCTTGAGGGTTTTTTTTTTTTAAAGTTACTTTTAATACATTGTGGTTGTCTGTAAATTTTAATTTTAGTAAAGGATAGTTTGCAGCTCTTTAGAAAATTCGTGAAAAGCTCTGGTTTAGATAGTTTCTGAGGTCCTCTGTAGTTTTGCCATTCCATGATTCTGTGTACCTGTTCACTTACCTGCCTCAGTCCTGCCTGCGACGCTCTCTGACCTTCTGTAGAGCCCACGAAAGGAAACACCACCATGTCTGGTTTAGTCCTGCCTAACCAAGCATGGGGCCAGGCCGATCACGGGATTCGGTGAATATTCATTGTATCAATGAGTGAGCTCCTGCTTAACTAGTCCCTCTGCGTCTCTGCAAGAGAGAAGTGGGACAGACACATTCACTCTGCGGGAAGAAGGGGATGGTGGTGTCATGTTGCCATCCCTCTTTGTACTCCACGCGGAACCTGCACGCACCAGACCTCTGGTACCTAAGCAAAGTCTTAAAAAAAAAATTTAAAAAAAAATGACCCTCCGGCCCAGGGCTACTGCTGGTGAGCATTAGACTGTCCCCTTCACGTAGGACTAGATACAAAAAGGTGTTCTGTGGCTCCGGCAACGAGGAAGGTCCAGCTCATTCCACTCTTCCTTTGGTTTCCTAAACAGCGTCCTTTTCAGAGTCTGGCTTCTGGATTCTCACGGCCTGGTCCACACATGTGCTGTCACCGTGGCTTCCCAGCTCCCGCATGCTTGTTTCTGGTTGTGCTCCACATCCCCTCCTCCCAGGGCGCTGTCCCTTGTGGCGAGCGCATCTCTCTCCTGCCCCTGTCTGTGCCCTGGGGGTCTCCGGCAGACCGTGCTTTCTTGTGCTGTGGCCTGATGCCCTCACAGCCGCCGGTGGCGGGGAAAATGCCCTTTCGCTGTTGAACGTGGCTCTGAAGCGGGGAGCACTGTCCTAGCAGACAGTCCTTTTGTTCCCCCACCAGTGCACCCCAGACGTGTGGGCACAGAGGGCGGGATGTCATCAGGAGGCCGTGAAGCCGTGAGCCGAGGCGGGGGACCCGGACAGACAGCCCCCCGTGCTGCTCCTGTCCCTGTTTCCTCCTCCCGCCTGAGCCCTGCAAGTAAGATGCTGAGGCGTAGGCTCGCTTGATTGCTCTTGTCAGTCGGGCCGAGCATCTCCCTGGTGACTGTATTTCGTGGCTCCGAACAGGCTTGCCTCTTCTCTGCGGTGTCGAAATCATGGCATGGGCACAACAATGGGGGCCAAGAGACCGGGGCGGGCTCCATGTGGTATCTGGTATCTGTCATCTTCTGTAACACTTAGGTTCTTCCTGTGGAGATGGCAGAAGCCAGCGTTTTTGTCTCTCATTTAATCCATCTGGCCTCTCCATGTTGTGTGTGTCTGTCTGGATCAAGATGGAGCTTTGTATTCTGGGACCCATTATCTCCGAGGCCCTACCTGGGCTTGACAGGTCAGGGCATCCACAATCTGCTCTCTCTTCTATGCAAATTACATACCCTGCCTGGCTCTCAGCACGTGGCTTCTACCTCTCCCAGAATAAATCAGTTTCTGTTGCTATGTGCAACAACATTGCTTTGTTTTCTTCTTGAAAAATATATGGTCCCATTTATTTATTTATTTATTTTTCTGTTTGAAGTTGCCAAATTGTAAGTCTTCCTATCGATACAGAAACTGCTTTTTGTTGGGGTCAGGAGGTGAAACATAATGAAACCAAATACACTCTTATTAATTGTACCTATGGATTTTAAGATAGATCTAGTTTACAGTTTTAGATGTGAAAACTGTGGGCCTTGAAAACAGAGACAACTTGCTTTTGAGTGGCTTGCCCACTTTTCTTGTAGTCTCTTATCAGGGTATAAGAAAAGACATAGCTCTATAAAATATACATAACTTAGGTTAACCCTGTGAGATTTGAAAAAGGTAAATTAATAGTAGTAAGTCAGCTCATATGAGAGATCCCTGGGTAATTTTTTTGTTTATTAGTTACAAAACAACATATTGCAGTTGCTAGCTCAAATTTTCTATGGTCGGCATTCTGCACACTCGTAGGCACTTCAGCACTATGTATTCCAGCAAAATATGCAAACTAAGTCTAATTTTATCTAAGCAAAACCCATTAGATTATAGAAAATCTGCTGTGACAATTCAGGACATGGGTTTCAAAGTCAAAAGTACTTTGAAAAGTACTTTGAAAGTACTTTTATGTAGTTGATTAATATCGATAATTGGATGTTGAGCTATAGAAATTTTTGTTCCAGAATTGTAGGAATAGCCTGTCCTGTGCTTTTAAGCCAATTTGAATACTTAAATATCACCTGCAGTTTAAGAAAAGGAGCTTTGATTAATTTTAGGAAGTTTCTCCATGCAATATGGGTGTAAGCGTGTGAAGTAGCCCGAGGTGTTCGTCCCACTTCTTTTTGTGGGTGAATATTAACTTAAGTAAGCTAAAAGTACAATGAAAAGTCACATCTGAAGTGTTTGAATTATAGAATCCTCATTTTAACCACTTTTTGATAAGAAAGAAGTATTTAAATAGTTGACCAAGAGCACAGTTGGGAAAAACTGAATCATGCTGAACGCATACTTTCTGATTCATAGTCCTGTAATTTTTCTAGAATACTAAACTTCCAAATGGGAAAGCCCCTACACTAAAACTACTTTAAAGTATGTGAGTGTGTGTTCATGAGTCGTGGCTCCTAAAATCTGATATTTACGCTGTAAGTTCCTGGGGGCCATGGGGTGGTTCAACCCACTGAATAAACCGATCCTTAAGAAGCAATGTGGTTAAGGGCCATTGTAGTGCATGGGTTATCATGGCACCTAAGGTCAGGGTACCCACTTAGCCTCTGTGGACTTAGAGCAGAAGGGGAGGTAGCGAGGAAAAGGCTCCCCAGAAGAGGTATGAGTGGAGATGAGTGGTGTTGCCCCAGTGGTCTTCACCTGGGTTTGTAGGCAGCATGTGCATCAGAAAGAGTGTGTACCTTCTCTGGGTTGCCATAGATTGATTAAGGTTGATGTGTGTAGTGTAGGTGACAGCGTAATGAGGAATACGGTTTAAGATGAAAGTAGAAGACAAATCACAGACAACCTTGTTTAAATTATTTCTGTTTTATACAAAGGGCCATAAAGAACCATTGAAGAATTTTGAGTAAGAGTGTGATTGCTGGGGTGGTAGGACAGAGGATGGTTATCAGGGATGTCATGGTAAGTGAGCAGTACCGGTGGCAAGAAAATCAGTTATATGTTAGTAATGTGATAATCCAGGTTGAGTAATGATGCTTGGCAGTGCCAAAGAAAAGGAAGAAACTGCGTTTACATGCTTAGCATCTCACACATAAAGATGGATGATGATGATGTGATTTTTCTCATTAGCACTTCCAGGCTCTGAAACTTTGAATCATCATCGTACTGTGTAATCACTCCATTACCAAGCTTTCTTAATTTTTCCCCATGAAATCTACTAATTTCACTCCTTCTGTTCAATCTAGCCCAAATCCTCATTATTTAATATCTAAAATTATTGTTAGGATCTCCTAACTGATCCTGTTGTCTCTCTCTGTAATCACGTTCTTATTCTCAGAGTCTTTCAAGCCTCCCAGCTCATTCTTGCCTGGAGCATGTAATCTCCATGAGCTGTATCTTCTTCCTCCCCCTCAACCCTACCCTCTCATGGTACATTAGACTATCTGCCTTCTTTAGGAAACTTCTTCCCATGTACTCTAGTCTTCCCTTGACTTTCTCAAGACTTAACTGATTATATAGAATGTATCTGAGACTTTATAGTATAAAGCATTTTTTTTTTTTTAACATCAAGAAGATTTTGTGGAGTCCCCAGTATGGACTGGCTTGATAGTTTAGAACACTGGCTTTTGGGGGATAGTGATTTTGATTTCTCAATAAATAGCAAAATAGAGCATTGCTAGCCATTCACTACTTTATCAAATTTGCACATGGTTGTGTTGTTATTTATTTTTGTTTTTGTATTTTTTTCACTTAAAAGAGTCAGAACAGTGACCTGGAATCTCTTTCCTTGACACTATAAATCATATTCTGTGCAGTATTAGAGCATAGATTCAATACCAAGCTCATTCCATGATTAAAAGTAAAATTTTTAGTGAAGTTCCAACAGTAGAGTGATGAGTGCCACCATTTTGGTTGTGTAACCAATCCATTCTGTCTGTTGAAAGGAACACTTTCAGCTTCACTACATCATCCCCACGGACAGGAAGTAATATCCATTGTAGACCATCATTTGAATATAAAAATCAATTAGATGCCGAAAGTTAAAATGCAAGGGTTCAGAAAATTGAGGGTATGACCCTCATTGTACTTGTTCTGTAGCATTCTCTTGGGAAGGGAAGGATAACGGAGATGACCTTCTACCAGCATCTTCAGGAGCATTTTACCTGTTTAATTTGGAGCGATGCTAGAATATAAAGTAGAAATGAAAAATGAGTTTTGGTGATAAGTCTTCAGTTCTTTGGAAGAGTGATCTTAATTGTTTTTGTCTACTCTTCAACATAAACAGTTATTGTTGTTGGTTTTTTTAAATGAACTAAATGTACTTTAGAGTATTTTTGGAATCATCTACTTGACCTGTTCTCCAGTTGCTGAAACCGCTTCTGTGATAGCACGTGGCAAATGTCACATGAAATCTTCCTATCTTTCTTTTCATAGTCAGACTGTTGGTTCTTCATCATATCAGTTATTATTCTCACCTCACATTTTAGGGCGAAAGCTTCTTAATTCTTCATGTTTCACGTTTGGTGGCAGCTTTGTAATTTTTTTTTTTTTTTTTTTTAGCATTTTGAAAAAGCTAAATTTTCCATTGCCAAGAGCTCATCATTCTAATGTTAAAAGTCAGAGTCCAGAAAAGCAGATCCTGTTATTCGACACCATCTGTATCACTAGCTGTTCATTTTCCACATCTTTCTTCCTTTTCAAAGTCAAAATATTCTACTAAAATAAGAAACAAAAAGAATATTTATATCCCCAAAGTTCTTGAATCCTGCATGGGACTTTGCAGTGCCCGGGAGTCTAGTCTTCATTAATTTTTATCACTTTTTTTATTTTTTTAACCTTAGATTAATCAGTAGACATTGGTAGGGGTCAGTGGATTTGCTAAGTCTAGTGAAATTTTCCAATTACTCATGTCTCGTTTGAACTTACTCATTTTAAGTTTTAAGAAGATAAATTCCAAAGACTTAGTCATCCTCTATACAATTACTCCATTTAATTCTTTGTCTTTTAAAATAAATTGTAAATTACTCAAGAATATGTGGTTCCCTCATTAGGTATTTCTGATACCTAGGGTAGTCCTTCATAAATAGGGAACAGTAAAGGATGGTTTTCCATGTGATTGACTGTTTGTTCATTCTGTCATTCACTCGAGAAATAATGATGCTTCTTTGAGCTGTGCCCTCAAAGGAAAGGACTTGTTTACTGGTGATTAAGAAGTAATATTGCCATTCTCATTTTGTGTTTCCCTGTTTATACCTACTGAACAATTCATTTAACTCTAGTAGCCAGTCTGAACAAATCATTTAATTCTAGCAAAGTTGTCACCACTACCCAGAATTACATTTAACTGCTAACTCTGACACTTAGGATAGATAGTATCTTTCACAGCTACTCTAAAGTTTGATTTACACAATGTACCTATTAGGAAGTTTTCAGCTGCATTTAATAGAAAATCCAACTCAGAGCAGCTAGAACCGTAAGGAAATGCGCTGTCTTATGTAGCTGAGCTCTGGAGTTGGGCAGCTTCAGAGACCACTGGGTTCATAGCCCATGAGGGTTACCAAAGATCCCCCATCTTCCTGCCCTCTCAGCTCCATTATCCACAATTCAGCTTATCCAGAGGGTAATCACAGACCTCAGAGGCCTTCTGCTTTCTTGTCCATATCCAACAGAAGGGAGGGAGGGAGCTATCTCCCCAAGCATGGAGTGTTTCTATGCAGGTTGACGGGACCGTTCTCAGACTAGTAACATTGGAAATAGTAAATCAAGGGGCAGGCACCCATAGGTTGGTCTAATGCTGAATTAACCTGTTGGAGCTAGATTGCATTCCTGAACACGGTCAGAGTCCCATTAAGAAGAAAGGGGAAAATGGATTGTGGATAAGCAACCAACAGAAATCATTAACAGTATCAACAGTAACAATGGGGAAGAAAATACTCTCAGGTCCATGTGGTTTAGAGTCAATTTTTGATTGGAAAATGTTTGTGATAACTAGATAGAAGTATTTGTTTATGTCAGGAGCTGCAGAACTTTTTCTGTTGAAACCTAACGTCATTTCCTCCATAATCATTAACATATAAGTGCCCAATCTTTTCTGAACTTCTTGGTGACCCAGTCCTAACATGATACCTTGCAGAATTAAGTAGCTTAATTTGTAGCATGGACTAGAATTTTAATTGAGCTGCATTTGCATCTGTTGAAAACATGGTAATTAGGTATGTTTTAATTGCAGAATGATGGTGCTGCATTAAAGAGAAATGAGCAGCTTCACATTAAACCTTCTTCAGAAAGAGAAACTTAAAAGTATCTGCCTTCCTAGGTAATCGTGTGGGAAAGTTCAGTGCATAGAGCAGGTTAAAATAGGCAGAAGTGTTAGTCAAAAATAGAAATTTCTATTTGTTTGGAAGGAGGTAATCATCTTTCTTTGTGTAGGCTATCTGAAACAGGAAATCAAATAATGTGTCAAGATGAGCAGAATTAAGGAGAAAAAATGTAAAACATAGCATTGAAATAGATCATCTAAGTGTAAGTTTATGATTAGTTCTTGGATTGTATTTTATGGTGGGAACACAATTGATCAAACCATTTACTGCTAATATATTGCCAGTACTTTTCTTTCTTGAAAAATTGTTTATGTGAATTTTTTTGTATTTTTTTTAAGTTTGAGGGAATAAAAGTATTTTATGTACCTTATTATAAAGGTGGTTTTAAGTGTACAAAGATTGGTTGTAAAACTTTAAAAAATAATCTGACTAGTATTATCAGTGACCTTGAATATACATATTTAAAACAGTTATACATCTGTAGCCCATTTATTTAAGCTTTTGATAAGCACCATAATTCTGCATGGGGACAGGGTCAAGTGAGAGATCCTTACTTTTTTTTTTCTATCAAATGTTTTTAGAATTCGAAGTATATAGTACTCTAAAAGAACATCTTATGTTTGTACATATGAAGCCACATATTGCTAAATATTTTTAATTAGTTGGCATTCAAAGGGATTACTTAAATCAGTACACCCCCAGAAGAGTTTCTGTGATAATGTATTATCTAAATTAGAATGTTCCGAATAAGCATAAAGAATTCTCAAACGTGCAAGTATCATTTTAAAACAGTCCACTTGCTTGGGGCAGGAAACGGAGCTAGGATTTTTGATTTTATAAAATGAGGTTACAAAACCCAAAGTTAATAAATAATTTAATACTAATTTTCTCTGTTTCACCCAATTTAGAAAATAAGTTGTATTACATACACCAGAAAATTATTGTGAGCATGAAAAGAACTGGCAACAAATCTGACTTCAGCATATAGTCAGTTGTGAAGGCGCTGCCTTTATTCTGTTACCGAGCCAGGAGCAGACATATGCCCCTTGTACTTCTGCCAAAACTATTAGGCAGAAAACTAGCAGAACTGCTACTGATACTTCCATTCATGATTTATGATAATGGTTGCTGTGGAAGACTAAGTCACTTACATTTATTGAGCTCATTTTTTTGTTTATAGTTTCAGATATTGGAGAGGGCTCTAAAATCCATTAGACAACACGTGTAGCACTAACAATAATCACATGAAAAGGTACCAGCAACTGATGAGGGAGCGAAACCAAGTACAATGAGCCTTCCCGATGTTGTAGTTGGGGTGTGGCTAGTTTTGTCACACTCGGTTAGAGGAGAGTAGGTATTGTTCTGAACCTCGAGGAATGGGGATACCCGAGACTGGAGGAGAGTTTGTTTGGTTGGGATAAAGTCATGCGTCAGGCTTAGCCACAGTCCTTCCTCTGCTGTCTGCGTCTGCCTGGCAGTCCTCATTTTAGAAGAAGTTTAGAGAATGGGAGGCAGACATGTAGTCATACCCCATGGGGAGTGCAGTAATAAAAGTTTGTACCAAGAGTTATGGAAGGATAGGTAAAGGGAGGCTTGCATGTTGGGGATTTTAGAAGATTGACTAGCATCCATTTAGCTATCTTGAGTGGACCAATAGACCTAGGTTTTACAGTTCTTGAGAACCTCTGATTGCTATGTAACTATTTGCATGATTATCTCAAAGTTGAGACCACACCTGTTCCCCAGAGGGTTGAGACAGCAGTTGGTGACCAGGTGGAGAACCAGCATGTTTACAGGGTCAGACAAGGCGCTTCAGACCTGCTAAAGTGATATTTATATTCTCCTGGGAGACTCACGTATAAAAAGGCTACATTATACTTGCACGTCTTTGGGCTAGTTGACCAGGATATTCTTTTTTTTTTTTTTTTTTTTTTAAGATTATTTATTTATTTATTTATCAGAGAGAGAGAGAGAGAGAGAGATCACAAGTAGGCAGAGAGAGAGGAGGAAGCAGGCTCCCCGCTGAGCAGAGAGCCCGATGCGGGGCTTGATCCCAGGACCCTGGGACCATGACCTGAACCGAAGGCAGAGGCTTAACCCAGGCCACCCAGGCACTCCTGACCAGGATATTCTTTCACTGCTCCATGTAGACCACAAAAAAAAGAGAGGAAAAAAAGCAAAATTTTAAAATCTACTGTGTCCTTTGGAGCAGGAAAGTGGTTCACAGTTAGATAAGCTGGTGCAGAGGGAGGCAGACCTTTCCAAAGGCATTTAAGTCACTGGTCGCACCTTTCTAAGTCATTAAAGTCACTGGTTGCTAGCCAGTCCTAGAGTTTCATGTACATTTTTGATCTGGCTTCTTGAGTGATTTCATCAACATGAGCCACAAGTCACGGCATTAAATGAATACATAGGATTGACAGTAGGTTTCTGAAATACAGTGCTGACTGCTGGAATTATCTTCTGGGCAGATTGTGTAATGACTGGGTGATAGATTACCTCAGTGTGTGTTGTGTGAAGCATGGAATTGAGCAATCACAAACAGAGTTGATGAAAGAAATGCATGAAGGTCTTGCTGAAGTACAATCATATGGGACATAATTCTAGAAAGAGTCCTAGCCTGGGAGTGTGCTGCCTTCAAACTTTTCTGTTTCCTCAGCAAGAAATGGGAGATGTTGGTCTGAATGAACTCTGAAATACCTTCCAGATTTAGAAACGGTGGTGCTTTTATTCTTGAGCTGTATGAAGGCATGACCTGTTGGCGTGAGAAATACATTGGCTCATGTTTTTAACGAAATGTGTCAACAAAAGGAATTGTACACTTTATTTTGGTATCATGCTAAGTAGCTGGCATTTTTTTAAAACTGTATTACTTTGGAGTGGTCATACCATTACTGATATCTTTTCCTCAGATTTGGGAAGGTTTACTAGCAGAACACTAAGATACTGAGATTGTTTTAACTGGTCTTATTATACTTTGATATTGTGTGTTACTAACTCAAGTGTCCCTTGGTGGTGGAGAGGCAAGACTGACTTTCACTTGAAGATATATTAACTTGACTTAGAGGTCAGTTCTTTGTGAAATATTGGGAAGAGGCTTAACTGTTCTATTTGGTTCTGTGTTAGAAGAAGTTCAAAAACATTGATTCCTACTTTATTTGTTGATGCAGGAGAATAAAATGACCTCAGAAGTCAAGGGAAAATCTGAAGCCCCAATAATTCTTACTCTATTTGGAAGAAAATCTTAGGCAACCAATCTCGAAAAAGATTTATGAGAGTGGCTCTTAATATGTACATGTATTGTTTCTTACTTAAGATAGAAATTGTTCCAATTCTTTTGGTAGGTGGAAACCTACTCTAGTTACTTGTCATTCTTTCAAATCAAAAAGTTTGAGGTATTGAAGTGCCCTTGGACCATATGCTTGCTGAGTGTTGGTTCAAAGAATAGGATATTGTTATCACTAAGTAGATCTTTTATCTGCAGACTTCAAAGGAGTGTGAGGTTATTGATTTACACATTTTCATGGTTTTATCCATCTTTGTTTCATTGTCATGCTGTAGATGGACATGCAGAATTATTTAGGATTAGAAGATACAGTAGCATTTGCTTATGATGTTGGCTTTATGCAATGACAGTATGAGGAAAAGTAACAGAGACTGTGAAGATCCAGTCTTCTGTTTGCAGAAATCACAAATGGACATATTTGGGAGCCTGAAGAAAGAAGTCCTTGTGCTGGTGTTGGTGTGCTTACTGAGGGGCCAGAGTAGATCTACGTTATCCTTACCTGTGAGGAAAGGAAGCACCAGAGGAAGGGCTGCTTGTTTTCTTTGCATTTTGCAAATATAGTACACAGGAGCCTTAGGGATCCACGCTATGTGATAAGTGCCTACTAATCCCCACCAGCCATGCATAGCTGTATCAAAGAGGATATTACCCTAGTGAAGGAATCAACATCTGGCCAGAAAGCTGCTTGTCTCTTACTGTTGGTACATGATCTTCACGTAGGAATACTCATGTGCTTAGTAGTCATCCACACCACATGTTCAGTTCTCATTCTCCTCAAAAGTAAATAGCACAGGGGCACCTGGCAGGCTCAGTCGGAGGAGCATGGGACTCTTGATCTCGGGGTCGTGAGTTCAAGCCCCAGGTTGGGTGTAAAGATTACTAAAAAAGGAAAAACTTAAAAAAACAAAAACTAAATTAACATTGCAATCCACATTGATAGCAGGGTCAAACGACATTAGAAAATAGGAAAACAGTAGAAGCAGTAGAAAAGTAGGAAAGCAAAATCCGCATGTGGATATTTTAGCCTCTTTCACTTTGTTCTTTTGGTTCATTGTGTTCCTCACCTGTTTTTGTTTGTTTCCTTCCAAGTGGAAGAAGACACAGAAGAAAGTTCAAGATCAGGGAGGGAGTCTGTATCCACAGCCAGTGATCAGCCTTCACATTCTCTGGAGAGACACATGAATGGAAACCAAGAGAAAGGCGATAAGATGGATAGGAGAAAGGATAAAGCTGGCAAAGACAAGAAGAAAGACCGAGACAAGGAGAAGGACAAAATGAAAGCCAAGAAGGGAATGCTGAAGGGCTTGGGAGACATGTTCAGGTAAGTCTTTACCCACCCAGAGCAGATCATCCCTAGACATACTTAATCCAGAATTCCAGGAGCACAGACTTGAAAACACCATCTTTGAGTTCAACCAGAAATGTTTTCTAATTTTCAGTCTTCGCCGTTGCACTTGTAATTTCTCAAGGATTTCACTTGAGTCATTTCAGACCGTCGTAGCAGCCTTAAAGATGTTTTCTTGCCAACCATGTAAATAACGGTGAGAGGAAGGAAGGACACGTCTTCATGTTAGCTGTGCATAGAGTAAAAGCCCCGTGGAGACAAAGGGCTATTAAAGCGGTGTTTGTTCTTTTGTGTGTGTGAACAATGGTTCATTATTTAAATTTAACATAGAGCTCAAGTTAGTGGTAGCATTTAAAGGTTCATTAATAACAAGTCTAATAAAAATGTTACAAATAGAGCTTCAATTAAGCTGTGTTGATTAATTTAATACTTATTACTTCAGTCTGTAAAGATTTCATTAGATGTAGTCTCTGGCTGTTTCCTGACAGTTGTTTTTGTGTCCCTAAATTATACTCCGGTATTACTTAGCATATCGTTTTTTACAAATCATTGCTCCACAGTAAAAGTGACAAGTTGTTCAGAAGTTGCACTGAAACTCTCCCATAAATGTTCATCTTAGGTGATTTATAATATTCAGACATTTAATGTTAAATATAAAGATTTCTTGATTGTTCCATAAATTAAACCCCTAAACATATCAAGATCATGGTTTCAAATTGAAAACATACAGCATAGTCACTTGACTGTTCAAACTGTAGTTACCTGTATTAGGAATCCCTTCCTTTTAACTTTTTTTTAATTGCAAAATATGAACAAGAGTTTTTATTTTCATGGAATTTCTTGATTTATGATCCTCAGGTTGACCTCAGTAACTCAGAGAGTTAAAGATATGTCAGGCCTGCAAAGTTGAGGACTCGGGGCCCAGCCTACAGGCCGCACAATGCAACAGATGCGCTCTGTACATGTCTGATTAAGTCGAGTGCACAGAAGAAGTATACTATAGACCTAGATAAAACAAAGCCTGGTCTATTAGCGGCATTAGCTTTCATTTAAATATGAAGGGATTTCCATCTCTGATGCTTTAGAGCATTTGGGATTTTCCTAGTTTGACATTAGAGTTTCTCTTGTTTATATACTCCCGAATGCTTTTTCAGTCGGATCGCCTTTCTTCATCATATGCTGTGTCCAGGAACACCTATGGGATGAAACTGCTCTCACAGCCACTTTATTTCAGTTTCTGTGTTAGCCAGGGGCTTTTCTCTCTGTCTATGTAGATGGGCAGCACATAACCTGGCACTTGGTTACAGATGACGTAAGGCCCTTGCCCATCAATTAAAATTTAAGGACTGTGTGCTGCTGTCTTCTTTAAATTAGAGAATACGAGATGGGAGGATATCTTCCCTAGACTTAACACATTCAGCCAGTAGTACCGTCTTGTGTCCAGGTGCCCTCCTGGAGTCACACTGAAAGCCAATGGGCTGTTAGTTTTCCTCCTTCGTTGGCCAACATTTATCTGACAGATACAGTGCTCTCTCCTTCTCATGGTGTGTTTTTTATAAAATATGTTATAAATTATTTCCTTATAAATTTTGTTTCTGTAATTTACAGCTCCAGAATAAGAGAGGCTTTATGGTAGAGTTGTTCCTTTGGGGGTCAGAAGAGTGGACAGTATGGGGTCCATGGGAACGTGTATGTTTCAGGGGGATCCCGAATTGTAACCCGGCAAGCACCTTGTTGCTAAAAGTTCTGTAAAATACCATATGGTGTTTTCTCTAGACAGATTATCTATAGATTATACCTGCACCCTTTAGTGAAAGCCAGCTTTGTGAAAATTCTAATTTCAAAGGCCTGCGTGTTTTTGAAAACTGACTTCCATGTTTAGGTGTAAGGGCCAAAGGTTTTTTTTTCCCCCCTAAAAAATTAGCTTGTATTCTCCCAGTGTTTGAGAATAGCTATTAAAGAAAATAACCAACATTCACTCTTTTTCGGGAACATAGCATCGGTGGTTTGCTAGAATTAGCCCACGCTGGCTTCTGAGAGCGGGTTGCTCCATGTTTAGACATGTAGCCCAATGATTGTTAAACACGGCCATTATAAAAATCAAGTCCGTTTTATAAAATCAAAAACAGTGCTCAAAATTTACCAGTTCCTGATTATTTTATCATATTTTACCACAATCTCTGCTTTGGAGGTTATTTACCCCTCTCTCATCAGCACACATGGACACATTACGAGGGTGGGCAAACACAGCTCTCGCTAGCTCTACCTTTCAAACATGTGCTGCTGGATGAGTATGAGCCGTGTTAGGAGAGCTTAGACCATGGAAGTGTCTGAGTTCCACAGAACAGAGCTGCTTCCCCTAGGAGAACAACACGCCACCAAGTGAAGAATGTAAATCTCTCTTAAGCAGAGTCTCGGTATCTTGTCTAGTTTTCTTGAGTGTGGCTGTCTTCCATCTAGGTGCAGACCCCTGGCTCAGCCCTTTGGGAAATGGTTGAAGCTTGCCAGACACTTCTCCTTGAAAATGATCTGAGAATAATTTATTAAACATAAAATATGGGTTTTGTCTGATTGACTCTTGGCTCTTAATCCTTCCTTCACACCATTATTTTATGTTCTTCGTATTGGAGAAGACTCTTATTAAGGTGTTGTTAGATTTTTCAAAACATTTCGTAACTACCTCTCATTCTGAATCTCACTGTTTGAAACCAATACAGTCTCAGGTTGCTTCTTTTATGTTTTCTTTTTTTTTTAAATAATGTAGGGAATATAGTCCGATTTTAAAATTAGTCTCTTCCTTTCTTTTTGTGCTCTTGTGGAGAAGAGCATGTGATTTCCTTAGCAGTGTTGCTTTTAAATAGCTTAATCAAAATGTGTATGTGCATATACATTTCTTAGATCAGTTTGTAAGGAAGTTCGAATGAGGCTGCCCAGTGGAGACCTGAAGTACAAACCAAGGATGTGTGTGTGTCTGTGTGCAAGCGTGTGCATTTGTGCGTGTGTTTTTATGATTTTGTTTCTGTGTTTTGTTTCAGGTAACAGAAAGATAAAGCTAAGGGTTAGGGGCATTAGATATTGGTCTAGCTTTCTGGGCACATGAGCTTTTTCTATTTAGTCACTCAAGGAGGTAATAATAAGTTTTCCTTTAAAAACAGGCTCACAAGCTCTCCGTCCCACCATCTCCCTCCACAGCTCCCCGCAAACACATACACTCTCTTCCTACCCCTATAGATTGTCTGTGATTTGGGGTTCAGTTTGAAGAGGGCCAAACATACGGACCCTGTTTTTAAAAGGGCACCAGAGGAAACCATGGCACCTTGCATAAGTATTTTTATTTATTGGTGTAGTCAGAGGACATGGTTTTCTATTTCACACATTGAATGGTAGTCACAAAGATGATTTAATTATTGATAAACAGCTCTAGGAAAGAATGTGTTGAGTCCTATGAATCACTCCTCTGTTTATAAAGTATGGAGTATATGAAGTGCAAAAGCTGTCTTAATGCAAGTTTTAAATCACAAATTCAAATCTATAAGAAATCAAATAACAAATGTAAAGTGTTTCATGTTTGTATGAATTTCTCATTGTATATACTACATCTTCTTTTGCACATAAGGAACTCCTATTGCCTTAATTAAAATGGCTTTGTAGCTAAGAAACCAGAGTGCGCTTGCTAAATAGGTAAACATGACTTGTAAATGTAATCATTCTTTGTGTAAAGTGCAGAACAGAGGGAGGGTCTGGAATTTTGAGTCTTTGTTTATGTTTGATTCTCAGATGCTTGCCTATTCACATTTAATACTCCAAAATATTTTTGAGAATTCTGCAGTTATATGAAATTGTCCCTAAAGAGGGAAGGAACTAAGTCTGCCCTTTAGAAGGAGAGAGATTTATTATTTAATGTTTTAAATGCGTTCATGTTTGAAGGAAAGCAGTAGCATTATTCAGTAACATGCTTTTGCCTGGTGTCTGTCTTTAAATTGAAATAATCAATACGATAATAAAACCCTATATTAGGACAATATTCTCCAACAGTAAGTGTTGAAAAAATTACGTGTTGCCCTCCTTTTCGGCCCCGGAGTAAGTACAATTTGATATTGCTTTGCCTAAAAGATTAGAATGGTTCTCTTTCGAATGTCGTAGAATTGCATCCACTCTCAAACTGAAGGTTTCTTAGAGGTGACCTCACTGTGCACATTTCAGGTTCATTTTGTGCTTTTGTCCATATGTGACAGCTGAGAACCTATCACTATGGAGAGCTAAAGCAAAAGTAATGTTGCATTATTACCATTAAAATTGAATCCTCCAATTACACTTAAAATGATTACGTGGGTCCCTGCAGCATTGTTTTATTTAGTTCTGTAAGAGGAAATAGGTAATTTAGTTTGAAACCTTGTTTGGTTGAAATCAGATACACTGCTATCTTTCCCCTTTTAGAATATGATAGTTTTCAGACCACAGTGAACATGATCAGATTTTAAGACTTAATGTTGTAGCTTAGATTACACTCTTTAGGCTTTGAGAGAATAACAAACAGGAATGACTGTTGCTTCCCTTACCTGTACTTACTAACTGTGTGTCTGTACCGTGTTTCTCATTTAGCCTTGCCAAACTGAAGCCTGAGAAGAGATGAACAACAAACCAGATTCAAAAAGGTCTCGAGAAGCACATATTTGCACAGTTGATTTTTAAAACAAACAATAAATTTACTTTCAATGAAGTCTTAGTGGCTGTTGACGAATTTTGTTTACGACATCAGCAGTTTCGATGGTTTGGTAATTTCCATATTAATCAATTTGGAACTTTTTCATCTTGATTTTGAGCTTGGGGGTTTAAATTACTGCTTGAAAAGGCAGAGAAGTGTTTTTTCCTATCATTTTTATTAGCCCCTTTTTCATAGTGGAAAACCATAGTCTAGCTGCTGGCGTATTCAGAAATCATCAGCACACACCAGTCCGATGTTAGAATCTGCTTTCGAGACGATGTAACGTACCCGTTTGGTTTGTGTGACATGGTGGCGGAGGTCACAGGCAGGTGGCAGGGAGGCCTGTGGATTGGGACTGTCACCCACTACTTGATAACCAAATCTGCCGGTTTGCAAGGTACTTTTGAGCAAAGTTGAATCCCTTCATAGGTTACAGGGCTCAGACAAAAGATGGGGGCTAGGAAAAGAGCTATCTGTGCTTGGGGGCGTGGCTGACCCAGCAGGTCGTTCCTGGGAAAACGTAGAGCCACTCCAGCAAATAGTAATTCTGAGGTTTGCTGAGGCCACAGGGAGTTAAGAGCACATACCCTTTTGTAACAGGGTTTCTGGAAAGAGTCTGCCTGACCACGGGTTGTAATCACTACTCTCTGAATATGCGGGTGGGTCTCAGCCTGTCCTTCCTTTAGGAGGCAGCTTTCTGCTTAGAAGAAGCCTTAACTCACCACCTCTCCCTTCTGTGTGTCTTCAGAATGGCCGGCAGGACTCTATCTAGTAAGCTTCATTCCCCGAGAATGTTGGAATCGTATCGCTCTTGAAAATAAACATGATGAAACAGAGAACCATTTCATAAAGGGTGTCACGGAGCTGGGTTGTGCACCTGTGAGGATGGAACTCCGCCCGCCCCCGCCAGGCAACAGCCCTGACCTGGATCCCAGGAAGGAGGCTCCCAGAAGCCTGCTTATTTGTTGATGTCGGAAATAGCGGGACTTGTAGATTTTTATAGCTCAGGCCTAATTGCCCTGTGGATGAATGTGACCGGTTGCACATTGGTAACATTAAATGGCACTCACTCTAAGCTGCTGCTGATTTAGGGAATGCGGTTAAGATAACATCTGTGGGAAAGTCTGCCCATCTGTATGAAGGACAGGCACAGTCCTTCCTAACAGAAAAGAAAGGACTTGAGAGATCTTGCGTAATTTTACCTGATTTCTCGTTTGTGAGCTGGACAGAGACCAGCCCCATTGTGTGAGTACACGTACGGGGGAGGATCCCTCAGAATAAGTTTCAGATCTGTGCAACCGAGGACTTAACGTTTGCTTCTAATTCGAATGGAGACGAGGTTCCCGTTTTTAACGCAGGAAGATTGTCAGGCTGACCTGTTAGCAAAGGCAAGTTTGAGGGTAGCTGATATCATATTCTTCTCGAATTCTTCTCTTTCTTGTTAGCAGTTTTAAATAGAGAGCCCCTGACATCTACAGCGCGGAAGCTGACTGCGAGGAAGCCAGGGGAGGCACAAAGCATGACGGCGAGGCCTTTCTAAGACCTTTCCTGACGCTCCTTAACGCTGCCTTTGCAGAGACCTGCGGCATGAATATAGAATGCCCGTGTCAAGGATGACACCTACTTTATAGTCTCTGTAAAGCAAACCTTTTCGTAAAAGAAATTTTTGACAGTTCTGAGATGCTAAGTCAATTTCAATTCCAGACGGTGTAGAAAATGGAATCTTTTTTCTGCAATTGATGTGAAAATTGAAGGCTAGTGACTATTCATTCTCTAATAACACAGGGTAAATAAATACGATCACACCATTGAAAAATGTCCTGAAAGACAGGCCAGGCTAATGACATTTACCACAACATGTATTGGGAATATTCTCTCTGAATGTTTTTATTTGTTACCATTAGAGGTTCTGTATCTTTCACATTAAATATAATGGATCCGAGTACCTGGTATTCCTAAATATATTTTTATCAAGCCACAAATTATTACATAAAGGTAATTGATTCTTGCAGATAGGCTTTTAAAGAATTCCCTGGCGAAGTGACCGCTTACATAATTGAGTGTTGGATGGTTTTCTTTTGACCTGTTTAATAATAGCCAATTTAGAGACAAAAGACTAAAATTGGATTAAATTTCATATCCTAGTGAAATGACCATGTCTCCCGTTAACCTTTCTACTTTTCTGGTTTTAGCATGGATGAGATTTAAGGTAAGGCCTGGACGCCCTTCTCCACTGGATCATTCCCTTTGTCCTACACTGTGCTGTTACTTCCTCTAGGTTAGACTGTCTTAACCTCCCTTCCCTTTCAACTACGACCTCATTTTCTCTCCTGCGCATCCCAACACGCCCTTTGATAAATTAGTATTCATCCTCTTCGCTTCTCCTGTTCTCTCTGAAACTGCCTTCGGTGACACCTCATTCCCCTGGGCTCTACAGCCTGTTCCCATGCAGGTGACCAGGGACCTCTTCACGGGGCAGTGTTCCCTGCCCCCTCAGCTCGCCTGGGTGGGCCCGTAGCACTTGGCACGTTGACGATTGCGCTTCTTCGAGATCACCCTCGCCGGGGTCTCTGCCTTCCATTCTAGCCTCTCAGTTCCATCTCCCTTTTCAGTCCCGTGCCAGGCTCTGTCCTTCAGGTAGTGGAGCTCCCCCTCCCCCACCACCAGCTCAGTCCTCAGTGCTCTTCTCTTTTCCCCTTCTCAGTAACACAGAGTTTTTCTGTTCTTAGGAAACAGCCTCTGGACTCTAAATACAGCCCGTAGGCAGATGACTCCCAAATTCACATCTCCCACCTGGGCATATTCTTCGAACTCTAGATTTGTAGGCCCTCCGTCCTCTTCCCACGCTCACTTGAATGTCGACACTTAACGTGCTTCCAGCTCAGTGCCTCATATTGCTTCCCTCTTCCTGTTCCTTCTACCTTCTTCTTCTTCTTTTGCTTCCTTCTTCTTCTTCTTCAAATTATTTATTTGAGAGAGAGCACGCACGCTCACACAAGCAGGGAGAGGCAGGGCTAGGGGAGGAGCAGACTCCCCACTGAGCAGGGAGCCCGATGCGGGGCTCGATCCCAGGACCCTGGGACCATGACCTGAGCCGAAGGCAGAGGCTTAACCCGCTGAGCCACCCAGGGGCCCCTATTTCTTCCCTTCTGAGATAATGGCAACTCCGTTTTTTGTTTTTGTTTTTCAGTTGGTTAGGTCCAAAACCTTCAAGTGACCCTTGACTCTTACGTTTTCCTTACATTCCACATCCAGTTTATTGATGTACAAAAGCAAAGGCCCACTTGGTTTATTAATTTCTGTAAAGCCCTGGTATGTTTCCGTACCTCCATCCTCCGCCTCCCGGATGTCAGCAGTAATCCTCCAACCGCCCTTCCTGTTCCCACCTCACCTCCACTCAGTACCTTCTGAACGCTGCGCTAGAAGTCATGTCCTTTCCCTCCTCTGCTCAACCCCCAGAAGCCTTCCAAGGCATTCAGAGGAGAGGTTCAAGGGTCACCTGTGGGACACCTCCCCCCCCCCCACCATCCGGGACTTGCCTCCTATCCGTAGCCCCTCTGACCTCTTTCCTTCTCTTGCCTCTGCTAACTTCACTCTGGCTACACTGGCCTCTCCTCTCGCACCTGCCAGGCCCACTAGAGCCTTTGTCCTGGCTCGTGTCTCTACCTGGAATCATCTGTTCTCAGATACCCACAGGTTCGTGAGAGTCAGGTTTTCGGGGCGACTCTCCAGCCTCACCAAACAGCACTCCCTCCCACTGTGACCCTTCCTGTCCCACTTTTTGGCACTGCTTTTCTCCTCCGCACTCACCACGGCCTAACATAGGATGTATCACACTTGACATAACATTCGGTTGACAGTGGCAGGGATCGTTGACCTTGGCCCTTGCCTGGTGCGTCATCAGGGCCCAGTGAGTGTACCAGAGGTCAGGACATCTGTATGCAGTCAGTGGGTCCTCCAGCTTCCCACGGCCCATCTGCCCCTTGGTGCCCGAGACGTCACAGGCTGTGGAAGGAAGCTCTGCTTCTCATGCGGACTGCTAGAATTGCCTTGGGATTCCCTGTCCTCAGAGCCGTGGGCAGCCAAGGACTCAAGAAAGCCCCCCTAAAAGGACTCCTGTCCGTGCGGCCCAGAGGGTTCGAATGCTCAGGCATAATAAGTCTCCTCCCTTCGTCCCGGAAGTGTGGTCTTCAGACCAGGAACACAGCAGGCCCTGGGAGCCTGTCAGACATGCAGAATCCTAGGCCCCTCTCCAGACCCACTGACATCAGAACCTGCAGCTTTACAGCCCTAAAGATTTCTGTGCACACGCCGCGGGGAGAGGCCGTGCAGCCCCATTCTGCCTGCTCCTGGAGTTTGCCTGCGGGATTGAGCTCCTCTTGGCCACAGTGGCAACAGGCTTGAGAACACTCCTTTTGGGCTGCTTTTCCTCCCTCTGCCCCCATCATGTCTGCACTCCCCTGTCATTCCAGTAAACCACTGGCCTGAGTCCTTGTCTCAGGATCTGCGCTGAAATCCAGACCCAGATGTGTTTGTTGACTGAATGAATACATCAACTTCCCAGAGTAAGCAGTGGCAGTGTAGGTGAGAATTTCTACCTGGAGTAATTCTGCAGTTTATGACAAGCTGTCATACCGGGGCAGTGCTGGTGCGTGCTCCCATCTTTGGAAGATGATGTCACTCCAAAGCGTGTCTGTGACTGACCAAGACAGTCCCCAGAGAGCAGGCCTTTTCACGCTCCATAGGTCTACATCATGTCCTTTGGTTTATTGTTCAAGTTACTGTTTTCTCTGCTCTTAGTAGCCATAAATGATTTAAGTATTCTTCATTACGTCAGACTTTTAAAGAAAGATACAATTTCCAAATTAAAATCCTTCATGCCAAGCAGGCCCCAACCTTTAAGCTTTGGGTCGTATCGCCGAGGGGTCACAGATTCGAGCAAGGAGTCAATGTTGAAATTGCCCTGTTAATGCCTTCCTAAGCCTTAAAATGTCAGGCTCAGCAGATGGTGCAAGATTCTGTCCCTAAAAGAAGTCGGAACCCTTGTTTTCCTCTTCACAAGCTTCCCCAAGCAGCAGATGAGGAGCTGGTGAAACTGCCCCCTCCCTTCTGAAGACCACACCCGCGGCCTTGACAGCCTGGGTCCTCTACAGGTGCCACCACCCATAGATGGCGCCCTGGAGTTTTCCCCTTTTCTCTACCACCCTGAAGGGAGGACACTTAGCTGGGTACCTGGGGCCCAGCCTCCTGAGGCCTGAGATAGTCCTGATTCTTTTTTTTTTTTTAAGATTTTATTTATTTATTTGACAGAGATCACAAGTAGGCAGAGAGGCAGGCAGAGAGGGGGGGAAGCAGGTTCTCCAATGAGCAGAGAGCCCGATGCGGAGCTCGATCCCAGGACTCTGGGATCATGACCTGAGCCGAAGGCAGAGGCTTTAACCCACTGAGCCACCCAGGTGCCCCTGGGATAGTCCTGATTCTTAAATGAGTTGTATCTTGGGGTAAAGATAGCCATACCTCCTTAGTTGCTCCTTTAGTATAATATTTACATATTGTATATTATAACATCCATCTCTCCTGTGTTAAAAAGACTGTCATTCTAGTTTATGTAACACTTTTAGTCCTTATAAAAAAAGAATAAAAGAACAAGTTTACATTCTCTACCCAAACAAAGGAACAGGGACTTTGAAATGAACTGAACCAATACCAACTAACTACATAACATCCCTACTGTCTGTATGAAGGCTTCTCTGTGTCTATTCTCCCAGTAATTTAGCGTGTTATCTATTACCACCTCTCGGCGCCCATTTCTGATTTCGTTGGGTGACATGCTGGTCATGAGGACTTCCCGAAGGACAGAAAGCATCCCTCGTGGATTGTGCTTCTGCTGGTACTGTGGCAAGCATTTAGCATTCATTGCGTGTTGATATTGATGGACGTCTGCTAAGAACATTGTGGTAATGACTCATTTAATCCTTATAATAACCCTATAGGGTGGGTGCTCTTTCTAATCGGCTGTTACAGGTAAAGAAAGTGAACACACACGTTCAGAGGTTACTGATGACCAAGGTCACACCGGGGCCCCGGGGCAGAACCACAGCGATTTTGAACACGGGTCTACCCCTAAGGCCACATTCCTACCCACTCTGCTGAACCAGCTGAACCGTCTTAGCCTCGTCCAGTGGGTTGAGCTGCCGTGACGACCCGGACGAGAGCCAAGATGGCCAGCGGTTTATCACGTGACGTGCCGTTGCTATTGTGTGCTAGGAAAAAAGAGAGATCCCTGTTGCTAGCTGGGAAGTGTGGAAGTTAGTATCTTTTGAGCCAGACTTTTAACTTTTGTTCCTATTTGATTTTTTAGCATCCTCTATCTATGGTCTTTTCTCTCTCAAAACAATTCTTAAGGACTCAGGAGTTTTATTGTTAATTTAGAAATTACTAATTGCCATATCCCTTCCCCCATACCTGACCCTCAAACCCATCTATACAGTACCCTGAATACTAGTGATGATTTTTTAAAAAAGAGAACAAAGGTTAGCCCTATGCCTGCTCTCTTCTTTCAAGAGGGCTATTGAGTCCTATAAATGCTTAAGTCCTTTCCTGTTTTTATACCTTCTTTTCCCCTTACTGTGTACCTTCTTGTACCTCAGATCTTGCTCGACAGCTGCTCTTCCTTTCATCTTCTGCTGTTAATAGTCGTGAGGCCATGTGTGTTCGCAGTCTTGATTTCCTCCATGAAACTCCCGATGTTCCCTATCTCCCTGTTTTCACCCTTGCCCTGTCAATGCCACCTGGATTAGCAATCCTGCCGATCCTCGGACGTGCTGCCACAGAGACCACGGCTCAGTCTTTAGGGCTGTGCCCCTTGGAAGACCAGTGCAGCTCAGAGCTGCCTGTCCGGCACTGCTCATTGTGTGTCTGTCTGGATCCTCATACCTGGCCAGGGCACCTTTCCACGGCTGCTTCGAGGGAAGTAATCTTTTATCTAATTCCTGCTTTTCTAACTGCTTCCGTCATTAGGAAAGCATCCCAAGTTTACTTTGGAATTCCTAGAATTTCAGGTTTTCTTTTTTACTTTATCTTTTTAGGGTATAGGGTTAAAAACTTTTTTTTTTTTTAATTGAGGAAATGATAGCATCAATTTAATCTTAGTATAGGGTGATTCTGGAAGTTTAAGGAAGTCAACTTTGGACCCACTGTAAGATAGTTATTCTAACAGGATGGACATTTTCCCTTGATGAACTTTCTAGAACAGAGCAACAGCCAGATGCTTAGAGCACAGCAGCAAAGCGCTGATAAGCATTTATGTGGGATGTTTTCCGCTACACACCTGAGTTGTCCTAGCCAGGCTGGGGAAAAGGGGATTGCCCTCAAATGAATTTAGTTTCCTGTGTCTCAGCATTCAGGTACATATATTTGCAAATGAGCAGTAAATCTCCTGATGGGCAATCATATTTCAGCACTTAATGATAAGTATCCTATTAAAGACTAACTTTCACTGCTTCTTTGCACATTGGCTGGTGAGAGCCACAGATCTGGAGCCAAGGAAGTCTGCAGCCTGTGAAGTATGGCCTGATGCCTTCCATTTCCTCAATGGGTATTTCTGGCAGGAAGAGCCATTTTCCTGGTGGGGGCGAATGTGGGCTCCTGGCCCTGATCACTGCTCCAAAGGACGGCTTCATTCTCCTACCATATCCACTCCTGCCTCACCTTGCCAGCGGGAGCAGCCTGGACTCGGAGGCAGGCACAGAAAAACATGCATCCACGTGCCTTGTGCAAAGAACAGCTGGGGCAGGCAATGACTTCTGAGCATTTTGCTGCTCACCTGGCAGAAAACTGTTTCTGATGGTGAGCAAGGTGCTGGCTATGGAGTGGGTAGGATATCTTAGTCATTTTGAGGTAAAGCCATTCGAAGGTACATTCGACAAGTGTTCCCTGAGGGCCTGCTCTCTGCTGGGGACCATACTGGGGGCCGGGGATTCCGTATAACTGAGAGAAGACAGGCCCCGCCACAGCGGCCCTTTGGAGGGGCTGGGGGATTTAGAGCAAGTGTGCCCTGCCCACAGTAGGGGCAAGAGTCACATCCCTCCAGAAGATGACATTAAAACTGAGATCCAAAAGATGTTTTCTCTTTTTCAAGGGGCTTCTGGGGCAAAGGTGTATTGGGCATCGGTGGGATTCAGACTCTTGATAACTTTCCTCAGTAAGAAATATATTTTGCCTTGCAAGCCAGTGGACCCACACACACAAAGTCACTAAAACCAACATTTCCCGGAGTAAGACTGGCCCTTCCTCCGTGTGCTGTGCTCTGATGTACTGGTGAGAGCCGGCTGAGCAGAATGGTGAAGAGCATGGATCCCGAGGTTCCATCCCCTGGGTCCAAATCCCAGCTGTACACTCTCCAGCCTTGCGTTTGCAGCAAGTTAATGAAGCTCTTTGTGCTCAAAAATAGAGCAAAAAAATAACTGACGTATTCATCCCCGTTGCAGACCTTCACAAAGAATTACAGAAATTAGGATATGAGGGATTAATTTTAACAAATTTAATGATTGGTTTTGTTGACCATGGGATCCGAGAGAATTTCTCATTCCCTCTCTCTGTGTTGTCTTTCCTCCTCCGCCTTGGCAGGTATCTTACTGCTGAGTCTGTGACCAGAGTTGAGTGTGGATCAGGATGACATCAGCTGCTCTGAATTATAATAGGACCTTAGTTCCAATTTTCTCTCCTGTTTACAAAACAATAGAAGTACTTAGTTCAGATAAATAGCTTGCTTCCTCACAGTTCCTGCTTTAAAATTTACCTTTTTTTAAAAAAATTTTATTTTATTTTTTCAGTGTTCCAAGATTCATTTTGAAACCTTTTTTTTTTTTCAAATTGTGACATTTAACCATTATAACACATAATAGGAGTCCTCACTCTATACTTATGTACATCTCAGACTGTTTCCCAGGATGTATTTTCTCAAGATTCGTGAGTGCTTCCGTTCCCATGGCTTCTAAAAAAAACCTGATTTTACCATTTACAGATATCTTTGTGTTTCAAGGCAACCGTGTTCATCTTTTATATTCTATCCAAGGGGATATAAAGTTTGGGATATAGTCAAACTATTAATGCTTTATGTAAACTATTGAAATTGGTATATTGAGCATGTGCCCATTATTTTTGGTTTGTTGCCTTTTCTGAAGGGCTCCTAGCTGTGCACTGCCTATCTGCATTATTTTAAAAAACTTTTTATTATTTTTTACAGGTGTTTTTAATATCATGAATCATTCTGTGTATTATGCACTTTATAGTCATGGTTGCATTCCAAAACATTTCAACTAGGTTTCTTTCTGGCAATATATTTCCCATGAAAATAGAGAATTATGTGTATTTCCTGCTGTGACACGATTTTGATTTCTTTTATATTTTCAATAATAAAATACTGTAAGCTAAGTATCATTTTTTAAAAAGTAGAAAACGTAACTAGTTAGCTGTTGTTTGGTCATAGGTACCATTGCAGTCTTTAAATAGTTTACTACTACGATTTTAGATCTGCCTTCGCAATTTTCATGAACAAATAGAAAAAAGCGTATATAACATTTTCCCGATGGAGTTCTTTTTTTGGAAAGGTCGCATATTTAAATATAGTTTTATCCATACGGGTCTTATTACCTTTACTGTCAAAATTCCGTGCTCTTACTCTTTTTTTAAAAATTTTTTACTTTTTTAAAGATTTTTATTTATTTCTTTGACAGAGAGAGATCACAGTTAGGCAGAGAGGCAGGCAGAGAGAGGGGCGGGGAAGCAGGCTCCCTGCTGAGCAGAGAGCCCGATGGGGCAGGGCTCCATCCCAGGACTCTGGGATCATGACCTGAGCCGAAGGCAGAGGCTTAACCCACTGAGCCACCCAGGTGCCCCCCCGTGCTTTTACTCTTAGGAGTAGACCTCTCTCCATCGAGTCTAGCAGAATTCCTTTGAATGTTATTTTTCTTGTGAGATGGAAGTTAGGTAATTCACTAAAGCAGAATTTTCATACTATTTCCAGGTAGTCTGGTCGGCCACAGGAAATCCCCCTTTCGTTTAGAAGTGTCCTCTATTCTGTGTATATAGTGCGGCTGACAGGCAGCCAACTAAGTTAGAAAGAAACACTTATTAGCAGCCAAGGTAATAGAAAGTGTGTGATGGAGTCTCTATTCCCCAACTGTAGAATATCCAAATAGCATCAGAAACAATGAGGAGAAAATGAAAATCATTTCTGACTCATGGAATGTTGTTTTCTTCTCGATTTCGTACTGAAAGTCTTTCAGCTAGAATTGCAGGTTTGGCCGAAAGAGATGAGGCTTTGTGCGTGTGGTTATTTTCAGTTGTCTCCATTAATTCTGCTGTTGCAGTCTTGGAAGGCTGCTGGCTTCCTCCTGGCCCCCGTCGGCCACCTTGGGTTAACCTTGATGGTGACATCCTGAAGAGGAGATTAGTTGCAGGGAACTGTGGGCCTGAGAGTGAGGTACTGATGGGAGGGTGGGATCATTTACAAAGATGCTTCAAAGAACGTATTTTTCTTTTCTGTTTGGAAAGCCAAATATATGAAAGGAAACTGTCTTTCTTGCCTTCTTATCTCCACGCCTTTATCTGGGACAAATTGGTTTGGTTGCAGCACAGACCCAAGGAACGGTCGTTTAAATGAGACGAGGCTTATTTGTCTCTAATTTACAAGAAGTCTGGAGAAAGGCAATCCAGGACTTGTGTGCTAGGCCCAGAGTGTCAGCGGTGTCACCCGCTTCTGTTCATTCAGCCATCCTTACTACATTTGTCTTTATTTTTTTAATTGTGGTAAAATAGCCGTAATGTTTACCATCTTAACCATTTTTAAGTGTGCTGTTCAGGGGTATTAACATTCACGTTGCTGTCACTGCCGTCTGCCGTCTGCCCCTGAACTCTCTTTCTCTCACACATCCTGACACTATGTGTCCTCTAAACACCAAACCCATTTCCCCGTCCCGCACCCATAACCACCACTGTTCTGTTTTCTGTCTCTCTGAACTTGACCATTCTAGATACTTCCAACAGTAGTTATGTCACTGGCTTATTTCTTTTAACATAATGTCCTCCAGATCCATCGTGCTGTAACACGTGACAGGATTTCCTTCCTTTTTTTTTTATTTCCTTTTTAAGGCTGAATAATATTCCACTCTACTTATATCTCACATTTTGTTTATCCGTTCATCTGTCAACAGACAGTTTGCATCCATCTTTTAGCTTGTGCGAGTCGTGTCACGATGAACACGAGGGTCTTAAACATGTATTTCTACCCTCGTGGTCACTTCGTGTTTACAGCTCCAGCCATCTTGTCAGAATTCTAAGCAAGAAGCAGCAGGAAGGGGGAAAGGGAACTTCCAGTGGAATCGGCCGCCTTTCTACAGATCATTCCCAGAAGTCCCATATCAATTTCTATGAGCCAGAATTTAACAATAAAAGTAATGATAAAACAGTTGGTACTTATGGAGAGCTTATTTGTGTCAGTGCAGAGTGCATGTATAATTCACTGAATTCTCATGTAAACCCATGAGGGTGGTTGCATTTTACCAAAGAGGAAATTGAGGCTCAGAGAGGCTCAGCGAGTTGTCCAAGCAGAGTGAGTCGTATGGCTGTGCGTCCTATAGCTAGTCAGGCAAAGCTGGGATTTTGACCCAGAAATCTGGCTCCAGTGTTTACAGTCCTAACTGTCTTCTACAGTCTTCTCTTCCTGTTCTCAAAGGTGGCTGGGCAAAGTAGCTTGATCCCGGGGAGGCACATTTCCTCTCCCTACCAAATCAGGGGTCCATTTCTGAGAAGGTCAAGGAGAAGGGGATACCTGACAGCCAGGAGCTGCCATGGGGAGTCTGCTGCTGGGAGCCACCTTTCTGAGTCACTGTTTCTCAAGGCAGGTGGAGTCAGACCTCTGAGATTGTAGCTGCTTTATAGCTCTGGGCTGTTGTTCACCCTCATTCTACCCTGCTGGCCAACACCTGCCATGGCTTAACCAGAAAGACAAGGTGTGGCCACAAATACTGAAAAGCCTTATTATATGCACCTCTTGAAATGGTCGTGGTCTTCCCAGCTTAGCCTAGAGGATCCCCATTGACATGGAGGAAGGAAGGAATGAATATATAGATACTTTTGTTAGAAAATCATATCTATTATTTATTGAGTGATTTCTGCCTTCAAAGTGCTACATGCTTTAGAACATGATTACATTTCATCTTTGCTACTATTTTTTATAGATAGTATTTTTACTATTTAATAGTGCCAACTGTCATATATCAAGTAACCTGTGTCTTTTCTGATTTTGGAATACAGGCTCTTCATCAGTGTCCTCATGTTGATACTGACTGTGGTGACTTTTTAACTTGACTGGTTTTTATGGATATATTCCCTAATATATTCTTGGGTTACAGCATGCTAGATCTTACCTTCTGGGACTTAGAGGGTCATCTGCATTCAATCTTAACCATCTCAGTAAAAGGAGGCTTCCTTCTTTAGTGTTTAGGAAGTAGTCCTGATACAAATGGGGGCACTTGGGGGTGAGGATCTACCTTTTACTATCCTAGGAGTCCTCTTCTTATTCTTTGTAAATAATAAAGATACCACATTGAGCTTTGTTGTTTATGTGAAACCCTAGCCCAGTGGTCCTCAGGCCCCAGGGTTTTGCCCTCAGGGCTTCTGGCAGTGTCTGATGACTCCTTGGTTGTCATCCGCGGGGAGGAGTGCTAGCAGCAGGTACAGTTAGAGGCCACGGATGCTGCTGAACATCCCATGATGCATGAGAGAGCCCCCTCCCCCACCCCATGCAGCCCACTGCCCAGGATTGTCTGGGCCAAAATTTCAAGAATGCCAAGGTTGGAAAAACATTGCCCCTGCCCAGTCCCAGCCTCTATGTGACATGTCCTTGCGTTGTTGATTTTCAGACAAGCTACCCAAATGCTTCTGTGTCTTATGTCAGGTTGTCCTTGGATCCCCCTTGAGCAGCTCACTTCAGTTATTGTGGGGGGGACCCCTGCCCCGTGCATGTTGGTGGGCGCTTAAGAGTTAGAATTACACTGGAAATGTTCAAGTATGTTGCAGTCTATCTGGTGTTTCACCCTCAAAGGTGCTTACATAGTGATCTTCCTTAAAGTTTATATTTAATATGATCTCAGTGTCCTAAATAAAGATTTTACTTCATGAGTGACCAGTATATAAAATAACATGAGGAACCTAAGAGGCGTTCAGAGAGGCTGAGGTCAGTCTAAGGGGAGACGAGGATTCTGTGGTAGAAAGAATCGAGGGTGTGGATTTGAAGCTCTGTCTTCCCAGCCCGGCCCCACCGCCCCTGCCGCCCCACCCGGCTGCCTCCGGCTCCCGTTCACACATCTCCCTCTTGTGTTCTTCTAAGAGCTAAATGAAAGAATATGGATGGAAAGAAATTGTAACGTGTTGTACATCTGTCAGCTCGTGTTATTTAAGTTCTTTTCTCATGGGCTTTTTTCCCTTAGATTACTTCTTCCTGCATTAGTTTCTTAGTTTCTAGATAGGTATGCTGAGTGCCTTTGCTAAAAAGGATGTAAGGGTTATCTCGAAAATTTGGGGTAGAAGTATATCTATTTATATTATATACTATCCTCAATAAAGTGACGTTTGCTAATACCCCCTGATTGTACACACTCGTTTCGGCCTGACAGTTTCAAGCTTCAGCCAAGGAAAAGCAGCATAATGATCTCCCGTCAAAGCAACCGTCACTGGGGAGACTTGAGAATTTAAACTGAGACCCGTGGGCTTGGCTCTAGTTCCAGGACGGTTTCTTGGACAAACAGGGCGCACTCTCGCCGAGCTCCGCTTTTTTGGCCCGCGCCTGCCAGGGAGCCGGTGGGGCCGCAGACCACACAGCAGGCCGGGCAGATGAGACCGTGCCGGGGAGATGGAAGTCAGCTGGGAGGAGAGGAATTCCAGGCCAGTGCACAAATCAACAAGTTCTATATTTAAACGCTTGTTGAACTATTTTGTCAAATAAGGAAAAATGTGGTGGTTTGCCATTTGTTACATCTCATGTTCCCTGTTCCACGGGGGCTGTGCTGATTGGAGATGAGACGGTAAACATGTCTCCCTACTCTGAGGCCTTGTCGCTCGAGACCCCGAGCCATCCGGATTTCAGACCCTCCCTGGCAGCTGCGCTCTGAGCCACAGTTGAGTCATAACTCTGAGGCGGTCCCGTGCGTCCGGGTGGAGTGAATCACAGTGTGGAAGAGGAGAGGAGCTTTTCTAGAAAACGGCCATGGCCATGGCCTGCCACCCAGCCCTCGTCTGTGTGTGTGAAACTCACCAGGACCGAGGCGTGCTGCAGGAACTCCGACTTTACCCAGATGTGTGACCATGAGGCCTTTGTTCCTTGAGTGGATGGTGCGACCCAGGGAGGCCCGGACAGCCAGTGGCCTCCAGCTCACGCCCCACAGAGCCCTTTGTTGAGCCTTTTCAAACGTGTCAGCTCCCTACTATTAAATCTGAATATGCAAAAGATAAAAAATGAAAGTCGGTGCCTCTTAATTTACTCTGTAGAGAGCGTTCTCTAAGAAATGTGAATCAACAGAAATTGTTTCTTCTCATCAACAGAAAAAAGTGCTGACTGACACCTTAACTTTACAGATAATGAGATCTTTGGGGAAGTTTTAATCTTTCAAAGTTTCCAGGAGCTATACAAAAGGTCTCTCCCCTTCCCTTCCTCCAGTCATCAATGATCATATTTTCTGTCTTTGTCACTTCCCTTGCTCTGTAAACACAGAAGTACAGAACATATTCGAGAGGGTTTCCGCTGTATCCGTAACTAAATATCTCCTATCAGCAGTTAAAACTTGGACTTCGACTTGCAGTGCATATTTAATGGAGGGTGAATATTTCCAGCTCAAAAAAGATATTCCTAAACTGTACATGTGTTTGCATTGCCACAGAAGCATTTATAACCTGGATGCCAATTTGAGTATCAGGCAGATGGCAATAGAAATTATTAGGATTATCTCTGGTGCTAAATACTTCCGATTCTTTGTCCTAATAGGAAAAAAGGTGTAGAGTAACCTATCTTTCTACCTTTTACTTTTTATGTTTCTCAAGTGCCCTTTTGAATAGATGTGTTTCTTGACTCAGGTCTCATTAGCATTTCTTATAGGGACTGCCTTTGGGGCAGTACCACTTACTAAATTGTTCTGATGCTTTAAGAAAAGGAAAACCATGGTAACCAGATGTAGGGTATGATTATTTGCCTCTGACCTGGCAAAGTGTTGGATTTAACAAAAGAAGCTTAATAGAAATGTTCAAATTGACCCTTCTCATCACTTGGGCTGCTCAGAGCTCAATCAATCTCTCATTATTATCCGAGTTATTCGAGCAAAGGCAGCAGTGATAGTATTTTTCATAATCACTTCTTGAGCCAAATGTAATTTGCAATTTGGAGTATTGTATTATGAAACAATAATGCATTAAAATGAACAGTGCAAGAATTAGGAGTATAGTAGTAAAGAAAGGATCCAGAGAAGTAGTTGTGTGAAAGGCACTCTCAGAATCATTAGAAGTGGACATGACTGATTTCAATGCCAAATTAAGCATTTATAAAAAAAAAAAAACAAAAACACCAGAATTATGTCTTGTTTTTATTATGTTTAGGTGTGTGTGTTTATTTTATATATATTATATATACATCATTTATTATAAAGTCAGTGTAGTTAAAGGGGAAACAAAAAAATAAACTTTTCATATTATTTGCATCTGCATGTTTGGTGTTATGGGGTTTGTGTGGTTTGATTACCTGTGTGGGTATATGTTGGAAAAAAAAAAAGGTGTATCAAGCCTTATAAAAATCTTGTATGGAACAGTAATTACTAATTGACCCCATTTTACAAAGGGAATTTATTTGCTACAGAGAATATGTCATGTAGTCCATGAACTAGCTGATGCCTGAAAAGCTTTAACATCATAATTAAGATATACTTCCACTCATCTTCTGTCATTTTCCTTGAATGGCTCTAAGTACAGATTATAAATATTATTTCAGAGTTATTTATGTATTTATCTTGTGTTTCGAAGGATTACTGTGTCTGCTTGTTTTTTTTTTTTTCTCTTAAGTCTTTCTATCTAGATCCTGTGGTTGTGTGTGTGTGTGTGTGTGTGTGTGTGTGTGTGTGTGTTTGGGTTTGGTGTTGTTTTTAAGATATTTGGGATTTGCAGTGATGCTTGTAAAATTAATATTGATAATGTGCCAGGTTCAATTTCTTTATTGTTGTTTTAATATTTCCTTGTTCCATACATATCCTTCCAGGACTCCTGAAGTGTTGGGTTACGAGGCATATCAGTGCATCCTTGATTAGATAACACAGGCTATGCCAAGGGAAGAGTGCACTTATAAGGACACTTAATGGGCATCCTGAGAAGGGTGTGTTGTCCATTAAGGGTTCGTATACTACATGTCTAAAGGCTGTTCTAGCTTGGTTAAATAGGAGCTATATCTTCTTTTTTTAAAAAAAAAGTTCTTTTTTCTTTTCTGGATGTCAAGCAACCCAAATTTAGTTTATTAAATCTAATCAGACTAGCACTGATGAAAACCGTACACAATCAAATAATGGTTCTCAAGTTTGTGAATTTCCTTCTAAAGAGAACCCCTGCTAAACTCTGCCAAGTTAAAACAGCATCCCATTTTATAAAAGCACTATCAAGTTGTCATGTACCCTTTCTAAGCCTCCGTTCTCATCATTGTTGATTACCAGGTTTTTTTTTTTTTTTTTTTTTTTTGCCTAAATAGAAGCTTTCTGCTTTTCATAATCAGCCTTCTCTTCCCTGATTCATCCAGCATTGCCACAATCTACTGCTGAGCAAATCAGTGCACGATCATGGTAGCGAGTTCTTAAAATGTCACGAAAATACGTGAGATCCTGTATGGGAAGGACATGTTAGAAGTGACTTGTTTTTTTTCTTATTTATAAAATGGAGGCTGAGCCACAAAAAAAAAAAGGTGGGGGGCTAGCCAGAAACTATAAGTGCGTTATTATAAAAGATAAATGCACTCGTTGAATTCTTGCTGTTTTACCCTTGGATTGGGTTTGGATAGTTTGACACGCTTCTGCTGTTGCCTGGCAGTATTTGCATATGTCAGTACAGACAATTTTGACTTGTGGAGTATCATTGTATTTAGAAATATTGGCAGTGTCCTAGCAATGGATCTGTGGGTCGTTTTTATGATCCTTTCCAATGTTGAGGATCAGTTCTTAACCTTGCGTCCAGATTCCTGGTCTTCATAGACAAGTTCCATTTGGGAACAATGTCCTTTGGACCTCACTGCTGCAGGAAACGCAAGATTTATCTCATTTATTTCCACAAAGATGGTTTAATCAGCTGCTCTGAGCATAAAAGGATAAGATGTTAGACTGTCTTTGGTTCCTCAAGTTTTTGTTTTGTTTTGTTTTGTTTTTTCTTGGTTCCTCAAGTTTTTGAGGCTGGGTATGGTGAAAAGAGTCTTGGGTCTGTCTTGGGTAAAAAGAGTCTAAAGTCTGTGTTTGCTACTTACTTGCTATATGGCCTGTGAAATCATTAAATCCCCCAAGGTTCCCCCTAAAGAGGAGGATGATGGTAACACCCACCTCACAGGCTGGTTGTGGAAATCAATGAGATAAAGTATGTAATAAAAATTCAGTAAATTCTACTTAAGTGTAATTAAGTAATCAAAAGAGCATCCAACAGGTGTTCAATTATATGTCTCACTTAGGATTTACACAAAGTGAACTTCATAGGTCTGGGAATTTCAATTTCTCTAGGAGTATCCAAGTTTAGACTCACTGAGATCTCTTCAACTACATATGAGGTGACCTGAACTCTATTCCTAGCTTGCAGTGTGTCTTTGGGCAGCTCTGCATACTTCTTGAGCCTCAGTTTCTTTGTTTGTCACATATGGACATTGAATGCGGTGACCAATCTTTAGACCTTGATTTTCAGAAAGGTGCACATATACCTTCTGTGCATATGGGTAAGAGTGCAGTAGAATATTCTATAAAGATATATAGCTAGATTTTTTTTCCAACTAAAATTTAGAACAGTTTAAGGTTTTAAGACAAAAGTAAGTTCAAAAGGGATGGCTGGGTGGCTCAGTCGGTTAAGCATCTGCCTTCAGCTCAGGTCATCATCCCAGGGTCCTGGGTTTGAGTCCCATATCTGGCTCCTTGCTCAGTGGGGAGTCTGCTTCTCCCTCTGCCCGCCACTCCTCCAGCTTGCATTCTCTCTCTCTGACAAATAAATAAAAATCTTTTAAAAAAATAAGTTCAGGGACGCCTGGGTGGCTCAGTTGGTTAAGCGGCTGCCTTCGGCTCAGGTCATGATCCCAGCGTCCTGGGATCGAGTCCCACATCGGGCTCCTTGCTCCGCAGGGAGCCTGCTTCTCACTCTGCCACTCTGTCTGCCTGTGCTCGCTCTCTCTCTCTCTGTCTCTGACAAATAAATAAATAAAATCTTTAAAAAAAAAAAAATAAGTTCATAATTGTGTTAGAGACCATAGTGATGAATTGAGAGAATGCAACGCTGACAGCAAGAATGTGGAAAAAGATTGAACCAGAATCAACTGAAAAGATTTTCTAGAGAAACTTGGATCAAAACCATTTAGGAAAAGTAGGACACAAAAGGAAAATAGAGAGATAGTGTTAAAAGGTCATGGTTTTGCTTTGATTTGGGTGAACAGAGTGTTCCTGAGGCATTTCAGAGAATTTGATAGAACATCAGAATAACACAGGACAGGGTTTTCAGTTTTGCTGTAGAGTCTTGAATCCAGCTCATTGCACTGCTGTATCTCTCAAGGATCTTTAGGGCAAAGGGCAGCATTATCACAGCAGGCAGTGGTCGAGGACAGGTTAGCACAGTGGCTATACCAACTGTGTCTATGAGAAACACCAGGAAGATTCCAGAAAGAGATAATGAGTTCCCAGAGAAAGGAAGTGATTAAACCATGTGATGGTGCAAATATATAAAGATGAGGGCCAAAATACAGCATGGAGTATTGAGTTAAGTGACCATGGTGGCCGCTCCAGTGGAGAAGTTGGTGTTGGGGGAGGACAGGGCTTCTAGTCACTGACACTAAATTTGTATTTGAGCCATTTCAGTTCTCTCCCCCAGGCAAGCATTATCACTTAACCTACATGTTCGTTAGGGTAAAATGTAAGGCAAGTATTATAGCAAACCTTCCTTAGAAATGAAGACCTTGGTAATTGGCAGTGAGAAATACCAACCTTCTAGGTGACATTTCAGTGATTTTCTTTATTGAAGAAAATCTTATTTCAAAAATTATTCCTCAAAGCTTACAAGATAATTGGTGCTGGGTGTTCTGTTCATCTATTTTTAAGTATGGCAGGAGATTTATAAGACTTCTACTATATCACATTTTCAAATACAATACTAGGAAGTTCCATTTATTACAAATCCAATTATATTTTTATTTTATTTATAGTAGGATGCTGTGTGTTCTATCACTCAGCGTAATTTTTTCTGAAGGTCTCTAATTTTAGTAGCAATATAATAGTAAGATATTTCACTGTTATTTATACCACAGAGAGAATTAGGTTAATTTACTAAAAGCTGAAGTGATGGTTCAATAGCATGAAACTCTTACCAGTAAAATTTTAATGACAGTTCCTTCTATAGAAAACAACAGAATTTTGTTGTAGTCCTTTGTTACTTTTTTTTCCCTCTTTCCCCTTTCATCAACAAGTGCATGTTTTGCCCATTATTCTTTACTATAGTAATAAATATGGCCGATCTGGCAGACGGCAGTGATCTCATTTGTAACGCGTCATAGTGAAACCCATTTAGCAGATTACTTGGAGATTACTTTAGCTGAATGAAAACATTGCCGTATTCTTTATGAAGAAAGCCCTATGTTTTAAGAAATGTTACAATCAATTCTACTCCAGTAAGACAGGGCTCATCAGGCTGTATCTTATTATGAAGGAGTCTTCGGTGGCTTGGCATTTTTTCCACAGCGCCTTCTTCAGGTAGCAGTACCTCTGAAATTTTTCTCTATGAACTTTTTCTCAAGCTTTCTATTTTTCTTTTTGTCTCTATGCTTTTTTGTTTTGTTTTGTTTTTTGTTTTTGTCTTTCTTGAGAGAGAGCGAGAGCGAGAGAGAGAGAGAGAGTGCGAGAGCGAGCGCGCGCATGAGCAGGGGAAGGGACAAGGGGATGGGGAGAAATCTCAAGCAGATGCTGTGCTGAGCGCAGAGTCTGTCTGGGCTGCACGCCAGGACCCTGAGATCACGGACCTGAGCTGAAATCAGGAATCTGCCACTGAACTGACTGAGTCACCCCACTACCCCCACGTCCGTGTTTTTCAAAGGTCATTTCCTTATGTTAATATATCCTAAGATATGACTAGCAAATTCTTCCTGGAGTGGTAGGGTCCATGACTGCTTTCTAGTCTAGCATCATACCCATTAGATGATGGAGTTTTCTGTTTGAACATGTTGGGGGTGGGGGGAAGGTTAGTCAGAAGGCTGTTCCAAAACTGATCCTTTGCGGGAAATGAGTTTGGACCTACCATTATTAGTTCATGATTTTTTCAGCCTTGCTGTTCTTTGAAACATGATGAAATTCATCCGTGGCTTTTAAAAGATAATAAAATAAATGTAGTTGATATCTTCCAAGTTTTAAGCAGCTTGGTATTAAATGATTGTCTTCATAGGCTGATCACTGATTTTAGCTGTGAAACTAAATTTAGCTTTACTAAAGCTAATTAGCTAAACTAATTTTAGCTTTCAAACATGGACTTTGAAAGTACATGTGTAGCTGAAAGTTTTCAGGGATGTCCCGCCTCTTTGCAGAAAGAATTAAACAACTGTAAGAGAACACTACAGTATATTGTCAATGAGAATGAATGAGGGCATAGCTACGTTCTTGTCTTTTTACACTCTGGAACAGTTGGTATATATTTTTTCACCTATGGTCTTTATTTTATTCTGTCAAAAAATTACCGCTAAGGGATTCATTTTTACCCCAATTATAAAGTAATACGCTGTGCTTTTATAGTATGCCTTAAAGAAATCACATAATTTATTAACTAAGGCAGGCATTAAAGGAAATGTCCAAATGCTAACCTATAAACATTTTATCTGTGCTTTCTTTGCTTTTTAATATATCAATCTTGAATTTATAATTTCAAAAGGAAAGTATACTGTAACAGTTTGATAATAAATTTACATATAATAAAATAGTATATTTTATTCAGGGCCGGCCTAGGACACTAATACTTTTAATATCAAATAAATGAGAAAAAAGTTCACTTCTTAAATCTGAATCAGGATTCACTCTTTTTTATCATGTGTATTTAAGATGAAACTTGAAATTTAATAGATTGAGATCTAAAACAGAAACCTTTTCAGCTTTCAGGCCGAGATCATTAAAAAAGGATCTAACATAGCTAATTAAACTCTATGTTAGGTTTGGGACCAAAAATATCTAAACTGTTTTAAAACATGGCAAAGTCAACCACTCTCTGTTTTCGCTCATATTACTAACTCAAAGGAATGTTGTACATGATTTTCTTGTAAGATTAAACTGTACCTTTTGGTACAGATAGAGATACAATTGACTCTTAAAATACAGGGATTGGGGTGCCGATCCCATGTGCCCTTGAAAATCCATGGGTAACATTGGACTCCCAATAAATTTAATTACTAATAACCAACTATTGACCTTACTGATAACATAAATAGTTGACTAACACAGATTTTATATATGTGTTATGTATTGTATTCTTAGAATAAAGTAAGCTAGAGAAAAGACAATGTTAAGAAAAACATAAGGAGGAGAAAATACATTCACAGTACTGTACTGTATTTATAAAAAAAAAACAAAAAACAAAAAAACACAAACCTGGGTATAAGTGGATCCATGTTGTTTAAGGGTCAACTGTGTATCTTGTGTCATGGTGTAGTGCTTCATAAATATGATACAGGTTTGAATGTATGTAATCTACAAGGTGAACCAGCCCAGGCCTGGTTTGCAGCATTGTGTCATTGGAGCGATATTTATGCACTGGAAAACTAAATGGTTAAAATGATTTACCTTTAGAAAGCCCTCTTCTAAGTAGATATCATGTATAAGATTTGAACTTACACTTTATTTGAAGTTGGAATTTAATACATTTTCTAGTTCCAGATGCCTCAGTGTTGCAGAATTTTCAGAATGGGAATTCATGGGGGCTTTAAATACCATCTACATGCTGATGGTGCTCAGATTAATTTGTCCAGCTCTGTCCTCTTTCCTGAACCCCCTGTAGATGCTTAATAAATTTTTGTCAAATGAATGAACATTATGTTTTAGATGTTGGCTCCTACTGTGATGTATCAGTTTTTTATGTTCGCTTTTTCATTTGTTTATTAATTCATTCTATAAAGTCAGTCATTATGTCTAACTCTTAGGCATTATTGATATATTGACAAAAATAAAGGCAAGAGAAAGTTTTTATTTTTAATGCTTTGTGTTTGTTTTAAAAACATAGTGCATATTTTATCCCTTGTGGGAAGTGGTCAGATTCTGGGCCTAAGTTCTTAGGGAGTTTTTTTCCTTTTTCTTTTTCCCTTTTTGCAGTTGCAGTGATCTTCCAATTTCTAAATACCGTTATAATTTAAGGGTATACTTGCTTTATAGAAGTTAATTTTATAGTTTTGAATGCTGTCTAATAATATACATAACTTAAAGGAAGAGTGATGGTAGTTATTTTAACTTTCTTCTATTTTAACATTTTTAACATTTAAGAATGTTCTCCCTTCCTTATTTCTAAACCCCTTTGTAAACAGTGTTTCTTTAGTAAACGTGTAAGCTATTCCCATGTACACCTCATGTATAAACCAGTATTTGAAATCAGATTTATGTTAATAGAAGAAAGACCTGTGCTACCAACCAAGCCATTAATTAAAATACCTTTTTCTCTTTTATATCAGTTTTGGACTACTATTTATTTATTTATTTATTTAACTCTTCTTTTCAATGTGATTAATTGTTCAGCATAAGCTAGATCTCTACTTTGTCCTCTGAAAGAAATACTCGCTGTATTTTATATACTCATGAATGCTTAGTTGAGTAACTGTCTATAAAAGGTTTCTTTTTTGAATATCTGGTAACTAAATCACTAAAAGGAGTATTATTTGAGGGTATGTAGCGCATGCATTCCAGGCAACATGGTCTCTTTTAGAGGAAAGCAACAGAGCAGGACCAAGAATTGACGGCAAATCTAGGCTCCTGAGATATTTCGGATGATGCCAGCATGGAGTATTAGTGTTTTCGCAGAGAGCTTCCAGCTCCGTGGCCATCTGTGAAAGTTTGTGTGGACCAGTTTTGAATCATGTTTGTTTTTGATCAGATACAGATTTCAAAGGCAAAGACGCCACATTCAGCAATTGCTTTCCATCAGATTTCGGAATAGCATTTGAGGAGAATGCCTTAAAGCTTTCAATTTAATAAGCTCAAAGCGTTGTAGCAGTGTAAATTATCCTTTGTACTTTAAACCTTGCAAACATGACCTTGTTTGTCAGTTTTTAAACTATGATGAATGTTTCCAATAAACCTGACTGTGAAAATAAGAATAGTTGTTTATGGAGAGATTATTAAGTAGATGATTGCGGATTACAATTCTTTAGTCATAAGAGCAACCCGTTCTCATGCAAGTTTTTGGCCTCTAGCATTTGAAGTATTCAGCCCTAAATTGTTCGGTTCAGTAAGGATGAACTGCAAAGTTGTTGTTGATTTTTGTTTCTCCAAAGGAAAAAGGGGGATTGAGGGCATTTTCAAAAGGGTTGTCTCTGGAAAGTTCTCAATAAAAAATGAATCCAGTAACCTGATTGAAAATTTTCATATTGGGCAAAAACTGGAGAATTACAGAACTTTTGGCCCTCATTTTGAGGAAGGTCGCATTTCATTGAGTAGGTATGTCTTTGTCACAAAAGAATGAAAACTCATTTTGTATATATTGACAAGTTAGAATTTTTTGTTATCAACAGGTTTGGCAAACATCGAAAAGATGACAAGATTGAGAAAACGGGTAAAATAAAAATACAGGACTCCCTTACGTCAGAAGATGAGAGGATACGAATGAAGCAGGAGCAGGAGAGGTAGACTTCAGTCATTTGATTAAATCTCACCAGATAGAGTTTTTTGTCCTTTCTACTCTTTTTTCTTTCTTTCTTTCTTTTTTTTTAATATGAAGAATCTATACTCAATGGGTTTTTAGTTTTTCTATGTCAGTCCGAACACTGGTGGTTGTGGAATAAATACAATGTAAAGGAAGATTTAAGGAAAAAAACGTATATTTATTTGAGGCATTAAAGTGAATGTTAATGGTTGAGTTAAGATCTTTGCCTAGAAGAGAGTAGGGCATATTAGATGAATTAAATAAACATTAAAGCTGAATTTTTTTTTAAGACTTAATTTATTTGAGAGAGAGTGTGAGAGAGAGAATGAGCATGAGAAGTGGGAGGGTCAGAGGGAGAAGCGGGCTCCCTGCTAAGCAGGGAGCCCCATATGGGACTCGATCCCGAAACTCCAGGATCATGACCCGAGCTAAAGGTGGTCGCCTAACCAACTGAGCCTCCCAGGCGTCCCATTAAGACTAAATTTATGATCACTTTTAAAATCACAAGGAAATAGTTACAATACCATTTCATTCATTTATGAATATATAGTATTTTGTGATAATTTTTAAGACTATTTCTCTGGCAATAAAACAATTTTTATATCTCGTTTAAAATATTTTGATTTATAATAAGACTTGAGAAGGCTTTCTTGCTATGTTGTTTTCCTCTCAAACCTGACATTTGTTTCTTTTTTTTCTCTTTTTATTTCCCTATCATATTTTATGAAAAATTTCACTTAAATTTGATTGCATCTCTTCCAGAAAGATTGTTATCTCTTGTTGAGTCATTCCGTGGTAAGAACCCAAAGACCAGTGAAATGAATGAAAAGTTACTTTAGGCAGATCATTGAAACCCATTTCTATAAGTGATTAGAGTTTCTCTTGCTGTAATTCCCAGGGGATGAGCAAGCCACCGTCTTGCCTTGAACTTCTGTTACTCGAGTTTACAGGCTCACTTCCGACTCCTCTTGGCGGTTTCAGACCCCTACAGCAAGAAACACTATACCTGTTGTACTTTGAATAATCCGGGGAATGAGGGTGCCTTGATTAAGGCTAAAAGACTAAATATTGTCCATAACTAAGATTAGAGCCCAGCGTCTTCATCTCCAGATTCTTGCTAACAATTCTAGAGTCGGGGCACTTTTGAGTTTAATGAAAGAACTGAAAAGAATATTACCATGGTTTTTTTTAGAAGAGATTACTGTTTGGGTATTTTTCCACTCATCTTTCTCCCACATTGGAGGTTTTAGGCTAGGATAGTTACTCTGATTCTCTGTTCGTAGCTTTTCAGAGTACTAAATACGTACCTGGGAAAAATAGGGACTTTTAATTTGTGATGCAAGACTGGGTTTATTCTTTTGGTTCTTCCCCAGTTTTTATTTATTTATTTTTTTAATCCTTCCATTTTCTTGCTTTCTGGGACCCTTTCTAATCCTCAGCAATTTTGAGACCCTCAAGCTTATTTTTTTTTAAAAGATTTTATTTATTTATTTGACAGAGAGAGATCACAAGTAGGCAGAGAGAGAGGAGGAAGCAGGCTCCCCGCCAACCAGAGAGCCCGATGCGGGGCTCGATCCCAGGACCCTGAGACCACAACCCGAGCCGAAGGCAGAGGCTTAACCCACTGAGCTACCTAGGCTCCCCGATCCTCAAGCTTATTAATAAGCTCACTGTTGTCAGGCCTGGACACAGAATATTCCTTAGTCCATACAATATGGCATTTAATTGCTTAGTACTATAAACTTATATCCTAAGAGAGTATAGGAGAGAGTATATACCAGCTAAACGTATGTACTCAGGTTTATCCACAGGCAAATAATGTGACTTAGCTACAGAAAAATCTGAGCAGTAGTAACATTATACTTTTCCCCTATGTTGTTGCCAACCATAGGGGATAGCTTCATAAATCCAGTACCATTATTCATATTTGCAATATCCTTTTCTTGCAGTTTAAGGTGATCACTGTGTTTCAATGCAGAATTCTATCAACATTTTCCAAGATACTTGTTATAATGCATAGTCAAGTTTTTGCAGCCAAACAATGATTTTTATATAATGGTTTCACTTGTATTATTAATTTGCCTAAGGCACAGTTCACTTGCAGTTTTGCTTTTAATCTCCATCTCTGTACCTCTAATGATGCAATACTTCTGGGAACTAGGTTGGTCATAATGAATTTACAATGTACAGGAGGCCTAGAATAAAAATCTTTCAGGGTCAAGGAACAAGTGAATGGTCCATTAAAAAAAATCAATTAGCTTCATAATCTAAGAAAACTATTACACTCTGACTTCGTATTTCAGTAACAGTTTTTACAAGTATGTTTGTTATTTGGATAGGCCAAGCCTTTCTTTGTATACCCTCCTTTCTGTTCTGTCTGTTGGCATTGGTGATGCTTTGTTTGAGAAAGGAAATTGCAACTTCTTTGGGGAAAATTTGGGTGGAGGAGTAGATAAAAATAAATAAAGCACTGCTTATAATCTCATCATAGCTTTTGCTTTGCTGCAGATTAGTAGCAAAACACCTCCTTTCACATTATTTACCACTGGAGCTATTTGAGTTCCCAAAATTATTTTGGCTGATTTCATATAAAAATAGAAAACTTGCTATTCCCTGGTTATTAATTATGACATGTCCATATACAAAAATATTTTTTGTCTGTATACATCCCTGAAGTCTGACTGTGACTCAAGATATAAATATGGACAGGGCGCCTGGGTGGCTCAGTGGGTTAAGCCTCTGCCCTCGGCTCAGGTCATGATCTCAGAGTCCTGGGATCGAGCCCCGCATCAGGCTCTCTGCTCAGCGGGAAGCCTGCTTTCCCCTCTCTCTCTCTCTGCCTGCCTCTCTGCCTATTTGTGATCTCTGTCTGTCAAATAAATAAATAAAATCTAAAAAAAAAAGATATAAATATGGAACAAGTGAGAGGACAGTGAATAGAATTGAAAATGTGTTAGATAGTGAACGTGAACTAGATTCTTCTGAGCATGGGTCTGAGATTAAGTTTGACTTCATCCTTGCTAACTTCTCCTCATCTCCTTCCACTGGCTGTCATCCCTGGGGTAGGGTCTTGAATAAAAGCTGTCCTTCTAGGAGAAATGAATGACCCCTGCCTGGATCTGTCCTCTGACTCTACTGGTCCTGCCCCGCCAACAGCCTGAGCCTGCACATCTAAGCTCTCTTTCTGAGAAGGCGGGAGAAGAGGGATAGCACCAAGGGTAAAGTTAGCTGGTCCTGTGATGTGCTATTTGACTTCTAGAAACGCCAGGCTCCAAACCGAGGTACCTTTCAGAGATGCTATTGGCCACTTTAGGGCTAGGTGGGGAAACGAAGCAGGGTATGGGTATTTGGAGCTGAGGGATGAACTCAGTGTTAACTGCTGTTACTGGATTGTCTTTCAGGTGTGCCTAGGGACAAAGCCCCTGTTGGCTCTTTTCCACTACACAGAAGGACTGGGCTCCAAACCCAAAATAGAACATACTTAATTAAATGATCTATGTCAATTCAGGCCCACTTAGCTACCATTTTGTTGACCAAGTATCCAAATTAACGTTTGGCTCTCTGTTGTGTTTTTGCTCTAGTGGTATCTCTGCTTAGGCTCTAAAGGTTGATGTATATAAGCAGTGTGGTGTGGGAGTTTCCCAAACAGTGTTTAGCAGCCAAAAAAGAGTTCTGCATGCAAATATGTTTGAGAAACACTTGGTTAAACCAGTTTATGCATATTTCTTTACTCCATTATTCTCAAAACCCTACCTCGTGACTTGTGAGTCACGAAGGTATGAATAGAGAGTCATCATTTCCTAACTTATTTATTCACAGAACACCCCCCTTCACTTGTTTTCTGTGAAATACCAATATCTCTCAGGATTCATTCACTGGGGAAATACTGGTGGCAAGCAAAGGCCATTAGCTCCTGAGTCAGCCATATCCAGCTCCCTCATGTGACTGGCTGTGGAACTCCGGGTTGGTTGTTTCATAGAATCGTGAGCAAGTGTAGAGCCAGTGTTTGCGACCTGCCTCTACGTTATGGCTTCTGTTTTGTGTAGTTACGAATCTTATTCCTGAACATTCATTTTCCATTTTTTTTTTCTTTTCCACGTATTTCTCACTTGTTTAAAACATATACATTTTAAAGGTCTAATTCTAATGTATTCTAATCCTATATCTATAGAAAATTTGAAAGAAAAAAACATAAATTTAAAACTGGAAAATAAAAAATTATCTGTCGTAATATGACTGTTAACCTACTGGTCTATGCCTTTCTAATTTATTTCCTATAAAATATGTATTTCCACACAGGCTTACCTTTAAAAAGTTAAATCTGTTTTCATTTTTTAAAAAGATTTATCCATTTATTTTAGAGAGAGAGTGAGCATGAGCAGGGAGAGTGTGGAGAGAGGGAGAGAGAGAATCACAAGCAGGCTCCTTGGCCTGACCCAGGACTCGATCTCATGACACTGAGATCATGACCTGAGCTGTAATCAAGAGTTGTTGGCATTGGCGCTTAACTGACTGAGCCACCAAGGTGTCCCACATCTATTTTCATTTTTTTTTAAGATTTTATTTATTTATTTGACAGAGATCACAAGTAGGCAGAGAGGCAGGCAGAGAGAGAGGAGAAAGCAGGCTCTCTGCTGAGCAGTGAGCCCGATGCGGGGCTCAATCCCAGGACCCTGGGATCATGACCTGAGCTGCAGGCAGAGGCTTTAACCCACTGAGCCACCCAGGTGCCCCTGTATTTTCATTTTGACTTAGTTTGCATTTTTATACATTCTTAGAAAACCATGTTAAACTCTTTCTGGAACAAGGCCAAGTGTGTATAAACAGATGGATGGATGGGAAGGAAGGATGGAAAGAAGGAAAGAGGTCTGAAAGATGAAATCTTAGCTGCCGCATCTGGCAGATTCCCCAACTATCAGATATTTACCTCATATGTTATTCATTCTATTAAATGAGATTTAGACATAACGTTAATTGGCTTGTGTTTTGTAGTTACTCAGCGAGGGATACCTATTCTGGTATTCTTAGATCTGTTTATCTATGTAGTATGTTGTACTGGGAAGTATTTTCAAGGGGACTGAATGCTCCTAGTGGAGACATGAAAAAGGTAAATGAATGTCTTATAAAATTCTCCCAGAATGTGAAGGACATTTATAAATCTGCTAGGGAAATGTATGACTTGAAATGTTTCATTATTTAAAGTGATAATCTCTCTTACAGGCTTTGTGTCTTCAATACTAGGCTGTTGAACTGTTTGTGCCCACATGTGGTACCTTGATGCCTCATTTACAACTCTGTGTGGCATTTCTGTACATAATTCCCATTTACCGGCATTTCTCTTTTTGGTTTTACCAATTGTTTCCAATATCTGCTTTACGTAATTCCTTGAAATTTTGATAAAAACTTTTTTGTGATTTTTTTTAGTTCTTTTTTAGATCTTTTTTAAAAGATGATATGTGTTTATTAGTCTTTGCAGAAATTAACATTTTAAAATATCATAATGTAGTAGTAAAGTGTGTTTAAAATGCATGAATAGAAAGTTTGTGAAATTACAGGGAGAACAATCAAGAAAGCAGTAATAGGTCTGAAAAAAAAAAAAGAAATTTTCACTCATTTTGGCTTGAAACTTAGTGTTCAGCCTCCCTGAATTCTGACAGTAGAACCCAGATAACCTAGGTGATCTTTGCATTTAGATCACATATTGTCATCTGAACAAAGCTTGACTTTTAAAAATTAACCTTTTGGTGGAAAAATGTACATTTTTCTATTCTGTAGCAGATTTTTGCATATTTTCTCTGACCTCTCAACTCCTTCAGAAAAGTCAACTCTAATCACTGAGATTAGTTCCATCAGGCATTTTTTAGAAAAATATATTGTTTCAGGTGAACAGAAATTTTAAAGAATCTATTAACTATGTGGAAGTTCAGTACTTTGACCAATATTTGGGCAAATTAAGCCTTGGGTGTGTGTGTGTGTGTGTGTATTTGATGAATTTTGTTGATAGACTGTAACTGGAGTAGGAAAAGGTAATTTTATATTTGATGAGAGCTGTTTTAGATGTATTTGGCATTGCAACATCTCTTTGAGTTAGAAATAACTGTAGGTGCTTTGATACTCGTGAAAGTCAGAACATCATGTGAGTGAATGAGTATGTATGTGAGTGTGTGTGTGTATGTGTGTGTGTGTGTTGGTTTGTGAAATATTATTCTAGTGTCCCATTAGTCAGTGTAAAAGAGAAGTTTCTGTTGTTTCACAATACGTTAAGTCCACATCTGATGGTATGAATTCTGTGTTATGTTATTGTACCCTCTCCCAGGGATCCCTTGCTTTTGTTAAGGGGGAGAAAAGATCTAAGCCTGTTAACATTATAAAATCGATATAAAGCAATATAATCAGTGTGAAAATAGGTAGTTGCAGAGCTTTGGGAAGGGACAGATTGACAGGCTGGAGTTAATAATGAACACTCCCCAGAGACGGTCATTTGGGGTCTAGTTCCCAGGAACTTATGTATTTAGCAAAGTGGACAGATTCTACACACATGCTCGGGCACGGGCGCTCACGGGGAGGAGGCATTCTTCTAAGCCCTCAGATTCTGTACAGATTGTGGTTGTATCCGTCATTAGTTTTATCTGTATGAATACTTTGATCTCTTTTTCAACTTTTAGCCATTTTATATTTTAAAACCGGTATCATCTCACCTGAGCATTAAGGGATGATGCTTAACTTTGCCCTACCCAGCGCATGTTTCTTCTGTGGAGCTCTAATCTTTAAGACTTGCCTTCTGGGGTGCCTGGGTCGCTCACTGGGTTAATGCCTCTGCCTTCAGTTCAGGTCATGGTCTCAGGGTCCTGGGATCAAGCCCCGCATCGGAATCTCTGCTCGGCGGGGAGCCTGCTTCTCTCTCTGCCCGCCTCTCTGCCTACTTGTGATCTCTGTCTGTCAAATAAATAAATAAAATCTTTAAAAAAAAAAAAAAAGACTTGTCTTCTTCCCTTGAATGGGAAATGTGCCTTCAAAAACAGTTGGTCCTCCTCAGGATCCATTTAGAATATGGAAGTTTTTTCTTCTCTACCAACTTCTAACTCAGTATCACAAAGAGGTTAAAATCCCACTTAAAATTAGGACTGTTTTCAAAGTAGGAAATGTAGTGTTCTATTGTCCCTCTTTTGGGAATTCGGCACAGACGCCATATTGGCAGCATGCTTATTGGGAGGTGGCAGTTAGACGTACGTAGCAGGGTGAGCTGAAGGATTGATGAGTTGAGCCACGCTACTTCTGAAGTAATTTGCTGGGGTATTTCTAGGGGCAAATACAGCATTCATTCAGTTGACACAAACTGCTATTACATTGAACTATTCCTTCCAGTTATCTTGTAGTTTAAATTTCGTTCTGCCATGCCTTTAGATTTTATTTGTTGAACGTCTGTAATACTGATTTTTAGAGAGAGGAAATACTGAGGGGAAAAGATCCAGGAACTTTGTTCCCAGAATGAGGCTTCTGGATGACAATGCGATAAGTTGAGTGTAAAATGTTTCCCCAAAGAGTTGTTGGCAAGGCCTTAAACATTGTTTTGAAGATATTTAACAACTATCTAATATGTAGCAATCCAAAATTCATTTTAATTTTTTTCTGGTAAGCTGGTATGAGTAAATGTCTTCTGTAGACATTTATAACATTTTTTTAAAAAAATTAACATCTCTACAGGTCGATTTCAGTTTTTTGGGAGTGTTCTGAAAAACGCACCATGGGTGTTCCATGTATTGAAGTTTTGTAACTTTGGAGGTGAAGTATTTGGGATATAACTAATTTAAGTACGTCATTGATTTCCATCCTAAGGAGTCTGTCACTCAGTAGCAATCCTCATGCTGTACCTTTTCTGGCTATATAAAGACCATACTTCATAGCCATAAAACAGTTATTTTTGTCTTACTCTACTGCAATTAGTGCTAAAAGCCATTTATTATAAAAGCAAAAATCCAAATGAACAGAAATATTACAAGAACAGAAGTCTTGTGTGTTTTATCTTCATCACGCATCATCCATTTTAATTAGAGAAAAGGGTGGTGAACACTGTGACAAGAGTCTAGAATTAAAATCATTAATTGATGTCAAGCTGAAGAGAGACTGTTAGCATGAGTTTAGTGACAGCGGGAAAGAAATTAACCTTATTACTTTATTTAGTATATTACATTATTTTGTGTATTGTTGTCCATGCAGGTTCAAAGCAAGTTCATTATCATCTTGGAAAATACTTTTTTTTTTAACAAAAAGAAAAAGTGTGGATATTTATGCTTGTATATAACAAATTGACATAAGTTCCTCACTTGTTAAAAGTCTTACAGAGTTTTTCAAGCTTTCATTTCTTTTCCTTTTTTAAAAAATTTTTTTAATTTTTTTTGCATTTTAAGAATCAGGAAATCATCCATGATGATGTTGCCCGTCAGCCTCCGTCACTACAGCTGTCTCCCATCATTTAGGCCTCAGAATAGTTCTCTTGTTTATAACCACGAAGGACTGTCTGAAATGCTTAAAGCAATAGACATTTATTTCTTTGGCTAAGTTTTGGGCTAATCACTTACTTCTGTGATTGCTGAGGTTTGGCCCAAGATAAATTGGATGGATAATGCTAAACAACAACCTGACTGTTCAGAAAAACGAATGACTCTTACATCTTAGAGATAATTTGTGACCTCAGGGTCACAATATAAGAATAGAGGGGGTGTCCTTTTATAGCATTGACCATCTGGAACTATTAAAGGCTGAACTGCAGTGTACTCACTGTCTTTTTTTTAAAGTTTCCTTAAGAAACTATACTATTTTTATTAAGACACCAAAAATATTTTCTCCCCTGAGTCAAATATTTCTTTTCTAATTAAATCTTTCCAGAGAGAATGGAAATATATCACATATAAATATAACATGTTTGTGTTCCTAAGTCCCTTTTCTCACATTAGATTACACAAGACATACAAGCATAAAAGTATATAATAAAGAAAATCGTTTGTGTCTTCTGTTAATTTGACTGTGAATTGTCATGAAAATGCACAAAAGCCATAGTGCATTCCTGGTTTTAAAAATTTACTATTCAGGGCCATTTTCACGGTAGCAAACTCATTAGTAGTAATTCCTGGAATGAACTTTAAAACGCATAGTGGGGGGCGCCTGGGCGGCTCAGTGGGTTGGGTCTCTGCCTTCAGCTGGGGTCAGGGTCTCGGGGTCCTGGGATTGAGTTGCTCCTCGGGCTCTCTGCTCCATGGGGAGCCTGCTTCCCCCTCTCTCTGTCTGCCTACTTGCTATCTCTCTCTCTCTCTGTCAGATAAGTAAATAAAAATCTTTAAAAAAAATAAATAAAACGCATATTGGTCCAAGCTGGTAACCAGACTGGTTCCCCTATTACAGCTCTAGCCCCACTTCTGGGCCACAGGCGTGTTGGAGTTCCATTCTGAGGTTTCAGCACGGGGTGAGCTGGGAGGGAAGGAGGGGCGCAAATACCTTTCATGGCTTTGGGGATGAATTCATTAGTGATGACAAGATAAACGATAAAAAGTATAAGTTCTTATGTTATTGGGGCTTAGAAAAAAACCCAATGCTTTAGAAGGCTCTATAGATGTGACTATAATGTTTATTGGATTCAGTGATCGGTGGCAATTAGTAATAGTGTACAAATTCGGGTAAAAGAAAGCAGATGAGAGCTGGGCTTTATGAATAGTAGCTTGTGCTACCAACCACTTCTTCTGAGCAATTGACTTCTTAGAAATTGACTTCCAAAATGAAGATGAGTTTCTGTGTAATTTGGAACAAAAGAACATTCAGTTTTGGGACCCATCAATAATATATTGGAACTATTGTGCAAGAAGTTTGGGGAGATGATTTAGGTTCATGCTTCTCTGGAGAAGAGAATGTTCATGTTCTTTTTTTCTGATGGTTTCTTTTCTGAACAGGGCTGCATTTTCCAACATAAGTAAGCTGGATTTTCTTCATTTTTAGTGAACTGAGGTTCAAGTACCATAGGGCTCATTTATAAAACAATCTGTTACTCCCTTTGATTTCAGGGGGGTCTCCAAATTCAGAGATTTTGGCTTTATTTCTATTGTAGCCCTTCACATTCTACAGGTTCCCAAACTTCAAGACTTCTGTGAATGTCCAGCCACCCTGTAGTTAGGTGATCCTCTGATGGTGACCCCATAGAGTAGTAAAGTGGATTGTCAGTGGAGTAATCATAATTGAGCTTCAGATTAATATCCCATTGAGTTGAAGAAAGAAGTCATTTCTTCTATAGCTTTTCTGGCTGAATACGGAGTCAAAAAGACAGTGTGATGCAAAGAATAAAAAGATCTCTGAACTTATATGAACTTTTCATCATGAATATCCAGTATTTAGTGGTAATCAGCTTTTATAATAACATCCTTGACTGTCATAATAGCTCCTAAGTGAATAAGTAGACTATAATAAGAACTTGAGTATAAATTTAGCTAAACTTGACATTAGAATTTCACTTGCTATTTCTCTTATGTGTATTCTCTTTGTGGGACTTATTAGAATCTAGGACCCTTCCTGATAAAAATTGCTGACTTCCCACTAGTCTGTTATGAATTAAGACAATTATTGGTCCTCGGCTCAAGAGATAAGGTACTTCTTAGAAGGTCTGGGGAATATGTGAAGCATTTTTGCTTGCCCACATGGCTGGGGACACTACTTGCTGATATGTGGCTGGAACTAGTTGTGCGGGAAGTTTTGCAACAATAGCGAATTACCCTTTCTCAGATATCACTGGACCTCTGTTGAGCACTAAGCTAGGCGAATTTAGGTACTTCCATTTTATAGCTGGGAAATAAAGGAAATTAGAAAAGATTGACTAGGCAGGACCAAAATTTGGATAAGCAGGACCAGCCTCATGATGATAGGCTCAATGTAAGAAGAAAACAAGGGAGAAAAGTGCACATTTTACTTGCAGTGCTATCTGACAGTTTTCCAGCTTCCTATTTTGAAATAATTTTAGATTACAGGAAGTTGCAAAGATGGCACAGGGAAATCTTGTGTACTGTTCATCCAGTTTCCCCTAGCTGCTAAAACGTCCATGTCTATAGTACAATGTCAAAACCAGGAAATTGTCACTGCTTCCATGTGTGTACATAGTTCTGTGTCATCTGGTCACGTGTATGCTTCCTGTAACCAGCACTGCAATCAAGAAGCAGAACGATTCCTTGGCAAAGACCTTCCTTGTGCTGTTCTTTATCGTCACACCCGCCCCTCTGCTCCGGCTGTTGCTAAATCCCAGCAACCACTGGTCTCTTCACCTGGTCTTTAATTTTGTCATTTTGAGAACGCTGTATAAATGAAATCTTATTTCAAAAGTACATGACCTTTTGAGATGGACTTTTTCTCCCCACGTAGCATAATGCCCCTGAGGTCGATTCCAGCTGCTGTGTATATCACTAATCTGTCCGTTTGTATTGCCGAGTAGTACTCTGTGATAAAGACATACTTTGGTTTGCTTGGCTGTTCACCTGTTGTCGCATGTTTTAGTTACCTCCAGTTTTTGAATATTAGAAACAAAGAGTCTTTGAACAATTGCGTACAGATCTTTGCATGGATGTAAGTTTCTATTTCTGTGGGATAAATGTCCAGAAATGCAGTTGCTTGTGGTATAGTAAGTGTATGTCTAGTTTTGTGAGAAAGTGCCAGACTGTTTTCCACGGTGGCTGTACCATTTTACATTCCAACAGCAATGTATGACAGGTGCAGATTCTCTACATCCTTGCAAGCATTTGTTGTTGTCACTTTTTTATTTTAATTGATTAATAGATGTGCTCATTATAGTCCTAATTTGCATCTCATGATGTTGAACATCTTTTATGTGCTTATTATTAGTATATACTTAAATTGTTAAAATTTTATTATGTTAAATAATACTTATTTTTATAATAATATATATTTTATATTATATATTAAATATATGTTTATACAGTATATATTTTATTTTATAACTAAGGATGCAACATACAGTACAGCCTTAGTTTTTGATGTAGTGTTCCATGATTCATTGTTTGCATATAATACCCAGTGCTCCATGCAATACATGCCCTCCTTAATACCCATCACTGGGCTCACCCATACCCCTAACCCCTCCCCTCTAAAACCCTCAGTTTGTTTCCTGTAGTCCATAGTCTCTCATGGTTGGTGGGAATGCAAGTTGGTGCAGCTACTTTAGGAGACAGTTTGGAGGTTCCTCAAAAAATTAAAAATAGAGCTACCCTGTGACCCTGCAGATGCACTACTGGGCATTTACCCCAGAGATACAGATGTAGTGAAAGGAAGGGCCACATGCACCCCAATGTTCATAGCAACCGTGTTCACAATAGCCAGACTGTGGAAGGAAGGAGCCAAGATGCCCTTCAAAAGACGAATGGATAAAGAAGATGTGGTCCATATATACAATGGAATATTTTTCAGCCATCAGAAAGGATAAATACCCACCATTTGCATCAACATGGATGGAACTGGAGGGCATTATGCTGAGTGAAGTAAGTCAGACAGAGAAAGACAATTTTCATACGATTTCCCTTATATGTGGAAGGTAAGGAATCGCATGGAAGACATTATGAGAAGGAAGGAAAAAATGAAGAGACAGGATCAGAGGGAGAGTATATATTTTTCAAAGAAATATTGCTTCATGTCTTTTGCTCTTCTAATTGGATTGTATTTCTTTGTCTAGTTTTAAGTGTTCTTTACATATTCTGGACATGAAGTATTTGTCAGATCTGTGGTTTACAAATATTTTCTCTCAGTCTGTACTTACCTTTTCACTCTATTAATAGAGTCTTTTAGAGAGGAAATGCTTTTAGTTTTGGTAATGTTCAGTTTGTATGCCTATTCTTTCTTTTTTTTTTTTATCAGTTTTTTTTTTTAAGATTTTATTCATTTATTTGACAGAGAGAGATCACAAGTAGGCAGAGAGAGGCAGGCAGAGAGAGAGAGGGAAGCAGGCTCCCTGCTGAGCAGAGAGTCTGATGTGGGGCTTGATCCCAAGCCCCTGGGATCATGACCTGAGCTGAAGGCAGAGGCTCCAACCCACCGAGCCACCCAGGCGCCCTGTATGCCTTTTCTTCATGAATGATGTTCTTGGTATCATTTCTAGGTATTATTCTCCAAGTGTTAGGTCCTAAGGATTTTCTCCTAATGTATTATAGTATTATATTTTTACATTTAAATCTGTAATTCATTTTGGATTAGTTTTGTATAAGGTATGATGTGTAAATTCAGGGTGCTTTGTTTTGTAATGTTTTTGTTTTTGGCTAGGGACATTTAATTGTTCCAGCAGTATTTGTTGAAAAGAATGTTTTATTTCATTGAATTGCTTTTGCATAATTAAAAGGAATCAGTCGACCTTACTTGCTATTTCTGGGTTCTTTCTTCTGTTCTGTTGATGTGTCTGTCCCTCCATAGATTTCACATAGTCTTGATTATCATGGCTACATTCTAAGTCTTTGAATCAGGATGGGTGTTTTTTCTCTGTTTATTATTATTTTTTTACAATTGCTTAGGTATTCTATCCTTTGCCTTTCCACATAAATTTAAAAATAATCTTGTCTATGGGGTGCATGGGTGGCTTAGTCATTAAGTGTCTACCTTCGGCTCAGGTCATGATTCCAGAGTCCTGGGATGGAGCCCCGCATTGGGCTCCCTGCTCAATGGGAAGCCTGCTTCTCCCTCTCCCACTCCCGTGCTTGTGTTCCTTCTCTCACTGTGTGTCTCTTTGTCAAATAAATAAGTAAAATCTTTAAAAAATAAAAATAAAAATAATCTTGTCTATATCTACAGGAATCTTCCTGGAATTTTTATAGGAATCATATTAAACCTCGATATCAACTTGGGGAGACGTGACTTTTTTACTATGTCGAGTCTGATTCATGATCACCATAACTCTTTCCATTTTTTTAGATCTTCTGTTACTTTTCATCAGCATTGTATAGTGTTTAGCATATAAGTCTTGTACATATTTTGTTAGATTGATAATCTCTATATGTTTATACATATCTATAAACCAACCTTTAGTTTTTATCTGTGTATCTATCTATTCCATTTTTTAGTGCTTATAAATGGCATTGTATTCTTAATTTCAGCATCCATGTTCATTGACAGCTTATATACAAAGATTTTTGGATTTTTTGATGCTGTATATTGTTACTTTGCTGAACTTGAGCTTTAGTTCTAGGAGACTTTTGTAGATTCCTTGGGATTTTCTATGAATGCAGACCTGCAATGACATCATTATGTCATCTACAGACAAGAATGGTTTAATTCCTTTTTTTCCCAATCTGTTCTATACACCACCCATTTCTTTTCCTAGGCTCATTGCACTGTCTAGAATTTCCAGCCCTCTGGGGGAACAGCCATCCCTAGCCTTTTCCTAATCTTAAGATTCAGCCTTTCTCCATGATGTATAATGTGTGATGTTACTTACAGGTTTTTTGTAGTTTTATCAAGTTTAGGAAGTTAGTTATGCTCTCTTACCGGTTTTTTTTGAGAGCTTCTGCCATGATGGGTATTGAATTTTGTCAGATGGTTTTTGCTGCATCACTTAATATGATCATGTGCTTTTTCCTTTTTAATCTGCTGATCTGTTGATAACATTGATTGATCTTTGAATATTGAACCAGCCTTGAATTCCTGCAATAAACGTCACTTGGCTGTGATGTATAATCTTGCTATATAGTGCTAAATTCTGTTTGGTGATATTTTTGTTAAAGATTTTTGCTTCTGTGTTCATGAAGGATATTGGCTCAGTTTTGTTTTGCTTTTTAATTTTTATACTATCTTTATCTGGCTTTATCTGACATATAGGTATAATGTCATATATGCTAGCAGTGGTTTACCTTAAATATGAATAACGCAAAGAAGTTTGCAATAAAATGTTGAACTCAGTCGAACATATTCTTTTATATTCATAAGACTTCACTTTTAAATATGCAGCTAAATTTGTAAGTATATAGTGGAAATACTTTTCCCAACAAAAATCATTACAACTCGATTGAGGGTTGTTTAATTATTTTTAGGTAGCTAAGATCAACTTAGTATATGAAGTATATCAATACTTTATAGGTTGAAAAGGCCTTTCTACCAAGTAGCTCAATAAAATCTTGGGAAATATTTAAATGATCTTCAGTAAAAGTGGTTATTTAAGCTGTGTTTCTTAGTTATAACACAGATAAGTTTTATTTCAGAATTTGATTGGATACATGCCTTCTTGTCCTTAGTGTTAGGATTTGCTGGTTCTGTATACACATAAAATCAAAGCTGGTGTCATTAAACTGAGATCTTCTTTTGCCGTTAATAGAGAATTATGGTATAGATTCATGTTTAGGTTTCATAATATATTGTAAGTGTAATATATTGTTTGTGTCTGATAGATTTATAGTGAGTAAGATGTATACATTATGTACCCATACATAAATTTATATTATATATTAGTCTCTGTGTGTGCATGTGTGTGTGTGTGTGTGTAACTTTAAAAAGAAATCACTTCTTGCCTTAAAAAAAAATTCATGAGTAAGACTCAGGTGGATGCCTAAAACCGTTCCTGGTGAATTTCTAAAACTAATTAATAAGTGGCAATTTAAGTTAAGATGTAAATCATGACCGTGTCTTATGGACATGAACAAAAGTTATCTAAAGTTATCATTTTGGAGAGTCCCTATTACCTTGACAATCTAAAATGACTATAATATCGTTTATGCCATCAGCCTTCTTATAACTGCATGAAATAAAATGTATTTTACAACATATTTTGATGAATGTTTCTGATGCAGTTCTTAGAAAAGGCATCATTTCTGTTTTTTCAATTTTGTTCTAATTTTACAGGATTCAAGCCAAAACTCGTGAATTTAGAGAGCGACAAGCTCGAGAGCGTGACTATGCTGAAATCCAAGATTTTCATCGGACATTGGGTTGTAACGATGAGTTGATGTATGGGGGCATGTCTTCCTACGAAGCTTCTATGGCTCTCAACGCCAGACCCCAGAGCCCAAGAGAAGGACATCTGATGGATGCTTTGTATGCCCAAGTGAAGAAGCCACGGAATTCCAAACCTTCATCTGTAGACAGGTAGGCTCCGGGAGCAATCAAGGTATTGCTTCCAAATCAACTTTTATACAGTTTTTGACAAGGGAGTAAATTGTTCATCAATCCTCGTACCAGGACTGCCTTTTATTAATGGCCTTTAGAAAGCTGTTGCGTCTAAAAGTATTGAGTTTATACAAATTGAAGCTTAACGGAAAGAGGAACAGAGGTTTTGATAGCTTTTCTAATGATTCCAACATATTTCATCTTGTCCTTAAAATGGTTTTAGACTGGAAAACTAACCTACTCAAATAAAAAGCAAACTTGAAATTTTGGCTCCTCTACTTAAGCTGTATTTCCTTTTGTTGCTAACAGAGCCTCTAGTTACAGTAATTAAACAGGTGGAGGTGGCCTGATTTGTTTGAATTATGAGTTATTTAAAGGGCCTCATTTTTTGGTGACATGATTTTCTATTATGGAAGAATTAGTGAATGAGATGTATAATATAGCCAGTCTCCAAATTGCTTGTTAATAGCCACAGACCAAGGTCTGATTATGTGTATCAGTGTAGCACAAAGGAGGGAAAGGTTGACTCTATATATTAGTGACTACGTATTTATTTCAAAATTTAACTGACTCTATGGTTATATATTTATTAGTGGCTACATATTTATTTTAAATTCTGAACTATTTTAAAAACACATTTTTCTACCTATCCATTTATATGTTCAAACACCTTTAAAGTTTAGTTCACGAGGAAAATAATTCTCATTTATTTTTATCTGCACTATATGCATGTTATTTTCATACGCAATATACTAATCTCATCATATATTATAATGCTTTCTCATAATCATTGCTCTCTACTGGAGCTGGCTTTGAACATTCAAAGTAGGTTTCACTTAAAAGGTGTGGTTCTCAAGCTTTGACTTGTATCAGAATCACCTGGAGGGTTTTTTCAAACACAGATTGCTTCACCCTTCCCCGGAAGGGCATGAAGGGAGTGGAGCCTAGTATTTGCATTTCTAACAAGTTGTTGAGTCTGAGGTTGGTCTCTGGTACTGCACTTTACCAACCCTTGCAAGTCTAGGGATGAGATGAAATTAGTTCGTCTCTACACTCACCTGTGATTTGGCTGCTACATTTTGCAAGCATTCTGTGTTTTAGTTATTTACTTCCAGCTTTGACAGAGGTTTGCAAATGTAACAGTCAACCTTCAGGCAAACCCAGAAGGAAGCATTTTAAAGAGTAGCAAAAGGAGAAGCAGGCCTTAAGGTAAAACTGTAGTCAGATTGTTTTTCTGTTTTCTTTCTCTTTCTTTTTTCTTTCTTTCTTTCTTTCTTCTCTCTTTCCTTCTTTCTTGGCTTTAGGTTTTCTTTATTATTTTATGATCTATTTGATGTTGACTGTAATGAATAAATAATGTAAGTTAACATAGAAGGGTTATGCTTTATTTAAACCCCTTTGGTGTGGTCATCTAGAAAGTTCAAAGTGCTTGTTAACCAATATCGATGTGTCAGGACTCAAAGAATAAGGTGATTATTAGTAACAGTGACATTTTCATACTGAACTTCTTACTTGGTTTTTGCTCTACTTGTGAAAGCTGCTTGTAGAAGGTCAAATAGCACTTGAAGGCCATGACTGTCCCATCAAAAGTGGTTTTCTGGGGGGAGAAAGGACAACAGAAACATTGGCATGGCCTTTTCGTAACTTTGGGAAGAACTGAAAGAAAATTAATGTTGTATTGGTCATTGATAAAAATATTAATCATTCCCAGCACCTCCTGGAAATGTCGTAGGTGGTACACGTGCTTATAGGGGCTACCAAGTCCCAGCTGACAGGAGAGATGGGAACCTGGGGTAGGGGGTGGGTGGAGGGAATCTCTCCAGCCCCTGAAGGCTGGAAGCAGTTGTTTCAACCCCCAGTTGAACACACACCCCCCCACACACCCCCCCCTCCCCGTGCCCCACAGCAGGAGTCTCTATCTCCCCTGACAATTTCTGCACATTTTCAAAAGGACTTAAGTGCTCAGAGCACCATCTGCTACTGGGCTCCCGCATCCCTGTCTGCGGCCTCAGCTCTGTACAGGCTGACCCCCCCTGCAACCCAGCCTCCTCAACTAATTTCTGTCAAAAACCCACTTGGTGAGACGTTTCAGGGGAGACTTTTGTTTTGGGGACGAGTCATACCAGGCAGTGAACAGCTCAAAATTCACATCATGGACAGTGCTGTATCCAGAAGCCCGCCTCAGCCTCACTCAAGCATGGCCTGGGCAGCTGGGTACCCCTGGGGACGTCAGGCTCTACCCATTTGTGCCCCCAAAGGGTCATTGGACTAGAGGATTTCTAAGGCCCTGCCAGCTCAAGAGAGAGAGACTTTATTTTTTCTTTGAAAAGGATCACAGGAACTTCTTAGTTTTCTGTAATTCTTGTTTTTACGGAGAGTAAGATGTCTACCAAACAATGACATTAGTAATAGAAAAAGTTGGGCGTCATCTCACCTGTAAAGCACTTCTTTACCAACCTGTCATCGAATATGAATGTGGCTTGGAAATAACAGCATCACCTCCATTGTCTTTTCCCGTCAGAGAGAAAGTGGTGGAAAAGTGGTTCTCAGACTAGAATGGTAATAGAGACTCTTTTTTAAAGGACAATCTTTTCATACTGCAGTATGGAATTAAATAGTTTTGATTATAATGTTACTTAAATATGTATAAAAATAAAATAGGGCTAAACTCCTTCTGTTTACAGCCATTATACAACTATAAAACCAAACGTCTTTACAAATTAAATACAAACAAAACAGCAAAACCATTACATTCAAATGAGCAACATTAATTTAATGTGGCCAGTAATGTGTTTTAAAATCTAAACTCTTTCACAAATCATTAATATGGTGGTGGCTGCGCCATGGAAGGTTCATTTGAGTTTGTGTGCCTACCCTCACACGCCGAGGGCCAACTCCTTTCCCCACCCATTTTCTCTGTGAGACTTCTGCGGTTCTTCTGCGAGCTCCCTCCCGTCTGCCGCATCCCGGCCTCGTTTACCTGTGAAGTCCAACTTGCTTTGGGTATCAGTAACTTGAGGCAGTGAAAATGCCATTTCTGGGTGCCTTCGTGTTTGGAAACTTAAAATCAGACAGAGATGCCTTATATTAAGAAATAATCATTCAGATGAAAACAGAAAAAGCTTGCCACTCCTCAGAATGTGTCACCTGGGGTGTCTGGGTGGCTCAGTGGGTTAAAGCCTCTGCCTTCAGCTCAGGTCATGATCCCACGGTCCTGGGATCAAGCCCATCACTGGGCTCTCTGCTCGGTGGGGAGCCTGCTTTCCCTTCTCCCTCTCTGCCTGCCTCTCTGCCTACTTGTGATCTCTATCAAATAAGTAAATAAACTCTTTAAAAAAATGTGTTTCCTGTACAAAGAATATACCCAATAAAGAAACTCCCATCAGTTAATTAAATTTCACCAAGATTTGTAATTGGTGAACTGGTACAACTTCACGATTCAGATTTTTGGACTTCACGGGAGTGTAGGTAGTCAGTGGACAACCTAAAGTATAGCCCACATCTGTTTCTGGGGTTTTTCACTGTTTGCTGAGAAAGCGGCATTCGGAATTTCGTCGCTTAATCATTTTGATTGATCGTATAGTTGGAAATGTGCATCTGTTAGCCCCACACGGAAATACCCAGGGTTAATTTGTTAACCGCTGTAAATTTGATGTAAAAATAGGATACTTTCTCCGTTTGCGCAAATTATTTGTAAAATGCTTTTTTTTTTTTAAACGGGGTACCTTCCTACTATATTTTCATCCCAATTTAGTTTGATTGACAAATGAACTCTTATCCCACTGTCTGTGTTGGTCACAGTGTCATCATTACTACTCTTCATTAATGCCCTTGGTAACATTTTGACTTCTCATTTTGGGTTGATGCTAATGAGAAGCCAACCCTACCCTTCTGTTTCATGTGAATAACAAGGCTTAAGCTCACAAAAATACCGGTGTACTTACATTTTATCCTGATTAGAACCAGAGACCTCAAAGATTTAGCTATGTAAATGATTCATAATCCTATACTTCTTTGGCAAGATTGTATTTCCTACTTGATGATTATATCTTTGGCTGGCTAGATACATGAGAGGCTGATACAGTGCTCTCTGAGGTGTTTCTTCCTACTGTGGAAGACATGCCAGCTGCCTACCCAATACCTATCGCTCCTTCCTCCTCACTTAATAGTATCCCAGTTTTGTTCAGGCTGGCAAGGTGCCCAGATAAAAATTCAGTTTCCCAGGCTCCTTTGCAGTGAAAGGTGCTTATGTGACATCATTCTGACTAATGAGTTAGAAGCGGATCTGAATAGAACTTTTTCTGTAAAGCTAGTTTTTTTCTGATGGGAAAAAATGGAGCCAACTCAGCTTCTTCCCTTTGCCATTTCCCCTCCTTCCTGTCTAGAACTTAGGTAGGTACTCCAAGGTGGGGTTTATCTAACAGTCTTGAAGATGAAAGCTACATGGAGGAAGAGGGAAGTGGCCCATTCCCTTGGACAGCGAATGGCTCTAACTCCGGCATGCCCACCCTCTTTGTGACCTGTGCAACTGAGCCTCTTACTTGTTTAGGTTACTCTTCATCATTTCTGTTCTATGGAGCCAAATAGCATTTGGAGCCTAGGAAATTATGCACACAAGAGCCCAAAGGGAATAATCATCCTTAGATCAAGACTGTCTGAAGAACTATCCCCTGATCAAATCATGTCCACAGTATTTTGTATTAAGTAGTGGGCAAATTTATTTTCTAGTTTTGCTCACTTAGCTCTTCTACTTTTCACTTTATTTAGCCTGTACTTAAATAAATATTATCAGTCAGATGTCTGCTAGCATAACATCCTTCTTGACTCTGATACAGCACCATCTCCTGGCAACTCCTGCATCTCTCAACAGTCCGGCTACAAAGTGTAACGTACGAAAGCCTGAGTTATGGGGAATACTGCCCAAGTTTGGTTCTGGGTTCTTACACCATCAGCTGTGTAAACTCTCTGCTTCATTTTCCCCATCTGTATAATAGGGATAATAATACACTTACTTTATCAGGCTAGGGGGAGACTAAGTCTGTTAATACATATAAAGCTCTGGGGCACCTGAGTGACTCAGTGGGTTCGGCATCTGACTCTTGATTTCTGCTCAGGTCATGATCTCAGGGTCATGGGATCAAGCCCCGCATGGGGGTACCAGTGGGGCGGGGGCAGGTTCATGCTCAGCAGGGAGTCTGTTTCTCTTCCTCTCCCTTTTCCCTTCCCCCTTTCCCCCACTCCCACATGTGTGCTCTCTCCTTCTCGCTATATATAAAATACATAATAAAAAAAAATACGTAAAAAGGACTAGCCCTGTCCCTGGTCCACAGTAAACCCTATTTAAGTGTTTGATGTTGCTGTAGTTTGTTAGGAAATGGGTGTTTTTCCCTCAGGAAAGCGCAGCAACCCCACCTGGGTGCAGAAACAAGCAAAGAATAGAACTGAAATGAATCAAGATAACTTTTATTCCTTACACATAAACATACTTGTAAAAGTGTGGACATGCAACTCTGCTGATACCACTTTAGTCACTAAATAGCTTGGTCTCTAGGTATTCTCCATAAATCACATCACATCGTGACCGTTTCTCTTTAAAATTAGGATGTACTGGATTCAGTATGCGGCCTTGTGGAGGGCTTCCTCTGTGTAAATACTTGTAAGTGCTGGGTACTATAAAATGGCTTACTTGAGAATAAGTAGGGGGGACAGTTGTGTAAGAATGTGATCTCTCAATTGATTTCAGTCCTTTGACAATTTGAAGATCTTCATTTTGTACTTTCCTGGAGCTCTTTGAAGTTCTTCATGTTCTACTTTCATGACCTTCTGGTGGACTCCAAGCTAGCCAAGCTCCATGGAGATATGGAGATTTGAACTTCTGCAACCTTGTCTAAAATTTTGACATTTCTATTTACATCAGGTTATCTCCAGGCAGGGTGGATGGGCAGGGATCACAATCTTGACTGTCCCAGACCACATTCTAGAATAGTGATTTTTCAAATTTTAGCATGTATATGAGGAACCTGGAATGCTTCTCACAAATGCAGGTTTGTTGACCTCCCCTCATATTCTGATACAGTAGGTCGGGTTGGGGACTCAGAACCCACATTTTCAGAAAGCATCTCAGTTGACTATAATGCAATGGGTCCATTCGCCCTTTGGGAAACACTACCCTTGGGCTAATAAAAACAAGTAAACAAACAAACAAGATGAAATGGAACTTGGATGTAAGTTCGTTTATTAAGGTCTAACAGTGAAGCTATAAAGTAATTTATAGTTTGTGTCTTGGGCACTGCTTTACTGTTCACCTATGGCTAGATAATCATTTTGTTTAAAAGGTCAAATACAGGTGTGGTATTCATAAGCTTTATTCAGTATTTCTTGTCACTTAACCAAAAGTTTTTTTTCATGTAAGTTATACAGCTGCAATTTTAAAAGCTTCATATGCTTTGAATTCTAACAAAGAAATGATGAAATGCTGGTCGATCATATTTTATTTACTTGAGGATACCAAAGCAATTCATATTTTTATATCCAGATACCAGAATCTGTAGTTAAAAACTCTACAGAAAAACAGCTCTAATGGACATTTGCTGACTGTCACCATGCGATCATTTGCCACCAAGAGTGCATTGTCCTCAAATATAATTGAAATAAAATAGGTACTGTGCTGCTATAAATCTAAATAGCAGGAAAATAGTAGGCTAGACTCCCCCAGCTTGTTCAGGACACCTTAATGGAAACATAAATACCATAATCATATGCTTTTTGCATGCGTTTTACCACTAAAAAGAAAATGTGGATTTTAAAAGAAAAGACCTTTGTGAACTTGTTTTTTTTCCCCCATTAAAACTGAAATCCAGTTGTGTCAAAAGGAAGTGTGACAAAGACCAAAAACTAATTTTCTTAGATATAGGTAGTTATTAAAAAAGTGCTCTTCTTAAAATGTTGGGTCACATAACAAAGTTGCATTTGCTATTCAGAAAGTCAAATGCTACTTAATTTAGTTACATTTACTCAGTATTAGTCATCCCTGCTTTTCTTGAAATGTGAGAAAGTCACTCTCGAAGGTAGTAAATCTCATTGTCATGATGAGTTTTGCAAGTTGGTGCCATTGCTAATTCATGTGCTCCGCCCGGCCCGTCTCAGTGCCCTTGGCGATCCTTTCCTGACCTTGGCTGGCTTCATCCACCTCAGCAAATGTCCCAGACTGGGTTGTTCCCTTCAACACCCCTCTCTTGTCCAAACCGAGCACCCACCTCCATCTTTGTCCCGGCTCCTTCCCGCTCCCTACATGCTGCGGGTCAGCTCTCCTTCTTCAAGGCCAGTTCTGTGCACACTCTGCCAGCCCCATTCTGCAAGGAGCCGGCTTGCTCCATGAGTCCTTCTCAGCCCCTCCTTCAGCCTGTGTCTCTCTGCTCGCTCTTCCAGAGTGGGTAACTATGTAGATGTCTTTATCATGCTATTAAAAAAAGTCCTTTTTTACCCTCTAGCTATTTACTGCCCTGTTTTTCCTCTTCACTTCTAATCCAAACTTCTTGAAAGATCAATCTAGATTCGAAGTAAACTAGGTCTGGGTCTTCTTTCCCACATCTCATTCCTTCCACATGGCAGGCCCAATAATGGCCTCCACCCCCACACCTCCACCTCATTCCTCATTCCCAAGCCTGGGAACCACTGAATATGTTGCTCTATCTATCCGGCAAAAAGGACATGGAAGATCTCATTGAGTTAATGATCTTAAAATGGGGAGATTTTCCTAGATTATCCATCCCAGGGGGCTCCGGGGAATTACAAGAATTGTCATAAGTGAAGGAGGGGGACAGGAGAGTCAGTCAGAGAGAGATTGGAAGATGCTGGTCTCTTGACTTTGAAGACAAGAAGGGACCACGAGACAAGGAATGCAGGTAGATACTAGGAGCTGGAAAAGGCAAGGAAATAGTCTCCCCTAGAGCCTCTAGAAGGGACATAACACTGCTGACAGCCTGATTTTAGCCCAGTGAAAACCATTTTGGACTCTGACCTCCAAAACTACAATATAATTATAGTTTCCTGTTGGTCTCCTAGTTTCCTGATCCAGTAAACACTTCAGTACTTTCCATTCTGGATCCCTCTGTGGCATTCCTGGAACTCTGTTCTCTGTGTTTCTGTGAATGATACCTACTGCCTATTGCTTCCTACTTCCTACGGGACTGTTTCTTAACTGTCCTTTTAAGGATTCTCTTCTTGCCTGCTAAGTTTGAATTCTTTAGGGAAACAATTCTGGATTACTGCTATTCCCTAATGTGGTTTTTTTGGCTGAAGTTTTAACTACTGTGTGGCACTGGTGATGGGTAACCTGTCCTAGCCCAGTCCTTTCCTTTAAGCTCCAGACCCTTGGAGCTAACTACCAGCTGGGGTGTCTGCTTCCTTTCAGGAACCAGACCCAACCTATCCAAAAGCCAAATTCATCGCTTTCATTCCAAGCTTCTACTAGTTTCATGGGCCTAATCCCCAAGAATACTATCCCCAGATTTACTCAAGACATAAACCTTCCTTAGGCAGCCAGTTTCCCTTCCTCCACTTCATTCAGTGACAGAGTGACAGAGGCCTACCAGTTTTACATGCTAAACAATTCCAAATCCTTTCTGTCCTTCCGCACCATGACACATGGACTGGCAAGAGTATGCTAACTCATCTCCCTGCTTGAGCTCCAGTCTTATTCTCCCCAGATTCCTACGTTTCCCAGTACCTGGAGTCTTCTACACAAAATAAAGATCTGACAGCCCATCCCCTTGGTTAAAATTATTCCGTCGCTGTTCATTGTCTCCATGACGCAGTCTGAGCCCTCAGCATGGCGTCTGTGGGCCTCCAAGACCTCCCGTTTCAGCCTCCTTCCTAATTATATCAGACTGTGTCATATTGGTTCACGTCTTACTTTCCTAACAGAGGATCTTCTAGAAGTATAAACCCAACTTCATGAAATACGTGGGTGAATTAAGTGGTTCTTTGGTCGTTATATGTTGTGTAAATGTTACATTTTGGTGGGTTAAAACAAGCAATCACCGTTCATTAAGCTATTCTAATATAGTTAGAGATACAGCAATTAAATTAAAGGCTGAGGTGACATAAACAACCCAACAAACGAAATCTTGAAAGTAATGAAGCCATAAATAAGGTCATGGCTAATTTTAAAGACTTCTTGTTTAATTCTTTTTGTTGATTAACATTGCCTGAAACCACAATTTGTTTGTAGAAGTAACGTGTAATGGGTGTTGTTTATTTATATATTTACTTTAGCCTTGGAGGAGATTTAAATATTCCACACAAATATGAGGATAAGGGAAAACCATCTTAGACCTTGGTCGTCATCAGGCAAATAATTTTCCAGCACAGTGTGTTCGCTTTTGTTTAATGTCTTTCCCTTTGCAGAACACTGAACCTTTCGGCCTTTGATGGTGAGCTGGCCGCACTGTGGTCGAATCTGCTTGAGCTGTTTGAGATTTCATTTGGTTTTAGCTTTCTGAGAGAAGCTCCAAGATCCTGCTTTAAATGTAACTCGGCATGATAACTCATCTTTTTATTCTGTCCCAACCTCCTGGCCCTCCTGTCCTGTAGACAATCCAAACCCATGGACTCAAGTGCCAATCTTACTGGTATATAGTGGTCTTAGGTTGGCATTATTTTCTTTCTTGCTCCTGAACAAAGCTGGGATATCAGTCAGCTATTAATATAAATTCATGAGGATTTACGTGGAGCCCTGTTGTGAGATGCATTTTCAACTTTGGGGGAGACTTTATCAAGATCTGAATCCAAATCTATTTTTAAATTAACTTCCCAGATGTTCTAGAGCTTTTCCTTGGGCACCTCAGTCCTCAGTGTGGATAACTGTCTGATTAGTCTCTATTGGCTGCTTCATTCCTTTTCTTTCCATCAGTTCCTTGTTGGTTGATTTTTGTAACTTAAGGAAAAGCAGTAGTTGATTGAAAAATGTTTGTTGCATTTTCCAATCAAGGAAGTGTTTGGGAAATCCTTAGTGTGTCTCCCACTAAAATAAATGAGTATATAGACATGTAGAAATTCTAAGCTTTCTGTATTGTTACAGAACAGAAAATGACTAGATAATTCATATGTTCTATAAGTATGTAGTAATTACTTGAATAGATAGTTGAAATTGCAGAAAAGGGACTCATGTTCATAGACGGAATGGATCAATGAATGAATGTTTATTGGTATATGTATACATTTCTGTAAAACTCACAAATATTTTTAAAAGTGAATTTTCTGTATCAGTTTTTGTCTTTTATTATTAGTTCTACCTAATAGATTATAGAAGGGTTATAGGATTGAATCCCTAGGAATACAGAGTTTTTAAAATATTTGTTCTCAAAAGAAAATATTTTGGGGCCAGGCAAGTGTCTTGTAGGTGATTCTTTTTGGTGAGGTGTCGGGATGGGTGGGGGGCTCTTTCAGCTTAACTTTTTTTTTTTTTTTAACAAATGTATTATAATTTTAGAAGTTGAACAGATATTATTGGGCAAGAAATGAATCTTAATCTGAATTTGTGCTTTTTTAGTACCCTGGTTTAACTGAAATTCTAGGTTACCTCCAAGAGAGGCCCACTTGGCCCAGCCTCACGTGCTGTTAACCTTCCGGTGGGGGGTGGGGTGGGGAGAGTGGCAGGGGGGTGTTGGCAGGTGCTGACTGCACCTGAAGCAAACGAAAGACCAACAGGCCACTGAATGAACCCAGCTCACAGCGGAACTCAGATGATCTGAGCTGAAGTGAGCTGAAGAATACAGCCTTCAGGAATCTGGAGGATTTCCTGCATGTGCATGAATTCAGCCTTAAATCTTGTGACTTAGCATTGACTGGTAATGTCAATCTGAATTGAGGAGATAGTACAAAATCTGAATTAAAGTATATGTTCAAAGATATCATGCTCAGAACTTTAAAGCATATCCGGCAGCTCAGATGAAGGGCTAGCAGTTTCAGTTAGAGAATCTTTATTTTGTAAACTTTACCATGGATTCTGTTTATTCTAATTTAGATATAAATCAAATTTGCTTAAATTTTATTTAGAGGAGACTCATTTGCTGATTTGAATGCAGTCAGATTAGAAAATTATTCTTCTAGGGGTGCCCGGGTGGCTCGGTGGGTTAAAGCCTCTGCCTTCGGCTCGGGTCATGATCCCAGGGTCCTGGGATCGAGCCCCGCATCGGGCTCTCTGCTCCGTGGAGAGCCTGCTTTCTCCTCTCTCTCTGCCTGCCTCTCTGCCTCCTTGTGATCTCTGTCTGTCAAATAAATAAATAAAATCTTTAAAAAAAAAAAAAAAGAAAATTATTCTTCTAAATTCCCTTCAGATAAGTCCCCCTAAAATCTCATTTCTGCTATAAATTTGTAAGGAAAAAAATTTGATAGTGAAAAGATAAATTCCTCTATAGATTTTCAAAGGTTATGAATAGTGGTATCTGAAATAATTAAAAATCACCCACCTACAAAAAATACTGCTATCATTTCATGTTGACCTCATATAATTCTGAATTGTGAAAATATATTTTAAAAATAAAAAATTATTTTGTCTTTGTGAAGAAAAAGAAAAATTTAGAAGAAAAAGTTTGCCATATCAGAAGTTACTCATCACTATGACCGGAACACAATTCCCTCCAAATAAATCTGTTTAACAACCAAATAGCAGATATCTTTTGCCTCCCTTTTCTGGTCTCTGCTTTGCTACTTAATAGGTCATTTAATGCTGGGTACAAAGCAGTAGTCTTTTGAAGGTTATATAATGAATTGGACCTGCATCAGGCACTTAGGCAGAGACATAGTCAAGTAAAATTTTAACTCCAAATATATTTTAAATTCTAATGTCGCTTTGAATTCCCGGGGGCACCTGGGTGTCTCAGTCAGTTAAGTGTCCAGCTCTAGATCTCAGCTCAGGTCTTGCTATCAGAGTTGTGAGTTCAAGCCCCGCATTTTTTTTTTTTTTAAAGAATTCTTTAAAAAGATTGGGGGGAATGGGAGAGATGCAAATGGAACTGGGGAGTTTTGGAGGACACAGGTGAGGGAATTAAGGACTGTTTAATCCCTAGGAGTGCCATAAAACTGGTCATTGTGGTTGTGGACAATTAATGGTGAATTTCTGGGCAGTTGGCAGTCAGTGACATGAGGCATGAGGATTTTCTCTCAATTTCACAAAGTCACCATGTGGCCTGTGGGGGAAAGGAGGAGGACTTAGAAAAATGACTGAAATTCTGTATAATTAAAATTCTGATACAGAAGAGTTTTGTTTTTGGGTTTGCAAGCTGCTTTAGCGTAACTTTTAAAAAACCACCCCTTTTGTAAGCTGAGGGTAAATACTTATTTCTAATTATTCTCTTTTTCTTCCATTTCCTTTTTCCCTTTAGTCTGTATGTTTAAGCTTTGTGAAATATTCAAGGGCTTACAGTTTTTGAATAAGCCCAAGGTTTTTGTACATTTCCATCTTACAGCCCCTGGGGCTGGTCATCCCCCTCCCCAGCAGTTATCCCAGGGGCTACTGGGTGCTGAAAATTGTGGAAACATCTGGGATATGGAAATGAGCAAGACCTCATTTACCTCCCAAGTTCCTCTCACTTGGTGTCACCTGAGAGACCATACACAACGTATTGCACACAGACTGATAGGAATTAGGTAGGATGCTAAGGAGATTGACTCAGGTTGGGGAAGGGGAGGCTTCAAAGACATGATGTGCTTGCATCCGAAGTGGGTTAGAGCTTTTATATCTATATATCTATAAATATCTATAATATATAGTATCATATGCATATTATAGTATGTAAATATATAATGTTTAGTATAATAAATATATGAAATATTATTTGTTATAATATATAAATATATAATATATTATTTAATAAAATATATAAATATATCGCATATACACAATCTATATAAATATAAAATAAAAAATAAAAATTTGTAAGTTGTTGATAAATAAAAATCTTTGCATATATATTTATCTAGTTTTGACTGACAATGCAGTCTAGTTAAGGCACTCGATTTATATATGTGCTCCTGGTAAATATGAAATATGGTCAACATTTCACTATGTAGATTCTTTAATACCTCCTGTACCTAAAAACCACTGGCAGTATTGCTGTGGCTTTTCTCTCTGAGCGGTCTGATGCTTTGGAAGGGTTTATGGATTTCGGCATGTGAGGCTTGACTAGCCTTTAGGTCCCTTGGTGTCTTCAGCTCTCAGTTAGGTGGGGCCTTGAGGCCTGCAGGATAATGAAGTAGAGCCTGGACAGGCAGAGACGTTCTGCCCCATCAGGCAGGTGGTTTCTACGAGAGCAGATCCAGGATTCAGGGGCCATGAGTGAGAACTGTGGTTGGGGATACTGACCTTATGGATCCAAAGCAGGTTTGTAAGAATATTTATGTTTTTCATATATTATGGCTCAAAACACCTGAAGAATCTCAAAGTCTTGTTTCGGCTCTTCTTGGCCGTGAATGGCCTGTGGTTTGCAGTATCCCCAGGCCTGTAGGCTTTGCTGGATCAACAAGGGACATGGGACTCTGTCAGTTAGTGGCAGTATCTGTTGAACACCTGCTAGACGCAGACTACCTTGCCAGGTCAGTTCAGAAATGTTGGCGGATCTTGTTTTCCCTCTGATACTATGTTTAAGGAATTTTATTTGCATCTGGGAGAGCCCCAGTAATCCATCTTTGTGATAGATAAGTCCAAAATGTGCTGCCCCAGTTTCTTTTAAAGTTCAGCACATCTTTTTCAAAAAATATAAAAAAAATTTTTTTTAAACATTTATTTATTTATTTGACAGCGGGAGAAATAGAGTGCAAGGGGGAGGAGCAGAGGGAGCGGGTCAAGCAGATTCCACCCTGAGCATGGATCCTGATGCAGGGCTCGATCTCACAACCCTGAGATCATGACCTGAGCTGAAATCAAGAGTCAGACGCGTAACTGACTGAGCCACCCACGTGCCCCAGGATCAGCACATCTTTGAATTGTCTTGCTTTTTCTATTTCTAGCTTTTATACACAATTAGGGCAAACTGGAGATAGGTGTCATGTTATCCCCGCTGACTGAGGGGTTTGTGATGTTCAGCAGTCCCATCGGACTTATAACTGTCTGATTTTTTGAAGGGCAGGTGCTCTGGGTCTCTCTGGGACGTCCTTCATAGCTACTGCACGAGACGGTGACTCTTCCACTTTTACTCTAGCACGTTACTGAAAACATTTACAAGTCCAGTGGCTATGCCAAGGCCACACACATACGTATATGCAGGGTTAGATACGATTGTGTTCTTAGAGAGCTGAAAATTCTGGTGATAAACTCCACTGTCTTGGGAGAACCCAGACCTGAGGCATCGATGGAGAGCCAGGCGGCATCCCTACTCAGGGGCGATGTCCTTCCTGAGGGCACTCTAGGCTCTCCCCAGGCTCGTACCAGCCACCAGGGCGAGTCTTCCCACGTGGCCTTTGGCTTGAACCATCACTGCCAACAGTGGGAAGGAGGGTGTCCGGGAAGATGGGAGTCAGGGCAAGGAAGACAGGCTAGTTGACCACAAGTTGGTGTATCGTTCCAGGCGCATTCTGGGACCTCGCAGCCCTGAGGAGGGAGTGAGTCACAGGTGCTCCTGTGACAGAAGGCCACACCCGGGAGCACTCCCCTGTGAAGGCCTCAGCTGCCTCTGAGGGGTCCTGGCTCTGGCCCCGCAGCTACTAGGGCTCAGGGCCAGGAGCAGGCGGAGCCACCAGCAGTGATTAGAGGTGGTTAATGTGAAGAAATGCAAATAATTTAAAATTGCAACGCTCCCTCGTCCTTTCCCACACTCCCTCATTTCCTTCTCTGCTTTATTTTTCTGACTAGTGCTTATGCTGTTATCATAGGGCCTAGTCATACTTTCAAAACACTGTTTATCCTCCATCTCCTACAACTAGACTGAAGTTCCCTTTCAGGTAGGAGTCTTTGTCTGTTTTGTCCGTGGCTGTATTCCAAGGCCTGGCATATGGTCATTCGAATATGTTAAATGAAGGAATGAATAAACCAAGCTCTTGGTCAGCACAGGAAAGGCAGTGTGTGGGGCGTGGTGTCTGAAAAGGACAGCTCTTAAGCCGTATGCAAGTAGAGGGGCCTGCTTTAGAAAAGAAGTGTGGGAGTTCTAGCCGCAAAAGGAAGTTAAACATTTTAATTGTTAAAATCACTTTTGTTCATGCTAGATCCATAATCCTTCCAGGTTTCCTAGAGCATATATAATTTTGAGGGAGAGATGTGATTATGCAATGTGATACATTAAGGTAGATATGATATAGGTTTGGTAAAGGGCACAGTCTGAGTTCTCATGCCAGCTCTGCCATTTAACCTTCTGTGCCTCACTTTCTGCACCTGTAAAATGGGGATATTGACATTACTGACTTCATTGGGATTTTTGTGTATGTATGTGAGGATTAAATGAGTGATTACAGACAAGGCCCTTTGAATACTACCTGGCCCATAGAAAATTCCAGTACGTGTCAGTTGCTGTCATCATTACCATCATCAACATCATCCTTATTATTATGCTGTCACCACCATCACCATCTGTACTCTTGAGTTCTTAAGAGTATTTATTGATTTATTTATTTGAAAGAAAGAGCAAGCAGAACTGGGAGAGAGGCAGGGGGAGAGAGAGAATCCCAAGCAGACTCCACGCTGAGCGGGGGAGCACAACATGGGGCTCAATCTTGTGCTCTGAGACCATGACCTGAACTGAAATTAAGAGTCAGACGTTTGACTGTGCCAATGAGGTGCCCCCGTATTCTTGCGTTCTAAGGACTTTTAGAAGCTAAAAAGTTTGCCTCATAGATTGTTTCATCTGAACATGATCTATAACGATTCTGTATTTTTTTAGCATTTCTTTGCATAAGAATTTATTGTAGGTTTTTCAACTTTTTACTTTGATGCCACAGTTGGCATCTGCAGCGTTTTACAGTATATGCTGGTACTAAGATGTGCATTGCTGTGGACATTTGATTGATTTCTATAATTAAGAAGCAACTTAATCTGCAGTAATTTGGTGTAGTATTGAACTTGAAAAGCCACAGATTCATTTCCAAAAGAGGAGACTAAAGTAAATGAGGGTTATGATATTTGAGGACACGAATGAAGATGGCACAGGCCTGGGGCTGGGGTCAGATCCTCCCACAGCTCATGATGCACCCTGTGGATGACTCCCCGCCTTCAGGAAGGCTGCTTACCTTACCATTTTCCTCCTGGAATGTGGGGTGGCATAATAGGGCCATTTGAAATAGCTCTGTGGTATATTTAAATAAAAACTACCGTGTAATTGCATAATATTAGTATTACAAATGCCTTGTATTCATTATATGATAATTAATTAAAATAAGGTTCAGTGTTAATAAATATGTAGTAGAGAATATTATTGATGTTTTATTTATGGTAAACAGGAAATGTCCCTTGTGATTTTTTTTTTTTTTAATTCCCAGCCTGGAAACAATAAATCAGATATGAGAAGGGGCTAGATTGTTTTCTTTTATGATACGCCTTTTTCTGGCACATTTTGTCCACTTACCTGGGATTAGCTACATACGTACCTCACAAAATGAGGTCTCATTATACCCAAGGATAGCTAAATGCCCATCAAGGAATAAATGAATGCGTTTGAGTTGTTTTAATTAGCTAGGTGTGATTTAAAGGTTGCTGAAATCAAAAAGTCTTATTCATTTTTCATCAATAATCACTTACCTTAATATTTCATTAGAACCCGCTGATTTGTAGACCTCCTTCTGGGCTTTGATTCATTATGACTGCAGACATAATTTAACTTTCCCTCTTTTTCTCATTCTGTATTATACTCTTTCATCTCTGAGACACTGTTAAGATGTTTCCAACATTCTTCACAGGGCTGCTAATTGATCCAACTTTTTTTTTTTTTTTTTTTTAACTGTACTTAAAGCTAAGAGTTCTAGGCTGTGGAAAGCTATATGTGCACGCGCATGCGTTTTTGCATCGGGTCCTTTCCTCCCCTGAACATCTGATAATAACGTGCAGATTTTCTACTTCATATGTTCCGAGACTAAGGACTGAATTATCATATGCAGAAGTCAGGAAGTAAATAACTGGGACACATTCTTAGACTATGCCATCAATTGGAAAGAACGAAGCATCTTGTGTGCCGCATGCTTGGGGGCTGAGATCACTATCTCAGCATATACCTTATTCTCAGAACGTGTCTCCGGTTGCTTTCGAGGCACACTTGCCCTTACCCTCCGATGCTCCGTGGGCCTGTGTGTCCTCCGGGGTGGCCCTGTCCCAGGCTTCTGTGCTGCCACCTAGAGAGCGCTGCTCTGTCTCAATGAAGCCAAGAGTTGGGCCCTCGCATTAATGTGATGCCTGTGCAGGGAAGAGCCATTCTTTATTCTTAAACTGTTCACTGGTGGCTTGTGACCGATCGCAGCTAGACACAGCCCACACAGGGCGTGGGAATTGGATCAGAACCTCTTAAAACCCCAAACTCCAGGTACCTCTCCTTAAATGCATACATAGGCCCTAAGTTTTTGTTTTTGTGTTGGTTTTTTTTTTTTTTTTGAAATAACTAACCTAAAAGGTGGAAACATGCCTAGCACATACAGATTCTGACAAGCTGATGCTAGCACTGAAAAAAAAAAATAGATGGATAGATATTTTCTTTTTTTTCGAAACTGATTATGAAGTAGTATATGTCTATTTTCCACAGCCATGTTAAGCAATTTTTGTGTATACTTTCACTAGCTGTAACAGTTTTTGTGCTGAGCAAAAATTGCTAAATGTTAAGAAATAAAAACTTGTGCACTGAAAAATTTGGTAAATGTACATGTGTACAGAATTGTAAATATTTTCATTGGATTGAAACCATTCTCTCCTCTTGACTGTTCTCAGAAAACTTAATGCTGACTTCCCTCATGTCCCAGATCTATTTTTCCCAGAAATATGTCTAAAAAATTAATGAGCCACCAGTAGATATATAAATATCTACTAATGGAGAATTAAAAGAATGCTTATACTTTAGGAGATATTATCTACCATTAAAAATTATTAATCTTTTCTTTACCCAGAGCTAGTCCTTACATTTTGCCTACCTTTGGAATGTTTGTTGATAACTCTTCCTATTAAATACTTTATTCTTCCGTATTAGCATTACGATGACTTGTTTGGTGTGAGTATGCATATTTCAGTAATTCTAGTATTTGCATATGATACTCTCAAGATGCCAGGAGGAAGCTTAAGGTAGATTTACTGGACTTCATCATTATGATCCTCTCAACCTACCTGTCCTGCTTCTCAGCGTTCAATGGACATGTGAATGCAGACGTAAGCTTCTATAGCAGGGTGACATAGTAGATCACTGTGGCTTTATTTTTTTAAAAGATTTTATATATTTATTGACAGAGAGAGAGAGATCACCAGTAGGCAGAGAGGCAGGCGGGGTGGGGGGGGGGGAAGCAGGCTCCCCACTGAGCAGAGAGCCCCATGTGGGGCTGGATCCCAGGACCCTGAGATCATGACCTGAGCCGAAGGCAGATGCTTAACCCATTGAGCCACCCAGGCGTCCGTCCTCCCCCCTGTGGCTTTAGATTCAGATCTTGGCTCTGCCACTTACTTGGATGTTTGGCAAGTTACTTAACCTCTGTGAGCCTCGTTAAATTCATCTGTACTTTAAATTTTTTGTCCCATTGTTAGACCATATGTCAGCTGTGTCCCGGTTTTTATATTTAGAAAATATGTTCTTCATAACCATGCATCATGGTCCGTGTTAGAAGCTATTGGGGCTAAAAGAGAAATAGAGATCCAATCTCTGATGGTAATGCTCTCCTAGTCTTTTGGGAGAATAACAGACGGATTTAAATAACACAACCAGTTTTATTGACCATGCTGTTTATTTTAATAGCTAGACCAGAATGGTTTGATTGACTTTTTAAAAATCTGGTATGTTTTTTACCATATGGACAAGGCCATATCTAGAGTGCCAAGCTAATAAGCCTTCTTTTCTCTGCCAGTGAACCATGAAAGTTGTTAGCAAAATGTTTTATTTTGAATCGATCCATTTCCAAGCTCTTGGTGATATAAACACCCTTCTTAAAAGATAGAGTACAGATTATCGTTCATCAGTCACTGGAAATTTGTTGCATCAAAGAACTGTAGGCAATGAGTATGTGAAATGATCTAGAACAGAATGTATACTGTGTGATTGGGGATGCCTAAAAACATTATAAAACTACCCTAAATCAGTTGATTGTGGGTACACGGTTCCAGGTTTTGAATGGTGTTGTAACACAAAGAACATAAAACACGGGAGTTGGGTAATGCTTAGCAGTTATGTATTGTTTTAAATAGTCAGGGTTTAAAGTAGCATGACTTTGTGCTTTTCTCATTGTGCAAATCAGTCTGAACTGTGATACCACTTCTGTGAACAGCAGTGTAATCACAGTATTAAGATTGTCTTCTCCCCTAATCAATTCTTAAATATTCATTGCATCCCTAGCTTCCTCAGGACCAACAAAACATTCATATCTTTCATTTCTCTCCTCGTCCAGTTTGTGTTTTCCTTTATGTCCTTTACCATACACACTATCTTTAAATTCAGTTGCTGAGCGCCCTTGTTCCTCTAATTCCACCATCACTGTATTTTCTGGATCTGTTTCTATTGACTGATTTTTCTCCTCATTGTGAGTTACATTTTCCTCCTTTTTATGTCTAATAAATTTTATCAGATGCCAGACATTTTGAATTTTATTATATTGAGGGCTGGGTTCTACTCTCTTTTGTAAGAGTCTTGGATCTTTCTTGGCAAGCGGTTAAATTAATGGCTGATTGTTTGTTATTTTTAGGCTGCTTTAAAATCTTTTTTCGGCTGCGGCAAGAGTAGCCTTCCTGTTGAGACCCAACTTAGCCCCATTTCCAAGATGTGGCCCTTCTTGATGGACTACTCCGTGTGGTCAGTCAAAGAATTCCATGAGGTCTCTTCCTCCAGTTGGAGAAAAACTGCCCAATTCCTGGTACTTTAAGAGTGCCCCAAATTGTTCATCTTACTGCTGCCTGGGAATTATTTTCTTTTCTCACAGAAAGTTGTTCCTGTCCGGGCTTGTGGGGTTTTACCTGACCCAAACACGATTTGTCCACATGCAGATTTCTGGAGCTCTGTCTTCAGCGTAGATCTCTCCTCTCAGAAAATCTGTCCCAGAAATTCTGATGCCTCAGCCTCCCCCGATTCAGAATTCTGTCTGTGTGACTACAGTGCCCATTTGCGTTCCCCTCCCTGCATTGCATTGTGGGAATTGCCACCAGACAGAAAACCTGGGTACGGGTAGGGCTCATCTCATTTGTTTCCTTTTCTTGGAGATGACAGCCCTAGTCTTCCTCACACCCAATTTCTGAACATAGGTTTTATGTTTTTCCAGTTGCTTAAAATAAGAAGGGAACTCTATACCACTTATATCCTCTTGTTGCCAGAAATGGAACTTCTTAAAATATATTTAAAGAATTGTTCTTCTGAGGGCGTCTTCATTCTACCCACACAGCCTTACTCCTAAACCACTCACAGTTGGCTTCTGAAAGACTCTTTGCAGGGGCTCCTGGGTGGCTCAGTTAGTTAAGCATCTGATTCTTGATCTAAGGGTCATGAGTTCAGGCCCCACGTTGGGCTCCCCTCTCTCTGTGGAAGGAGGGAAAGGGAGGGAAGAAAGGAAGGCAGGCAGGCATGCAGGCAGGCAGGCTCACTCTTTCCAAGTGACGAAATTGCCAGATCTTGAGACCATAGCATTGTCTTTTGCCTCCTTGTTCTTTCTGAAATATTTAGTGTTGATGTCCACTCCTTCATGCCACCTTAAAAAGGCATTCACGTTGGGTTTACAGGACACTCTTTTTCCTTGTCTCTTATGCTTTAATTTATGTCTTCATTGTTGACTACCACTTTTGGGGGGTGGTAGCTCTTTTATCCCCTACCTGTTGTAATTCTCAAGTACCTGCTTTCTGATCTAGTTTCCTTCCTAGTGTGCCTTCAGCTGTCACGTATGTGTAGCAGATTCCTGAAGTCACTGTAAGCAGAGCTGATCTAGCTCTGAGTACCATCCCTGCTTCCCCGCTTCTCTCTCTGGGTATACTGACAGCAGCAAACTCAACGTAACAGATCTACCGTTATCTGTTTTATCAAAACCATAGCCACCACGGTGTCCCCTCTGTCTACTATTTTTGCCATCATCCTCCCTGTGCTCTTCGCGCATCCCCTTCCTTCATCCTTGTATCTAGTGATAAGGTTTTATTGATTGTTTCTGTACTGTTTGTCAAACCAGTTCTCCCCCACCTGTTTCACTGTCTGGACTCAGAGATGTATTATCCCTTCTCTGGTGTAGTGAAGTAGCAGCACTTACACTTCTATGCCCCTCTCACCGATCTGTGATCCATCTTACACTGTGTCAGCATCACCTTTCTAAAGTCTAGTTTGGGTGGCATTGCTCCTGCTCAGAAAAACTCACTGCAGAATCGAGTCCAAACTTTTCTCGAGTGTGGTGGTCTCCTCCTGGCCCACCACAGTCTTAATCCTCCGTGTTTGCCCTTGTCAAAACTGTCACACTAGGCTATTTGCTATCCCAGAATGTGTCAAGCATTTTCCTACCATAGTCCCCATCACATAAGCTTTTATTTTTTTACATCAGTCTGAAACTGACGCATATGGCTCTCTTTATCTCCATTGTTAAGAATCCTAATTTTCCAGATGCCATCTCTGCAAATTTAGTACATCTAGTTGGAATGAGTCTCTCATTTTTCTTGGATGCAAAACATTTTTGCATGCCTGCCTACTAAGGATTTCTATGTTTGTATGGGAGAGTTAGAAACTATCTGCATCCCCTCCACTTTTTGCATGATTTGAATTTTTTCTCATTTTGTTCTAGATGTCTTCTTTAGTGATGGTGGGAAATCATTAAGGCATTCCCCAAGAGCTGCTTTTAGGACTCACACTGCAGCCAGAAAGCAATCTCATGTGTAGGGTTGTGATCACTCAAAATAAGGCTCAGGGCCATGCCTTCTTCACTCATAACCTCCAGATGCTTTTGCACATTTTTGGAGAATTTGAAGGTGGGCATGTAGATGAATAAATGAAAAAAAAATTGTCTTAAAATTGTTGAATCATTTGATTGATTTAAGGAGATTATGTAGCATGTGACTTCAGCATCTAAGGATGAGTCAGTTTATAAAAATCAGTTACATATAACTTTGCGGTAACATATCAGTGACATGGAACAGAATAAATCACTTTACAAATCCATTATTGCACTGTACTTTTGGGGGCGGGGGCTAGGACAAAATAACTCGAATTCAGTATTGATAAAGGTGTGTGTGTTTGTGTGTGTATATTTAAATATGCGAATTTTTTCCCTGATACATTTCTTAAGCCAGTTACCGTGATCTATCCTCCTGCTGATAATGCTGGATTCAAGACTAGGCATCCCAAGGAAACAAAGAATACAGGTTATTTTGGGGCCCGTCAACATCTCTCCTCTTGTCTCTCTTTCTTCCTGTGCAAATATTCTGGCAGTGTGAGGCACTGCGCTTAACTAGGCACAACATTTTGCTGATTTCCTTTAAATGTTTCCTGAGTAAGAAACACATTATCCCTTAATCAGCTTCTTTTGAGATGTCTGTTTACACTAAACAAAGTCCTATTCCAATTAGTTTCAAATTCTGAGCTAAAGGCTGGTAATTAAACATTGTCTGAAGGAGCCTCCTGCTACCGTATTGCAATATTGAAGTCCAGGTGCAGGAGAAACAATGTTAAGCTTATTATCACATTTATCAATTTAATTGGTCATCCACAAAGAAGGACTATATATTGACATCAGTTTCAAACTTAAGCACTGTGAATTCGAGAAACTCTCTATTCCCTCATCTGTACAGTGAAAATATCTGCATACAGATAAATAGTAATGGTCACTATCTTGTAGGATTGTGTAGGAGAAATGAGATACTATAGATAAAACATTTGGCATAAAGCCTGCTTTCAGTATTATAAATCTATTTTATTGTGGTGCGGGTCAAAAATCTGACAAAAATATATTATGATAAAACAATCCTTTTAATAAGTAGACCTTGAAAACTTAATGAGAGGTACAATTACTTGAAGAAGCATTTAGTTTTAGTACATTATAAAATCTTAGACTTAATTTTAAATGGAATTTAATCTATAGAAACTACTGGCCAAGCTATGGAATAAATAAAATGAGATAATCCCTGAATGTGACATATTGGGCAATGTACTTAATGTATATTGCACGTGTGTAATAACAATTTTGTAGCCAGTGTTTTCTGAGTAATGTGAATGTGGGCATCAGCTGGGATGAGAGCATTTCAAACTTGGACTGTCAGTAGTTGAACCACTGTAACATTAATTGGCAGTAGAATTTATTTCATAACGTGTGTGATCTGTTGCAGTGGTAAAATAGATTATTTTTAGATTCCCATATAAAATTGTTTTCTCACTAGATAATTATAATTGGCTCTGTGTGTAACACAAATTTTAAATATTTTATGTTATTAGTAACACCAGCGTAACACAGGAATTAACAAGATAGAAATGCAAATACATTTTCCTGTTTCTTAAACTGTGGCTGCAAACAGAGAATTGGTTCTGTAAATTATTTTTAATGTGCACACTTTTTAACAAGGTCCTTAAAGTGGTAATCATTTCTCAGTTTCCAACGTCGAGGGGTAGTAATGGTTTGATAGCTGTAATGTTGCTTTTGTTGGTGATGAAGTACTGGTTTTCATTAAATTTTATGTTAAAATATACTTTAGAATCATAGGTTTCTACGGTTACAGAGCTGGGAGGACCTGATTTTTTTTTAAGGATTTTATTTATTTATTTGAGAGAGAGAGAGAGAGAGTGAACGAGCAGGGGCAGAAAGGAGAAGATGGAGAGGGACAAGCAGATTCCACACTGACTGCAGAGCCCTACACTGGGCTGGACACGGGGCAGGACACAGGGCTGGACATGGGGCTCGATCCCACAACCCTGCGCTGATATCAAGAGTCCAGGGCTCAACCGACTGAGCCACCCAGGTACCCCTGGGAGGTCCTGATTTAACAGCCCTTTACTTTACTAAAGTGGGAACTGAGGGGTTGGGGTGTCAACGAGGGTGGCTGCTGCCTATCATTATCTTTCCTTTAAAGGTGGTGGTACCGTGGCAAAAACAGCTGATGTGGAGTCAGGAAACCTGTGGGCTCGGATGGGCGTGCTGGCTTGTGTGAGTCACTTCATTTGTCTTCTACAAATGTATAAAACAGACTCACACGTGGTCTGCCAGTTACGAAAAGGAAGTGTATGTAAATATAGTATATGCGTGAAAGTAGTAGTATACATGAAACAAAGTATATATGTGAAAGTGTACTTAAAAATATAAACGTCTAGCTGTGTGTGTCACACTTTTATAATTACCACTGCCTGGTGACTTCTTCCATGACTTCTAGAATTTTACTGAGTAATGTATTCATTCAGAGGTGGAGATGCAGCAGCTTTGAAAAGTAGAGTACACCTTTCCATGCTGGTGGCTTATTGGAATGTTCCTGGACTTAGATATTTCTATTATAAGCAATAACCAGGTAAGTGAGAAAAAAAAATTTTTTTAAGAGCTCAGTGTTATAACTACAATTATAACCCATGGACGCCACAGAAACAGTTATGTAACAGTTAACGTCACAGTTACGTTAAGCAGAGACAGCTCTGTGAGTGGATAATGCCAGCACGAGTCCAGTGTGGACCAGCCTGTCTTAGAGCTTGAGAGGGATGCGCTCGTCTGGACAAATCGGTCCGTTTCCTCTGAATTCTGTGTTGTCCTTCTCCCTTCCATTGGCCCCGGCGTTGGTGGCTCCCTGAGCTGTGTCTGTGGCCATTCTTAGTTCGTTTGCCGTCTTGTTAAACGCCGTGGTGTCCCCCCGTTGCAGTTATGACTGAGACACGGTGACCGCGCTCTGCGTTAATCACTCACTCTGTGTTCCTGCTTCCTTGGACCTGCATCTGTTCCAGGGCTGCTTTCCATCCTTCTCTTTTGCTTGCTTCTTTATTTCTCCTGCCGTTGATCCAGCCTCGCCTTTTCACTTCTGTGCACTCTGGATCCTGTGCTCTCCTTCTCCTGTGTCTGCTGCCCGCGGCTTCTGCTCCCCAGCACTCCCGCTACCCAGCCACACGGGCCAACGAGTGTTCCCATGCTCACGCCCCTGCACCTGGCATTTCGTCTGCTGGATGCCCTGCCCTGGCTCTAGACGTGACTGAATGCTTCTTGTCGTCCTGGCTCACTCTTCAGGGTAGTCTTTTCTGATGCCCCGTCTATGTGCCACAGGCTGCCCCACCCCCCAGCCCCTCTCTAGCCCGTTACCCTTCTTTAATGTTTGCATACACATATCCCTGTCTCAGCCTGCCCTCTTCACCCGTGTGTTTTCTTATTTCTAATTCTGCCTTCTCGAATCTATATTCAAGACCCCACATGTCCTGTCTGTCTGTCTGTCTGTCTGCAAGGTTCCTCTACAGTGGCTGGCAAGGGGTAGGTGCTAGTTGATCCTTGCTGTATGCATGCATGTATGTGTGTATTTCGTATGGAGGTTTTGTGTGTGTATCTTTATATGCATGTGTGGATATATGTGTGTTTGTGTGGGGGTGTGGCTTCCTTCCCCTTGCTTGGGAAGCGCTCTTACCTGCTCTCAGAAAATCCTGCTGCGTGGCAGGTGCTGACCTCTGGGTATGCCATGAAGATGGTCCCCACCAGAAGCAAAATGAGTCCTCTCCTTCTGGTGCTTTCTGTTTCAGGTTTTTAAAGCACCTCCTTTTCACCAAACTCAAAAACCCTGCCTTGTCTCAGCTGTATTTAAGAACCTATTTGTCAGAGATTTTGCTTTTAACCCTCCTTGCATGCCTTCTAAAAAATTCTTCTTTGAGAATATAGAATGAAGAGCTTCTGGAAACTGTTCTCATTGAATTAACATACATTAATAATATGATCCCTTTCACTGAAACTTAAAGTTATTTTAATATTAAAGTGATAACTTTTGGGGCACCTGGATGGCTTAGTTGGTTGGGCAACTGCCTTCTGCTCGGGTCATGATCCTGGAGTCCCGGGATCGAGTCCTGCATTGGGCTTCCTGCTCGGCAGGGAGTCTGCTTCTCTCTCTGACCCATCCCCTTCTCATACTCTCTCTCTCTTTCATTCTCTCTCTCTCTCAGATAAATAAATAAAATCTTAAAAAATAATTAAAAAAAAGTAATACCTTTTTTGTGTGTAAAACTTAGAAAATAGAAAAGGAAATAAAAAAAGAAAAAGATGATCTCACCCCAAAATAATAATTATTGACATTTTAGAGTACATTCTTAGGCACACACCCATACATAGATCGATATTTACAAATGTATACTTATTCAAAACTAAATCATATTATACATAACTCTTTGGTGACCTGCCTTTTTACTTAGTACATCATAAACATCTTTCCGGGCCAGTCAGTGTTCTCCTACAAAAGTACTTTTTAAATGGCTACAGTATTTCATTTTTGGGGTTTATCTTGGTCAAACCAATTTGCGCTTAACAGCCTAAACCTCACTTTTCTCGTCTGTAAAAGAGAATACCGTTGCCTTAAATAGCGTAAGGAAATTAAATAAGAAGAGGCACAGAAAGCACCAAGACTGTCACATAGGAAGTACTCAGTGATTCCTAGCTGCCGTTTAGTTTATATTTATCCATTCCTACTATCATTTAATAACTTAAAATGCATTCTGATCTGTCCTACTATTCTTTCTTACAAATTCAAATATGTAATTGTATTTTATCAATAACACATTTTTAAAGTCTAAAAATCCACATTGTCTCTATTTTCAAATAATATTATCAAAAGATAGTAGGGCATTTCTAGTTCTTCCCCAAGGAAGAACACTTTGGTTTTATAAAAGAGGTTGCTTCAGGAGTTTCCACCTGGAAGTAAAAGTTGGTTCTACTTGCCTTCGTCTGTCTCTTTCTTGGCCTCTGCCACCTCTTTGATCTGACCTTCCGCTAAAGGTTGATGTTCACCGTGGCTGTCTCGGGACGAAGGCGGGGAGCGGAGAGCCCCTCCACCCTGGACAGCCTTGCTCTTCTGCATTCTCTCGTCTTTTATCCTCTTTCAGGGCTCATTGGGCTGCTAGCCTCGGGGTGGTATGAGACTAAAGAAATTGTTCTCGGAGTGGAGTAGTTCACCAATATACTTTAAGAGGGCATGTAGCCTTCAATAAAAGTTGTTCGACTTAATTTAAACTTTTCTTATTTTGAGTCTTTCTTTTTTTTCCATTCAGTTAAGCATGTAGTAAACACATTTAGAAATGTGGAACTGTTTCTGTTATTTTGGATTAAAAAAAAAAACAACCCATCTCTAATTCTGATGAATGTCTGTTTTCTCCCCTTTTAAAATATGTCACAGTTAAGTGTCTGTTCTGAATTAAGTATATGAAAAACCTACATTTATTCACGGTCCTATCATGCATTCATTCAGAGCTGGAAAGAAAATGCTGTTTAGGGTTTACATTGATACAATCTATCTGTTACTCGTTTTTTCCATTTTATGAGTTCATCTTTCTTACAGGGGAAGAGGTGGGTTAGAAGGGAATATATCCCTTCAAGGTAGAATCCATTTCAGAGTGGACACCTGCTCCCCTGACCGCTGTTTCTCAGACAGATTGAAAGTGTTCTGCCCTGCATAGTTTAAGCGTTTTCTCTGATTTTAAAAATATTTTCTTTCCGTTTTTCTTTAAAATGCTATATACTCTTTTTGTTTGTTTGTTTGTTTTTCCCATTTTTCTCTTTCTTAGCAGAATGCTATTATTGGCTGTCAGCTTCTTCATCCTGGGCCCATATGTGGGGGAGATATTAGAGACTGAAGGAGTTTGTTCACCCTACTAACATTTGTATTGTCTAAGTAGAACTGGCTATTGAAAAATCCTAACACAAAACCTCAGCCCTTCCTTTATTAATGCACTAAAGATCCTGACCAAATTTAAAAACCAGGAGAGCCTTGTTGAGCCTGAATCTGTTAGGCTATGAAATGCACCCTGGGTTTTGAGGAAGAAGTGAGCACATTTATAGCTTTAATTACTCATTTGGGATACTACAGTCTGTTGCCAAAGCCAGTTATCATCAGCTTTGATTAGAAATCAGGAAAGACAGCTGCTGAAATGCGGAGTGAAAAGAATTGTATTGGATTAGAAAGGCGTTCTTTTGAATCTGAAAGAGAAAGAAAGCATCTTTGGGAAACATCTGAATATGCATTTATTTTAATAATTGAATGGCTAGAGGTATAGTACAGTACATTGTACGTTGGAGTGGTTTTCATTATTAAATTAAGTGCCTTTGTTCAATTCATCTAGATTTTCCCATTGGCTGCTGTATTCTCTTTCCTCTTTTAGCTCCATTTTGATGCAGTGTTACATCCCTATTTGTGGGTTGAAATGTGTCAGTATTCATAAACTAAATTCATGAACCATCTTCCCAATCATTTGGGCTGATGAAACACCATTTACCAGTGTGAAGCCAAGCCAGGAGAGGCATATAAAATAATGCATTCAAATGCTACGCTTAGAAAGACAGTATTCTTTATTCCTAATCCCACGTTCATGGAGAAGGACTGCTTTGAGCCTTATTATTTTAGCAATGTAATTTCAGGTTATAATGTATATCAGGATAGTATCATATGCAAATGCTCAGAAATATCAAAATTTCAGAGTTAAATTCACATGCCTGTGTTCATAGTTTGTAAAATCAAAAGATTTGTCAGGAAGATTTACTTTTTACCTTTTGAAAGCTGTTTGAGATCTTGCATGGAAACTTCAGTAAGACAATGGCCTCCTATCTTTAAACTTTGCAAACAGCAGCTTTTCTCCTTTCTACCAAATATGATCACAGTTGCTTAAAAAAATACATAAATAAACAATGTGTATAGAGGCATGCCCATCCCTTCAGTGACTGTGTAAGTACTAAGGATAGTTGTATTTACATTCATATTTGCAGGAGAGTAAACATTTATGCAAATATGCTAAGAAAAATTACCAAACACTTTGTTCGCATGTGCTCTAGCTTCAAAGTAAAGCTGAGAATTGTCACCCAATTATTTAACTCTAGGTAGGGTAATGCTTAAACAAAACAAAGATAACATTCTGTACCTACACAATGGATCAAAACAGCTTCCTTCATCCTCACTTTGGACCATCTGTTTAAAAGAAACTAAAAACCCTCAGGAAGCGAGCCTCTAATCTGTGGTTAAGAGTTTAAAGACACATGCTCGTTCTGACAACCAACACTGTGTACTGAGCGCTGTAATAGGTTTTGTATTAGCTGTAAAAGGCTACGTAGCTTGACCTCAGCATCTGTCAGCTAGAGCTTCTCCGTTCTTAGTAGGAATTCAAAAATTCTTTTTGTAGAGCGTCTAATTCTACATTCTTTTAACATCCACTATGGTAAGTATTGGCAATACTGCTTTCCAGGAGCTAAATTATTGTTAAAGTTTCCAAATGTTTTAAGGATCATAATTCTCAGCTTGCCCCTGTCCACCCCCCGCCCCCCGCCCCTTGCTGAAAGGAGCCACAGACATGTGCCAATAACATGTTCGCATAATGGAAATCATTCAGACTTGTTGGAGAATAGACTTGATCAGGGCTAAGAGAATTGTGAAGGTCTGTCCCACATTATTCCTTCTTGAATCCCACAAAAACTTGTGAATATTTTGTCTGGTTCAGAAATGTTGGCATTTGTTAACGGTTTTAGGCTTTGAGCATCAAAATGGGTCTAGAGCCATTTTTCTCTCATGAGCTAGTGTTGCAAGACAGTCAGAGCTCAAGACTATTTTTACATAATGCTGAACAGGAAAAACCACCACAATAAAAAGGTTTCTGCTTTACTAGAGGTGGAGAAAATTTTTTTATAATTAAGCTATTAATTATCATATACTTGTTATAGGAAAGTGTCATTGTTTTTACTCTTTGTTTGACACATTAAAATAAATGACCAGTTCGTTATTATAATTGAGAGAAAAACTCCAATAAAAGTGATATTAAAACTAAAATGATCAGACAGCCCTGGAAACCGAAGAGGGGTAGGGAGTCCCAGTGAGTCCTAAAATAGAGTATCTATTATTTGATACAGTCTTCTTTGGTTGATATTGTGTCATTGGACAGTAAGTTGTTAGATTGTGGAACTTAGTCATTAACCTTCCATTCCCTGTTCTCTCAGCCTGTTTCCCTCAATCCTTAGCTGTAGATTCTTCCTATCATGGCCATCACACACCCTAAAACTGGCCTCGAACTTAGGTAGATGGTTGGGTTGGGCATGATCTCCAAGATTATCTTCTACTGCTGATTCCAGCATTTCCTATATCACCAGCTGTGGAACAGATGACATTGTCCTACTACCAACCTTTGGTTGTGCAGGATTTTCTTGGTGTCTTCTGTCTCCATTAATATAAACACCTGTAAAAGTGTGTGAATGTTCTTACATGGTTGAATACTTTTAGAGGGGAAATACTGTGTTTGGAAACATTTCAGCTGGAAAATGCATCGAAGTGGATATTGTCAGACATTTTCTTAGAACAAATCAAAATCACTTAGTGCAATGTAAAATATCCAAGACATGCAAATGCAAAAGCAATGACTGTAACCTTCACTCTTGTAAATATGTGTCACTGATTCAGATTGGGACCAATAAGATCACAAGTGAATATCATTAGTCAGAACTCTCTCGGCAAGATCTGATTTCATGCCAGTCACATTCACACACACACATTTGTTTGTTTATGTCAGTCATTAGAACTCAGTAACTAAATAGCAGTGGTAGTTAATGTGGCATTTCATAAACACATAGATGAATTGGAAAAAAGCAAATTATCCGCGAATAGTGACCAGTTGTAAATAGTATTATGTAAATGCCCCGAAATGTAAATATCCATCACAAAAATATCCCTGAGTAGAAGAGAACATGACAAAGGCAAACGGTTTGAATGAGGTTATACCAGAAGTCAAAGTGGGAGGCTCTGGAACACTGCCCAGAATCTTCCCAGCCCTTGAGCTGATTCTGACCCAAGTCATCTTCGTGCTTAGTGCAACATTGAGCTGATTTTGCGGCTCTCTTATCTGCTTCTTCCCATTGCACCAAACAGTAAATTTCGTATTATAAGGAAAACTTGTGATATTCCAACGAATGGGATTAAAAGAATTTTTATACTTCTGTAACATAACAATCTTAAAAAAAAAAAAAAAAGAATGCAGAAGATGCAGCCAAACTCACTAAATTCACATTAAGTAAGAGGAAGACTGAACTAAATCAGTGGTCTAAATTATAACTCTTTAAAAAAATTAATAGTAATTTAATTGCTTTCAGATTTATGGAGTTCCTTGGAGAAATTCCTTTGGTAAATAGATAAGAAAAAAATTACAAATAGTACATCAGTGGGTAAATAAAGCAATATTTCTAAGGAATTCACCATGGGCTAGTATGTTTTAAGTGGTTTTCTCCCTGAAGTGTATATATGTTACTAATTTGCCTTACAAATCATCCTTTGTAAGAAATAGAGATATTTCTGATTTTTGAATTATTGGTGGTATTTGGAAGTTATTCATTTATAGAAACATAGTAGGAATGGTGGTCTTTCATTTACTTTTTCATTCATGCATTCATTCATTGAAGAGATATGTAGTGGGGCCATGGTACTGGGTGCAGACTGGTGAGTTCAACAAAGTCCCTGCCTTTTATGTCATGGGGATTGGAGTTAACTGGAAAAAAAAAATAATGACTACATGTTACATGATAGGGACTTTATCAGGGTGCTGAAATCCTTTAGGAGGAAGGAGTTTTTTTTTTTTTTTTTTGAAAAGATGCCATTTGAGCTGAATCCTGAAGGGCACAAGGAAGTCAGACATGGAGGAAAGAGGAGTCCAGGCAGAAGGAGCTATACGAACCGAGCGAAAGTTGGGAAGAAGTTCAGCCTGTTCCAGAGCTGGAAGGAAGCTAATGTGGTATGGGATGAAATCAAAGCAGTATGGGAAATCAAACCTACCTAGGCAAAGCTTATAAGATAAGTTTTAGTCAAGGTTCTCTAGGGAGCTATTTAGTGTTTTTGAGCTTGTGAGCATAGTCTGACTTACAATTTTAAAATTATGCTGTGTGGAAAATAGATTGTGAGGTGGGCATGTCACCCAGGAAGACAGAAAGTATATTAGGGATGTAAAGCAGGTGGGATTTAGTAAAGGGGCTTGGTTACACAGGGGTTGGAAGAGGAAAAAGATAATGAAAGTATCTAGAAATAATAGGTACGGAAAGCAGCTCTCAGAACACAGAGGGGAGGATAGGAAGGTGGGTTTGGAGCAGAGACAGCAGATTAATACCTGGCACCCTGGGCAGCAACAGGCACAGGAAAGCTGTTGTGCTGGTCTGGAGATGAAACAAATGGTTTAGAATAGGTGGTAGGATGGCAAATGCTTGGATTTGAGAGAGACTTTGGAACTGGAACCAATAGGACCCGCCACTGTGGGTTGGTTTCACCAAATAGAAAGTCAAGATTAACTCCCAAGCTTCCTACTTGAACAACTGAGTGTATGTGGCTCCACTCCTTGAGGTACAGAGATCCAGAGGGGCAGGTGCAGGGAGAAATCTAAGTGTTGAGTTTAGACCACGTTGAGTGTGGGATGTCAAGTAAGCCATCAGATATGTGAGTATGGTGGTCCGAGGAGACCCAGATGTGGGAATCATCAACTTTCAGATGGTTTTTAAAACTGTAGAAATGGATGGTATCTGCTAGGGAGAGGATAAAGAGAAAGAAGGGCTGGTTCTGAGCCCTGGGGATCTCCAGGATTGAGAGATCAGAGCAAGAGTGGGAGAGAGCAAAGGAAACTGACACAGGACAGAACAGATACTCGAGGGGAAGTGAAGAGAGTGTGGTGTGGAGAAGCCAAGACAGGAAGACCGCAGTGGTCGGTTGTGTGCAGGGGTGCTTGGAAAGTAAGTCGTGGACAGAGTAAGCTGTGAAGACGGCATTACTCAGTAATTTTCTAACCAGCTTCCTCTAGTCGTACTGCTCAGTAAATGAGGAACACTCCACTCACGTGTCTGAAAGTAATCTCATTTGAAAAAAAGGCTCAGAAAGTGTTTGTTCTTTTAGCAGCTAATGAAAGGCCTGCCTTTCCTAAGTGCCAGAAAGGGAGGCCCACAGTGCCGTGTTTAGCCAGTTTCTGAAGCCCCGTGGGTCTGCTGTATGGTGCCAGAGCTCAGCGGGGTTACTCCAACCTTTTCCAGGTGCCCTCCCTAGCCGCCACATCCAGGTTGAGCCACCTTCACTGAATGGCAAGGGCGATAAAACTGGATTGGAGTCGCTGGAAGCCAGCATATGCTGTCAGCTTTATCAGTCTGCAAATATGCCATCTAGACTAAAATCACAACTTAGATGTTGCTTTGTCAACGTATAAGACGTTTTCTCAAGTAACGTTGTCTCAGCGACAGTAACATCTGCCTCTGCTCTTGGGCCGGGGTTGGAAAAGGGATCGTTTGCTAAGTGAATGATTAATATTGGGACCTTCGTTAAATTCTGTTAAATGTCTAACATAGCGCTGAGCATTTCAGGCTATTATCTCTCCTCCTTACGTAAGTTGTCTTTCAGTTTGCTTTGCTACCATAATTAGAGAGACAAGAGCAGAAACCCTATTTCTTGGTCAAAGTGCTATTTTTATAGCAAGACAAAACATGCATTGTTTTACTTGACTTATCAACAGGCCACACTGCTGTTCAGTAAGGTTGTGTTTAATAAGTATGTTCTTTGGGGCCAAAATGTCAGATATATCCCTAATGAGTTCAGTGACATCACTGAGCATGCTTATATTCCTTGCCAATAGTCAGCATTGTTGAAGCAGATCACATTAGCTGTCGTTTGAGCACAGATGCCAAGGTCAGGGCATTAACAAGCAAGAGAGCCTTGGGAAAAAAAAAAAAAAGATGAAGATTTAGAGCAAAGTCTGTCCATGTCCGAGAACAATGGGCGGCTGTTTCGGGAGAGGGGTGGAGACTTTACGGAGGAGGCATTTGATACAGACAAGTTTTCTGTGCATCTCTGCCCTATGAAAATTGTGTAAGTCAGTGATGGACCTAAAAGATGATCATCTTTAAGTCACAGCTGCCACTTTGAATGCTGAGTTCTGGAATATGCCGCAGACAGCACTGACATTCCAAAATTGATTGAAATTTTATGACCTTCAGAGGTAACTAATACATTTCTAGCTAGTGTGACTTCTGGAAATAATAAAGTTCAGCAACCAAAAGTTGATTCTTCATAACAAATAGTTCCTGAATGAGTTCTTTTTTTCTTTCTGGGTTTTTTTTGCGGGGGGATGGGGGGTTGGTCTTTTAGGATCATACCACTAAACGCACATGTCATCAGATAAAAGGGAAAAAATCTCATGTAGTCTATATTCTTTTTTCCTGTAAGAGGAAATATAATTTCACTTTAAGAAATGATGTGTGTCTTTGTTTGTGTGTGTATATATGTGTGTTTGTATATACATGGATTTCTATATTGAGTTTGGCAAATTTCGGCAGATTTTCATGGCTGGGCCAAGTGTCTCCTTTTTGGATACAGGTAGAATAGCCTTAGCATGAAGGGCAATCTTAGAGAAATTGGTCTGCATGTTTTGTTTTGTTTTGTTTTAAGTTTATTGCTTGTGCACTTTCCCCTTTTTGCTTTCTAAACTTGTCATTTTAAGGAGAATAGAAGGAAAGGGCTCTTGTTTTCCAGGTGGCTGGTTTGCATTGAAAAGCAAAAGGCCAAAATAGAGCACGACATCTCCAGTATGAAATTGGCTAAAAGAAGCATAATTTGGAGGCGATACAGATGTTCCAGGTCTATATTCAAGGGCCCAGAGAGAGTTGCTAGACAGGGAGAGCTTCCAATCTGTTCTTCTCTTAAGTAAACACCTTGATATTGGCTATATTATGTTTTTTTGACAAACATAAGCAGAAGGCTCAGCTTTACCAACACGTCTAATAAAGAAGTCAGTCTTCGTAGCTCAAGTGTGGGGCGGAGACAGAGGGCAGATGGAGCAGGTGTGCAGCACTTCTGGCCCTAGCCGGTGTGGTCTGGACTGGATCGTGCCTCGTGCATTTCTCTCTGCTCAGGAAATGGCCAGGTGGAGGCTTTCCTGGTCTCTGTGGCTGGGTTGGTTTATGTCCTATTGTGCGTGTGTTTCCCTATTGGTTGCAGTCTTTGATTTGTGGTTGCTCAATGTATTAAATAGAGCCAAAAGGCCAGATTGTTTCTGCAGCTCAGGGCCTACCCGGAGCCGGGCGGAGAAAGGTTATTACTATTTCACGTCAATGCGTTTGCGTTTTCTGTCTCGCCCCATAGCTGGCCAGATGCATAAATAGAAACTGAAACTATGGTCTTTTCAAACCGCCCAACTGTGAGTAGGAATGAACACCAGAGTCCCCGGATAAGGGCAGTTCCTGCGTCACCGTTTTGTAGGTGACCAAAGGTGTTCAAATGGGCCAACGGGAAAAAATGAGAGAAATGTTTCTTTGTCGTATCGGCACCTCATTCCTTCCTACCTGTGGTCACTTATGTGACTTGTTTGCCCAGCAACAAAAATAACACAAAGATGGGTTCGGTGTGCTGAAAGTGTGAGAAGTGTGGGGCAGGACGTGGTATGTGATCTAGAGTTTTCCATCTGGTTGCAGACACACATGCACACATTGCCGCCCCCTCCCCCCAACTCGAGAAGACTCCCAAAGGGACAGATGAATAAGGGCAAAGTAGTACCATTAAAGAGGTTTATCTTTAGGCCAGTTGTGGGATGTGTGTAAGAGGAGCGTGAAGCTACATTTGGAGGAGCAGACATAAAGTGCATCTCACGCAGAGAGTCCTGAGGCTGGGCGTGGGGTGCCCACTCCCCAGGTACAGAGTAGCTGCTTTGGTGAGGGGAGGCATTAGACTGGAAGGCACAGGGGTCTAGAGGCTTTGAGGCTGGGGAAGATGGTTAGGAAACACAACAGGTAGACTCCTTCATCTTACCAGGTTCAAGAGACAGGGGACTAGGGTAATTTGGATATAACAGGAAGAACAAGCAATCACAGGCAGGGTAAGGTAAACATAGAAATGAAAAGCAGAAAGAAGAGAGAATTAAAAAAAAAAAATCCCAGGTTTACCCTCTAGCCACTAAAGCCCACCTGGATAACACAGGAACATGTGAAAAGAGTTTCACATGATGGAGAGCATTTATCAGCATGAATCAGGGATGTGATGGTCATCCAGTCCTTCATTTTTTGTTCATTTATTTAAAAATGTTTGTCACACACCAGACTATTCAACTGTTAATGCTCCCTAAAAATCTTTTCTTCTGATTTTCATCCTAACCAATAATTTTTAACAGTTTTACTGAGGGACAACTTATACCCCCATAAAATTGACTGGTTTTAAGTATACAGTTCAGTTATTTTTAGTAAATTTATAGAGTTGTATAGCTATCACTCTGATCCAGTTTTAGAGTATTCCCATTATCCCTAGGACATCCCTTGTGCCTATTGGAGGTTAATCCCTATTCTCACCCCGCCTCAATCCCAGCAACCACTTTCCTGCTTTCTGTCTTAAAAAAAAAAAAATTGTTTTTTTGAACATTTCAAATTTCATATAAGTAGAACTATAGCGTTTGGTTCCTTTAACTTAGCACAATGTTTTTAAGTTCCTCCATATTATATAGCATGTATCCGTAGTTTTTCCTCTTTATTGCTCTGTAATATTTCACCATGTGGATAGACCACGTATTGTTTATTCATTCACCAGCAAATGGGTATTTGGATCTTTCCAGTGTGGGGCTAATATGAGTAATGCTCTTATGAACTTTTCCACACAAATTTTTGTGTGCACTCATTTCATTTCTCTTGGGCACATACCCAGGAGTGGGATTGTTGAGTTGTGTAGTGAGTTTATGTTTAACTTGTTAAGAAACTACCACACTGGTTTTCAAAGTGACCGTACCATTTCATGTTCCCACCACCAGCAGAGGGGAGTTTTGGTTTATAGATATCCTCATCAACACTTTTTATTGTCTTTTTTTGACTTACAGACATCCTAATGGATGTGAAGTAGTATCTTGTGGTTTTAATTATTTGCATTTTCCTAATGACTAATGATGTTGAATGTCTTTGCCTATTGGCCATTTGTATGCCTTTTCTTTTGTAAATTAGTCATTTTTTTTATTCTGATTTAATAAGATTGGTTGAATTGGCTTCTTATTATCAAGTAGTTAAGAGTCTTTTATGTGTTCTTGATATATATCATTTAATAGAGATGTGACTTGCCAGTGTTTTTCCAATTCTATGACTTGTTAATTTTTTAAAAAATATCCTACAGTCTATAATGAACATTTTAAAAAAAATTGGGATGTAACTGACATATAACATTATATTAGTTTCAGGTGTACAACATAACAGGCATATGTATGTATATATTGAAAAATAATCACCACATGTCTACTAACATCCATCACTTCACATGGTTTTTTTCTTGTGATGAGAATTTCTAAGACCTACTCTTCACAGTTTAAGTATAGTCATCGCGCTGTACATCATATCCCGTGACTTATTTATATTTGGAAGTTTGTACCTTTTGATCCCCTTCATCCATTTTCCAACTCCCCATTCCACACTCTGGCACCACGGATCTGTTCTCTGTGTCTATGAGTTCAGGTTTTTGTTTGCTCGTTTGTTTTGTATATTCCACATAAAAGCGAGATCATAGGTATTTGTCTTTCTCTGACTTATTTCACTTAGTATAATGCCCTCAAGGGCCCTCCGTGTAGTCAGAGGGGGCCAAATTTCCTTCTTTTTTTGTGACTGAATAAATTCAGTTGCATGTGTGTGTGTGTGTGTAAATCTTCTTTACCATTCATCCATTGATGGACACGTGTCAGTTTCTTTAATGATGTCTTTTGAAGTACAAAAGTCCTTAATTTTGATGACTCCAATTTATTAGTTTTGCTTTATAAGATTATGCTTATGGTGTCATATCTAAGCACTCTTACCCCCAGCCAAGGCCATGAAGATTTCCTCTTAGGTTTCCTTTAGAGGTTTCACAGTTGCAGCTCTTCCATTCAGGTCTGTGCTCCAAATTTTGAGATGATTTTTGTGTATGATGTGAGGAGAAAAGAGCTGAAGTGATCTCATGGGCATGTGGATATCCTAGCTAATGATTAAGTCAAAATAGACAAGAGGCTGTGTGACAAAATTCCATTCATCCTATGGAACCCATCTTAGATATTTAAGTTTTTTGGGATGTGTTGCATGTCCTCTCTTCTCTACTTTGATAGAACTTGTTCCTTACCTATTGCTTTGTACATTTGTCTGGTGTCAAATGTGGAACCCTGTGTTGTCACGATGTGTTTATGTCTGTCTCTCTCTCCAGAATGTGAGCCTCTTTTTCACTCTTTCCTCAGTGGGGAAATGTAGTAGAACCTGAAATATTTTGGGTTGAATTTGATTAAATATCTACCTCTGTGAACCTTGAAAATCTCCCTCTCCTTCCCCACACTGTATGTGTGTGTGTGTGTGTGTGTCTTTCAAAATCTAAAACCTGCTAGCATTTGAAACAACAGCAACCATGAAAATAGTCCAGGGAACCAGCCTGTTCGGGAGAAGGAATAAATCATTCTAGCTGACAGTACCCAGATTTCTGCAGAGCTGCTTTGTAGCTTTTGGAGATAGACATATGAAAAGGGACAGTGATTTGATGGGACTTGAACAGGGTGATGGATAACAGCTACAGCCCTAATGAAATAGCATATCTAAGAAAACCTGGAAACCCGCAGACGACAGCAGACATGCGACCCGTCCCATCTCTATTATTTACTTGCAGTCACTCTGTGCTCCAGTTTGCTGAGGGCTTTCGTTGTCCCTGTTGATGTCCATCTCCCTGTCCGGTACACTTCCTGTGGTGGCACCTGAGGCATGGTTTTCCTATGCGCCAGGTGAGACGATAACCCGTGCCTCGGGGATTTAGTCTAAATTTTCTGCAATAAAAGGTCGTTTGTATTTCTTTATAATCAGGTGAGAAAGAGTCTAGTTTACTTTCTCCACAGATATTTACTGAGGATTTAGTATGTAATAAGCTCTGTGTCCTATGTCCTGTAGAAGATACACACACGTGCACATGAGTGGCCCTTCCCCCAAGGGGGGGTTTCAGTATGTTTAAAACATTGATGAAAGAGGGAGAAATACTGATAATATTGCTCCAATTCCCCACATGCCTCTGTAAAATCTTGTGAGATTTTCCCCAAATCCGGCTGAGAAATAATCTTTCCATATTGTCAACTTAAGCAGGTTTCAGTGAGCAATGTATTTGGATATTGATCTTCTTAACTATGTCTTATGGAAAGCTTTTAAGTCAATCTCTTCAGGTTTGTTGTCTCGAGACAGGAATATAAGGGCAGTAATGATGCTAGGATTTGGCAAAGGCTCTCAGAATGAGACTTCTCCCTCCTGAGGCTGACCTGCTCAGAGGTTTGATCGTATCAAACTGTAGGGATCAAGTACATCCTCAAGGTTTCAGACCAAGTTCTTTAATATCCACCTTTATTTCTTCACCTTTCATCTACTTGAAATGCAGTTCAGGCTGGGATTTGGAGCCACAGAGACCTGGGTTGGAATCTTAGGCTGTGTGTCCCTGAGAATGTTACTTGATATCTCTGAGCCCATTTCCTGTTTTGTAAAAATGGGGTTCACATCTGTCTCAAAGTAGTTAGAAAGGCCAACTAAAGAATATAAAGAAGGTATGTAGATCTAAGCCTCATGTGCAATAAGCTAATTAATGGTTGTCATTGTTAATATTTTTAACTATTTCTGTGCTGACCTGAACTTGATCATGTTAAGCTTGCAGGGTCCCTCCATAGCATTCTGTGCCTCATACGGTGCCTCTTGTCTTGGGGTGTGTGTGTGTATGTGTGTGTGTGTGTGTGCGCACGTGCGTGCACTTTACATTTCTTATTAGAGATATCACATTACAGATATGGCCAGATTTGTCTCCCATTCCATTCACCTTTCCCCCTTAAGATATCTCCTGAAGTTGGTCTTTGTCCTCTGGTCCATTTTTCAAAACTAACCCCCAATAAATTGATGTTGATTTGATAGTATCAAATATATAATCCATATTCAAGTTTCCCCAATTGGTATAGTTTGTTTTTGATCCAAGATCCAGTTAAGTTTTATGCATATCACTGCAATGCCTTTTTCAGTTTCTTCTCATCTAGAATGTTCTTTCTCTCCCGGCTCCCTTTTTATGTTTTTGGATGGTACCACACATGCAGAGTCAGGGCCAGTTGTCTCATAATGCTCCATATTGCGATGTTCCCCGGGGGGTTCCTCATGACCTGGGAGCCCTGTGATGAGCTGGGAGCATGGTCTGCAGATGGCGCAGTTGCTGCTCGGCCCCTTGCTTCCCTTTGATGTCACGTGCGCCACTCCATCTCTTGGAACCTGCTTCTCATCTAAAATAGGGGACCTCTAGGATACACCACCGGGAGCAGCTAGGAGTTCGCAGTGAGATGATTTAGATAAAGGTCAGTAATTCCCGGCACATGGTAGACCTCCAAAAAGGCTTTCAGCAGCCAAACAGCAGAGAGGGTTGTTGGTCAGATACGGGAGAGGAGAGCCTGGTGGGCCCCACAGAGAACCGGAGGCGGGGAGCAGCCGAAATGAGAGCTGTCCGGGTAGCACTTGCTTTGGAGGGCTGGGTGTCTTGTTTCCCTTTCTCGGTCTTACCCTGTGTGATTTGGAGTCCAGAAGGAGCTGTACAGCCAAGACCAAGGCAGTGGATTCTGAATAGGCACACGAGCAGAAAAGCTCTCTTTCAGGGCAGAAGTTAGGTAAGGGCATTGCTGGTGGCTTCTGTTCCCAGAGCTCAAATGCTGGTCCATCCTGGGCCTCTGGCAAGCCCCTTCTGGACCCAGCAGATGCTTGCAGACCTGGTAAGCCTTGGGGAAGGTAAGAAGCAACTGTCTCCCTTCACCACCACCAGATGGATCTCTCCCTCTCTCAGTTGTTATCATCCTGGTTAGGCCTGAAAGCCGCTGCTGGGACTGTTGCTTCTGTTCTCATTTATTGCCAGAGTGGTAGAGCAGATAGTGGGTTCCAAGTCTTTACGGTGACTCCCCTATTGGAGCCTGACGCTGTCAGTCCCCAGGAGGAGGGGCCCAGTGCTCTTCTTCCCACTGCTTTCACGGAGAAGGACAGCTCCTGGTCCTTCCTGGGCCAGCCCTAGTTTTCCTAGGTCATTCCAAGGACAAAGATTTTCACTCAGATAACTGGCTCATGGTCAGCGTGAGCTACAAACTTTGTGAGGCCCAATGCAAAATGAAAACTCCGTGTCCTTTGTTTAAAAGGCAAGAGAAACGTGCAGTTAAAGGCACGAAAATAGAAAGCCTGTTCCTTTCTCTTATAGCTTCTTTTCCAGCTTGTCATGATTTTTTTTTTTTTTTTTGGTCATGATGTTTTTAATTTGCTATTGAATGTTCTAATTAAAGAAACATTGCAGTTTTAAATTATTAGCACGGATTCTACCATTGGTCTTGATAGCATTGTAATGCCATTCTTTTTTGTTGTGGTAAAAACCACATAACATCAAATTTGCCATCTTAACCATTTTTAAGCTCAGTAGTGCTAAGCACATTCACATTGTTGGGATCGGTGCCAGTTTTAAATACAAATATAAGAGCATTTCCCTCGCGTGTGGAATCGCTGAAGTTACATAATTCGTGTTTCACAGCTCATGCACACATACATATTGCGTTGTCAGCCACGTGGGGAAACACTGCAGAAATCTAACTCAACCTTTGATCTCTCTGCTTTCCAGAAGCCCACACTCCACTCACACGCTCTCCTTCTGACTTACTGACGGTAAGGAAGGACCGAAAGGATCTGTGGGCGGCTCCATCGTCCCCCTTTCCTTCTGTGTCATCCTTTACAGTGTGTTTGGCTAATCAGCTAAAGTAACACGAGTAAGAAAGGACAGGATAGGGTTCCTTGGTCATTTCTGTTTCTCAGAACACCACTGCCTGCCTTCTGCATCCAAAGCAAGTTCTGGTTTGAACGGGGAGAGCAGCGTCTCGGGCACCTCCGCTGAACTCCCATGCATTGAGCATTGACGGTCCACCCGGATCCTGGGCTGGGGACCATGGGGGATGGTGCGCGCTCACGGGGCGAATAGGAACCACGGCCAATGCGCACTGCAGGATTGCGACCCCTCCCACGCTCCACCGTCCGTCCGACTCCGCTTAACACAAGTTCAGATAAATTAGGAAGGAATTCATGACAGCAGCAGCAGCAGAACCCTTCTGTCCAGGATGCACAGCCAGGGGCCTGGCCCTGTTCCTGGTAGATATTTTCCCCAGCATTTTGGGAAAGGAGGCTACAGGGGACAGCGCTGCTCTTGAAAGCAGCTCCGGTTGGACTGCGTGGAGTCATGCAGTGTGACCCCCAAAGTCTGGCCCAGCTTCCACTCTGTTCCATTCCTCCCTTCTCGGAGCTTCCTCTGGGGATCCCAGATGTAATGCGCTGGTGCCCCGGGCAGGATTGGACTTGCTTTATTAATCAGAATACACTTAACGAATTCAGATGGTTTTGTGAAGCATAAAATCCTCCTTTCAGAAGATGTGTAAGGCATGACTTACCCACTAAATATTTTATTGAGTGTGTGCTCAGAGGTGAAAATAATACTCACAGCTAGGACCTAAGAAGAAAGCATCATCAGCCCATTTTACAGCCGAGGAGATGGAGGCTGCAAGGAGATAGGGTGGAACTTGGCATTCCTTACTGACATTCCAGCCCCCCCGGATTGTGATTTCAGAGCTTTGTCAGTCATTCCTAATCAGAGGGGGAAGAAAACCCCATCCTCTGGCACCAGTCACCAGCCCCCTTTGAAGCAACTTGTGTTTGAGCATCAAACCGACAGGTGAAAAGCACTCTGGTGTGAGGTACCAGGTGCAAAGCAAGTGGAAGAAAGTACTCATTATTTTGAAGGTTGCAAATGGATTTCAAAAGCGGGACTGTCCCTTTTGCTCACTTCTGGAGATGAAAGTGCACAGTTTTCACAACATATTTCTTCAAAAGCTATCAGAAGCTTCATATTTAAAAAAAAAAATGCAGTGTGTCCCTCTCCATCATCTCTGTAGTTCCCCTGTGGTTGAACATTTTAATCAGCTGTTTTTGTGGTTTAAAGATTTTTCATTTGATTTACAACTTGTAGGAGTGGAGTTGCAGTGAGTAATCAGGGAGAACGCCATAAAGAGGACAAAAGGAAGGTGAAACACAGCGTTAATAATTTAGTTTCAATAACCTTAAAAGGTTTACTGTTCACTTTTAACCTTGTATCCCAAAAAGCAAGCTACTGCCGTGAATCATAAAAATGTTTCTTTTAATTTGCAAGTCATTTATTTAAGTATGCTTACAAGGACTGATGTATTCCTTAAACAAAAAGGTCAAAAAGCGACAGCAGCTGCTCGAGTTGGTTCTGGCTATTTGAGGTTGCTGTGCCTTTGATGGGACAGATTGTAGGGTTAAAACTCTAGAAGCTTGTTTTCAAAATGTATGGATTATTATAGTATCAAATTATTAGTTCAGTAACATTTTAGATAGTATTGGGCAAAGCAAAAGAAACTCACAGTGGCATAGAGGCAAGAAGAGAACAGAAGTGACTTTTGATGAGGACAAACCGAGGAAGAGATTTACAGGTGATATTTAAAACCTAATGTCAAAACTAGGGGGCAGACTGGGGTCATGCTTGGTGAGGAACTTTAAAACACCTGCAAACTAGAATTTTAACATCTCAGGAGGACTGCTAAATTAACAGAGAGATTTTCCACCCAGATCTCATTACCAGCCCTATTAAAACAATCCCTGTTGTACATTACACTACAGCATGGCACAGAAAATCACCAGGTGCATAAAGGTGCACTTTGTTTCATAATTAGGGGGGACGCATATTCCAGCTAAAGTGAAAGAGCTAATGGCATATTTCTTCAGGGTTCTTCCTCCTCTTTAATTAAGATTATGTACCATAAATAAGTGGAACCAGTTTCTTCTAGAATTCTTATTTTATTTCTGGTAATAGGATTTGTCATTATTTTGTTTCTCAGTTTCTCAGGAAGTGTTGTACAACGCTTCCCCCAGCCTTGCCCTCCCACAGTTGGGAGATAAGCCTCCTAGGATTGCCTTGTATGATTAACCTTGAAGAACAAGAGAGGCTGAGATTATCTAGAAATCCAGAAGAAAGGTTACTAGATCTTTTCATTTTGACCTGTTTTAAATGAGCAAACCCAGCTGAGAAGGGGAACTAATCATTCCCAAACCCTGGATGGGTTCTGATTTTTTAAGGGGAATATTTAAAGTGGGTTCTTTCTCCTCCTCTAGGTCTGTGAATGCTGTAGCTACCTTTTTTGGTAGCTACACACTGACATTTCCTACGGCAGGGATTTAAACTGCTTATTCAGTGTTAGTTGGCGGACTTGGGAGCACACGCTCGGCAGAGCCAAAGTGGAGCAAGAACTTGAGCAGACAGCCAAAGCTTCCTGGTGTGTTACCTGGTCCAGTTCTGTTCTTTCACTTCCTGAACTGGATGCACCAGTAGTCAGGGCCTCCGGGAGGTACCTGTGTGCCGGTTTCCTAGAAGAGGCACCCCTTCCTCCAGATTTATTGTCTCCTCTCTCTGTGGCATCTTATTAAAACAGGATACTTATTGCTGCTTGCCATAAAGTTGTCCCCACAGTCACACATTGACATTGTCTGTGATGCAAATAGTGCCCATTTAACATGGCACATTTATGCAGTGTGCAGCATGGGCAGCTGTATGAGAAGAAGCTAAAGGAATTCTGAGAACGGCTTCAGAATAAAAATCCTGGCTCTGCTGAGAATAGAACTTCCCTGCCAGGTAGGTACGAGTGCCACACACACACACACACACACACGCACACACTGACATTAGTTTCTGTCTTCTCTGTTGTCAGAGCTTTCAGTACTCACTGCATGAATACAGAATTTTGATACTTGTATTACGAATTTTCCTACGAGGGTACTCTTGTGTGGCGAATCACCTCAGGTTGTGGTGGGCTCCACTGAAAATGACTTTCTTTTTCATGTTTTTGCTGTTGATATTGTCTGCTTTTGGGGGTGTCATTCTGAGTGCTTACCAAGGCAGGAAAATTTGTCATTGTTCATCCTAGCTTGCCACCATTCTCTTTGAGATTAATAAAAGTGAGGTTTAACACATGAAATTTTGATAAATATCCATCTTAAAATACTGAAACTCAGGCACCCACCAGTGAAGCAAACTCTTCTTTTGTCACCCATGGACTAGCACGTGTTACCCTGAGGGGTAGCGTTGTGTGGTAGCTTCAGCTCTGGAATAAGGTCCCTGGAGACTGAAAATTGGGATGCAGCTTGCCTGCCCAGGCTTCCCGGGCAGAAGGCATTCCACACGTTGGCCCTCAGTGTGTTATCAGGGACTCTCACTGGCCTCGTGAATCCCTACTTTTCAGGGCTCTTACTCCTGGGCACAGCACTGATTTGATTTCTTCCAGTCAGGCCCTCATCTCTTTTGACTGGAAATTTCTCCAATGCTTCACCACTTCTGTGAGCTTCCCTTTCAGCCCATATTTGGCACGGCTTCTGTCTGGCCATGGAAAATGTTGGGCTAGTTTAAGTTAAGTACATGAGCCCTCAATGTCCAAAAACAGAGACCTGACCTTTATGATCTGATGCCACTTAGGAACAAATCCATTTTTTCCCATCCCACCCTCTTTCTCCTTCTGCATCCCTGATCCTCCATGCCCTCAACACTCATCCCCATCTTCCATGTCCTTCTCAGTCATCCCCATCCTCCATGTCCTCTGCCCCCTCATCCCTGTCCTCCTTGCCTTCTTCCCTCCTGTCTGTCCTCCATACCCTCCTTCTCCAGTCCCATCCTCTCTGCCCTCTCCATTCATAAGGTGGGATCACATCACCTGTCACACCTCTGTTAAAGGTCATTTTAAGGATGACAGTGATAATGAATTGTGATTTCCAGAGATTTACAAAAGTACTGAGTCTGGTACAAACTGTGGAAAATGATCGATAATTTGAGGCCAGCATGAACCAGTGCTGCAGGCAGTACAAGTACATAGCGCTCACTGTCTTCCGAGTGACGACGGTAGCATCTAGCTCTGCCTTCCTGGAGACGGGCACAGAACTTCCAGGGACAGGACAGCAGTGAGGTGGCTTACTCCAGCCGGAGAGGTGGATGTCTGGAGGAGGGCCAGAATTCATGGAGTTCCGACTCTGATCTTCATGGCTGAACTAGTTCCTGCTTACCTATTCTGAGGAATAAGAACAGTGCTTTGGTGGGTAATCATTTAAGGTTTCATCACTAAAGAAGCCATTTGTCCAAAATGCAGTTAAAGAAGAAACAAGTATTTACTTAAAACAAATAGTTACTTTTTCTCAGAAGAATGCTAGTGGTTGAGGTAAGGATGGAATTTAAAAAACACATTAGCCTAGAACACGTGAACCAAAGCAATTTCCTCTAAAGTGTAATTGACTGTAGTGTTAATCTCTGTGTCCATAGTCAAGGAAATCACCATTGTAGTTTTCACATGTGAGGGAAGTCAGAAGTGCCTTGTTTACATTACTGCCATTTATAAAACATTTAAAACAGCTATTCTGCTGAATAAACATTCAGGAGTCTGAAGGATAAGCATATCACTTAAACTTCTTAAGACTAAACTTTCCAAACCATTTCCTGCCAGAGGGACCCAACAGTAAAATTGCAAACTCTGTGCCCCGAGATGAGATAGGCCGAATTAGATTAAGCAGCTTACTGTTGACATGTCTATTGATCTGGGTTCAGTGCAGTTTCCTGTCTCTGCCAGCAGTCAGATTGCTGTATACAATAACACAGTGGCCTGGTTTATGTGAAATTGGGGACTCCAAGCATCAATTACTCCAGGAAGGCAGTGGCACTGGGAGATAAGGTTAAGCCGCTTGCAGTGTTTAAGACTGCTAAAATCCAAGCAACATATTTGCTGTCTAAAATGTTGCTTATAAATTTGACAGTGTTCCATTTATTAAATTTCTAAAGAGATCATCCAGTGTTATTCTCTGCAGGTAGTAGTACAAATAGCATTATGAATGCTTATTGTTAAAGCAGTGTAGCCCACTCGCTCAATTTCATGCATGTTTCTTACATATCTGCATAAAGATACTGGGTTAGGTGGCAGGAGGTCAGGAATGGTGTGGAGCCGTCTTAGACCATCAACTGGGCCCCAGTGAAAGAATGTAATTAATGCAAGAAGTAAGTGTCAGCCATTTTACTTGGATACCGTGTTTTCTTTTTTTCTGAGGCCAGTTGAACAGATTTAGTCAACTAATTTCCTATATATCTAATACCCGCTCATAGGTTTTTAGAGAGCACCTACTTTCCTAATACTAAATACTCTATCTTTAATGCAAAGAGCATGGAGAATACAGAAAGGCATAATGAAAAACACAGATGTCATCACCCCATGACAATTATTTTGGTTTTGGATGCATGTGTTAAAGGTATTATTATAAAAATATATGTCTCAGAGCACTTACCTGGGTGGCATGGTCGGTTGGGTATCCGATTCTTGGTTTCCACTAGGGCCATGATTTCAGCATAGTAAGATCGACCCTGCACTGGGCTCAGCACATGCTCAAGGCAGAGTCTGCTTGAGAGTCTCTCTCCCTCTCCCTCTGGCCCTCTCACCTGTGCTCTCTCTTTTGCTTTCTCAAATAAATAAATCTTTGAAAAAAAAATTAAAATGTTCCCCTCCCATCATACACACGCATGCGCACATCACTGAGCACTCATCTAGTTGTGAATATAATTTATTTTTATTTTCTTTCTTTATTCTTCTTGGTTAAAGGAAGTATCACTTTCCTTGCAAGATTTTTACCTCTTCCCTTGCTTCAAACATTATAGAAAGGACAGAAGACGAGCCTATGTTTACATACTTTTGTAGAGAGTAACAGGCATTTTTTCACCCATGGAGGTGGGAATCTTGGAAAAATTCTTGATGGGTCAGCTCTTTAGGTCTGTTCATACAAGTTGTTAAGTTTCATACCTAACATATAACTCCCTATTCTTACAAGAGATGTTCAGAAAGCAAATTCCATGCTTTCTGGTGAGACATATGTGCTCTGAATTGAATAAAAGGATAAATTTTTGAAAGTGACATTTCAGCTTTCCTATCATGACATTTTATGTATTTTTCAATACACATTTATCCCAGAAATATCTCCCTTACTTTATTACAGGTAGAAACAGGTTTTCCTATAAAACGTAGGAAATCCCTTCAATATAGTACTGATGAAAACCAGACTTGGAAATTTGACAAGTCAGAGCACATTTGACTAATTTAATTGTATTTTCCAGGTTGACCTCCTGAGATTGGCACTGTCCTCAATAAGGCTTTGCAACAGTTACACCATTCTTTTCCATTTTATATCTTCCACAAGTGATACAAAATGAATGTATTTAAAATGTATTTAGCATTTATTGGCATAGTTTTAGGTTTTATCTTTTAATGAGATTTTAATTGGCTTTATTGCAGGATTTATGCAAGGTGCGTGTAGTGCCAATAGGCGAGAGGGACCTAATAAGTAAAATGGGCCATTACAGTTAATGCTAATATGACATCTGTTAGCAAAGCTAGTGGGTTAACTTCCTGACTGGGTTCTGATACTTAAAGGAAACCAGGCCTGATCATTTTAGGTTTTTCAAGTCTCCTGGACTCTTGGAAATGCTGAAAACTCATGGCATAATCTTCCTTTATTGAAAAGTCCTGATTTTGTAAAGGTTTTTATTATCTTCAAAATACTACGTTCTGATACTGGACTTCTCCTGAGAAAGAGTTGTGGAAGACCCCTCCATATAGGATACTTTTAGACATTCATTATATAACAGACAGTATAAACGAGCACACTTTTCCCCCTGTTCATATAGTGGTGGTAGCAACTAGAAAAGAAGGATAATGGGAGACCCCTGAGTTGCTCTCTCCTGTGCACCAAATAGGCAGCCCAACCCGTATTGTGCGAGACTGCAGATGTCTTTGTGGTCAGTTTCCCTTGTCACTGATGATAAGGAAGGAAGAATTGCCAAATTTTTTCATAAGAATTGCATATATAGCTACATTAATAACAGCAGTGATTTTATGATGATTCTCTGAAATCGCAAACACCCACCACTCCCAATCTGTGGACCCTGAAGAGCTATAAATTAAAGCACACCACTTAACCAAAAGAGTCTATATTTAAAACTCAGCATGAAAAGCTACCCTGTAAGAAAATCAAAATAAGCTAGAAAATGTGTATCAAAAAGCCAGTGGTTTCTCATCATCAAAAGAAACAGCCCTAAAATGTGGGGTTTCACTGGCTACTTCACTTCTTGCCTTCTGAGCTATCTAGGTGCTTGTACCTTGTCCCCATCCCCGTTATTTACATAACCATCTTATCTCTACTCCAGGATGGCGAATTCTTGGAGGACCTCTGTACATCCCCTACAGAACCAAACCAAATGGGAGGCCACACGCTTAGAATCCTCAGTAAACACTTATGTCATCATTGACTTGAATCAAGTTAGGCCAAGATGTTTCCGTGAGGGACTGAAGGACACGCAAGGCATGTCTTGGTCTTGTCTGCCTTTTGTTCGTAACATTTTATGGTTTTACATTGGGAGTTACTTCCCAGTCTGAGTGTGGTTCGTTTCTGAATATCTTTGTAGTCCTCACAGCCTAGCAGAGTAGTTTGACTTCTAAAGGATGGCAACAGAGCTGGAAAACAGAAAGCAGAAATCAAAGTCATGATGCTCATTTGGGCAAAAGGAGATTGCCAGGAAGGATCAGGCTAGAACGGTGTAAAAGATGGAAGGCTGGGTGGGCAAGTGTTGATAGCCATAAGATCGAGAAGAAGGGACTGAGATAATAGGACTTCAAAGTCTGGCATGAGTTTATTGAGATATTTTTAAAATGTATATTGGTGAAGTTGAGGGAACGTCAGGAAATGTAAGTATGGAGTAGTAATGATAAATGTCAGATTTCCCATTATGGCTCACTGATAGTATTATAAAGTCAGCTAGGATGATAGTGACTTGAGCACACTTAAGTAGTCCTACGAACCGGTGGAATGGACAGAAATATATATGGGAACAAAATACAGAGCAAAAATACATGGAAGCAAAAAAAGAAAGATGGTCTAGGCACTGTCAGATTCTGAGTAACATACTATATGATAGGCCACAAAGTGGCCTTTCCCCTTGATGGAAAGGAGAAAATGCACATGTTCTCTGCTCTTTTTTCTTATTTCTGCCTTTTTTTTTTTTTTTTTTTGATTTGCCATTGTCTTCCCTCCTGTCTGCTTAACATTCCCTCCCCAGATTCTGAGCATTTCTGAGTGTACAGTCATTTCCCAATTTCATGACTCTGAACTTAAAAAGGAAATGCACACTTTGCAGGAGATGTCTGGGCATGGAGGAAAGGGCCCGCCCACGCTTTGGGGTCAGATGGGCCAGACTGGGCCTAAATCTTTACACAGCCACTTCCTGTCTTTAGGACGCTAGACACGTTTCCATGTCTGTCGGTTGGGGACAATTACGCTGACCTTACAGAAATACAAGAGTTAAGGGTCAGGGGAAGAGAAGGAACATTTATCGGTATTTATAATGTACTAGGCATAGGGCAGAGGCCGAAGGGCTGTGTATGCATTCTCTATTCTCATGACAACCTGAGTAAATGAGCTAACACACGTAAAGACCTTGGTGCAGCAAGTAGGAAACAAGGCATTGTCACCTTCTCCTAGAATTGAGGGGAATGGGATCATGGCAGGGTAAGACACCATACCCCTTACCACCACACTGTGTTGAAAAATTAAGTCAAAAAGAATGGCATTGTGGGATGAATTGTCATTTTCTTAGGGATCAGATGGTTGAGATCATCCCAGACCACCGCATGTCCTGGGAAATGAGTCTGGGCTGTGACCGTAATGGCAATGAGGTAAGGGCACAGAGGGGAGGTCACTCCTGTGTCCCAGTAATGGCATCTTCTCAGGCAGCAAGTTTTTGATCATTCGTATCTATTATGTCAGTCAAGAGAGAATGGTAAATTATTTCCATTTTGTACCACTGGGTATATCTTCCCTCCTTGTATATACAACAACTTGAACTGTTTCAGATGCTATAGAAACCACAGGCTTCAATGCAGAGGCGGTATCCTACAAGAATTCTTTCCATTGCCACTCGTCTTATCAAATGTCCCATCCAACGTTTACACACAAAGTATGTGGGGCATTCCACCCCTCAAAGAACAGTTCTGACTTATGTTCACACGTCACTGAGGAATTAAACCACAGTCTTGATGAACAGAAGAAAGAAAGAAAACCCCAATACAGATGACCCTTGAACAACACAGTTTGAACTGTATAGGTCCACTTATACATGGATTTTTTTTTTTGGATACACTACTATAGATGTATTTTACTTATGATATTCTTAATAACATTTTGTTTTCTCTAGCTTGCTTTATTTTAAGAATACCGTATATCATACATACAGCATCCAAAATGTGTGTTAATTGACTGTCTATGTTATCAGTAAAGCTTCTGGTCAATAGTAGGTTATTAGTAGTTAAGATTTGGGGGTATCCAAAGTTATATACAGATTTTCAAGCACACAGCGCACCTAACCCCACATTGTTTAAGGGTCAGCTCTGCTGGCATTCCTCCAATTTCTCTTCTCTCTCCCACTCACGACACACATGCATATATGCACACAACATGCACACGCATGTGTAACACATATGTGTGTGTGCACATACAACCGTTATTTGCACTTACTGTTACCACTTATTGTGGTAACAGAGGAAATATGGGAGACATTTTCTTATGTTATATGTTGGGACATCCTCTGTCCTGGCCTTGCATCAAGCACATATCATAAAAAGACAGTACCATGCAGATGCTCACAATTGGACAAATTCTAAAAAAAATCTTCCTATCCGTGCAATATGTGGGTAATTTTAGAAAGATATATGTTCAAAATTCAATGAATCCAATCTCTATTAAGTAGGATTTTTGGCAACTGAAGGTGAAGGTTATGCACTCATGGTAAACTGGGTGCCTGCCTGGGATTTCTGGCCATAAATATCTTACCTGATACGGTTCTAGCATTACAACTTTGTGATACAAAATAGCATGGTAATGATAACTCATAATAGCTAGCATTTTATTAAGTGCTTTCTCTTGCAAGAATTTACATACATTTCCTCCTTTAGTTTTCACAGCATCCCTGTGAAGGGGCACTTTTTCGGAAAACCACTTTACAGTATGTACAGTTTACCAAAACCGAGGAGCGACTCAGCCAGGCTCCCAGAGCTACTAAGTTAGCACTGGAACCCGTGTCTCTCTGACTCCCATGTGTCCGTGTTTGTGGTTAAGGAAACCGGGTTGGGAAGTATTTCCCTATTTATAAAAGATGTTAAATTTTGACTCCCAAGGTCATTCTCCCCAGCTAGGATTTGACATTCATCTTAATATTATTTCACAAAGAAAAGACTCAGTGATGCTTTGCTTCTTGGCAGAGAGCCTTACTCAGGCTCTGACACCAGTGCTGATAATGTTTCCGTGTGAGTTCTACCCTCTTTCATTTCTAGAATATTTCACAGCGTGATGTTAAGGGAAGTAAGAGTGAATCCTCTGGGCTCCTGACAACCAAATAATCGTCCAACTAAATATTCTGCTAGACTTCTTGATGAGAAGATGTTTCCTGTGAACTGAAGTTTGTTTCTCATTAAAAGAACCAGTGGGTTTATATATTGTTCATCTCTTGACCCAGGAAATGGAGTTTAAAGGAACCAGGGTGGAATGCCCACATGTTTTGTGTGTAAAGAAACTTAAAGAAGTGTCTGTTCGTGTCTTACTGAAGTGGAAAGAAAATCCGAAGTCATTTTTCCTCCCCTCTAGTTAATTTTAAGTGACAGGATTAAGATTTGTTTTGTTTTCCTTTGTTGTTGTGGTGGTTGTTGTTCTGGATCAAAATATGTGAAAATTTAGTGTGCCTTAAATAAAGTGGTGGTTATCCTCATATAGTATTACTTTTCTCCTTTAGCCAAAATACTCATATGAGTATTTTGGCTAATATATATCAGGCCAGTACATTTCAGAATGTTTAAGGAACTTGAGATATATAAGTCCTTGGAGAAGTTGTAGCAGGTCTGTTCTTTATTTTTTTAATTTAATTTAATTTTATTTTCAGTGTTCCAAAATTCATTGTTTATGCACCACACCCAGTGCTCCATGCGATGCATGCCCTCCATAATACCCACCACCAGGCTTATCCAACCCCCCACCCTCCTCCCTTCGAAAAACCCTCAGTTTGTTTCTCAGAGTCCATAGTCTCTCATGGTTTGTCTCCCCTTCCAATTTACCCCCACTCACTTCTCTTCTCCATCTCCCAATGTCCTCCATGTTATTCCATATGCTCCACAAGTAAGTGAAACCATATGATAATTGACTGTCTCTGCTTGACTTATTTCACTCAGCATAATCTCCTCCAGTCCCGTCCATGTTGATACAAAAGTTGGGTATTCATCCTTTCTGATGGAGGCATAATACTCCATCGTATATATGGACCATATCTTCTTTATCCATTCATCTGTTGAAGGGCATCTTGGTTCTTTCCACAGTTTGGCGACTGTGCCATTGCTGCTATGAACATTGAGGTACAGATGGCCCTTCTTTTCACTACGTCTGTATCTTTGGGGTAAATACCCAGTAGTGCAATTACAGGGTCATAGGTTAACTCTATTTTTAATTTCATAAGGAATCTCCACACTGTTTTCCAAAGTGGCTGCACCAGCTTGCATTCCCATCAACAGTGTTAGAGGGTTCCCCTTTCTCCACATCCTCTCCAACACTTGTTGTTTACTGTCTTGTTAATTTTGGCCATTCTAACTGGTGTAAGGTGGTATCTCAGTGTGGTTTTGATTTGAATCTCCCTGATGGCTAATAATGATGAACATTTTTTCATGTGTCTGTTAGCCATTTGTATGTCTTCTTTGGAGAAGTGTCTGTTCATGTCTTCTGCCCATTTTTCGATGTGATTATCTGTTTTGTGTATGTTGAGTTTGAGGAGTTCTTTATGGATCTTGGATATCAGCCCTTTGTCTGTAGTGTCATTAGCAGATATCTTCTCCCATTCTGTGGGAGAATTTGATTTTGATGAAGTCCCAGAAGTTCATTTTTGCTTTTGTTTCCTTTCCTTTGGAGACATATCTTGGAAGAAGTTGCTGTGGCCGATGTCAAAGAGGTTACTGCTTATGTTCTTCTCTAGGATTTTGATAGATTCCTGCCTCATATTGAGGTCTTTTATCCATTTCGAGTTTACCTTTGTGTATGGTATAAGAGAGTGGTCTAGTTTCATTCTTCTACACATAGCTGTCCAATTTTCCCAGCACCATTTATTGAAGAGACTGTCTTTTTTTCACTGTATATTTTTTTCCTGCTTTGTTGAAGATTATTTGACCATAGAGTTGAGGGTCCATATCTGGGCTCTCTACTCTGTTCCACTGGTCTATGTGTCTGTTTTTGTGACAGTACCATGCTGTCTTGGTGATCACGGCTTTGTAGTAAATACACCAGCTCTCTTTCCACCTTAAAGAACTGGATAATCAACAACAAATTAAGCCAACCACACACACAAGAAGGGAAATAATCAAGATTAGAGCAGATCAATGAGATAGAAACTAGAGATACAGTAGAACATATCAGTGAAACTAGAAGCTGGTTTTTTTAAAGAATCAATAAGATCAATAAACCATTGTCCAAACTAATCCAAAAGAAAAGAGAAAGGACCCAAATTAATAAAATTATGAATGAAAAGGGAGAGATCACAACTAACACCAAGGGAATAGAAACAATCATCGGAAATTATGATCAACAGTTATATGCCAATAAGTTAAGCAACCTAGACAAAATGGTTGCATTCCTGGAAACCTATAAACTTCTAAAACTGAATCAGTAAGAAATTGACAGCCTGAATAGACCAGTATCTAGTAACAAGTTTGAAGCAGTGATTAAAAACCTCCCAAAAAACAAGAGCCCAGGACCTGACAGATTCCCTGCAGAATTCTACCAAACATTCAAAGAAGAAATAATACCTATTCTCCTGAAGGTGTTTCAAAAAACAGAAACAGAAGGAAAACTTTCAGACTCTTTCTATGAAGCCAACATCACCTTGATCCCCAGACCAGGCAAAGACCCCACCAAAAAGGAGAATTTCAGACCAATATCCCTGATGAATATGGATGCCAAGATTCTCAACAAGATCCAACAGTACATTAAAAAGATTCTCCACCATGACCAGGTGGGATTTATCCCTGGAATGCAAGGGTGGTTCAACATTCCCAAATCAATCAATGGGATAGAGCAAATTAATAAAACAAAAGAGAAGAACCACATGGTCCTCTTAATAGATGCAGAAAGAGCATTTGACAAAATACAGCATCCATTCCTAATTAAAACTCTTCAGAGTATAGGGATAGAGGAACCTTTGCTCAACTTCATAAAATTCATCTGTGATAAACCCACAGCAAATATCATTCTCAATGGGGAAAACCCGAGAGTCTTCCCATTGAGATCAGGAACATGACAAGGATGCCCACTCTCGCCACTGTTACTCAACATAGTACTAGAAGTCCTAGCAACAGCTATCATACAACCAAAAGAAATAAAAGGTATTCTGATTGGCAAAGAAGAAGTCAAACTCTCTCTCTTTGCAGATGACATGATACTTTATATGGAAAACCCAAAAGACTCCATCCCCAAACCACTAGAACTCATACAGCAATTCAGTAATGTGGCAGGATACAAAATCAATGTACAGACGTCAATTTCTTTCTTATACACTAACAATGAAAATATAGAAAGGGAAATGAGAGAATCGATTCCATGTTCTATGGCACCAAGAGCAATAAGATACCTGAGAATAAACCTAACCAAAGACGTAGAGGATCTGCACTCGAGGAACTACAGAACACTCATGAGAGAAGTTGAAGAAGACACAGAAAGATGGAAGAGCATTCCATGCTCATGGATCGGAAGAATAAACATTGTTAAAATGTCTATACTGCCTAGTATACTGTCTATACTGGCATTTTTCAAAGAGCTGGAACAAACAATCCTAAAATTTGTATGGAACCAGAAGAGACCCCAAATTGCTAAGGAAATGTTGAAAAAGAAGAACAAAACTGCGGGCATCACATTGCCTGATTTCAAGCTTTACTACAAAGCTGTGATCACCAAGACAGGTCTGTTTTTTTAAAGCGGATTCACACATTCAGTATTCGCTGAAAGATGGTGGAATCCCTTTACAATTTTCAAGATATCAGAACCATGTCACCATTTGAAAGGCCCTCAGGGAGTGTGACCAAGCCACGTGGGTAGCTACGGAGCAGCCGGGTTCTGACGGCCTTTGGCTCCGGAGGTCGGGGTATGAAGTTCTGGGGTGGTCCCAGATGAAACACTGTGCGGCTGAAGGCTTGATGGCTGGGGACGCAGCTCTTGCTCGCTGCTCCGTTGCCCTGTGAGAGGAGGACTAGGAAAGCAACGTGCCTTGCATCACACATGGCCATCGCTGCCTTTGCTGCGACTCTTCCCTGCCTTCTCTATTGTTATCATTAGCCCCGTGCACAATGAGCCTCCCAAGACATCGGCTGTGGACGCGCCTGCGCCATCAGGTGTGATCGATTAGTAAACAGCCTCGTTAAAACTGTATTTAAGGACCTTGGCATTCCCCCCGTGGTGGTGTTGGCAAGGTTTCTGAGGCTAGAAGACAGAGGGATGTCATTAGTAATATTAGATGAGAACTCAATAATATTGCCGTTCCCGTCTTGAGCAACTGACTAAATGGTCACGCAGAACCTCCGTGATTCAGTTCCGCATCGCACACGGGGCCCACCTGCTGGCGTAACTTACGCGGCATCCTTATTGTCAATTCCTTTTATTGGCGAAAATACGTCTTTAATGAATGCTGTTATTTGCACCTTGGAGAATGGCTCATGATTCCTGATTTGACTTGTGTCCATGACAAAGATGGAATTAAAAAAAAAAAAGATATATATGAGAAAAAAAGTAAATCTTATGTTCCTGGCTGTGTGTCTCTAAAAAATGAAATTCTGCTGACTTATAGCTAAAAGCAGCTCATTAATTAGCAAAAGTACTTACAATTGTTTCACACTATAGAGAATATTTAAGCATTGAAAAATTGGTGAAGTATGTTCTTTGCATGAGAATCCCAGGCGTATTTTGTCCGGGGAGATCTCATTACTTTTTTCTCTCTTATAAAAAGTTAGGTCATTGCCTCTTTTGACATAAAATTTCTATTTTCTGAAAAAGGACGGGAGGCACACGTCTTTTGTTTTTTGTTTTTTAAGTCTGCCATTCAGACTTTCCTAAAAAAGCTTCAGTGTTCACATTAAAGGGAAATTAAATCACCTTAAGAACTAGAATTATACTGGTTATTTTTATTTCAAGTTGGGATTGAGAAATTTCAAATGAAACCCTTTTAATAAATATCAATTGAGAATTTGCACAGGTTTACTGCGTGTCTTTATTAGTGTGTGTTTTGGGGGATTTGGGAAAAAAAAAGAAAAATCATCTTGATAAAAGAAAGGTGGGATGTACATTTAACCCTTCAGTGGCCATAGGCATTATTTGTGTAACTAGCTTTCTCCTGAGTAAGTGAAACTCAATCCATGGTGTCCCAGCAGCAGTGACCTCTGACATTGCCTCTGAGGGTGCAGGGGTTGGGGGGCGGGGATGGGGAAGGGTATCAGTTCTCTGCCCACTTTGGAAATGCTTCTACCAGGGACTCCACTGCTGGGGTTTCACTTTTGCTCCCCGCTGATTCGTTTGCAGTGAATTAGCCTGCAGGACCTCAGCTACAGCCAGCTGTCAGTCTAAGGTTGCTTACTGAAAAACACTTGTTTCTGTGCTTATTTTTATTTATTACTTTTTTTTTTTTAAATCCAAGAGTTGCAAAACAACCATTTGAATGGGAGATAATCAGAAGACTGAATCTTAATGAATCATGAGTCTCTCTATAAGCTAAAGAGGGAGTAGATTTTAGGAGCAAATTTCGGGTATAGGATTAATGAATCTTGTTTATCCAACTCAGCTGTAAACAGGGAGGCATCATCCGTCCCAGATTCACCAAATACACACACTAGCGTACCTGCAGGCAGGCACACACACCCTGACAGATGATGGCTTGATGCTGGGCACAAAGGGAGTGGCGGGTAGATGCCTGTAGTGTGAGCCTTTTGAATTATAGGGCAGTACCACTAGTTTTTCTGACTATATCCAAGAGAACTTCCTCCAGAAACATACATATGGGTCAAGGCCTGGATCCTGTAGGAACCTGGCAAATCTCAGTAGCACAAGGAGGGACATAAAGGGCCGTAGGGGCTCCCTCAAGGCGATCGTAAGCTATTTCCTATTTCCTGACAGTGCTGGGTTTGCTGGAGCACTGTCACGGTAGCCTGGCGGTGAGATCTTTCCTTATCGTTTCCTACCCTGGCACACTAGGTTTGCAATTCATAGCCAGTGGGGATGGAGCTCCTGGCCAGCCAGCTCACTGTTCTTTTTACTTGCCCTCTCTGTGCCCACCATTGTATCTGTCACAGTGCTTGCTTCTTGTCCCAGAGCAGCCTGCTCTCACACCTGCTTTTGGACCCCCCACCCCTCCTTCTGTCTCACGTGAGAATGAAGTAGGAGTAAGAGTCCAGTGAGGTATATATGTGATTGACTGTCACTGTATACATGAGCAGGAGTGTTCCAGCTCCGTTCTGCCCTGCCCACCTCCCCCACCCTCACATTGGTCCTCAGCCATGACCCTCTGGGGTTTGGTGACAGCAGCCCTCAGATTCCCAGCCCAGGGGGTGGGGGGACTCTCTGCAAAGCACACACCACAGTGTGCTGCCTCCTCCCACGCCAGATACCCACAACAGAAACAAGCCAGAGAAACCTGTTGCATTTCCTGCACCCCAGGTGAGGTTGAGAAAGTGGGGAACCCGAGGAACAGCTTCAGGAGGTGAGTCCTTGCATTTCTTCAAGGCCTAGTCTCTGTTTCCTTCCTTGCCCCTACTTTTACCTTCTGTCTCACTGTGCCGTCTTTCCCTGCCCTCTCGCCCCCCTTCCTCCGGGCTTGGCATCCTTCTCCCAGGTCCACGCCCATTAGCCTCTCTTCGTGTCTGATGCCTCACCAGAGTCATATATGATTACAGTTCCTGGATTTACTTACGAAAATGGATCAAGAGAATAAAGTTGGAAGAGAATATAAAAAAAAAAATTAAACACGAGTATATTAAAACACGAGTATATTTAAAAAAAAAAAACTCAAGGATTTGGGTACTTTGTTAATTTCTTTTCTAATACACGGAGGAGTTTTTCCTCATACACCTGGCCAGTGTAGCATTTGAAGAGACTTTAGGTCAGCATCGGAGTATTTTTAAATTGAGTTCAGATATCAGTATAACAGACTAAATATAGTCAGATCAGGCAAGTTCTACAAGCAGGTGTTAAAGCTCTCAGCTCCTGCTGATTCTCACCTGAAAGTTCCAATGACTCCAGCATCAGATGTATCCTTGTTGAGAAATACAAAATCAAAGATTTTTTTCCATTGTTAAATATATAACATATCTAATTGATTTCACCGGAGCCCCGAGGCTGCTGTTGACGAAATGTGCTTATGATGCAAACGGTTAGGTGTTTTGTTTTTCTTCTTTCTTTTTTTTTTTTTTTGAAGATTATTGTCCCCAGACTCAAATTATGCCTTACATTTGTCGTAATGAAGCTGGTACAATTGTTTTGCTTAATTATGGTTGACTGTCTACAGCTACCTTTCCCTTGAGTCATTGAAAGTTTTATTGGAGTTCTTTAATATGATCATAAAATTAATATGCTTGTAATTAAATATAAGAGAAGCAAATCCAAAGTTTGCTAAAGAAACAGTTGTTCTTGGGGCACCTGGGTGGCTCAGTGGGTTAAGGCCTCTGCCTTCGGCTCAGGTCATGATCTCAAGGTCCTGGGATCGAGCCCCACATCGGGCTCTCTGCTCAGCTGGGAGTCTGCTTCCTCCTCTCTCTCTCTCTCTGCCTGCCTCTCTGCCTACTTGTGATCTCTGTCAAATAAGTTAATAAAAAAAAAAAGAAACAGTTGTTCTACTTATGAAGAAAACTCTTAGGCTGACTAATGTCCACATCAAAAAAGGTAATTGGAAAATTAATTCACATTCTCTTCTAACATTCATTGAAGAAATAACATGTTCTCATCATTGAAATTAATACTGTCAATAAATGTTGATATATTTTGCTTTCCACTTACCTTCCATTTTCTAAGTGAGATCTAGGCTTAGTCAATACATTTATTATTCAGAAACCTCTAATCAAGGGATGAACTAGAACTTCAATTCATGAGCATTCTAACTGTGGCCCAGCTGCCACTGACTTCAATCAGAACACAAGAGGCATCTTTAACTCATTCAAAACGTTCTTCAAAATAGATCAGACATCTCCCAAACTTCTCTTGCATATGAACACAGCACTTTCACACCACCCCTGTTTAATAACCTGTTTATATTTTCTACTGTAGCAAACCCAGTCATTGATCTATAGCGGACCTCAAGTGTGTGGATGGTGGACAGTGATTTCCCAGACTCTGGGAACACTTGCTTCACATTGAAGTGTTTTGCTGTTCTATCTCTCAGTAGAGGCAGCAAGAAACAGAGCTCTCTTTTGCATTATATGCACTCCAGAAATGACCCTCAAAATTAAACTGTCATGATGTCTTGGCAGAGGCAGAGGGAGAAACTGGAGATGTGTACCCTGGAGCTGATGCCAGCAGCAGGGATGGGTGGGGGAGAAGGTGACACGAGCAAGAGGTGGCCGTGCCCACTGGGTTGTATTCAAACACAGACCTCAGTGGATTCAAGCTCTGGACCCTCAGAGTGCCAGACATGCCCAGCCACTGCCAGCTCAGATGGCCATTGTCACTGAGCAGATTTACTCATTTTATTTTTTTCTGGGTTTAATCCACTTGTCTTTCGTTTGTGAATAACATTAAGAGATAGATCGATGTATTGTGCCTTAAATATTACCGGGACAGTAACATTTAAATGCACATTTAGACCTATTTTTCTTTTTTCCTCTTTATGAAAGTGAGAATACATTCATAAAAAGAATGGATTCTATGGTGTGATTTGATCGTTATCAATGCATATAAGGAATGCCACCATATGCAAAAACACCACTTGAAATAAAAGGAACAGGAGGTTTGTCTTACTGAGTTTTCAGATATGTCCAGAAGTATTTTGGTCACTGGCCTTGGTTCTGGATCTGCTGTGTGAAGTCCTTTAGCTTCTCTGTACCTCTGTTTTATACTTCACTTATACAATGCGATGTTTGGACAAGAAGTAATGCTTTCTTCTTCCAAAGAGTGGATCTCAATCTTAGTAAGCCCTTCACACCTCTCTGTAAGATGCAGAAAGGATGTGTAAAGAATATGCTTGAAAAGTCTTTAAAATAGTTTAGAAGATCTCTGGTCCTTCTCTCCAAACACAACAATGTTCTGGGGCAGGGATCCTGTCCTTCACTTTTGTCTCCCTAGTACTCAGCACACTGATCAGCGTAAGTAAGCACTTGGCACTCAGTTGCTAAATGAAACCCCACTTCAGCCCCCTTTGGTTTCTAGGGTGATGAAAGCTCCGTATTATGACTGTTAGGATATTTACACAAGTCTCTTACTATAGTAAATTTCATTCTTTAAAAGTTAATTCATTTTATTTTATTTTTTCAAGTAGGCTCCATGGCCAGCATGGAGCCCAACACAGAACTTGAACCCACAACCCCCAAATTAGGAATGGAGCTGAACTCAAGAGTCAGACTCTTAACCAACTGAGCTACCTAGGCACCCCTATTTCATTATTCATTTTATTTTTAAATCCATTTTTGATGTATTAACATGCCTTTTCCTTTTAAAATTGGTGTTTAAATTAATTCATTTGATTTTTAAATTTTAAAATTTATCTTATTTTAGTTTTTGAATTTTATTTTTATTTAATCTCAGTGTATTAAAATTCATTTCATTTTTTAATGATGCAATTGACTTTTTTTGGTGTATGGCTCTATGGATTTTAACGTACAGAGCCTATAAAAACTCAGTTTTACTCTATGTTAATTTACAATTTCAAAACAAACAAAAAAACCCCCCTCTCCTTTTAAAAGAGTCACTGTCAGCCCTCTGAAAAGATGAACCAGCAGCTGGAATCGTTCTGTCCAGAATATCTTAGCCCGCTTAATAGAAGTGACTTTTCATTTCTTTCTAATCTTTAATTATATTTCTCTTTGGTCTTCTAATAATTTATTTAAACTTTTATGTATTCTGGGATAAGAATCTTCCTCTGTTATAAAATACTATTTTTAAGTAATGAGAGAATACCTGTTTTCTTCAAAGAAGGTTCTCACAGTGGAAGTAAGATTTATCAGCATTTCCTGAGAAGCAGCGAGGAACAAGAATATTAGCGAGTTGCATTCATGTAGCGTAGCATGTGCCAAACCCTGCTAGCTGCTAACACGGGGTCCTTTACTTCATCCTTCAAACACCCCTAGTGTGCGTGTGTATCCTTCTTTGACACGAGAAATTAGAGAACTGCCTAGTCCATGAGGACAGAGACGGGGCTCTGTCTCTGAATCTGACACCATTCCCATTCCAGGCTGCCATCCCCGGGAATGGATACTGTTTGTAAAGATGACATGGCAGGTGTGTGTGTGTGTGTGTCTGCATGCACACATGGGCATGCACACACGTACCAGAGGGAGGGACGGGGAGATTTGCCAAGAAGCTGCCAAAGAGTTTGCTCCCCATCTACCCTGTCTATGAAGCAGCAGAGGCTGGTGCAGGGACAGCCACCCTCATCTAGATGCCTGTGTTGACCATGGCAGCCCCCCAAAAACCATCTGCTATGGTAGCCCCGGTGTCCACGTGGGAGCTTTTGTTCTGTAACACAGCAATAGCCCTAGTGTGGACAGAGCCGTTAGCCAAGGGACTGGTGCTTTGTTCCCTCCTTCCTGTTGCAGTGACTTGGTATCTCTCAATGCTCAGTCCCCAGCTAGCCCTGGTCCTTTCTTATACATTGCACCAACCAGTTGGACCAGCACCAATGCACCATTGATACCTTCTCAGAATTCAGTAAATACTAAGCCATGTGATGGATGGGCCAGAGGGCCGTGAACAGTTTCCTTTTTCTGATACAGACTAAGACTCCCCAACTAGAGCGGAACCCACAGGCAGCTCGATCCCGTGTGGTGCAACTACTGTATTTCCTGACACATTTCTTCTCTCTTGTGAGGTTTTTAACTCTCTCAGCGTCTGACAGAAGTTCCACATCAGCAGCCATGTTCCTCCAGCCTTGTCTCCCAGTTGGCAACTAGCACCCATCCCTAAAGAAACCATTTGTGGGAAATGTATGCTTTCCTCTTCTGGTGTTGGGAGGACTTGGAAGTCAGTTCTCATGGGGGGACGGTAGGCCAGTTCCTTAACCTCTCTAAGCTGTGCTTCTGTGAAGGAAGAGTTGTGGTGCTCCCTGTCTTGTGGGCTTAGGACTACGTGAGACAAGGAACATAAGCTGATTAACAAAGCTGGTGGTCAATAAGCTACCATTTTCATCACTATTTATAACAAAGGTCTATACGACCAGAGTGTCTAAGATGGTTCATATACCCAATCCTGCTTTTTGGAGCAGGTCTTTACTTTCCGATCCCCTTGCATGGCTGTCTCAATTATTTCTTTGCCTCAGCAAAATTCAGAATATACATGTCATCTCCTGGGGCCACTGGACCATTTTTCATGGATATAATATTTTGCTTTTGTTGAGCTGTGTATTTCCCACTCACATTTGAAGAATAATCTTTGGTAAGGAGCCCGGGAAGATGTCAGGTAGAACTAGGTTGTGTCTTGGAGCTCACACCTTTCTTTTGGCCCCGCCGATTCTCCTGTTCTGATTAGTGGCTCAGAAGAGAAAGGTTGTATCTTCTGTTCTCGAAAGTAGGAGTGAGGTGCTGTTGCTCTATTCACCTGGTAAGGAAGGTGCATTTTTCATACTCCGATTGCTTTATTTTACTCATGGTGTTGGTTATTCAGGTTTGCCCAACACAACAGGCCAGCGTTTGTTCAGGTAACTGGAGTTAGGGGTGTGTGTCCTCGATGACTGTGAAGCAGAGGAAAGCTCCCTGGTCACCCACTTGAAACCATGACTTTGGCCTCGTTAACTCGGCTCCGCCTGCACTAACCAGCCACGGGGGACTGTCAGCTTGGAGCATTTGTCTCACAGCAGCACTTTTCTCTCCAGTTTTGCATGTGGCTTCTCTGGGCTGAGGCTGGGCTTTATTAAAACAGTCCCCTGGCACAGAGAGCAGGGTGGCAGGCCTATCAGGATGAGCTCATAGCTATCGAGCCCCTGCCCAGGTAAATTCAAAGCCTGGGATCTCCTCTGGCAGTTTGCCTTTCCCTTTGTATGGCCTATTTAATGACACCTTTTGAGGGAATTAACTGCTTTTGACAATTTTGTAATCTATAAAGGAATATCAGGATGCATTTGTGTTTCAGTTGACTGTCATAAAGCAAAATAACAGCCAGTGAAAATGTTCTACCAAAATAGAATAATTCTATTTTTTAAATAATAAAAGGAATAGTGTTCATCATAAAAATTTGAAATGCAGAAAAACAGAAAGAAAAAAATAAAGATGGTGCCCTATTCTATCAAGATCCTTCTAGGGCAGCCCTTCCAGATATCCCTTTACGTGTATGTGCACATACCAACCAGTAATTTCAAGTGGGCATTCTTCTAGATTTTAAATCAATTTTAGTTAAAAATCAGTATCCGGGTGGAATTTATTGAAATATGATAAATCTTTCACTGATTGAATGTTGATTAGAAGAAAAAAGACCAAAACATTAAAATCATAATTGTCAGGATTACCAGTGATTTTTATCTTCTTCTGTTTATTATCTGGATTTATTATTTCTTTGATAATCAAAAATAAAATGATCTTAAAATTTAATTTGGCCAGAAATTATGCTTATAGAATGTTTTCACAATTTTAATTACTGTATCATCTTCTAAAAACTTGCTGCTATCATTATTAACGTGAAGAGCTCTAATGTGGACGTCAAGGTCCAAGAGCATTTCTCATCCATCTCATTACATAATAACAGATTCACATTCCTTTTTTTTTTTTTTTTTTTTTTTTTGAGAGAGAGAGAGAGCATGCACATGAGCGAGCATGGGGGTTGGGAGGTGGTGGGGGGAAGGGCAGAGGGAGAGAGGGAGAGAAAGAATCTCAAGCAGGCTCCATGCCCAGTGCAGAGCCCGACACAGGGCTTGATCTCACTACCCTGAGATCATGAACTGAACTGAAATCAAGAGTTGAATGTTTAACCAGCTGAGCTACCCAGGTTCCCCCTGATTCACATTCTTCTGTAGTAGGAGCTAAGGTTACACAGTAAACTGCGGGGGGAGAATTCAAGCAAATAACTAGATAATTCATGTTAAAAATAAAATACTTTGATGTGTTAACCTGGGGTCCTTAGTTTGCTATTCACTCAGTAAGCACCTGGTCGAAGTAAGAGAGAAGGGATAGAGCAAACTTTGATGTCCTAAAGTAATTAAACACAAACTAATGATGTTTGCAGTGTTGAAGGTTTGACAAAAGAGTGTGTATATACCAGGAACTTGGAGGCTGGTTTTGTTATTGTTGTGTTGTTTTTATTTGTTTGGAGGTGGACAGGTGGTCTATGTTTTTTCTTAGAGGAAAACAATGTATTGTCCTAAGAGTTCAGTCTGAACTGAGTGCCAGTGGGACAAAAACCAGGAGGTTGAGGTTTCATTCCAGTCCTGGGCCAATCAGTCCCTCAGACTGAGTAATTAAAACATTCAGACCATCTGTGAATACTCAGAAGCCAACTGAATCTTAAAAACAAGCAAGTGTTTTTCCTAAGAATACATACATAGTATTTGGTGACTGCAAGAAATTATTCAAGATTATGAGCTATATGTCTGTGTGTAAGTGTGTGTGTGTGAGTGCACACATACACACACATACACACTTTAAATTTGGAATAGAAGACATTGTTTCAAGATATTGTGCTATTCAAATTAATTTAACTTAGTTTGGAGCTGAATATTTTCTCATCTTGTGAGTGCAGATGGGAAAGCACAAGGTCATAAAGTGTAATGTCTACCTGCTTCCAGACACAACCAGCAAATCATTTCCTAAGATGGACGTATAAAGCTGACATTGCACGGTAACATCAAAAAATTGGCTGTAACATCATAGTATGTTACACAGATACTGGTTTTGGCTCTGGTCTTCCTCTTAACTTCATTAGTAATCAGAACAGGAAGAGTACAAAGTATTCAACTTAAGTATTACAAAGTATTAACTTAAAAGATACTAGAGGTCAAAAGAAAGTGAGGAGAAATGCCAGGATCATGAAATTCTTTGTGACAAGAATGAGTTCAAAGCTTCCCTGAAGGGCCTGTTTATTTCACACAGTGGCCAGCATAAGACGGGAGGTAGGACCATCCCTGTGTTGTATCAAAAGTTGTCCTAAACGCCAGAACTAGCACACAATCTAAGGAACTTCAGAGATATTGAGACGAAAGATGATTTTAAAGAGTGACTCTCAAATGATAGTGCTCCTTAATTAGATCTGGTAGGGTAGAGACCAGCACAATTCCATGTGCGCTATAAAAGGATTATGTCACAGAGCCCAGATGTAGTCACTGCGTAGTCTGTAACCCCGGGGACCACCCCAACACTGAACTCTGTCTGGGTCACTTATTTCTAGAAAGTGTAGACAAGGGGACTCCCAGGCCAGCAACAAGACTGATTAAAGGGATGGGAAAAGTCATTATGAGAACAAATTAAATGACATAGGAATGAATAATTGGGCTAAGAGGGGGTGAGGTAAGTTTAATGTAAATCAGTTCTGTTATAGCTCATATTTCTCGAAAGCATTGTCTGTGCACTGAACACTGCGTAAGCCCTTTGCGTGAATTCAGCCGGTTTTCACGTTTCTCTTTCACAGTGAGTTACTGCTGTCACCCACAGTTAAGAGATCGGAAAACTAAGGTTTAAAGAGTTGGTTCATGAGCTTGGCCAAGGTTTTGTGGCTAACGAGTGGCAAGCTTTCTGCTTGTGAGTGCTGCAGGCATATATTCTTTTCTGTGCATACGTGGACCCCCCCCAACCCCCACCCCACCCTGCTCCGCTCCGTTTGCTGACATCACACACCTCTTCCGAAAATTCCGCTTGGGCTGTGTGTGCCCATCCACATGATTCTAAATACGTTTTCAAATGTTGCTTCTTACAGTACCTTCTGTCCCTTCTCATTTTTTATGTAACATATGATGCCTTATATTCTTAGTTTTATATAAATATATCCCGTTTCCTAACTGGAGCTAATTTTTTGAGGATGGTTAAATGTGTCTCCTGTCCCAACACATAAACACTATAAATGTTTGCTTCTGATGTCTGTACTTATCTATTTGTCTGTTTTAAAGAAGTTTTCTCTGACACGCCCCTAGCATGTCCTGTGTATTGTCAGTTAATATTCCCGTTGTATGTTAATGTGTATGTGTGCGTATTCGTAGCAGACATTCTATGAATGGGCTTATTATACATTATATTCACAGAGGGCTTGGCCCCAGTGCCAGGCAGAAAAGAACAGAAAAGAAAAGATCTGGCACCTTGCTCAGTGTGATGAAGAAAGTCCACTGTAGTGCTGAGGGTCTTAACTGTGTGTCCAAGACTATAAATGGTCACATTAAAAAAAAAAAAAAAATCAAGTGTATCTTAAGATTGGGATTAAACAAGATGAAAATTTAAGGTAGATCCCACAAACACTGGATTAATCGTGTTCAACTTTTTTGCAACTCTTCATTGGATTAATTATTGATATGCTTTTTCTAAAGAGACACTGTTCGGAATACTATTTGTAAAATGAAGCAATTTGGAGTCTCCAGTTAACCTAGCATAAGAAACTGGGCACATCTTGAGATATTTGAAGATAATTTAGGATGTTGCAAAACCAGGAGTGAGCATTATTTAATTATTCAGTTATTCTGCTAGAGCAAAAAGAGCAAATCTGTTTTATAAATAAACATATGTTGGATTTTAGCTTTATAGATAAGTTCACCAAATTTCACTTTCTCTAGTATATGTAATCACACCTCCTGTAAGATTTAAGTTTACAAAGAAAAGTTTTCATAATCACTTAGGTAAAAATGGTGTTTCTTTTTTCTTCTGCTACAGTTCCACTGGTACTCTTCGGGAACTGTGGGTGAAAATTTAGTATGTTTCATCTGTGACCCACAATGCATCTTCCAACATCCACCTAACAGTGCCTTGAAAATGACGGAGAAATGTGCTGGGGGAAAAAAAAATAGCTTTGGCACGTTACAGGATATTCATAGTGATTTCTTGAATTATTTTAGGAAACTCGGTTCTCACTGATTTCCAGAGACCACAGTTGATGTATAAATTCCCTAATTTGTTTACTTTAGAGAGATCATCTCAAGTGCAGCATCTGTTTTTGCTTTTTCTGCAAGATCTTGGTTTTACATCAGGAGGACTGAGGCACGGGGAAGTCACGTGGCCAGTCCGAGCCCACCCAGGAAGCTCCTGGAGCCTGCCGCCTCAGGAACTTCCATCAACACTGTTGCCCCAGCCTCCCCTACTGCTCTGTAGAGGCAACTTCCGTGCTTAGCCTTTCCACTGTTTTTCAAGGATAAACTCCATCTGCCAGATAACGTTATTTTACAACTAGAAGAATGTCAAAACTCTAATTTTTGCCGAGGCATGTCTCATTTTGGACAGGCAGCTTTCTTTTATGAAGCTCAGATCGGTAACCTAAAATTACTTTCAATATGTAGAGGGGAGAGCCTTCTGGAAGTACAGTCGTTATTTATAAGCTTGGGTGGGGAGCTCCCTGACATGTTCCAAAGAAATTAGGGAGATAAAATTTTAATGTCAAAAGCACTTATATTTTAAGTGTTTTCTACCATTTTTCTCCCTCTACAGTCCTTGCAGAAATGGCTGCTGTAGGAGATCTATTCCCAGAGCCCTGTCTGAGCCCATGCTCAAGGTCACAGGGAGAGGAGCACCCCATATTTTGTGATATTAGTGTAAATACAAGGCATTGCAAGCCTGGATAGTATCAACAACTTCCATCTCCGAAAAATAACCAACTGAATTTCCTGACACAAAGAGTGGCCCAAACCGGTCCTCTAGCGGTTAGCATTTTTGTAAGGAAGGCGGAATTATTGTGAATATAAATTCAAGCTCAAGAGAGGAGAGGGATGTGGAGAAAATCCAATTAACTAGAGTGAAAGTCATACAGAATAAACTACCCATTGCTAAAAGAAATAGTTTTAAATTGGATGAATCTTTAGAGTAGAATTGATAAAATATGTCCTTATTGTAAGAGAAGATGCACTTTGCAAATATTTTTTAGGAGGCATCATCTGCTTGAGAATGTTTCATGTTCTTATTAAGAAGGCGATTAGAAGTTTGGAGCCTTTTTTATCATTGTTATTAACTTGTAGGGGAAAATATTCCTATCCCAGTATTCATTAAATGGATCTCTTTGTGTGTACAAATATTAAAAGTAGTCTTGAAAGTACTATAGGTAAGCAAGGAAAAAATGTGCTGTTTGTTTCCTCATAGAACTGACATTTTTATTTAGGGAAAAAAAATCCATGAATTTACATCTCTCCCTTTCTAGGTTTTTCAACATTTCTTGCAAATTGTATGTAAATGAATGCAAATAAGCAATCCTCACTAGCAAGCTGCTTAGAAGTGTAAAATGCATAAAATTAAGATGCTGAGAGAAACGTGCATCTAATTAAGGTAGCATGTAAAGAAATGTTTAAATTCAAATTAGATACTTCAGTGGAAAGAATTACTTGTTTAATTCAAAAGGTGTTTTGTATAATTCAGGGAAGACTTGTCCTTAGCGGTGTTCCCATTTCTTTCAAATTCAGTTTTAGGGGCTCACACTGGCTTGGTTATATTTTAAAACTGAGTTTAACCTAAAAGAATGCTATAAAAAAAAATGTGTTCTAGGGACACCTGTGTGGCTCAGTCAATTAAGCACCCACCTTCAGCTCAGGTATGATCCCAGGGTCCTGGGATCGAATCCTGCATTGGGCTCTTTGCTCAGTGGGGATCCTGCTTCTCCCCCTACTTGTGTGCTCTCTCTCTCTCTCCTCTGACTAATGAATAAATAAAATCTTTAAAAAAAAAGTGTTCTAGTTTTAATGCCTTTACCTCTAATACAGATGGAGAGGCTGGAGTGATCCTTTTACAGTGAGGATGGTGGGTGTGGGAATCAGTGTTTCTGTCCCATTCACATGGAGCCCCCCTGGTACTTTCATGTCATGGCTTCATAGAAAGCCTTGAGACACATAGAGAAGAGCCAGCTGGTTATTCCTGGATCCTAAAGTTTTCTGTACAGACCTAAAGGATGCAGGCGCATGCCTTCAACAACCCCCACCACGTTGTTGCCCCCGGGGGAGAGTGGGGACACAGCCTTGATTCTCTCTGGCAGGGGTCAGGCATCTCCCAGCACAGCCGGGAATGGAAGACAGAAGGAATTAGATCTCCGGTTAGAAGCCTTTGGTTTAAAAAATGGAAGAACTTTTTTGCAAAGCAGAAAGCAGCAAGGAAATTCCTGAAAAGTTGAAGCTCTGTGTTGAGAAGATAGAAACTATCTTACAAGAGTAGCACTGTTCCTGCCCCAAACACAACAGCCTAAAGGGCAGACAGAGAAACAGACAGGAAAGTAGTTCAGGCTGGGTTCTGAATGCTTGATTTTGAAGCATTCTGCTAAGTCCACTTCACATGGTAAGAGCTCTTAACTTTCCACCAGACTGTGTGCTTAGATCGAGTCCTTGGATTTCAAACGAGTCCGTGTTTTAGCCCAGAGTATCTGCTTCCTGGCTTTGGAGATAAAATTAGTTCATTGTTATGAAACAGTTTTGATCACATGTAAGATACAAAACTCCCTCAGTCTTGGGTTCCCTCATCCAAAATTCCTCTGTCTGTGTGTGACATGGGAACCAGGAGGCGACGCTCGTGCTGTCGCTGTTCATTTGGAAGGTTGGCTCTCTCTTTTCAGCAGGGACAGAAATCCCTCTGAATCAACACCAATCTGCTTTTACTCTTCCCTCCTCTTGTGCCTCCGTCCCCATCCTCACCACCATGAGGCTGAAGCCCATACCGAGCCTCTGGGATTGAGTTGGAACGCATCTACTGGCTGGTCACGTCTGTTTTTGAATATCCAGCAAGTTCATGCAAGTTCAGTAACCTGAAGCGTCCCAGTGGTATCTTCCTTGGGCCAGGGAATATTTCTATGCAGACCTTGGGCTGTACCTTTCCATCTGCTGGGGCCTTTCTCCTTTTCCCTCTGCCTCTCAGATTCCTTGGAACTCTGAGTGATGGAGTCTCGGCCAGTGACGGGTTTGGTGATGGCTCCATTCACCACACCACATACATCTAGCTGCCTACTCGGCGTCTCTCCCAGGGATCCCACAGTCAGCACAGTCAGCACACCCTAGCTCAGCTCGAAAACTTTCCTCCTGACAGGCTCATTCCCAATTCCGGATCTCTCCTGGGTAGCAGTGCCTTAACCTGCCGCATCTGCTCGCCCATCGAAGGTGCCTGAGTTCAGGCTTTATTTTTCACCTAAACTTACTCCGGTAGCCTCTTACCTCTCTCTTACCTCTCTTCATCATGTGCCTCTTTCACTCTTTTCTTTTTAACAATGTTGACACAACTTCTTTGCTTTAAATGCAGGTCTTCTGTCACATCCCCGATTAAAGGCTTTTTGATGGCCCATCATCAGCTTTTCTGGTCTGGAATGCCCTGGGGTCTGCCAGCCCTGCCAGCCGTCTCCCTCTCTCTTTCCCAGAGTCTCCACTCTGTGCGCTCACGGCTCCCGTTGCAGGAGTCACCATGCCGTTCCTTTGTCTCTGCCTTTGCTTCTGCCCTTTCTGTGCCTGAAATGCTCCTTCCCGCTGGCATCTTCCATGTCTACCTGGGAACCTCCTGCTCAGTCTCCTGGCCCTCTGCCGGTGGGGACTCTCTTCTTCTTCCTCCTCCAGGGCTGAATTTGTCTCTTGCACTCTGGGGACTCCCGTTACAGCATTCATCACGGAGCATTCGAAATGGTTGTTTGCTGGCATGTCTCCTGATTGGGGTAGAAGCTCCTGAGGGCAGGAAGTGCACTGGGGAGAAGGTGTCCAGGACTAAGACCAGAGCTGTGGTCCTCAAGCTCTTTGGTTTCAGGATCCCTTTACACTCTGAGAAATGACTGAGGGCCTCCAAGAGGTTTTTGTTAATCTTGTGGGTAAACATCCATTGATATCTACCATGTTGGAAATTTAAACTGAGAGATTTAAAAACTATTAATTCCTTTAAAATCAACACAAACCCATTACCTGCTACTATAAGTGATACAATTTTATATAAAATAACTCTTTCTCAAAATTAAAACAATGTAGTGAGAAGGCCATCATTGTTTTTCATTTTTAGGATGCTCTTTTTTTTTTTTTAAATTGTGGTAATGCTATCTCTTTATTTATTTACTTAGTTACTTATTTTTTATCATTAACATATAATGTATTATTTGCCCCACGGGTACAGGTCTGTGAATTGTCAGGCTTACACACTTCATAGCACTCACCATAGCACCTACCCTCCCCAACGTCCATAACCCCGCCACACTATCCCTACCCCCCCGCTCCCCCCAGCAACCCTCAGTTTGTTTTGTGAGATTAAGGGTCTCTTATGGTTTGTCTCCCTCCTGATCCCATCTTGTTTCATTTTTTCCTGCTCTACCCCCCCACAGCTCCCCACTCTGCCTCTCAGATCCCTCATATCAGGGAGATTATATGATAATTGTCTTTCTCTGATTGACTTATTTTGCTCAGCATAATATCCTCTAGTTCCAACCATGTTGTTGCAAATGGCAAGATTTCGTTTCTTTCGATGGCTGTATAGTATTCCAGTGTGTGTGTGTGTGTGTGTGTGTGTGTACCAATCACATCTTCTTTATCCATTCATCTTTTGATGGATATCTAGGCTCTTTCCATAGTTTGGCTATTGTGGACATTGCTGCTATAAATATTCGGGTGCACGGGTCCCTTCAGATCACTACATTTTTATCTTTTTTTTTTGCATATCATAACAGATTCATTATTTTTTTAATTTAATTTTTTATTAATTAGTTTTGTTAACACATAATGTATTATTTGCCCCAGGGGTACAGTTCTATGAATCTTCAGGCTTACATGCTTCACAGCACTGACCATTTCACATACCCTCCCCGTATCTTTAGGGTAAATACCCAGTAGTGAGATTGCTGGATTGTAGGGTGGCTCTATTTTCAACTTTTTGAGGAACCTCCATGCTGTTTTCCAGAGTGGCTGCACCAGGTTGCATTCCACCAACAGTTAAGACACTCTTTTAACGTCTGGCTCATTGCGAGTGGATAGCTGGATTCTCGTAACTGCCCCTACATTCCATTCAGATCAGTGGGATGTCTATGCAGACAGTCCGCCTTGATCGTGGGTAGTTTTCTACACCAAAACTTGACAGGCCATAATTTCTCACATGCCATCATAGTGTGAAAACGAAAACTTAACGGGGACAAACTTTTTGTTATGTTATTCAGAATGCCGCGTAAATCCCGAATTCTGAATAACAGGTTTTTGTCGGTTGTTCTTTTTAAGTAAAAATGGTGCTCAGTGAAAAGAAATGACTAGTTCAGCTTGCTGTTCTGTCGCAGTGTGTTCTTCTATGAGACCGACCGCATACTCAGGTGCGACACGAGAACTTCAGGTGTACTTGGTTTCTTGTGATAGAATATTAGGTAGGGACACAGGGTCAAAATTTACTAAAACTAATATTTACTGCTTCATCAAGCGTATGCCTAAGTGAACCTGGTGTTTATCTTCCTTCCAGTGCCTGCAGGGGAGGGATGCAGTGACCACCAGGACAGTGGGTGCTGTTGCCTTGATGGGCCCCAGGTCAGCGGCTGTTTAATCGCCCCCTTGTCTGCTGTCTGTATACTGTCTGGGCAAATGTTAATCCAGTGGAGAAAGCAGATAATGTCTTATCATCATTATAAAATGGTTCTGGCCTTGTGGGCCCGTTGAAAGGCTCTTGGAGACCCCCAGGAGTCCACAGAGCATGCTTCCAGCACCGTGGGACTAGAGAGCCAGACTGAGGCCCCTTGATGGAGGCTGCAGAGTTCATTAGTGCTGGGCCAGGAAGGGCATAAGGGGACAAGTGACAGGGTCATGTGGGGACTTTGGAGCCCCTGTGGGGAGTTAGGGAGTCAGAACTGGACATTAATGCCAAAATCTGGCTATGTCAGATTGCGTAAGCCCCAAATTTTTAAACACTTTTGGAGTGGTGTCGTTACTCAAATCACATTGAGTTGCACGGATGCACTAGGTTGAAGGTACTTCTGGGTGCTCTTATTTCTACTCTGTAGGAAATGAATTTCGGGCAAATATGCACACGGATCCGATAGGTACCACTTAGGTGCGCACGTGTCCCCGGCTCCTTGGCCTCCCAGATCATTACTTTCTGGGCCAGTTCATCTTTGTGTTTTCTCATCAGCAGCACATTTCTTGGACCGTACACATCCATCCTCTATCATATGCAGAAAACATTTGTTTACCATGGAGACCTCCCACTCGGTGGAAGCATGGGAGACTCATTACTCAGTTAAGAGGTCTAGGTCAATATGATGTTCAGAATAATCACAAATCATTCTAACCAGGCTAGCAGTGTTCGCTTGGGACTCCATTCAGGAGCCCTGCCTCTCTGTTGATCTCTTTAAAAAATACTGAGCAGAAGACAACGAATCTTCAAACTCAGCTGATTCCATTGTGATTGATCTGAGCCAATTTTTAAGGTAATTGATGATATTGCCTTAGTTGAGTCTGTTAGTGCAAATAATTATTAATCAATATGCTCTCAGCTCTTACTTCAGAAGATAATTCTAACACATGATTTATTCTGAACATTTCAATTGAGCTACCTTTACAAGAGGGAAATCAATTGGTGAGCGTCTAAAGCACTTTAATTATCTGCAGCTCTGTATTCCTTTCTCAGCCGCATTTACCCAGGTAACTTGCTGTCCCAGTCTGGCGAGGGTGACAGGAAGTTTCTCATTGCCGTGGTACAAAGATCATACATGGTTCAACTCTGATTGGCCAAGTGGATTGAAAGTGATTTAGTTAAATGCCTAAAAAAAAATGTGGCTTCACTTTGGAGAGTACAGTGAGCCCCGCCCTGGAAAAAGGAGGAACATACTGTTAATTTCCATTCGGCTGGGAGGTGGTTTACTGTTACAGACGGTGAATGTCGTCTAAGTCGGTTAAACACGAGGAGACCAGAATCACTGAAAGGACATCAAGGTGTGAAGCATTTCAGGGGCTCAGCTTCTATTACTCCCCCAATTGCTGCAGTTGATGGATTTTTCGTGGCTTCCTTCTGCTTGGGCTTTCCAACCTGGGATCTGCCGTTTTGCCCTTTTAGGCACTGTCCTGATGAATGTTGTGGTTTGATTTTTTTTTTTTTCTCTGAGAAGAGATACAGAAGAAAATAATCAGCACCAGGAATGAGCTTGCCTTTGTTCCCCAGTGGAGCTTCCAAGCATCTGTTTTTGTTGTACTTGTGGAGGGTACAGGAATGTGTGGGCCTTGGCCTGGGACTTTAGACATGATTGTAGCAGATGGGAATTTTAAACGGCAGTTCCCTGAATTGTCATCGTAGAAGCCCTTCAACTAACATTGAGATGCTGTGCTATGCTTCTTGCCCAACACTGTGCCTCTTGTGTTGTTGCAACATATCCAAATGGCAGAATGTTCAGGCTTTCAGCATCTTTCAAGGCTAGTTCTTTTAACTGCCTCCACTCTCAGGATCCCCAAAGCCTGGGCCCAAGACCTCACCTCCCAATAAACTGAAACCCCACCCCATTGTTAACAGCCGGCCCAGGGTCCTGTCTCCAGAAGGTAATGTTCTTAAGTACGGAAAAGAGCTCACACTATCAGTTAAACAGTGGGAGAGAGGAAGGGGGTCTTTGAATAGGACATGGGGTATTTTCAGGAGCTAGTTCCACAGACATTCTTGGGATGTCTGGCTTGAAATTAGCACTACAGGGGAAGACCAAGAAAAATGATGCCCTGCCTCTGTCCACAGGCAGTCCATGCCCCATGGGGAAGGGTTGGAATGGAGACATGAGACATTGGATAGTAGGAATGTAGGGAGGGAAGGGGCTGGCCCCAGAATGGCTGAGGGGGAGATGGAGGGTGGTGAGGTCCTTGATGTCCAGCAAGGAGGAAGGAGAGGCCGAGGGGTCACCCCAGATCAGCACTGAGGACTGGCCGATCTATAAGGACCCTCGAGGCATTCTCTGTTTCTGTCCTCCTCCAGCGGCTTCCCTCCGTGCTCTCTGGGAGCACTGGCTCCTTCTAGACTGAGGAGAGGGAAACTGAGGCACTGGGGTCAGCCATGGTCTCCGTGATGGCTTCTTTCAGAATGACTCCCAGAATAGCTGGTGGAGTCCAGGGGATCTTAGGACAGTGAGGTGTGACTGAGCAGACAGAACAGTTACCGGAGAACTCATAGTCAACTTGAGCATGCACATCCGTGTTTGGAGACCTTTCTGAGTAGGGGCACTTTGCTGGCCAGTTTCTAAGGAAGTTGTATCGCCCATACTTTGAACCGTCATCCCACCGTCTTCTCCCGAATTTCTTCTCTTGCTTATCTCATGCCCTACCCTCCTTCGGTGAGAGTGTGCGAGCTAACCATTCTCCAGTTCTTGGCAATGGGCTCAAGTTCAGGATGTGCTCCTTGACTGGCTGTTCGATCCACCTCAGGCAGTCACTCAGCTCCTTGGGGTACAGTTTTCCTGTCTGTAAAAGGGGTATAATACTTTACTCACATGGGTGTTGTGAGCTTTAAATGAAATAGCTGTTAAAGCCCTCTCTGAACCGCTGAACTCTACAGTAGTAGACATACATGTGCACATATGCATGTATATAATAACATGGAAGGGACCGGTTTACCTGTCAGTTTTCTGATTCCTCCTTAGCTGCTGCCTGCTCAGGCCTTGTCCATACACCCTGTGACTAACTGGTCTAGTTCTAAGACGAAGCCCTGAAGAGAAGTTATAGTCCTTGCCCACCTGTCCTTTTCTACCAAAATTATTTATGTGTCCTCGAGCAGAAATGGGAGAGGTAAAAATCCTAAAAATCAATGCCATGTCGGTTTTGCATCTCCTAGCTCAGTAAGCATCCAGAAAATGAAGGAATTACTTGAAATGTGTTCTTTCTTCTCTTTTCCTTGTGCATTTTGTTTTTGTTTTCGTTTTTAACATACAGGAAGAATAAAGCCATTTCTCCTTCCTCTAAGTGTGTTTGGAGATCTTTTTGACAGCTTTGCTCCTAACATTGTGTAATGCTAATGATGTGATATGAAAGACCGTGTTCTTTAGTACAAAGGCATGGAATGCTCCAAGACCAACAAAAGTTGCCAAAGATATTTGGGGATCAGGACCCAGGGTAATGCTTACATAACCTCCAACTGTTTTCCCAGGTTGAAAGTGAAAATAACAGAGATAAAGGAAGAAACTACGTGTGTAAACATGATATATTAATAGCTCATCCGATCTACATAACAAAATAAACCAGCATCCCGGGACCTCAAAGTGAGGACCTCAAAGTGATAGGTGTGGTGTCGAATGTCCTCTTGCCCTTTATTCCTGCGGATGGGGCTGTGACAGGTGAAACGCAGCATTTGTTTAAACAGAATGGGGGACGCCTGCAAAACATTCAAGGGCAGGAAGTGGCGATAACTGCTACACACAGTTGGAGCAGCAGGAGACCTTGAGGTGAGCAGAACATAATCACTCAATGTGGTATTCCCACCGAGGGACACAGTGAACTTTCTAAAAAGTCAGGACCTCTGTCTTATCTCCTTCCAAAGATGAGAAAGTGAGACGTGAAACTGCTTTCTGGAGGTGAGATTTGTTTTAATGATAGGTTCTGAACTACTTTGCAGACTTTGAGCAGGAGAACCCAGGGTCCAAAAATAGCTCCTTGAGAGGGAGGGAAAAAAAACCCCACAAAAAAGCCCACCCAAAAACCCAAAGGCCTGGAACACAGGCTGATGGTGCAGGCACGGTGATCTGGGGTTGTAAACCGACAGTCCCTTTAATGCAGGAAGACCTAGTTTAGGAGACTTTGGTTTTCTTATAAGGCATGAATAAGTGCTCTGGGCAGTCTGCCCCATTGGAGAACAGAATAATGCTAATAATTTGCATTTATATAATACCCCTTGGCTTGTGGATCTACAAGCACTTTGCAAACATTAATTAATTCTCTAAGCCCCCCGTGAGCCAGGGGGTGCCGTCGGTAACTAATCACGAAGGAGGGCCAGTGATTCTTGCCAGAGTGGATATGCAAGTTCGAGAACACTGCGGGCTTGGGAGCTGAGGAGGTTGAGTGGAATTTTTATGAGAAGGAACAACAAAGGTAGAATGTTGATCAGCCTGTGTGGGAAATAAACCTGGATATTATGACCGTGTCTGTCAACACTTTGGTTTCTGTCCTGTGATTCCAGGCAGGCTCTGTGACCACTTCGCCTCTTGCTGTGTCCTCTTCATTTTCAGAGCTCTGCTTGGACTTGGCTTGAAAGCCCAGAGGAAAGATTGGGGCTCAGTTCCCCTGTGCCCAGTAAACGAGAACATGCAGCAACGGAGCCAGACTGGAAATCAGTATTTCTGTAGCTGCCGTGATAGTCCATTCAAAGATTCATGGATTGATTGATTCTCTCAATGACTACTTTATTTGAAAACATGGCTTTTTTGAATTTTTGCTCCCTGTAGGCATTGGGATTATCCCCAAGGACTTGTAGGAGAGAAGAGCGCCTCCCGCTCATGGTCTGGTGGCTCAATGCTATATTCTTTATTCTCTCCATGTCATGTAAATATTTTCATTTCCCCAGTTTGCTTATCTGACATAGATGTTAGGATCATTGGAATGTTCCTGCAATTTGGATGTAATTTACCAATAAACATTATGTACTTGAATTTCTTATGAGAAAGACACACTATGCATAGAAGATAGTTACGATGTGGCATAAAAGAACCATTTATGTATAGTTAAATCTCACTCAGTGTGGCCTCTTAGATCGAGGGCCCGTTGGAAATTGTGAAAAGTTCAAATTTTAACTTTTTTTAAAAAATAAATGTAGTGGTTTGCTTTTCCATTTTTTTTTTCTTTAAAGAAATGTATTTTGAAGCTAGCTAACAAAGTGCTGCTCGCTGGCGATACTTAAGGAGTTGGCTTGTCCTGAGTAGATAAAATTGGTTTGTGATCTTCCGGCCCGTATCAGCTAGAACAGATGGGTATTTTTGAAGTGCTAGAAAAGTGCTTATAGCTCTTGATTCCTATAATAGATTCCCATTGTGTGAGATTTGGAGAAAATTCAAATAATTTGTACTACAGCCCTTTCTATATTAGTACAAATGCCACCTTCAGTCTCGCTCTTTGCAACTTATATGAGTTAGTGGTGTGTGGTTTGTTGCAAAGTATGTTCACACACGTGTATCTCCACTAAGGTATGAGATGAAGTGGTGAAATCATTTTGAGGGGCGGTTAAATTGTTTTAGGGAGACTGTTATTTGGGGTAAAAATGTATATTATTTTTTTTTTCCAAGTAGCTTTGAACTCTAGGAAAAAGAATGAGATCATGCTGTTACTCCCAAAGTCCTTGCTAGAGCCGGCTGTCAGGACAACGACACAGGAGTGGACTCAGGAAGGGGAGAACTCGGTTCGGTGTGTGTGAAAGATCAAACACTGCAGGGCTGGGATTTCTCCCAGCAAGACACACACTTTCTTTCAGGCTGTTGCCAGCTGGTTTCGGTGTGGGGTAGTGTTAAGCTTTCCAGATTGAAAACATCTGGCTTTTCATCAGCCGTGTGTACTGAGAAGGAGAGCAGTATTCGCTGAAGTAAATTCACCAAATTCTTATCTGACACATCTAGTTGACCCTAATGGGATAAGTTGGGGCGATTTCTGAGGATGCATCTTGTTTCCAACTGTGTGATTCTTCTCTCCTTACCCAACTTTTGGAGGAATCCTGGGCTTGAAATTTAGAGGCTAGACCTTTTCGTAGGATTTTCAAACGCGGTGTCAATAGTGATTCCTGAAAGTTCCCAGAGTCATTTGCATAGAGGTCAAACACAATGTTTCCTGTAGGAACTTCCTGAATTATGAAGTTTTAGAGCAATCCCATGTCACCAGATGTCAGCAGGTTCCAGAAAGATGACTTGTTACCTGTTGCTGTTAAGAGCCATAGACTTGTGGTGTTAACTGATTGCTGAGGCAATAAAGGAAAGAAAATCTGTAAATAGTAGAAGAGTCTATATTTATCTACTAGATATGTTCCGACAAGTATAAACGGAGGTGATGGGACTCTGAATGTATTTACCTTTTGAAAGCACCCTATGTGGTTTTGTAGCTCATTTCTTCTGTAGCACTTCGCAGAAGTGGGGGGCAAATTGTGAGACCTATGCCCGATTGGAATCTGTCTCTGAATTTTAGCAGACAAATGTTTTTTAACTTACTAAATGAACATTATACAGATTCGGATTTTTGAACAGCAATATACAAACCCAACATTTGTTAATTGGATCATGGCTTCCCGCTGAGTTAAGACTTCAGAGCTGACTGATCAGTGTTTATAATTGGTCTGCTGTTGTCATTGGTCTTACTGCTTTAGCTTGAAGTGTCTCAAGAAGTTAATGACCTGTTAAGACAAAATCCACTAGAGAAAGTTCTTAAAAGAGACTAGTAAAAGCCAGAAATATCTATACTGTGTCAGGAGTAATTTTGTACACCAGTTGTGTGCCAGGTGTATGTACACACACACACACACACACACACGCACAGGCACACTAATCCTATCAAGATGGTAGTAATTACCTCATCTGACATGGAGGCTCAGAGAGGTGAAGTAGGTGGCCCAGGTCACACAGCTAGTAAGTTCCTGTGTTAGTTGCCTCCCTGGTGCCCAGAAATATGTTAGAGCCTAGGTAATAATCTTGGATAATTCAGCCTAGCCCCTCCTCTAATTTTAAAGAGGTCAGAAGATGAAAATAAACTAATAATCATGAATCAACAGAGTGGAATACCAAGCACTGAGCACAGCCTTCCCTTTGCTAATGGTGCTTCTGCCACAGAGGCTTTTCTCCTGTTCATGTGCACGTTTGTTGTTGCCTCAGGGCCTTTGCATCTGCTGTTTCTTCTGTCTGCAATTTTGTTTCCCCATATCACCATATAACGTAGATGTGCCTTTGGTCATTTAGAACTCACCTTCCTCCTCTTGTGAGAGCCCACACTGACCACACTGCCCCTGCAAAAGCGCATCTCAGACCACTCAGGAGAGACAACTCTCCAGAGATGCTGAGAAGTAGCCTTTCTCATTTCTCTACCTGCCTAAGTTACTGCCATTCTGGAGTAGAGTGGTGTTTGAAGTGCATGCGGTCTGGCTTAAATGTGCCTGCTCCCCTGCCCAGGCACCTGTTCTCCTCTTTTACACATTCCTAAAGGAAACAGTTGAGAAACTTATTAAAAAATATACAGTGGCCTTATTAAAAAATATACAGTGGTTCTGTTTGAGGGATATTGTGATTATTTTCATGGCTTTTTGCCTTGGACTTAGTCCTCCCCCTCATAAATTTTTGCGTAGGTTTGCTGGGTTCCATGTAGATACCAACTACAAGGGGCGCCTGGGTGGCTCAGTCGGTTAAGTCGGTCTGCCTTTGGGATCGAGCCCCACATGGGGCTCCCTGCTCAGCGGGGAGTCTGCTTCTCCCTCTCCTCCCCACTCAAGCTCTCTCTCCCTATCTCTGTCTCTCTCTCTCAAATTAATAAAATCTTAAAAAAAAAAAAAAAAGATAGCAACTACAAGGTAATTTCATTTAGAACTGAGGTAGCCAAACATATGGTATTTGGTAGGAGCTAGCAAAGAAAGTCCAGAGATGTTATGAACAAATGAGTTCTGAGTTTCGTTTCAGTCTGGGGACATTTATTTATCTTGGATTGTTACAGAGATTTTCTGGATTGTTTTTCTATAATTACCTTGATTAATATTTAAGTGGTATGTTTACATTTTGAGTTGATTTATATGAAGCTTTGCGTTTCCTCCACTAAAACACTCTGGTTTCTCATGTTACCAAGATGATAGAAACCATTCTCCCAGCTCTGTGCTTCCCGCTTTCCGAGGCTTTCTCAAGTTGAAGAATGGCAGTGTGTCCACACATATTTGTGAAACGGCGGTGGTCACAGAGCCAGAATGTTCCACCAGAGGGCTATCCTTCCAGATCTCCGTGCTATTTATAGATACCTCTACTTAGGGCCTCTCTGACCTGCAGTAAATTTAAAAATACAGTCCCTAAACTCTGTGTGTGTATGTGTGCATGCGTGCGTGCTTGAATGCTGTAAATGAATTTCCTATGTGTTATTTCTGTTAGAAGGGCATGGAGATATATCAACATCTTTTCTCTGTGTCTTGGTGTTCTTCCTTGATTTTTCTCTCCCTCAGTTCCTGGGGGAGGTGAGGCCTTGCAGGCAGGGTCCGTGTATTTGCCTGGCTGTCTGGGTAAACTTGGCGGAGGCCACGGGCCATTCATTGTCCCGCGTCACGAACCTGGCAGCAGGTCCTGACTCCAGTGCTGCTTTCCTATCACATCCTAACCAAATCGTTTGTCTCTTTGAACCCCAGTTCCATCATCGGTAAAATAGCTGTAATCATGTAGCCGGTTCTTGTTAAAATTTCAAAAGCACCGTGTTAACTGACCACCGTGCAAATCGTGGGAAGTTAAAATTATAGCCGTTATCACCAACCTGGTTTTCCCCTTCACTCCACCACCGAGTGCTCTTTTTTGAAGTTTGGCAAATGTCATCTCTTTAAAAACCCAACCTCTACGCCTCAAGGTTCAGCATTTTGTGACGAGGCCAGATGGGGGTGGAGCCAGTCCAGTCTAAAGGGTGATTGCCGGTAATTCAGTAGAAGCCACTCAGTAAGGAGGATCCATGAGGTGGTTTTTTTTTTTTCTTCCTCTTATTCCTGTTTTCCCTTAGGAGAAATCCTCACAGTTAAGGCCTGTTTGTGAAGCATGCTATCTCTTGTGGATTTTTTTTTTTCCCTTTCACAGAGAGATTCAAATTCATTATCTTCTTAAAAGGAAAAAAGGAAAAAAAAAATGTTGGCACTCATGTCTTCGTGGTCTGGTGGAAAGTGGGCTGTGGTCCGTTGACTGAGCTGACTTGTTCCCTGGAATGCCTTCAGTGCGGTTACTCTCCCCTTTTGCTACTGAATTCTTAGGGTTTCCATTCGCTAAACTTGGGTTTATGAGTAAAAGAAACCAACTTTCCTGTAGGTAATTATGTTAGAGGAAAGTGTATCGGTGTCCCTGTCACTTGATAAGAGAAGGCTCGGCTTCTTCATGATGCTGCTTTTCTCTCCTTGTCTCTGTAAATGCACAATTTACAGAGATTTGCAGCCAAAAATGTATTCTTCTAATTAGGTCGCTTTTGTCCAACATACAAATTTTATTTATGTTATTTTTTATAGCAAAGTCAGTGGAAAATACTTTTGCAGTCATTGATGTGTATACCTTGGGTTATGTTTTATAATCATAGTACCTCCCAGGACCAGTGATAGTAATTTGTGTAAGTAACTTGATAAGGTCAGAAGCACTTGAAGCCAGGAGAAGGGCTGAAGGCGAGAGATTCCCACCAGGGAAAATCTGTGTGTAGCAGACAGGAGCGAGGGCCAAGGAAGCGGGGACTCCCTCTATCTGGTGTCGCTCTGTTAACTGCAGGGGCGGATGTCGCAGGATCTTTAAAGCGGCTGTGATGTTGCCGGGACTGGTGTGGGCTTCCCGCCCTTTCAAGGGAACTCCTTGATCATGCATTCGACTAAATCGAGGCGGTTGGAAAGCGGTTCTTGTGTTGTAATTGCCCAGTGGGCTGAGGTCTGGGGACAATAAGTGGATATCAGGGGAGGGTCAGGCTTGAAAGCTGGCAACCCAGTGAGCAGACCGAACTGGAGGGGATGAAGGATGGCTGCTCCTTCTTCCTCCTCCTCTTCTTCTTTTTTTTTTTTTTTTAATTATTTTGTTTAAAAGAGAGGTTTTCTTACTTAAACATTTTGAAATCTGGTTGGTGAATACTTGCCAAATTGATTTGCAGTATTTGTCTTCTCTTTTTTCTTATTCCATCGGATCATGAGTGAAAATCCCGACTCTAAAAGAGTTGAGACCAAGTGTACTCCCACATAAAGAATAACAGTGCCGAGCTGCATGGGGGAGGTAGGGGCAGCTGACAAGGCACAGGGTCGGGGCAGCCCAAGTCTCTGGTGGTATCACCTTCGATCTTGGCTTTGCTGGAGTGCGATTTTAAATATTTGACATGTTTTTTAAATACTACAATCCTCTGCTACTCTCTTGCCTTCAGCACGCCTATATATACTAACCTTGGATTTTAAGATCAAAACCTTTATGATGAAAGCAAATGGTGGCATAGGTTCCTTCAACGCCACTCCTGGGATGGGTTTTGAAAGAGAAAAACAACCTTGATTGTGCACAATTGCAAATCACTTCCCACTGCCAATCTTGTAACCAGGGAAAGCCCTGAGAATTTAGTTCCTTTGTCATTTAGGGTTTGATGATTGGCTGACGTTCATCCCTATATCAGGGTTTCCCCCTTTGCAAGCTCTTTTTTTTTTTTTTTTTAATTGCAGTCATTTTCGGATCTGATTGCACCAGCCTTTGCAACACCTAAGTCCCTTACCCCAGAAGTCTAGGCCCCTTCCGGGGCTTCTTTCGGTGTTAGAGAGAGTGATTGGCAAGCCCGAGATGGAGGTGGGGGTGGGGGTTGCAGTGACGGGTGCAGGTGGCAGGAGCTGCCCCAGAGACAAAACACAACACCACTGGGCCCATTATTTTGGTTGGAAATACGTAAGAAAACCTTTCCTCAAAGTGGAAACAATAAACAAATTATCCACTTCCACAATCAGCTAATTGAGGCTGTCTCTCAATAAACAAGTGGATTTCCTGCTAACAAGCACTTTTACGAATTTAATCTCCAGTGTTCTTCTGCCCTTCCTCCCCCATGTCATTTATGCTTACTGAAATTTTTCTTAATAATGTTACATATTAGTAATACTCGATGTCCCTGTTTTTGCATCCTCTTGGCATAAAAGTCTGCAGCTGCCATTTGATTGCCTGGCACATTTTTTTTTAATTGGAATTAAAATTAAATTGATCCAACTCTCTTTATTTTCCTGGTTCTAATAAATCAAGGTAGGGAGGTGGTAGCCACAGAAGTCCATGTGCGTACAAGACCTCGTCATCTTCGGTGTGTGGGAATAGCCCCCCTTTTTATAATAACACCTTATTTTAAAATCATGTCCAGTAGATCACTTTTGTCCACAAATATGAAATAAGGTTTTAGAGAAACATATTTGTTAAAGATTTGAATTACATCCTATTTATTTGTGGGTTGGTTTCAATCAGTGTCTGAAGGATGCTCAGTACCTGAAGGCACTGTTTGAAAATTACCTTAATGCAGTGAGAGGAAGAGACTAGTGTAAGTATGAAGAATAAAGTATAAGAAATTCAACACCTGTTTTCTGTTTAACAATATAAGGGGATTTAAATGAATCGACACATGGGGATTTAACACTTAAATTGCTAATATAATTTTACTTTAAAATTCTCAATCATCCCATAAAATTGATTGTTTTAAGTTCCTTTTCTTACATCTCCTGTATTATTCCCTCTCTATGACCGCCTCATATAAGGGAAAGTAGTAGCTTTATTAGGGTTTTTAAAATCCAGAACTTCATTTATTATAAATTGATACTTGAATGTCTAAATAAAATATCCCATTTCTTGCCTGAGGAATATTTTTCCCCAAGCGAAAATATATTTTATTTTATGTGATTGTGCTGATAAAATTGCTTAGTACACTTTTTGAATCAAGAATTCATGTAGACAATTTCAATGTGCAAGTTTATGATCGAGTCTCTGGGGCCCCTGCCCTGGCATATGGAAGCATATTTAAGTTTGTTTTTAATTTCCTTTACGGCTGGCATGCTTGCTTTTGGTTCAGATGCGTGCGTGCCTGCGTGCACACCTACACACACACACGCACTAGCAGAAAGCGTCAACTGGGCTTTTCCAAGTTATTAGGGCAATCTTCTGAATGAGCTGCAAAACTGAAATTAATATCTTCGTTAGAGTCATCAAGGACCAAAGCCCATCATCTGCCGGCCCTGTTTGATGCTTAGCTCTCCATGAAGTTAATGTGGATTTTGTATACACAAGGATGCATGACTGGGGGCAGCAAACAATTCTTTTTGACCATGTGCTGTTAAATCCCATAATGGTACATGCTCTGATCTATTAGTCCTCATCAGCTAATGCGATGCAGCCAGATTGATATTTTTAATAACGCTGTCGATAATAACTTTACCTTATGGATCCTTAGAACGCCAAGTGTCAAATTAAGCATTTTTATTGTTTTTTAAATACAATGAATTTTAAACTAATTTTGAAGTGAATTTGCATTATAAATAAAATAAGATGCTTTCAATTAACCAGTGCCATTCTTTTCTGTGATAACTCAAAAGGTAGCTCACGATTATCAAGGTCATTCTTCTTTTCTCAATAGAATTGTACACAGAATTTTAGGATATAAAACTAATCAAAACAATTCTATTTTTTTGGCATAAATGTAGTTTTAAGGGCAAAAGTGTTACATGTATTTGTTCTTAAAATCAACCACTGAGAATATTAAGTCATGTCTATAAACTCTGAGGATTCTGAGGAATATTGTCTGAAAAAATCCACCTACTGAATGGTATCTAAACTCGTTGATTTGATGATTTTTTTACTTTAACCATAACCTAAATTACTTGATGTTCATTTTGCACCAGCCAGATGGGTCAGCTCACTGTGTCCTGAGCAGCAGAGTTTCATAACTGTATATCCCTGATCTAGACTCCTAGTCCTCTCCTCTCTTCACACATTGTTCTTGACCTTCAGGACACAGCTCAATCACTTCTTTCTTCTACCATTTCGTAACATGTCTTGCAATAATATTCTTGGCTCAAAAGTTGTTCGGCTGCTTATTTGTGTATGTCTTGTCTTCCCATCATGATTGCAAATTTTCTTTGGGTCAAAAATATGAAAAATCCCCAGCACTCTCCCTACACCTAACCCAGCATAGTGTTGGGTGTATAGTTGCTGTTCAGCTCATACTGGAAGGAGGAATTTATGACAGTCCTATCTTACAAAAAATCCATTTTGAGCTGTCCTCCTTGAAGAGATAGCACCCAGTTTATTTCGATTTGGGCCTATGTAAGCTGCCCTTCGTTTTCCTAGAGACCTCTATTATGCTTGGTGGCAGACCTGATACAGAGATCTAATGGTCCACCCACCCAACCAACCCCACTTACGATATTGCTTCCAGAACCAGCCCCAAAGTAATGTGTGGAGGGGAGGAAGTGTTTCCGATCCCAGCCGGAGAGTCAGCAGAACCAGTGCTGCTCCCTTCATGATGGGGGCTTGTGGCCTTGGGACTTTGGCTGTGGAAGAACTCAGTGCAGGGGTGAGAGCTGAGAGCTAGGATTCTCTGGGCCCCATTTCGTCTGCTGTGAGAAAAGACCTTCCTATTTTTGGAGCTCAGGTGCTTTCATGTGGAAAATGAAGGGCAGTCCAGACTGAGCGGGTCTTTCAGTGACAGGGTGTGTGAATGGGTTTTCCAGAACCTGGGAATGACCTTGCCCTTAGAAAGGCAGTTAAATATGTGCCTTCTCGCCAGGAGAGTGCGAATAATGGTTTGGAAGTTGGAGGCTTTGATAAACACTTTCCTTAGCTTTGCCATTGTGGTGGGGTGTGTGTGGTGTACACAAAAGAAAGCTGCTTCTCTGCTGAGTTTGCCCAAGAGGAAAATGATAACATTCTTCATCTTAACAAGTTTCCTGTAAAGCTGCATATATGAAAACTGGGCCCATTCAACCCCTGGGGGAGGAAAGGAGTTACAAATTTTTCATCAAGCTTTGTGAATCAGTATTGAATGTTTTCTCAAACATCAAATGTTTCCTTACCCACCTCCAGCATCTATCCCCTGCCTTCAACCCCTACCTCCAGGTGACAAATAGAACTGGATTTATTACAACCTGAGCAGCGTGAGTTCTAACGTTGTGGAGATGGGTACAACTATTGGCCTTGAAAATCCAGAAGCCGAGGTCTGCAGGACTCTAGATGGTTATAAAGGATGTGAGGCTCATTTCATCGTCAACTAAGGAAGCACGTTGAGGGACTCCGGGGTATTCAGGAGGGGAAAAGACAAGTCACACCCTCACAGAGATGAAAATCTCTTTGTGAAAATAAGGCATCCATATGTGCAAGATTAATGCGTGCAGAAGGGCTGGATGAGTCCTTCCTAATTAGTCACATGGTAGACAACAACGTGCTCGAATTCCAAACAGGCCATATCTCCTGTGTCTGAAGTGATTTGGAAGATTTTGTGAAAGGATTCCCAGTTGGAATAGGGTATAAAGTAGTAGCAGAGCTGATAATGATGAATATTTACTGTTTCTTATTTGTTTTCTCATTGTTCGTGTGTAATAACGAATACATTACTCATTACATCTAATCAGCGGATATTGTTATGTAAATTTCACAGCGATTATCTATACCTTTTTAGCAGGGTATTTTAATTCCCATTTATGTAATTTTGCTTGAATATTTATTTTATTTATTTATTTATTTATTTATCTATCTACCATCAAACAAATAGGCATCTCCGGAAGCTCGGAGACCTGTAACGTAGTATGAAGTAACTTGTGTGGTGAGTGGTGACATGCAGCATGGGTGACCCAAGTCCTTGTGGCTCAGATGTGGGCTGTGCACCTGCAGCACTGGCGTCACCTGGGAGCTGTTAGAAGGGGGGGGTTTCGGGCCCCACATCAGACCTGCTGAGCCAGAATCTACATTTTCACAAGATCCCCACATAATACACATGCACATTCAATGGTGGGAATCACTTTTGTCAGTTATGCTCCCTAAGCACCCCGTGTTCCATCCTGATCAGATTCTGTTGGACCTCATAACAGAATTGGGAAGGTGGGTGTTTAATCACTCTCTAATTTTCTCCGAACACGAAACATTATGTAACAGAACAACATTTTGTAGTATTACGGATGAATAATCCTGGCCATCGCTAAAAGTTAAGTGAATACCTAAACTATTTTCCCAGCACTTGGAGTCTTTCAAAACTCAAACCATGTTTTGAAAAGCACCATTTTCCCTTTTATATCGAAGTCCATATGAATTCAATTTTGTGGGAAATTTAAGCCACATGTTTCTGATTCATTTACACTTAACCCTTGAGAAGGTTGTGTTACAACAGCAATTGCCTGTCCAAAAAATTCTCAGTCTTTTAGTAAATCCTTCATAAGGGTCGAAAGACGGGGGAAAGAGAAATGGGGAGAAGTCACTGGGAAGAGCCCAGAGCAGCTGGGGTTGGGGTTCAGTGCCCTGAAGCTGGGGGCGGTCTGTGCAGAGTCCATGTGTGGACAGCTTCTTTTTTACTCATCTTCGGCAGGGGCAGAAAGGGCTAGAAAGAAACAGGGGCACATGGACCTCATGCAGTGCAGACAGACTCCATATTTTTTTACTACCCATACATTAACATCTCTCCCTTTCCTCTACCAATTGCATCCATATCTCTTTGTGAGATGGCTGTGTTGTGACCCCCATGAACCAGCCTCTTTAAGTAACACTGATAAAGCATGAAGGGACAAAGTGCTGTCCCCATAGTCACTGGGAAAGCCTCCATGGGTGACAGGATGAAAGAAGCAACTTTGATCTTCTCCACTTTGCATATTAATTCTAGTTTGAACGGATGTATAACCAGAGAATCTTAAAAATTCATTGAGCTTCTTTTTGCCTCTTGGTAGAGCTTGTGTTCTCGCTCATGGAATCATATATTCACTGTGACAGCTTTTTTTTGATTGATGGATAGTATGTATAAATGCATGTGTACACACGAGAATATATGTCATGAATAAAGAGTGAGTGTTTATGGTGGGAGAAAACAATGATCAAATGAATCATGTTTTCTATTTAGACCTCTGTCCCTACGTTTAGCGAGTTTGTTTGGATAAGAGGACTTGGCTTGATTACAGTTCTTAGTAGCCATTGATAAACGAAAGGGCATTTGAATTCCATGTCTAACACATTATTCCAGGGAACCAGTAAATACATATTCATATGACAGATGCTCTAATCAAGGCTGAAGGTCTTACTTAAATATTTTAAAAAGCAACCTTGGCGCTAGAAGGCAAAGCAAATGCGAGCCAAGATTGTGATTTTGCCAGTTTTCCCCTTGCTGTAGGCATTCACATGATCGTCTTTTGTTGTGGCATGTAATGCCTTCAAACATGCCATGCCCTTTTTCTCAAAAGAAAGCTTTTCTCCTCTGTCATCAGCTGCCTGACTCTTTCCTTCCAGGATCCCCTGATGTCAGTCTGTGAGCCTTCCCTTGCCCTCTGTCTTGGGGCAGCACCCACCATCTGTGCTTCCCACATATCCTAGGCTTACCTCTCTTCTAACATTTGTGATTCTGATGTATAATTAACTGTTTCTGTGCTTGTCTTCCCCATGGCAGGTACTCCGCCTTCTGTACCTCTAATGCCCACCGCTGAATGCAAAGTAATTACTCACTCAGGTTGTTGAACGAATAAATCTGTGACTTAAGGAGGATCCCAAAGTAGCTCTTCAAAGCTAACCCCCTTCTGGGGATGCCCAACTTAAAATCCGAGCTCATGGATTCAATTTGTGAAGGGTTCTACAGATATCTAGTGTTGTTGCTTCACACCACATGGAATCCCAACCTTGCTTCTCTGAGTAGAGTCTGGGCTCCTCCCCACTGGCCAACTTGGAGACACCCCCGTTGGGTCGAGGAGGTTATGTCAAAGAATATGGCAGCTCACCTGGCCTTCATGACCAGAAAATGAATCCCAAGCAGATGTATCCAGAGAGCCTTTGTTCAGCTGTTGGAAGGTAAAGCTGCATGGTTTCCATTAGGCCAGCAAGCCCCATACCTCACTTGCTCCATTCTTTAGGTTGTTGACAACGTGTCCCAGTTTTAAAGACTTTCACAGATGACATTTTCACAGTTTCCTTCTGTAACCTATTCCATTATTTGTTTAATAAGTCTCACTGTCAGAAATGTATTCTTTTGCTCTAATCTAAATTCCCAAATGCCCATTTTCCTCCATTTCATCCCCAGTAGAGAGGGGGAACAGCTGGCCACCTCAAAGTGTTCTCTCTCCATCCCTTGGATCATGTGTCATCTCCTTAGGGTTTCCAAAAGTTTCTCATTATTGTGAGTAAAAGTAAAACTTGAACTTTCAACTCCCGAGTTTATCACCAGAATATCCAACTTCCTTGGTCACCTCCTGCCCTCCTATGTGTCTTCTCCCACGCTGTCTTCTGTGTCCTTTGGTTACCGTCGTGGGAAACCAAACTTACTCCTGCACTCCGTCCTGCATTTGGTCTTCCTCTGAAATTGTAAGCTTCTTGAAAGCAGAGATTGCATGACTCTTCTTTGCATTGTCTGCAAGGCCTAGGACCTAGAAATTGAATTTTCAGCAGCTGTTCTTTACTTTGACATACCTTAGCCTGGTTTGTCTGAAATTGATCGAAAAAAATGTAGCTGGTAAATTTCATTCCGACTTACAGGGAAAAGGCTGTATATAGCAGAGGCATTTTAGAAAGAGAAGCTCAGTGCTGACATTTAATGTGAAAAGCACAATGCGGAACAGAGAAGATTCTGCAGTGTGTATACATTTCAGAGTTCTTTAGTCGTCAACAAGGCAGTGGACATTTCTAGGTAGCATTAAAGCACGTTCCATTACGAGCATTTCCATGGTGCAATCCAATAGAGAAGCTGGATTTGTCGGTATTACAGATAATTAGGATAACAGTAACACCAGTAACTACTGTGAAGGGATTTCTATATGGCATAATGAAAGCCCTTAAACTGTTTAGGAATTCTTGGATGAAAGAAGATACAGAAGCAAGAGTTTTGGTGTTGAAAAGACAAAAGCAAACTGCGTTTGAAATATGTTACCAAACGTCATGTTTTATGAGCACAGAGTGGCAAAACATCAGGACACAGCTGTTGGTTTTAGATGCTCTTTTCGGAGCCAAGGAGCCCTGTGCAGGGAAGAGCCCGTCAGGATAATCAGAGTGAAGCACATCACCCTTGCGATGACTTACCAAATTGTATGCCTGTCCTGGAGATTTTCCCTGATGTCCTAGGAAGTGTTTGGCTAAATGGAACACAGAACTATGTGTGGGCTTGAATATTTAACAACAGAACCAGGCTTTGGCAAGATATGCTGGCACAGCCCAAAAACGTACTCTCAGTTCTCTGGATTAAAGGGGAAAAAACAAAACAAAACAAAACACCCCAAATCAGAAACTCATGTTAAAATTAGAGTTTACTATGACATGTTCTATACTAATACAATTTTGCAGAAAAAAAAAATTACTCCATTTTAAATCATAGTATGCAGTAAGACAGTTATCTGCTAAATTCCCGTGATAAACACAAAGATATTGCTAAATAACTACTTCTGAAACTTAGTGTATCATGTTGTTATTAACTTTTCTGTTGGGGGAGATATCTTTTATTAAACATTTAAGCTATACATCTCAGAACTCTATTTTTGGCAGTTGATATCAAAGCTATAAAAGGAAGACAGCTTCCATGTTATAGTTCTGTCAAATACTTAGCCTTTTCATTAGGGAAAAAAGAAGAAAAGAAAAACCCCATATCAAGCCATTACTAGTGGCATGACCTTTGCTCAAAAGATCCATGTTTCAACATAACACTTGTGTACCCCTGGGAGCAGTAAAGGCCAAAGGGCAGCCCTTTCTGTTAATGGTGGTACATGATTCTAGGACACAGGGTCAGTGGATATTTCAATTAGTACCAAGAGTCTATTATTGTACCAAAGGACACAGATAAGTAGCTATAAAAATAATCAAATTAGAAAACAAATTAGAAATTAATAAGTCTCATGAAACTGCCTTCCATGACTAGAGACATGTTTAGGTCTAAACAAGGTATTCTGTTTGAAGTTGGTAGAAAAAGTTTAGAACATATCAAAGAAAAATGACCCATAAGACATTTTCCTAGTTTACTCAGTTCTGCTTGCCATGTGCTTTCTAATTTTTTTTTTCATTTCAGAAGATGTGCTTCTTTCCATTTACCTGAATATGACTTTTTCCATTTTCTGCAAACCATAGGAATCATTTCTTGAGTTGTTGGTTTGTTTTTTTTTTTTAAACAGTTCTTCAGAGAATGAAAATGTCTTATCACTTTTGGAGCATCTTTCCATAACACCCCTCAGTACTGTTTCTAGTGTAGACGGTCATAATGAAAAGGCATTCCTGGGAGCCTAATTGTGCAATGGCACACCATGCATCGTAACCCATCACCCACCAAAATGCGCATGCTGGCAGAGTCCAGCAATGATGGTGGGTGTTCACAATGACTCCGAGTTGTTTTTGGTTTTGCTTATGGTTTTGGGTGGTGGATACTTTATTATAGTCAGACATTTTGGAGGCAAGATATATGAATAATAATTAGTGAACAATATTAAATTGGCCATAATGGGTAAGTGGGAGATTTCTGCAGCCAAGCCCACCTGCCCCCAACAGGTTATTGTCTCTGACAGACACACAGACATGGCCCCGCTGCCAAACAGATTTAAAGACAGTGGAAAGATGGAGCCAACACTCAGTGTTGTGTAAATTTTCAGCGGTACATCAGGTTTACATCATTACTGCCCAAATTGGTCATGCTTTTTTATTCTCACAAATCACTCTCTTAATTATCTTGACAGTTTTGTTTTGCAAATAGTGACCCAGCCAGAATGTATCATTTCAGATGGAACATGCAGGATGTTGATAGTGAATGATACCAGCCATTCTTCCTTAACCAGAGGTGCAGAAAAACACAGGTTATCAAGATCTTTAAGGTCTACCTTTACTTTGTTTTTCTAAAAGAGAAGTATTTAAGGAGATTTAGAGGTTGGGTGTTATGGGGGTAGGGAAGGTATTTGCAGACTGTTTTCTGAGTGGCCTCTCATCTGTCCCAGCCATGGGCTTAAAGTCCTTGAGGCTTTCTGAGCTCTTTTTAATGCAAGTGAAATTTCTGGTGTTTCCATCTGCCAGGTTCAAAATGGAATTTAATCTTGAGACTCAGGGTAAGTATTAACATTCATCAGTACTTCTTAAGAAAGAGCACAGTCCATGCTTTGGCACACACCAAGCTTTATTACTAAATTTAATTTTGTTTTCCAATTAATTTTATCCAATAGAACAACTGTTTTCAAAGCTAATATTTTATCAGCAATAAAGTAAAATCCCTTATTCCTACTTCACATCTCTGACTCCAGCTCATTGAATTTAAGGGAGGGATTAGGGAAAGAAAGAGAAAACTGGCGTATTTTTCTAGACAAAGTGAAAGCATTAACATAGGGCCAATAGAAGTAGGGAAGGCTTGGGGAGAAAGGTTATTTCAATTTTATATATAACAGGTTCAGATTGTTGTTGGCATATCCAGGTGAGATGCCCAGCAGGCAATTAGGTTAATGGATGTGGTTTTTAAAAGAGAGGTCAGAGCTGGAGAGGTAGAGTTCCCTGCATGAAAATGATTATTGATGTCATGGGATGGACCAGCCTATGGAGGCTGCAAACAGAGATAAAAAATGAGTCATAGGGGCACCTGGGTGGCTCAGTGGGTTAAGCCTCTGCCTTCAGCTCAGGTCATGATCCCAGGGTCCTGGGATCGAGCCCCGCATCGGGCTCTCTGCTCATCAGGGAACCTGCTTCCCCCCACCCCCTCTCTGCCTGTCTCTCTGCCTACTTGCGATCTCTGTCTGTCAAATAAATAAATAAAATCTTTAAAAAAAAAAAATGAGTCATAATTTGGGGTTCTCCCCCCAAAATATGGAGAATCATGTTTTATTATTCAAGAGGAAGAGATTGGCGGGGTCAATTTTTGCCAGAAACTCGAAAACCTAAAAGAAGCCATTCACAGCATTAAGCCTCTGGAAAATCATTTGAGATTCCAGTGGGAGCCACTGAAGCCAAATTGCTGGATGTTGAGAAGACAGTGTGAAGTGGGAGTGGAATGTCAGTGACCTTCGTGCAGTGTTGGGTAGAGAAGGGTAGAAATGGAACTTGGTATTTATGACTTAATTGAATAGGAAGGTCAAGGAAAGGTCATGAAGCGGAGATAAATCAACCAGCAATGAAGGAGGCATTGATGATACAAGGGGAAAGTAACTCGGGCAGCGAAGTCCTAATTACTCATCCAGAATGAGCAGAAATAGAGAGGGAGGTGTGCTGGCAGGTAGGCAGAGGGGACTGTGAAATTACAGACACAAAGAGTTACCAGCCATAACAGTTTTGCCTCTTAGGCCATGATGAAGATTGTCCCCATACAGCACCTTGTAAGATACGTGATATTAAGTAAGATTTCAGTGAACACATGAGTCTGGCTTTTAAAATTTCTGGTTTTGCTGATTTAAATGTAAGCATGTCCTAGCATGCTGGAGGTCTGAAGGAAGGCCAAAGCAAAAAGTGGTGTCTGCGCAGCCAAAGGGAACTGGAAGAGCGGCAAACTTAAGAGGGTTGGGAGAGAGGCTCCGTGTAAAAGTGACAGAACTGAGATTTACTTAGCTTTTCCAAGAGAAGACTGGGAGGAGGCCTTATTCTGATTCTCAGAAACACAAAGTTTTATGAGGATGAGTCTGGCCGGTTTCCCCCTACTCTTACAGAAGCCAAAATAAGGGGAAATGAGTTTAAATTAAAGGTGATTCTTGGGGAGCCTGGTGGCTCAATCATTTGGCTCGAGTCGTGATCCCGGCGTCCCGGGATCCAGCCCCATGTCAGACTCCCTGCTCTGCAGGAAGCCTGCTTCTCCCTCTCTCACTCCTCCTGCTTATGTTCCCTCTCTCAACTGTGCCTCTCTCTGTCAAATAAATAAAATCTTTTTTAAAAAGGTGCATCTTTTGTTTGTGTCTTAGAAACTTGAAGAAATGTTAGGATGGGATTCTAACAGGCTATGGAGAATCTTTAAGGAAAAATAAAAAGACTTAACTGTTTTAAATAATGTACATTCAGTTGGCTGAAGTCAAGGATCAAAACGGGGTGGTTTCTTGAAAACTTTCCAGTTAGTGACTTGATAACTTCAGTGGGTAAGTTCAGTCTGTTTGAGAAATGCTACTATTTGCTTTTTTTAAACCCATACAAAAATTATGAAAATGAAGCACTTGTGTGTGTGCATGTCTGTGATGTCTCTGTCCAACTAGAAGGGACATGAAAGTAGTACTTTATGAATTTTGGAAAAAGAATGACGACGTTTATATGTTAGTTTTAGATTCTTTGCATGCAGTGAAAATACAAGTCTTCTTTAGCAGTGGCTGTAAACATGTCTACAGAAGTTGTCATTGGAATTTGCTTAAATGTTTCTCGAAGTGAAAAAAAAGAAAAAAAAAATGGTCTGTAGTCCATTCAGACCTCTAGTTCTGACCTTGATTCTTTTGTCTTGCGTTGTCTTATTTTCTGGTCAGAGTAATTCAGCAGGTGCGATTCCTCATTAAAAGTTTTCAGATATTCAGACATTACAGACCATGTTGGGTACCAGCGTATTCTAAAGATACTGAATGACCTGAAATTATCCAATCTGTGTTAATCCCCAGAGATAACAATAGAACAGCACTTGCAGGCAGAAGTTGTAAGCACTTGCCCGTCACAAAAGTTGACTGTGACCATCATGCTTCGATGTTCTTAACAGTGTTAACAATTCAGTGGAAAGATCCCGAGTTGCAGATAAACAGGAACTTTTCCACTAATCTCTCACAGGTTGGTCAGAACCAGAAGGCCTGTTTTTTATGGTCATCCCTTCTTTTTCTTCATTATTTGATTGCTCTATGAGTACAGAGCTGTTTATGTCTCTGCTTCAGACAAAGGCCCTGTGACTGATTTGCTCGTCCTCGCCTTCCCCAAGTTGACCAAGGTCCATGATGCTTTAATTAGTCGATCCTCGCTCCACGTTCATTTTTTTATGTATTAAAAAGGTAATACTTATATAAAGTAACAAATAGAATAATACTCCAGGTTAATTACTTTACTTATTATTACAGCTTTCCCTGGTGTATTTATTGTTTTTGGAACCCTTTGGTCTGAGACTAACAAGAAGCCATCACACAGCGCTAACATGACTCACCAGACCCCTCTCCCGGGTCCTTACTGCTGCGCATGCGTGGTTTGCTGTCCCGCAGCAGCGCACGTGCAGGCCCCGGCTCTCTGAAGTCCTCAGACGCAGAGGTCTGCAGATGATGGTCCGCACTCCAAATGACCCCCCACCCACCGCCCATCTGTTTAGGCTCTGTCTGTGGATGCTTTTACTCTACAGAAGTAGAGTTGAGTGGCACCTGGGTGGCTCAGTGGGTTAAAGCCTCTGCTTTTAGCTCAGGTCATGATCCCAGGGTTCTGGGATTGAGCCCCGCATCAGGCTCTCTGCTCTGCAGGGAGCCTGCTTCCTCCTCTCTCTGTCTGCCTCTCTGCCTACTTGTGATCTTTGTCTGTCGAATAAATAAATAAAATCTTAAAAAAAAAAAAAAAGAAGTAGAGTTGAATACTTAAAACAGACTATTTGGTGCATAAGGCTGAAAATATTTGTTATTTGGCCATCTGTAGAAAAAGTTTGCTGGTGGTTCTACACCCCACTGTAAATTATTTGGGCCCTGTGTCTTTCTAGTTTTATCTCCCACTCTTGTCTTACTCTTCTTAGTTGGGCGTCTTGTGTCCCAGCCAAACTGACAGGACTTTTCTTTTTTTTTTTTAAATGTATCCACAGCATCCTGCCTGTGTTTTCATCTCATGCCCTTTCCTGACCTCTGCAAATTCTTCTTCCCTTTTAAGATCCAACACACGTGCTTTCTCACCCAAGAAGTCATATCTGATTCCACCAGCATGGATTACTCTACTTATAATCTAAGAGTCTATCCTGCATTTTCTGGGTTCTTCCTAACCCAGTCCAATAGCGTGTCCTCAAGCACAGGCCTCTCCCCAGATTTAACTTCCAAGATAAGGGCTCAGCCCTCTGGGTGCAGCTGCTCTGAGTCCCAGGGTGGGCTGTTGGATTTCAGTCCCCGTCATCATCAGCCTAGTGAGTGACAGATCACTTGTTCTTGACGTCAAAGAATACCACATGAAATAACCTGATAATCACAATTTAAATTCCTCTATGCTAATGCAGTCCCTAGATGGTTCTAGCTTTCTGTGCCCTGCATTTCCTTAGAGCTCTACCTGCTGGTTTGGGCAAGTGTTTCCAGCTCTGAAATGAGGTGGGGTTTCAGATTCCCACATAGTCATGACCTTTGTTTGAGCAGCTCACCCCAGAGTTGGGGGGGATGAGTCTGAAATCTCACAGTCCTGCCAGTAGTCTTTGGCCAGCCGATGGCTTTCAACACTCATCAGAGGACACTTTTCTTTGCTTGTGGGATCCTTCCGGCCCATCAGATCAACTTTGACTAGTCGCTTCAACTTACCTCGTGAAGTCAGAATTCAGGTGAGTGTGGCAAGCTTAACGCAACCCAGATACACTTTGTCCTTCACCTTCCTAGCACACGACACAATTCTAGTTAAAGTTTACGGGGTGCCTGGGTGGCTCAGTGGGTTTAAGCCTCTGCCTTTGGCTCAGGTCATGATCCCAGGGTCCTGGGATCGAGCCCCACATCGGGCTCTCTGTTCAGCGGGGAGCCTGCTTCACCCCCCACCCCGCCTGCCTCTCTGCCTCCTTGTGATCTCTGTCTGTCAAATAAATAAATAAAACCTTTAAAAAAAAATAAAGTTTACTATCAGCATATATGTGCGTATACACACACACACACACACACGTAAAACCTCCTATCTTTCCTACTCAAATGACTGTGCCTTATTCATCTTTTATCTCCTACAGGGTAACATACTGCCTTTTACTCACTGTACACTGTAGAAACATTTGAATGAATCCATTCCTTACCCTCTTGGCACTGAACTTCAACTGAGCGCTTCCCCTCAATTCATGCTAATGCTGTTCTCTCTTTTATGATGCTTCTCCCTAGTTTGCACTGGCTAAAAAATGAACCTCACCTGAGATGATTAAGTCTTCTTCCACATGCTCCCTCAGTTGGGCCTGTGTACTAGAAACAGGTCCCAAAGGCACTTTACTCCTTTTCTGACAAGTTTTGAAGTAAGTTAATGGCTATATTGTCCCTTCGTCCAGCTGGTCAATAATGGCATGCTGTGAGTGGTCAGAGTTTCCATGTCGTCAAGATGTCTGGGGGTATGGACCTTTGTTCTCTTGTGTTCTTTTGCCATTGGAAAGCAATTGCTTTGAACACCAAAAAATGATTACAGAAGATTATACCTTTTAAAGGCAATCTCTGCATCTTGTTCAGCGTGAGAACACAGTCTGCAAAATGTAGTGTGACTTGCACAGCAATTACTCACCTTGTTAGATCTAATTTCAGTATGCCTCAATTGCCCATTATTTTAGCACATTTTTTTTTAATGTACCCAACAGCAGTGTTGAAACTTCAGTTCTCTTCAAGACTGTTGTGTTGGTGCCTACTGATTGCACCAAGCTGTACACACTTTTTTCGATTTAAGCACTTAGAGGACACTGAGATCAATTTCTTTCTTTACTGAAGTCTTGTTTATTTCGTAGAACTATGTCATGCATTGAGTATGGTGAATCTTCCAAATAACCAAAGCTCACTATGTTTAGGAACCCAATTTTTTTTCTATATTATCTTTAGTAGTTAGTAGGAATTTTTAAAAGATTTATTCATTTATTTATTTTTATTTATTTATTTTAGAGAGAGTGAGAGCACAAAAGCAGGGGGCAGAGGAAGAGGGAGAGGGAGAAACAGACTCCCCGCTGACCAGGGAGCCCAACATGGCTGAGATGAAGGCAGATGCTTAACCGATTGAGCCACCCAGATGTCCCAGTATAAATTCTTTTAACCTATATTTAATGATTCTCTGTCTTCTTCGGCAGTGTACTTAAATGATAATTAACCCTTACTTGATAGTTCTAGATCATCTATTTGCATTGATTATTTCATTGAGTTATTAAGATATAAAGAATTAATTGCTCTTATAGTAAATAACAGATTTAACAGATTGTTAAAATATTTTAATCTGTTTTTATAGAACTTCATCTGTAGTCATGTATGATTTTTCGCTTCTGATCTTGTGTCCTTGATGCTATTAATATGCTGTCTTATGTTACATCCAAGTTCCAGAGTGACTATGCTAAGATGATTGACTGCCATCCATCTAGAACCCACTCTTCATGTGCAGACACTACTGTGTAGTGATTGCAAGTGTGCACTCTGTTTTAATCCCAGTTCTGCTATCTACTAGCTGTTGATCTTTAACAAATTACTTAATCTTTGCATTTCTCTCCTCACTTACCTCATCTATTAAATGGGCATAATACTAGAACTGTGAGGATTAGGTACATAGGACAGTGTCTAGTGTATGGAAAGAGCTACATAGCTGTATTAGCTGTTTTTGTCATGGATAACAATGGATAAGGTACCTCAGAGACCTTCGGATTTTGGCCAGCCATATTCTAGGTCTGAGGATTACTAATAGTATAGATTGATTTTTCTGTCTTCCACAATTTTTAGATTACCCTTTTCTAGAAGTCACACAGATGTAGAATAATTAGAGTCAGCCTTGTATCTACCTATGTAATTTAATTGGCAGTTAGCCTAAACTAGAGTAAGAGTATTTGCATATCTCCCTATGTGTACACACTGTTGAGTACTGTGAAGTCATCCAGCCTGAGCCATAGCACCGAGTGCTTCCCTTACACTAAATCATGACAGCTCAGAACAGCCCATCCCTAGCTCTGGAGACTAAAAAGCATGTTTATGACTTGGGCCTTCTAAAACCATACAATGAACTTCTAAAAACATACAATGTTCATTTTTCAGCCAGTGCAAACTAGGGAGAAGCATCATAAAAGAGAGAATAGCATTAGCATGAATTGAGGGGAAGCCCTCAGTTGAAGTTCAGTTCCAAGAGGGTAAGGAATGGATTCATTCAAATGTTTCTACAGCCTGAGCCATAGCACCGAGTGCCTCCCTTAACCGAATCATGACAGCTCAGAACAGCCCATCCCTAGCTTTGGAGACTAAAAAGCATGTTTATGACTTGGGCCTTCTAAAACCATACAATGAACTAGGTTCTTGCCTACCCTACCCCTCAAAGAACATGCAACTGTTTGTACAACACCTATCACCGTGGGTCTAGTTGGAAGAGATTGCTTATCACCTATGACAGAATCCCACACATGAAACTCTGTGGTGGTTTGGTTCCACATGCTCCATTTCTCTTTCAAGATTCGAGAGTGCTAAATGCCATGATTCAATCCTTACTTTTGGAAATATCAGATGGAAGGATATAATCAGGATCAGTATCTCCAAGTTCTTACCTGCCCTTAAGCCTCCCAACTTCAATACTCTGTCCATCTTTTAGTAGGTTCAAGGCCTACCCTGTCCAGTGTAGAAGCCACCAGCCACACTTGGCTCTCCATATTTCAATTAATTATAATTAAATGAAACTAAAAATCCAAATTTTCTTTTAATTAGCCAAGTCAAGTGCTCAATAGACACAGGTAGCTAGTGATGACCATACTGCATCCATGTAGAACACTTTCGTCATGGCAGAAAGTTCTGTTGGCAGTGTTGTAGAGAGAGATTCACAGGGACATGTGGTACATATATGGTATTATGAGCTAAGGTTTGGGGTCTCTATCCTTGTTAGCCCACTGTTGTACCCAGGACAGGATCTCTGGGGAGCTTCTAGGTTTCCTCTTGCCTTTCAGAATGAAGCCTGGGCTGACCAGAGTCAAGCCTGAGTAGAGGCAACTTTGCTGTTTCTCCCAGACCCCACCTGTGTCTTGCTATTCTTAACCATGTGGACAGTAAGAAATGGAAGAGAAAGGAAGCTGTCCAAGAGAACCACAGAAGGAGAGATGGCAAAGAGAGAAGAAACCCAAGAGAGATTTCTCCAGAAGATTCTAGGGTCTTTAACTTCTTCCATAAAAGTGATTATCTACTTTTGGGGTCTTACTGATTCTATTTTGCTTTTGAATCATGCCAAAACTTCTTTCTGGAAAGGAAATGAAAGATGGACAACTTTTAGGTTTAAACCATGAGTCACCTCCCATTGTTGGGTTATAAAATCATCTTAATAGGTTGGTATCAGCCATTTTTAAGGAGAATGAGGTAGAATAGAATAGATAATATCCAGTATACTAGATATAGAAAATTTTTTTCATAATCTCTACTTCAGTTATATATATTATATATTTATGTACATTTGTACTGGTTGCTGTGTAAAATATTGTGGGCTGTGGCCAAAGTCTGAATAATATTGAGTTAGAATTATAGGTAACACAATAAATAGAATTCTTTTTCTAATTTTCTAATGCCTATTTCCATAATAGTGTTACACTTGCTTTGCCATGTGTTTCATGTCATCCTTTTATGGGTATCAGAACCATGAAAAATCCTATATAGAAAGCAGATGGTGGTCCCAAATCCTTAAGTGTAGCCATCGGTTTGGAAATCTTGGAAATATATGATAGAAGGAGTTCTATTGTGAAATTTGCAGAGTTAAGTGGAAGGAGTCCTTTCTGGTTGGTTTTACAGGGCTAATATTTTTCATGTGCTCATAATGTTCCATGTTGGGAGGTGCACACACAGAGTATAACTACTTGTAAAAGATAGTTAAAGAAAATGGAGGTAAGGTGGAGCACATCCCTGGAGGGCATAGATCAGAGGCTCTCATTCATTCAAGGAATTCATGGAGTACTTACTTCACTGGCATTGGGACCAGGGCTAAGGACACAAAGATGAGTATGATGAGGTCCCTCCCTTTAAAAAGCTTGGTGTCTGGTTCCAGAGAGACAAGTCCAGTAAACACCTGCAGTGCACACAAGTATAAGACAGCATAGGGGACCCGTAAGTGTAGATGCGTCTTGCTCAGCCAGAAAAGAAGTATTTTCATCCTTGAGACTTTGCCTTGTCCAAACCAGAATTTTCTGCCCCGCATCACCCTCATCTTCCCCACCTACTTGAAAATCTCTGCCCTTGACAGTGGTTGTTCTTGTGTGAAGTTCAGTGAGATCAATGCCTGGCCATTGGCAGGATTTATAAGTAGCTATAAAATGAGATTTTAAAATTCAGTTTGAGTCTTTTCATAGAATAATCATGTTCATGATTCAGCACAGGGTTTTTTCATGTTACATTCATAGTCAAGGGCTGCCTTCCCCCCCCCCTTTTTTTTCCCACTGAAAGAATGCTAACAGGAATAAATTGAGTGGGATGAGCCTTCATTGTCACCTTTTTTCTTCGCTTAAGTATTTATAGTAAGAAGATTAAATGTGCAGAAGCTGTTCTTTCCATTCATGTAAACCAAAGATACAAAGAATTTAGTAAGGGCCTGGGTGGTGGTTTGCCCTAATGAGAAGAGTGTGGAAATGGCAGCCAGGCGAGTGGGAGCCCAGCGGAGCTTCTGGGAGGCTGAGAACTGGAAGTGACCAGCCCCAGCAACCTGGCTCCCGCTGGGGACCTGGGTAGGGTCTAGGAGCAGGACCTCTTCATGCCAGAACCTTGACTGGCAACTCTCACCCATCACTTCTTAGTTTTCTTGAGGGAGCACTTACAACGAAGCCCTTTCTTTTTAACCCCTTACTTCCGGTTGACCATTAGTTCTCATTTACAAATTAGGTCATTTGGCACTTGGCATGAGCAGTCTGTTTATGGCCATAGAGTATCTGAAGTTGTGGTTACTCCATCAAGCTAGGAAGTGTAATCTTGCAGCTGAGCGCCTGTCTCTTGCATCTCTACCCTGTGCCTCGCACAGTTATCAGAGTAGGAAGCCGGTCAGAGGTGTGAGCTGAAACCCTTTTGGACCATGCTGAACAGCTGTGTTTTGCTATCCTGCTTTAGGAAAGCGATCACAGTGGATGGGCAGTGTGGCGTCTGCCTCCTACTTCTGAGTAGGATGGTCAGCACAGATTGTGCCAGCATGTAGACAGACGCTCAGCTCCCAGAGGACCTTTCTCTCCACCCGTGGCCACCACTACTCCATTGGGCTCCTTCCACTGGCTCTCTGTTGCTGTCATGGAAGTCGGAAACACGAGTATAAATATACACACACATATGTATACCCACACATATTTTTAAAGGGCTTGTGGTTCCTGAGAATGGTGAAAGGGAAAACTGTGTAAAGCAAAAACGCCCAAAGGATAGTGTGTCCTGGCCCACCACCCATCTTCAGAGCTCCCTGGTGCCTCTGTGCCCGCGTCTTCCTGGGAAACTGCAGATCCAGTGCTTTGACTCCGAGCATCTCCCCCTGACCTAGACCTAGACTTCTGTCCTTTCCAGCATGCTGTCTTACTAGCCTTCTAGCTCCTAAAATCTCATCTCATTAATTTTTTTTTAGACATTTATTTATTTATTTGAGGGAGGAGGGAGGTAGAGAGGGAGCACGTATGAGTCGGGAGAGGGGCAAAGGGAGAGGGAGAGCCAGAATCTCAAGCAGACTCCATGCTGAGCGTGAAGCCTGACTTGAGGCTCGATCCCACAACCCTGAGATCATGACCTGAGCTGAAATCAAAGAGTCAGACGCTTAACTGGCTGAGCCATCCAGGTGCCCCCTCATCTCAATTATCGTGGTCCCCTCTGTTGTCTCTCTCTTTATCCTTGGGGTTGTAAGACTTTTTGTTTTGTTATTATCATTTTAATGGGGTTTTAGAAGAGATCTGGCCTCATGTGTGAGTTCAGTCTGTTGTGTTTGGGTGTTTCAGAAATCTCTTTTTAGGAAGAATTCCATCTGGGCAGGGACCCCAAATCACTTGCTGCCTCTTAAACCGGCCCTACCTTCACATGGTCTGGTATCTCAGCCTGGCCCACACCAGTTCCTCACTCCAAGCCCATCCCAAGTGCAGGGAGTCTAAAATGCATCTGGCCCAGGCCTCACCTTTCCCTTAAGAATTGGTCCGCTCCTCTTGTTTTCACAAAAAAAAATACATTTACTTTCCTGTACAGCCTTATCTATTGTTTTTAGATTTATTTGAGAGAGAGAGAGAGCGAGAGCACAAGGAGTGGGGAGGGGCAGAGGGAGAAGGAAGCACAGAAGGAAAGGGAGAAGCAGATTCCCCCTGAGCAGGGAGCCTGAGGCAGGGCTTGATCCCAGGACCCTGAGATTATGACCTGAGGCATGCGCTTCACCCACTGAGGCCCCCAGGCACCTCACGACCTTATCTATTCTTACATTACCTGACTGTTGAGTTTAGGAACCATTTTGCACACCTGTGTATTGTCAACAATGTGCGTATTACCTGGCATTTAAAAGGTGCTTAATAAATAACAATGGTAATTGTCACTACCAATTATGGAAACATGTTATAGCAGGTTTATGTCTTACCTAATCTTCCCGTATGAACTGGGAAGACATATTCTCTACCCAAAGCAGTTAGGACCGATGGGGGCAGGGAAGGTCTGTTACCCCGGGAGGCCTGGTGTCATGGGTGGTGGGGATCCAGGGAGGGTGTCCCCGCCACCTCTCCCACGCTGTCTCTCATGCATTAAAAATGAAAGGTGGCTTGTGGAAAGATGGGGACACTGTCTGGAGTGAAACAAACTCTTGAGCAAATGTGCTTTAGTTTCTGACACGCATAGCCCAGACATTCAGCTCTTTGAAGGAACCGTAACCGCTCACCTGACCACCATGGTGCCTTCCCGATGAGGTGATGCCGTCGGGGATCGTCCGCTCCATCCGTGGCTAAGAATCCACGCTGTCTCCATTCCGGGCATCGCTAAGTGAGTCCACTGCCAGCAAAGCTACCGTGCATGCGTGCTGAGGGGAACTCAAAGTTTGTAGCATTTCTTCCCATTTCCACTCACCAAGAAGAGAGTTCTCCTTGAGTTTGCCCAACGCATGTTGTTACTATTTTATGGTTCCGCAGAGTTTGTCAATGGCGGTTTCCATCTCGCAGACCGTCCCCACCACGGTGCCCACCGTCATTTCTGTGGCAAGTCTGTTTGTCGGAAAACTCTAATTGCTTTATGTGTGAGAACATTAAACTGCAATAAATTTATGTACGCAGCGGCTCCATTACTAGAGAACAAGTTTTATCTCCTAATAAATTGATGTTTCTTTTTAGTGTCAACTAAAACCAAAATTTACATCCGAGGAAGTGAACCTTAACATTAAATAATTGCTTCAGTGCCACTAGTGGTAAGAAGGGGTACTCACCACCCAGCTCTAAAAAGGCTGGAGCGAGGGAAATGGTTTTTTCCTCGGTTAATTGTTTCTTGAAAGCATAATTGCACAATGGCTTTAATTGAAATAGGAATAGAAGCTATGCCCTTTTAAAGCAGATACTGTAAATAGTGTCATCATTTGGTATGAGTTATACCATCAGGGAAAAGACTAAAAAGCTTATTTATGTTGAAGGATAAGGGGGGGAAAAGAGATTTGCTTTGGTGGTTTATCTGGGTGTTGCATTTAAGATAATGGAATAGACCCTTAAAATTCTCTGGACTTTGATTAATATTTAATTGATCTTTTCTATAAGACTTCGAGCTAAACTGATTGCTAATAAAAAACACAACTTGGACAAAGGATTTATACGAATTTGACTTACTTTTAGAAGGTCTGAATTAAATTGGCCCAAGGCTGGTTTTCTTATTTCTGTGTTTATTATACTGCAAATGTGGTACTCTTTCAGAAATGGTGTGCATTAAACACTTCAAGTGTCTGATCCCATGTGGAAAAAATATGAGAAAGTATCGTGTTACTTTATAGTCGTATTAGGAACTGAACATGTATTATATATGTGTGTGCATGAGAGGAAGAGAGAGGAAAGCAGAGGGAGAGAGATCTCTTAATTCAAGTGTGGCACAGATCAGAAAGCTTTTTCCCAATTTCTTTACATCACGCAGATTTGAGCAATAGAATGCTGGCATGGGAGCCAACTTGGAGTAGCCTTGGACTAAGAATGCCCATATCTGCATTGTCCTCAGCCTGTCATCTCTGTCATTCCCCCAGCCTGTCATTTTCTCTCTCTGGGCCTCAGTTCCCTCCTCAATAAAGTGAAGGGGTTGGTCTCAATGAATTCAGAGCTACTTTATAATTTGAATGTTCTTTAATTCTAAAAGCAATGGCTTTGTGATCACAGAGTATGGTTTATAGCATAAGATTTTGAGTGGTCAGCCATTCCTTCCGTACCGTGTAAGTAACACTTAAATTTTCCTTTTCTTTGCCTGGAATCTTCCATTCAATGCTTTTCACAGCCATGTCTGAACTAGAACAGAAGGCAAATAGTCCAAGTACAGATTGCGTATTGTTCTATCAGTTATCTGGGAAAGGGTTACATATTCCTTCCTTTTTTTTTTTTTAAAGTCAGGGGTTTTCCTTAATGGCATTTGAATAAAATATTAAATGCCATGATAGAGACCAACAAACATGTAGTTAAACAATTTGTGATTCCCTGGCTTTAGCATTCTGGAATAGTTCTGAAGTTGATGGGATTTTTTGTTTTTTGTTTTTTTTTTGGTTTGTTTGTTTTTTGGTTTTTTTTGGAGAGTCTCTGCGAACATGGGGAAATTTTTTCAAAATAAAAGGAAAATCCTGTGAAAAATAGACAAAGCATGTTGGGTCTCCAGGGTTAAATTCAAAGGCTTAACTAGAAGATGACTCTCTTCCTCTTCAAAAAATCTGGACGTCACCCTCCATAAAGCAATTTTAAGTTAAAAGGGGAAAAAAAAGCCAAAGTATGATGATATTTAGTTGGCTAGTTCATGTTATGGCAATTCCTAAAAGTTTCTTAGTTATATATATATATATATATATACACACACACACACACACACACACACACACACATATATGTATGTATGTATGTATATGCTAAGAATCTTGTGTAAGTTACATGTAGACTATATTTAAACTCTTTATAGTAGTCACAGTCTACTTTTACTATCAACATTACTGTAAAGATTTAGTGTTGTTATGTCTTTGTTTATGGCAGCCATTGTTGCTATATCATGGAGTTATCTGGAGCCAACTCCTTGGTCAGAAACATAACCTCCAATTATAACATTGCTCCTATGGGAAAATGTGATCTACTTTATGATGCGGTTTCACATTGTGGTGAAAAGTAGAGAATGCCTGCATTTTTTGAAGTTTAAGCTTTTCAACTCATTATACCATCAGTTATGACTTGGCAAGATGTGACTAGTGTGTCTTAGTTTGAAGTTCGCTCATGGATTTGATTTGAGTGGGAGTCCAGCCCCTCCCCCCAGTGCATACAGAAAGGATAGTAAATGTGTAAGTCAAACTTAAGCCTTAACTGGAAAATTTGCTACACATTTATGCACTCATGTTTTTGGAATGAGAATTTAATTTGAAATGTTATAAAATAAAAAGAGCTCTCTTCTCTGCAATGCCAAACATCTTGATATTCCAAATGTAGACTACAGTTACAGTTACTGATAAATCCTGGCTTTTCTCTTAAAAATCCAAAAGTTCATTGTCCTTTTGTGCTCCTTTTTGTCATTAATCAGACTTACATTATTGGTGACATCTTTAACTGAATATTTTAATTACTGCTAAGATCCTGCCGAGAATCATGGTTCTAAGTTACAAGAACAAAAAATAAAGCTTCTCGAGTTTTTGTGGTTGTCGTTAAATAATTGAAGGTGTCCAATCAGCTTTTTTTTTTTTTTTTTTTTTTTTTAAAGATTTTATTTATTTACTTGACAGAGAGAGAGAGAGATCACAAGCAGGCAGAGAGGCAGGCAGAGAGAGTGAGAGAGGGAAGCAGGCTCCCCGCCGAGCAGAGAGCCCGACGCGGGGCCCGATCCCAGGACCCTGCGACCACGACCCGAGCCGAAGGCAGCGGCTCAAACCACCGAGCCACCCAGGCGCCCCCCAATCAGCTTTTTTTGAAAGATAATATCTCTTTCATAATAATACCCATTGGGACTTAGAAACTGCGTAAGCCAAATAGCTCATCTACCAAAACATGCTGAGACTTACAGAGAACAGTAGTTTTGGCCAAGAGAGGGGTACGCCCTTTACTGTGGCTTCCATTCGTTTAAGAAAAGTTAGCCAAAGCATAGGTGAGATAAAGAGCATACTCAGTAACAATATTAACCTAACATCAGGAAAATGGGAAGATTAATCTCCGAGTGTTGGACTTAGAAAGGGGAATCATGACAGCAGTACATCGCAGCTGTCATACTTAATTTAACATTTTAATTTTCTGTGAAGTTTTCTCACTTAGTGAAACCTGAGCACTCATGAAAGGAATCAGAGCAACAGTCCCTAAGGAGACTCTTGTCACCCGCAAAGCAGATGCCACTTGCTGGCAGCCCAGGTATCGCAAGCCTGAGGGCCCAGCTGGAGGGAGCAAAGAAGTTTGTGTTGGGACCTCGAAGGGATTCCCTGCAGTCAGCCTTTAGCAGCGGAGCCCAAGAATCACTGGAGGTGCCGTGCTCTCCAGCAGCACACTGTGATATCCCATGGGTCCCCACTTCATAAGCAACCTGGTCGACCTTTCTGCTTCTCTATCCCAATTACACAGCCACTGTGAAAAGTCAGAGCCGTTCTTCTGTAGCGGTATTGGTTAGAGTTCTCATATGTGCCCATCCCTCTTCTACATCTTTGCTGCGTGTGATCTGACCCACTCCTACAACTCAAATTATACCTCTGTATCTGTTGATGACCCCTGAAGCTCTATCTGCAATTTTTAAAAAGATTTTTATCTATCTACCAGACAGAGATCACAAGGAGGCAGAGAGGCAGGCAGAGAGAGAGGGGGAAGTAGGCTCCCCGCTGAGCAGAGAGCCCGATGCAGGGCTTGATCCCAGGAGGCTGGGATCAGGACCTGAGCGGAAGGCAGAGGCTTAACCCACTGAGCCACCCAGGTACCCCGCTCTATGTGCACTTTTATTTCTCTCCTGAGCTGCAAGCCTGGATTTATAACAACCGATTCTGTGTCTCTATCAAGATGTCATTTTAATTCATCAGACTCAGAGTAGGGAAGTGCCTGTTCCGTGCTCAGCACTGGGTGAGGGGTGTTCTTAGGCCACATTCATACTATTTGCATATGCATGAGACAGATATTATTACTTCTGTTAAGAGAATCAGAAGAAATAACTGCTCAAAATACAAAGAGAAATTCTAGGCTTTATATTCCATATTCAGGAGAGTGGTTACTGTGTCCCTCTAAGACATAAAGTTTATTCATATAGGACTTATGCCCATCTGATTTCCAAAAATTATTTGAAGCAGTTTGCAAAAATAGCTGTCAAAACAAAGTTTAAAAGGACTAAAGGAAAAAAAGATATACCAGGAAATTGGTGTGAGTAATTATACTTGAACATTATTTTGGAGATTCCTGGTAGCCAAGGCAAAAAGGACAATATAAAATCCTCACTCTGTAACTAAAGGAAATACATGTTCAGCCGGAGAAATGCTTTCAGTAGCACCAACTTTCAGGTCACTTTTAACAAACATACTTGTAAAAGGGAAACTGTGTAATGAAATGACAATTTTCTAATGAAGGATTGTATAAGATCCATGAATGTTCTTATTATGATCGATTGTTTACACAATAGATGGAAATATAGGAGAACATCTATAGAAATACCTTCTCTGGCATTTTATGTTAGGAGTAATGTTTTACATATATATGTTCTGAAATAAAAACTGTTCAACAAACTAAATAACGTTTATAAATATAGGGTGCCAAAAACACAGAAATATTCATATTGTAACCATTTGTCATATAGACTTCTGACCAAAGTTGAAGATTTATTATGTTGTAAAAATATTTCCCTGGGAATTTAAGTTGACATAACCTAGAAATATTTAGTTTTCTGATCAATATTCTTGGCCTTATTATGAGTAGTAAAATGTTCCTAAAGATTTTTGTAAATGCGGGACACCTGGGTGACTCAGCCAGCTAAGCGTCTGCCTTGGGGTCAGGTCACGATCTCAAGGTCCTGGGATCAAGCCCCACATCGGGCTCCCTGCTCCTCAGGGAGTCTGCTTCTCCTTCTCCCCCTGCTTGTGCTCTCTCGCTGTCTCATGCTCTCTCTCTCAAAGAAATAAATAAAATCTTTTAAAAAACTTTGTATTATTGGAAAGATGGAAAATCAACACCTTAACTGAATCCATGTTATAAAAAACCTTAGTGACTTTATGGAAACAATTTAGCACATTCATGTAAATGTGTGTTTATCAAAAACATTTTCAAGTTTATGAGATGTTCTGCATTGTATTCATCTATTCCATGGGCTCCATACCTCTTCATAAAGTTCTCTAGATAATGTCACGCCAAGACCGTGGAGATGACATTTCGATGTCAAAACAAAATAATGCAGCGGGAACCTATAGAAACAATGTTGCAGTGACAAAATGAAATGTCAGTGGAGGTCTATTGTAGCCTAATGTCAAAACAAAATGTCAGCCAAAATCCATGGAGACACTATTATGATATCAAAATGAAACAATATCAGAGGCAGTCTGCAGAGACATTACAATATGAGGAAAGACAAAACAAAATGATATCTACAGAGGCCTGTGACTTCTGAGTCTCAGGGAAGCTTCATGTCAGATAATAGGCTTGTGACAAACACGGGTAATATTTCAGTATAGATCTTGCTTTACTTATGATGCGGTTAGGTCCCGATAAGCCTGTTGTAAGTTCAAAATATCCCAAGTCAAACATGTATTTAATATACCTAACCTACTGAACCTCCTAGCTTCACCTAGCCTGCCTTCAATGTGCTCAGGACATTTATATCAGCCTACCGTTGGGCAAAATCATCCAACACAAAGCCTATTTGATAATCAAGTGCTGAAGAGCTCATGCATTTTACTGAATACTGTACTGAGGGCGAAAGACAGAATGGCTGGATAGGTGCATGGCCATTGTTATCTGTTGTTTGTCCTCATGAGATCCTGCTGCTGGCTGGGTCCTGGGAACGGAGTATCACTCTGTATGGGAGCCTGGAAAAAGATCTACATTCAAAATTCGAAGTACGGTTCCTACTGAATGCCGATCACTGTCACAGCATCATAAAGTAAAAAAAAGAAAATCATTAAGTCAAACCATCATAAGTCGGGGATGGTCTGTATATATTTTCTAAATCTTTTTTTTTTTTTTTTTTTTTTGGCCACTCAGGAAAATATTCAGAACTGATTCTTCAGTATAAATGTCTGTGTTCGTGCTGATATTTATATCTACATCTCTTCCTGTGTCTAGATCTAAATCAATGTCTGTGTCTATCTCTGACTTCCTTCTGGGCTTCTGTTGCTACTGCACACATAATTAGTTCTATTTGGTCTTGGCTTAGCTTCCCTGCACACTAGTGTTTGGACATCAGTCGAACGCAAAAATACAGGGAAAGCAGTGTTGCAATCTGCTTGTAAGGGGTCGTACTGAGTTTTAACAGATGCCTTGCTCCATTCCTTTCTCCTCTGTCCTCAGGTATAAGCTGGCACTACCCCTTGCCTTGGTGAGTCTCTAGGCATCGAGGCTGGTTTCGAAATGTGCACCCGGATTCCTGTGACCTCTGCCCCTTCTGCTCATGATTCAGTAGGACCCTGGCTAGGTACTTACTCTGCATGTTTCCCAGCACTTTGATACTCATTGAAAGATAAAAAAAATTCTATATTTTTGCAGAAAAACAAATCTTTATTACACTCTGTAATCATGTTGAGTTGTTTTCCCCCGAAGTTATTTAAGTTAGTAAAGTGCCTTTCCAATCCATGAGCATTTTCCATTTCTTTGTGTTGTCTTCAGTTTCTTTCATTAGTGTTTTATAGTTTTTGGAGTGTAGGTCTTTCACCTCTTTGGTTAGGTTTAGTCCTAGGAAGGTATCTTATTATTTTTGGTGCAATTATAAATGGGATTGATTCCTTAATTTTTCTTTCTGCTGCTTCATTATTGGAGTATAGAAATGCAACAGATTTCTGTACATTGATTTCGTATCCAGCAACTTTACTGAATTCATTTATCAGTTCTAACAGTTTTTTTGGTGAAGTCTTGGGTTTTCTATACATAGTATTCTCATCTGCAAAGTGTGAAAGTTTTTTTTCTTCCTTATTGATCTAGATGCCTTTTATTTCTTCTTGTTGTCTGATGGCTATAGCTAGGACTTCCAGGACTATGCTGAATAAAAGTGGTGAGAATGGACACCCCTGTCTTGTTTTTGACCATAGAGGGAGAGCTCTCAGTTTTTCCCATTTGAAGATGATATGAGATGTGAGTTTTTCCCTCTATGACCTTTTTTATGTTGATGTATGTTCCCCCCTAAACCTACTTTGTTGAGGGTTTTTATCGTGAATGAATGTTGTAATTTATCAAATGCTTTTTCTGCATCTGTTGAAATGATCATATGATTCTTATTCTTTCTCATGATGCATCATGCTGATTGATTTGCAAATCTTGAACCACCCTTGTAGCCCAGGAATAAATCTCACTTAATTGTGTGAATGATTTTTTTTAATGTATTGTTGGATTTGGTTTGCTAGTATTTTGTTTAGATTTCCTCAGATATTTTGGCCTGAAGTTCTCTATTTTTGTGGTGTTTTTATCTGGTTTTGGTATTGGGGTAATGCTGGCCTCATAGAATGAATTTGGAAGTTTCCTTCCTCTTCCATTTCTTGGAATATTTTGAGAAGAATAGGTATTATCTCTTTTTTAAATGTTTGGTAGAATTTGCCTGTGAACCCATCTGGCCCTGGACTTGTTTGTTGGGAGTTTTCTGAGTACTGATTCAGTTAAAATAAACTGAATAAACTGGTTATCAGTTTATTCAAGTTTTGTATTTCTTCCTCTTTCAGTTTTGATAGTTTAAATGTTTCTAGGAATTTATCCATTTCTTCCAGGTTGTCCAGTTTGTTGGCAGACAGCTTTTCATAATGATCTCTTACAATTGTTTGTGTTTCTGTGGTGTTGGTTTTTATTTCACGTCTCTCACTTATGATTTTATTTTTTGGGTCCTTTCTCTTTTCTTTTTGATTAAGTCTCACTAAAGGTGCATCAGTTTTATTAATTTTTTAGAAGAACTGGCTTCTAGTTTCATTGGTCTATTCTACTGGGGTATTTTTGTTTTTGTTTAGTTTCAATGTCATTCATTTCTCCTCTGATCTTTATTATTTCCTTCCTTCTGCTGGATTTAGGCTTTGTTTGTTGTTTTAAAAAATATTGTTAAAATGTCTGTACGATCCAAAACAATCCACATAGTGCAATCACTACCAAAATATCAAGAGCATTTTTCATAGAATGAGAATAAATAATCCTAAAATTTGTACGGAGCCACAAAAGAGCCCAAATAGCCGAAGCCATCTGAAAAAGAAAAGCAAAGTGGGAGACATCATAATTCCAGACCTCAGGTCAAATTACAAAGCTGTAGTGATCAGGACAGTATGGTATTGGTACAAAAATAGACACACAGATCAATGGAATAGAATAGAAAATCCAGAAGTGAACCCACAACTCCATGGTCAATTAATCTTGTACAAAGCAGGGAAGAGTATCCAATGGGAAAAAGACAGTCTCTTCAACAAATGGTGTTGGGTAAACCGGACAGCCACATGCATTCACAAAAATAAACTCAAAACAGATGAAAGACCTAAATGTCAGACCCAGAACCATAAAAGTCTTTGAAGAAAGCACAGACAATAATTTCTCTGACATTGGCTGTAGCACCTTTGTTCTAGATAGGTTTCCTGAGCTAAGGAAAATGGAAGCAAAAATAAACTATTGGGACTACATCAAAATAAAAAGCTTCACAGTGAAGGAAAGAATCAACAGAACTAAAAGGCAGCCTATGGAATGGGAGAAGGTATTTGTAAGTGACATATATGATAAAGGGTTAGCACCCAAAATATATAAAGAACTTACAAAATTCAACACCCAAAATGTGAATCATCCGATTAAAATGTGGGCAGAAGACATGAACAGACATTTCTCTAAAGAAGACATCCAAATAGCCAGATGTTCATCATCATTCATCATCAGGGAAATGCAAATCAAAACTACAATGAGCTATCATCCCACACCTGTCAGAATGGCTAAAATGAACAACACAAGAAACAACAGGTGTTGCTGAGGATGTGATGAAAGAGGAACCCTCTTGTACTGTTGGTGGGAATGAAAACTGGTACAGCCACTCCAGAGAACAGTATGGAGGTTCCTCAAAAAATTAAACATAGAGCTGTCGTATGATCCAGGAATCACCGTACGAGGTATTTACCCAAAGAATACAAAAACACTAATTCAGACAGATACAAGCTCCCTGACACGTATAGCAGTTGTCATTTATAGTAGCCAGATTACGGAAGCAGCCCAGTGTCTGTCCATCAATAGATGAATGGATAAAGAAGATGCATGAGATTATATACATGTATGTGTGTGTGTGTGTGTGTATATATATATATATGATACAATATATAAATATGTATATGTGTGTATATATGTGTGTGTGTGTATAATGGAATATTATTTGTCCATAAAAAAGAATGAAATCTTTCCATTTGCAATGACATGGACAAAGCTAGAGTGTACAATGCTAAGAGAAGTAAGTCAGAGAAAGACAAATACCATATGATTTTACTCATATGTGGAATTTAAGAAACAAAACAATTGAGCAAAGGATAAAAACGAGAGAGGCAAACCAAGAAGTAGTCTTCACTATAGAGAACAAACTGATGGTTACCAGAGGGGAGGGGATGGGGGGATGGGTGAAATAGATGAGGGGGATTAAGAGTGCACTTCTCATGATAAGCAACGGGTGATGTATGGAAGTGTTGGATTACTGTATTGTACACCTCACACTAACCCTACACTGCGTGTTAAATAACTTGAATTAACACCCAACCTTAAAAATTAAATTAAAAAAGAGAAAGCATTATATTTGAAGCCTTTTATATTGTACACCTGAAACTAATATAACATGGCATGTTAATTATACTTGAAGAAATTAAATTTTTTAAAAAGGTGTTAAAGTCAGACAGAAGTGAAAATTTGACTACATGAATCAACTCATAAAGGTCAAAAAGTTTCTTATCCACATTTTAAACATTTTGTGTCCGGAAGTCAGTATTATTGATTTTTTTCTTTCGAAATTCACAAATGCCTGAAATAGAGAAAAAGTCAAACAAGAAAAGGAAACCTCTTCTAGGAATCCTATACCGCAAAATAAGTAAAGATTTTCTCATTTGTTTCAGCTACAGTACAATTTTAAAGTCACATATAAGTAATATGATACAGTGAAGTCTCAATTAACTAGAAATCAACCAAGCAAACCCACAATTAGCCAATGTTTGCTAAAGTTTAGTTTTAGAAGAAAGAGGTAGATGCCTATGAAAGTGCTACTGTTGGGAATTTGTCCAAAAACATCAGTGAGAAAGCAAAAGGGCTTTTGGGTATTATCCCATAGTTGATGGAATAAGGTTCAGCTCAAGTACTTCTTTTTCCTACTCAGATATTCAGTAATGAGAACTAAAGTTCATGAGAATCTTAAAACTTTTTAAGAAACTCAAATGATATCCATTATTCCTTCTTTCCAAGATGGAAGAGACTTCAGTGCTTTCTCGAAAGATTTCAAACTCGGGGATTATAACAAACATACAAAAAGGACTTTTGTAAGCTCTTATTTAGTCAGAGTAGCAATTGATTCTTCAAAGACTGTGATTATTCAGGATTTTATACCAGGTTCCATTTGCTTATATGAATTCACATGTACTAGCTACAGAACCAAATCTCTTAGAAAATGGCATCAGCTTTGTGTGTGGTGGGGTGTGCTGAGTCTTGGACTGTATTCTCAAAGCATGCTTCTGTAGCTATAGTTTGGACTGCACTGTGGGAAAAGTCATGAAACATTCTACCACGAACACCAATGGGATAATTTTAAGAGATCCAAGTGGGAGCTGGTCACTATTTGGCAGAAGAATTAAGAGTGGACGCCAGCAAATATTGAAACAGAGAATTAAAAATTATAGATTGTAATCACCACTTCGAGCAGTGGGAGTAAACTTGCGTAATAAACATGTAAACCCAAACTGTGAATTTCATTACATGTCAAAGAAAAAGCCATTTGTAGTATAATGCCAGAACGTGTGTTTGTGGAAGAAAAGTTTGGAAGACTTGGCTAAATCATAAAAATAAGATTTGCTTGTATTTGGAGCTTGGTAGGTTACAGATTGAATGCTTTAAAAGTTTAGTCTCTGAGTCAATATGTATGGAAATATTTTTTAAAGTATATATACACACATAGATATTCACATATATTTACATATATTAACATATATAAACATAACGTGTAAATATATAAATATTCTAAAAAGTAATTTATGTGCTTAAAACATATATAATATAAAAGAATAGTATAGAAATAATTCTAAAGCTTGCTGGGAAACATGAAACATAAGATAAAGGTCAATATAGTGGGAAAGAGAGAGAGGAAAAAAAGCAAAAGTTCATTCTGGGAGGTCCATCATATAATGAATATGTTTTCTAGAAAGAGTGAACAGAGGTAATGAACGGAGAGATTATTAGAGAAATAACACAAGAAATTTTTCCAGATATGGAGAACTTAAGATCCTAAATTGAAGAATTAACTAGTGCCCCCAAAAATCAAATTTAAAAGGAAACAGGATTGTGAAGTTTCAGAATAACAGAAACAAAGAGATGATCCTTTAAAGAAAATATACAATAGAGAGCTGGGAATCAGAATGTTAGATTTCTCAACAGCAACACTGGAAGCCAGAAGACCATGGGGCCATACCTTCAAGAGTCGTGTTTCCTAACCTGTGGTTCCATCCCTAACCAAACTGCCAGTAAGTGGTGATGGTTTAAGCATGTAAAGATACAAGTTCCTGTTTTTGTTTTTGTTTTTTCTTTTCTTTTTTACTTCTAATACTTCCCCTTTTAGGAAGCTACATGATGTACTCTAAAAAAATCCCAGGATGATGATGAAGGGAGGTGCCAGGACTGCCACTATGCAGAAACCTGGAGAGCCCAGTGCAGACTGGAGCATGTGGAAAGAACACTTGATTTGGAGGGCTCCAAGAAAAAACCCAGAATTGATAGGCTATGATAAGTTGGATCATGGGGAAATGTGTCTAAGGCTATAAAGAGGGAGAAGATATTTGCAAAAGACCTATCTGATAAAAGACTGTTATCCCAAATACACAGAGAACTCTTAAAACTCAACAATAAGAAAACCAACCGCTGAATTTTATTTTTTTTTTATTTTATGTATTTATTTTAGAGAGTGTGAGTGGGGGGAGGAGGAGAGGGAGAGAGTGTGGGAGGGGGAAACAGTCTCAAGCAGATTCTGCTGAGCATGGAGCCGATATGGGGCTCGATCTCATATCCCTGAGATCATGACCTGAGCTGAAGCCAAGAGGCAGATGCCTAAATGACAGAGCTGCCCAGGGGCCCCTCAACAACCCAATTTCAAAAAGGGATCAAGGACTTCAAGACTTTAACAATCACCTCTCCAGAGACAATCCACAGATGGCAGATAAGGATGTGAAGAGGTGTTGCACATCACATGTCATCATGGAAATGCAAATTAAAACACCAGTGAAATACCACTACATATCTATGAGAATGGCCAAAATCTGACAACACCAAATGCTGGTAAGAATGTGGAGCCACAGGAACTCAGTCATTGCTTGTGGGAGTGCAAAAGTGGTACCGGTACTTTGGAAGACTGAAGTTTGGAAATTTCTTACAAAAACTAAACATACCTTACAAATCCAGCAATTGTGCTCCTTGGTATTTACCCAAAAGAACTAAAAATTTATGTCCACACAAAAACTTGCACATTAATGTTTATTTGTAACTGCCAAAATTTGGAAGCAATAAAAATTTCCTTTAGTGGATGAATGGATAGAAACTGATATATATATCCAAACAATGGAATATAATTTAGAGCTAAAAAGAAATGAGTTATCAAGCCATGAAAAGTCACCGAGGAAACTTAAAGCATATTATTATTAAGTGAAAGGAACTAATCTGAAAAGATTGCATACCATGTGATTCCAACTCTTTGACATTCTGGAAAAGGCAAAATATGGACACAGTAAAAGATCAGTAGCTGCCAGGGATGGTAGAAGAGGGATGGATGAACAGGTAGAGCACAGAGGACTTTAGGGCAAAAAATATACTCACAGGGCACCTGGGTGGCTCAGTGGGTTAAAGCCGCTGCCTTCGGCTCAGGTCATGATCCCAGCATCCTGGGATCGAGCCCCGCATCGGGCTCTCTGCTCAGCAGGGAGCCTGCTTCCTCCCTTCTCTCTCTGCCTACTTGTGATCTGTCTGTCAAATAAATAAATAAAATCTTTAAAAAATATATACATATACCCTGTATGATACTATAATAATAAATAAATGTCATTATACGTTGTTCAAACCCATAGAATCTACAACCCCAGGAACAGACCCTAATGTGAACTATGGACTTTGGCTAATAATGTTGTGACAAGATAGGTTCTTGAGTTTTGACCTGTATACCACTCTGGTGGGAGATGTTCATAACAGGGGAGGCTACACACGTGTGGGGCAGGAGGTCTATGGGAAATCTCTGTACCCTCCTCTCAGTTTTGCTCTGAACTTAAAAATCCTCTAAGAAATAAATCTTAAAAAAATAAAAAGACTACAGAGGGTGGAAAAAATTAGAGGCAGGCTCTAAGAACACTAAGCCAAAGGAAAACCAAGAATGTCATAGAAGAAAGGAAATGTAATCACAGTGCTCCATTTGAATTAGTAATGAACAATATTTATATAAGTAATATAAATACTAAAAAAAGCATTTAAAAGTTCTGCTATAACTGAATCGAGAGGACATGGGAATGAAAACAAGGAGTGGAGAATGGGATTGCCGTGTATAAGAGAGTTAGTGCTTCTTCTACCTTCACAGGAAATCAACAAATAATGTTTAAAATTATTCAGAAAAATGTAGTGAAATGCCAGAGGTATTTGGTTAGACAGGAATTATTGTTAAATCTCTAGCTTTTGTTTTGTGTAATAAATCATATTGATGATTTACGTTTAGTAATATTGAGTATAGTATTAAAAATCGTTAATTATATGGAAGAAAGTGAGCTGAGAATCATCAACAAGAGTGTATCACAAACCAGGAATTGTGATTGATCCATTCTGCTATCTGAGGTTGAATTAAAAAGAAATGTTGTAGAAAACAGTGAAAAGCCTTAAAAGTGTTTAGCTTGGTAGTCAGAGGGACACGAGGCGATGAAGCAGAAGATACTTTAAGACTTTTAGTTAGCAGTTAAAAATATCAACCCTACACATGCAAGTGTTGCTTTGAAAAATATAATTTACAAAAGAATGATGCAGGCCATTTTCAAAATCTATCAGTAATTCCAAACCAATATGGTCACACTTTTTGTTTCTCATAATTTAATTGAACATGAAATGAGAAGTTAAACTGATCAATGTTTCTATCTCATGTATTTCCTCTATCCAGATAAATTATTTATAAGTTGGGACATGGCCAGATTGTAAATTGAAGGAAAGCCTAAAAAAATATTAGCTAATAATTATGAAGTTAATTAAGACATAAATAAACATTAAAAAAACTACCTGGCAATAGAAGTATTCCAATGATATTTAAAATGTTTATAAATCAGTAATATGTGCAAGTTCTTCATTTGGGCACATCCAGTGTTCTGTTTTCTTAGAACACTAATAAATGTATGTTTCTGCTTTTTTTCTGGTTCTCAGAAACCTTTCAGTTAGCCAGTCATGAAATCACAGGCCTTGTATCTCCTGTTACATTTTTTCCATTTTAAATCATTCCAGGAAAGCCATATAGAATTTATCCATAATTGAGAATTGACATGAGCATTAAGCAGCGTATTGCATTGGAATTTTTATCTTAGAAAAAAAAATAGCTTAGTTTCGTATAGTATTTTGCAATTATGCTGTCATTAAGGACAAAGAATGCAAAAAAACAAAAAGAATGTTAGTCTTGAATTCTATGTAATCATTTCATGATTAAAGAATTAAAATAATGGTTCTATAATTAGTTTCTATGCTTGTATGATAAAACCTCTCTAATATGAAAAGGAACATGATAATCGTTTTATTTTGTCATCAAAACCCATCAGGTTTTGTAATTTAATTTCCATTGCTTTCTTATTTCAAATTTTCATAATGTACTCCTGATTTTCACTCTTCTTTTCATTCTCCAGAATTTTCACCTGTGCTCCTGAATTCCTTTGCTCTTTATTCAGACACTCAAATGTATATTTTAGTTTGAAGCACAGACTTTAACTGTGGGTCACCACTGGCTAACCTTCATATCCCCAGTGGTTTTATTGAAAGAATAGCCTGATCCATAAACTTTCTTCAACTCTCTAACCTAATAGAATGCCTTCTGTGTCCTTGCCATTTATTAGATGACTTATGAAAATCATACGATCTATGAAAAGAGTGCACTTGGGGCATTATTTCCAAATTATAACCGCATCTTGCATTGTGCAAAGAGAAATGTCATATGTGGTTTGAATAACATTGTATTTCCAAGAATGTGTTTAAATTCATAGGTATACCTGGAAAACATTTTGTCTCCCATCATTTATTTGTTTAAAGCCCAGAGTAGCTAACTAGGGAGTGAGGAAGACTCGAGGCACACTGCTTCTCTCCCCCTGCCCCCTTGCCCATTTTCCTCTAAGGGCCTGGGGAGGTTCATTCTGGCTTCTCGCACCTTCTCTGGGGTCTTAAGCTCCAACACTCTGTCTTACAACAGTCAAAGCTCACTTGTTGGAAAGTTTTATGAGAACATGATTTCTGAAGTGAAAACTTTGATAAATCATTTTTCATTGATGGTCTTTTAAAGCTGCTAAATAATGTTACTTTGTGCGAAGTTTTAAGTAAATGCCTCATCAGAGGTGTGACTGCAATAGATTTAGCAATCTTTCTGGGTAGAAAACAACTTGGATTATTTCTGTGAAATTTACTAGTCAGGAAAAACGACCTCAGGCTCGTAATAGAATGTCTTTTCTCGTGTATTTATTGTTGGGTCCTGAAATTATGTATGTCCGTGCACGTGTGTTTTCTTTGTAGCTGGATGAATTCCCCTCGAAAAAGTAAAGCTAAATTTTTCTCACTCCTGCCTGAGACCAGTGACAGGCTAATAAGGAAGAGTGATGATAGTAATAAAATGGGGTGAAGGGTACATTCCTGAGATTTTGCTGCTTATAAAATGATAGCCCTGTTACCGAATGACCACACAGGGACCAAGAGTAAGATCTAGTCCCCAGTCCTTCTGATGGAGAGAGATGACCCTCCCTGTGACTCATCACATCAGAAGCAAATGCAGTATTAACAGCTTTGGTGACTACCTTTTTAACCCAGAAAACATAGCTGTATGTTTTTAATTTGTTATGATTTATTATACTGAAATTGGTGTGAAATGGACAACAAATCATGGGTGTCAAAAATCTGAAAATGAATTTTATCAGCTGAGGAAAGTGAGTGCCTTTGGGATTTGCATAAGTTTCTCATAATTCTTTTCATATTACAAGTGATGAGCAAAACTGTGAAAATAAACTGAAAATGACATGATATTTCCTAAGTAGCTAATTTCACATGTACATATAGACACATATAAATATAGCCATTTAGCCTCACGTTAGACTTTTTCTGTAATTCAAAGTGATTTGTGCACACCACAGCAACATCCGTCTAAAAACCTTAAATATTAACAACATTGTCACATCTCACAAAGGTATGAGATTGTCTGTAGAAAAATTATACATTACAGCAAAGTATATACCAACTTTGCTTTTTCACTGTTCAAACTAGGAAAAGAGAATTTATACCTATTCACCAGTATAAAATTGGGACGATTAAAGAAAAATCTATCCCTAAATTTCGGATGTTATAAATACCCTTCAGCATTGAAAAAAAAAAAGCTCCCCGTGTTAGGAACTAACTTTGCATGCATAATTAATTGGAGCACCATATTCCTACTTCACAACCAGAAGAGAAATTGAATTCAGGTGTTTGGTGAACATATGGGGGATTTACTGTGAATTTATGACCTGTGGTTTGAGTGTAAAACCCCAAGATACTTGCTGATAAAACTTAATGAAGCTTGTGCAGAGGAGCTATTTTTATTTGTAGTTTGGTAATTGATACATTTCTTGGTTTAACCCTCCCAGCCTTTCCCCCATTTCTCATAAATCTTCCAGCCTGAGAGAGAGAGCCAAAGTAGAAAGCCCTGGTCTTCTGAGCCAGAAGACTAGTGCTTACCTACAAGGAAAATTCAGATACGCTTTTCCACAGCATTTCAGTCCATTCCTTCCTCCCTTCCCATTTAATCTAGCAATTTATGCATTTCCACCTGCACAGGTAACAGAAGGCAAACCCAAGTGCCATGGGAGGCAGCATTCCAGGTTCCTCTAAGAGAAGCAAAAACTTTCAAAGAGGGGTGACGTCACTTGACTCTGTCTTAAGAAAGCAAAGATGGAGGCACAGTGTAGCTCCTCATTAAAATTTCGGCAACAAACGCATTGCCCAGGAATCAGCCTGCCACACACACGCCCTAGCAATGCCACTCTGCTTCTCTCTTCCTAGGTTTGTACCACGGATGCTCCCGATGTGAGTGCCAAGAAAAAAAACACATGCAAGTGCTCCGTTTTAACATACGGGGTGTAATAGGTTTAATGAGAAACCTGTGTTTGCTCACTAATTTACAGCAATTAGGAACTCAGTTCTGACATCTGTAGATTCTAACTATTTGTCTGGCGATTACAAGATCAGGAAGAGTTTATGCAGTTGCTAATCAGTGTAGAGAAACAGCTCGGTGAGAATAATGAGACATACCTTCAGTCTCTCGATGGCACTGGCCCCTAGGAGATGTGTTGGTAACGCTTTTCAGTTCAGTGACATTTCCTCCCCCCAACACTGTAGTCATCACTGTTCAAGAACCTGTTTGTATCCACTTTATCATGCTGACAATCTGTCTGTTTTGAAAGGATTACAACTCTGTACATCGGTGCGTGACATCACAGTAAGACATTGCTTAATGATCTGAGACGCTTGTGGTCATTGCTGGCTGCCTGTTTCTAAAGTTGTGTGACAGGTCTGCCCTACATACGTTTCCTCGAGTGTCACTTTTTTACCTTCTCTGGTCCTAGTGTCTGTTTTAAGTGACATCCATGACATAGCTGAATTTTAGACTTGCCATTGGTATAAATAAAGGGACTAAAAGTTTTTCCTTCTCTGGGATGCAGGAAGAATTAGTCATTGGACAAGGAAGGGAAAGGTGCTTTAATTTTACTCTAGTGAAATATCTTGAAAAGTAATAGTACCCAGGAAGGATGGGTTGTTTACATAACGTACGAGATCTTTAGTCTTTTCATTTGTGGGTGACTACCAAGGAAGTCAAAAAAGAGATACATTTCCCTGAAATAAGTGGCCCTCCTGTGAAGGGCGGGTTATCTACAGACAGCATCGAGGCTCGGAAAAGCCAGAGTTCAGGAAAACGGGGTCTTTGAGTGTCATGAACAGTGTCCTGGATGCTTTAAATTACTCTGGTCTTTGCGTTTGTCAGTGTGCCGGATGCAGGCCATAATGGTGTTTCAGAAGGCTGGATGGCAAATCCCGGAGTCTGGGAGATGGTTGGACTTTGAAGAGCTGGTGGCTGGAGAAGAAAGAGTTCCTTAAAGCGAGAAGTTGGCAGTCAGCAGAGCTCTAAGAGCCCCCCTTGGATGTAGCATGGAACCCCGGGGGAATGCTAGAAATACGTCAGTAGGAATATGATTCAAGCGTGGAGTGGCATATCTGAGATGTCAGATAGAATTTACAAATTGACTTTTGTGGGTTTTTTTAATTGGGAAAAGAATAATGTCCTTTTGCATTTCCAGTAATTGGATGCCAAGTGCAGGTGTGAAATCCAGTAGCATTTGGAATAGAGTTTTGTACTTAGGCCAAAAAGTAAATTGCTAGGGCTGAGGAGTGTAGAGCAAAAATGGAAAGGCCAAGGGTATAAGCTGATGTGGTTAACAAAATCTTTACTGTGTGTACCTGTTCTTTTTTTTTTTTAAATTTTTTTTCAGTGTTCCAAGATCCATAGTTTATGCACCACACCCAGTGCTCCATGCAATACGTGCCCTCCATAATACCCACCACCAGGCTCACCCAACCCATCCCACCAGGCCCCTCCAAAACCCTCAGTTTGTTTCTCAGGGTCCACAGTCTCTCATGGTTTGTCTCCCCCTCTGATTTCCCCCACCTCACTTCTCCTCTCCATCTCCCAATTTCTTCTGTGTTATTCCTAATACTTCACAAGTAAGTGAAACCATATGATAATTGACTCTCTCTGCTTGACTTATTTCACTCAGCATAATCTCTTCCAGTCCCGTCCATGTTGATACAAAAGTTGGGTATTCATCCTTTCTGATGGAGGCATAATATTCCATTGTATATATGGACCATATCTTCTTTATCCATTCATCTGTTGAAGGGCATCTTGGCTCTTTCCACAGTTTAGCGACTGTGGCCATTGCTGCTATGAACGTTGGGGACAGATGGCCCTTCTTTTCACTACATCTGTATCTTTGGGATAAATACCCAGTAGTGTAATTGCAGGGTCATAGGGAAGCTCTATTTTTAATTTCTTAAGGAATCTCCACACTGTTTTCCAAAGTGGCTTCACCAACTTAACATTCCCACCAACAGTGTAAGAGGGTTCCCCTTTTTCCACATCCTCTCCAACACTTGTTGTTTCCTATCTTTTGGCCATTTTTTTTTGGCCATTTTTTGGCCATTTTTTGGCCATTCTAACTGGTGTAAGGTGGTATCTCAATGTGGTTTTGATTTGAATCTCCCTGATGGCTAATGATGATGAACATTTTTTCATGTGTTTGTTAGTCATTTGTATGTCTTCTTTGGAGAAGTGTCTGTTCATGTCTTCTGCCCATTTTTCGATGTGATTATCTGTTTTGTGTATGTTGAGTTTGAGGAGTTCTTTATAGATCTTGGGTATCAGCCCTTTGTCTGTAGTGTCATTTGCGAATATATTCTCCATTCTGTGGGTTGCCTCTTTGTTTTGTTGACTGTTTCCTTTGCTGTGCAGAAGCTTTTGATCTTGATGAAGCCCCAAAAGTTCATTTTCGCTTTTGTTTCCTTTGCCTTTGGAGATATGTCTTGAAGGAAGTTGGTGTGGCTGATGTCGAAGAGGTTACTGCCTATGTTCTCCTCTAGGATTTTGATAGATTCCTGACTCACGTTGAAGTCTTTTATCCATTTTGAGTTTACCTTTGTGTATGGTGTAAGAGAATGGTCAAGTTTCATTCTTCTACACATAGCTGTCCCAATTTTCCCAGCACCATTTATTGAAGAGACTGTCTTTTTTCCACTATATTTTTTTTTCCTGCTTTGCCGAAGATTATTTGACCATAGAGTTGAAGGTCCATATCTGGGCTCTCTACTCTGTTCCACTGGTCTATGTGTCTGTTTTTGTGCCAGTACCATGCTGTCTTGGTGATCACAGCTTTGTAGTAAAGCTTGAAATCAGGCAATGTGATGCCCCAGTTTTGTTTTTCTTTTTCAACATTTCCTTAGGAATTCGGAGTCTGTTCTGGTTCCATACAAATTTTAGGATTGTTTGTTCAAGCTCTTTGAATAATGCTGGTGGAATTTTGATCGGGATGGCACTGAAAGTATAGATGGTTCTAGGCAGTATAGACATTTTAACAATGTTTATTCTTCCAAGCCATTCTTTTCCATCTTTTTGTGTCTTGTTCAATTTCTTTCATTTTTGTTCTGTAGTTCCTCAAGTTAGGTTTATTCCCAGGTATCTTATGGTTTTTGGTGCTATAGTAAATGGAATCAATTCTCTAATTTCCCTTTCTATATTTTCATTGTTAGTGTATAAGAAAGCAACTGATTTATGTACATTGTGCCTGTTCCTTTGTAAATTGGGGATTTGAAGGACATATGTTAAGTCCCAAACTCTGGACAAACTAAGTAAAACCAGTTTTAACCAGAAATATCTCTGTGAGTTATGTCAGATCCTGGCGGGTCACCCATCTCTGCCAGGAAGAGAAACTAGGAGTGAGCCCATGAGTTTGGTTTTACTGAATGACCTGGCTGGCAAGTCTATTTTCACCATACTTTGAGAAAACACCCACATGGTGGATTTGGTCTCATGAGGACTGATTTTCAGAGCTCACAGAGCCAGAGTGGGTACGTTGGGTGAAGTGATGAGGAAATTGACTGAAGGAGTCACCCTAAACAATTGGGTAGATTTCCATGGAGTGTTCTTGGTGATATACTGGTGTTCAGAGGAAAGCTCATTTGATTGGTTTCTTGTGTTAAGATCTGGCAGTAACCATCTTTCAGGGACATCTTCTGCAATAGTATTTACTTTGTGCAATTTTTCTCAGAGACTAGAACATGGGAGTGACTAACCATATAAATGATAGTGGTAAAACTCATTCATAAAATATGATTCCTCTCTTGATTTTGCTCTTCGAACCAGCATGCTTTTCCAACAGGCAATATTTGTTTGCAGCCATGGGCAGGGCTTAGGTCTTTGTGCTTCTAGGCAACTTTATTCCATTTAATACCTATGTATGGCCAGCCCACCCCCACCCCCACCCCCGCCACTCTGCCAGCACTAAGGTGATGTGGTGGTGGTTGTGGCGAGTGTTTGTGTCTATATGTAGGTGTGTGTGTTTAAAGGAAAGAGGTTTAGAGTGTCTGTTATCTTTTGTTGCAATGGAGCACAAGAAAACAAACCCACTGTGCAATCACATTTCAAACCCCTATTTGCATCACATCCATGAACATCCTGTGGGTGAAATCAAGACACATGGCCAAGGCCAACATCAAAGGGTATTAGTTCTATTGCTGTATAACAAATAAGCACAGTCTTAACAGCTTCTTCTCTCAGTTTCTTTGGATCTGGTGTCCAGCAAGAGCTCAGCTGAATCCTCTGCTCAGGGTCTCATCCAAGTACAATCAAAGAGTCACCCAGGCTGGGGTCTCACTGGGAGGCTCCACTAGGGAGAGAAACATTTGATTCCCTGCTCCCGGAGTTGTTGACAGCATTCTGTTCTCTGCAGCTGTAGGATTCAAGGCTGCTTTCTTCTTCAAAGCCGGAAGAGAGAGATACAGACTTGCAAGATGGACACTGCATATTTATATACTCACACAAATGTGATCATATCCATTCCTTGACTTTTATTCCATTTCATTGATAGAAGCAAGTCACAGGCCCTGCCCATACTCAGCGGCAGGGAGTTGTGCAAAGGTGTGAATATGTGGGAGGGGGATCATGGGGCCAGTGCCACTCTAAAGTCTGTCCATTACAAGTATTTATGTAACAGTTTACCCTGCCACAGGAACGTGACTTGCAGAATATAAATATATTTATATATTAAAATATACTTACATATAGTTTATAATATATATTTATATATATAATATAAAATACATTTACATATATTTTATAATACATAAATATATTTTATATTATAAATATAAATATAAATTTATATATAAAAATATATTTATACATATTTAATGATTGTGATGAAGTCATGATCTTAAGAAAGAGAAACACATGCACATGGAAGTTATAAACACTGTAAAACAATGTTTTCTGGTAGAATCAGAAGATGGAAGGAAAGGAGGGGATATTTCAGAAAGATTCGAGTGACTATACCTTCCTCCCTTGTCTTGTGCTAGAGATGATAATCACCTTTCCATTCTGGGCACCGTGGAAAGCCTGCCACAGTTCGTTCTTTCCCTTCTGTCTTCCCCATCCCATATCATGGTTTCCTTCCTTCTATGGGAAAACTAGTGTATTCCAAGGTGGTACTTCTTGCTCAAAAAAAAAACGAGTGGTCGTTACCCCTTCCATTGAATTCTGGATCTTAAAGCTATGCCCTCTGTTCCAGCTTTCCAGATTTCTTTTGCATAATTAAAAATGCAAATGTTAAGGTATTTTTAGTCCATAAAGAATTAATCAGTCACATCACAAACCCCTCTCTCTCAGCATATGTTGGTCTGAAAAGATAGGTCAGAACTCCAGCCTGCAGGGCAGTAGACCCAGCGTTAGATCAGAAGGAACAGACAGCTTTGGAGAGGCAAGGCTAGGTGGAAATGCTTAGTTGTCTTTTTTTTTTTTTTTTTTTTAATATTTTTGTTTCTTGGGCCTGTTACTGGGGGATCACTGGCGTTATCTTGGTGCAGTGGAAGTAAATAGCCTAGAAAAGCAACGTATGAAACAGGCAGCATCCGCAGAATACAAAGTAGAGGTTGCAAGCTAGCCGGCCACAGACCTATTTGGTTTGGTTTTTTGTTTTGTCTCACCTTAGCTCGAAAAAAAGAAAGTAAGCTAACATTTAAAATTCAGGGAATCGGGGAGAAGACTATAGTTCTGGCTTCTCTGTAAAGAAAAAGAAAATAGAAGGCAACGTTAGGCTCACATCCCTTCAGGACAACTATCTGCTGAAACCAAGTAAGGGACCCCCTTTCCAGACCAAGCGTATTACTCCCATTTGTCACAGAACCCACGTGGGTGTCCCAAGGCCGTCGGCTTTCCTTCCGTCCTTAGTTAATTGCCCCACGGGCCTGGGAATTTGTCCCGACTATAATGTTTACAGGCTGAATTGTTTTCTAAGTGGTGTCCATATGGCACCTGCAGTGCTTTCGAATACATACAGATTCCTAGGACCCGCCCACGACTGACTGACTCAGAAACTCTCTAAGTGAGTCTTTGTCAATCAGCATCTTTAAGCAAGTGCTCTGGATGATTCTCATGGACGCAAGAGAACGCCTGTTGATGTTTCCTTTCTCACTCACTGGACCTAAGGCGATGGTTGGGTATCGTGCCTGCAGGGCTCAGGCACAGGACAGACTCCAGAGCTCATGGGCACATAGGATCGTTGCTACAGTTGGCTGCTTTTGCAAAGCACGTCGCAGTGGTCCATTCCAAAGGCTATAAAGCCTAGCACTCTGTGTGATCTTCCTCTGATGGAGAGGGTACAAATGCCTTGTAATTGTGAATGGGAAAGATCTGAGTTCCATATAATTCAGGGTTACACTGTTCATGCCGGACTAGGAATCTCCATAGTGGGTGAGCCAATGTATCCTTGTTTTAATGCTGTCAGAAAGACTTGCAGATAATTACTGAACCAAAACCAACCACCATCATTTAGTTGAAAATTTATATATACACACACAAAATACACACACACATAAAAGTATAAAAGAAAGTTCCAATTGGACTAAAACTAAAAAAAAAAAAAAAAAAAAAAAAAGTGTAAGGGAAGGCTGTGTTGGTGTTAGACTTAAATTGTCTTATGTCTGTGGAGATTCTTACGAAAAAACTATCTCTGGCATGCCTGGGTGGCTCAGTCAGTTAAGAGTCTGCCTTCAGCTCAGGTCATGATTCCACAGTTCCGGGATCGAGTCCCATCTCCAGCTCCCTAATCAGTGGTGAGTCTGCTTCTTCCTCTGCCTGCTGCTCCCCTGCTTGTGCTCTCTCTCTCTCTCTCTCTCTCTCTGGCAAATAAATAAATAAAATCTTTTTTAAAAAGGAAAAGGAAAAACCATCTCTGTAATTGTCCTCTTCATCCCTTGTTTCTGTAGAAGTTATGATTTACTGGCTTGTCATTAAGAGCTGTATTGTCTCTCTCACCCATCTGATAACTCGTGTGGTATCTTTGTTATTCCCCCACACATAAAATAATGAGCAACCTAAATTGTCAATGAACCTAAGTATAAGTTGATTGGGATGTGTAGGCCTTAGCCACTAATGCTAATGAATATTTAAAATTTCCTTTGGCTTTCTTGGCAGAAGAGCCAACCAAGAACTTTAGAAGTCCAAATGTGAATTATTGGCCCGTTATAGACTGGCCTGAGAAACAGAGTGAGCAGTTGCAAGAGATTCATTCTTGAAGCCAGGATTTCACCTTCAGACTGCCAACTGTTGTCCCCAAGGATGCTTGATGGTCTTCCAGTCTTTGGAAGTCATCATCAATCATGAAAACCATTGCGGCCTGTTTTTCAATTTCAATCCTTAATGTGGCTTCGCTAGTCTTAGGCAAGTGGGTTGCCATTCTCTAGAGCAAAGGAGGAAAGGAAGCAAAGGAAAAGAGAGTGAAGCAGTGTCTCACCAGCTGCTGAGATTTGAAATAAGGGCAAAAGTGACTTCCAGAACTTGGCTGTTACTGTGAAAAACATTGAGGTCACCAGAATTTAAAATTAAGGACACTGGGTCAACTTGCTGTATTGGGAGATTCTCACTTTCAATTAACCACAAGTAGTAGGAGATCAGTTTTCATCAGTGGTTTGGACTTCATGAACCTAATAATGATAGGGTTAAAACTGTCTATGCTACATGAACATAACAGGGAAATATTTCTAGTCAGACCTGTAAAATATTTTGTCAGTCAAGCCTCCTACGAGCCTCATATTAAAAGCTATGAAAAGTATTCCAGGAACAAAAAAGTCACAGTTGGAGAAACAGCAGTGAGATTAACGAATGCTCACTTCCTATCTCAGGAACTATCTTTGTGCCTACATTATCACAGCTTCACATGGAGAGCAGGAGTTCCAGGGATTGGGTACTATGTTGGGAAGCCATTACTGTAAGTGTATGTGTTCAAAAATGTAAGATGCTTTATATGTTTCTTGCAAACCAGTGAGAATAACAACCTGCTCAGCTCAAGAGTATGGAGGGGAAGTTTTAAGCAGTATCCAGACGTGGGCTGAAGCCTTGTCAAGTAGCACATTGTACAGACCTATTAGCCTTTAATGTTCTCAGGGTGATCTGTTCAAAATATTTGTCAGAAGAAAAAAGGGAAGACAGGGTTTTATTGACGGGAAAAATAATCAAACTGGGAGTATTGCCAGAATGTTCCAGAAGCTCTAATAAAATTAATAGCAACATAAAGATGATAGGGATCTACCCAGTGGATTAAATGATGAAAGACTATCCCATATTCTTGGAAGATATTCATATTTCCTGTATGTGAATATTTTCAATCTGAGATTCTTAAACCTTCAGAATTTTTCAAAACACATGGAATCATATGAAGATATATATTGGAGAATTTTATGTACTCCACTATGGCAGACTTCTTCTTTCCAAGCTACCTCTGACAAATTACATGACCCAGGGCGGGTGTGCAGCTAGAGGAACTCAGAATCACACTGAGTAACCAGGGTAACATGTTTTCAGTGAAGAGACCCCGTCTTCTAGGAGCTTATAGCTCTCCTTTCTGTGAGCAGCTTGGAGGGTATAGTTGATAAATGCAAGGCTTGATTCTCGCCCTCAAGGAGTCCGATGTGTCACTGGGGAGACAGCATGTACCTAATGTGCTTGAATAGCTCTCCTGATAGGACATGACTTCGTCCTCAGGGGATAACATAGACCAAAAGTGCCATGAGATTTAAGATTGTTTTAACTTGGCCATCTCTGCAACTCTTGCCAAAGACTGTTTTTAAAATCTGTATGATTTTATAAAGCAGGGGCTTTGGAGTCTGATACACGTTTTACTGAGGGACCTAACACGGCACAGCAAAATCAGGGATGGACTGGGTTCCAGAAGAATCTGGATTCCAGCCTCCCCTCCCCGTTGATGGGGAGACTGCAGACAAGTCACGAAAGTCATTTTCTACATGTGCGTGTTTGTGTGTGTGTGTGTGGTGAGAGAGAGAGAAAAATACTACCATTTGTACCTATCTTAAAAGCTTTTTGTGAGAATTAAAATTTAATGCTATCAAAAAAGAAGGCAACATTATTATCAGCTAACTGGTGAAATCAAACTGCCCCCCAAAGTTTTGTTTTTTTTTTTAAGATTTTATTTATTTATTTGACAGACAGAGATCACAAGTAGGCAGAGAGACAGGCAGAGAAAGAGGAAGGGAAGCAGGCTCGCTGCTTCACAGAGAGCCAGATGTGGGGCTCAATCCCAGGACCCTGGGGTCATGACCTGAGCCGAAGGCAGAGGCTTTAACCCACCGAGCCACCCAGGTGCCCCCAAAGTTATTTTTTAAATGCTTGTCCTTTATGCTGTGAGACCTGCCTTTTGTATACAGATAACTCCTAAACAGAAACTTTATATAATGGCATTATGAAAATGATACTGCACGTTCGTGAGGCTGTGTTGTTACTTAGTTGTTACTTGGTTGTTGCAACTAGGATATTTAGAGCAGAAATGATTATCATGTCCAATTCATCTGTATATAAAACCCCACACCTCAGAGGTATTAAGTGGCTTAGTCTGAGAAGGTGGGGGAGCGAGGATGGGACCCTGGTATTTCTGTCTCTTAATGCAATGTCCTTTCCAAAAAAATGTTGCTGCCAACACCTTGCCAGATTACAGAAAGGAAATGAAGCTTTTAAAGTACCGCATAAAACAGGAATGTCTAAAAATACTGCTTGCCCTCTTGAATATCTGAAACAAGTCTTCAATAAGTCTTAATCATAAGAACAAAATGAAAGCGTTTTAAGTGCCCAGATATTGTCTTATAAACTCACTGCCTCTTAAACGGTGTCATTCCACAGCCAGCTGCCATTTCCTTCCCCTAGCAACTGCACATCACAGATTGTATCTCTGAAGGGTGTTCATTGCTGCCCCTTCTCTCTTTTAGCAACAGATCAACGCCTAGCAACCATGATCGGATACAGCGTCTACGGCAAGAATTTCAGCAGGCGAAGCAGGATGAAGATGTGGAAGATCGGCGACGCACCTATAGCTTTGAGCAACCCTGGGTGAGTGCGCGGTTCGGCAGCACAGAGAACAGTCTGACAACTTGCCTGCAGTAAAGAGCCACTGAGCTCTGACCTTCATCCTTTATGAAACAAGACAAGATGGAGCCAAATTCCTTTGACCTTTAACATATTGACCTTTTCCTCATTTCCATCTGGGTTTCATCATTGCTAATTTCATTTTATATCTTGTTGCACCATCTGTCCATTGCATAATCAGTTGCATTTGCCTTATGACAAGACATAGCCAAGGGATTCTTGCTCTCAACTATGCACTTTTTTTTTTAACTTTAGTAAATATTTTTCTATATACATTTTTTTTCAGAATCAGAGCCAGAATAAATTAGTTCAACACATGTCTATTGTGTATCTACTATACACAAAGTATAGTATTTAGGAATTCTTGATTCTTTATTCTCCCTCATCCCCTTTGTGTATTTGTGGAATCCCTCTGGGTTAGCTGCCCATATCCCTGTTCTAGTGTGTCCTGCTCACAGCCACCACAGTGATTTTTCTAAAGCAAAATTTTGAATGGCGTCTCAGGGACCAGAAGAGAGAGTCCAAATTCTACAGAGTGGTGTGCTAATCCCCCTAAGTCCAGCCCCAGACTTGTGCTCTGTTCTTGTGTTTTGCCTTGGAGAAGATGCGATTGCTGAGAATGGGAGGCACTGGGGGAGATTTGGTGGGGGACGGGGTGGTGGAGAGGTTCAAGATGACGGGAATTTTGAGGAATCTCTTTGGAAACTTGAGAGAGAATCTGTTAGAGGTGAACATACAAGCTGCTTGAGGTGGGAGGTTCTAGCTGAGAGTATTAGTAAGTCTAGTCAACATTGTACTGTGCCCATAGCCAACAGGGCTTAGAGGACTGGGAATCGAACAATGTTTGGATTAATTCAGTGTTGGGGATTGGCAAGACAGACATGGCCGAAAATCAGGGAAGGCACTCTGGAGGCTTGGGGAAGATGCTGGTGGAGCATTGCCCAGGCTGGGTGAGTACAGCTCAAGGAAGCATTACCCCAGTTGCCTGGGAGGATGCAAGAAAGGTCGGTGGTCTACAGATTGGAAAGCGTAGGGGGCTGTGGGCAAGATGATATATCTTTTAAGAGTCCAGGATCTTGGAGGTGGGACAATTCTGGATGATTTGAGGTCAAAGGTATCCCATCCATGTGAGTTCCTGAAGTAAATGAGAGATTAAGGTCCAAAAAGTTCATGAGTTCAGTTCAATGCGCTGGAATTATAATTACACTAGATATTTGGGGAAGTAGGACTAGGAGGAATAGTAGTGTTAGTAAGGGCTTAAAGTGGAAAAAAAAATCCTGTTTTATTTGGGAAAGGGTATGTACCCAGCTGACCCAGAATTGAGAGGTTGGTTATTTTGTAGGGAAGCAGAGAGAAAGGTAGAAATGTAGTCAGAGACTTCAAAGCTAGATTAGGAGTTTGAAGAAGGATGGTATCAGGACAGAGCACAGGCCCACTGGCCAGGTGATCTGGCTCCTCAGGCCTCTTTTCTGATGTTGTAAACCAAGAGAGTTAGAGTAGATGGTTGAGTGCCAGTTATTAAACCCTTTGTTATAAAATGAAAATTTAAGAGGAAGCTGAGTTCGTAAGGCGAAGTGGATACAAGGAGAGCTTCTCCGAGTGTGGTCCACAGACCAGCACTTTGAACTGTCACTTGGAAGCTTGTTATAATTGCACATTCTCTGGCCCTGCCTCAGACCTTCTGGATCTCCACCTCTCTGGGTGCGGCCCAGGAATCTGTATTTTAACAAGGCCTGGAGGGGTCCTTCTAGAGCCTCTTCAACTTGGAGAAGCGCTGTTCTAGACCTCCAGTCATCTCTGAGGTCCTTTTTGGTTCTAAAATCCATCACCCTCAGTAGACTCTGCTCAAGGCCAGAAACCTATAAACCTTTTGATTGTGGGGTTTAGGGGTCAAACTGGAGTCTGTGGGAGATAATTTTGAGAAAGAGGAAGAAAAGTGGGAGAAGTGGTGCTACCTCAGTTCGAGTGAGGAAGGTGGAACCTTGGGGCAGGCAATAGGCAGAATGAGACCAACATCCAAGAGTAAGGATTGTGAAATCAAGCCCAGCCTAACTTTGGGAGGTTATAAAACAAGTTCAGCAGATATAATATCTAGGAAAATCTCTAACTGTGTTTCTGCAACAATATTGCAGAATTAATTACTGCAACAATATTACTATTAATGGCATGGCTTTTCTAAAACACTTATTTTTTTAGTTGATCAGGTAAATTGAGTCATTCTCAGGTAGCAGCATGACCGAATTATGTTAATCTATTTATTTTTTTTTTTAAGATTTTATTTATTTATTTGACAGAGAGAGAACACAAGTAGGCAGAGAGGCAGGCAGAGAGAGAGAGAGAGGAGGAAGCAGGCTCCCTGCCTAGCAGAGAGCCCGATGCGGGACTCGATCCCAGGACCCCGAGATCATGACCTGAGCTGAAGGCAGAGGCCTAACCCACTGAGCCACCCAGGCGCCCCTATGTTAATCTATTTATATTGTTTGGCATAATTGACTCAGTCTCTTCCTACCAGGTTTCCTAAAGCAGGGTTCTTTCTCTTTTTTTTTTTATTAAGTTTTTAATTTTAATTCCAGTATAGTTCACACAGTGTTATGGTAGTTTCAGGTGTACAATATAGTGATTCAACACTTTCATATAACACCAGGTGCTCATCACAACAGGTGCACTCCTTAATCCCTATCACCTATTCACCTATCCCCCCACTCACTTCCCCTCTGATAACCATCAGTTTGTTCTCTGTAGTTAAGAGTCTGTTTCTTGGTTTCTCTCTCTCTCTCTCTCTTTTCCTTTGCTCATTTGTTTCGTTTCTTAAATTCCACATATGAGCGAAATCATTTGGTATTTATCTTTCTCTGATTTATTTTGCTTAACATTATACTCTCTAGCTCCATTCATGTCATTGCAAATGGCAAGATTTCATTCCTTTTGATGGCTGAGTAATATTCCATTGTGTGTATTCTGCCTCTCCTTTATCCATTCATGTATCAGCAGACACTTGGGCTGCTTCCATAACTTGCCTGTTGTAAATAATGCTGCAATAAACATAGGGCTGCATGTATCCCTTTGAATTAGTGTTTTTGTATTCTTTGGATAAATATCCAGTAATGCAATTACTGGATTGTAAGGTAGTTCTTTTTTTAACTTTTTTTTTTAAGATTTTATTTATTTATTTGACAGACAGAGATCACAAGTAGGCAGAGAGGCAGGCAGAGAGAAAGGAAGGGAAGCAGGCTCCCTGCTGAGCAGAGAGCCTAATGCGGGGCTCGATCCCAGGACCCTGGGATCATGACCTGAGCTGAAGGCAGAAGCTTTAACCCACTGAGCCCCCTTTTTTTCACTTTTTGAGGAAACTCTGTACTATTTTCCACAGTGGCTACATCAGTTTGCATTCCCAACAACAGTGCATGAGGCATCCTCAGCAACACTTGCTTTTCATACTGTTGATTTTAGTCATTCTGATAGGTGTGAGGTGATATCTCATTGTAGTTTTGATTTGCATTTCCCTGATGATAGGTGATGTTGAGCATCTTTTCGTGTGTCTGTTGGCCTTCTGGATGTCTTCTTTGGACAAATGTCTGTTCAGGTCTTCTGGCCATTTTTTAATTGGGTTACTTGATTTTTGGGTATTGAATGTATCAGTTCTTTATATATTTTGGATACTAACCCTTTTCAGATATGTCATTTGCAAATATCTTCACCCGTTTGGTAAGCTGCCTTTTAGTTTTGTTGATTGTTTCCTTTCCTGGACAAAAGCTTTTTATTTTGATAAAATAGTTTTTATAGTCCCAATACTTTATTTTGCTTTTATTTCACTTGCCTCAGGAGACATACCTAAAAATATGTTGCTACAGCCAATGTCAAAGAAGTTACTGCCTGTGCTCTCTTTTAGGATTTTTATGGTTTCAGGTCTCACATTTAGGTCTTTAATCCATTTTGAGTTTATTTTTGTGTACGGTGAAAGAAAATGGTCCAGTTTCATTCTTTTGCATGTGGCCGTCAGGTTTAACCAACACCATTTGTTGAAGAGACAGTCTTTTCCCCACTGGGTGCTCTTTCCTGCTTCAATGAAGATTAATTGACCACATAATAGTGAATTCATTTCCGAGTTTTCTATTCTGTTCCATTATCTGTGTGTCTATTTTTTGTGCTAGTACCATACTCTCTTGATCTCTTCAGCTTTGTAATAGAAGCCGATGTCTGGAATTTTGCTGCCTTCAGTTTTGCTTTCCTTTTCACGGTTGCTTGGCTATTTGAGGTCTTTTGTGGTCCCATACAAATTTTAGGATTGTTTGTTCTAGTTCTGTGAAAAAATGCTATTGGTATTTTGATAGGGATTGCACTAAATGTGTAAATTGCTTTGGGTGGTATAGACATTTTAACAATATCTGTTCTTCCAATCCATGAGCATGGAATGTCTTTACATTTCTTTGTGTCCTCTTCAATTTCTTTCATCAACATTTTATAGTTTTGGAGTACAGACCTTTCACCTCTTTGGTTAATTAAGCTTATTCCTGAGTATTTTATTATTTTTGGTGCAATTGTAAATGGGATTTTTCTCTTCTTTTCTCTTTCTGCTGCTTTATTATTAGTGTATGGAAATACAGCAGATTTCTGTACATTGGTTTTGTATCCTGTGTCTTTTACTGAATTCATTTATCAGTTCTCATAGTTTTTTGGTGGAGTCTTTTGGGTTTTCTATATGTAGTGTCATGTCACCTGGAAATAGCGGGAGTTTTACTTCTTCCTTATTAATTGGGATGCCTTTTATTTCTTTTTGTTGTCTGATTGCTTTGGGACTCCCAGCACTATGCTGAACAAAAGTGGTGAGAAGAGTGAACATCCCTTCTTGTGCCTGATCTTAGGGAAAGCTCTCAGTTTTTCCCCATTGAGTATGATGTTCTCTCTGGGTTTTTCATAGACGGCCTTTATGATTTTGAGGTATATTCCCTCTGGGCCTACTTTTTTGAGGGTTTTTATTGTGAATGGATGTTGTACTTTGTCATATGCTTTTTCTGCATCTATTGACGTGATCAGATGGTTTTTACCCTTTCTCTTATTGATGTGATGTATCATGTCAATGGATTTGAAGCAGGATTCTCTTTTGAGGTGTGGTAAACATCCTTAGCTATGTATATTTGCACAGAAAGGCTGAAAAGAGGAAAGAGTACAGTGGCCACTGAGGGAGAAGTCCAATCCTATATGAAAATGGTTCTCAAACACAGAGTCCTAATCAGCAAGAGCCTGCCTGGGTTTCTCAGTCCCCATACCACACTGTGAGGAGCAGCAGAGTACCTCTTTACTTGGGAATGTGGATTTCAAACCAGAATTAAATAATTAATTATTTAGTTGATCAAATGTATTGAGTGCTTATTACTGTGTTCTAGTCGGTGTGTTTGGTGCGGGAGGACAAAGACAGGAAGAAAAGACTACCCTTAGGACCCTACAGTTGAGCTGATCCAAAAGAAAAGAGTATTTTGTACAGTTTATGATACAGCTGTGCACAGAGTATTAAGCACAGAGGAACCACAGCCAAATCAGTGTGGCTGGTGAGGAAAGGCTGGAAAGAAGACCTCGGTGTTCACTCTGGGGGCCATGCTTATCTTCTCTGTATCATTTCAATTTCAAGTACATGTGCCGGCATGTACTTGAAAGAAAGAACACCTCGCTGAAGTTGAAATAAATGTTAAATATATAACTTTGAAAAAGAGAGAAACATGTATTTGGGAACTCAGATTGATTAGACTTCTGGTTGCTGACATTGTATCCCCCTGCAAATGTCCAAGTTTGTTTGAGGCTAAATGAGGATTTCATACTTCTTAGCTGTAGATGTTTTTCATTGGAAGATGTAGAGATGATTTAATACCAATTTTGATTCATTTATAAGGATTTTTTTTTTCTTAATGGTAGTGGGGAATATGTTGACATAGATTTCTATTTATCTGCTTAATATGATCTTGTCAGGAAAAATGTTTGAGAAAATTTTACACATCCAGAAACTCACCTACTGAAGGTCATAGGCCAAATTATTGTATAACAAAATGCCATCGCAACTTTAGACTGACCGCTTGGCTTGTATTATCATTTCCTGTAATGAGTGAGTGGGGAATTATTTGGATGACAAGCTGATTACTATAAGAATGGAATAATTCCTAAATTGTGGGTCAGAAGTTGACCTTTTCTTTCCCTTTTTAAAAAAATTTTTTTATTTTCAAACAATTGGGATCTTGCTGTGTACTGTTCTTCCTGCTGATCATATAAATGGGCTTCAAGTGACTCTAATTCTACCTAGTGTATTAATTTCCCTACCAATTCTCATTGTTGCCTTAATAAGAGCTGCTCAGTTGTTCAAAAGGTAGCTGGGTGTATGGTTTTTATTATGTTTTATAAAATGAGCTTTGAGTGTCTTCGAGTCTTTTTCTTTTTTTTTCCTGTATGTACTCTGACCTTGAAAGGTCACTGTGTTTGGAAAGGATGAGACTGTGATCTCACCCATTAGAACGGTTTGTAATCATTTTCGTTATAAGGAGCCACAAACTCATCTTCAAACTATGTGTCCGTCTTAGTCCACAGTAGTTGAAATTGCCATGCTTGTTGGAAATGCCACACGCAAAGTGCAACCAGATGTATCACACAGAAAAAGATCCAAGCCAATTACTTTACATACAGAGAGCCATGCTGCAGAAAATGCATCCACGTAGCCCTTTTCCATTCATCCATTTTCAAAATGTTCTCCCTAAACTCCAGTAGTGTGGAATGCACCTGTTCCTGGGCTTTTGTTCAAAATAATGTTCGGGCCTAAGGGAGCTGATTTGTGGCACAAAAAGTCTTTAAGGTGAGCAGAGGCCTAGAAAATTTCCTTAGCTCCATAATTAAAGTGAATTCTATCCCAAGTTGGGTAAGAAAAGAAGAAGGAGAAGGAGGAAAAAGCAACTTCTTCCCCGGTGTCGTGCCAGGTACAACATAAATAAAGCAGCAAGTTGTTTTAAATCTTTCTTAAGATAATGGAACAATAGCTGAGGTTAGGGTTATTATCGCAGAGCTCAGATATGGACAGGACTTAGTGTTGCTTTTAAAAGAATTAAATTGCAGGCTGCAGACAGAAGTACAGTATGCTGTTAAAACTTTGCAGATACCTGAGTGTTGCCCACAAGGAGACTTGCTGGCTGAGGCGGTTGATAGATGGGATAATGGAGCCTTTAATAGCTATATTGCTAAATCCTTTCCATCCCAGGTTGGTAGTGACTGAAAGTAGTTTAGTCCTTCAAATGGAAAATTGATCCTCTGCGATGTGAATACCCTCTTCTCCTCCAAGCTTTCTTCCTAGCTGTCTTTAAACAAATATAACAAAAAAAAAAAAAAAATCTGTCCTTTTCTCCATTTTTCTGTCTTGCACTTTCAATGGCTCCTCTTCCCTTTTTAGGGTTTTGTCTGCTTTAATTAGCAAGCCAGTCGGTAGTACACAGCCACCCCACGCCCCCAGATTGCCTTCCCTGTACCTGGGGAATCAGAGCAAATGATGCTTTTGTTTTGGTTTTCATCTTTCTTAAGACTTCAAGGGTCTATGCTCTGATTTCCTTATAATGGGGCTCCATGCCTTGACTCAACAAATACCTTCTCGGTTGATGGCCTCACAGTTCACATTGGGTGAAAATCACCTCTCTTAGAAGTCCACCTGGAGAAAGCCATTCCTGCAGGAAAAGGGGGGCCCTTTACTCATGGCCAAAGCCTCCATGCTGCTGCAAAGCAGACCCCTTTCTTGTAGCCGCAGGCCCCATCCCCCCACCCAAAGTCTCCATGACCAGTGGGCCGTGCCACCCACAGAGGTGTCAGGTAGTGGAAACAAGTGATGCTGCTTTGGGTTGCCATTAGCACGTGACACTAGAGAGCTTGCCTGTTCTGTAGAGCTACTCTGTATTTTCAACCTACCTGCTGTTTGAGGGCGGGGCGGCAGGGGGAAGTAGATCCAGACACTGGTTGGGAAAGAGGAGATAGAGACAAACGGTGTATAAAAATCAAACAAACCAAAAGACAACTGACAGAATGGGAGAAGATATTTGCAAATGACATATCAGATAAAGGGCTCGTATCCAAAATCTATAAAGAGCTTATCAAACTCAATACCCAAAGAACAAATAATCCAGTCAAGAAATGGGCAGAGGACATGAACAGACATTTCTGCAAGGAAGACATCCAGATGGCCAACAGACACATGAAAAAATGCTCCACATCACTCGGCATCAGGGAAATACAAATCAAAACCACAATGAGATACCACCTCACACCAGTCAGAATGGCTAAAATTAACAAGTCAAGAAATGACAGATGCTGGCGAGGATGCGGAGAGAGGGGAACCCTCCTACACTGTTGGTGGGAATGCAAACTGGTGCAACCACTCTGGAAAACAGTGTGGAGGTTCCTCAAAAAACTGAAAATAGAGCTACCCTACGACCCAGCAATTGCACTACTGGGTATATATCCTAAAGATACAAACGTGGTGCTCCGAAGGGGCACGTGCACCCGAATGTTTATAGCAGCAATGTCCACAATAGCCAAACTGTGGAAAGCGCCTAGATGTCCATCAACAGATGAATGGATAAAGAAGATGTGGTATATATACACAATGGAATACTATGCAGCCATCAAAAGACATGAAATCTTGCCATTTGCGACGACGTGGATGGAACTAGAGGGTATCATGCTTAGCGAAATAAGTCAATCGGAGAAATATAACTATCATATGATCTCTTTGATATGAGGAAGGGGAGATGCAAGGTGGGGGGGTTTGGGGGGAGGTAGGAAAAGAAAAAATGAAAAGATGGGATTGGGAGGGAGACAAACCATAAAAGACTCAATCTCAAGAAACAGACTGAGGGTTGCGGGGGGGAAGGGGGACGGGAGAGGGTGGTGGGGAAATGGACATTGGGGAGGGTATGGGCTATGATGAGTGCTGTGAAATGTGTAAACCAGATGATTCACAGACCTGTACCCCTGGGGATAAAAATACATTATATGTTTATTAAAATAAAAAATTAAAAAAAAAAAAGAGAAAAAAAAAAAAATCAAACATGTATTTATAAAAACTTTATGAGGGAAACTGGTATGCTCTGCAGATTTTCCAAGCATTAGTCACATCATTAGTAGCAATTAAGCTTTTCAACATTCAGAACCCACAAGAGTTCGATCGATAGTTGTAGAAGTACCTTGGGTGAGGGGTAGAGGTGGAGGGCTGCGAAGGCGGGATCAATAGACAAAAGTTAACTTTGTCTTGATTCAAAGTTTTTAGTGGGTCCACTTCAGAAAATAATTACCAAGGTTAGCAGTTGCCCCTTTTTAAAAAGAATAAACATTTTACACTCTTTACGTGATTCAGTGGTGTAGCCGTTCTTCCTGCCCGCTACCAAATGTGTAAATTACCATTTTTATCAGCACGTGGGATGTATATTAGGGTTGCAGCACATTTGAATTGCTGAAATGGGGACTCCAGATCTCAGGTGGGCGTGTGTTCTTTCAGTGATCGTGGCCATCATCTTCACCACAGCTTTTCCTCCGAAGCAGACAAACTTCTTGTAGCTCATTTTTGCTTTCAATATGTGCCCTTTGAATGTATGAGAAAATTTGGGAATTTTGATCATTGATAATTTAAATAGGAAAGTCACTCAAAAGTATCATTTAGATGGGCTCCTGGGTGGCTCAGTCAGTTGAGCCTCCGACTCTTGATACCAGCTCAGGTCATGATCTCAGTGTCATGAGATTGAGGCTCCATGCTAGGTGGGGAGCCTGCTTAAGATTCTCTCTCTTCCTCTTCTTGTTGCCCCTCTCAGCCCCCTCTCTCCCTCTCTCTCTGTCATTTATAAGAATAGCACATACATGTGTGTATTTGTGAACAGATACAGGTGCACACACACATAGGCTTACATGCTGCTTTACATGAAGAATAGTTAGAGTATCTAAAAACTATTTTCTCTAAATGTTCATAAAACATTAATGAATTTTCTTTCCTATGTAACACATGCACTTGTATATTAAGCTCTAAAAGTTTGACAACATTGCCTAGTTCTAACTGGCGCTGAAACATTGTATGGTGCGTAATTTATTTTTCTTCTTTCTTTAGCCCATGAACTGTTAACCGTTTTGGTTTTGTGTTCTTATTTTTTGTATTGTTTATTTTCACTTTGGCAAAAGAAGAATGATTTTGTTTAACTGAGGAAAATGCTTAGTTAATGACCTAATGTGATGAAAACACTGTGTAGATGATATTTTTAATATTTTGTTTTACACCAGTAAATGATGGGCAAGTTGTGTAGCTTTTCCAAACCTTATATAGTTGTTGGTACAGTATAAATAATATCTCTCTATAATCATGATAAAGACCAGCACTTTGCAACTCACGAAAGTAACATAGTTTTCACTGTGGTTTTAAACAAGAGCCATGAAGAGATCCACGTATCATGGCCCTCGAGTGTACTGTGTAAGATATCACCACATATTTATTTCTATTTACAATCTCTACATTACCATGGCTGTGGCAACCTTGGCTATTTTTTTACTTGAAAGGTCATTGCTTGTCACAAATTTCATCATGAACAAGGCCAGGTTATTTGTAATTTGCACTCTTAAAAACAGAGCTATTACCTTATTGGCTGGTGAATTTCCAGAATTATAACAACTGTAATTTACCCATGTGTTTCCCTGTATACATGTTACTTAGTTGTGGTGCTTGTTGATACTGTTTTATTTGAAAACCTGCACTTCTCTCTGGGGTTACAAATTACCTTTCTTCATTTCTTTATTTTTGTGATTTCTGGACTCCAGATACATTATTCTATTTCTGCCAGAGAGATGGAAACCCCACTATTTAAAAGTCAGGATTGTCCATTATAATACTGTTCCCACAATTTACATTTTTATGCGATCATCATTGAAATCATGGGTCAGGTTATTTTTGATTCGGGCCAAGTATGAAACTTGCCAGGATGAACTTACCTAGGTGTTGCTCTGGGCTGTTCATGTATATAAGCCTCCTGGAAATCTGCAGCTCAGTAACATTTCATTCTAAAGATAAGGGTGATTCTTTTTAAGAACTTACCTGTTTGCATGCTTTGAAAAAGAGAAATGGAATAAAATATTCATGGTAAGGTTAAGGTGTATATTTCATCCTAGTGGGCAGACTAGGATGACATATGTCAGTCTGCCAATACCAAATTCATTCACTCATGTTAAGTTTTCCAATCCCGTGTGATGATAATTTTATTATTGGAGTGCATCAAGATCCAACTAGATGCTCACCACTGATAAGGTTTGAGGAGAACGGTGTCAGAAACCACACACTGGAGGAAACAAAAGCCCTTCAACTTCTTCTTCTTCTGCTTTTTTTTTTTTTTCTGTCAGAATCAAATTTTCAGGCCTCTGGGAGAAACAACTTAAAAATACACCTGAAATTTCTACAAGACCTTACATTTTCTTTTCACATCTCCACAAGCAGTGTGTCACAGAACAGCATGAGCTTAAAAAGCTGGTGACTAAATCCTACTGGAGAATGCCAGATCTTTCAAGACTGCTTGACACATGTATATAGCTTATACTGAATGAAAAGGAAAGGGAAACGTGGTTCTTTTTTGAGGGTGTAAAGGCAATTGTGTAGTATTTTCTTGCTTTGCTTTCCCTCTGTCCAGTGGCTTCTGTCAAGCTTCCCATGCCTCACCATGAACAATAGAACCACTCAGTTCTCTTTTTGGCCAGCCTCATCGAGTGTAGTGGAAGAAAATGTCTGTCTTCCTTAATGGAGTTGATGAACAATTGGTTGATGCTTTGTTTGCATAAACAGAACTCACTCAGCAAAGTGTTTTCCTTGCTGAAGGCACCGCTGATGTGTTATTTGAACGGTGTTGTGGAGCAGGTCTCAGAACACACATTTGTTCCGGTGAGTGTGGTTATAAACATCCACTAGTAGAGACTGGGGTATTGTAAAGCCTAATCTCTTCACACATTATTTTTGTACCGGGATATTTTTAATATGTTCACTGACTATGCCCATATGCTTTGAAATTTTTGTCCCATATATTGCCTTATTATTGCTTACCAACAAATAAGATAATGCTGGCCAGGCAGAAAGAGAACAATAGACGATGCTTGCATTCTGTTCGCACAAAAGCCAGCCACAGGAGCTACTCCTTAAGTAGCAAGCCCACATGTTATCTTACAACTCTCGGAGCGAATGCGAAGACTCTGTTATTTTAGGAAATTAGTGTCGAGTCAAAGTCTGCCATTGGTTTTCAACTCCCAAAGAAAATCGATAGCTTGTTTTCAAGAGACATTCTTCACACAGAATATGCCTGTTGTGCAATGTTGCATAACACAAAGGGGAATAGAGGTCCACAGCGCCCAGATGGGTTACTTAGTGTCACCGATGCTAAGATAAACCATCGGTGGGTGTTTTGTAAAGTTAGAGGCACTGCTGTCTATTTTGAGCAGAGCTACTTTCATTTAAAAGGGCAGATCTAGAAGGGAAGGTAAGCTGAAAACTGTCAGTGAGAAGTTGAAGCATCCACGGGGGTTTGGTCTGCAAGGAACAGTCTACACAGCCGATAACTGATTTTGCTGAGACGCAGCAGTCAGTAGATGACCTGCTGACCAGTGTGTTTAGCCAGAAGGAGTGAAAGTTTCTCCATAGAATTTAATTAACCCAGGTAAAAAAACATGCCATTTCCTAATAAGAAGGCAACATGTATTATCTCATAACCCATTCAAGTAGCTGTTAGCTTTTGGGTTTGTTCTTTTGATGAGTGTTTCCATTCCCATGTGGCCGCCATCTGTGGGTTGGAGGAGACCTATGGCAAGCGTGACTAGTTTCAGCCAATCTTGATTCAAAATGTAACTGTCATCCTTCAATAAAAGGAGAATCCACTATATTGTTGTCTATTGCTAGGCTAAAATATGTAGCTGCTGAAACAATTCACCAGCTCAGCCAATGTTCTCGGACTTCCCCCACTTTTGTGAATTATTGTAGCAGATGTTTAGGGACTTGTTTATTTTTGGCATTGGCTTCCTCTGGTCTTCTGAGCAGACTCACTCCCCTATGTTTGCCAGAGAGACATGGGATACAAAGTGGTATCTAATGTTGGTATTTACCAAACCTCGTGAGGAAGACTAGAAAAGTTGACCTCTCAATTTCAGACCATCCTCCAGCCATAATCAAAATTTAAGATGCTTGAGTACTGCGCGCTTGGAAGAGCAAATAGAAAACACAGCCATCGACTTTTAAAAAATTCACAGAATGTGTAATGTGTTTCCGAGGCGATCCTTATGCATCGGAGCGGGGTCAAGCCGTCTGGTGACATCCACCCTTCCCTTCTTGCTAACCGATGTGCATTTCCGTCCCGCAGCCGAACTCCAGAGCGGCGGCGCAGAGCGGCAGGCACTCGGTGTCCGTGGAGGTGCAGATGCAGCGCCAGCGGCAGGAGGAGCGCGAAGGGTTCCAGCAGGCGCAGCGCCAGTACAGCTCCCTTCCCCGGTACGAGCCCTCGCCCCGAGCTCACAGCCACCCGGGCTGTAGCAAACCCCTCCCTGCGACACATCGCACTGGCCTCTCCCACTCTCTCGCCATAGCCCTGCGGGAAGCAGCCTCAGGGTGGTGGTGGGGTCGAGGGTAGCGGGGGGGGGGGGGGGGGGGGCGCGGGCATGGCTCAGCCTGCATGGCCATCTCCCCGTGCAGGGGGTGCTGCTGTTCTCACCCCAAACTTCCCGACTGAGAGCAAGATGAGCTGACGCAGGAGGACTGGCCTGAGGGGTCACACCTCGGATCTGGTATTGGCTCTGCTACTTCCGAGGGGGCCGTGGACCAGACAGTCTCTTCCTCTGTAAAATGGAAAGCTAACTCTTCCTTTGCCTGGCTGGGTAGGCCAACTAGTGTATCTGGTACCGTGTGGATCCAAGGCTCTGTGAAAGGGTAGGGGTGAAGGCTCTGTGGTCTGTGCTCAGGGGGCATCTTACTCTTATTCTCCTGCCGTCCTTGCTTTTGCTCAGTGCTGATCCAGAGTGTCCCAGGCATGCCCACCTCATTAGCTGACAAGCTGGCAGCGTCTCTCAGGTGACTGAGCCCTAATACTTTGAAATGATAGACCTTTTTCCATCTAGGTATTTCCTCCACGCACAGTAAAGAATAAAAGCATTTGGGGCACCTGGGTGGCTCAGTAGGTTAAAGCCTCTGCCTTCAGACCAGGTCATGATCTCAGGGTCCTGGGATTGAGCCCCGCATCGGGCTCTCTGCTCAGCAGGGAGCCTGCTTCCCTTCCTCTCTCTCTGCCTGCCTCTCTGCCTACCTGAGATCTCTGTCTGTCAAATAAATAAATAAAATCTTTTTTTAAAAAAAAAGAATAAAAGCATTTAAAAACGCTCATCTTCCCAAACTTCTCACGAGGCGCTCCAGTAATCACAATTCCCACAGGCATTTGTTCTGTTTCAAAAGCAGGTGACAAAAACATTTTGGGTGGAAAAGAAACTATGTTGACCATGTTTGTATCCGGTGGATCGCCTGGAATGCGAGCAGAGCCCTGGGGGCCAGGGCGGCAAGTGCTAATGCGGGTAAACTTGACCCACTGATGTAAAAGTAGTCTTGATTTCCTTCAAATTTTTAAGAATGATGAGTCCCTTCAAATGTTAAATAATCACTATAATAACCATGAGGGACTTGGCTACATTGTTGCAGATCAGACAAGGGAATGAAGATATGAATGAAATTCTGTACCAGGCTGAATACTTTATTGTAGTCATCGTGATTGTAGTATTACTAGTATTGTAGTATTGTTCATTCGGTTGTTCTTTTTTAATCTATAAAGCTGTATCTCCTTAGAAAACTAAATTACTTTTTCTTTTAAATAGGAGACTGGGTTTTTCTTTTAAATAGGAAAATATTTATTTAGCCCCCTCTAGGTAAGAGTCATCGAAGTTTAGGTCTGGACAGGACCTTGGAAATCATGTTGTCCTACAAGGAAGCAGCTCAGTGAAATTAGGTAACCTCCCCCAAGGTCTCACAGCTGATTCTGCCAACATTCAGAACCCAAACCTGCCCATGCCCTAAACCCTAATTTCATAAGGCTCATTGCCCCAAAGGTTTTGGTTCCCAAGTCTGAACTTTTCACGGGAGTAGGTGTAAAGTTTCCCTCTGTGCTCTACTGCCCTTAGCATTTGGAAGAAGGCCACTGTATGAATCAGCTCAGTGTATCAGATGGGAAACACTTGAAGGATTCTACATAAAGGGGGTTCTGTGTCAAAGCCCTCCGCCCCGCCCGTGTGGCTTGCTTTCCATCAGAAAGATGAGCGCAGTTATGTGTGTTGTTGACCTACCTGGTGGTCAGGAGCATGTTGTGGCCCATGGGAACAGCATTGCCTGTGCAGGGGCTGTGATCTGATTTTATTGGCAAATTGTTTGGCTTCATAAATGTTTGTGGTGTTCAAGAGTGTAATAGATGAAGGAGAAATATCAGAAAGCTTATGTAAGGGGCGGAGTGAGTTGGGAAATGCATGGGGCTAAGGAAGGGAAGTGGGAGAGATGGTGGCCGAGGGCCTGGAAGGACACACGGTGGAAGAAGAACCCGTCAGGTCCCGGTCCTGAGCAAGAGGACAAGGACAGATGGGGTGTTCCTGCTGACTTCCTCCTGGTCGTGCTCCCAGGTAGCTCCCAGGTAGCTCCCAGGTCGTGCTCAGGCCCAGGACTGAGCCTCTGCTCTCGTCCCCACCTCCTCCTTCTCTGAGCTGCCTTTGCTTGCTGTCCCTCTCCCTTCTGAAGAACCCAGAAGAAGGATCTGATTCATGGAGAGGGCTCCTTCTGCAGGTACCACTGCCAGTGGTGACAGAAAATCCCTCTGGGTTCACCAAAGCCCCCTTAGGACCTGGCACTGTGTTCTGTATTAGTATGAGAAAAGCAGAAATTCCAAAAAGAATGAGCTGTAGTTTCAGGCAAGAGGGCTGGTAGGCCTTGTACAGCCTGTTGTTCTCTTCCATCAGAGAACAGTTTCTCGATGGGAGTGGGGATTGTAAGGAATATTCCAGAACCTTGCCCCCAGCTTGGTTCCCTGTAGAGCGGCACCACTTGACGAAGGCTGTGTGCAGAGATCAAGAGGAAGGTAGAGAGACCAAAGAGGAGCTCAGGGGGGAGATTGCAACAGCCTCCATGGGCTTGAGTCAAACCCACATTTCTGACACGTGAGATTCTTCAAAGACACTTGACCTCTGCCTTTCGGATGTTGACAATTAGAGTTTTGTCTAAACAAGGTGGTGTGGCATTTGATACCAAAAAGACTTCACACACAGCAGAAATTCTCTTGCAAAGTGGAGCATAAAATAAAACAAATGGTCATTCTTTGTATCAGTAGCATTGGACAAGGTGGTTTGAATTAGAGGGCTGGATACAAGGGGAGTGGTTTGTAAATTCTAACTGTAATTAACAAACCTCTAGACAGAATTCGAGTTACATTTTGAAATGTCAGTAAGAAACTCAGGTAACAACACTCGTTTGGAAGGAGAGACCTGAGTGAACACACACTTAATTCTCAACCAGACTAGGATTTCTTTTTAAATCTTTGAATTCCTAAATTAGTTATCTTTTTTCCTTTTTCCTTTCTTTTTTTTTAATCCTTTAACATTTCTAGATTAGTTTCTTAGTGTTCAAAAGGCAACTCTAAAACTGAGTAGAAGTATGTTCCCTTATAGTCCAGACAGAAGGACTTACCTAAGATCCTTTATTAAATATATATGTATTTTTTCTTTTCCTCCTCCCTCCATTTCCTCTTCATCTTTCCTTCTCCTGTGGCTTCACATCTCTTGGTGGCTGACCTCCAGGCTGCACACACCTCACTTTCCTCTGTCTTCCACACCCAGACATGGTGCCCCACCAGACCCATTTATTGTGTCTCTAAGCTGCTTGTCAATGTGTCAGCCTTGATGTTTATACCTTTCTTCATCCTTCTATGTCCTCCTCACCTCAGTGTCCCCTCAGTGACTAAATGGCTTTCCTGAAGCATTGGGTCTTTGGTGTAAGCTCTCTACAGGATGGTGGCCATCTTGGAAGTTGTTGTAATCATTGAGTGATAGTTATTGCCAAACCCGGGCATTTGCTTTGAGCAGATTCAGAAAACTCGAGTGGGCTCATTCCAGGACCAAACCAAACCTTTGTGTTGGTTATGAAGGAATTCAGTGAAAGGAGATTGATATTTTGTTCCTGCTGTTGTTAATTTGTGGCTTTTGACTAAGAAATCATGGGATAGTCAAAAACTCCTTTCCAGTCTCTGAGGAGAGAGGTTTCACTTAGTGAAACCACCTCAGTTACTTGGTGCCTCTCCTGCTTCTTAGTCTCGGCCCAGTCCTCCTGACAAAGGACGGATGCTTATTTTTGCTTATTTTTTTTCCCCATTGGTCATAAAGATGCCCCCCCAAACCCAGAGGCTCATCTTTGAGGGCAAAGTGACTTGGCCTTCAAACTATACTTCCAATGCCCATTAGTTAACCATTCACTGTGTGCCATGCTTTTCTAGGCATTTGACATGTCCTCTTTCCTTGATTTCTCCCCATATCCTATGACATTAGGTATCTAGCCTATTTCACAGATGAGACAGTTTGGGCCCAAACAGTATAACCCTCCCAGGATCACACACCTGGTGAGTGGCAGACAGGATTGGAATCTCTGTCTACTTGATCCTGAGCCTAGTGTAGAAAACTCTCATTGTCTGCTCTATCCTAGAGTTTCTTTATGAGCTGCTCATTTCTCCTCCTCTCCTTAATCGAGGGCTTATTGGTACCAGTGGTTTCCTTACCAAGAGTGCGTGCATGGGCGCGTGCCTGCGCGGGCGCATGTGCGTGTGTGTGTGTGCATGCTTGGGCGCATGGGCGTGTGTGCGTGCGTGTGTACCCATGTGTATGTACTTTCCCCACGTGTCTTACTTCATATCTCAGGCAGATCTGCTTTCTTCCCTCTGGCCTGCCTAATTTGAAGAATATTTTAGCTACCAGAAATTCTTTCTCTCACATCATCATAATTTCTATCCCTAACAGACCTTTGGTGACTTCTCAGTGTGTTTAAATAAGAAAGACTCTGTCTTTCTGAAATGATTCAGAATTCAACTTCTGGTGCATGAGTGCCATAGAGCGAAGCCGCGGGCTTTATAGAGTCTGGGGTTGGGGGATGGAGATGGTTAGTGGATCTCAGTAGGCTAAGAATGGAAAAGAGCTGACATTTCTGCAGCCTATTTCTGGTTATCTTTAAATTGATAACTAACCCATGAAGGAATTCCACTTTTGTTGCTGGAACATCAGTAACAAGTTCGTTGTTTTAATTAAAGTTTCATGATTAATGTCAAATCCCTGGTTTCAAGCTGGCACTTTCCATCATTCATGTCCCTGGGCAGATTAATTTATGACTTTTTAAGTGAAGATAATCAGTGCTTTAGGCAAATAAACTATTCCATCAAATCTAAGGATACTTGCCTGGGCTGATGGTACAAATGGTCCGATTCCCATTAAAAGAGAGCCAGATAGAGATACTGGGGACCGCTCAATTAATCTTAGTCATATCCAGAGATGATGCTGGACATTAGTTCATTTTCCTTGTTGAAAATATCCCCAGCTGCATTTTAGGCCATGTGGAAAATGGGCAGATTTCATCCCGAACCATATTGGTAGCACTTCTGAATGTTCAAAAATGCAAATTTCTCCATGCCCGTGGGAGCCCTGCAGCTGCCTAGACCTTATTTTCCCTTCACACGAGTCTTCCTGAACATTCCGTCATGTCGTGTGTGTTGATGTGAAAGGCTGAGCACTACATACTGTCGCCAGATGATTTTCTTATTGATAAATGGAGCAATATATTTTGTTTTATTACTCAATTCTCTCTTCCTCTCTTCCATTTTTAAGGCGAAAAATTAGGACATGTCTTCCTTTCTGGCACCAAATTGTTTTACTTTATCATAGCCAATCTTATTGTAAATTCATAAAAGCATCTAGAGACTTGATAGTAAATTAAAGATGTTTCAGAACAATAATGTTTCCTGAAAATGATGTGCAACTTTATTACAGAAGTGATAAGACTTTGAAATTTCTATATGACTCTGATTTATTTCCCTATCCTGGGATGACAGAAAATGAGTGAAGGAGACAATTCCAGCCCTCACTGAGGGTATGGTGTGTGGGAAAATAGTGCTTACTCTCCAGCCTTCCAGGTTTTACCAGCTTGATGAGCATGTTTTCTGAAGAGTGTCAGTTGCTGACATATACATCTCGAAAGCTGGGGCTTTAAGGGACCGCCTGTTGCGTTTTTCATCATATAGGAGTCTAGACTTAAATCTTTCATAACTGAACTCATACGGTAATCCATTACGGGCACTTCAGATTAGCTCGAGACTCGGGCATTATGGTGGCAGCTGTGTAAAATATTTGTTTTGCTTGTTTAGGATTGAATTGTAATGTTCTGAAATGAGCAATTATGGCTGGGCCCAAAGCTACCAGATCTCTAATACTCCTGTACAGCGTCTTGCCGGTGTGTCTAAATGGCAGGACATACGGTTACCCCAAGCAGAACAGACAATGCCTACCCAGACGCAGTTAGAGGACCCTTTTGCTGGCTCTCTCCTGTCTGGCCACTGTTTGTTGACAGTCGTGTTCTAATCCTCCGGGGACCCCTGCCCCCGTCACTCTGGCTGATGCATGATTGTAGCTCAGCGCCTTTGGTCGAGAGATTCAAATGCATTTTCCACTTTCCCTGCCTCTCCACCCCGCTTCGTCCCCCCACCCCGCCCTCTCCCTCCTTGCTTCCTTTCTCTCTCTCCCCTTCTCCCAACCCTCCTGTACTAACCTTTGGGATTTGCTTTCTAGGCAAAGCAGGAAAAACGCCAGCTCCGTGTCCCAGGATTCCTGGGAGCAGAACTACTCCCCCGGGGAAGGCTTCCAGAGTGCCAAGGAGAGCCCCAGGTACTCCAGCTACCAAGGCTCCAGGAACGGCTACCTGGGCGGGCACGGCTTCAACGCCAGGGTGATGCTGGAGACGCAGGAGCTCCTTCGCCAGGAGCAGAGGCGGAAAGAGCAGCAGATGAAGAAGCAGCCTCCTCCTCCAGAGGGGCTCAACAACTATGACTCATACAAGAAAGTCCAGGACCCCAGTTACACCCCTCCCAAGGGGCCCTTCCGGCAGGATGTGCCCCCCTCCCCTTCTCAGGTCGCTAGGCTGAACAGACTCCAGACTCCAGAGAAAGGGAAGCCCTTCTATTCCTGAGCAGGAGAAGAGCGGAGGCTCCGTGTCAGGCAATAAAGGACATTTTCTTATGAAGACTTGTATTTTGGGAGTTTTTTTAAAACCTCGATGGTACTATGGAATATTTCTGTTGTTGGTATCAGTGCCTTTAAGCAGTGTGGGCAAAGAAATGGAAGGCCTTAATGTCTTTGCCACCATGTCTCCAGTGTCTGTTTCATGGAAGGATTTCCCGCCACCCGACAATCATCGGTTCAAGGCATCCGTGTGCTCTGCCTCTCTCTCGAGTTCCAGGACTGTGCCCCGCCCCCCACCCCCACCCCCCATGGTGAGCTGTCCATGGCTCTGCATTTCGGCCCCCGACAACTTATGGTGACAAAATTACCTTGAAGTGAGGGTGATATGGATCCTTCTTTTTCCCCTTTCAGTTTTTTTGATGCAAGGCGACGTCCCAGTGTCTGGCGGATCCGCGTGGGTGACAGACACCAGAAATTGGGGCCTTATGGTACTTCACAGCACAGTCATTTATAGTACTTTGTAATCAGCATGGTTTTCCCTGTTCTCTCTCAGCTCCTTGCCACAGGAACGTTCCTTCATCCCATGAAAGAAGCTAAGCCATATCCAATACTGTCTGGTTATCATGGGGGGTCCTTTTGCAACTGCCTTAGAACTCGACATTACCAATAAAGCGATCATTCTCGTCCGTGTTCATAAATACACTTGTTCAGTCATGTTCCTGACACGTGTGTTGAGTCAGCGCAGCTCTGTGTGGGGGACGTGGGAGAGGGACTGACTCCTGCTCGGGGAACGATAGAGCCAGCCCACCCGCCCTGTGTGTATCGTGATGTGGGAGGTGGGAGCTAAGAAAAGAATTCTCGCAGGATGAGCTTCTGGCCCACAACATCCCAGTAATTATTTTAATTAGTTTTCATTTGACAGGTTGGCAGGAAGGGCATAGAGTGGGACAAAGATAAATCAGACAGTCATTTTGGGATTCTCAAAACTCATCTGCTCTCTATGGTGTTGAAAGTCAGTTGGAAATGACATTTGTCTAGTGCGTTGTATTTCTGCCTGGTGATGCCATCCGGGCTCCTAAATAATTCTGCCCTGAGACAAAGAAGACAAATAAGGGAAAAGCTGTTCTATCACACGGCAAACCTTCTGGTGTCCCCAAACAGTGGTAACAAAAGCCTGGGCTCTCGTGTCAATATTGTAAGGTGTGTGGGGGTCATGAGGACCTTGGTTGCTCCCGTTTTCAGCTGTCGGTCTGAACGTCGTGTACTGTAAACCATGGCTGGGTTGCTAAAGTGCCTGCAAATCCCGAGGTGAAAAGGCTTAAGGTGAATGCTCGGCATACCATGTATTAACAAAAAAGAAAAGAAAACAAAACAAAAAAAAGACATGTACTGATATGCCTATTTTTTTTTTTTTACTGGCACATTGTATTTTTGTGTCCACTTGTTTTTAGAAGATATGTGAAATGTCCACACGTACCTATTGTCTTTTTTGCATCTCTGTGTAATGGTTCTTTGTGTTCCTAATGTGTGGCGATACTCAGTGGTGTTACCAATGTCAGCACGGTGACCTTGGATGACAGTGGCTCTTTCTCACAGCCTTCCCGGAGCTGTGAGAAACAGCTTTCCCTGTACATATGAGACTTCTAATAAAAGGCATATTTCTTCCTGTTCTTTGTGGTGTCTGTAGTGTTCCTGTGGAAACTCCTAGCTGGGTGGTTTTTTTTTTTTTTTAAGTATATTAGCAGATGTGATTTTTTTTTTCATATTTAGAAAAAGTTGGAAGTTTCCTTCTATCTGTCTGTGTGCAGATGCGGAGGTGGGTGATTGACCACTTACTCAAACACCTGAGGAGAGGAGGGGGCAGGAAAGAAAGAGGGACTGCCTTAGTGAGTTTACTGAAAGACCCAGGCTGCCGAAAGTAGCCTGGGGAGTTCAGAATTGAAGGAGCCAATACTCTAGAGCTACATAAGAGAAAAATTATGCAGAAAGCCACATCGTATTCCCGTTACTGTCCTTTCCTCCCTCTGGATCGCTTCAGCGAGCCAAGTGTTTTGAGGGAATCCCACCTTGCGTACTGTGAGCCCGGAGACAGGTCCAGATTCTTTTCCACTTCCAATACCAACCAGTTCTTCTTTCCCAAATTACAAAATAAGGCCTCGCTCTTTCTTTTAGATTCATTAACATGAATATGGTGCTCTGAAGGCGTAAAGGGCACCATGTCCCTAGGTATGTCTCGTGCATAAATACCCATGTGGCCCCCGCCCAGAGGGCAAGCTTTTTATACAGACCTGTTGAAAATGCCCTCCGTGTGGAGTGTCAGCTCCACAACCAGCATCAGCTGGTTGTCATGGTAGCCTTCAGCCTGTCACTAAGTCCAATTCTGTCACCTCAGGATTAGTAACGAGAAGTGTATAGCAAGCCAAGAAAATAGCATGTCCTGGGTTCTTGTATGCATGCAAGGTGTGGGAAAGTAGCAAAGAGAAGGTGGGCAGATTGGTTAATTTTCTCACTGACCAGGAGGCCCATTGCAGATGCCAAAACTCGCAGGTTATTTGTCTCAATTGACAGTGAGAAGTGGAGCGGGAGAGGTAATAGTGAATGTCATGGGGACTCAATTCACAAAGGGATTTGTAGATGAATACTGACTATTTGGGCCACACTGAGAGGAGAAGTAGGACTCGCAATGAGTCAGCACGGAAGTGGGAATACGTTCTACCAGCAGACTTGCCTAAATGACGGCCCTCTGGCTCCAGAGTACTTTCCAGGGACTCACTGGGGTCATAGGAAGAGCGTATCTGTAGCAGGGAGCCAGGCCGGTCAGCATGTGCACTGGACTCTGCAGCCTCCGGGGGGTTGGGGGGAGTCCCAACCCGTGCCAGGGGACAGGCGGCCCGACCACGGCCCGTACTCAGGTGAGGTTGGAAGTGGAGTGAGTCAGCCGTCCCTCAGAAACGATGGTCTCACAGTTACATCAACACCACTCTTGGTCCATCAAGACTATAGAAATTCTTGCAAATATAAATTATCAAATAAAATTCTGTAAGGTGTCTGTATCACATGTGCATTGAATGCCACCACCATCTCTTCTCCCTGTGGCTGGTTAGACCAAAGACAGCTCAGAAGTCAAACCACCCCACGGTTGACAGGGCTGTCTGCTCAATAGGAAGGAAAAGGAGACCTTGGCTTCTCGCTTCTCCTGCCAAAGAAGTCAAATATATCAAATCGGAGACCGTAAACCAAATGAATTCCCTGTTTCTTTGAGCGGAAGCTATGGATTTAACTGCAAACCGTGTTGAGGAAGGGCAGCAAATAAGCCAACGGGGCCGACCACTTTGCCAGCAGCATGAGTCTGAAAACAAGGCCAGAGGCAAGAGACCAGGCTCTTCTGTCCACATCACTGCTCACGATTTGCCCAAAGATGATCACTGTCTTCCAGGCAGCTCGCCTTTCTCCAGTAATTTTTCTTAGAAAGTACACACGTTTCCACGTAGATGGTGGAACGGGCCTAGGTAGCATGTGTAGCATGTGCACAATGCACACATGTTTCTATATTTGTCTCCATTAGTCTGGTTAGTTTAACGCGCTTCTAATTTCATCCTGTGAGTCCTTGACACGCACGCAGCTCTTGTCCTGGTTGAAGTCCACTCAAGACGAAGCAGAGGGTACTTTGTTTCTGGTTTTGTTCGCTAGTCACGGAAGAATAAGTCACTAAGGTCCAACTAACTACCTCTGAGTTTATCCCGTCCTGGAGGGCTTCTTTGGGTAACACAGTGTGCCAGGAATTTCAATGGCTCTCTAACTCAGTTCTTTCTTCTTTTTCTTTTTCTTTTCCTTTCTTTCTTTTCTTTCTTTCTTTTTTTTTCTTTTTACAAAGATTACTCCACTGATGACCTGTCAGGTAAGGAGATAATCTTCCTTTCTTACTTCGGAGACAGGATATCATCTTAATAAGGCAGCTAATAAGAACGTTCACGGGTCAGAAGTGCGAGAGACGGAGGTGCTTTAACCGGAAATCCCCGTCAGCTCTGAGTAATGACAAGATCACAGAGCTGGTTAAGTTAAATTGACTTTTTAAAAAAATGTGTGCAGAATGAGGGTTATAATTTTGAGCATAAGCTTTTCTTTCTTTCTTCCTTCCTTCCTTCCTCTTTCTTTCACAAGAAACTGGTGTTTTACGTTAGATCTCAAAGAGGGAAAGAGTGTCCTTGCACTCCACACAGAACGGACATATTTCCCATTAGATGGGTTCTTTCCTCCAAAATTCACCGTCTTCCCACAGCACACCTCTCCCCTGCTCTTCCTCTCCTTCCAGCTTCCACATCCCACGCAGCCAAGTGCAAAATATATGGGTGTCCTTTGTCCATACATTTTGTTTCTTTAGGTTAAACCCCACAGTACAGAATTTCATTTTTAAAGGATCCCGTTACGAGTCCTATAAGATCAAGCATCCTTGGGGAAAGACAGGTTGGTTGGTTCATTTTTCCTTTCTGAATTCAGAGGTAAGTGATCCGTTTTTGTTTTCTGATTTTGAATTTTTTAAAGCACGCCCTAGGAGCACCAGCCTGTCACTGCCCAGGTAGGTCTGTTCGGTGCTGGACGCCGGAGAAGAGGACAAGAAACAAGGGCGAAGCTCTCCCTCCAGTGAGTCTGAACAATGACTCATCTTTCATCCTCTGTGCTTATTTGCTCACAGGATCAATTAAATGTGTGAAAAACACGTTTTTCTGAATTGCTCAACTAACTGCTGAGTCACCTCACACTGTCGTTGGCTCAGAAAAGCCATTTGGAGTTTGTTCCCAGACAGTGTGGATGTCTCACGAAGAGACGACGCTCTTCCCCGGGGTGTCATCAGCCTCCGCGGATCATCGGTGAGAAGGGGGTCCTGGTGGCAGGAGCCTTTCTCCTGTCTCCGAAGGCAAGTTTGCCACTTGCTACAAGGCTCCTCCTCGAGCTGAAGTTTGGCTTCCACGAGGGATTTTATGATGCAAATATTTTAAGTACAACTTTGAAGATTTTGCCATTAAAAACAGTCTCCATGGCTCAGGGCCCAGCCGACTGCAAACTACAAGGGGGAAAAGTGCCATATATTTCTGGCAAGTGACAGGAAGGAAAACAACACAAATTTCTAAACCAATCGTGACCTTGGCTAATGATCTGGTTTCAGGGTTCAGCTCCTATCTGACTTGCTTTCATGCAGTGGCATAAAACTTATCATGGTTGTTTATATTGGGACCAAATGGGTGAAAACATTAACCTAAGGACCCGGAGACAGGTCAGATTAGGGCTTGCCAATGAACGAGGGGTATTTCGGAATAATGCGAACCTTTGAACTTGCCTTGCCGAAGCCTCAGAGTGAATTTGTCCTCCACGTGCCCCAACCTTCAACTCCATTTCCAAACTCTCCTTGGCCTGACTCCGATCTGAGCCCAAGGAGCCTCTGCTCTCTGATCTGGGCAACCCAAGCATTTCTACAAAATCTGGACCTGGAATCAGAGTACATAAGCTGCCGCTGGCTCCCACTCTGCTTGATCTATTCGTGTAGTAGTTCACAATAAGCACAACATTCTCATCCTTTCTCTTTGAGTCTCCAAACCCCAGGAAGCAGGTGAGAGAAGTGATAGTCCAATTTTACACATGAGGAAATTGAGCCTCCCCGGGTTTGTGTCTTGCCAGTGGTGGGCAGCTCCATCAGAACACAAAACCCATTGTCCTGGTTGCAGCCCACCGTTGCAGTATAAAGTTTTTATCAAAAGAGAAGCTTTTTGTTTTTAACAATGTAAAGTTCCTTATTTGATGATAACTCACTGATTGGGAGAAGAAACACATAATAATGTCTAAGGAATTACGAAGTTAGCAATGCCTTAAAAATAGATTTCGTTAATTACAATGCCATTTACATACACTTGAAAATTACAACTGCGTATATTACCTATTGTAAATAAATACGCTATATGATCTAAATGCAATGGCTTGTTCACACTTTAAGCCCAATGTTTACAGATTTCAAATACCTATTGAAATAGACAATGCAGTTTCCCCGTGGATTTGCAGACCCCACCGGGTCCCTTGTTGGTAACCACCGTTCCATGCTTTGGATCCTTTGCTTCGCTATTTAAATCTCTTTGACCAGAAGGTATTCATTTCTAAGCCAGGTTTTCATGTTCAGAAAAGAGTCACATGAGATTGAAGACAGTGAAAATTAAAAAAACAAAAAAATATATAAAATGAGCTGGATCTGAAACATGAGGAAAACAGGAGGCAGTAGAACACAGAGTGGTCACAACAAAAAGCCAATCCTAGTGGCCGAGTTTCTGGAGCAGATGCAGAAGGGACCCCAAATCCTGAAACAAAATAGAAAAGATGGCTGGGAGATCATGAAACAATCACAATTTGCATTAAATCATCAGCTGTTTTCAGCACAGATGGGAAGAGCCTGTTACGAAACGTCATAAGACATTTGCAGCGGGTTTCAAGCTGGACATGCATTAAAAACATTCTTAGCTTTTCGCACTGGGAACAAAAATGTAAATCATTTTCCGCGATGATTTTTTCTTTACATATCATTATTCTTTGTATCTTACTTTATTTTTGGTAAGGAGACGACATAGTAACGGCCAAGGGGAAATGATTCATTTATAGAGTTGGAGAGAGAAAATTTATCTTCAAAGAGGTAGAATATTAATTATGCATAGAAAGAAACTTTTAGCTCCAAAAGGGTCCCAGTGAAACAAGCGGCTTATTTCACTCAAGATCCTAATCAAACACAGTTCGGTATCTCGGAGAGAAACACTGGAAGTTCCTGCGATGTCTCAGGGCAGCAGGCAGAGTCTGGGCAGCTCCCCAGGACCATCCCTGCCCGGGACGTTCCCTGGGGTTCCGCCAGGAGGATCATGTCCACCCTCGGTTCCTTGCTCCTCTAAATGAACTGCGGGGTTGTAGCTGATGCTCTAGGCCCCTCTCCTCTGATCCCCTGTCCCTAGAGAAGAGACATAGACAGCCACAGACTTAGTGTCTGGAAGAACTGGCTGGCCCAAGGAAACGAGTTTCCAATAACTAATCCAGCTGAACGAGGCACTTCCCTTGGCTCCGGCTCTCCTTCCCTTAAGCCAGGAAATGTTCTCTGCATTCAGTAGGGGATGGCTCATCAGGGACTTCTAATCTCTGATTGGTTACTTCACATGCTATGCTAGTGTATTCTGCTGTATCTTCAGTCCTTTTAGGTGTTCCCTCTGGATTAATTGGAAATCATGGATATCCTGTTTGTGTGATTTGTTCAAGGTAATTGTAAGGCCATGAGGAGGCCAATATTGATTTTTAAGGAAGATGCCACTCTATGTGGCCTGAAATGTACAATGTAGAATGTGGAGTCAGTTTAGGAAAGATAATTATCTCATATTCACTCACTCATTCATTCATTCCTTTATAGTTCCCATTATATGCCAAGAGCTGTGTTAGATGCTGAGCATACAGCAGAGTGTTACAGTCATATTCCAGCGGGGAAGAGCTCCGTAACAGTCAGGGGGTGGTACTCAGCAGGAAGAAAATAAAGAGAGGTTATGAGATAGAAAATGAAAAGGAGTAGACAGAGATCTCAGAGCGGGAATCTGAGGAGGTGAGGGAGCCGTGTGGTTCTTTGTTTTGTTTTTTGTTTTTTTTAAAGATTTTATTTATCTATTATTTGAGAGCGAGAAAGAGAGCATGAGAGGAGAGAAGTCAACGGGAAAGCAGACTCCCTGTCAAGCAGGGAGCTCGATGTGGGACTCCATCCCGGGACTCCAGGATCATGACCCGAGCTGAAGGCAGTCGCTTAACCAACTGAGCCACCCAGGCGCCCCCCGTGTGGCTCTTTGAAGGAAGAGCACGCTGAGGAGGAACCACAAGTGCAAACCCCCGAGGCAGCCGAGTGCCCAGGACACTCACCGTGCAGTGTGGGGGCCAGGCGGGCTCAGTGTTCTTTCAGGGGAGGGTGGCTGAGGAAGACAGGAGCGGGAGAGTTTTTATGATCATGATCAGAGCCGGACAAGGAGAAAAGCGAGGACAAGAGTCAGGTAGAGACACACGACAATGTTGGTCAATGAATCGATTCTGCTCAAGGAATGGTTGGAGTCGGGGAATTAGAGTCAGGAGTGAGAGCGCACTTTGAGTAGAGATTAGAGAGGGAGCGCTGATGGGTGGGACCATGAGGCAGAAGCCAAGCTCAGTGGAAGTAAGGCAGTCAAGGAACAGAAAGACCGGTAGGTTAGGAGGATCGTCTTTGTGGGTGTTGACATCAACAACAACAACGACAACAAGTATGGTTGCGAGACACCCATTCAGGTGCTAAAATCTTCACAGAACGAAGATTGATAGAAGACCGCCACCAAGAGTGAAGTAAAACATACTGTACCAGATTAACAGCTTCAAAGAAATGGGGGTTGGGGGTGGGGTGGACGGTTAGGGAGAAAGGAGGACTTACGACCTGGAAGTGTCACTAAGGAGTGACAGAGACACCTATCCCACTTCGAAGCCCCACGTGTGTGCCGTGTGAGCAAAAACCAGCCACCCCTGGAAAGGCTGGGGATGTTGATTAAGGCAAGAAGCTGGCGGGGGATGGGAAAAGCCCTTTAGAGACATCAGACAGCATAACGGGGGTCCCCTCGAGGCCTTGGGCTGCTTCTGATGTCTGAGGTCAAAGGGTTGCAGAGCAAGATCAAGTTCTGTGGTCCCTGAGGAGAGGCAGAAATTCAGTTCTAGTCATTGCCTACTTCTCAGGTGCTGAGAGGCAGGAGTCTTGCAAGGACCATAGGGGCCCCTTGAGTCGGGGTAGAGTGCTGTAACTCCCCAAATCCTCCAACCTGCTTCATGCCACGTGTGCCTGTGTCTTGATGACAGACACATTCACATATTCATTGCCTTGTTCAGGAGCTGATGGATACCAGACAATGTGTGTCACTGCACATTCACCGGTGAACTAAAGAGACATTGATGTTCTCATAAAAACTGCATTCAAAGGCAGAAGCCAACATTAATTAAATAAACACATTAATAAATGTAGTATGTTAAACTGTGACAAGGTCTCTCAAAACAAAGTTGCTGTGAGCGAGGAGCAGGAGAAGGGGATATAATCAGGCTGAGGATGGTGAAAGGTTGGGAGGAGGGTTGTGTAAGGTGGGTCCTGAAGGATTCTGGAAACCCAACAAGAATCTGACAATATATCAAGTATCTGAAAACCTCATCCCCTTTGACAGTGAGGGTTCATTTTCTGGAATGTAGCTAATGAAACAACCCAAAAGGTGAACAGAGATTTATACCCAAACCTGTTAAAAAAAACTAAAATAAAAACAAAAACATTGTTTATAAAAGGAAAACTGGAACCTAAACACGCAAACATAGGGAAATAGCTAAGTAAATTATGGTATAAAATGCAGCACTCTTGTTACTGGAGCTGATAAATATATTTCCTTGACACAGAAATAAAATGGCATTTCATGTTCAATTAAATGTTCAATTAATGTTCAATTAAAAAATTATGGCAACAATGTCCACAATCACCAAAATGTGGAAAGAGCCCAGATGTCCTCGACAGATGAATGGATAAAGAAGATGTGAGATATATATATATATAGTGGAATATTATGCAGCCATCAAAATGAATGAACTCTTGCCATTTGCAATGACATGGAGAGAACTAGAGGGTATGAGGCTAAGTGAAATAAGTCAGTCAGAGAAAGACAAATACCATCTGACTTCATTCATATGTGGAATTTAAGAAACAAAACAGATGAACATAGGGGAAGGGAAGGACAAATAAAACAAGATAAAAACAGAGGGAGGCAAACCATAAGAGATGCTGAACTCAGAGACCATCTGATATAATGAGCCCTGGATGTTATACACGACTGATGAATCACTGAATTCTAGCCCTGGAACTAATAACCCACTAATGTTAACTACATTGAATTTGAATAAAAAATGTTTAAAAAAAGTGAACAGCAGATTGTCCCCCAGCATGTGTGCATGTATGCACGTGTGTGTGCGTGCATGTGCATGTGAAGGAAGGGAACAAATACCCCTGATATTAACAAGAGTTTTCACTGAGTGTTTGCACTAGGATTTGTATTGACTTCTTTCTCTGTGTCTCCATTAAAATAAAGACAATCACTTTATTTAACAATTTTTCTTGAGTTAAAAACAATTTAAACTTTGTAGTTACCTTTTGCCTTTTCACTCCCTCCTTGGCATTGGAGCCAGGCACATGGGATGGCAGTATTCAGTCACTGAACACCCGGGGTGTTTACTGAACACCCAGGGTACCCGGGCCTGCTGGCTGCTGTGGGAGAACGTCTAAGGTCAGGACAGGGAAGCTCATCTGGCTCGTGGTGATCCAGGGTGACTCAGGCAAGAGCTGGGACATGGGCTTGTGCCGTCATAAAAGGGTGGCGCTGGGGAGGGGGGGAGGAGGGAGGAGCCCTCCTGTGAGGAAAACTACCACGTGCAACTTGTAGAAGTGGGCTTAACAACCCGTGTGAGTGTGAGCAGCTGTGTGGAGACAGGTGTGGGTGCCTGGGCTGGACGAGGCAGGGGGAGCCAGCTGCAGAGGCGTTTAGACACCAGGGGTCCATGGCGGGGATGAGCATTCGCTCACTCATTAATTTACCACATTCTTGTCAAGTGTGTCAGGCACTGTGAGCTTGGGATGCATGAGTGAACAGATCAGATAAAAATCCCTGCCCTCATCTGGCCGACATTTGAGTGTGTATTGGGGGGAGTGGGGTGGGCACTGGGGAGGTGAGACCAAGTAAACAACCAACTCAAGAAGTAAATGTTACAGCGTAGGGAGAGTGCTGCGTAGTCGGGAAGAAGCGAGCAGGCACATTTGTGGAGGGCGGGGTCCGGTTGCTGTACTGAATGGGGGTCACAGCAAGCCTCATGAGGCCTTACTCGTGCAAAGGCTGGAAAACAGGGGTTCTGAGCCAAGGCAGAGACAGACGAGGGCCGGGCCGAAGTTGTTGGTAGTGACGAGTCCTAGAGTGAGAGGTTAAGGCATGAGAATGAGAACTGGAAGACCACTGCGTAAGGGACAGATGTCACCGTGAATACCGACGTCACCACAAAGGATGGCAGGAGCCACACCAGTGAAAGTGACAGTGAGGCCGGACGCGATGGGACCCATGTAGGGTGATTGGGGTGGGGTGGAGTCTAATGGCATGAGATTCAAGGATGAGGGGAGTTTTGAGGAGAGAAGGTAGGTTCAGAGCCATAATGGGGGTAAAGGAAGAGGCCGACTCACACTCCAGGCCCAGGACGTAGAGGTACAGGATACTAACTGCTCCCTTTTATGTAGGGGAAATCAGGCCTCAGTCAGCTGGGGTTCAGAGAGGTGGTTGGGAGCACAGACTTTGCATTCAATGAATTCCTGAAGCACCGGGGATGGGTCTGAAATAAAATTGGCAGGAATTGAGAACAAAAATAGCAGCTGTGGAGAGCTTTCTAAGGTTTAGAATGTGAGGGAAGAGGGGTGCCCTGGGAATCTGGGGCTTCTTGCAATGACTGTCATAAACAGCCAAAATGGGCTTCCTGGTGGCAAGGCCATGTCTAGGGGAGTCAGTGAAGAGATCTGGGGAAGCTATGACACACGCTGAGCCTAGGCCTCCCCTTGACTCTCATCGAAGGAAAGAAAGCCTGGTCTTCACACAGGACACCAGGCTCATTTTGACTCATGGGGAATGTCCAGGGCTTCCGATTATGGCCTGTGGATTGATTTGGGGATGTCTGGGGAAACCATCCTGAATAACAAGCAAGGGACAGATAGGCTAAGGGCAACATTTCAGGAAAATTAACTGCACAACACATGTAGGTAGATGGTTAGAAAGATTAGGTGAAAGATGGAAAGCCGCATACTATCAGTAATGGCAGAAACACAAAGAAATGCAACCGAATTTCTTGGAGAGTAACTTGGTTTATCTCGAGATTTAATGAGTGACCCATTCAAGATATTTGGTGGTGGTGATGACCTTTATGGAGTAGTGTGTGCCTTTGAGGAGCCCTTCTGTGAGGAACTTTGAGGAACAGTCACCAAGATGAGCTTGGTTGATTGATAAATGAATTGGGGGGAAATGCCAGTGAGGGGTGACATGGAGGGAGCCAGAGGAACCTGGGAGAGCCATCTGACCATGATGCAGTTCCAAGTGCTGTGAGGAAGAGAAGGGAAGAAGAAACGCCATGTACTATGGTGAAGTTCTAGGAAAGTTTCATAAAAGCCTATGGGAAGTCCTTGTGTCAAAGTCACCTGTCAGAGGAGAGCCATTAGCTCAAAATAGCTACTTTTATTATAAATTTTACAGTGTAACAATATCTCAACAACATAATAAATGTACTTTGTGTATAGAAAGTTGATTTTTTCTCAATAAAACACCCCGTGCAGATCAGGAAAGTTCTAAGAAGTAAAGCTCTTTTTTCTGATACTCTGAAATATATTGGTTATTATTAAGAGCGAGAACTGAAGTTGGAGATGGTGTCTATGTCAAATGATAAAAAGCGCCACATTTCCAGCAGTCTTGGCATGAGAGTCCTACCTTCTCATGGTATGTTACAAGATGCCTCAGAGAAAGAAGTTGTGCTCTTACACCATTTCCAGCTGACAGAACGTCGAGTGGCCCAGCCTAAAGACTGGAAGCAGCAAATAGTCTACCCTGTGTCAGAAATGGCTGCTCCTGCCCATCCCCAGGTGATTGCCAACTTAAAGCCCTTCAATGTTTGGCTCGGCTCCTGTCGGGGAAGAACCATGTCTTCTCAACTGGTAACCATTCCATGTTCTGTGGGAAAGCGTAACTGATCAACATGACTTAGCGGCTCTCCAAACCCACCTGCTCACGCGGATTTGTTGGTATCAACCAGTGACCTGGGCTGTGGGAGGAACAGGGAAACTACGGTCATTCAGCTTGTGCGGAGAGGTTTGGGAGAGGTTCCTTTCCCCCTTTTTTGAAAAAAAGCTAAGTGCCAAAAAGAGGAGCGCCGGCGGGTTTCTAACCACCCTCAGACTGGTTCAGAAACAAAAGTCTTAACATCCTGTTCGCCCCTTTTCTTAATCATGAATTCAGTAGCCAGAACAAGCGGAAGTTCTCTTGCGATGATGAACTCTTGGCTTGATCTTTTCTGAGTGGCCTTTATCGAAAGATTTTAAAGTTTAATCAGAAAAAAAGAACTGTTTAAAGGCTCCGCTTTTGCAAATACCAGATATAAGAGCTCTCACTTAGCTGCTGAGTGATTTCCAGGACACAGACACACTCCAGTGGAGGAGGACCTTGGAGGTTCCTGTGGGATACGGACGTTCTCCACCGGGCCACGATCACCCCCAGGATCTCTCTCCTCCTATTTATGGCCCAAATCACCACCTTTCCGGACTGTGTCCCCACGATGACTCTTTTTCACGAGAGCTCAAATGGAGAGTGAACCAGAGATACAGAGAACTCATGTAACACAATGGGCATTTGGGACAGAACTTTCCCAACCTATCCCTAGAAGAGTAAGGGAGATGGGACAAAGAACAGGTACGTGGCACTTTGAGTCCTGAGATAACGAGAAGCCGAGGAGTCTTGAGCCACATGATTACTATTTAATAATGTTGGCCATTGGGAGACCGTCAAAGATTCATGTTCTGGTCAGAAGTGCCAACTTTCCTCTTGAGTCTCAGAGAGACTGGCAAAAATGCTGGCTTTGGCAGATGGCCTCTTGGCATGGGTGGGAGGATTGATCACACTTGAATGGTAGGAAATGTGACTCCCTCTCTGATTAAAAGTTTCTTACAAAGGAGAAAAAAGGCCTAAGGTGGTTGGCACGCTTAATAGCTTACATTAAAGAAATCTCCACATTAAGGAGTATCTGTTGCCAAGTCAACATTCTGATTGTTGCCACAGTGTAACTTTAATGGGTCCTTTTTGTTCTTTTTTCTTTTCAGAAGCTGTCCTTTTTTTTTTTTTTTTGAGAGAGAGAGAGAGAGAGAGAGAGAGAGAGCAAGCACAGTGTGGGGGCAGAGGGAGAGAATCCTAAGCTCCATACCTAGTGCGGAGCCCAATGCAGCGCTTGATCTCACTACCCTGAGATCGTAACCTGAACTGAAATCAAGAGTCAGATGCTTAACCAACTAAACCACCCAAGAGCCCTCAGATTCTTCTTTAGTCTGACTTAATCATCATGCATCTTCTCTTTGCCCATTTTTTTTTAAACAAGCTTTTCTTTACTAAGATATGTGCTTTTTCCTGTGAAAATGGGACTATTAGCTGAGAAAATAAACAAACAAACAAAAAACCAGGATTTTTAGGGATCCACATGTTAAGTCCCATTTTGGTGAATCTGAAGGTGAAATTCCCAAAGACATGTAGCAACATCTTTTGAAGCGATTCATCCATTGGCCGCAGGACCCAGGTCCAACTAAATGCCAATACCTTGGGCCATTGTTTTAAAAATAGCTGGAGCCCTTTGATACCCCATTAGCACATCCTTTGTTCTTGATCTCAGGCTGGCTCTAAGACATGATTTTGATGCCTTGATCTCCATATTCTTTTCACCCAGGTAACCTCAGGATTTGTTTAATCCTAATATGTGTTATAGCCTTATTTCTGGCTTTGGCTTTTCTTCTATCTTGAGCAGGTCCTTCTTTGGTGCTCAGCTATCTTTTGGTTTGACCAAATGGGTCAGACTCTTTCCAAATGTACCTCAGGCTTGGATGACACTATGCTGTCCCCAGATGGTACTCAGGGGCACTACATCCATCACTTCTGATAGGTTGACTTTGGGAAATTAATTGACTGTGAAATTAACCTGGCTGCTCCTGGCTTTTTTCTCATAGTAGGCACTCAATAAATGTTTGTCGAGTGAATGCTTTGTATGAAACTTTACTTAAAGGAATTAAAAAAATGTTTTCCCTGTAGTGTCTTTCCAATTTTCCTTTTTGCAGCTAAAATGGTCATGCGGAATTTCTGTAAACAATAGTAGAGAGGGAGGAGAAGTTATAAGAAAAGAGATATTTGTGTGACTCTAAAGAGAAACTAAAAAAGGCAAATGCTCCTCAGCTTGAGTGACTATATTTGGGAGCTATCACTAATGAAATTCACTGCATTTTCATAGAATTGGGTGGATGGAATTTTGACCTCTTCCTAATTTTTGATTATGAGATCTCTTTGTTCATTGGTGATATATTGGTTCTCCTCTGACATCTGTCCAGGGCCCTCTTCTCATCTCTCACTCTGTCCCCTCGCTGCATAGTCTCTTCCTGTGCCATCTCATGTCAAGGGACCCGCAGCTCTCTCAGGGTCTACACTTGGCCTGTTTTGCTCCTCACAGCCACGCAGGGACATACTGCCTCTCCTGCTGGGGTCTTTGTGGTTTCCTGAGGTCTGCTTTCCTGACCCTCTCAATGCCCCACTGGGGCTCACTCTTCTCCTCTGATTGCCCCGTTGTGGGTGGAATTGTTCTTAACCTTGCTTGTGACACAGTTTACTGCAATGTCAAGGAGCACGGGCTTGAGTCAGCTGACCTGGGTTTGAATCCCAGCTTTACCACTTACTCACTAGATGATCTTTGATTTTAACCCCTCCAAGCCTCAATATCTTCATCTGTGAAATGGGGACAATGAGAGTACTTACTTCACAGTGTTGTTTAAAGGATTCACTGATAATACGACTCCTTTGTTCCATGCTTAGAACATAGTAAGCGCTCCCTAAATGTTCGTTTTTATTCTTCACAGATTATTCCTTTGTGAAAGTACCTCCTTAGGTTTTTCCTAGGGTGATCCCCTTCTGTTCATGGAGCTCAGAAGGGATTTTTACGGGGATGCCCAGAAAGCGATGTCCTGAACAAGAATCTCTCTGCTCTCTATCCCCCAGCCACTGGACCCTCTTTCTTGTTCCCTCCTCTCCTCCAGCACATAAACTGACTGGCAGAAGCTTTGGGTCTCCAGTTCTTCATGCACTCAGAGCGCCTGGCTAGGACCCGGTTCCCAATCATCTTTCCCGGATTAAGGATTTGACTTTTACTCCATGAGCAGAAACACCACTCTCATTTCCAAAAGAGCCTGCTTGTCTTGCCAGGCCTGCTGATGACTGATAGCGTTGCTGCTTCCTGAGGATTAGGTGAATGAGTCTAGGATATTTACTCTGACTCCTTTTTGGTTTTGTTCTGCTTCTGAGGGAATTTCCCCACATGCTTATATGATGGTTGCATAAATAACTACAAAATTCTAATTTGTTTTTCCAAGCTGATTATTCTCTTTAAGTTTCTTAAATTATTAAGATGATCTGGTTTCTTGGGAAGTAGCTGTGTTTCAGAGTAATTTAATTCTATACTATGGGGAACAATTGGGTACTGTCTGGGGGGAGACACTAAAAAAATCTATTAAGTCTACTCATTCTTTAATTTTCCTGATTCTGCAGCCCAGTGAGGATGTGGTCTCAGGTAGGAGAATATTTGTCCATCACCCAGCTTGCACAGATGTTGCAAGAATTCTCAAACGGCCCCTTCTCGCTTTTGTTTTTGTTCTGTTTCTTCTGCAATAAGAAGGGCTCCCTTCATGAAAACAGGCCAGCACACAGCAGTGATGCCCAACTGTGAGCAAGTGGTCTCCAGCTTAGGTGGACTCAAAAGCACTGAGCGACACAGCATTCGGATCTGGAATAGTCCCTGGTGGTCAGGGTCAGGCTGACCCAGGAGAGACTTTCTAGACTCTTCAGTCCCAGCTACACTTAGAGTTTCCAGTTTGGGTTGTACCTTGGAGCCAGACTATCATTCCTCAGAGCCAACATTATCAAGCCCTTCTGTGGTTCAAGAAGCTCGTACACCTCCTGGTGTATGACAGGATGTCCAACTTCCTTAGCCTGGCTTTGAGGCTATGACCCAGACTTACCTTTCTAGCCTTTTCTCCCATTACATCCCATCTCTAAACCAGCCCTCTTGTCAGATCACATCTTGCGTTCCTGTCTGATTCTTGGGTCTACGACATCACTCTGGACAGGAAGATCTCCCACCCTTACTTCTCACCAGCAAACATTCTCCTTCCCGAATCGTTTATTTATTTATTTGACAGAGAGATCACAAGTGGGCAGAGAGGCAGGCAGAGAGAGAGGGGGAAGCAGGCTCCCCACTGAGCAGAGAGCCCAATGTGGGACTCGATCCGAGGACCCTGAGATCATGACCTGAGCTGAAGGCAGATGCTTAACCCCTGAGCCACCCAGGCGCCCCTTCCTTCCCGAATCTTGTTCACCCCTCAAAGTCCAACTGTTTCTATCTCCTCCTATAAAACTCCCTCTCCCTGCTCCAGCCAAATGATTTCCCTCTACGTGGAGAATTACATATTTGATTACATATTCTATCAACTGAGCACTTCTTATGCTTGGTTCTTCGTTCTTGTTAATGCTTTTGTGTGCTCACAGCTTATTGGTCTCATTAGTCTATTGGCTTCCTGGAGGAGAAGACTAAATTTGTGTGTTTCTGTATTCCCTGTGGTGCTTTCTTTGTGGTGGTTTTCCTGAAGCGGTCTTGATTCATTGATTAATTTAAAGCAAGTTGAGACTCTTTGGGGGACCTGTCAGCTTGTCAATCCCAGAATTCCCTGCCTAATACCAGTGCAGGAAGTCAACATGATAGGATCAATTTCATTCTGATTGAGGGATAAGAACTAGTTCAAGTCCGTTCAGCAATCGGGCAGGTACCGTGGATTGAACATTGTGCCAAATGTTAACCAAAATGTCTTGGGCACAGTCTCTACCTTCAAACAGCTGCCTGTTTAGGAGGAGATGCCATTTCCAACAGGAAAGAATTAGGAAAAATTATTAGCCAAAAATAAAATGCTATATTTCATTGAAGTGTTGATTGATTGAACTCCAAAGTTGAGAGGTATGGAATATTTGGAAAGTGATATGGGTTTCAAGATGAGGGGAGATCAGGGAGGGAGGCACAGGGAAAAGCCTCAGGGGGCTAGAGGGTCCCAGAAAAACTTTAGGGAAGAGGACAAGATGAACAGTATTTTCTCTCAGAGGGACAAGAAATACCTCAAAACATGTGTAAGGGAAATAAAATGGTTGAATACTGGTTACTAATCAGGCATTATGTATTTGTCAACTTATTTATTCCTCATGGTTTTGCAAGGCATAGCTTATCTTCCTATCACAGAGGAAGATTCACTAAGAGAAGTTAAGTGACTTGTCCACAGATGGTTCCCAGCCCAGCCCAAGCTCCATCTATCACCAGGCTGGCTGGTACACCAAGACAGAGACGGCCTTTACTGGAGCAGCCCCAGGCAGCCAGGGACCACTTTTCCCCTCCCCTAAGAAGCAGTTTAGAAGAGAAGAAGTGGGGTTGCCTGGGTGGCTCAATCAGTTAAGCATCCAACTCTTGATTTTAGATCAGGTCATGATCTTGCGGTGATGGGATCGAGTCCGGCATCTGGCTATGAGCACAGCAGGGAGACTTCTTCAGATTCTCTCTCCCTCTCCCTCCTGTGCTCTCTCTCTCTCTCTTTTTCTCAAATAAATAAATAAAATCTTAAGGAAAAAAAGGAAGGGAAGAAGCATTCAACTTAGAAAAGAGAGCTGTTGTAGGTGGCTTCTACAATAGCTTCCCATGATCCCCACCTATCTGTTTCCAGTGAATAAATTACAGCAAAAGTGATGGGTTTTCTACTCTACAAGTGAGTTGTCACAGTCTGTGACTTCCATCATCCCAGCACTCTCTCTCTGGATGTCCTCACATGCTCTCTCTGAGAAGACAAGCTACCGTAAGGAGAGGGACATCCAGCAAGGAGACAAGGGTCTCTGCTGTCTGGCACGTGAGGAGCTGAATGCTGTCAGCAGCCATGTGAGGGAGAGGTCTTCCCCAGGCGAGCTTTCAGATGATATCCCAGCTCAGCTGCCGTCCTGACTACAGCCTTGAGAGAGCCTGAGACAGAGAGACCAGTTAAGTCTTCCTTAGATTCCTGACTCACAGAAGGTCTGAGACAATAAACACTATTTGGGGAGTAATTTGTTATGGAGCACTATTCAAATAATGTAAGACCTCTTTCAAAGGCGGTCTCTCCTATGACTGAAATCTGACCTGTCATTAGATGCCTCAAGCATTATTCACTTCAGGTGAATTAGACAATTTAAAAAACATCACCTGACTGATTGGCCCATCTATATTTGTAGGACCTCTTCGTCATGCTTGGTCCCCAGCAGGTGCTTCAGTTCAGGAGGCTGGAAATTTTTTTTTTTTTAAGATTTTATTTATTTATTTGACAGAGAGAGATACAGCAAGAAAGGGAACACAAGCAGGGGCAGTGGGAGAGGGAGAAGCAGGCTTCCTGCAGACCAGGAAACCCAATGCGGGGCTTGATCCCAAGACACTGGGATCATGACTTGAGCTGAAGAAGGTAGACGCTTAACGAATGACTAAGCCACCCAGGTGCCCCCCCCCCCCGCCTTTTTAAAAGATTTTATTTAAAGGCTGGGAATTCTAAGGTTATTCTCCACCATCGGAAATTCTGGAAAACAGCTAGAAAGTCTGCATTTCTAAAAGCACATCACAGGCCACAATATTCTGTTTTGGTCTGGATGGTAGTTACTTCACAAAAATGTAGCAAGCTGTATGGTTATCATTTTTGTGCTTTTCTGTAAGCACATTACATTTCAATAAAAAGTTTACTTAAAAACTGTTGCCAGTTGATGCAAAAGTATACCACACGTGAGATACATCAGTCTGCGTAATTGTATTTTGAAGGACTAGGTAATAATAATACGTTATATTTATTATTACACTGTTCTAAGTGCTTCAAGCACATGAACAAACAACAACCCCGAGAGGTAGATGCGATTGTAGTACCCATTTTACAGATGTGAAAGGTTTATTATTTGTCCAAGCTTACACAGCTCATGAGTGCTGGAGCCAGGATTCAGACCTAGGCAGTGTAGCTTGACGGAAAGTCAATGCTCTCTGCCATGACAGAATTAGATGGTGAGCAATGACCGTCTGAAAGGTAGCTATGGGAAGTGGCTGGTGTGATCTAGTCACTGGCTCTGGTTGCTAAAATGCCCTCTCATGTGGCTGTTCCACTGGGCCCTTCCTCTGCTGTCCTGCTGCCCCCACATAGCTCTCTGAATGGCCACTTTGAAGGGAGGGTCACATTTTTTCTCAGGCCTGTGTCTGTTGGCTGCACACACACCATCTGTTCCCTGTTGCTGGTGGAGGAGGGCTGGACGGGCCATCTCCAGCCAGTTTAATGTTCCTCGTCTGGGACCAGGCCCAGACAACAGTGCTGCGCCCACTCACTCCCCAACACCCAACCTCAGTGAAGAAAAACAACCCATTTCTTGCTGTGGTTTTCTCTCCAGCCATGGGTCCCAGACTCATAAAGAGTTTCTCCCTCTTTTGCAGGTATGTTTTATGGACAGAGGCAGGTTCACAGGAAAGCTTACGAAGCTTACGTTCCAGAGACACTCCCTAGCAAGGCCCCTTCCAAGGCCTTTTGCCTCATGGGATATTCATAATTTTCTATTCTTTTTATAAAGAGAACTCCCCTAATTGTATGAGTTTCATACTCCACCATCTTGACATTGTCTCCAAAAATGAAACCTCTCATCTTCCTCCTTAGCATGGCACATGGGGTCTCTGTGACAGGCCTTTAAGTGCTACTCTCTCTGCCTTGGATGCCTTCTGCTCACGGGGACTGCAGACTACGTACTAAATTCCCAAGCCTACTTCTCCCAGGTATCAAATGTCCTTTACTTCTAGCCTAGAACCAGAGGTAAGGCTTGCCTAGCCCCCCAGCTCCTAGGACTAGGGCTATTCTCAACCAGGTCCATATGCTGGCAAGGAAGCCAGACAACCAGATGTCCCTGGATACTCTGTACTCCCCACCCCTGGCCTTCCAGGGACCACAAGCTAATGTTTCTAGGATGCACCCCTGCTGACATCCCATACTTTAGGAAGTAAAAGTCATAACTGAGTCACCCTGAAGTTGATTTAAGTTCCCAGGTTATAGGCAAACTGTAGGGAACTCTGGAGGAAGGGAACATACTGTCATTATCTAGACCGCTAATTGTACTGGAATCCTGTGATAAAGGTATGGAGAAAATAATTTTTTCCCTGTCCTAGACTTCGACCAGAAGAAGTATAGAGAAATTCTTTTGTGAATAACCATTCACAAATTTCAACAATTGTTCACTCTTGATTCTGAAAGTCTCTTTGCATGAATGATTTTCTCATCTTTATGCAGAATTTTTCCACATTTTTGTTGACTAAAATATTACTAATCTAATTTCCTATTAAAAAACTCATTTCCAGCATTGCAGAGCTGAAAGGTGCTACCAACCATTTAGTCTTCAATTTACATACAACAAATCCTGTAATCTGATGGGGGCTTTTACACAAGGGTGGCTGCAAGCAATTACATGGGCAAAGAAATATTTGAGTCCAGAGCCGTGTGCTGTGTTAATCTCATCTGTTGAACTCCCATTGAGATTTCTCCTATTGTTAAATTGTCTATTGATGTGGATTTAGAGAGGAAACTCCACCAAATACAGCAATTCAATGTTATAATTCTGTTTGTGCTCTAATATTTTCCTTTTAATTATAATTTGGAAAATTGGGGTTTATTAGAAAGAAAGGCATCAGACTGGAATAATTTATTCCATTTTCCCCCTACTCAGCACCACCACAAAGTAGAACATTCTCCAGGTGAAGTATTGATTTGAAAAAGCCTAGAAAAAGTCTTGTTATCACAAAAGCAATTGAACCAAGGCTCTGGGGTGGACTGGATATACTGAAGTCTGATATGAAGGAAGCAGGGACTCTGGGCTGCTGGCCTGGGGGGCACTGTGTCTACTGAGAAGGTTTCAAGGGGGAAATTTCAGAAGCTAGCTCAAGGTGATGGGGAAACATAGCCTCGGATGCTAATGGCTCAGGGGTCAACAGGTCAGTACTCACTCTATCCATCCAACCACCCATCTGTTCTTTATTGAATGATAAGTATGTATTATGTTCCAACTTTGATATTTAGTGTTTTAGAAGACGCAAAGTAAATATTTTACATTCTTTTATTTATTCATGATTCAACACTCACCAAATATCTCTGTGCCTGATATCGTGGTAGGTGCCAAGGCCACAAATATGAAAGATGGAACCCTAACATCTAGTACCACACCAACCAATCAATCCTTATTAAAAATACCTGAATGAGTGTTAGTGCAGAGAGATGGTGAGCACAGTGTAGACCTTGACAGAGTGTGTGTGGGGAAGAGAGAAGGAGCAGTAGCCAAGAAACCTTTCTGGAAAAGCTGAGGGCTGCTGAAGATAAACATGAAGTGGTTACAGATAAGTGTAAAAGACACACACGTTTTTGAAAAGCTTCATTGAGGTGTAATTGATGTATGATACATTGCATGTACTAAAAGGATATAAATTGGTAAGTTTTGTCATGTGTATACATCTGTGAAACCACCATCATAGTAAAGATCATGACTATCCCCATCACCCCCAAAATTTCCTCCCACCCTTTGGTAATGGCTTCCTGGCATCCACTCCATCCCCAGACAACCACTGACATACTTTCTGTCAATATAGATGAGTTTGCATTTTCTAAAAATTTTATAAGTGAAATTATATAGCACGCCTTCTTTTTTTGGTCTGGCTTCTTTCACTCAGCATCTTGATTTTGTGATTGATCCCTATTGATGTATGTATAAATAGTTCTTTTTTTTTTTTTTTTGGCTGAGTACTATTCCATTGTATGGATTTACTATTTGTTTATTCCCCTGTTGATGGAATTTGGGGCTATTTCCAGGTTTTGACTATTATAAATAGAATTGCTATGAACATTCATGTACAAGTCTTGGCATGGAAGTAGCTTTCTTGGTTCTCTTGGGTAAATATCTGGGAGTGGAGGGGCGGGATGTTATGGAACGTGGGTGTTTAACTTTTTAAGAAACTGACCATGTTTCTAGAGTGATTGCACCATTTTACATCCCTACCGGTAGTGGAGGAGAGTTCCAGTTCTACATCCTCATTAAAGGTATATATTTTTTGTCTGTCATTGAGTGTGAGGGACCCCAAGGTTTTGAGAGCTGAGTGACTGGAGCAGTCAGTCACAGAAGCCTCCGACAGCCGCCTCTGCCCAGCCAACCAGACGACCAGCTCAGCGTGGGCATGTTTCGAGTGAGAGCAGCCTTGATGGCTCATGCTGGGAAGCTTTGCTGGCCCACTGGCAGCAACGCCATCACGTAACGTGGAGGCCAGGCTGGTGCTTTTGTTAAGCAGCTCTTCCTGGAAAAGCTGCGGAGCTATAGACACGGCTCTTTTATCGTTTTTTCTCATGAGAGGTTTCGGTTCCATCTACCTTGCAAGACCAAATCCTTCCCAAATGTATGCATCTGTCAGTGAGGAGGATTACAGAAACCAGCTCACACGATGCCCCAAAGCCTGCCGTGCATACATTTTCCCCTTCAAGCTGGCCAGCCTCCCACCTTGCTTTGTCCTGAATCCGACTGCCGAATCACTCTCCAGTGGCCTGTCAGAGCAGACAGGCAAACAAAGAACTCCTGCTATTTCCCTTTGACCAGCCTTTACTTCTGAGACCTTTTGCACCTCATTTTTCCTGACATTTTCTAGAGGCATTTGAAAATGTGGTGATTGAGAGAGCAAACGTGTGCCCCACAACATGCCTCCATGACAGGGGAGATTGTCATGTCTAATCTCCACCCTCAGGCTTGGGCTCGAATGACAGGACCAGCCAACACCAAAGATTAGGAAGAAAACACTAGAATGCCAGATGAGTCTGTCCAGAAAATGCTGGGGTCTGATTTGCCAAGGAATTGGGCACAAGATTTCCAAGCACTGAACCAGGAGCAGTGTTCTGCTTTCTCTTTTTCACAACCACCCAGAGCAAGCTGAATTAGTTTCTTTGTTTTTCTCTCCCCAGCTCCCTGGCTTCCTTCTGGAGAATTCTGGTTCAATTTGTGTTTTTGTATTTGCACTCATGGGATTAGGTTTATGGGAAATATGCTAACAGAAGAAATCAGAAAATTGAAAGTTGATGTTTGCAATCACACATTCCCGTGGTGAGGTGTCCTTTTGAAATGTGGTATGTTGTCCCACAGCCCGTGTTGGAGACGTTAAGGACAGTAACTCCAGCCATCCCTTGTCCGGAAGAAAGCCTGAGACGCGAGAGAAGGGTGGCTTGCAATGCTGGATCGAGATCAGAAGCTCAGGGGTGGGGAAGTTCAGGGAAGCTGAGGAAGAAAATAGTCTGGCTGATATTGGTGGGAATAGCTTTGGTTTCTAAATGTTGTGTTTTTCATCAAGTTTCCCAATATCTGCCTTTTAAAGGATCACATCCTCCTGGAAGGTTTTCTGGTATTTTTTCATATCTAGGAATGGGAACAAAGAGGAAGAAAGAGAAAAAGCAATGGTGAGAATCATGGTGACAGAATGTTCGCAGTTGAACAGACCTCGGCGATCTATGTCCACACTTCTTATCTATGGATCTGAAAACTGAAGCCCAGGGATAGGCGCAATCATTTTCTGTAGCTGGTTGATTCACGAATGATGTGCCTAAGACTTGGCCATATTCAATTCTGAGGTAAAGGCAAAATCTGTCATCAAGAGAAAAACATGACACATTTGAGGTTACCCTAAAGAACATATTGCCCTAAAGAAAGACCACTAAGGTTTCCAGCATAGTGTAAGATGCAGCAACATTTTTGTCAGAGTATGGCATTTTGAGCTGACTTTGGAATGGGGCCGCCATGTTGTCCACCTGCCCTGAACGTTTTAGTTCCTGCTTCTTCAGAACTAAATTTCCCATGAGCCCAACTCTACCTCCCAGCTTTTTTCACCCTTTCAATGAATACGTAGAGCTCCCCTTGTTCTGGGAACATTCTCTTTGTTTTTGCTGCTAACTTGATTCAGCTTCACAGTTTAGATTCCTCAGTCAAAAACACTGATTAGCACATCCCATATTTTTTTTAAGGTAAGCATCATTGACCAGCAGAGACATTGCTTGTCTGTGGATTGGTTGTCTACTGATGATCCCGTATAAGGGGGCTGCGGAGAAAAGATGTGTTACTTAAAATGGGTTGCTTATGGATATCCTTTCAGTGGGTGCCGCAGGTGAGGTAGGTTCTAGGGTAGATAACTCTAGTACTGATATCTGTGGTGATAGCAGGACAATATGTCTGATGTCTTCCCCCAAACTTCCAAAATTCCCAACCTATTTGCAAAGACACTCTGTAGTCATCTCAGGGCTGAAGGACCAACCAAATTCTGGGTATAGTCATTGCTGAGGGATAAAATGGAATGTTTCATTCTGTTGGTTGGCTTTGGTTGGTTCTCTTTGGTTCCTAAACATTGCCCAGATTTTCAATCAATTCTCCATTTTTCTCATAAAACAAATGTACTTGAAGAAACCAGGAATCTTCATTCAACTACTGAGTACCAACTATGTTAAAGACACTGTGAACTGCCCAGATGATCCTGAAGAGATGACAAAGAACCCTTTGCCATTCGATCTCAAAGGACATATACTGAGTGGTCTTTCTTTTTGTAGAGTCTGCATCTTTCTTTACAATAAGATTTGATTACAAAAGGTAAACTGTTGGATGCTCTACAAACCAAATGGACATGCGAACTTTAAGAACTTAAAAGGGAAACAAGATTAGCCATAATAAGTAATATGATGGCCCATTTCCCACATTTGGGGTCTGTATATTCTGCTATATCCTAGGGGTAAGTGATAAAGGACAGAGAAGCAGACAGAGAATTGTTCTTTCTGGGGCTGGGTGGTGATCCTGGGGGTTTATGTTGCTGTATCTGTTCTGTCTCAGAGGTTGGCAATCCCATTCTTCTTGTCAGATTGACCAGGAAGGAGCGTGAGACTTGATTCTGGCCAATAAGATGTAAAGCCACGTCCCTTGGGGGTAGAATCCCAAGGAAGAGAGAGTTTGCTCTTTGTGTTTCTGGACATAGCCCTGTGAATTGGTTTGCTAGGACAGCCATAAAGTATAAGGCTGAGTGGCCTAAACAATGGAAATCTACTGTCTCACAATTCTGGAGGCCAGAAGTCCAAGATCAAGGTGTCAGCAGTCTGTTGTTGTTGTTGTTGTTTTCTGAGGACTCTCTCCTTAGTCTGTCACTGGTCATGTTCTCTTCGTATCTTCACATGGTTTCCCTCCTGTGTCTTTGTCCCAGTCTCATTTTACATGGACAGTAGTCTCTTTAGGGCCAACCCGAAATGACTTTGTTTTGCCTTAAGTACCTCTTTAAAGATCTATCTCCAAATATGGTCACATTCTGAGGTACTAGGAGAAAGGACTTCAACATTTAAGTGTGGGGGACACAATTCAGCCAACATACCCTGTCTGACAGGAAGTGGGCAACTTCACCAGCCATTTGAAGCAGCCCAAGGATGAGTCCAAGACCAAGAGGGAAAAGAGCAGAGCCATAGAGCCAGAGGCCTGAGGGGCCTGCACTGTTCTACCCCCTGCCAAGTGGAATGGCAAACTTCCTCATTTGTTAATTCAGTTTGAATTGAGGTTTCCGAAACCACCCTGGGGAGAAAGGCATAAAATGTCAGAAGTGAAAATTTAACCCATCGGTGTTTATAGCCTCCTTTGGAGGGAAGAAAGGAACAGACTTTGTTTTACCCTCTTTTGAAGGCTTTGTTTCTTTTCCTCAACTGTGAGTACCTACAAACAACGGCTCAGTGTCTCTGCCAACCCCTTTCTTCCTTGGCCTTGGCATCTCTAGCACCCCATGGTGGGTACCTAAGTCCTCACCTCTACACTCAGGCACAACCTCTTTGTCTTAGATTGCAAGTTCTTAGAGGGCAAGTACATCATTGTGTCCCCTCAGCATAGCTTTACCGTGCTGTGTGTGATGTGAATTCTATTTCCTTCCTTCCTTCCTTCCTTGCTCCCTCCCTCCATTCCTCTTTCTTTCTTTCTTTCTTTCGTTCGTTCGTTCTTCTCTTTCCTGACAGGCATCGATTGTATTATGCAGCGGGGATAGGCAGTGACTAAGACAAGCTCTCATTCTCATAGAGCAGAGATTCTGGGCGTCTTCAATACCCAGAGATGCGGTTGGTGCTACCACAGTAAGAAATAACAAAAATAAGCACATGTTTTCATCACATGAAAACATGTGATGGGGGCTGTCTCACCAAACCTGGGGTTCAGAGAAGGATCTGGGAGTGCCTCTGTGTTGTTTTGCCCCCTCCCTTGAGAATAGAGTGGCAGATGGTTGGAGGGATATGAGGACTACTTTCCATCCTTTCCCTATACCCAGAGCCCACTCAGAGCCTCCACAGAGCCTCATGCAGAAGAATTCCAGTGGGCCAAGTCCCTCCTCCCAGACAGACTCATTCCCAATTCAGTTCCAGCATATTTCCCTTGGGATAAGGGCAGCTGCCAGCTCCCCGGGGGTGGGATTCAAGCTGTGGAAAGAGCAGAGCTCTGAGGACATCATGTTACACCCACCAAAATGGTGTCAAGAAACACAAGAGGGAGGTGGCTCCAGAAATAGAAAGTACAAGGAGGCCTGGGATTGTGCTGGGACAATCTGGAGTTTGTAGCTTGCTCTGTGACAGTGAGTATAATACAGGGACAATTCCTGGGACAGTGACTTCTGGGCCACCTCTTCCACCACCCCTGCCATCTGGTCACTTCTGGGCCTTGGCCTCTTTTCCGGCATGGGTAACTGGTGCCCCACCGGCACCCACCCACTTTGGAATGCCAGCCATGCTGTGGCCGGGGAAGAAAGGCTGGTGTGAAATGTTGGAGAACTCTTTGCATCAAGGGCAGAACCCATATTTGGTGGCAAGGGAAGTCCCGCTTCAGAGTTTGAAATCTGGATTTTCTGCTAATCTGATGTTTTTCCTTGGCTGCACAATAATATTGTTTTGGTTGCTAAGAAACCATCTTTTAATTGAACATTGGATTGAATGTCTCTAGTATGATAATAGACCATGCAGATGTCGGGAGGAGAGCACAGTGCCCAAGTGACAAGCAGACCATATCTCACGACGAGCGTGTTAAAATACACAAGCGTCTTTCCAGATTTTCCTCACAAGGTGCTGAGGCATTGATTTGTGAATGCAAATGCCAGATTCCCTCACAGCGCGGACGTGGCCTTGCTCATCTGTGCCTATAACCAACCTTGGCTTTGTTTTATAGACTGGTATTTTGTGGGCTGTTAGTCAGAATAAGCCGCTATCCTAATGATCAGATCATTATGATGGTGCATTAGTTTGATGCAGGGTAATGAAAAATTGTTACCTCGACAGGGCTGGCAGTCTATTGTGGACCTTATCTCATAATCCCCGCTTAACAGAGGCATCCTTGGTTCTTTTAGTAGTAGAATGAGTACCCAATGGAAGATCTCTTTGGAGAAAGGACATTAGTGTCCTTTCAAAAGTGAAGATTAAAGTTTAATATTCCTAACAGTAATTGTTCTCTTTTTTGTTTTTCACAACTGAGAGACATTGTTTGGCCAAATCTCTAAGGGGAGGGGAAAGAAGCGGGCAAATAATGTTGGCTCGGATCACCCTGATAACATTAATGTGTTCTTTTCCTTCGGAGACAGAAGGAGTTGCATGCATTGTTTGCCAGGTAATTTCCTAGCACACGGGTAGAGTGGGCTGTGAGGTTGGGCACATATCTTTTTGCTAAGAAATCAGATAGAAGCACCATCAAGTTGAGGATGTCGAATAGGACAGGACCTTAAGTAGATGTTTTGTTTCTCACCTTGATGGGCTGATTTTAGTGATAAAGGTGTGGCCTGAATGACATGAAAGTAGTTCAAAAGTGGGCTTTTAAAAATCTTTTAGTGGCTGGAACTAGGTTTTTTTTTTTTTTTTTTTTTTTTTTTTAAATGAGAGCTCTATCCCCCCTGTTTCCCGGCTAGCAGGTGGTATCCCATCTGTAACAGTCAAGGTTCTTTATTGCAAGCAACAGCAACTCTGCTGACCTTCATCTGAAAAGGAGTTTACTGAAACGATACTGAGTGACTCATCTATGTTTAAAAAATGTCTGAACAACCAAGGATCCAGAAGAACATGTGCTAAGGTACCTAAAAGACACCTAAGTCTGAATATAGTAACTTTGACCATTTGCTCAATTTTTATTTGTTCGTTTGAGATTCAGACATTAGAAGAGAGTCATTTGTTTGATCTCTATAAGGTGGCAGCTCCAGAATTTCTTTGTAGGAGAGACTTACGGGGGTGATATGGTCACAATGTACTACGGCAAGCACATTTTGGAGGCCATTTTGTGGAGGGGGGATGCGAGAGGGCTGATGGAAGATTTTTTGAGTGACTTGTAACCCCTGAAGTCACTTTTAAGTGCTAAGAGTACGTGCCCAGCTCTTGGCTAATGATAGCAGAGTGCACCTTGCTGGAGGAGTCCTTCAAGACAGGATCAAGGAAAACATCAGATTCTTTTTATCCCACCTTTTAAAAACATATTGGTAAATTCTGATGACTTGGGTCTCTGAACAGTTTCTCAGGCTCAAATTACAGCTGTTCCATTTTTCTAGAGCAGTGCCTACTGTCCCCATGGGAATACCGTTGCTTATCTACTCAATATTCATCTCCAACCCCTCCTTTGCTGGCAGAAGCCACTTCTCACAAAAGGCTGAAAAAATGCCAAATATTTATTTTGACACTCTCTCCTGCAGCTCCATCATCTGACCTAGTTCTGGCCAGTTAGATACAACCATAGTCTGAGAAAGGCTCTAATACAAATATGATGCTGCAAACTGTGGCAGCCATTTTGGGGCCATGGGGACAAGGCTGAGGTGGAGAGTCACTGAGCTGGGCATGAAGGACTTCAGTCCTTGGTGACTTACTGCCCTGATGAATTAATCAAACCCAAAATGAACGATTTCTGGGTCTACTGTGAGTGAAGACACTTGTCATCGGTCCTCACACTGACCCTCACACTGACCCTCACTCTAATCTCTGGACCAGTCTTGACTCCAGACAGGAGGGATTTAAGAACTTGGCCTCAAATCCCTTTTGCTACTCATGCCGCTTTCACCACGGGCCACATCTGGTCCTGATAACTGTGCTTGTGTTTGTTCCGGGAACTCAGTCCTGGTTGTGTATACAAATTCTGGAAACTGGATGTTGTTTATCCCCTTAGATTAAGTTGCTTCTGGCTTATGTGAGCAGCAGCCCTGTTCCCTGGGAGCCCGAGGAGAGAGCCCTTCCCTTCACAGAAGGTGGTGGTTGAAGCCCTGCTTCTTACTGACCTCGTTCTCTGCCATTTGCAACCGCTGCCCTGCTTGAGCCTCTGAATTTCTCTTATCCTTTCGCTCCTTTTTGTCCACAGTATGATTCAATCTTCATGGTTGCTGGGCTAACAGGGACCCAAATACATGACATGAGAAAATTAAGGGTTCATTCACTCACATAAAACAAACAAACGAAGAAAAAAACAGGAAACCACTTTGGAAGTAGGCAGTCCGGGACTCCTATGTTGGGTTCTAAGTCAACAAAGACTCAAGCTCCCTGAAATTTCCATGTGGCTTACTTTCAGGTGACTCTGAAATTTTCAGCTTTGAAAGATGGTTGCAGGAACTCCAGCCACTATGTCCATATTCTAAACAAGAAAGGAAAGGGCAAACAGCTATAGAGGGGCTCTCCCAGAAATCCAGTGGTCTCCATTTACATCTCCTTTACCCACTCCGAACAGCAAAAGAGGTAAGACCATGTAAACACTCACCTAGGTCTGTGGCTGCACTGACCAGGGCAGGCGTGCTGGTACCAGGGAAGTAGGGAGCTGGGAGCCTGTTTGGCACCCAGCACCCTCTGCAGCATCTTATTCTTCTCACCTGTTGAGACTGAGGCTCACCCCTGGCTGGAGAACTCCATGTGCTCCTTGCTGTAACCTTGTGGTCCCTGTGCCAGTCTGCTTTCCTTTCTCCTCCACACTTGCAGCTGATAATGGTGCCCCTGGAGCCTGTCACAGTGCAGTGGGAAGAACTAGTTCTAGAGCCCAGTTCCTCCGAACAACCCCTCCAATAATAGCTCCTTGGGCTACCCCAAACCGTTTGACCAAGACAGAGCCCAGAGCATCCTAGAACTTAATAGTACCTGGTGGCAGAAGGTATTTCTGGGCATACTCCCAAGAGTGACATTTGGGTCTATTCAAGGAGGGCCTTGAGACTTGACCTGACTAGAAGTAGCCAGTGGGTCTTAATTTCCTAGCTAGGTTCCCAGAAAGGATCCTGCAAATGTCTGAGACCACAATAAGCGTTCGTATGGGTCAAGCTGGAAAAATCAGAGACCATCTTTGCAATGGAAGCTTCCATGTAATTGACACCTCCCTGTGTTCCGCTCTGATTTGGCATCAATAAACACAAGAGAAGCACTAGCTATAGTCCCTATTTTCACACAGCTGCTGATACTCCTTTTTTATTGTCTTCAAGTGTTAATAATATTTTAGTTTCCTTTTTGAGGTAAGTAAGAGGTTTTCAAGAAGCTGCAGGTCTTTGACTTTCCCTCTATCACCGAGAATCCCACCTGAGATTGTTTTCACAAGTTCCCCAAAATGTGTATTACACATCATGTTGGGAAAAGTGGACCCACCTCAAAAAGAATGAGTAAATTTTCTAACTATCTGTTGGGAACATTTAGTTTCTGGCTATCTAGAGTTGCAACTGTTTGGTGGGAGATAGAAACTCATTTCTAACTAGGAGAGTTTCAGGGGCCACTTATTCCTGACAAATGGGGTGTACATAGAAGACCCAGGACTGGGAATCAGATTCCCTTGTCTAGATCCTGAACTTTGAGGAAGTGAGTCAAAAATGGGGGTGACAGTTGAGACATTATCTATGGCAGTGGGAATCCAGTGGCACCAGTCTCACTTGGGAGCCAGCAATGGTGCCGAGTCCCTACCAGCGGCAGTGATGTGGTAGCGATGGTGGCATCCAATGAGATGACTTCATGGTCAATCTTAGCTCTGGTCCCCACTCTGCCTTAGTTTTGTCCATAGATTCCAAGAGCTGCTTGATAGCCTTGTATCAGCTTTTTTTTTTAATGACTTGGGCACATACTACATTAGGCTTCTTAAATTTGGGCAATTTTTTTTTCAGCTGTTTTTCTCCATGGATTTTTTTTTTCCTCCCTTAGTGTGTGTCTCTAACACTTCACGGGGGAAATGGAAGTTGCCCTGAGTCTTGGAGGAGAGAGAAAAAGGGTGTCAGGAGAAACAAGCAGTGTGAACAAAGCTGTGATGGCGGGAGCAAGCAAAGTGTGCATGTGACACAGGGAAGAGAGCGTCTGATTCTAGCAGCAGGTATGCGCAGGGGAGGTGTGAGAGGGAGGGAGGGGGTGTAAGAGACCGGGATCAAAATGGCACTACGGTACAGCAGAAACAGAGGAGCTGAGGAAGAGTTCTGAATGGGGAAATGATATGAGGGAAGTAGAGCTAATAAAGATAGGTCAGACAATAGGTCTTTAAAAACCCAATTCCTAAGTCTCAGCCTGGGAAACTAAATGGCAGAATGATGACCTGGTTAGATATCCACTGTTACGGTGTGTTGTAGCGGGTCCTGGTGCAGAGTCTGTAAGATGAGCGACTTTTAGGTTGGCATTTTAGCCCAGGAGAAGGAAGAGACCTCTCATGGATTTGACTGTCACTGTGGAATTGGCCTCCTCACAAAGTGGAAATTCCTACTACTCAGAGTGTTTGAGGCTGGCTGGAGATCCTGTCTGTCATATGGATGATGTAAGGGCAAGAACATCCTGGGAGGAAGGATGGATTTGACTTCAAAGGTCAGCTTAACTTGGGGCACCTGGGTGGCTCAGTCGTCAAGTGTCTGCCTTCAGCTCAGGTCATGATCCCGTGATCCTGGGACCGAGTCCCGCACTGGGCTCTCTACTCAGCAGGGAGCCTGCTTCTCCCTCTCCCGCTCCCCCTGCTTGTGTTCCCTCCCTCTCTCTCTCTCTCTCTGTCAAATAAATTAAAAAAAAAAATCTTAAAAAAAAAGTCAACTTAACTTTTGTGGATCTGTGAGTCAATGAAATAAGGAGCCATCCCGATTGTTAAAATATATAACACAACACTATTTTGCCTGTAATAAAAATACCAGTGCACAAAAAAATGCATTTTGTAAGACTATATATTTTATAAGATTATACACACATGAAACACAACTGCATGGCTTTCAGTGGGGAGTAGAAGGGAAGTGGGAGTGGTGTTGGAAGATAAAACAGAATTAATTAATTAGTTGAGGCAGGGAAAAGAAAAAGATGAGATCCAAAAATGTATTTTTTGGTACTCATATAAAAGACATGAATTAGTGGAACACCAGTTTCTGATTTAGTTGGTAGATAAACTCCTCAGTAGTCAATAGTAGGAATCTTATTTATTTATTTATTTATTTTGGAATCTTATTTTTAAGCCCTCATTATTTTGAAGTATACTAGACTTGGATTATAAATGTTTCTTTTACATGCTGACATTATTATTTATTAAAGCAATCACAAGAGAAGCTTTTCTCCTGATCCAGCCATGCCCCAAATGGATCCCTACTTGAAGACTCCATAGCTTACAACCCTATAGCCACAGTTTATTCGAACTTGCTATTCATGACCGTATGAGAGGTTTTTTCGAATTACCTATATCATCAGGGAAATGTAATAATCCTTAAAAGACTGTGCATCATTATGCAATGTATTTGATTTTAAAAAGAGGAAGAAAATCTCCGCACCCCTTTCTCTTTGCAATGAAATTCACTCTGTCCTGCCATCTAGGAAAAGCAGGGTTGAAAACTGCTTTAATGAGCCACCTCGGATAGCTCAGCTCCATTTAACTTAAAAGGAGATGTAAAATTGTTCCCATGTAAAACTTGACATTCAGATTTCTTACCAGTGTGTCCTCAGTGGGATCAGTCACTTTCTTGGCTCTTTATTCTTCCTTGTATCTCAGACAACCCATATGGGAACATTTGCTTTCTGCCTACAGCTCATTCTTTAAAACTGTACTGCCGAAAGTGTGGTCCACAGGATGGTTGCCGGTCTGCAAACTGTTAGTTACCAGTCCACCACAAGACAAGTACAGAAAGTGGGAATCTAAAATTTGTATAACCATTTGACATTGCTGCAATAGCCAAGTGCATGACCAGTGTACTGGACTTTTTGAACAAGGTAGAAACCAAAGGGCCAAGTCCATGACAGATCAGAAATTTATTAAAAAAAATACAACATCAAAAAAACCTGGTCCTTCACCACAAAAAACTTGAGAAGTACTGCTTTAGGATGTCCTTTAATGAAGGTATGCTGGTGACAAGATCTTCATTTTTATTTTACCTGCATATTTGGAAGATTGTTACACTGGCTATAGAATTCTATGTTGACAGTAATTTCCTTTAGTATATGGATGTATTTTCCATTGGTTTTCAGGTTTTAATGTTACTTTTGAGAAGTCAGCTGTCAATCTTTCTCCTTTTCATTTTTTAATTGTTTTCAGATTTCTCTTTGCCTTTAATTTTCTGACATTTTACTATAATGTAAGTGTGAGTCTTTTTATTTACTCTAGTTGGGATCTGTTGTTCTTCTTGAATGTGTAACTTGGCATCTTTTATGATTCTGGAAACCTTTTGGTTGTTTTTTTTCTTCTAATATTGGTTCTTCCCCTTCTCTTGATTTTACCCTCCTGAAATAGCAAATAAGATATATATTAGATATTATCAGTCTGTTTTCTATGTCTCTTAACCTTCCTTCTGTTTTTTCTCCATCTTTTTATTTCCCTGTGTTGAAATCTAGATAATGTTTTCTGATTTTTAATATAAATAATGTTATTTTCATAATTATGATCTGATGATTCCAATATCCAAAGTCTCTGCTTCTCTTGGTTTCTGTTCATGGTGTCTTGCTTTCCTGTTTCCCTGGTTATCTTTGACAGAGTGCTAGTCATTGCCTATAGAAATTATTTTTTGAATCATTTGAGGTTTAGTATGAAGGTATCATCCTCCACAAAGAGTTTATGTTTTTGTCTACAAAAGGCTTTGGGGCATTACTGTCTGACATTTAAAGCAAGGGTAACACTTGAGGTACTGTGAGCCTCTCCTCCTCACTCTGCACAACTTGATGCAGGCCCCCAGCACAGCGGCTACATGTGGGTCCCTGGGGTGTCCCATGCTTCCTGCCTGCCTCTCTTGCTCAAGCTGGTCTTCCTTTCTGGAGTGCCCTTCATCTCAGCCACCTCCCTTCACTTCCCTGGCTCCCATTTATGTACTCCTACTGAACCCAGGCCTCCCCTCTTTCTCTTAGCATTTCCAGACCCCAGGTGGAGGTTGTTGTCCTTATGTCGCCTGTCCCCAGAAAGGAGCCTGGGTCTCTGCTGAGCAGAAGTGGAATGATCTGGTGCTTGACAACTCCAGTGGTCACTGACAAATGGAAGCCTTAGACAACAGTTTTTTTTTTTTTAAGTAGGAGAGACACGGCAACATACCAATTACACAAAGAACTTTATAAAGCTGTGTAGAGATAGCATATAGAAGAAAGAAATGGATGCAAATCTTTAGGTTTTGTTTACTTCTGGTATGCTCTTATGCTAAGATCATACCTCTTTCAGCCACCACCATTTGGGGGCCACCACACCTTTTATAAACTTGGAACAATGATTTGTGTTCTCTTGTATCACAAACTTACCAAAATAAAAATTATCTGCCCAGATTGGCAAATGCTCTCCAAGAAAATGTGTGTCTATGTTTACTTAGCTCTTTGGGCATCTTTCTTTTTATCTTAACTGTTAAGAAGATAAGTTTCTTTATTTTAGTAAATTTTAGCAAATTTTGGTTGGTTTAAGCAGAATGACTGACCCAAATAGCCTGCCTTACCATTCCTTGAAATAGGAATGCACCTCTGTTTTCATAGTTTGGAGCAGGGAAATGACTACAGCAAGAAGTGCTTAAGGAACAGTTAGGAGGAGAGACAAACCATTGTAGTATGACCAGGGGCAATCACATGAAAAAGGGATTTTTCTGACACTTTGTTGCTCCATGACATAAAACAAGTCCCATGTTTTGAATCTTTGAGTCACTTGGGCATACATAATGAGACAAATGTAATATGAGGTTGGGTAAAATTCAACCCATTAGGTATGGTCTATCCAGTAGAATTTATGGACATTTTCAGTCTGTCCTGGAAAGTATTTTTTTTTTTATTTAAAAAAAAAATTTTTTTTTTTAAAATTTATTTGTTAGAGAGAGAGAGAGCGAGCGAGCACAGGCAGACAGAGTGGTAGGCAGAGGCAGAGGGAGAAGCAGGCTCCCTGCCGAGCAAGGAGCCCGATGTGGGACTCGATCCCAGGACGCTGAGATCATGACCTGAGCCGAAGGCAGCTGCTTAACCAACTGAGCCACCCAGGTGTCCCCCTGGAAAGTATTTTAAAAGATAATTTAGAATGTCTATGCCAATTAAAATGAAAGCCTTAATTTTCTTTAGAAGAATCTATCTGAAAGAGGGCATCTGGGTTTTATCTCCCATACTGGAGATTGTGAGCTGGAATTGCAAACTAGGTGGCCAGTTCATTTGTGCTTCCAGAGTTGCTTCCTTGAGCAAACAAATTTTTCTCACGTGAGAGTTGCCCAAATGTGTGTGTGTTTTTTTTTTTTTTTTAAGATTTGTTTGTTTATTTTAGAAGGGTGGGAGCAGAATTAGAGGGAGAGAGAGAATCTCTAGCAGAGTTTCCACTGAGTGAGGAGCCTGATGTGGGGTTTGATCCCACAACCCTGAGATCATGACAGAGTCACAATCAAGAGTTGGACACTTAACTGAGCCATACAGGTGTCCCAGGAAATGTTATGTTATATAAGCAGGGAACACTATAGCACTATTCCTCAAAAACCAATGCATTTACCAATCACATGGAGAACTTGTTAACATGAAGGTTCTGATTCAGTACGTGTGGAGTGAGACCGGAGATTTTTATTGTTTATCAAGCTCCCTGATTGCCTCAGTGCTGCTGGTCCCCAAAGTGCACTTTGAGTAGCAAGGTCAATAGCTCGGAACATTTCACAGTGAACACGGATCCGCTTTCTTTCTCCATATCAGGCTTTCTCACACATGGGAAAGTTTTTTGAATATAATAAGAACTGGAATATCAAGAGAGGAACCATCTCAACTGGCAGTGCAATTAAGTGTTTATAGGGGCACAGCAGGTCCATGTCCTCACAACTGGAATTATCTCTTTGATGCCCAGATGTATGTGTAAAGCAAAAGACATCATGACCCCCTACAGAAGCAGAACCCCAAACCAAAATCAGTCAGCAGTTTTGCATTTTTCATTGAACATGACTAATGATTTTTTTTCTTTTCCTTTCTTCTCCTTCCTTTTCTTTTTTCAATATCAATCATTTTCCTTTTGTTTTAATCAACCTTCCTTATCTTAATCCTTGCTCCCTTTAAGAAACCACATTTATCTGAAAGGCTTCATCCTTTAGTTAGGTAAACTGTTAGATGGGGAGACGCATCAGGGGTGTGGGTGAAGAGCAATTCCTTCCTGTATAAAGTCAGACCTGCCATTTGCAGGCTTAGCCAAGCAAAACCCGCAGGTCAGTGACATGTGGGGAACAGAAAAGATACTGGAAATCTTCAAACCAGAAATCTTCAAACCAACAGTCTCAAGTCTTAGGTGAGGACTCTTCATACAGGCCCCACTAAATAGAACAGGTGGGGTCCCTTCCTCAAAGCAGATCAGTTCAATGAAGAGTAAGGCAAGTCAGCCAGCTTACATTAGTGAAGAAAATCCCCAAAGACTCTAAATAGTAAAGGGAAGCCATACACGGGATCCCCTATCCTCTAGCAGCATGGGTTTGAGCTGCCCTGGATGGGTATGGGAAAAGATGTTGGAAGAGATCCTGCTGGGGAGCAGGTGGCATATTGTTGGTGGACATCACTCATGAGAGGTCGGGAGAAGCCATGCCTAGGTTATATGCTCCAGGAAGCAGAGCACGTTCTTTTTTCAGTCTGCTCAGTCTAATCACTCTGCTCTCCAGCCCTGCATATACCCTCTAACTTTTGTCTCGGGGCCTCTTCTGAGTGAAGTAGTACCAAGTTTTCACACTGACAGTCATTACCTAGAATCTGGCTACTCAAATTGTGGTCCGCGGACCAGCAGCATCAGCGTCATCCAGGGCTGTTATGAATGTAGGTTTTCAGGCCCCATCCCAGGCCTCCTGAATCAAAATGTGAAATTTATCAGGATCCTTTTGTAGTTTAGATACACATTAGTGTTTGAGAAAAGCTGACCCAGAAAGCAGATAGGTTGTTCTAACTGGAGATGTCCTTCCTCAGCCAGGTTTGGAGAAAAGATCCCGTGGCCTGGCCAGGAAGCAGACAGGGGTCCTTGGTAAATTCTTTCCTAAGATAGAAGGACCTCTCAAGGAAACACACAGCTCTGGATCAACAGTGATCATACGAATTCATTCTCATGCTCCAACTTGTGAATTTGGAGTTGCCTGAATTTTTTACTTTGATATAATGAGATAAATATATGGTGTTGGATTCTCTTACTCTCTCTTCACTAGACCATTCCAGAAATAGTCATCCATAAGCCTAAGGGGAGTTGAGATGAAAACTTTTGGAACATGAAATTTTGGTCCAAATGGGATTTTTGCTGGTGTTACTAATTAAGATTCTCTTCGAAACTAGGCCAGCCCCATGCTCTCCAGTTGGCAGTCTGTTTAGAATCCCTCTGTAAACACGCAGTAGCTTGTACAAATAGGGAGGCTTTACTTTCCCATCATAAAGAAGGTCTGAAATAAATCCCAGACAACTCTAGAAGTTTGTCTTTGCCATAAAAATAGTGGAATTCATTGAGAGCTGCCTCACTGTGCCCAGACAGGATACAGGCTGGCCAGTTAATTGGCCATGGGAACCAGCTGGTGGTGAGTTTCACTCTATTCAAACTGCAGAAGGGAGTCCAATCTTAGCTTTGCTTACCAGAGCGTTAAAAGCTTTACATTTGGGTGATGCTAGTATCCATATAGAGTAAACGAGACTGCCTGATTTTCATAAGTGACCCTGCACAACTCCTCTGTCGTTGTTCTTCATGAAAGAAATCCTCGAAAGCTTTGCATGACTGTGGCATCTGGTATCACCATGCTTCTCTTCGAGTTAGAACTCAAGATTGTCGACTCCTGACTTCCGTATTATCCGTTCTGTGTTTTCACCACGGCACACAGGGGGAGGTGATCAGTGGTGGCCAAGACAGCCTAAAAAGCGAAGTAGCTGGATGGATCTGCAGCTGGGGAGCCAGAAGGAAGCCAGAAGGAAGCCAACTACGTTAGCCCAGGGCTTGGACTATAGTGTGAGCAAATAGCCATTTGTTGAGTGAACGACCGAATGACTGATTCCCCGTAAGACAGAGATTTGGTTTGTCATGTTCATCTCTAGATACACAGAAGCAAGACAGTGCCTGATATGTGGCGGATTCTTGATTCCTACTTGTTGAATATATGAATTGGACTATTCACCCCGCTGGGAGGGAACTGCTGAAGCTGAATCCACTTTGCCCAATTAACTTTTCGTACTTCTTCCCATTTCAAAGTCCTGATAATTCTTCTCCTTATTTACTTGATGGGATCCTCTAAAACCTGAGCAGATCCAAGAACTGCCTTTTGAAGGGAAATTGCTTGTCCATCAAATGAGGTCAAGGATAGGGACCCAAATCCAGTTGTGCCCAGTTTGCAGACTTCTTTTGAATAACAGCTATTGGGATTTTCCTTTGGAAATTTGCTGAGAGCTCATGTAAGTCTATCTCATAAAACCGCAAAAAATTTAACCTAGCTAGTCAGCACTACTCAGGTGTTATAGAAAGACCTGATGCGTTAAGCCTTAAAATTGCTTGGTTAAAGAAGCTATATGAGAGTAAGTCCTCGGAATGTGTCCAGTCTTGTTTATTCTGAAGCCAAGCAGTGACTGGGGCTGGTGGTAGGAGTTAGTGGGAAAATACAGTGAATCCAGAATGGACAGTGGGGACTAGTGTGTCTTTTCCTATTGCACACAGGCTGGGAAGCAGACAGATCTCAGCTTCCCACCCAGTGCTGTAGTGTGATTCCATTAGCAGGGAAGGGAAGAGCTATACTCTCAGTTCCTTTCCCAGGTTGGATAGCAGCAATGTGTCTTTTTTTTTTTTTTTTTTAGATTTTATTTATTTATTTGACAGACAGAGATCACAAGTAGGCAGAGAGGCAGGCAGAGAGAGAGAGGGAAGCAGGCTCCCCGCTGAGCCGAGAGCCCCATGCGGGGCCTGATCCCAGGACTCTGGGACCATGACCCAAGCTGAAGGCAGAGGCTTTAAGCCACTGAGCCACCCAGGTGCCCAGCAGTGTGTCTTGATACTGAAGTGACTTTACTCAGTTCAGAGGTGTTCTGATGGGAGGAAGGACTCCTTTATGACCCTTGGGACACCGAGAATCCCTCTATGTTTTTTCTCTAGGTCTTTCCTACCAAGGGAGTGAGGCTTGTCCAACGGAGTGAAGGGTGTCTGAGAGGGAGGGCAATCTGGCCTCAAACCAGGGTCAAGAAGAGAAAGTACTAAAGACATTCCTGGTGTGTGGTATTGAGCAAAAGCCTCAGCCTCACTGAGCCTCAAGCAGACAGGTTATTTTCACATAGGAGGTAATTATATTTCCTTTAATATATGCCTCGTTGTGTTGTGCAGAGTTGGGATAACAGCCTCTGGCATACAGGAAAGGTTATTGTTGCCATTTATTAAACACCTGCTATTTGCTGACTTAAACTTTGAGAATTAACCATGTCGATTACAAAAGAAGTTATCATTCTTATGTGCTAATCTGGGTACCATATCAATAAGGAGATATAGTCATTGCTTTTCTTCACTGACCCAAAAGGTTTTTGAACCCTTTATTTGTGTTACAAGAATAGACAGACATAACCATAGGCCAGTTCTTTGGTTCAGTATCAATGTCTCACTTAGCTAGGATCAATGGCTAAATTTGAATGATTCTGTATGTGTGTCTATGTGTGTGTGCTTGTATATATTCGTGTATGTGTGTATATGTTTTGAAAAATTCCTTAGATAATTCTGTTATGCTTCTTGGTTTAGAATTACTATTCAGAAAACCCCAGCACTGTATTAATTGATGAGAAAATCCTTGTAGAACTTATTTTTTGTATAATATTTTTTAAAAACTTTTTTTTTTTTAAATAATCTCAAACAGAGGAAAGTTGTAAATGCCGAATTTTTTTTTCCTGGAACCATTTGAGATCAGGTTGCCAACTTAATATTCTCTCTTAATACTCTATCATTTCTAAATATTTTAGTGTGTGTTTCCTACAAAGAAAGACATTCTTCTGTATAACCACAACATAATTAAAATTAGCATATTAACAATAATACATTTCTACAATTTAATCCTCTGACCACATTCCAGTTTCATCAATTGTCCCAGTAATGGCCTGTGTAGCAAGAGAATCCAGCCCCAAATCACGTAGTGCATTTAGTTGTCATGCCACATTAATCTCTCGGTCTCAAATAGTTTCTCAGTCTTTGCTTGACATTCAGGATCTTGACATTTTTGAAGACGACGGCCTCGTATAATGTAGACTGCCCCTCAATCTGGGTTTGTCTGACATGTCCTCATAATTAGATTTTGGTCATGCATTTTCGGCAGAAATATCAGAGGTGGTGCTGTTTTCTTCTCAATGCATCCTATCAGGAGGTACACAATGTCCCTTTGTCCCGTTAATGATAAAATTCATTTAGATACTCGATTATGGTGTCTGCCAGTTTTCTCCACACCAAGTTTGTTCCTTTACTCTTTGTAATTGATACGAATTGTGAAGGGAGCAATTTGAAACTATGTAAATATCTCGTTATTCTATAAACTTTCAGTTCATGCCTATTTGTATCAATATGGACTCATGTTTTTCTCTGCTATTTATTGGGATATGATCCATTACTAACATTATTTAACTTTGATTTTCTATTTTCTAATTATCCTGGACTTGGCCAGGAGATGTCCCTTCAAACTAATTTGTTACACTTTGATGTGTCCCTAGTCATCATTTGAACACTTCCTTCTTTTCTAGCATAATTAGATGCTCCTGACTCTTTATTACTTTTCCTTCCCTGGCTGTGGAATCATCTGTTTCTCCAAGGAGCTCTGGTTCCTTTTAGTGGCGAAGGGTATTCAGAAGCCAACTTCTGGGTTCTAGGTGTACTCATTGCTCCTGGAATATTTCTTTCTCAGTGGACAGAGATAGAGTATATATACCTGTAGGAAATGTATATAGGTACACACACTCATATGTATATAAAAACACATATATATGTATAGACAATTTTACCTCTATAACTACATCTATGTCTTTACATGTATTTATCTATCCATATATTTTGAGAACCTCAAGGAGTAATATCAATACCTCCAATTTCAAACCAATACTGTGGGGTTCATTCTAGTTTCCTCTCTTTCCTTATTTGTAACTGCCTTCTCAGGCAGTGAAAAACCTGAGACCTGTGTCCTTAGCACATTTGCTTACTTGATCAATCTCTTTGAATGTATCTAGTCTCCACTGATGCCATCCCCACGTGGGTACCCCTTACCCCACTAGAGCTCTAATTCCCTAAGCTGGACCATTGTTGCTTCCCCCTCCGGTCCTACCAAATGGATGACCTCCTTGCCCTGCTTGAGCTCCCACATCCCTTGCAGGTGACTCTTGTATACAAATATGTTCCTTATCCTTTTTGGCTTCCTCCCCCACACTGGGCCACTGTGGTTCCTTCTTTCCATCTTTTGCTCTGTCTCATCTATTAGGTCTAGGACTGGACAGTTCAGGAAAAGGAAAGAATAGGAAGGACCAAATCCAAAGATTTGGAATACGAGTCTTTCTTTAGTTTGAAAGATTGTCCCAATTAGTTTGAATAAGCCTCAGCTGTTAGCTGGCTTCAACACCATCCCTGGGATGAGGCCGAAAACCCCAGAATAACACTAGGAAGCTCTTGCTGTGGTCCTAGCGGACGAGCACCCTCTGTGCTATTCTGAGCTGACCATGAGGGGCAAAGCTTTCTTCTCCAGCTTCACATCGTTTATCAGTTGCATTGTTACTACTTGTTACTGTTCTCTGGTCTTTGCTTACACTTCCCAAATCCAACAAACAAATAAAACTCTCACAACCTTCACTGCCTCCTGCTGATGCAGTGGGGAAGGATTATAACACTATAGTTTTTGATGAGAAAAACAAAGCAGGAACAAAAGTCTAAGTGTTACCCAAAAGACTCCCATTTCATTCAACCTCATTTTCACCTCCTGGTGTTTTCTGTGTTGTACTACAACCATCCCATCCTTGAGGGAACTTTCAGCCCCTGTTGCTACTTAAAAGCTATATATCCCCTTCAGGGGATTTATAAAGTCACCCAGGCTTGCCCCACATTGTATATTAAATTAGAGTGAGGATGGCGTCTTACAAAAGTCACTTTCCAGGGCGCCTGGGTGGCTCAGGGGGTTAAGCCTCTGCCTTTGGCTCAGGTCATGATCTCAGGGTCCTGGGATCTATCCCTGCTTGGGGCTTTCTGCTCAGCGGGGAGCCTGCTTCCCTTCTCTCTCTGCCTGCCTCTCTGACTACTTGTGATCTCTGTCTGTCAAATAAATAAATAAAATCTTTAAAAAAAAAGCCACTTTCCCAGGTCCCATTTGTGCTTCCCTGCTTACTAGTCTCTGTTTCATGACAGTATTACTCATCCATGTCAGAACAGGGTTTCCATTTAAAAGTACAGTCATGGCTACTTGTGTTGGGGAGTGTGAAATCAAAGTAGATGTTTGGTAAAAGCTTCCTGAAGTAATAGGAACTTCTGACTGTTGTTTTTGCATAATTCCTTTCAAAAGCTTTACTGATGTGTGGTAAGTGTTGATGTAGGCACTGCCACTTGAAGTGGGAGGAAGGGTATTTACAAAATCCTCTTAGTTGTTGACGTTGGCTTACTGGATTTTTTTTTTTTTTCTGTGAAGCAAATCTTAATGGAACAAATGATATGACAAAATACTCTGAAAGCGTCTGAAACTCAAGATCCTCCCACACACACCTCCAGATCTCATCTCAACAAGGCTGAGTGCTTGTTTTCAGCGGGTGGCTCCAGGGCTGACTCACTGCTTTCGAGCTCTGAGCTCAGGGTCTCAGCGCTCATTCCCCACACACTCTTTTCTCTCTCCTTGTTGCAGTCGGACAAGGCAAAGCAAGAGCCTTCTCAACTGTCCCGAGCCCCTGGAACTTCTCTTAGATGAACCCAGCTTTTGAATGATGCCTGGAGGGAAGAATTTCCCAGCACCAGATTTACATTATTTTCCTGCTGTGCTTCAGATATCATTTTTAAAATTCCATTCACACTATGAGAGGAAAGAGTTTCAAGAAAATAAAGGGGTTGAAAATCTATCTCTGCACACCCGTAATTCCCAGTCTGCCCCACTGTCAACGAATCAAAGCATCAGGCCAGCAGATGTTAGCTACAGTGACCTTCTCCAGAGGTGTCAAAGATGATTTAAAAAAAAAAAAAAAAAGGTAGGAAGGGGATCTGGCTCCTTCAAATCGCTTCATTCGTTTTTTCTCTCTAGACAGGGAAGTCGCTTCTCAGTTGAATAGAATGTGTTGGTGTTGGTATGTGGTCTTAGGCAGCTGCTTGTCAAGAAGAGAAATCTGGGTGGCGAGACAGCACGGCTGATAGTGTGAGGAAAGTGACAGCCATGCAGGGTTCACCTCAAAAGGAGGGGCAGACTTACCCAAATCCTTCCTTGAGCTGAGGAAATTCAAGACATCAGGAACATCAGCACTCAAAGCTCCTTGGGGAAGCTGGGTCCTTAATGTCATAATTTTCACAAAGCTAAGCTGATAGAATCTGTAGATAGCAAAGTGCTTAAATTAAATCCGGCTCAGTCAAGTGTGTCTAGAGAATCATTTGAAGAGATGCTTAGAGAAGTGATCAATATGGTCTGATCACGATTCTTAACAGGGCTGATTTTTGGATAGGTGTGGAGAGCAAACTCTTACTTTTGAAAATGGACAGCTCATGATGAAGTGCTCCTTCTTTGTGGATAAACCTGCTCCCTATTGGTGGACAAGGTCAGTGGGCCAAGCTGCCCTAGTGAGGTGGTCTAGAAGGAAAGACTTGTCCTTGGCCATGTGACATGCCTACGTTGCTAGACTGATAGGAAGTCTGGGGATATTTTCTTATTGCTATTTTTGCCTACCTACTTGATGTACCTCCCAAAGACTTTATCATTCCTAATTGGGATGGAAAAATAATATAATGGGGGGGACATTTGAAAAATCAATTTCATGTTCCTTCTATAGCTTAAGAAAAAACACAAGAACCCACCAGACAGTTGATGGTCATCTACCATCACGATTGGGGGTTTTTAACTATTTCTCGCACTGGCCAGCTTTTAATGGCCTACATTTCTATCATTACACAATTTTAAAAAAATTGTTAAGATATTAAAGGTGTTAAGATACAACCTGAAGAGGCGCCTGGGTGGCTCTCTGCCTGGGTGGCTCTCTGCCTTCGGCTCAGATCATGATCCCAAGGTCCTGGGATCGAGCCCTGCGTCGGGCTCTCTGCTCGGCAGGGAGCCTGCTTCCTCCTCTCTCTCTGCCTGCCTCTCTGCCTACTTGTGATTTCTGTCAAATAAATAAATAAAAAAAAAATCTTTAAGATACAACCTGGATCTTTTCTAATACTGTCAAGTCAGCCAAGGCAGACCCCAAAAGAATGATACAAGAGGCAGGTACTCTTTGGTCTGGGGAAAGGAAGGTAGGGCCCATAACTGGGTCATGGGAGGCCAACCCTCCAAGGCAGTGTTCTGAAGTATCATCGTCTTCTAAATAGTTGCCTTCCAGCTTGCTCTCATGCTCCTGGGAACTGCACATAGAGCCCCCTTCTGAGGTCATGTTGCGGAACAGACAGGCCAGTTTCCTGGAGTTTACTTGCTTCCCTGTCTTCAGCCCCATCTCTCTCTCTGAGTGTTTTTTGGCTTGGAGTATGCATGCCTATTAGTAAAAGAGTGTATCATGAGAGTGCTCAGAGCAGTCCATGAACTTGAGGTTTCCAGTCCTGAGCAGAAAATGAGAGCTGAATAGAAGCATGAAAGCTCCTTTGGAAGGGGAAAACGTTACCGTGGCCGTCTTAGACCTGCCCACCTTGATGCCTTTCTCCAACACATATGACAGGACTCGATAGTCACGTGTGACTCTGTGCTCAGGCCCAACTCCCACAGGAAAGTCTGTCGTGGATCTCAGAGTAGGAGTTTGGTAACATCTTGCCCTTGGAGATTTGTGTAAAGGGAAAAAAAACATGCAAAGCCTTCTTCAGCTTTGACTTCTGTGATTCTATGGAAACAAGGCAACAGCGCTGAGAATCCAGTGAAAGACAGAACAGCTAAGACGGCGAAGCTGTTGAGGTGGGGGTGGGAGGGAGAGCAGGAGGAGGCAGTAGAGGAGTTATTTGGGACTGGACTTCTGTCTCTGAGATCTGAAGGAGGGAATTTTTTCAATGGGCTATTGATTTGGATCTGAGAGGGAGTGTTAGTGGTTGTGTTTAGAGAACAGCTTTGGACAAGACAGGGAAAGGGCTTCTGGATGTCCTATTGTCTGGGCATTTTCAACCTTGTCTTTTTAATAACACTTTGGCACTTCTCTGCCCCATTCAGAACAATGAAACAGTAAGACAACATTGCATTTGAATTGTGCTCTCTGTTTGTTGTTAATAGTGTGATGGGAAAACCTCAAAGGCTCAGAAATTCAGCTCTGGGATTGTCTGCGTGCTTGAGACTGATGTAGAGATGCCCAGTGCTTACCCCACCTCCATCTGCGACCCTGACTGTTGAGTTGAGATACACACTGAATCTGGCAGATGGCCAGACTTCTCTCAGAGTTCAGAGCGAGTATGTAGATATTTACATATACACAGACATGTCTGGAGCAGCTGTTTGTCCTTGTGTCTTCCTGGCAAAATGGGGAGACAGGGCCCCCAGGTTGGCAGCCCCGGGCAACGGTCACTGTCTCTCCCGCAATTCTTTGTGACAGCAACGTTCAAGGTTGAAGCCCTGCAAGGACCTGACTTGAAGGGCCAGGGAAGCCATCCTTCACTCTGTGATCACACTAAATGGTGCAGCTGGAGAGACAGATTGAAGATAAGGAGGGCTGGTGAGAAAACATAGTTATTGATCTGGGTGAATTTGAGACTCCCAAGAAGGCGACAAGGTGCTCCATCCAACGCCCTGGTTTGAACTTCAGAAGACCAACAGAAATGAGTGCGGTCTCCCTTCTACCCCTCTTCTTTCTTCCACACCTATGTAGTTTGATGTTAAATTATCCGATTAAAAAATAATATGTGACAGGAAGCTGTGGAGAAAAGGGACCTTTATCTGGATTGAATATAAATGAGACAAATTGACAAGGATTTTACTTATGAATTTAATATCATCTACGTGGAACCTGTTCTAGGAAAGACTTTTAAGATGTTTAACAAGTCCTGGCTCATCAATGTCCTCATCAGAAAGCATCCCCGTACTTGAGTGGCTGCCACCCTCCGTGCTGAACATGCCTGCTTAGCAGCCAGAGGCCCTGCTAAGGAGTCTAGTGTGGGAAAGCGGTGACATCGGTACAGGTCTGCGTGTCGGTAGCGGCATGCCGAAATCTGTGCACCACAATGAACACCCAACAGCTGTGGTGATGGCAGGACCCTTCTGCCCAGCCAGTACGAATGTAATCAGCACTCGTATCTCTTTCCGGCTAACCCAGCACAGCTGCTCTGCTTCTCTGCTCAGAAGGAAGTAGCTGCCACCCAGAAGAGTCCTGCCCTCTCTGGTGGATGCTTCTCTTCGGTTGGTGGGGACTGTGGGCTGGAGTCCCCAGCGTGGATCGCTGATTATGCCTCACTGGCATATTCCATACTGATTGGGCTCCAAGACTGTTGCCCCTTCCGTTCCTACATTCCCAGGCATTTGTTCTAGAATGCTGCACTGTGCTAGCCTCTTGGGTTGGAAGGGCCTTGAGCACGGGGCCCCTGCCTTGCTGGGATGAGTCATCGCCCTTGACCCTTAGGCCCTTGACTGTACTTCCATGATCACCACAGACCCCCTCCCCTCTCGTAAACTTCCTATTGGCATCCTTGGCTTCTGTTCTGGCATCAGACAACAACCAGGGGCCCCTAGCTGGTGTCAGCCATCTTTTCTGATTCCTGGAATTGGGAAACGAGGGCCTAGGATCTCCCTAGAAACTGGCAGGGCCCTTCTGCACAACCCTTCATCAAAGAGTTCCTGGGGACGCCTTCTTCCAGCCACACATGTCTCTTGAGGATTTTCCTCCTGCCAGGGGGTATCTGTTGGCCCTACAGTTGTTTAAGAGAAGCAGACAAAGTTGTTCCTCCCCAAAGAGTGAAAATCAGCCCCACAGTTACCTGTTGGCTACACGTAGAGAAAGGGAAACAGCTGAGCATTGGTTTAAGCACGCTGCCCTTCTCAGTGGCCTGCACGGACCGTGAAGAATAAAGCGGAAATAAAAGCGTTTGGATTTGGAGTGTGGTGGGCATAAGCATGTCTACTGTCCCTAAGTGCCACCCATGGCAGACGGCTTGCCATTGTCTAAGCAGGCCCCAGATGTTCCCACGCCTTCCTTGTCCCTCTACCATCTGTCACAGTCCTGCTCGAGTCCAGGACCCACGTAAATCATAGCCCTCCTGAAGCCTTTCATTTGCCCATGAACTGATCACAGGACCTCACGCTGTCCTTCTTCTGGCTTTCTGCTCACTCTACACCATAAACGTCATTTCTGTTCTTGCCTGGACACTCTAAAATAGAATTTCCTTGAGGAAGGGGCATTGGTTGGCTCATCCAAGTGCCTCTGTCCCCTGGCCCGGCCTGAATCATCCTCCTGGGTCACGCAGCTGGGACTGGGCAAATGTCATCCCCTGGCCCAGCCCTCGGTGAACTGAGGGCCGTCGGGGCAGCAGCTGAGGGCAGCCAGCAAAACGGATGGAAGTCGCGTTCATAGTTGCTCCAAAGTCGTCCAAGGCAAGTCAAGACTCCTGAAATAGTGTCATGTTCGGTGAGCCAGAGTGCCATGGCCCAGGGACACGGGAGGCAGTTGTTCTGGCGATGAGCTCTGTGTGAGTGCCGGCAACTCACGTCCTGTTATTAACAACAACACTCTGAACAGATAGCACGTGAGGGCCTTTACCGCCATAATCTGACTTCATCCGCACTAGAAAGCTAGGCAGTAAGAAGTATTATGATTTCTGATTTTCAGATAAAAGAGAAGCTCTGAATTTGTAGCTGGTCACTGTGAAGCTAGGATTCAAACATACATGTCTCTGTTCTGTTTCTAGTATGGGGACTGTCTCTCACTGGTCTGTTTGGGGCCCTGTTGTTACACAACCCTAAGGCTCCCATCTGCCCCCACTCAGTTCCGGGATCCCATGATGACGTGCTGTGGTCAGGTGGGAGCCGGAAAAGGAAGTGGGCTAAGCGGCCAGGATGGGGATCCCTAGATGAGAAGCTCTGATAGAGCTCTTGCCTCCTCGGGCGGCTGCTGGAGCCTGTCCACCTTGATTGCCATACTGGGTAGAGTCAACACCCTCCAGACAGCTCTCTGTAGTCCATACCAATTCATTTTTTTTTTCAAGATTTTATTTATTTGACAGACAGAGATCACAAGTAGCCCAAGAGGCAGGCAGAGAGAGAAGAGGAAGCAGGCTCCCTGCTGAGCGGAGAGCCCGATGTGGGGCTCGATCCCAGGACCCTGAGATCATGACCTGAGCCGAAGGCAGAGGCTTTAACCCACTGAGCCACCCAGGTGCCCCGTCTATACCAATTCTTGACAGAATTTCTTAATGCAGAATTTCATGAAGATCCAGAAAGTGGGAGCTAATGAGAAATACTGAACCTCCGCTGTGAAGTGAGAGCTGCGGTTTGCTGTGTGGCTGCCCTCAGCATTCCCACATAGACTAAACATCTGTGTGAATGATACATTAGCTTCTGGATGCCACCATAACAGATTAACCACAAATTTATAGTCTTGGAGGTCGGAAATGGAAAATCAAGGTGTGAGCAGGGCTGGTTCCTTCTGGAGGCTCCAGGGAAGGATCTGTTCCTTGTCCCTTCCAGCTTCTAGAGGCTGCTGCCATTCCTTGGCCTGGGCTTGGGCCTGCAGCCCTGTGCCTTATGCTACCATCGTCACAGGGGTCTTTTCTCTCTTTTGATCTTCTAGCCTTTCTCTCAGAAGGACCCTTGTGATCCTATTTAGGACCCACCAAAATAGTCCAGGATAATCTTCCCATCTCAAGATCCTTGATTTTTAACACCTTCCAAGTCTCTTCAGTCATGAAGAGTAATATTCACAGATTCTGGGATATCTTTGGGGGCCAATTGCTCACACTACCACAGTTGGTTTCTGGCATTTATTTCTAAACTCCTCCTCACTAAGGAATCACGAAATGCCCCCAGTGGGACAGTGCAGGGCTGTATCTGTTCTCCCAGGGCAGTCTCTTTTAGGTTTTGTGTCTCATCTTAATTCTTGCTCCCTGGCCTCTTTTGGGGACTCCCTGTCCCCCTTCCCTGGCCCAACTCCTCCGAGGAGGTTCTCCATTGAGGTGTTGCTTTCTGGGATCACACACATAGAGTGCGTTTAACCACAGGGACACTTACCATGGTATTGCTAATGAGACTGGGCTTTGCTCCAATAAACTCCACAAAATTCTGCTTCCTGCTTAATGGAATACCCCACAATGGCTGCTGGTTGTGGCACCTCACTTTTCCCTTGATTTTGAGGGCTCTGGGCCTGTTCTGAGATCTCTACAGGGCTGCAGTTGACAGAGGCGAATGACAAGCCACTGCTTAGCATACTGTTGAACCGCCCTTCTCACCATTCGGGGGGTAGGGAGGTTATACTTAGTCATATCATGCTAAGGATTTCGTGAGCTAATTGAGGACAGAGGATGTACTAGAGAACAGTGGTTGGAGTAGAAAAGATTTCAGTGGTGAGTAGGTTTGGTGGTAAATGGAAGCTATGTGTTCTGGAAAATTCTCATGGCCAGTCTAGACCAGAGGTACCAATGTGGCCTCTGTAATCAGGCCCAACAGGATCCTGGACTTTGTGCAGGATTTTAATTCTCCAGGCCCTTAAGATCTTCATATGTTCTGGAGTTCTTCAGTCAGCTGTTTGGTGGAGACTAAGTGATAAGCACACCCACACTTTAGTAGGTGGAGAATTTTACACGTTGGAATTTCTTGGGAAGAACATTAGAGTGAGAGCAGACAAATATCCTTTGAGTTGCTTCCATATCTTGCAAGGGAAGCCTGGAAGGTATGGGGTTTGTAGTTTGGCGTGGTTGAAGGAGTGGTAATTGCATCTGGATGGAAGGCGGGCAGCGTGTGATAGGACATGGGAGGTGGGACAGAACAGCATGAAAAATAGAAGGAGATTTGTTTTTCCCCAACTTTAAATTTTGAAAAATTTTGAATCTACAAAATAGTTAAAGGTAATATCATTACCCTGGTTTAACCCCATCACTATCATTTGGTCGTATGTGCTTTCACTCACACACACACACACACACACACACACACACACACACGTACATATGCATATGTGTGTGTCTACACGTATGTATGTGTGTATACACACAAATACACATTTTATACTTTTCTTTCCAGAACCATTTGAAAGTTAGTTGAAGATGTCATGGTACCTCTGCTCCAAATACATCTCCTAAGAGTACAGACATCAACTTACATCACCCGACTATTTTTACACCTAGCTAAACGAACAATTTTATAATAACATAATATAAGCAGCATAGAGCTCATGTTCATATTTCTTCAACTATCCAGAGATTTCTTTTGTAGCATTTGTTTTTCAGTGCATAAGAGGAGAAGATTTTTTAAAAAAGATTTTATTTATTTATTTGACAGAGAGATAGAGAGAGAGTACAAGTAGGCAGCGGCAGGCGGAGGGAATGGGAGAAGCAGGCTCTCCGATGAGCAGGGAGCCAGATATCGGGCTTGATCCCAGGACACTGGGATCATGACCTGAGCCGAAGGCAGACGTTTAACGACTGAGCCATCCAGGTGCCCCAAGGGAAAGATATTTAATGGATATATATTGTTTTCAAGAGTAGAAAAATTGGAGAAGAAGGAGAAATGCCTGAAGAGCGTAATTGGGAATGTTTCTGGTGTAAATTATTCTGTAAGACTCACACCCTGCTATTATCATGATATCTGTTGTAAAATATTTTTGTGGATGCTGGTATCAGACTGTTTCTTCAAATGCAAGTCCACATGAAGATTGAGTCTTGAGAGACCCCAGGATTTATTTTTATTTTATTTTTGTAGAGAGATTACATAGACTAGGATTGGAATAACTATTCCTTTTTAAAAATCAATTAATTAACATATAGTGTATTATTAGTTTCAGAGGTAGAGTTTAGTGATTCATCAGTTGCATATAATACTTCGTGCTTATTACTTCAAGTGTCCTCCTTAATGCCCATCACCCAGTTAGGCCACCACCCCCCCAAACTCCTCTCCAGCAACCCTCAGTTTGTTTCCTAGAGTTAAGAGTCTCTTATGGTTTGTCTCCCTCTCTGATTTTATCTTATTTTATTTTTCTTCCCTTCCCCTATGTTCATATGTTTTTTTCCACATATGAGTGAAATCATACATTTGTCTTTCTCTGACTGATTTACTTTGCTTAGCATAATACCCTTTAGTTCCTTCCATATCATTACATATGGCAAGATTCATTCTTTTTGATGGCTGAGTAATAGTCCATTGTGTTTATATACCACATCTTCTTTATCCATTCATCTGTCATTGGACATCTGGGCTTTTTCTATATTTTGGCTATTGTGGGCATTGCTGCTATAAACACTGGGGTGCATGTAACCCTTGAGATTGCTGTGTTTGTATCCTTTGGATAAATACCCAGTAGTGCAATTGCTGGGTCATAGGGTAGCTCTGTTTTCAACTTTTTGAGGAAACTCCACGCTGTTTTCCAGAGTGGCTGCACCAGCTTGCGTTCCCACCAGCAGTGTAGGAGGGTTTCCCTTTTTCCACATCTTTGCCAAAATTTATTGTTTCCTGAGTTGTTAATTTTAGTTATGGAATAGCTATTCTTAATATTTAATCTAATGATTCTCAGACTTTAGGGTTCTTAAAAATACTTAGAGTGTTTGTTAAAAGCACAGATTCTTGGCCTCTCCCACCAGACATTCTGCTTGTGCAGGCCTGATTAGGGCCTCAAAGCTGTAGGTTTTACTTTTGTTGTTTGTTTGTTTTTCTAAAGCTATAATTTTAAAGGATATTCCAGGGAATTCTGAAACTTGAAGAAAGAATGTCTTACTCAGGCCTATTAGAAGTATACTTTAAAAAATTTTCTTTTGCAGTTGAGAATATACATTTTTTAATTCCAAGTGAGTGATTCCTTAATGATGGGCTTTTAAGCAAAAAAAATTGCTCTCACACATACACACACAGACACATACACACACAGGCACTTACTCACTTGTGCATAAATAACGTTTTGAAGTGATTATGGGCTTTCTTACCTGTCACCATACAATGTGAATAACTACTCCACTTACATATCATTTTGGAAAGACCACTGTAAGATGAAAATCAAGCATACTAACAAATAGAGAGAGACGTAGCATTCTTTAATTTGAATTAATGAAAAGAGGCCAAAGCAAGGGCATCTTTCTCGGACTATCCTCTTCATGTTAAAAGAAAAAAAAAAAAAAAAAAAGCCTGGGTCAGACAACCAGGCAGAAGGATAAGTTTTCAAAAATAGATGTATTAGTTCTAGAAAAATAAAGCCAGGGCAAGACTCTTCAATGGATTACTTCACTGGCTCCCCTCTACTCCTGGAAAAGTTTCTGAACCTGGAGAGGATCCAAAGTCTATCTAAAAATGATCTATCTAAAGATGAAAAAAATCCACCTCTGCCGTGCTGTGAATGCATTTGTGTCACTGTGGGGGGTGGGTTCCTGGGTGGACCACACTTAGGGTGATCCTGTTCAAACATTTTGGGCCATGTCATTTAGCAGAACAGAAATAAAACCTTCTGGCACTTTTTCAGGGGGTGAAATATGGTGCGAGAACAGTATTATGGCATCCCAGAGACTTTACCAACAGATTTGGCTCCTCGGGGACGTGGTTTCCAGTGGTGGGGCCTTCAGAGTTGGTCGGAGTCCAGGCTAGGAATCACAAGACCAGGTATTATGCCAGGAGAAACATTTTTCAGAACTGAGCAATTTTTTGAAAGAAGAGATTAGAAAGCTTAAGGGGCCTACAGAGACTATTTAAAAGAGATGTGAATATGCTTAGACTGGATTAGGATTTACAGATGAGGGATGAAGAGAATTACCTCTGTATCTTGAGATCTTTTCTTTTTTTAAATGATTTGCTAAAATATTTTCTGTGCACAATTAGTCAGAGTAGTGATGGTGTTGAGGAGGAAGCAACCAGTTGGTTGAATGATTATAATAGGCACTCTGAAGTTTTGTCTGTGTGAAAATATAACTATATTAAGATTCACATGGATTTACTTAGTATCTACTAGAGGTCTAGAAACTCCAGTATGCTCCAGTAACTTGGGTAAGTTCATAATCCTATAGGATGGTTTTTGATGCATTTCAAGAATTTTGCATTTCAGACATATAATAATATATTTATAAATTAATATAAATATAATATATAAATAAATTAATAGAAATATAAATATAAAAACTAACATTAAAAGTGTCCCTTTGCTGTAGGATATTTTTGAGATGTGAAGCAATGAAAGAATTTTTCTCCAGTCTTTCCTTTTTCTATTTTGTCCTGTCACCCTATTCAGACTCTGGGACTATTCTGTGACCACTGGCTCTTGAAGGAGAAATAAAAGTAGAGAACAGAGGGCACCTGGGTGACTCAGCCTGTTAAGCATCTGCCTTCTGCTTAGATGGTGATCCCAGGGTCCTGGGATCCCAAGGTCTCTGCTCAGCAGGGAGTCTGCTTCTCCCTCTCCCTCTGTCCCTCCCCCGTGCACGCTCTCTCTCTCTCTCTTTCTCATGCACGTGCATGCAAAAATAAGTAAAATCTTAAAAAAAAAAAAGGTAGAAAGCAGAGAAAAAGAAGCCTCATTCTGGATTGTTTTTCTTTTAATGGCAAAACAAGGAGGTGATCTAGACAAGATTGTGCGAGAACTTCATGAGTAAGGGCAAGATCCCCGCCTTGACCACCCTCTCCCTCCAACCTCCTGCACCAGGATAGATGTCCAGGCCCAGAGCAAGGATGGATGGATGAAGGGCTGGAGGGCCCAGGAGGAGAAGGAGAGAGAAGGCAGACAGCAGTGAAAATAGCTCACGCATTCATGGCCCAGCGTCCTCTGGGACAAGCCCCAGCCAGCTGCCCTTCCACAGCTCTTTGGCTAATGGTGGGCTAACTTATGTCTCACCAGTACCTTTCAGGATGATTAACCCCAGGTGGAGTATTTCCCTAAGATAACCCAGAATATGTTGAAGAGAAAGATGTGGGGCTCTGGACACGTAGCTGGACAATGAAAGGGAAAAGGACCCTCCTTACATCTATACTTGGATGGGGGGGTGTCCCCTGAGCCAAGGCAGTGTACAACATACGCTCTTACATGTGCACCCGAATTTTCCTTGTCACGATGCCATATGTGTGCCAATACATTGGTATTGGAGGTGAGAGTAGACAATCTCTTGTGGTTCATGAATAGGGGAAATCAACCCCTTTGTTAGGGTTAGCTTTTCTGTAACACAGTTGTAATCAGGTCATTTCCAATGTAAAATCATTTAGGGGCCTCTAGGATGTCTCCCAAGTGCAGAGTGCAGTGCCTTTTACCGTCCAACCCACCACAACACTTCTGATCTTTTGGCCTCTCCTCACTGTCCACACACCCTCCACTGAAGGCATGTTAGAGTAACCACTGCTTCCCAACAATCCATGTGTCCCCACCCCCCATGCCTTTGTTCGTGGTGTTCCTCTGCCAGGAGCACTGGTCCTTTCTTCCTCTCACTTACCCTACTCAGCCTCCACCAACCTCTACCCCAGCACCCCTACCCATGGTATGTGCACACCCAAGTGTTAGGGAGATCTTAGCCCTCACTCAAGCCCAGGGAGTTTAAATCAACTTTGCCCTGCCTCCATCCACCAACCTCACCTCCATGGTGAATCATGGCAGTGGGCGTTATTGGAATTGGGTCTCAACGCATCTTTCTAATAGAGTTGGGCTCCGTGAGGTCAAACATTGTGTCTTTCTCATTCTGGTGTTACACCTGGCACAGGGAGGTGTATGTGGTGGTGTGATGTTTGGTGAGTGTAATTGAAATAACAGGACAGTAATTCTTTGATGATTACTGACTTATGTGGATATATGTCCCATACAAGATACTTATTGTAGTCTTTCACGTGGTTCGGGAGTAATCTAATTAATAAGATTCCAGGAGGTATCTTGTAGGGAAGGTACTTTCCTAACTGTCTTTCAGTGGTGCTTGAAAACCTATCACAGTTGGTGTTTTTGTGCCAAATACTTCACTAGCCATTTATAGAGTGTCTTCCATGCGCTAGATGCTGCCCGAGATGACCCTTGGTTCTACTTTCACTGTGCCAAAGAAGGGGATGTAGGAAGCTCAGCTACTTTGAGCCCTTCTTTTTGTTATCCCTATTCAGTTCCCAATGCCTAAAATATTCCAAGGTGAAAGGAAGTTTGGGATGCTCTCCAGGGAAAGAGAGGAGACACCATGGTGCAGAAATCTGTGACTATTGGCAAAGCTGAGCCCAAAGTGAGCTAGTGCCTTTGTGCTTCTGAAAGGAAGGTCATCTGAGAGAGAAAAGGAGATTTATGTTGTATAGAATAAGAAGTGGGCAGCAACAGTAAGAAGTGAGCTTTTACATCCTGTGCTTGGCACGAGGCCCCTAGAAGTGACAGACATTCCAGGTCTTTTGCTTAAGACCCGATTGAGTCATTTTTGGCCAGAGAGAAGCTCTGCAGCAGGGAAAATTTTGGCAAACTTTCATGCTCCTTTGCCACAGATGGAAGTCATATTTCTACACATAGAGGACAGTTAGGATGGCGAACTAGGCCTGAAAAGAGAATCAAAGTCCATGTGTCCACCTTCAAACTCCTATTCCAACACACAGCTTCTACCCTGCTCACCCCTGTACAGAGAGCCACCATGACTAGGACATGGTCCTTATCTTCAAGAGTCCATCTAAGTGATGCAGAGAAAAAGGCTGCTATGCAAGAGCAATTAATCAATTATTGCAATCAATAAAGTGAAGTGCCAGAATGAATGGCTGTCCCTTCTTCTGTTTTATCACCCAGTTGGCTTAAAGAATATACTGAAATGCAGGTCTGGGCCCAAGGTAGACGGAGTTCAAAGGAAGACTTGATTCCTTAGGCATTGCTAATCCCCTATCTGCCCACCAGACATGCTTGCCCTCTAGGCCAGACTGGAGGGTCACGTCACTGGACACGGTCTGCAGAACATGGCTCTGCCTGGAGCCAACCCAGTGGCTGGAGGCTGTGTGAGCAGGAAGAGGGGAGAGAGTCTCCACAGGGAAAGTCTGAACTAGCAGCCACAGGCCTAATTGGTTGGAACCTCTCCATGGACACTGCTTCTGCTTGTAGCCACGGAGGAGGAAAATCACTGGGAACTATTTTGATAGCATTTCTGACTTTCCCATGATGGACTCAGATTCCAAGTTCAGTTGTCTGAAGGTCTACAGGTAGATGGGTTCTTGCAACCATGAGCCCAACAGGGTGCCCTTGGCCTGTGTTTTCCTGATTATGTAAAAGCACCGATTGGTTCTTTCAAGATTAATTCTTCCATTTATCCCAATCTTCACTCTTCTTTCCTCAAATCACTTTCTTTTCCCTTGTGAAGCCCTTCCGAATATTATTTTTGTTCCCAGTTCTTTCTAAAATGATGGAAATATTTTTTAGAACTTGATACTTACACTCAAGAATGGAGAACAAAGGGGAAGAGATGGTTTTTATCTATGCATACAGATCCTCAAGGCAAGGTTGAGATAATCATTGGAGCAAAGCCAAATAAACATTTTTCTTTGTTCTGAATGCTAGGGCTGCGCTGAAGGGTGAGGCTCTGAGGTGAGGGAGTAGGGACTTGTTCCAGTTCACGGAACAGGTGGCATATTGGTAAGTCCAAAAGCAGGGAAGTTTTCCCCTTCTGACATTTCCTCAGTTTTATCACTACCAGGGGCCTGAGCTATTCCCAGGGCAGGAGCAGCTGCTCTTGGATTTTGTGCCAGAGTCTGGAAATTCCTTCCTTGCAGGGGAACTCACAGTGGCACTCGCATCCTTGTTACCTCCTTTCTCCCTGCTGATTGGGCCCTCAGTGGGGCAGGCCTCCATGAATGCGTGCAGTGAGGCAGTCCCTCTGTAGGAGAGGGAGCACAGATTGCTCTGACTGACTCATGTCTACCACAGAGGCCACCAGAGCATGAGAATTAGGTTAATCCCAGGACCTCAGAAGCAGATCCATCACGCTTTGTGGTGGTTCTCTTCCTGTGAGCGCTAGGATGTTGGTGGGAGCGTGAAGAATGAAGACGTGATATGTCTACTGACTCATCTTGGCCTTCCTGACAATGACACCGAGGGACAAAGGATGGCGAACACCTTGGGAGAAGCCACCATGCTTATCATCCTTGTGCACTCTCCACAGCAATTGGAACAGGTCTTTGCTTACAGTAGATATTTTATGCATATTAGAAAACAATAGATATTTAATCCGTGTGCTCAGTCTTTCATTGATTCCATAAACATGGTTCCATAAACACGGATTCCATAAACATGTGCTGAGGGTCTACCATGAACAAGGTCGTCATGCTTTGGGTGGGATTGAGCACATTCACCTGGGGATTGGCAACATTATCAGGTAGAATAGGGACAGAATCCAGGACCAGATGGATCAAGGACAGTATCTCCCCTGTGGAGGCTGACTGCTGAGAGATAGCTTGACGGCTGAAGAATAAATAGCCAGGTGGATGGTGAGCTCAGCTATGAGGGCACACGAATCAGTTACCATTTCTTGACTACTCATTATGTATCATTCAATTCTTTTTTTTTTTTTTTAGATTTATTTATTTATTTGAGAGAGAGAAAGAAAGAGAGAGAGAGAGAGAGAGTGCGCATGTGAACAGAGAGAGTGGCAGAGGGGGAGGGAGGGACGATCTCAAGCAGGCTCACCACTGAGTGCAGAGGCCGACATGGGGCTTGATCTCGGGACACTGAGATCATGACCTGAGCTAAAATCAAGAGTTGGTCACTTAACTGACTGAGCCACCCAGACGCCCCCATTCAATACTTAATTACAAGCTTAAGAAGTAAGTTTTACACTTTTCCTTTTGTTTATTTTTTTAATTTAATTTTTAAAAATAGTCTATTTATTTTAGAAAAGAGGTGGGTAGGGGCAGAGAGAGAGAGGATCCTGAAGCAGACTCCCCGCTGAACACGGAACCTGACCTGGGGCTCCATCTCAGGACGGTGAGATCATGACCTGAGCTGAAATCGAGATCCGGCTGCCCAACCAACTGAGCCACCCAGGTGCCCCTATTTATTTATTTATTGAGAGATAGAGTGTGTGCACGTGCATGAGCAAAGGTGGGGGGAGGGGCAGAGGGAAAGAGACAGAGAATCCCAAGCAGGTTTCGTGTCCAGAGTGGAGCTAACACAGGGTTCAATCTCATGACCCTGAGATCACAACCCGAACAAAAATCAGGAGATGCTTAACAGACTTGGCCACCCAGGTGCCCCTATACTTTTTACTTTGAAGATAAAACCACTGAAGTTTAAAAAGATTAATTTTCCCAAGGCCACATTCATTACTTTAAGTGTTGGAACTAGGATTTGAACCAGGTCTCCTGATTTCAAGGCTTTCAACTACAGTCTATACAACACCCCCAAGTGTGGTTAGGTTGGTGTCTGTGAAGGGGTTCTTATATGGTGAGCTACACATGGCCATAGGAGTCAAGGTGGGAGGCAGGAAAGTGGCACCAAGTCTCCTCCACTCATGGCAGCACTCAACTATACCCAAAGAAGAAGGAAATTTGCAAGAATGTGACAGAGTATCCGGACATGGGTTTGAAGACAGAGCTCTAGTTCTAATAGGAATAAGGAATAACAGGCAAAAGAACGAAGTGGACACCCAGTTGTGGAAACTCATTTGAATGGCCTGCTCATGCAGGTGGATGGGAAAATAGAGCCTGGTACACACAGGCAAGGATGATTCAACATATTTAATTGTTCACATACCTGGGGTCCAATACAGCACAAGAGACACTAGATTTAACCTTGAAACAAGGTCCTGGTAGGGCTTGCTAACCAGGTGAGTCAGGTGCTTATCCTTTAGTTGCTGTATAATAAGGTTATGGGGTAAGGTGTGGGGTAAGGAGCATGAGGATCAGTCCTGCTCCCAGGAATGCCCCAGGCTCACTCCTACCACAGTGGCACTGAGGCCCTGTCATTTTGTTATGTCCCAGCGGCTGTATCTTTGTCCTTAGTAATCTGACTGTATGGGAGAAAGCTCACTTCAAACTTTGCCTGGCCCCCGTGAGACCAAGTCAGCCAGTACCTTTCATGCCCTGGCAAGACCGAGGGGGATCCTGGGCAGGGGCTGCTTCCAAGAAGAAGGCAAGTACATGGCTGCCATAGGGAACCAGGGAAGGAGGGCCAGACAAAAGCCTCGCTACTCATGTAAATCGCCTTCAGTTCATGTCTCCAGCATCTATCACAGCTTCACATTTACATTGGAAACCGAGTGGCGCTGGGCCCTGACTTCTAGGAACTTCAATTTGAAATGAGAACCTACTTGGATATGCATTTGGATAGTACTTGTGATACAGGGAATAACATCTAGCTGCCCTCACAGAGACCAATGTAAAGTGGCTTAGACCAGACAGAATTATTTCTCTCTCCTACGTAACAGTCCAGGGCTGATATATATTGGGCGCCCAGGATCGTCCTGTATAGTTGGTCACTATCCCTAAGGGATTGGTCGCACCTGCCCTGTCCAAGATGGTTTACCACCCAGTCAGCATATCAGCTATCAGGAGTGAGTGTAAGAGGGAGAGGGGGCACGCTTCTCCCTTTTGGAGCATGATCCGTAGGTGAGCACGTCACTTCAGCTCTGTCCCATGAACCAGAACTTGGTCACAAGGCCATCCTAGCTGCATGGAGCCTGGGATATGCACTCTTTATTCTGCAATGGTCTACCCGGCTAAAAGCTGGATATTCTATTAAAAATGAGATATTTGGAACAATGAGCAGTCTCTGTCAACACACCCATTTTGGCCACTCATATATCCATATGCATTTTTTGTCCCTCATAGAGCACCCCCACACTTTGCCCAGGAGAGACCATCCTAATGTCCCATTGAGTCCCTGCACCGAGCTCAAGGTCTAGGATCTCTAGGGGATGTGTCATCATCTCTGTCACATCTAGATGAGGTTCCTCTCCATGGTAAAAGCAAGTCGTCTGTTTCTTCCTCACACCCAGCAGGCAGTGATAGTGCAGGATTAGATTAATGACAGTAAAAACTCCCATTCACGAGAGGGAAGAACAGGAAACATGCACGGTCATCGGTCCCTAACTATGATCAAATCCTGTCAGGTAGAAATAGCAACAGATCCCCGCCCTGGCTGGGCAGTCATTTCCTTGGTCAGCACCCCCGGAGAGAAAGAGCCTGGGCCCCTGCCAGATTCACAGAGCAGACTGGCAAGCCAGCTTTGAAGTTTCACCTGTGAGTAAGAAACTGTTATTTCAGGTCCTTTTGACAGAAGAGAGACCGAAGTCCCCAGGAATACAGCGCTTTTAAAGTTTTTTTCAAAGACACCGAGGGCCTGAGAGATTAATTCCTGGTGTTCTTGTCCATCGGGCATTTTTTATTTGAAGTGAGAGAATCCCACATCAAGTGGGTTCAGGTGTGAGGGGAATGGAACGGCTCTTGGACTCAAACTATGGAAAGGGCAACACTGGATGGAAGCCTCGGAATGATGGAATTGGAGCTGAACAGTTGCTGAGTGTCCTGATTCTTGTCTCTGCGGCTCTCAGAGCATCAGCCCCCCATTTCCTGTCTACAGAACTTCTGCTTCCACGTGGAGGAACAGGACCATGGGGGGCTCCCAGACCCCACCGCAGAGCACAGAGAGCCAACTTCTCTTAGTTCAACATAAGAAATCCAAGGGCAGAGCTCTGGTGGTTTGAGCAGTGAGCCTCTGTCCCCCCCGCCCCACTGGAAGCACTTGGTGGGGTGGGAGACAGGAGCATTTCCCAGCAGCAGCTGGAGGGGAGGCTGGGCAAACCCCATGGAGGTGTCTCCTGCAGACCTGGGCGTGGCCACTGAGACTGAATTCAAGTTTTCTGATTCCCGATCCGGGACACTTCCCGAGTTCCGTCTTGGGTCTTCTTGTTTGGCTTCATCGATTTTTATTTCCATGACCTCGACATCTGACGTAGTTAATTTTGGTTGGATTTGAGCTGTTGCGTTCCAAATTCAGCAAGGATACACAAGTGTCAGGTAATAATCCTTCTCAGTCTTGTGAACAAGTTAACACTGCTAACAGGCAGAACCATTAACATGCTGACTTACTTTCCTAACATAATAATCCTCCGGCAGCCTGAGCTTTGCTGATTGATATTCGACCTAATAAAGCTGATCTGGATAAGCTTCCCTGGTCTCCAAGGACATTATTCTAACTGTGGGGATTAAAAAAAAAATTTTTTTTTGTTAAAGTAAGTTTAATATCTTTACAGAAATATACTTTCTAACCACCTTGCTGGGCCTGACTAATATGAGTATCCTCTGTTCCGGATTGTGGAAATACAATCCGAAGCCTGAGGACCTTCTCAATCGGCTGGAGGGCAAAAGGTTGTTGGCCCTGTCCACTGGTGTGGAAAGATTCAGCGGGTTAATTCAAGCATCAAGGGGGCTAACAAGGAAAGCAAGCAATAAAACCCCGGACAGAAGAAAGGAAGCCAGCAAACAATAAAAATGGCAGGAAGGTTCCCAACCCATCTGTAAGCCATTAGAATGTTGTGAACCATTTTCAGGATATTTTTCTGATGTTTTTTTCAGCTTTTGTGCTTGTTAGGAAGAGCATTTGGGAACAAAGTGCAGTTGAGTAAATGAAGCTCTTTTAGGCACAACGGTCCCTGGGAGTTTCTTTGAAGGGTCTTGCTGGTTCTGTAGTAAAATTAGAGATAAGGACAACCAACTAATGTGTATGTACCCTTCAAGCAACTTCCATAAAACAGATTTTCTAAAGATGCAGTGTGCTTAAAATTAGAAATGGAGCTCTCAGATCAACGAGGGAAATACATAAATTTTTTTGTGTGAAGCTTTCTAGTTCTCGTCCTGTTGATATGCCTAAAAGTGCTAAATAGTTAGTTAATGGCATGCCGGGAAATGTCTTTTAAATCTTTTTCTTGTGCAGAAGTATCTTCTATTTTGACTGGGAGATCCCATAATTCCTAGCCCCAAATCGGGGGATTAAATTTGCTAGCTGGGAATAGTTCGGTAAAATACTCCCAAGTCCCTTAAGTATTATAGAATTCAGCCAGAACGATTAAGAAATATTGGTTCAAAAATTTGGATCTAGTAACTTGAAAATAATTTTGTCTAAAAATCTTAGAAAATGGATGTATTAGATATTTGAAGTTAAGAAAAAGGATTTCCATTTTGAAAAATGTTAAATTCTGAGAAAAGATCATTAAGCAAGCGGTCCTTAAGGGGAATGGGAAGGAACTACTTTATATTCCTGTTCAAAATTGTGTTTCCAATTAAATTTGTTCAAAGATACATCTTTTGGGAGGAAAAGGGTTGTGTGTGGTCATTTTAAAAATAAAAAGATTTGGAAATGCTTTTGAAACTTGTAAAGTTTGATATGAAACGTGCGTGTGTGTGTGCGCGTGCGTGTGTGCGCGTGCGTGTGTGCGCGCGCGCGTGAACATGGAGGGGGGCCCTTCCCGGTGAGGAGTCAGACGGCTCTTGTGGGGTCTGTTGCCCTCTCGCCCTGTGCCCCAGGTTCTATTATCTGGTTCAGGAAGAATACCTTCATAGGCAGCAGTTGAAAGAGCATAAGCTTTGGAATCTGACACTCTAGTCACACTTCGGGACATTCTTCTATAGGAGTGTGTGGTCCTGCTTACAGTGGGTGAGTTACTTAACCATGAGGACTACTAGATCCTCACCTGGAGAGCGGGGAAACCCAGCATTGTTGGGGGGACAAGGCAAAGACACGTACCCCAAGTGTTTGGCCATAAGGAGATTTCAGTGTGTGTCGCTGCTATTCTTATCAGGACTATTCTATGAGTCAGGATTTCATCTGGGTCTCGGACTCTCCTGCCCTCAGGGGCTGGCCGCAGGTGTTTATGTGTCAGTTCTCGGCCGGGAAGGTCTGCTTCTCCCCCTCTAAGGTCTAGCTCAGCAGCCACTTCCCACTGCATGTGGAGATTTTGAAGGGATGGCATTTAGTTTGTTTTTCATCTTAGCTGTTTCCGTCCAACTCGGTTTGATTGGGAACGGGCTCTTCTCTTGCCACCTGTTAGGGGAATGGCTTTGCCAGAGAAGAGGGTCTGCTCCCTGCTCCCTCACACACTAGCCTGTCAGCTGTTTCCCATTCTTTTCACCTGTAGGGCTTTGGGCCAGGCTTACTGAGGATTGGCGTGACCAAGGCGAGAAGAGAATAAAAGCATCTGGTCTCGGGGCAGTCTGCTGTCTTGGCATCAGAGTTACGTCTCACCTTGTGCTGTGTGTCCAGTTTCCAGCTAACCTCGCCTTTGCTTACCCTTGTAGGGACGTGGGCTGCCCACACTTTGTCTGCCATGTTTCTCCATGACTGACCCTGCTCAGCAATCCCTGACAATCTTGTTTGGATTCTGGATTTATTGTCTTGACTTGAATTTCCTAACTGCCATCTTGTTTGTTCAGTCTTAGACCCATTGCTGTCTGATCTTCTTTCCCCTTGTCACTCTCTTTTCCCCATTCAGAGAGAGCAAGTTAGAGTGAACAAGTTGAAGGCAGTAAGTATTGTGTGGAAAGAGCATGAACTCTGCAATCCTGCAGACCTGGATTTGAATTCTAGTTCGGCCACTTCCTTGCCCTGGGGCACTAGATACATTACTTATCCCCATCTGAGCTCTAGTTCTTTCATAGGTAAAGTCACAAAACCCTTACCTCTGTCACAGTGTCATAGATGCATTTTATACATAGTGAGCAACACGTGACTGTGACTTTCCATCAGGGCACTGGATCAGTAATTGGTAATATGTCATTACAGGACTGAATCTAGGAACCAACAGTGAAAAGATAACTGTGATGTTATTAAGTCAAGATGGTATAATAGCCATTTATTGTTAGGATAGAAAATGCTACCATTTCCTAAATGTCCCATTAAGGAAAAGGATCAGTCTCTGTTTCTACAAAGCCAGCCTCAGGTGACGACCTATGAAGTCGGACTGAACAGCACGGTGACTGTAAGTGTGGCAGTGGATGCGTGTGGGTAGGCCTGCTGGATGTTCATCCAGCAGTCAAAGAACACGATGGAAGCAGACACTGATGCCGAGCATCAGGAAGGGTATGGCCATACTTAGCCTTTCCTTTTCTTTTTAGTTCTTTCTTCAAAATTGTAATTTTAAATTTCTTATAGTTTCCTTATACGTTGTAGTAGGCCAGTGAATCTCAGTTGAACATTTTGGTCTGCGAGATTACTTCCGTAAGTTAAGTTGAATTGTGCTATACCAAAATCTGCATTACTTTAGAAGATTTACTTTAGAAGATTTTCTTTCTCAGAAAGAAAAGATTTCCAGCTTCTAAACCTGAGTCCTCTGTTACCTCCTAGCAGTTCCCCAAATTATGACAGAGCTCCATTGGAGTTATAGGGCTCTAGGGTCATGCTGAGCTAATTCAACCCAATTATTAGAAGCTGACCTCACGTCCCTTGCTTATACAGTGGTGTAGAGATTGTTTGGCATTCCCTTCTTCGTCTTTGTCGTTGTCGTCGTCTTCTTCTTCTTCTTCTTCTTCTTCTTCTTCTTTTTGCCTTGTATTCCTAGAAAGGGGATTTAGATTATATACTACAGCTGATTAGAAAGAACCCATCAGTCAAGCATTTAATATTGAGTTATTACTCAAGCCTGAATCTTAGAAATAGACATTGATCCTGCCCCTAAATGGGGCCATGGAAAGAACAGTGGCATTTTCTGCTCAGAGAAAAAAGCAGGCAACATTTTCCAATCCTCTGTGCTGCAGTGGCACAGAGGTGGCATCCTCATTAAGCTTCAGGCTACACTCCTAGAGAGCTTACCACCCGGTCCTAAGAAATGAAAGGTGACGTCTCAAAACATACTTCTCATGATAATCTCTTTCAAAATTAACACAGATAAAGGTCTCCAAAAGCTATCAAGGCAAGTTATGACAGAGATGAATGTAGGCAATACCCTGTTAAGTATATCCATTAATCACTATTTTTTAAAATTTTCTACAAGCAAAATTTTTTCTTTTATTTTTTAGTTATAGTTTGCCTTTGAAAAAAGCCATTTGGTTAACTATTCAAGTGAAAGTAGATGCTGTTAACCTATTCTTTCCCATGGATTATACCTAAAGCACTTAAGGGATTCAGCACATCTTGGAACACAGACCAGAAGACCTGCTATCTCTGCACTGATTGCATGATCCTTGGTTTCTCACCAGAATCACTAAAAGGCATTAATGGGCAACCACCTGCATATGGTTCTTTGTAGGACATGGCCACATAGGGAGCAGACAAGTGTTCGCTTTCTGGGAATACGTGTTTTTTTATCACTATTGAAAATCTAGCAGAAGGTGAGGCTTACACTCCACTGGAAAGGTAGATTGGTGTAAGATTAGTATTGCCAGATCATGATATGTAGGAATATTCTATTTCTAATGTCCCCTATTTATGTTTCTGTCAAGCTATGTAGTTGAGCCGTATTTAGGTTTAGAGTACCAGGAAGCAAAAATGTATTGATGTGTGTGTGTGTTTGTGTGTCTGTGTGTGTGTGCACGCATGCATGTGCGTGCGTGTGTGTCTTTCCATCTGTGTGTATGCAGGTGTGTGGGGACCCATGTGAACATGTGCATATATACTGGCCATGACGTATTTACCGTATCTCAGCTTTGGAAAAGTAATTGCTATTTTCCCAGCTAAGTTCTAGAGACTTTAGACAACACATTGTATGACCAGGAATCTGCAAAGAAGGTCCTGAGTCTGAGGGGTGGTTTCCATTATGATGGGTCAGAATTGTTCTAGAGCTGTCACATTCTTTCTTTTTTGAGCAGACATATTCTTTCACTGCTCCCCTTAAACCCTGGGATACAATGGCTCCTGAAAAATATAGGAATCACACCTAAAGTTCCTGGCTGACTCAGAACTTTGCCTCCATATGCAGATCCATGTTGGCTCCTCGGGATGACTGTCAGGTCTGCCTGCCATATCTTATTCCAGAAAACGCTGTACTCTTGACCATGCCCTCACTCCATTCCCTAAGTTAATAGAAGGACAATAAAATATCATTAATGTTTCCTTCTTTGCTCACAGCCTTGCTTCTCTGAAACTTCTTTTCTATAGTCCCCTGGTTATGCTCCTTTTGGGCTACAGTTAGTTATCTTGTTTTTGTGAAGTGTCTTTTTCCGGGCCTTACTGAGTTGCGTGTCCCATTATTTAACGTCTGATTTCTTGGAGTCCCCTCTTAGGCTGCAGGTGCAACCTGAGTGATAGTGTATCTACAGCCATTCTGAGCCTTCTTAGGCCCCAGCTTCATCATTTATATACCATCATGTACCTTGGCCATGAGGAGGACCAAGCAGTACAAGGATAGTGTAGGACTGCCACAGGCAATGGGAATAACACATTCTAGTTGGAATAATTCTATTCCTCTAAAATATTAAAATGACTCCAGGACCCTCGTTTCTAAAACATGCATGTGGGCTCTGGTTCAAAATGGAAACAGGAGGCTGCTGCCCCTCTTCCCATGAACACACCAAATCTATGGCCATACATGGAAGAATTTTCTCTGAAAGACATCCAGAAACAGCTAAGTGACTCCTACACATCAGCTGAGTGAGGGGGGAAAAACAAACAAACAAACAAACAAGCAAACCCCAAGGTATTGAAATGAACAGAAAAGCTGAAACGCAACTCTCATCATAAACCCCACACCTGACATAGTGACATTATAGCTTGAAGCAAACTCACACTTCCCACCTTCTCCCTAAAGACTGAAAGATTTGGACCCAGCATCTAGGACCTGTTTAGGCATTAGTTTTAAGACTTTCACCTGAGGGATAGGCCCCTAATGCACCTCGATGTGCAAGGCTTGCATCCAAGAAATCCACCAGACTACAGCAAACAAAGAACTAGCTCTTAATAGACTTGCAAGTTCTTGCCGTGGCTGTCTTTTCAGGATACAGTGTAGATAGAGCAGAAAGAAATGTCTTGTAGTCTTTCCTTGAATGAGACCTATCTGTATACCCCAAATCCTATGACCTGAAGGTCAGGCTCCTATTTTCAGTACATATTTAGGGGCCAATTATGAAGGAGGCCAGTGAGAGCCATCTCCATGTTCTCCCTTTTCCCTGCTCCAGGTAGCTGGAATCTCTCTGCAAGGAGCTTGTGCACACATTTGGTGCCCTGGCTTTGAGGCTGTCACCCAAGGGACACAGCCCTTGATTACATGGTTCTTGTGACCAGTGGGACTTCTCTTCATGGGTTCCACAGGACAGTAACAAACAAAGAACGAGTTCTTAACTGGATAATGCTACCCCAATCAGGGCTTAATGCAGAGGGAGCAGACAAAACACTAATCTCCCAGACTGACAGAGGTATAATTGCATATTTTAAATTCTATTGCCTGAGGGTCTGTTTTCTAACAAGCCTACATCCAAGTGCTGACTGAGAGTCTCTCCTTTGGGACACTGTCCTGTTTTGGCATACCCTCAGCTACTAGGAACCACAAAGAAGACAACCTGAACAATCACAAATGTGTAGAGACAAGTAAGAGCTAGGACTGGGCTGAACAATAAGGTTCATCTCCGGAGATGAGTTAAGACTAGGAGAGGTGAATGTTTTATTTAATGTCCAAAGACTAACACAGAGAGTCAAGGAAAAGGAAGAAAAAGAAGAATATGTTCCAAACAAAAAACCAAAATAAAACACCAGAAATAGATCTTAATAAAATGGAGATAGGTGATTTACCTGATTAAAAAGTTCAAAACAATGGCTATAAAAATGCTCACTGATGTCAGGAAAACAATGCATGAACAAAGTGAGAATTTCAATAAAGAGAGAAAATATAAGAAAGTATCAAACAGAAATCACAAAGCTGAAGATATCATAACGGAAATGAAAAATTCAATGGAGCAGATCTACAGCAGACTCCATCAAATGGAAGAAAGGATTCTTGAACTGGAATACAGGGCCATGGAATTTCTCCAATCAGAGGGGAGGAAAAAAAGAAAGAAAGAAAAAGGCACGAACAAATGAATGAAAGAAAGAAAGAGGAATGACAGAGTGAAGAGTGAAGACAGCCTGAGGAGCTTATGGGGCACTAGCACGTCAATCAATATTTGCATTATAGGGGTCCAGAGGGAGAAGAGAGAGAGAAAGGGACAGAAAAAGAGTGAGATCTTGTCATTTGCAACAACATGGATGGACCTAGAAAGTATAATACTAAGTGAATTAAGTCGCTCAGAGAAAGACAAATATATACCATATGAGTTCCCTCATATCTGGAATTCAAGAAACAAAACAAACAAAGAAAAAAAGAAAGAAAAAAACAAAAGCTTAAATACAGAGAACAAACTGGTGGTTGCCAGAAGGAAGGTGAGTGAGGAGGGGATGATTGAAATAGATAAAGTGCGTTAAGAGTACACTTACACTAATGAACACTGAGCAATGTATAGAATTGTTGAATCATTATATTGTACACCTGTAACTCATATAACATTGTTAATTTTACTTCAAAATATAACGATTAAAAAAAGATGAATCCAGAGACCCAAACTGAGACACAATATAATTATATCATCAAAAGTTTAAGACAAGGAGAGAATCTTAAAAGCAGCAAAAGAAAAACAACTTGTTAAGTACAAGGGAACGGTATATAACAGACTCACTTCAGATGCAAGGATACACACAGAAATTGTAGGTATCAAACAGATATTGCATACAAACAGAAATCAAAATAAAATGGGAAGTCACTTACTTAATCAGATATAATAGACTTTAAAAGAAAGAACTGTAAGAAGAGAGAAGACCAGGTCATTACAATGACAAAGCAGTCATAATACTTGTAAATATTTAGGCACCTGACACAGGACCACCTAAACATAGGAAGTAAATATAAGCAGACCTGAAGGGAGAAACAGATAGCAATGCAGTAACAGTAGGGGACTTCTACACACTAGTTTCAATAATAGATCATCCAGACAGAAGATAAATTAGGAGACACTGGACTTAAAATGGATTTAACAGACCTTTACAGAACATTCTATCCAACTGCAGCAGAATACGCATTCTTCTGAAGTCCCTGTAAACATTCTCCAGAACAGGTCCTACGTTAGGCCATGAAACAACTCTTAATAAATACAAGAAGACTGAAATCTATCAGGTATCTTTCTGACTACCCAGGTATAAAGTTAGAAATAAATTATAAGAAAAAAATGGAAAAATTAACAATTACTTAGAGAATTAACGGCATGCTTCTGAACAAGTGAGAATCAAACAAGAAATTAAAAATAATGAGACAAATGCAGACAAATGAAGATGAAAATCCAGCATACTGAAACTTACGGGATGCAGCAAGAGCGGTGCTAAGAGGGAAGTTCATAGCGATAAGGACCTACATTAAGTAAAAGAAAGCTCAAATAAACAACTTTATACCTCAAAGAACTAGAAAAAAGAGGAACAAAGTAAGCCTAAAGTTAGTAGAGGGAAGGAAATTACAAAGATCACAGTGGAAATAAATCAAATAAAGACTAAAATAATAACAGAAAAGGTCAATGAAACTAAGAGCTGTTTTTTGGAAAATGAAACAAAATATACAAACTTTAAGTAGACTTGCCAAGCAAAAAGAGAGAGGACTCAAATAAACATAATTAGAAATGATGGAGAAGACACTATAACTAATACCCCACATATAGAAAAGATTGTATGAGATTACTATGAACAACTACATGTCAAAAGTTGGAACCTAGAAGAAATGGATAATGTCTAGAAACATACAACCTACAAAGACCAAATCATAAAGAAAAAGAGAATCTGAACAGACCAGTTACTGGTAAGGAGTACCAGTAATTAATTGAATCACTAATCAATAATCTCCTGACAAAGGAAAGTTCAGGACCAGATATTAAACTTTTAAGGAATTAATACTAACTTTTCTTAAGCTCTTCCAAAAAACAGAAAAGGAAGGAACACTTCCCAACTCATTTTACAAGGCCAAAATTACTCTGATTCCAGAACCAGACAAGAAGACTACGAATAAAAAAAATTGCAGATCAGTATCTTCACGAACATGGATGAAAAAATTCTCAATAAAATATCAGAAACTGAATTCAGTGATACATTAAAAAGATTGTATACAATCAAGTGGGGCTTATTGGAGGAATCCAAGGTTGGTACAACATCCACAAATCAATGTGATACACCACATCGCCGAAATGAAGAATAAAATCCTATGATCATTTTAATATGCGCAGAAAAATCATTTGACAAAATTCATGATTAAAACTCTCATGATTAAAACTTTCATGATTAAAACTCTCAAAAAACTCACTATAGAGGGAGGATACCTCAACATAATAAAGGCCATATAAGACAAGTCCACAACTAATATACTCATTATTGAAAAGCTGAAAGCTTTTTTTCCCCCTCAAATCAGCAACACTCTCACCACTTATATTTAGAATAGAACTGAAAGTCCTAGTCAGAGCAATTAACCAAGAAAAACAAAAAAAGGCATCCAGGTTGAGTTAGCAGAAGTAAAACAGTTTCTATTTGCAGGTGAGAAAGTTTTATATATAGAAAACCCTAAAGTTTCTACCCAAAAAACTGTTAGAACTAATAAACAAATTTAATTAAGTTGCAGGATACAAAATCAACATAAAAATTAGTTTATTTTTATACACTAAAAATGAACTATCAGGAAGAGAAATTAAGAAAACAGTCCAAAAATAAAATAACTGGCTCAGTCAGTTAAGCATCTGACTCTTGATTTCAGCTCAGGTCATGATCTCAGGGTCGTGAGAGTGAATCCCGTGTCAGGCTCTCTTCTGGGCATAGGGCCTGCTTGGAATTCTCCCTCCCTGTCCCTGTGCCCCTCTCCCCCAGCTTCCACTCTCTTTCTCAGTCTCTCTCTCTCTTTAAAAAAAGAAATACAATAACTGGGAATAAAATTAATCAAGGAGGTGAAAGATCTGTACACTGGGAATCATAAGCTATTGATGGTAGAAACTGAAGAAAACACAAATAAATGGAAAGGTATTTTGTACTTGTGGTTTGAAAGAATTAATATTGTTAAAATGTTCGTATTGCCCTAAGTGATGTACAGTTTCCAAGCAACCTATCAACCTTCCAAAGGCAATTTTTCACAGATATAGAAAAGAACAGTTTGAATTTTCCGAGTACACTTTGTTTTAAAAGATTTTATTTATTTATTTGACAGAGAAAGAGATCACAAGTAGGTAGAGCAGCAGGCAGAGAGAGAGGGGAAGCAGGCTCCCCACCGAGCAGAGAGCCTGATGAGGGGCTCTATCCCAGGACCCTGAGATCATGACCTGAGTGGAAGGCAGAGGCTTAACCCACTGAGCCACCCAGGTGCCCCTGAGTATTTTCTGTATCATAAAAGACTTTCAAAAAGCCAACGTATTCTTGAAGAAGAAGAAAGCTGGAGGTTATCATACTTCTTGGTTTCAAACTATATTACAAAGCTACAGAAATCAAAACAGTATCGTGTTAGCATAAACAAAGACACATAGATCAATGGAACAGAATCGAGACCCCAGAAGTAAACCCACATACATATAGTTAATTAGCTTATGACAAAAGAGCCAAGAACAAACAATGGGGAAAGGACAGTCTCTTTAATAAATGGTATTGAAGTCACATCTTACACCACACGCAAAAGTCAACTCCAAATGAACATGATACTTATACATAAGACCTAAAAACATGAAAATTCTAGAAGAAAACAGAAGAAAGAAATATGTATATAAAAAATGGGAATATTATTCAACCACAAACAGAAGGAAATCCTGTCATTTGTGATAGCATGAGTGGACCCTGAGGGCATTTTGCTAAGTGAAGTAAGTCAGGAAAAAAAAGGTACTGTATGATCTCACTAATATGTGGAATATAAAAAAAACCCCAACTCATAGAAACAGAGAATAGATTGGTGGTTGCCCGAGGTGGGAGGTGGGGGTGGGGGAATGTGTAACGATGGTTAAAAACTACAAACTTTTAATTGTAAGTTAAGTAAACTCTAGGGATGTAAGATATAGCATGGTGACTATAGTTAACGATACTTATTGTATAATTGAAAGTTTCTGAGGGAGAAGATCTTAAAAGTTCTCATCACAAGGGGCGCCTGGGTGGCTCAGTGGGTTAAGCCTCTGCCTTCGGCTCAGGTCATGATCCCAGGATCCTGGGATCGAGCCCCGCATCAGGCTCTCTGTTCAGTGGGGAGCCTACTCCCCCCTCCCCACCGCCCCCCTGCCTCTCTGCGTACTTGTGATCTCTCTCTCTCTGCCAAATAAATAAATAAAATCTTAAAAAAAAAAAAAAGTTCCCATCACAAGAAAAAAAATTGTAACTACTGAGGTGGATGTTAAGTAATTGGGGTTATCTTTTTGCAATATATATGTGTGTCATTATGCTGTGTAACACAATGTTACATGTCAGTTATACCTCCATAAAAGGCCAGCTGGAACAAATTGTAGTAAACAAACAAACAATTCTCTATACTCGTTGGTGTTCCTGGTGATATTCTCTTTTGCTTGCCCTCTGGCTGAGCTCTTTTCAGATCCAGGTCTGTCCATCTGAGCAGAAGCCTGGAAATACGACAGGGAAATGGTAGCAGCGTCTTCAGGAATCGGTATTGGGAAAACCGGCAGTCTTGTGCAAAAAAAAAACCAGGATCTGGACCCCCGTTTTACACCATGTAGGTTATGTTAGGGAGGCCTGGTCTTGATTCTCTGTCTGCAGGCCCCACTCTCTGTAATAGCTGTCTGTTATCAGAGTCACACCCCCTGCATGGCCTGTCTAGTTTATGGGTTCATGCCTCTGAACCCCAGGTATCACAAAGGTAGAGCAGAGCTCCCAAGTAGATTATTTATTGACACAAAACTCAGGACCAGGCACCCAAAGATTGCAATCCGTGGCCTGATACTTCATGAGATGTTTGGATGGCACATATCCCTGAGCATTTTATAGTTTTGTGGGCAGGACGGAGCTTATGTCTAGTAAGTTAGACACATGATAGAATGCTACGAGGTATGTTATGGGGACTAAGGATAACTTACTCGGTACAATAAAGCAGCAGAAATTGTACTGTTCTGGCACGTCATGTTGTTCAAATTCACCACATTATACATTCCTTTGCTCTGAGGCATTGATGTTCTCCATTAAAATGCAAATATATTATCTGAGAAGGATTATAGTATATGGACGAAAGCGTGCCAGACCAAGAATCAGCAGTTTGGCTTCAGCCCTTTCTAGCTAAGTGACCTTTACATGGAAGCCCAGAATACTAGCAATGAAAGGAATCTTAGGGGCTTGTAACCAGTGTATGGAATTTTCCTAAAACCTTGAATATTTCCAATAACTAGAATCACAAAGCGAGCAACGTTATTCATCTAAATGTTCTTCTTTTATTGATTCCTGGTCAGCTTTCTCGTATCTTTTATATGATTACTGCCCCTTCTCTTTGCCGAGACACCGTCAATCCCTTCAACATTTCCTCTCATGCCCTGCTGTCTGTTTCTGACATACATATTTTTTTTCTGTTAAATAGAAGCAACGAGGATGTTTATAGGGCTTGTCACAGGTGTCCTGAGAAGCATGGAGAGGGCAGGCACATCACTACGCTTGATATATGAGTGTCCTGGTTTGCATGAGATTTTGGGGAGCCACATCATAATTTTATTTGTTTTGAGTTAAAATCAACTAAAGGCTCTAAATCTTTTCCTGATAAGATGATGTCATTCTCCTCCTTTCCTGCAGGGGAGCTGATTGTGACAAATCCTCCTAGGACAGGATTTTAAATTTATCTCAAATACCTTTATCTTACTCTCTGTTGAACAAGCAACAGATTTCTTGGAATCAGTTTTTTTCTTTTTTAATCTCCAAAACGAACATGATGATACATACCTCTTCTGTCCACCACGCATTCCCGGTGTGCAAGTAAAGCTGAGATCTATGTGAAGGATGCAGGGTGCCTGTTTGAGTGCAGGCTCCCAGCCGTCGGTGGCAGCTCCCTGAAGTGCTGTACTGACACAATTTCTGAGGGCTGTCTGGAATAGCTGGAAAGAGAACTGTGATTTGTGATGTCTGCCAGGCGTGTGTATGTGCGCGCGTGCGCATCGTGTATGCACTATGTCTTTTTTGACACAGATTTGTCATACTTACATTATACTCATGCAGGAAATATCATTATTAATTCATTAACATTGGAATACATATTAATCATCCACCTTGCATTATAAAGCAAGTACATTTTGATGAGAAAGGATCATAACACATTACACAGAAGGGTTTTCCAGGTGGACACCCAAGGGCCTTGCCTGGTATAGATGAGGGTGAGAGCTGTCACAGAAAGGAAAATGAATGCCGTGATTCTATTCGTTTACCTCTCAGATCTGCTTCCAGAAAGAGTCCTCAACTAGAGACATGGGTCAGCATAGTTCTACAGATTGTCCTTGCAAGGGCAACTCCTTGCAGGAGTTGCAATCTCTAATGTCTACGTGGGACATATTGGTAACATCAATGAGGAGTTTGGACCAGGGAGTGCCGGGGAGAGAAATGAAGCGAGCCGTGTACACTCTGTCTGAAGGGAGCAAGCAGGCCCCTGCTTCTGTCGCTTCCTGTCAGATGTGAATATGGGTCCACGGTTGCCAGAATAGTCTACTTACAGAGAAGCTGAAAATCTGGCATTTTATGTAAAATATTCCATTTTAAAATGTTGACTCAATTAAAAAAATAACTGTAGATTCAACAAAACACATCTGTGGGCCAGATTCTGCCTCCAGCTGCCAATTTGGGACCTCTGTTTTAGATGCTACTAGAAAAGGAAAAATTAACTCGTATTAACAAATGCTTACACATATGCAATGGAATCCCATTAATTACTGCCAACAGGCAGTCACTGGCCACCCAGAGCCCCAGGTTAGCAAACATGGATTTGACCTACAGGAATTTTGGGTTGAATAGATACAAATGATTGTAATTAAGATAGAAATAGTGGGTGCCACAAAAATGTACAACAAGCATGCTATGAAGAATTTCTTTTGGTAGAGGAGTTTTTTGAAGTGTTGTTGGAAAGGGGTTCATGGTGGATGGGGATAGTATTGGAGATAGGCCTCATGGGATGGAAGGATTTCTAGGGGGGAATACAACGGACAGAAGCCAGGTGAGAAATGGGGGTTTAATTTGTTGAAGGGTGAGTACTCTCATGGCTTGGGACTTAGAGAGCAGGTAGCAGAACAGTAAATGGAAAGATAGGATATAAAACATCAAGTTATGAAGGTCTCTGAAGGCACATCAGAGAAGTGTGTACTTAATTTGACGGGCAATGGGGAGGCATTACACTTCTAAGCAAGATAAACATGATTAGAGCTGGACGTCAGGCCAAAATCTATAGCATATTCAAAAAGCAGAATGGAAAAAGACTGAATTGAAATCTATTTTGGTATTGGAAAGGGTAAGAATGGCCTGAACTAGAAGGGTTGATGTGTGACAAAAAGAGGGAAAGATGTGAGTAAAATTGGGAAGGGAAGGTAGATGTGATTTCTCAACAGATTGGATGCAAGGATAAAAAGGTAAGTTAAAAATGATTATCCTGTTTTGAAATGGGGAGAGTGGAGCATGGAGGAACTGGGAGGTGGGAAGAAGAAGACCAGTGAAGAGTTCAGTTGGGTTATCTTGAGTTTAAGACGCTTTCAGTTGATGAAGGTATGGGAGCGAAGTTCACAGGTAGTTGTGATTGTGGTGTGGGGCACAGACGCTGGGTCAGAGACAGACAAGGAAGGAGTGGAAGGGGAGGGAGCGAGGGGAGGGAGATCCAGGGGCTTGGACAGCAGCTGTTGGAGATAAAATTTGGCCGTGGAAGCCACACAGGTATGAAGATGCCGTTCCTGACTAGGGTTGAGGAAAGGAGGGGAAGGGTGGGGAAGAGAATGGCCTGGTGCAAGATAGACTTTGAAGGGTGCTCATGCTCAGTGGATGGGAGCAGAAGCAAAAGGATGGAAAAATAGATCCATGTGGGGTGGAGGAAGGAAGCCAGGAGAATGCCAGAACCCAGATGCCAATGGAAATCAGTAGGGTTGACAGTGGTTGGCCGCTGCTAACACTGTGTAGAGGCCTGAAAAGTGAATGCTACAACCTGACCTTTAATCATCACTCTACTAAATTGTTCTCAGTCATGCTAGGCTGGCCATGATCTCTTTGTCCTGAAACCCAATGGTCGTATTTTAGTCTTCACCTATCAGTAACACTCAGCACTCCCAATCATTTTTTCCTTCTTGAAACATTCTTTTCATTTGCTTTTATGGGACAATACTCACTTGGCTTTCCTTCTTCTCCTGTTCTTCCTACTCAGTCCTCTTTCTGACTTCCTCTCCCTCAAACCATTACTAAATATTATTATTAATTAGGTTTTTGTTTCTGTTCTCTTCTACTCTTGGTTTCCTGTTTCTGTCCTCCAATGACTTCCACTGCCATTTGTAAGTTAATGAATCCCATATCCTTCCTCCAAGTCAGAGCTGTTGTCTGATCTGCACACACACACATGGTCAGTTGCTGGACATCTCCAATGGTTGTCCCACAAGTATATGAAGCTCAACAACATGAAAACTGAACTTACTATCTCCTTGCCCTCCCTACTCATCCTCTTCAGGCCCCTACAAAGCCACCACCCCCTTTCTTCTCATTTAGTGGCTGCTGCTATTTGCCTAGTTACCCAAGGTCGCACCATGGGCATCATCTTCAACTTCTCCATCTGCTCACTCCCTATTCAACCAATCACTGATGCCTGCAGATGTTTCTTCACTGTCTGGACTGTCCGACCATTTCTCTTTATTTCCATAACTGTTCTGGCCCAAGTCACCATCTTTTCATGCTCTAATTTCTCTCCTGATGCCAAGTCTTGACTGTCTTCCATTCGTTCTCCATACATGACTTTATACCATTTGATCATTTTATCTTAGTGGGTTTTCCCATTACCCAGAAAATAAAATCTAAGCTTCTTAATGTAGCTTACAAGATCTTGGCATGATCTTGCAACTGCTCATCTCTCTGGTTCATTTGTTTCCTTTTTCCTCTTCACTTCTCCCTTTTCTATACCCTGGTACTTCATGTTGACTTAAAACTTAAAATTGTTCCTCTAACAACATACTTTTTCTTAATGCCTCACTTCTTTATGACCAGTTCCTTCTACCTGGAAAGTATGCCTATGTGACGAAACTATCACATCTTGCTAAATGCTACTACTCCTTCTGATTTCAGCTGGGATAGCTTCTCTCTCACCTTTTTAAAAGATTTTATTTATTTATTTGTCAGAGAGAGAGAGAGAGCACAAGCAGGGGGAGTGGCAGGCAGAGCAGACAGCGGGAGAAGCAGGCTCCTGCCGAGCAAGGAGCCCGATGTGGGACTCAATCCCAGGACTCTGGGGTCATAACCTGAACTGAAGGCAGATGCTTAACTAACTGAGCTGTTCAGGCATCCCTAGGATAGCTTCTCTTTTGGGAAATTTTCTTGAGGCCAGGAAAGCATTCTGCTCTTCTCTATCATGTGGCCACTGAGTCATAATTGCTTATATAATTCTGCTTAACTCTCTTGAATTGTTATCTAGATACTAAGTTTTTTTGAATCTAGTGTGTTATATATTGCCTGAAAGATAATAACCTCTTAGTTATTATTTATTAAATTGGTTATGAATGAACTATTGTATTTTACAGATACAAAATGGTGACTTCAATAGCCAATTTAATGGGGTGGCTTGGATATTTCCCCCTGGAGTATTTTTAAAAAGCTGTGGGTCTTGGGGAAATGAATCAATGACTGAAGCTTGACTTTGCCACTAATTAGGTGGGGTGAAATCCATTTCAAGAATCAAGACACAGAATCACAGATTATATTTTAAAAAGTATTGTTTTATTGTTTTAAAGCATCATAAGAAACAATTATCAAAGTGAATAAGTAGGATTTATAATTAACTTATCAATTTGAACTGAATAGATGCACTTGAAGTACAAAAACAAAAACAAAAACTTCCACTTAATTATTTTCTGAGTGTTGTTTGTTAGATTCTGTTAGCTTGTCAGCAAACACTATTTTCTTACAGACTGTGCAAAGATAAACCTTAGTATAATGTTTGATTGCAAATTAATGAATAAGAATCATAGACTGTTAAAAGTTCAAAAGGAATTTAAAGATCACCTAATTTAAATACCTGACTTTGTAGTTGAGAAATGGACTTTCGCCCATCTAACAAAATGCCTTTCTTACATCTACTTAATCAGCAGATATTTACTGATTCCTTACTATACGAGGTATTGTGCTGGGGGAGTTGGGGGAGTGACATTAATCACTTGTGTTATCTCATTTTAATGGTTCCTGTGTCAACTAGTTTATTGTCCACACTGAAAGAATGATACGTTTACATAAGCAGACAACTAAGTCTACCAGTTGGGGTAAGTACAAATGAATATTAGAGATAAGAGCTAGTGGGAAGGAAGGAAGAGAGCAGTGACTTTGGGCTGGGCTGGTCAGGAAAGGGCTTGAAGATTATTAGGAGACCTCATTGTGTAGGATCCCAGACCCAGAATCCACCCCTCTGCTTCTTATCTGTCTTCCCTGAGCATCAAGTCAACAATCACATTCCCAGGAGGGACTGGAGTTAAGGCTGAGGCAGAAGTCAGATGGCAGGGACACAATGAGTCAGAAGAGGGTCTTAATGGACACGGTGGGACAATGTGTATGGAATAAGGTTTCCTGGGGCTGAGTGATTCGTAGAAAGCCTCACTCTGTCCAGGTATGTAGCAGGTAGTCAGTAAATGCAGAGAGAGTAAACTGTTCTTTTATAATAAAACAGAAAAAGCAATTTTAATTGCCTTTCTCATTTTCCTTGTTAAAGGAAATTTTTAAGTTGATTATTTGGAACAGGTCAGCACTCTCTTTTTGGCTGTTGACTTTTTCTCTCCTCATCAGTTAGAGCTGGAAATATGTTCTCAAGGAGAGCAATTTGAAGAATATTTATCAATATATAAGAGGACCTTTTCTGGATTTCTCTGTTGGTTTTGCTTTCTGGGAGTCTGTCCTAAAGGTCTGAATGATTTGGAAGTAGTGTTCTCCCCACTTGCTTCTGACCGTGATGCCATGAAATGGCCCAGGATTGAGAGAGGGGCCTGGGTTGTTTCCCCTAGTCCTACACCTTGATCATAAAGGTTATGCCAGATATCTGAGAGTTTACTTGTAAGTCTGAAGATGGGGGTAATCCTGTAGGGAAATTGAGATTTGAATTATTGACTTTTTCACAGATATACCCAACAAGATTTCTCACACTTAGCTATCAAATCTCAGTCCCGTGCCCTTATATCCACTGCTTGTTTTCTGACGTTCCCACCAGTTGTCTGTTACATTTTTAAGAATGGCCTTCTGCTGGTAAATGTTGTCTTGGAGGAATGCTAGCGCTCAGGATCCGACCTAAGTTTTTTAATGGCTCGCCAGCCAACTCTCCCCTTTCCATCTTCTCGTTTTTTAAATGGAATTGAGGATTGTTTCTGGCACATCCAGCAGCCTGGCAGGAAGGCAGGGTCTAAACATATTTATAGAAAAGGGTTGAATTCTGGACTGGCGGTGATTCTTATCTGTCAGCTCTTTGATGTTGCCACTGTTGGAATAATGTGTTTTCCAGGAGCTGACTCACCAAACTTCTATTTAGAAGTGGTAGTTAATCTTTAATTAGCAGTGATGCAAAAACAAAACTGAAAAAGAGGATAAGTAAGTTACTTTAGAATGTAATATTTATTCATAAATGTTCAGTTGTGTGTTGAATTTCAGCTGTGCTTTAAACTAAGAATGCGTCACAGCCAGAAGGAAAGAGCCATGTCTCTTAAAATCGTTTTACCCTGCAAGGTGGTGGTACGAGTCAGTGGTGGAGTGGGGAGACTGTGTTGAGGTTGTGGGATTGGGGGATGGGCCCCTTCCAATGAGCATTTCACTGAGGGTCTGGAGCCGCTGTGAGAGACTCTCCTTCCTTTGGAGCAAATCGTGTGGCGCGCCGACCTTTTAAAATTGTTCTTCTTGTCCTCCCCTTTGGGATCCTCTGTGATCATTCTATCAGATTTTTATTTTCAAGAGACCCTTTTCCTAAAGCAATCAGCTTCTGGCCCTGATTTTTCAATTTTCTTCTCTCTTCTCTCTAATTTCTTCGATAAAATCACATCATTGTCCTGTCCTTTTGTATTCTTGTTGCCACGATTCTATCATGACCCGTGTCTTCCTTTCAGAGATCATACTCACTGGGCATATTTAGGTAGAGAGACATTGTACTTTGAACTACTTGCTTTTCTAGTGGTACTGATGGGTTGTGGGGAAGGCTTGGTGTTGGGACTCCATTCGACCAGAGACATTTGCTCATGAAGCCGCCCCGGCCATGGAACATCATTTCTCCTTCTCCAAAGACAATGAGCCCATATGGGGTTTGACCCTGCAACCCTGACATCGTTAGCATTGTTTTTGAAACATCTAAGCTAACCCAGCCACAGCATTCGTGATTTTGTTATGCTGGTTCAACTGCCCCAGAGAGGAAATAATTTCCGCTCAATTGCTTGTGAATTGCTATTCCTCTGTCCAGCAAAAGGGATCCTGGTGTCTTTTGGGGTCATTGACCTGCCTTCTAGGTCAGCTGTAACATGACAACTTTTGGGCTGGTTTTGCACCTGGTCTAGAAGCACTTGACCGTTAGGAACAGGAAGTTTCTTGAGCAGTATCACTTCATCTGCATTTGGATCAATTGATATATTCACCATCACTATCGAATTCCTTTTAGAGATGGAGTTTATGCCTTTGATTAACCAGAGAATGCTCTCTAGGTCCTAACATCAGAAATGAGAATGTGCACCTTGTTATATTTGGTGGGATTTAAGTCCTTTGTGTAACAGTCTTTCTTAACCAGACGATTCACATGATTTCGTTGAAAAATTACATTTGATGCTACTGTTGGAAATTCGTAAAGCAGTTAAATGTTTGAATGCTTGTTTGAGAAAGCAAGCTGCATATGTACCCCTCTTATCAACCATGGAAAGCTTTCTACACAAGACACGAATGCTCCATTTCAGAATGAAAACCAGAGATGGGGCTGGGAGGAGGGAGTGATTGAAATATCAAGGATGCGGGTGTGTGTCGGGGGGCTCTAGCCTTTCAGGATTTTCTGTGTGATTTACAAACTGTTAAGGAGCAGAAACAGTTTCTGCTTCAATATCATGGTGGGAAGAGCTCATATGATCCTTGAGAGGCTCGTGCTCTGTCGTTCGGCTCAATTAAAACGCTCTGGTCCCCATAATGTATGGCATTAGGAGAGAAACAGTTTAATGCTCGCTCACTTCTCAAGGACAATGGGTAGTCCCACTTGGCTGCGGTTAGAAGCCACTTCTCCAGGCCACTTTGACCCTTCTGACCTTGTACCTCCTGGTCCTCTTCATTTTGAGGAGGGTCTCTGGGCTCAGCGATGCGCCATTCCCTGCCACATTACAGACGATCCTGACACTTCAGCCAAGCCCGGCTGATTTTCCTAGCTGGCCACATTCTCTTTATCTTGCCTGCTGATCAGAGTGGCAGCAATGTTTCTGTTTTATCATATACTGTTCTGGGCTGTCATTTAGAAATACTCACAGGCTCACCCAGTGAATATTGATAAGATACCTTTGGAATGAGATAAAATATGGTAAAGGAAGCCTATCTTTCCCATGTGATAAAGAACTTTAGAATATGTGATAAAATGTGATAAAAGCACGCTGCAAGGCCATTATTGAGAAGAGCCATCTGTGTGCCCTGCATTCGGGGCGGGGTGGGGGGGCGTGGGGAAGGAGGGACTAGGGACGATGCTTATTGTTTGGATCTTCTCTTTCAAAGGTTTGGGGGCCTTTCATTTGTGTTTCTAAGGGAAAAACTCTTTGAAGGTCATGTTTGCATTAAAAGCTGTATTTATTATCTGTTTTTCCGTGTTATCTATATTACAATTGCATATCGAATTTGGGAGCCCGGTATCTCCTGAAGGTAGGTGTTTTCTAATTCTGCTTTTATCCTACCCTCTGGTGTAGTATTTGTCAGCGCAGGTTTGCATCTGCTGGGGCTGATAAGGTGGAAACCGCTACCTGACTACATTATTACAGTAATCTCGCTCTCCCTCTCCTGGCTAGTTTGAAATGATTATCGCCTCTGGACTCTAGTCATCTGCTAAAATATAACGCAGTTGCCAACTACCGCACTTTCCTCCTCACTTTGAAGTAGTGGTGGCTCCAGGTATCACGGGTGGGTGGCACATCCTTGTTACAGGGGAAGCAAGAGAGGAAAGGGTCTGTGGGCACAGCTAGAGAGGTATGAAAATGAACAGGGCCAGTATTGTCTTTTTTTTTCTTTTAATATTTATTTATTGATTTTAGAGAGAGATGGAACATGAGTAGGAGGGGGAGGAGGGAGAGAATCTCAATCAGACTTTGCACTGAGCCTGAGCTCATGTGGGGCTCGATCTCACAACCCTGAGATCAGGACCGGAGCCGAAACCAAGAGTGGGTGGCTTGCCCCACTCCTTGTTCAGATGTCAGAGAAGGCAACGGATCTCTCACTTGAAAGTAGTATTAACCTGGCCATTCTTCCCTAGGGCTTGTGCTGTGGTGGGTCCAGGAATGGGGAGGCTTGGGGCCAAGGGCAGCCTCCTTGAAGTGACCTCATCAGTGAAATATTTTTTTAAGTCTGTCTAATTTTTTGATTTAAGAGAGAAGGAATAATATTAATAAATAGCAGCTGATATTTATTGAAAGCCCATTATTTGCCAGACATTGGAGTTTACATTACTCTTCGAATTAACCAATGAAGGGGATCCTGCTAAAATCACCATTTTATAGAAGATGAAGCAGAGATCTGCTTAAAAATATTAAGTGACATGCCCAAGGCTGCAGAGACGTATGAGAGAGATGAGAGGAATGCCTGTAATCCTCAAGCTTTTCTTGGTGGGTTTCTCTTAGGGTACCTTCCTTCTGTCACTCCCAACCACAGCCTTCCATAGACATTAGAGGAATCTGGAAGAATGACTCACAGGGCTCCTCCCACTCCCAGTTTTATTGACATGTAATTGACATATAACATTGTGTAGGTTTAAGGTATACATTCACACACTTTTTATTGTTAAATGATTACCACCATAGCATTATCTAACACTTTCACATCAATTAATTGCCATTTCTTTTGTGTGGTTGGAACATCGAAGATCTACTCAATTTTCAGGTGCATTATCAACTGTAAACAAATCAGTATTTTTGTTATTGTTGAAGTACCTTCAGCACACAATGTTACATTAGTCTCAGGTGTCCAACACAGTGATTGGACAACTTGCTGCTATGCTCAGCACTAGGGTGGCCACCGTCTGTCATCATACGATGCTATCACAATACCATTGGTTGTATTCTCTATGCAGTGTCTTTCCTTCCCATCACTTATTCATTCCATAACTGGAAGTCTGTACTTCCCATATCCCTTTACTCATTTTGCCCATCCTCCTACTCCCTTCTGTCAGTTTGTTCTCTGTGTTTATGAGTCTGTTTCTGCTTTGTTCATTTTTGTTTTTTAGATTCCACATAAAAGTGAAATCGTATGGTAGTTATCTTTTTTTGTCTGATTTATAGTATTATTGTGAACTATAGTCGCTATGCTGTACATCAGATCCCCAGGGCTCATTCATCTTATAACTAGAAGTTTGTACTCTTTGACTGACTGTCTCCTCACTCCCCTCACCATTTCTCCAACCCCTGGTAATCACCAGTTGACTCTCTGTTTCTTTGAGTTTGGCTTTTTTAGATTCTACTTATAAGTTCTATCATATAGTATTTATCTTTCTTTGTCTGACTTAATTCACTTAGCATAATGCCCTCAAGGTCCATCCATGTTGTTGCAAATGGCAGGATTTCCTTCTTTAATCACCAAATAATATTCCATTGTATGGTGTTTGTCTGTGTATGTACATATATGTATATACACACGCACACATACACACATATATATAATATCTTCTTTATTTACTCATCTGTTGGTAGACACTTAAGTTGTTTCCATATCTTGGCTATTACAAATAATATGGCAATGAATATGGGGGTGCAGATACCTCTTTGAGATCCTGTTTTCATTCTCTTTGGATATATACCCAGAAGTGGGATTGCTGGAGTGTATGTTAGTTCTATTTTTAATTCCTTGAAGAATATCCATACCACTTTCCATATGTCTCTGTCAATTTACATTCTCACCAATAGTGCACAAGGTTCCCTTTTCTCCACATCCTCACCAACACTTGTTATCGCCTGTCTGTTTTCGACAACCAGTCTAGCATGTGGGAGGTGATCTCTCATTGTGGGTTTGATTTGCCTTTTCCTGATGGCTAATGATGTTAAGCACCTTCTCACATACCTACTGACCATTTGTGTGTCTTTGGAAAAATGTTTATTCAACTCCTCCGCCATTTTTAATTGGATTTTCTTTTTCATTTTTTTTCTATTTTAGAAATTCAGTTGTATGAGTTCTTTATGCGTTTTGGATATTAACCTCTTATCAGATATATGATTTGTAAATATTTTCTCCCATTTTGTAGATTGCCTTTTCCTTTTGTTGATTGTTTCTTTTGCTGTGTGGAAGACTCATAGGGTTTTGAGAATCTGGGGGAATTCGTAATGAGATCAAGAAAGCATTTGAATCTATGCCTGTTATCATGCCGCCTTTTCCTTGATACAGCAGTAGAATGACTACATCTGGTTCCCTTTGAGTTGAGGGGTATCAACTGTTCATTATAAAATTTAAATTTGTTGTGAGCTAAAAACTGTTTCTAAGACAGACTTGTCTCTTTACTACAAATATGTACCCCCTTTCCTCTATTTTTCTTTTTTTCTTTCTCTTTAATTAAGTTTTAAATTTTGATTCCAGTATAGTTAACATACAGTGTTCCCCCATTTTTCTTAATGATCGCTAGCTAGGATTGATAATTAATATAGAACAGTTGTGGAGCACTGACTATGAGACAGTCCACATTATCTATTTTAATTTCCATTTTAAATAGACAAGGAACTTGAAACCTAGAGAAGGGCAGTGACTTTCCTAAGCTCACATGTGAGAAATCTGACCCTCATGTCTGAATTAGTGCCTGACAGAGGCTCTCAGTGGCAGCTGGAACCTGTGAGGCTGAGGCAGTGCTTTAGGATGGTGACAGAGCATGTGCCATATATGAGAGGAAGGCTCAAAGGTCAGCACTTACTTTTGTTTTGAGAACTGTTTTCTTTAACATTTTTTTCCCTTAAAATACCCTTCGATACCCAGAAGAATAGATAAAATTTCTACCATCTTGAATAAGGATTTTGAGATTTAAAAAAACAAAACAAAACAAAAACCAGATTCCTGTTTTGTTTTGTTTTTTAAATTAACCTGGGATTGAGATTTTTCCAGAATTTCTAGTTTGTGGGAACAAGTACAGCCACAGTTTATTCTGGGAGTAAATGTACATCTTGGCATATGGAGAGAAAATGCCACCAGAAGACTGGGTTGGTATAGAGTTACCACCTGGGACAGCCAATCAATGTTGTCCATTTTCACATGAGCTTGGCATGGATTTCAGTCATTCATGGGAGATTTCCAGAGGACTCATCGCTAGACTGGAGAGATTTTAGTTCCTGCTTTCCCATTCTGTCTTTGCCCTCCACTCAGAAACACCATAGCAGGAGGAAAAATGACACAGAGCAAGAAAGGAATGTATTCCTTCCAAAATACACACGCATTACCATCTTGGCCGCAACACACCAAGCCTATCTTACTCTGAGATCCAAGGGAGCTGGTGGGGTATAGAAAACCCACTGAGAGAAAAATATCTTCAAAGAAAACTCACTTCTCAGAAGAATGTTAAAGTTTGAAGATTGCAGCAGGAAAAAAAAAACCTCCTTGAATTTTTGTTTTCCTTTTTGATTCTATTTCCCTTTGTTAAAGGTTGGAGGGAATGCTATCTTCTTTTGCCTTTCTTCCTATGTATTATAAATATTTGTACGTTTGCCTTTGATCCTTGGGGTTTCTAGATACAAGGTATCTTAGAAATGCAAAGTGTTTGTTATTGATGTTTATCATTATTTTTTTTTTAATTTTCAGAAGTCTTCATCTTGTTTATGTATTTCCTTCTGTTAGCTCATTTCTGCTTTAATGACAATTTTATTTTATAGTTTAAATTATTTCCTCTGATCTTTAATACTGAATGGGTTACTTTAATGAAAAATGGAAATAATTACTGCTTCTACTGAAGGAAATGTCTTTATTTCACTCAGAGCTGTCACTTTTACTTGTAAGATAAGATTATTTTAAATGGAATGAAATTCTGGAAAGCTGACTGTACTCAGAAATACTGACATACAGTGATGAGAGGAAACTTGTATTTCTGATTGAAATCAAAACATTGAGCATATCTTTTACTAGCCTTACAAATAATTTAAAAAAAATAACACCACAAAACTGCCCAGAAAAGTCTTATTCTCTTCTCTCCTTACTGGAATTTATTTAGTCAAAACTGATAACATTTATAACACCAAAATGGTTCATAGAGAATATTAACAGACTGTCTTATATGCCCAGTAATTCAAAGAATAACAAATGTCATCAGGGATCTGAAGGATCTGTTATGATAACCTCAGTGGACAGAGGTTGTTAACTGAAATGGTAAGTGTTTAAAGGTTTTGATTAGTCTGTTCTTGTTCATGGTTTAGAGGTAGCTCCTGGCCTCGCAGATGGAAGAGAAGGACCTGTAATACAGTGTATTGAGTTTTTGATCATAGAGAAAACTCATTCAAAATATTTGTAATGAAAATTAGAAAATGCGTTAGAGTGTATCAATGGTCAAACGAGAAATTCAAAGCCACTTTTAAGCAGTGTTACTCTGAGCAACTTATTATACGGCAAGAGGGAATGGGAAATATGCCTTTGGGATTAAAGACCTACCCTGAGACCACTTAAAAGACCCTATTAATGAGTATAGTAATGACGTTTATTTTACAGAGAAATATAAAGGTTTAGTGGCTATTTAAGCATTGGGTGGGGAGAGACACTGATGATTTCCTAGATCTTTTGGATGTTTTATAGTTTAATTTGGCACGTTTTATACCTTTAACTGTAACAGTCATTAAAGAGGATAGCCTTTAGTCATACACACATGTTTCTTTTGGTCATCTCTTTTCCACACACCTTGCATTCCTTCCCACTTTTGTTCCTGCTGGCTCAGCCACTGGGGTATGTCCTCTCCCAGTGGAAAGAGGAACAACACCAAACTGGAAGACAGCACATCCAGCCTCGGTTCCTTGGTGCTCTCTCAGCCTTCTCCTGATGCCATCTTTCCCTACTTCTCTCCTTGGTCTGCCCTATATTCAGTAGACTTTGGGGTGTAGGAGAGATTTTGTTCCCAGGAAGACATTTTGCCTCTTGGAAGTACTATACCTAATTTCTTGTTAACATTCTCCTGCATTTCACTTCCGTTAAGCTCAGAGGATAACCAAGAGAGTTTTTAAGAGCGTCTTTGGAGTTACTGTTATTTGTAAATCTATAGCAGTATTCCTTCACTGATGAACGTGAACATTAAAATGACTCCATTTTCCTTCAGAGAATACAAAGAGAAAAAGAGAAAGAAAACCACTTCTAGTTTGATATATACCCACAGGCGAGAATATTATAAACTTACCTGCACTTCAGTCTAGCCATTCAAGCTTTTGTAAGTCATTATCCTTTTTTAGTGGAAAAGTTAAATAACTAGTAAGAATGATAGGATGAAAGTGGAATAATCATTATTATAATGAAAATTATTATTGATTTTAATACTTTCATTAGGGAGATTTATTTTTTGATAAACATTTATGAAACACTACTTATAATGGGACACTAAGGGAACAATACAAAGAATAGTGTAATATGATTGCTACCCTTGGAGTTTGCAGAAATGACACTCTACAAAACACAGTGTTATCAAATATTATCAGAAAGGCAGGTACAATATATGATGGGAGTTTAGAGGAGAAAGAAATTATTTTCAATGTTGTGAATGTAATTGTACATTAAGGAAGTGAAATTTGAGCTGTGTCTTTTATTGAGACGATTTATAATTGACATATGACAGTATATTAGTTTCAGGTGTACAACATAATGATTTGATAGGTGCATATATTGCAAAATAATCACCATAATAAGTCTAGTTAATATCCATCACCATACATAGTTGGATTTTTTTTTTTTCCTTGTGTGTGAGCTGGGTCAGGACAGATAATCCAGTGGACATTTATTCTCTTCCTTTCCAGCATCCATTTTCCTTTCTTCCTGTAACATCTCTGAATTCTTGGGATGTCAACCTTTTTCTACTCTTGGTCTTTGTGGTCTGGTCTTGGTGGCCTTCCGCCTCCTGTTCCACAGATGGAACATGTAACCCCAGCTAGAGCCATTCAGTAGTTTGCTTCCTCTTAGCTATTATTGGCTCCAGGGGAACATGTCACCTATGATGATCCAATCAGAATGAACTCAAGAGTTTTTCAGGAACTTTGGGAAAAGACCTCCCACCTTCTCTCTTGTCTGAGTATTGCAAAGTCATAGGGTTGGAATTGTTACAGAACTTGGAGTTGGAGGGACCAAACTGAGTCCTAAGGGTGTTGTACGAACCTCCACATCAAGCCTCACCCAAAGCCTGAAATCCTCCTAGATTTTTAAAATTATCTAAGCCAGTAAATTACGTTATCATTTTGCCAGTCTGGGATGGATTCCATGTCTCTTGCAACCAAAAAAATATCCTGGCTAATCTGTTCAGTTAGGATTTGGACAGGAAGCAAAGGGGTGAGGATAATCTAATCGAAGGGAACAGCGTGATAACCAAGTGCCAACTCTAGAAAATGCAGGGATTGCTGGGGAAAGGTAGATGGTGTAATTTAGTGAAATTTTAGGAGACCTGAAGGAGAATAGAAAATAGAGATCTTCTGGTTAGGATTTAGTCATGGAAAGTTTTGAATTCTTGATCAAAAATTTTATTTGGGAGGCAATAGACAAAAGTGAATTGTTGTAAGTGAGAAGAAATAAAATACATCTGAGCTTCATGGAGAATGTTGGATGGATTTAATGAGGTAATACTTGGGGGTGGGCAGTGTAATTACACATTTATAATGAGACATAGAAAGTTAATAAAGTAAATGTGACCACTCTACAGAACCAGGATGGACCCTCACCCAAAATTTGGTTTTGATGTCAAGACTGATGCTCACACACACACACACACACATGCACACACACACACCAAAAAGTATAAGAAATTTCATTACTCACATAATGAGGCTTTATGAGGGAGAGCAGGGCAGCTCTAAAGGACATGTGAACATGGCCTGAAGTTTTTATGGTGATTAAGTGGTAGGACCATGGAAAGGATTTTTGTGTGTGTTTGAACTTTTCACCGGCACCAAAGGAGAAACATCTGGGCTTTCTTATCAGCTTTCCCAAATAAATAGATATATGAATAAAGCTGTTGTATTTGTTGTGAATAAATTTCAGGGACACCCCTGTGGATATGCCTTAGAGTCAGGAGCTTGGGTTTGAGTTTTCCCTCAAAGATACAGCAGAAGTAGATAACATGGCCAAAGGGGAGAAATAATAAAGAGAAGAGGAGCAAGAACAAAATTTTAGAAGACAGCCAAAAAACAGAAATCACCTAAGTGTGGACAGAGAAAAATGTGGAGAAAAAAAGAAGCACTGTGGGAGCAAGGAGCAGAGAATGTTTCATGGAGGAAGGATATGTATTTTCAAATACTGCAGAGAAATCAAGGTGATAGAAATTGGAAGTTAGAGAACTCATGTCTCGATGATTATCTCTGAGATAAAAGGTGATTTGGGAATGGTAGGTGTAGACAGTTTTAGGAAGAGTAGAAGAATGAGTGATTGGTAGATGATGATGATAGACAAATAAAGTAGTCAAATGAGATAATTTTTTAAACTTTTGAAAAGCTATGTAACAGGCAGATTTGACCATATTTTATAAAAAGTAAGGAAATTATTCTGGCAAGAAAAAGAAATTATAGAAAAGGGAAAGATAATGACAAATTTAGATAGAACCAACAATAAGCAGAAAGGATTGGTTAGGGTCATGAGAGATGGGGTTGGTTTTACAAAGAAGAAATACTTCTTTAAAAATAAGAAGCATTAACAAAATGTGTGTGTGTGCGTGTGTATTAAGGAGATGCCTAAATATTTCTACAAACATTAGGACCAGAGCAGGGTTTGAGGACAACAGAAGGGACGTGAATGGGAATTTTGGGAAAGGTGGTAAGAAACAAATTAAAGATAAATAAGAACATTGCCAAACAATGCGGAGTACCAAATAAAGGACAATCATATGCATTTTCAATGTTTCACTCGGTAGATTCCTCTGATCGGAAAAGAAAAAAAACAAAACAAAACAGGGTTATTGCGGGGGGGGGGAGTCTAGCTAAACTTAGGAATTCATAACATGAGAAGATAGAAGGACAAGTAAGCAAGTGAGTTGAGGATTCTGCAAAGAAATTCATTGAAATGATGGAAGAGGAAAGAGAAAGAGGTAAGGGAGGATAGAAGGAGCAGATGGCCAGGAAGGAAAGGGAGAAATCTAGATACTAGTTCTCATGAGTAAAAGTCAATTTAGTGTAACTAAAGGAATGAGGTATATGGAAGGACAGGAAGATACAGGAACTTCATAATCAGAGACCTGAAAAAGATGGGAAGGGTTCAGGGTATTGATGTGGTCCTAATCTGGATAGTGGAGTGTGAACAAACATTTCTAGGGTTAAGAATGTTGACGAACTGAGGAACTGTCACTGGCTGTGTTGGAGGAACAGAAGGGAGGATTGTGAGCCAGAAGGTCAAAGCTAGAAGTGCATCCCAGGGAGCCAATAAAGATGGAGTGAGCCTGCAGGGGATTAAAGCTGAGCATTATTGGGATTTTAGCACTAAAGGAGTTCAATTCAAAGTAGGGTTTAAAGCTAGGGCATCGATGGTCATGGACCACAGAAGTAAGGTCAGCTGAGAAGTGTTGGCTTTATGGGATAAGTATAAAGAAGGGCTCAGGTGAATCTAGGTGGAGGAACATATATATTTCATGAACATCAAAGGTCCAAATGGAAGAGACAGGGCTTGGCTTGGACTACCAAGTTCTAATTACTTGACGATGAAGTAGTGGGAGTGAGGATGAGATGTTGGAGAGATACCAGGCACAGACCAGGGAGCAGTGGACCTCTGGAAACTTGATTCCAAACTTCACTTCATCAACATTTATTGAGTATCTACTTACTATGTACTACTACTAGTAGTAGAGGTAGAAGCAGCAGTAATATGACATTTACGATATTGCTTTTTGTAAGCCAGACATCATGCTGTATATTACCTTATTTAAGCCTCCTTACAATCCTAGGAAGAAGAACTATTATTATTCCATCTGATATAACAGGGACCTAAGATTTAGATAAGCTAAGCCACCTGCCCGAGACCACACGGCTAGGACCAAACTAGTTCTGCGTGGCTCCGAGCCCACGCTCTTACTCATCAGTTGTTTTTGCTTTGCAAATGTTAAGTAGCAAGGGGAAAATGATGAATATGACAATTTCTGTTTTAAAGAAAGTTCTATCTAAGTGATTGGGGGTTGGCTCTCTTCACATTAATCACCCATTTCAGAACATTTAGGAATATTTTGAGCCATATTTGCTTCGATATAATTAGCCTTTTTAAAAATTTCATTCCTTAAGTAATGGCATTCTAAAACATCCTTTGGTCTGAAAATCCGATTCACTCTGTAGACTGACTATAAACGCAAATAAAAGCATTGATTTCCTCATTTCATCACCTCTAGAGAACAATTCATAAAGCACGGAAGTTCTAACTAGTCAATCAATAGTCACTACTTAAATCAGAGACTCAAAGAGTAGTCTCTTATGAAAAAGTGTTCATCTGAAGATGATGTTAAATGAAAATAAAGGAACCCCTCTGGCCTATGATCTGTATTCAGCTTCAGGAAATAGTATGAAGGAAAGGGTCCTGTTAACTGCATTTAGAGCTTTTCCTGTTTCTGGTTCCTGCCCAAGAAGAAGTGGGGAAAATCCAATTTCTCAAAAGCCACTTAAGTGTTATTAAGCAATTCATGGAAACAAGGCTAAGCAGTGCTGTTGGCAGGGCTTTCCCCCTCTCTGATGTACTAACCAAAATTGGTATTCAGCTATCTGTCTCATTTTGGCCTATATTTGACTACAGAATAAATACAGATCTGTATGAAATGTTCACTGCACAGACCAAGACAACCAGACTCATTAATTATTGGAAATGCTATTATCTGACCCATTCTGTAATCCTATTTCTGAGTTAGTTACGTAATTTTACCCGACACAGAAAAGGAAACTTTGACCTGAATTACATTTAAAATGAGCCTTTCACGAAATCAGGAAGGAAGATTTTTTCCCTTCTTAATGAATCATAATTGGAAGGCTGTATTAGGTACAAGTGTGAATATGTAGAAGAGGAAATCAGAAAGCCATTCATTATTTCAAGTAATTCAAATATTTAAAGTCATAATTTGCAACCCCGCCTTGGGGTTTCAAATGGATTCTTATTCATGTTTGTCTATTACTGAGTTCTTAAATTCCAGATGCTCTCCAGTACTGGCAGGAATTTTTGAAATCTAGTCCTTTATCTAGATGAGAATCTAAGCTCAAGAAGATGTGATTTGCTCAATATCTTACAGTGGTGGTTCCATGACTTGAGCTTGTACTCCCCTTCTCAGTCCACATTTATTCCTTTCTACTGTCTTCTTTCTCCAGGAATGATTCTGAAAGTGGACAGTTGACTTGGCCATCAGGCCTGTGGAAATTGTATTGCTCGTTCTCATCAAAGAGATATTTGTAGATAGGTGAGTAAGAGGCCAGTGAGATTGCAGTCTATAGTTTTATTTTTTTTTTTTCCTCTTCCTTAGTTCAGGGAAATTTCCTTTCAGATAAAGAACAAAATGTGGTAGGTATTTTGTTTTCTGTATTTTGAAAAAGCATGGAGTACAGGAATACACATTCATAGCCAGACCGTGTAACATTTTTCAGAAGATATATTTATTTATTATATAGAGAGAAAGAGCATGAGTGGGGAGAGGGGGAGAGAAAGAATCCTCAAGCAGGTTCCCCACTGAGTGTGGAGCCCAAAGTGGGGTTCTATCCCACGACACTGTGATTATGACCTGAGCCCAAATCAAGAGTCAGATGCTTAACTGACTGAGCCACCCAGGGGCCCCCACATTGCATAACATTTTGCAAATTGCTATTCTACAATGTTGAATTGAAATAATATAATATATACCTGTAAGTAATAGCTAGATTTATGCTTAAAATTGAATGCTTTGCTATTTTTACAAGAGTCAGCCTTCATGGTGGACACTGAAACATGTCCAAGGAGCTCTTTTCGACCAAATACCTCTCCTCTTGCTGGCCATTAGAACTTGACATCTCAAAACTGTGGTCACTTTTTCTCCCCCAATACTGTTAAAAATCCCTTATCAGTGTGCAAATATTCCCAGAAGAGGTAATCCTGAATATTTTGCTGCATTAGCTGTAAACACCTTAGTAAGTATGGGTCCAGCTTTCTTCACCAGGGGAAATATCTATAGAAGAAGAAGGCACCAAAGATAAGTTTTGCCTACTTAACAATTTTGCCCAGAGCTAAACCTGAGTATTACTATGAATAATAAGTGAAAATAGCTTAAATTCCATTAGTAACATGATTCTAGCCAGTAGATTCTACACCGGGAGGGGATGCTATTATAAATCATTATTATTTTATGTTCAGAAAATGAATACACCGATGTTTACAGCAAGGGAAAATGCAAGCCAGCTTTCACCTTTCCTCCTGAGGAAAGTGATGAACTAGTATGCATTTAGAAAATGCTGAATGTCTTCTGAGTCTAACCAGCTCCAGCCCCTCCTAAAATGTCCATATGTGAATTAGGTACTTTGCAGATTTTTTTTTTTTAACTCAGCATTTACTGATCTTAAAAAGAATCGCTCGTGTAAAAATATACCTTACCTTTGAAAGAAACCTGTTATAAGGAAAGGTGTGAACAAAATGCATTATGTTTGTCTGACATATTGGAGGTGGCTTATTTCATTCAAAGGTGTTTATTTTGGTGGCAGGGAGTTATACCGTAAGCATCTGGGCCCACAAGCATTTTTGCTGCAGACGTCTTTGCTGCAAAACTAATTGGCCGTACAGCAATCTTGCTGTAAAAGGTAAAATCAGGGAAAATAAAAGAGGGACATTCATTAAAAAGGACATAATGAAATGTGGAAAATGAATAACTAGACTTTGCTATGAAGCATTCGAAGATATTCAAAATGTATAGTGCAGATTCACGGCAATTTTGAACAGATGACTGAATTCATTTTGTAGATTGTACATAAAGTCTTGTTTTCAGTCTTTCATCCTGGTATTATACTTCTCTTCCCTTCTTTCTTTCTTTCATTTTTTCCTAGATTTGTCCCTTCATTCAGCATCGCACTTTTTCTTTTTTTGCTAACATTTTCTTCGTGAAGGAAGGTATCAGTTCCCAAATACTAAGATACATAATTGTAACCGTGCTTCGCATTGTGTTGTGAAACACTTCTACTCTGTTCTTGGCATGTTGTGGCGTGTTTGTTGGATGGATGTTCCAACGTTCTCCGGAAATGTGGGCTCAGACCTCTGAGCCACTGTATAGACCATGGTGAGGGCTAGGATTTATATAATATAAAAATGGGAGTACTTCATCAATGGACAAATGGAACCAAAGTGTCAACCACTTTGATGGAACCAACCTATCAAACCAAACTGACAACCAGTTATTTTTTATCTTTCACTGGTTGGTGAAATAGAAAATTACTTACGCGGTGAAAGTGTCTGTGGCAAAGATGCTTACGGCAAAAATACCGGACATGTTTTTTTTTTCCCTTCCCTTCTTCCCTTCCCTTCCCTTCTTCTCTTCTTTCCTTCCTTCCTTCCTCCCTTCCTCTCCATTTTTTTTTTTTTTTAAGTTCACATGCAGTGCAATTTAGTAGGCGGATAGCCAAAGATTCTCCCTGGCAGTGCCCGTTTTTCACACATGACTTCTTTCTCAATGTTTCCTTTCCTGAAAAGACCCAGCACTAGCTCACTAGATAATGGAAATGGTGTAAATAAGGGTTTTCTGTGATCTATTTGCCAAAATGTACAAAACTTGAAAACCACAAAGTAATTATCTCTGGGCTTCTTTATCCATTTGGGTGGGGGGGAAAGTGGCGAGCTGCTTTGTTCTTTACTCAGTAAATCAACTTTACTGGGTAAAATTAAGACAGAAATCAGGATACAAAGGAACATTTTATGAGGCATTTTTTTTAATGTCCTAAATATTTAGGTACATATCACTTTTCTCTCCTAAGTAAAATTCACAATTTGTCTTTGTATCATTGAGACACTTCCCAAGTTGCATGCGATTGATGAATAATGTATGGTGTCATGCTTCAGTGATTCACATAGTGAAATTCAGATAGATATTTGATGCAAAAATTTGATTTTTTAACATATTAGGGTCTAAGTGGGAGGAAGAATCTTTAGATGGGTGTTTTGGAAGACAGTTGTAGCCAAGACACAAGTGCATGGATTGCCTTAGAGCAGTAAGAATTTAAAAAGGCCACCTTGTTTCATCTTACATGTTGAAGCCAAGATATTAACATGGGCATACTGATGTTGACGGTGTATGTAAAGTAAGGGGCCAGGTGACTGGATTCGGAGGAAGGGCCAGCTGGGAGGGCTACTGATTCTAGAGGTAAATAGTTGATAAAGTCAACTAATTTTGTATATGCTACTTGTACCCAGGGGCCAGATCCTGTTCTCCTTATAAATAATCATTATAACGTATCAAATATCAGAACACTTCATACTTCAGAGACCTAAAACACACGATTAGAGGATAACATGCTTTTACTCACATTTCCCCGTCATTTTTATGTTAGGGCAAATGGAGCCAAGAAGAGAGAATGTATTCCTTAAACGGGATTCAACTCTAAAGTGAACCCCACTCACGGTTTGGAATGGGAAGGCAAAAGTTTCTTATTCAGGGAATATTTATTCAACTGATGTCAGCTGAGATGGTTTGAAATTGCCTATCATTTTAAGCCAGGTTGTAAGAAATGGCCCCACTTCCTACTCTACTAACGCCCACACAAAAGTAAAGATGAATAGAACTGTTGTAGCCTCAGGGTACCCTTGAAAACAAAGACCAAATATTGACCCAGTTGAGACGTGGCCCCTCCTTTTTCCCTAGAGTAGCTTCTCTGGGTCACAGATTAGGTGCGGTGGATTCCTTCTGCAGGGTTCCAGCTGTCTGTTGGAGGCAGCATTGGGCTGTAGCCTCTAGGGCTGGTCATCTGTCACTCCCTAGGATAACTCTATTTTAGAGGGATGGTAGAGTGGCCAGGGAGGCGGCAAGGCCACCCGCTGCGGCCTGACGTCTGAGCCTGACGAAATGACTCCCTCTTGGCCAGGCATTGACCCTAAAGTCCTGTGGTTGCTCGCAGCCATCTAGAAAGAGAAGCCAGAATGATCTGCATCTTGATTTGCTCTATTTCCTATTGAAGTCGTCCTTGGCTAGCGTGAGGTGATGGTGGGAGAACTGGGTATTGTGTGGCTAGAGTGGCATTTTATTTAAAAAGTAAAAGACAAACGTTTTGCCCATGGTCTAGTCCAGTCTTTCCCAAATTAAAAAAAAAAAAAGTTTCTAGTATTCTTTGGCTTTTTGATGCTTTTCATGCCACTTTAATCGGCAGGTGTTTTGTGAAACCTATAGTTGCAGAAGCACATACACACAGACATACATAACTTAAAATTAATTTGTCCTGAGAGATTTGAGATAATTACAAAATTTGTGCAGAGCCAATGATGTTTTCATTTAGTTCAAGCATCATCGAATAGTTACTGTTGTTGTTTGATCGATTTTAAGGAGTATTTTCTAACCCCAAAGTGAACGTCAATAGATACTGTTTTCTCCTTTAAGGGGATTTTAATGCCAAGTCCGCTTTGATTGGTTCCCATCAACTCACATATTTGCACTCTATAGTGAATTTCAATCATGGGATCTTCCTGGTATCCATGAATTTTGCTGACAATGAGATGTTTGGAGGAGCTGACAATGGGTCCTGTAATAGACGGGAAAGAGAAGAACAGCCCCATAACCATTGAAACTGTACTGTATTTCTTGCTGGGACCCAGGATATAAGGACTTGGGCTGAGATATCCAAGTGCCTACATTAGCTTTTAAATAAAAATACTATCTTCCAGTGAGAACAAAGAAATGGGCTAATTTTTCAGAGTTGAATCAAATTAAAAGGTTTTTTTTAGGAAAGAGACTTTTTGGCTGGAAACGATAAAAAGGCATTTATTTTACTATAAAAACACAAATTTCATTCCTTTTTTGAGTTCATTACAGGCTCTATCTTTCATCAAAATGGACGAGACTACAGTGTGAACAGCAGAGCAAGCTGCATTTCTGTCACTGGTGTGGCAAAGAGGGCCCAGATAACAAATTGCACACCCAGCATAGCGCTTAAACAGTCCTTCCCACAACTTAAGATCGGGTGATTCCGTTGCTCTTCATCAGATACCAGGAACCAGGAATAAACATAAAAATAAGATTTCTAAGAAAGAAATATCTGCCAATTACACTCAGTGAGGTGAAAATTGTCATCGTTCAAAGCCATCTTCATTCAAGTACCTATCGCGTTTCTTAAATGGTGCTTAAATTATCATTCCTATTTAATACAGGCCTCCAAAGACTACTTCGAACCAGGTTTTAACCATTGGTTCTTACCTCCAATCTTCTCATTTGCTTAGACTACCTCTGAAACTGGCTGAGCTGATACATGTCTGCTTGTTCTGGTCCTCACAGCGTTCCTAGGCACAGCTTCCCCCCAAACTTCTTCCTTGCTGTCTTTCGTACACATCTTTCCCAACTGTTCTCACATATATTCAGCTAGCCAATGCTTTTTAACTAAAGTGTCTTTAGAACATTTCTTGTACTCAGCAGATGGAATACAACTGTTGCCTTTAGCTTTCTCTGACAACCTCCATGGTTGGCGAGGGGGGATGCATTGCTGAAGGAGCAGGGGTAGAGCGAGGGGGAGAAGTTTCTAGAATCATCACCAACAGTGTTGGGATTTTTGGATGTAGGGGGTGGGGAGGAAGAGGTAAAGTGTGAAGCAAAGCGGTTGGGTTAGTACATATTTAATGAGGCATTTTCTGTTTTAAGCAACAGACTCACTCTGGATGAATGTTGGCTCATATCAAAGCTGTGGTAACAGAGATAGATGAGGTGCTCTCTTGAGCTATGCACAGTATTTTTGTTATGATGTGTCTCCTTCCTGTTCTGTTCCACTATCCATACCAATTGAATATTTCCTATATGTCCTGCTCAAATAGCCTGAACCAGGCTGGTTACCTATTTACCACAGACTCTGTTGGTCTGGGCTATTCATGACACCAAGCTGAAATCTGGATGGATTGTCTGTGGGATGCCTCCCTTTGTCCTATCACTGGACATGTCTGGGTAAAAAGCCACCCAGTGCTGTACTGCTGAGCAGTAGCAGAGGGCGGGGCAGTTAGTTGTAGGGGAAATAATAGCCTTGATTGGTTTTCTCAATATCACAACACTGCTCAGTTCCTTGTGGATGTTCAATGTATCACACAAACCAAAGAATGGAGAGAATGCAGGCGTGGAGGTATTTTTGTCAAAGGAGCAAACACTGGAAATTTGACAATGAAAGGGTGAGGAATTCTATTGAGATATATTCTGGAAGAGATCAAGATAGTTGGATGGAATGGTTGAATCTCATTTTAGATTAGGGAAAGGGGAATTTAGATCATGCTGGGGGAGGGGACTTGAGGGATGTTTTAGAGGCCAAGAAAAGAGAGGCACTTAGAGCAAGAAGGAGGCTTGGAGATCAGGAGCAAAGGAGGATGCCTCCTCCTCTTGGAGTGCACATGGAGAATTCCATACCAAAGTCCCTGCCATGAGTGCCTAAGAGACCAGGTGATTTCTTGCCTTGTAAAAATCTTCCACAGAAGTATTGGAGAGATAATATTTTCCCTTCTAAGTATCTCAAGGGCTTGCAGCTGTATTCTCTAAAGGAAATTGGGCAAGAGGCAGGAGAGATTTTATGGGCAGACCATTTTTACCATTTTCCTTTGTGTGGGGGATTGAGTCATTCCATGGCCTTTCACCCATTGGGCCCTTCTCTAGGTTGAGGCTGTGATTCACATGAACTATCCTGACTTCCTCTCAAATGAGGACACATCTTTCATAATTAAGGTGTGCAAGAGCTTTAACCAACCCACTACAGGTAACTAGAGACATAACTGCTCACGTAGTCATTCTATTAATATAAAGCCTTAAGATCTTTTTTTTTTTTTTTAAGACTTTAGTTATTTATTTGGCAGAGAGAGAGATCACAAGTAGGTGGAGAGGCAGGCAGGGGAGGGGGGGAAGCAGGCTCCCCGCTGAGCAGAGAGCCCGATGCGGGGCTTGGACCCAGGACCCTGAGATCATGACCTGAGCCGAAGGCAGAGGCTTAATCCACTGAGCCACCCACGCACCCCAAGCCCTAAGATCTTAATAGGAGAGTGCAGTCTGAGCTGAGAAAAATGGATGTGTCTGAATAGGATATGCCTTTTTGCCCCTTCAGGATATTCTGAGGATAATATTTTGATAGGGAGAAGTAAAATATTTCATTAATAATTCAATTTGCGCATGAAAACGGAATTCCATGTGAATAAAATACGATCTTCACCTGGCATATTGTTAGCAGGCACGGCCGTTTCGGTTTCCTCAGACACAGGTGAGCTTGGCTCAGCACTCTGGGCAGCCATACTGTGCAGCTGTGTCCTTCAGAGGTGTCCTTAGGTGAAGAACTCTTGCTTAACATGTAACTGGACGCACCGACTGGTCTTCTTCATCTTCAAATGCGGAGTTGTAACATAGATACTCTTACTCCCTCTAAAGCAAACGGTAATTTGCTTAATACGATCACATGTATAATGATTTTCTGGGCACCTTCAAAAGGTCAGTGTGCCATCTGGATCAAACCATGTACATGTAGGATAGAATGTGGGGGAAGAACCCTGGCATAGATGTGCTCAGATTATTTTATTTTTCTAATTTTGCATTTTTAAAATTCAGCACAACTGTTATAAGACCTATTTTTGTCTTATATGAAGCCAATTAAATTTTAAGCTGGACCAATTCAATAAAAACGAATTTTGAAAATATAATCAACTCAGAAAAACGCAGCTAAATGTGCATTCAGTCAAAAAAAATTACACATTTGCTTGCTCTGCTGAGAGAGGCTATTGGGGTGGGATATTCTTGGCATTTGTTCATTTAAAGATAAGGATAACTCCCTTCACACAGCCCTGCAAGCAGGACGCAATGAGAATTTCATCAAAGGCTGTGTAATTCTGTAAACATGTTCTTGGGAGTTATAGAAATTCTTACCCATCTTCCCATAATTTTGCAGGCAACCTTCATGGACAAGTCTCCTAATTTGTGTTGGATGAATGATGTCTTTTTCTAATTAGGCAGATGCTTTCGTTTTAGTTGAGGACTGGAAGACAATGTCTAATTGAGCTTTTTTTGTTTTGTTTTTGTTTTGGACAGTGCTAGAATTAGCCTTAGAATTTGTCTCTTGATTGACTCGTGTCCTAATTAAAGCCCAGTTTGATCGATTCTGCTTGTGCTTTTCCATAGGAAACCCAGAACAACGTCCCACATTTGCAACAGGTTGGATTTGCTGACTGTCCCTGATCCCTTTGATACGTTCTGACATTCACAGCCCTCCACCCCGAAGCCCTGTCTGCAGTGAAGTGTGCGTATTCCGTAGCTCCAACACTGACAGATCATCCCACCTTACCTTTTATTATTCCTTTGTTATAATATGTATTCAAATAGTATTACAAGACAGGATCTTACGGAGTAAATACAGTGATATTGATAGTTTCCATTACCTTAATAGTTCACATAAGAGAGAAAAATCACTTCCAGAATCTGAGCAAGTCTGAGATGGTCTTTTTTCCTCTTCTTGTCTTTAGCTTTGAAGGCTTGGAAAGTCCTATTATCCTAAAAATTAAATTGGCTTAGTTTAATGCATACAGATGGCAATGCCTTGTGCTAGGTACAGCTGTCATTTTCATCCTCAAAAGAGAAAAAAGGAAAGTACAGTCAGCTCACCTGCAGCATATAACTTACATTAGAAAGGTGAGCCGAAGGCAGATAGGAAGGAGGTCTGTCCCACGTAATGCATCTGCATAAAATAAGATCTGCTTTTCTTTTTTGGAAAAATGACTTTTCAGTGTAATTCATCACTTGAGTTATTCCAAACATACTTGCAATTTTAAGGGGGGAAAAAACATACTTGTATCTCTGCTCCAGATACCATCATTTGAAAGCTTTCATGTTTGAATAAGGAAGGCATGACATTTGTAGAGTCCCCTGATTAGGGTGACCTTTCCAACTTTTTACATTAAATATACGGAGAGTCCATCCAGCCTCTGGCCCAAGATAGAATCAGTCCCTTTGCTGAGAGAGCATCCTTTTGTCTGGGAGCATGTCTGGCCCTCCATTTCACTCCAAGTTTATACCTTTTTACCAAAGCGTAAGGTCCTTCCCTTGACTTCTTAGTGTTTGTTATGTGTTTATTGAATAAATGCATGGACTTTTATAAGTAGATAAAGCATTTCAACAACATCTTCAAATAATGCGTGTGCTATGCCGTTTCACGTAACACGTATACAGTCGAAGACATCCCAGGCTGGGTCTAGCTTTTTGTTGCTCTGGTCTACTAAATTTGTAGCTTCGAATATAGTCCAATGTTGTGCATGTTTCATTAGATAATGCAAATGAGGTGAACAGAGAAATGATCACACTTCAGCTTACGGAGGGGAGAGATGCTCACTTCACAAGCACCTCCCCCCAGCAGATTGCTGAACATTCTCTGAGTTTATTTTATAGTGTGCGTAGGCCCACTCTGCTGGAGGAAGGCGACTGAGACAAGCTTTGCCAGAAATCTGGAATAAGGCTTATATCGGTCCATAGAGGAAAGCTTTCTTTGAGGGCATCGTGTAGATCTGTTTTGGCTATTTTTCAAGCCTGCATTTATGCCTGGATCGATAACAGGAAAAAAAAATCTGTTATTAATTACTATCATTTGAAAGGAAGTTAAAATCGACCTCCAGCAATCGGACTTGGCAGCGTCCAGACTTTCACTGCTCAAAATTTTGGAATTTGCCTCAGCACAAATATTATCTGTCGACCATTGTCGGAAGTTTTTGTATGGAGCCATATCCATCTCCATGTAATTACGATGTTCTAGGAAAGGTGGCATAGAATAATCTTTTTCTCTTGTAAATGGAATCCTATTTTAGAATGTTTAAGAAATGTTCCTCTGCAAAGGAGTCAGTCCTATGGTATAGTAATAATTCATCCGCGTGTAAACTTGAAATTCCTAATATCAATTTTACCTGAAATGACATGCTTCTGTACTTGAAGATAAATAACAATTTGGTTACAGACAGCGGAATTAAGTAATTTCAGGAAATGAATTACCATACTGACCTTGGGTAGACCTGGGATGACAGCTTGCCAAGATAGGGCCGCTGCCAAGTTCCTGTCTCGTTTACGTAATTTGGACTGTACCTATTCTTCTGATTTACGATCAACTTGCTTTGATAAAACAGATTGTTTGAGTTATATTTAATTGAATGTTCATTTCTTCTACTTCTCCTTTAAGTGTGGGTAAACTTCAAAAATCCAAGGGTCTCCTGGAAGGCAGAGTTGAAAGGACACTTGTCCTTCAGCACTGACCTAGGCTCCGAGATTGAACAACCAAACAAATAATGATGTACGGAGGGGAAATTCGGAAGAAATGGACTGCAGCTTCTTTCCCTGTCCTATGGTGCAGATCTCATATATTCTAGAAGGACTAGAAAACCCACCGATTGCCAGAAATGGGAAGCCCAGCCAGCCCCAGGTCTTGGGCATTCATAGGAGTTCTGCATTCAAATCACTCCCAAAGCTGCCGTCTTCCCAGCAGTGTGGGCAAGGAGGTGAACATGCTTTGTGACTGCACAGATACTCAAGCCTGTTAGTGAAACTGCTCCAGACTAAGTTGCCAGACAGGCAGGCACGAGCAGAAACCTCCTTAAGATAACATGATGTTCTCCTTGTAATCCTGTCTTACACTAAGTTACCCCAGTCTTTTGTTCGGCCCTCTGTCACAGCGTTTCCCATAGACCGCCAGGAATTAGACCTCTCTGTGTGTAGGTCTGTCTACCCCTCTCTCAACTGCACTTTCATAGGGCAGGAGCTGGCTCTCACTCGTGTTTTTTATTCCCCACAGACTCTAGGGTGGTTTGCCTACACTAGGGATTCTCTAAGTGCCTAACAGGTTTTTAGTTCACTAGTATGTCCTTGTTTTTTTCTTCAACTTTCTTAAAAATTATTTGAAGCAGGTTGTCATTATAATTAAAATTTTTAAGACAACATGTGAAGAACAGAAGCAGATTTAATTTTGCTGCATATAAATCTATTCCCTATTATAACTGCACAATAGGCCACGCCAGCAGAGACTACGCTTCTCTTGTTTCTATATTCTCCAGCACGATGCACAGTTTGTGGCACATGGTAGCTACTCAAGACCTATTAGTTAGATGAACCGAGGGACTTAGATGTGCTAGATGCCAGACATTGTGCTAGGGCTGGAGATATACAGGAAATGGATCCTGCCCTAAAGGAATTCAGACTTGGCAGATAATGACCTGGGCATCACAGGTGAGGTTTGTGCAGAGCTTTACTTTGTATTTATATAGTGCTTTTCGTCAAAGTTGCTTTCAGTGGCATGCTTTCATTTGATCTCATAATCTAGTGAGGTTGTCAGCACAGTAACTCAATTTTTTGTTTGTTTGCTTGTCAAAAGTTTCAGCTGCTCTCTCTCTTTCCCTTAAGTGCAGATATTTTCTTATTATTTCCATGCATCTTTATTGTAGGATACAAGGAATAGAAACTAAGACAAGGGGAGCCTGGGTGGCTCAGTGGGTTAAAACATCTGCCTTTGGCTCAGGTCATGATCCCAGGGTCCTGGGATTGAGCCCCGCACTTGGGCTCTCTGCTCAGCAGAGAGTCTTCTTCCCCCTCTCTCTCTGCCTGCTTCTCTGCCTACTTATGATCTGTGAAATAAATAAATAAAATCTTAAAAAAAAAAAAAGAAACTAAGGCAAGATATGGCAAGATTATGTGTATATATATATATGTGTGTGTATATATATATTTTACTTTCAGGACTCTGGTTTTTTTTTCTTTTTCTTTTCTTTCTTTCTTTCTTTCTTTCTTTCTTTTTTTTTTTTAACAGAAACATGGATCAATACCCAGAGTTCCAGGTGTTGTCAGAAATTTTGGTATGTATAAAGTCAAATAAGGAAGTTTCAGTTTCAAACTTACAACAAGCAAAGGAGTCCAAATTGAATCAATAATTATAATGCAGACTTCCAGAGAAGAAAGAAAACTTTTTATAGAAACAATGAATTCACATTCATTGTGAGATAGGGTAGAAACTAGGGGAAAGCTAATGTTGAAAGCCAAAAGGAAAGAAAGTTCAAGACCGAGAGTGTCCAGATCAACCCCTACCTCACAACTTTTATAAACATTAACTCAAAATGAATCAAAGCTCCAAATGTAAGAGCTAAAAGTATAAACTCTATGAAGAAAATATGGAGGAAAATTATTATGAGATTAAGATGAATCCGTAGTTTCTTAGGATACCAAAGCACAAACAACAAAACAAAAGAAAACAAATACATTGGACTTTGTCGAAGTTAGATACTTTTGCCCTTAAAACGATACTACAAAAACAGTGAAGACAGAAACCATAGAACAGGGGAGGAAAATTGCAAATGATATATTTGATAGGATATTTGGTTCTAGAATGCATAAAGAATCTTGCAACTCAGTAATAAAACGATGTACCAAAAAAGGTACTCAGCATTCTTAGTCACTAGGGAAATGCAAACCAAGACCACGATGAAATACCACTTCAACCCCATTAGCATGGCTGTAACAAAAAAAATAATAGTGAGTGTTGGTGAAAATGTGGGGAAACTGGAAACTTGTATGCTTCAAATTAGAATGTAAAATAGTGCAGCCACTTTGCAAAAGGGTCTAGTTTCTCCAAAGGTTGAACATAGAGTTACCACATGACTCAGCAATTACACTCCTAGGTATACAACCCGAGATATAAGAAAACACAAGTCCACACAAAAACTTGCACACAAATGTTCATAGTAGCATTACTCATAATAGTTGAAAAGTGAAAACACCCCAAATGTATATCAACTAACAAATGGATAAATAGAATCCACATTCCATCCAATAATGTGGTATAGTTATGCAATGAAATATCACTTGGCCTTTAAAAATCAAAGAGATACTGATTCATACTACCACATGGATGAATATAGGAAACCTTGGGTTAATGAAAGTAGCTAGTTACAAAAAAATTACACATTGTATGAGTTATTGTTTCCTGTATGTGCAGTGTCCAGAAAAGGCAAAACTATAGAGATGGAAAGTGGATTAATGGTTGTCTTGGGCTGAGGAGGAGGGATGAAGGAGAAAGGGGAGACAGCCACAGGGTCTGGGACTTCTTTTGGGGGTGATGAAAATGTCCCAAAATTGATTGTGGTGATGGGTTACACAACTCAGAGTTGTGTAAAACCATTGAAACTTTAAATGGGCAAATTATACGATATGTGAATTATATCTCAATAAAGCTATTACCAAAAGGAACAAAGATAAACTCTAAATGGATGAAAGACTTCAATGTGAGACAGGAATCCATCAAAATCCTGAAGGAGAACATAGGCAGCAACCTCTTCAACATTGGCCACAGCAACTTCTTTCAAGACACATCTCCAAAGCCAAGGGAAACAAAAGCAAAAATGAACTTTTGGGACTTCATCAGGATAAAAAGCTTCTGCACAACAAAGGAAATAGTCAAAAAACAAAGAGGCAACCCATGGAATGGGAGAAGATATTTGCAAATGACACTGCAGATAAAGGGCTTGTGTCCAGGATCTATAAGGAACTTCTCAAACTCAACACCCAAAAACCAAATAATCAAATCAAAAATGGGCAGAAGACATGAATAAACACTTTTCTAAAACAGACATAAGAATAGCTACAACACATATGAAAAAATGTGCAACATCATTAGCCATCAGGGAAATTCAAATCAAAAGCACATTGAGATACCACCTTACACCAGTTAGAATGTGGAAAATTGATAAGGCAGGAACCAACAAATGTTGGCAAGGATGTGGAGAAAGAGGAACCCTCTAACACTGTTGGTGGGAAAACAAGTTGGTACAGCCACTTTGGAAAACAGTGTGGAGATTCCTCAAAAAGTTAAAAATGGAAGCTACCCTATGACCCAGCAAGTGCACTACTAGGTATTATTTACACCAAAGATACAGATGTAGTGAAAAGGAAGGGCACATGAACCCCAATGTCCATAGCAGCCATGTCCACAAAGCCAAACTGTGCAAGGAGCCGAGGTGCCCTTCAAAAGATAAATGGATAAAGATGTGGTCCATATACATAATGGAATATTACTCAGCCATGAGAAAGGATGAATACCCATCATTTGCATTGACATGGATGGAACTGGAGGGGATTAAGCTAAGTGAAATAAGTCAAGCAGAGAAAGATAATTATCATATGGTTTCACTTAAATGTGGAACATAAGAAATAGGATGGAGGACATTAGGAGAAGGAAGGGAAAAATGAAGCAGAGGAATCAGAGGAGGAGACAAACCATGATAGACTATGAACTACAGGAAACAAACTGAGGGTTTTAGGGGGAGGGGTATGGGGGATGTGTTAGCCTGGTGATGGGTATTAAGGAGAGCACATATTGCATGGAGCACTGGGTGTTATACGCAAACAATGAATCATGGAATCTTGCGTCAAAAACTAATGAGATACTGTATGGTGACTAACATAACAACAAAAAAATTAAATTAAAAAAAAATTAAAACAGGGGCACCTGGGTGGCTCAGTGGATTAAGCTGCTGCCTTCGGCTCAGGTCATGATCCCAGGGTCCTGGGATCAAGCCCTGCATCTGCCTCAGCATCCCTGCTGAGCAGAGAACCTGCTTCCCCCTCTCTCTCTGCCTGACTCTCTGCCTACTTGTGATGTCTCTCTCTCTGTCAAGTAAATAAATAAATAAATAAATCTAAAAAAAAAAAAAAAATTAAAACAATTAAGTTCCAGGAGAAAAAAAGAAACAAAAACAAAACAAGAAAACAACCAACCAACCAAAAAGTAATCAATGTCTACATGGTAGTCAATAAAATGAGACTTTTTGCATTGAGTTTAGCAACAAGGTGGTCACTTAGTCACCTTGGAAGAACAGTTTTTGGAGGTAAAAAAGCAGACTTGAGATGTTGATAAGCAAAAAAAGGGGTAAAAACCGGTGCCAAATGTTGAGCATCCTTTTAAAAGCTTGGCCCTTAAAGGAAGTGAAGGATGGCAGCTGCAATGGACCGGAAATAAAAAAACTTCTTTGTTGAGATGGAAGAGACTGAATAGTTTTGATGTCGACAAAAAAGGCAAAAGGTCCAAAGATGGGTAGTAATTGACAAAGAAGTGTCCCATGGAGTGGGACAAGATGGCTCAAAGGAGGGAAAGATGAGCTTGAAACAGAGGAAGGACTCTGCTTCCAATGAAGCCAGCAAGGGAGGGGGAAAAGAACACCAATAATGTAGGAGCTTTTTTTTTTTTTTTTTTTCTGAAGAAATTTTGAGTCAAAACATTTTGGAGAACAGGGAGCACTGGGTCCAGGGGAGGTTGGAAACCATGAGTCAATACAAGTCTGTATGGCTGGGCAGATCTCTGCAATAGTGCTTCACAGCCCAGGGGTAGAATGAAAGGACTCATGTTTGGCTTAGTCCAAGGCTGGAGTTTCATATGGGAGGAGGGATGGCAGACAAGGGATCGGAATCCTGAAGGGTCGCTGTAGAATAATGGTTATAGTAGCTGGAGAGAGAAAAGAGAAGACAGAAAAGAATTGATCAGGGGCTCAAATGGGGACCGTTTAAGGGACCAGAGGAGAAATCAGTTTAAAGAATAGATGTGTGGGTAGTAAGATTATAAGAAAATCATAATAATAGGAGATTTTAGTCCATCAGTGGGATATCGTATTTAGAAGACAAAAAACCCTAATAAATATGATCCAGAGTGATGATTAGGGTAGGTTACTAAGTAGGACAGAGGGTCATTGGAATTCTGGAAATCCACATTGGGAATTTCAATGACCCTCTGTCCTACTTAGCAACCTAAATTCCACATAGACCAGATTAGTGGATATATGTTATTCTATGACAAGCATGCCATCCAGGAAGATTGAGTAGAATGAGGAGTGCCAACGTGCTCCATGAATGTGTGGAACTAACTGAAAAATCCGCAAATAACAATGATGAGGATGGACAAAATCGTCACGTTGCTTATGCCATCTGTGTATTTCATTTTCTCCTAACTTTTTAAAAGATTATTTATTTATTTATTTGTCAGAGAGAGAGAGAGAGAGAGAGCACAGGCAGACAGAATGGCAGATAGAGGCAGAGGGAGAAGCAGACTCCCTGCTGAGCAAGGAGCCCGATGTGGGACTCGATCCCAGGACACTGGGATCACGACCTGAGCCAAAGGCAGCCGCTTAACCAACTGAGCCACCCAGGTGTCCCCATTTTCTCCTAATATTACAAACATTATCCTTGTTATTATTATCTATTCTATAAACATAACTTTTATAACAGGTGGTGATATCCATGGCTGCAACATAATTTATTTATCCCTTTTCTAATTCCATTTCCAATTTTTCACTATTAAAACTAATGCTATGGCAAATATAATTTAGTACTTTTTCTAATTGCACACACATTTGCAAATAAATTTGAAGTGTCTTTGAATTGAAACAGTTGCTTTGCCTTTTGTTTCACAACTGGTCAAATTTGGTCAAATCACTTTGTTGACTGGTTAAATTAATTTAATTTCAACCATTCAAGAACTAAGCCCTGCCCAGCTTATAGTTTCAGATCCCCAGTCCACAACGAGAAAGTTGTAGATAGATAGGTAGATGGACCTTTCGGACTTCAAAAGGCACAGTTAGTTATTTTTCTGGTTTCCAAATTGAGGAGAAAATTTTCTGACTTTCTTCTGACCAGGGAGTCTGTCAGATCTGATCTGTGAAGCACCCCAACTATAAATTAGAACTTCGGGCACAAATATACCTGACTATGTGATAGCTTTTTGGAGCAACGTGTGATTAACGATTATGTCTTGATGAAAAATACTAAGTAAATTTTTGAGTTACTTGCTGGAAAATCAGAATTGGTTTTGTATGTCTAAGAGAGGCAAGTTAGTCCAGAATTCCCAGTAGATCAATGGAAAGTGAGGCTTTAAGGAGGGAAGCAGAAAGTTGTGAGAGAAAGAGAAATTTATGTCAGAAGCTAGACCGCTGAGACTGCCAGCAAGAAATTCTCAACTGGAAGTCGGAGGAGGAGGAGGTCCTTGGGTGGTTACACATGGGGGCGGGGTGGGGGGAAGGGAAAAGGAGAGAGGGTCAGCAGAAGGTTAGCATGTTCCAGGAACAGAAACTGGATATTACTATATGAAAAAGGGCCTAACCTTTACTGAGAGCCTGCTATATGTCAGGTATATTAATAAATTACTTTGTTTTAATCTTACAGTGACTATGTAATACAGGTACTCTCATCAGTTAGCATTAGGCTTGGCTGAGAGCTTGAAACAATGCTGACTTAACCAAACTGGGCTTAGTCTCTCAGAAAAAGCATGCGAATGAGTTAGCCCAGGGCAGGTGTAGCAACTCCTTGGTATCCTAAGTGAGTCAGGCATGAGCTCTTCTTCTCCAATATTTTTAGAGTGTGGCTTCATTTTTAAGATTCCAGGATGACGGTTGGAGCTCCAGCCATCACGTCTGAGTTCCAAGCATCAGAAAGAAGGGATGCAAAAGGGGTTTTCTCCAACTATTCCTGCTCTTAAGAAGTCTTTCGGGAATGTAATTTGGTATAGCCACTATGGGAAAAGGTATCGAGTTCCCTTAAAAAATTAGAAGTGGAACTACCATACACTCCAACAACCCCACTTCTGGATATACAGCTGAAGGAAATGAAATTGCTATATCGAAGAGTTATCTGGGAGGTGGGGGGTGGGTGAAATGGGTTAAAGGAGTAAAAAGGTACAAACTTCTAGTTATAAAATATGTAAGTCATGGGGATATGATATACAGCATTGTAATGACAGTTAATAATAATATTGTGTTACAAATCCGAAAGGTGCTAAGAGAGTAGATCTTTACAATTATCACAAGAAAAAAAAAATTCTGTATGGTGACAGATGTTAACTAGACTTATTGTGGTGATCATTTTATAATATACAAAAATACCGAATAATTTGGTGGTATATCTGAAACTAATATAATGTTGTATGTTGATTATACCTCAACCAAAAAAACGAAAGAGAGAGATACATGCATTCTCATGTTCATTGCAGTATTATTTATGATTGCCATGACACAGAAGCAGTCTAAGTGTACATCCATGGATGAATGGATAAAGAGAAATATATACATACATACATGTATATACATATATAACATATATAATTTATACAAATGCCACAATTGTGTGTACACACACACACACACAGAAATATTATTCAGCCATTAAAAATATATTGCAGCATTATTCACAATAGCCAAGACATGGAAACAGCCTAAGTGTACATCCACAGATGAATGGATAAAAAAGGAAATCCTACCATGTACAACATCACGGATGAAACTTGAAGTCATTATGTTAAGTAAAATAAGTTAGAAATAGAATGACAGATATGTCTGATATCACAGGTGGAACCTAACAATTCCAAACTCACTGAAATAGAGAACAGATTGGGGGTCACCAGAGGTGGGGAGTTGAGGATGGGGGGGGGAAGAGGAATGTTGGTCAAATGGCACAAACTTCCGTTTATCAGATGAATGAGTTCTGGGGGTAGCACAGAAAGCATGGTGCCTATAGTTAAAATACTGTACTGTAGAGCTGAAAGTTGCTAAGAGAGTAGATCTTAGGGGCGCCTGGGTGGCTCAGTGGGTTAAAACCTCTGCCTTCGGCTCAGGTCATGATCTCAGGGTTCTGGGATTGAGTCCCACATCGGGCTCTCTGTTCAGCAGGGAGCCTGCTTCCCCCTCTCTCTCTACCTGCCTTTCTGCCTACTTGTGATCTCTGTCTGTCAAATAAATAAATAAAATCTTTAAAAAAATAAAGAGAGAGTAGATCTTAATTGTTCTTACAACAAATTTGGAAAAAGGTAAGTGATGGATGTGTTAACTACTCTTATCGTGGTAATTATTTTACAGTAGATACCTGTATCAGATCATCGGTGTGTACACCTTAAACTTCTACAACATTATAGGACAATTATATATCAATAAAGCTGGAAAAAAAGAAGTCTTCTCAGGAGTCCCCAAACAATTTTCCCTTACATCTTATGATTAAACACTAACATATAAAGCCACACCCACCGGCAAGGGAAATTTGTCATAAATTCATTAAAGTACAATGCAATGCCCCCCCCCCAAAAAAAACAGGGGTCTGACAGAAGAATGAAGGAGAAAACAAATATTGGGTAGATAACTGGCACTCTGAGTCTTCATTTTCAGTGCATTGGCCAAATTCATGTGGCTAACAAATGGAGATAATCTGAATTAAGGCAGAGGCGTGGCTGGCTTCAGGGCCAAGTCTCTTCGTGGTTTTCTCAATAGAAGACAGTTTTCTCATAAAGTGGAAGACGGTAAGTCTACCAACCAAAAAAGTCAGGGTTCAAAGGGGTCGTGCCATGAGGCCAAGATGTTGTTACCTGGTCCTTATCTCCGTAAATGGCTGATGTTAGATTCTGGTCTGCATATCATTTTTCATCTTCAAAATAGTCTTGCTTTTTGTCTTTGACTGAACAATTCCTCTTGCAGAAATTTCACGTATGGAAATAATTAAAATGGATGCAAAGATTTATGTACTAGGATGTTCACTGAAGCTTTATTTATAATAGTGGAAAATTAAAAACAACCAAAATACCTAACAAAGGAAATTGATTAAATTACAGAATACTGGAACATCCATATGGTAGAACACATTGCAAACATTAGAAATCACGTTCTTCAAGAATATTTAAGGGCATGCATGATAAAGCTCATAAGTTATGTTAAAAAGATTAAAAATAGTAATCCCTATGATCTCAGTTTTGTAATATATGTGTATAGAGGCATAATATAAGAAACCTGGAAGAATAAGCATCAAAATGTTAACAGTGGTTCTTTTGTAGGTGACAGGATTATTGATTATTTTACTTTTTATTTATGCTTTCCTGGATTTTCCAAATTTCTATAATGAATATGTATTACTTTTATAATCAGAAAAAAAAAAAAACCCTCACAAGTGTCATTTGGAAATATGCTTCCTCCCTTGGAAAACAGTTTTGTTATTCTCAAAATGACTGGCTTAGATGTTTAGCACTGTCAAAGTGCTAGCATGAGGAAGGTTATGGCAGACTGAATTCAATAAATATTTATTGAGCGCCAGCCTTGTGGAAGCCACTGTTGTGGGAATTGGGGGGAGTGGCCCGGGGGAGGGGGAGGATATGAGCTACAAAGATGAACAAGCCATGGTCTCTGCCCCCAGAGAGGCCTCTCTCTGAGAACTGTGCTTGGCATGTCATGGTCATAGCAAAGGGCGTCAGGCCCTTGTGTGATGACAGTGGAGGCAGAAAGGCCATGATCTAAGACTGTGTTTAAAAATGCAATAAACATGTAATGTAGTTATTAAAAATGCACATTTCCCATTTGTCTACATGTCAGGTGTAGAGCGAGCAGACTAAAGTCAGCCTGGGCCATTCTTCAGCAGGGATACCCACCTGGTCTCCCCCACTGGGGCCACAGAATCTCTGTTGTGAGAACCAGCCCTCCCAAGAGAGATAGCCATCTTGACTTCAGACAGCAATAGCAGCCACAATTGATGACTGAACCCACTAATGGAATCAGGATCCTATGCAGTTTCCATATAGCTAATCCAGTGTCATTATGCAACAAATGGATTGGTCTGTGTTCCAATCCCGATACTAGCATTTATCAGGACTTTTGCTGCCCACCCATCCAGTTTCTTCTTAGCTTGAGTTGTGGGAATACCGAGCCTAGTTTGGATATGAGAACAAGGTCTGCTGGAATCCAACCTATATTTCTCCTATTTGAGAATCACCCTGCCCTGATTTTTTTTCTGTGGGTCTCTCACAATTCTGCTTTTGGCCCTCGGACGCATGCTTTGTATAACGGGGTCCTTAGAACCAGCTGGAGGAAATGCTCATCCTTTGCCTCTGCTCTTGCTCCAAGTTCATGTTAAGGACCAGATCTTCAACAAACACACTCTGAAGGAGGCTTTGTTTTTCCCATCCCCTCTCCATACACCTGCCATCAGTAATTATGGCGTGCGAACTTTCTCTATTTTCTCCCTGCTGAGCAGAGAGCCCGATGCGGGACTCGATCCCAGGACTCTGAGATCATGACCTGAGCCAAAGGCAGAGGTCCAACCCACTGAGCCAACCAGGCACCCCCAGATTTTTGTTTTTATGTTAAGCTTTGGTAATGGGAAGGGTTTGAAAGCTCATGCCTTTGGTGGATGGGAAGGTGTCCTTCGTGTAGACCTCTGTCCTACCTCCTGCCTGGTTGTAGCAGCAAGGGATGGAGGCAGGTAAGGAACAGGAGGTGGTGAGGTGAACGGTTAACCTTATCGCTTCCAACATCAAGGGAATGACACATTGACATGCAGTTTCCTTAAAAAAAAAAAAAAAAAAAAAAAAAGATGTGTTCTGCTTTCCGGAAACATTGCACCTGGACCAGCCCACCTGTCTTTTACAATTATTCTTTAAAACAATTTGGCCAACTCACTACCCTGTTCAATACATATTTCCTCTAAAAATAAATCGAGAACCCTTTGAACCCTTTCCTTCCATTCTTTCTTCCAGGAAATTAGACCGTATGTTTTCTTGGCTTGGACTAGCTATCCTTGAGTTCTCTTTCGCAACAGATGAGCAGCTTCTAACTTCGCTTGAAGTGCAGGAAAGGTCCAGGCATTTGCAGGAGGCCAAGGGGCAGGGAGACAATATGGTGAGAATTGACGTGCAAATGTCACGCGTGCTCCTGTGAGCACTCAGTGTACGGCCCCGGCTGACTGCGTCTCGGGGCTCTGTGGTCGGTGCCCATGAGCCGCAGGAGTAGGGCGCCATCTTGACAAGCTGCTCATTTGCTGCGAATGTTTCCAAGCTACAGGGCATTCAAGTGGGTGTCCTGCTTATCTTCAGACAGTGTTTTCATCGATTACATGGGCAAAATACCTTCCGGGGATGTCTCGACGATCCACAGAATGGCACTTAGCAGGCACTGGTGTAGTGAAAGAGAGGCTTTGTCCACGTCAGGTGGAGGGCAAAGAGGTTTTTGTTTTTAAGATAAAACTCTGCTTTTAAACTATGAAATGTTGCAAATTTGACATCCAATGAAATCAATGGTTCATTGTTTTGTGATTGAAATATACTATTTTCTTATGCTCAAGTGAAACCTCGCTGTGATTCCCAGTGGTGGAGCCACACAGCTTGGGGCTTTGGGGTCGCTTAGGCCTCAGTCTTAGGCTTCCTTCCACCTCTGGGGGGCTGCGAGATCTCAGATGAGCTAAATCAACTTCACATCTCTGTTTCTTCCTCTGTAAAATGTGTTTTCATCATTCCATCCTTTTTCCCCAGGGGTCGGGACTGTGCTATCCCAAACCGTGTTTCCAGTAGGAAGTATCCCCAGGCTTCCTGCCTTGGCAGCCCCGAGCAGCCCCAGGCAGCCCCAGGCAGCCCCAGGCAGCCCAAGCATTCATACTGAGGACTGCATCCCCACACCTAGGGCTCCGGGCAGCCACCAGGGCTATCTGCCCTCAGGTGGGCACATAATCCTCCTGAAAATTAACCTTATACTGATTACGGGTAGTAGCTGGGTGGGTCTTCATTTGAACAGGTAAAATGTAGTCTTGATAGCTCAGGGATTTAAAATAAACCAGCTTTTTATATTTGATCGTAATCATTTTGCATTGTCCTTTATGCTTGGGTAAAGGATAAAGAACATTCAAGTTTCTTGGAATGTGTTCTGAATCAGAGGGGAAGGAAATAGGAGAGGGGGCCCTCAGGAGGAAATGTTCCAAGTTAATTTGGGTGGAAAAGGCAGCACATGGCATCCCAGAGTACCATGTGGCTCCAATCAGAGCATGGTGGCTGTTAGCACTTTGTTTTTTTAAGCTGAGTTGCCTTTCTGTTTGTGTGGGTAACGTTTGGCATGACACTGTTCCAAAGCATTTGTTTGAGACATTTCAAACATAGCAATTTAATGAGTGGCAATAAAAATATCTTTATTCAAGCAACGTCTTTGGTTATTCATATAGTATATATATGTATTCATATTTTGTGGCTTTCTGGATCCAAAACAATTTGAGTTCCGAGCGTAATCGCAGGAACACGCACCATGGGGAAGTCGCTAGGAGCTAGGAAAAAAAGACCAGGGCTGCTGTTGGAACACTGCTACAGATGGTTAATGTCTTAAAAAGCGCATCCCTTTGTAGATGAAGGTTGCATTTTTGAAGCCCCGTGGTTCCAGGTTCAGACCACTTACCTGTAGGTTTCCTCATCAGCCAGTGGCTGAGGTGTGTAGTGTGTTTTTCTCCTAACACTTCCATTCAACTTGTGTTGTACTTGGTACTATGAATGGATTGCTTTGATAGGAGATTTTTTAAATGCCATGTTAACTGAAGGATGATCATGTGTTTCTGTTTAATTCTAAAAGAGTAGTTTGAATTTTTGGAAAACTGTCATAAGTGGACAAGGACTATGCTAGTATTGTGTCATCACTAAAGAGACTAATATTTATTTATTTATTTATTAAATTTTATTTATTTATCTGACAGAGAGAGATCACAGGTAGGCTGAGAGGCAGGCAGAGAGAAGTGGGGAAGCAGGCTCCCTACTGAGCAGAGAGCCCCATGCGGGGCTCAATCCCAGGACCCTGGGACCATGACCTGAGCCGAAGGCAGAGGCCTAACCCACTGAGCCACCCAGGCGCCCCGAGACTAATATTTATTATTACCACTTATGTAATTGTCCCTCAGCCTGAAACATGTATCAAGTGGTTAGATAATGCTAAAGGCCTAGATCACTGGATGAAATGGAGGGTGGATTACTTCATCCTTAATTTTTAAGTGTGCCTAATAATTTGGAGGTATGCAGGGGCATAACCAGGTAATCCACTGGCGATTTTTCTAGACATCTCTTGAGTAGCTCTCATATGTCCACAACGGGAGGATGGAATATTGATAATTTGCCTGGTGGCCTGACTTCACAGAGTTTGGAGGACTGAGAATTGACCCTTCTCAACCTCAGGATGGGCCGTAGGAGACAGGAGTATAGGACCTGTCCCAGGCCTGGGGATGAAGTGAGTCCCTGGCCTTAGTTGGGCCAATAGTGGCCGCATCCCAAGAATTTGGGACCAAGATATCTGTGTCCCAAAAACTATGAGAACTGACAGATACTAAAAAGGGGAGAAAAGGAGAAAATTTGGGAACTGCTGTATATTAGGTTATTTTTTCGATATTAAGAACACTAACATCAGAAAGCTTCTGAGAAATCAGATGCAATCAAAGAATCAGTTTTATTCTGCTCAAGATGTTATTTTTCAAGCTTCTTTGACCCTGGAATCCTTTATTTGTGTAATCATATATTAGAATCCTACGGAATGTTCTTTGGAAAGGACTGTGCTTTGTATTTCAATTAGTACCAGGAATAAGACAAGAATATTGGCTATCCTCTCTAGAACTTCTTCCCTATGCAGTAAGTTGGAGAAGGAGTTTGGCAGAGGGAGGGAGAGCCGCTGGAAAGGAGAAATTAAGTAATCAGAGTCTGCAGAAACCCAAAAATAATCAACTGGAAAAACATTAGATGTAATAGTGAACATTATTGTAAGGTGGTGAGTTATAAAGTAATCTCCAGAGTCAAAATCCTCCTTGTACACCAAAGTGACAATCAGGTTAAAAGAAAAAAAAAATACATTTGGAAAAAGATTCTAACTCATAACAGCAACAACAAAAAACCCAACTTCTAGAAGTTAGTCTTGCAAGAAATATGTGTGATTTACATGAAGAAGGCAAGCAAATATTGCGGAGGGAACAGAGACAGGTGTGAACCAATGAAAAAACAAGTCAGGTTCTTGGTTAGACAGAGTTAAGTATTGTGTAAAATTTCACCTTTCCATAATTCTATTTAAAGATTGCTCTCAGTCCTAATCCAATGCCAATGAGTTCTGGATCCTGAATTGATCCTGGGGAATCCCATAAGTTATCAAATCCAATTGATTTTCTGTCCTAAGTATTTTCTGGGTCTCTCCACATCACATCATCTCTTCAGCCACCAGCGCAACTGTTATTTTATGGATTCCTCCTAAATGGTCCACCTTTTGACTATTGATGACCAGAGTCACCATTCTTTATTCTTTCTTGAACAATAATATGAGAAATATCTGGTCTTGTTTCTCTACTTCTTACAATTCTTCCATAGCTTTTTATTTCTATTAAAAGAGAAGCTCTATGCTTGGGGGGCTGGAACACGGCCCCATCTGTCTCACCTCACCAGTCTCCTCTTGGCTCCTTTCCCTGACGTATTGCACTCTCCAGGGATGGCAGTTTTAGTTTTCTGAATGCTACTGTGTTTGCACCTCAAGGTCTTTGTTACTCCTTCTGCTTGGATCTCTCCTTCTCTTCCTCTTCCCTTGGTTATGTCTTCCTTCTCCTCCAAGAACCATTTCAACATCATGTATTTCAACATCATGTACATCAAAGAGATGTACACTCCTCTTATTTAATTTTATAACTGGATACTTCTTTTGGGGATGTATCAAAATTCTAGTTAATCGTTTGGTGTAATTAACCATTTAGGGACTGTACATCCTGCTAGAATATAAGCCTCAAGTGTACACACTCTCTTGTCTTAGTCATCTGTATGTTATTTTGCTGATCACAATTCCTTACACTAGCAGGTGCTCTAGTTTTGTGAAACATTGAACGACAATAAGGGAAAAAAAATTATTAAAGAGTAGCAGAAGACCTGCAGTAACAGATAAACACAGCAAAACTGGAAGGATTGCAACTATCATGATTGTATCAGAATCGAAAGAAAGATCATTGAAATAGAATATGAACCATAGAAATCCTAGTATTGGGTAAATTTGGTGTCTAATAAAGTTAACATACTACTAGGTAAAGTGAAATTTATTTAACATCTGATGCTAGAACAGTTGCTTAACTCTTTGAATTAAAAATGTAGGACTCTACATCCTGGATAACAAAATAAATTCCAAATAAGAGAAGATAGCATTTTCAAAGAACACTCACCAGTGGGCTGTTAATAAGGTTAACATGAAAAAAATAGTTCTCTGGCTGCATAAGTTTGGGAAGTGTCAAATTAAATGAAATTAAACTGGTTTCTTCACTGCAAAAATTCTAAAAATGATGTTAATGTTCATTGTGAATTCACAAGCTGTATTATAATGCAACATTTGGCATAATTATGTAGAACTATTTTTATTTTCAAATAAAGCACCAATTTGGAAATTTGGCTTAATAGTTCTCAAAAAACTAGAATACAATTTCAGGAAACATTTTTATAACTTCTGTGGTAGGAAGGTCTTTCAGAACATTTTATCAAAGCTAGAACTTTGAAATGTAACATGATTGGTTAGAAACAGCAAGAAACCTCTCTGATGAACTGAGTAGGGCAGGCTCCAATTTTGTTTCCAAATATTTGCTATCTCTCGTTGGGGAAAGTTTGTACTTCTTTGCCTGTAACATCTGGGTTGACCATGGGACTTGCTTTGACCAATGAAAATGAAGAAAAAGTTATGGTGGGCCACATCCGAGCAGAATATTTCAGAGGGGTTTAAGTAAACATTTTCCCTTCCCTGGAAATACAGATGAATATTTAAGTTCTGTCAGCTGGGGTCCCAAGTGGCTCTGAGAAATAGAACTTTCTGGCCAGCACAGAACTTGAGTGAGGAATGAACCGGGCAAGGTTTGTTACCTTGGCCGTAGCCCTGCTTAGGCTGACTGGTTCATTAAGGAATAAAGTAGTCATTGAATTGCTATTAGGAGCTCGCAAGAGTTGATGCTTGGTGGTAGGCTGGCTTGGTAGATGGTGGTTACCATAAGAACTTTGGAGACTAGGAAATCAGTATCACAAGAATGATTTTGTAGTGGGAAGAAGTACACTTGCGGCACTGGCATTGGGCGAACTCAAACCTTTCTCGGTTTCTTTGTTCTTCAGTTAGAAATTTAAGTTTCAATTCACATATTTAAATTTAAATCAAATATCTACCATCTGGCTAAGAGAGGTGAAGCTTCTAATGACAGTTCCACTAGACTTTGTCCATTGCGAGAGGAGAGAGGGAATTGGAGTGCTGCCAAGCAAGGAAATGAGTGCTGGGAAGTCAAGATAGAAATATTTGCTAATCTAAAACCCAATAGATTTGGCCATTAAAAAATGAGTACATCAAAAAAAAAAAACACCTTTTCATACAATTAAAGAGAAAATTAAAATTATTTGGGACACGTGTGAGAGCAAAAAGCTGATACCCTAAAAATATAAATATACAAATGAAAAATAAAAGGGGACTATCAGTAGAGAAAGAACCGTACCAAAGCAAAAGATAGAAACAATAATTTCCAAAATATGAGTGTGCCTGGGTGGCTCAGTAGGTTAAGCATCTGACTCTTGATTTCTCCTCAGGTCATGATCTCAGGGTTGTGAGATCCAGCCCCACAGGAGCTCCACCCTGGGGCCATGGAACCTGCTTAGGATTCTTTCTCTCACTCTCCCTTTGCCCACCCCCTACCTCCCTCCCTCAGACACACATGCTCATTCTCTCAAAAATTTTTTTCCAAAATATAAATGGTGAACAGCCAGAAAATCTGAAAAAAAAGTTTAATTCACCAGCTTTCAAAGAAACATGAATTCAAACAATGAGGTATTTTTTAGGTATCAGATTTTTCAAAATCAATACTGTTCTGGTTTTTTAAAGGAGGAAACTTCTTCTGACTATAATCAGATTATGGAGAAAACATTTTTTCTATGAGAAAATATTTTTCTCATGCTCTGTGATGAGTGTAAATTACTCTCTCTGTAGAACCATTTACCAATATATATATTCACTATATATAGTATATTTACATAGATATGTAATGATGCTTAGACTATTCCACTGTGATGATTTAATCTGAGGAAATAGCCTCAGATTTGGGCAATTTATTCATAGAAATGTCTATTTCAGCATCATTTATAATAATGAAAAATTTGAAATAACATTAATGACCAATGATAGAGTATTTGTAAAACAAATTATGGTTTATCTATATACTGATGCAGCCATTAGAAATGGTGTTTTAGGAAACTATTTAATGACATGGAAGACCATTTAAGTTATATTACTAATTATGTCAAAAAGCTATGTTCTAAAACAAGTACTATAAAATCCCATCTAGATAGAAAATTATTTATTCCGATGATTCAATAAAATTATAATGAATTAATTTTGAGATATGGATTCTGGATGATGATATAAAATTTCTTCTTCGTGTTTTGCCATATTTCTCAACTGTTCTATGGTGAATTGTAACTTTTGCCAACAAAGCAAAGCCTAATAAATGTTAATAAAACGTATCACTTTTAGTACATTTTAAAGAGCTATTGATTAACATAGTAATTTTTACTGTATAGTTTATTAATACAAATAGCTCCGGTCACAGTTTTGCTTTAACATGCACTCTCCAGTAATTAGGAACTGCAATCCATAAAAATATTTGTTATCGCTAGATTTCTATGTGAAAATTGCATTTAACAAGGGTATTGCCTGATAGCATGATATAAGATGGTATATAACTCCCTGGAGACACCCACAGCAGAGAGACAAGATCTACTATGCAGAGGAAGATCAACCTCATGGAAAAGAAGAGCTGATACAAGTTTTACCTCCAGTGGTTTACCTCTGAGAACCTATAGGGTGCTGGCTCGTAGTGTGGGATTATATTTAATCTTTCATTGTTGGTGTACACGTGCAGCCACTTCTCTATGCAAGGTTTATAATGAAAGATCTATAATTCTAGCAATTTCGTTTTCTCGTTCTCTCTTCCCTAGGAAACATTTTTGGACCAATCTTTAAAAGAAAAATACTCCTTTAAAAAATGATCTGATACTAGTTTGGGGAAATTTCCTCTCCTCTCCTTTGAAGAATGTATATAGACTTGACATTTGTTTCTATGAGTCCAGGAGACTTATTTCTCCATGGACTCATGCTTATATTTATTTTCTGATCTTATAACTATATGACAATGGAGGATTCTCCAGAAATTTCCTGGTTTTGCTTATTTTTAGCTTCAGTCATCATCACTAAAGCAGATATATACGCAAATGTGACCCATATTCCATGCTTAGTTATATTAATATGTGTGTACACACTCACATATATTACACAAAAATGAAATAAACAATACAAGCTTCCGTTGATAAAGTGTGTGAAAAAAAATGACAAATATGATAGGGACTATAAACAATCTGAGAAGATGGAGAGTCATCAAAGGGGATTTTGAAGACTATTGTTTCATAATAGAGAAAGATAATTTGGATTTCTGTTATAAGTGGAGCATAAGCCGTATAGAATATCTATATTTAAAAGTCTATTCTCAGAATCACTGTTCCATGGCTGGTTCCAGAAGTGAGCTATATTGTCTAGGAGTAATTTACTTTAGGCAATAGATGCATTCCTAAAAAGTCAGGCGAAAGTGTTATTTGCTGAATTAAAATTATTTCCATAACATCTGCAATTTAGAATAACTCCAGGGCTATTCTAGTAGTCATATGTGAAACTTAAGAAAGAAGCCAATCGATTGTCATCATTAGAGAAGAATGAAAATATAGAACTACATGATTAAACTTGCCCATCTGTCTTTCATTTTTATGGCTAAAGATTATGGGGGAACTGCCCCGATCTTTAGCTAAAGCCAACTGCTCCTCTTGTCCCCTAGATCTTATCCTCTCTTAAACTAGGAAATTACTCTAAGAATTTTTGTTTCTCTTCTACAAGAAACCAAGAGTTTTCCATACACACTCCAATTTCCCTTCACTCATTCTCTCTTGTACCCTCTTCATCAGGCTTTTGTTCATACCATTTTACTGAAGTTTCCATTATCAAGGTCACCAGCGACCTCCACATTGCTAATCCCAATGGTTACTTCTTGGTCATCATTTTATCTGACCAACTAACAGCATTTGATACAGTTGTCTATACTCTTTTCTTGATTTTTTAAAAAAGGTTTTATTTATTTATTTGACAGAGAAAGACAGAGAGAGAGAGAGGGAACACAAGTAAGGGGAGTGGGAGAAGGAAAAGCAGGCTTCCCGCCAAGCAGGGAGTCCAACGTGGGGCTCAATCTTAGGTCCCTGGGATCATGACCTGAGCCGAAGGCAGACACTTAAAGACTGAGCCACCTGGGCACCCCTCCTTGATGTTTTTTGTGACTAGATTTTCATGTTCCACACTGGTTTTCCTCCTTCCTTACTAGTCAATTCTTCATGGACTCTTTTGCTGTTTCTTTTTAGGTACAAACATTGTTTGTAACCTAAAGTTCAAGTATTTCTAGGCTCAGATCCCAGTTCATTCTTTTTCCTACCTGTGTACATTGCCTTTATACTCTCATTCAGTTACATAGCTTTAAGCATCATCTCTTCACTGATCATTCCCAATTTATATCTTTGGCTGTAACCTCCACCCTGAATTTCAGACTCTTTATCTGGCTGTCTGTATAGCACTCTACTTAGATGTCTGCTGTGTACATAAAACCAAGCCAAGTGAAAAACAGAGTTCTCACCATTTCCCTTCAAACCTGTTCTCCTCACAGTCTTAACATCCCAACCAATAGACATTGCTTCCTTCCAATTGCTCTTCTTTAATTTTTCTCTTCCTCTCTTATCCTAAATTTTATAAGACAATCTTTTTAAAATATTTTATTTAAATTTTAGTTAGTTAACATACAGTGCAATATTGGTTTCAGGAGTAGACTTCGGTGATTCATCACTTACGTACAACACCCAGTGCTCATCATAACAAATGCCCTCTTTAATACCCATCACCCATCTAGCCCATCTACCAACCACTTCATCCCTCAGTTTATTTTCTATTTTTAAGAATCTCTTATGGTTTGTTTCCCTGTCTTCTCCCCCCACCCCTTCCATATGTTTTTCTGTTTTGTTTTTTACATTCCACATAAGACTGAAATCATATGATATTTGTCTTTCTTTGATTGACTTATTTTGCTTAGCATAATACATTCTAGCTTCATTCACGCCATTGCAAATGGCAAGATTTCATTCTTTTGGATGGCTGAATAATATTGCATCATATATACCACATCTTCTTTGTCCATTCGTCAGTCGATGGACATTTGAGCTCTCTCCATAGTTTGGCTATTGTTGATAATGCTGTTATAAACATTGGGGTACATGTACCCCTTTGAATTCATATTTTTGTATCCTTTGGGTAAACACCTTAGTAGTGCAGTTGCTGAATTGTAGGGTAGTTCTATTTTTAGTTCTTTGAGGAACCTCCATACTGTTCTCCAGATTGGCTGCACCACTTCTGCAAGAAAATCTTACAGCTCTACTTTCATCATTGATCCTGGATGTGAATAGTTTTCATCAGCTCTATGCTGGTCCAAGCCACCATTATCTCTTTTCTATCCAAGAAGAAGTAGCTTCTTAACTGATACCCTTTATATGCCTCCTCTACTTGCATACCCCAACTACACTCAATATAGCAGCCAAAGTAATCAACAAAGCCACTCACACAGCTTCTCTGCTCAAGCTCCCCAATCTTTTCTGTTCACGCAGAGGAATAGCTCAAGTGTTTGAAAGGCCCTGGAAGACCACATGCCTTGCCCCTCCTCCTCATTATCTCTTTGACTTTATCTCCTGCCTCTCTCTCTGCTGCTTTCTCCATTTCAACCTACCAGTTTCTTCTCACTCCTTTAACACACCAATCAGACTCCTGGATCAGAGCTTTTGCACCCGCTTTCCCTCTGTAAAGTTTTCCCCTCATACATCAAAGTGGGTAGCTCCCTTGCATTCTTTTCTTTATTCATATATCATATCCTCAGTGAGGCTTTCTTGGGCCATTCTAACTAAAATTACAAATTTCATCCCAAGGTGTTTGTTTGTTTGTTTTTTGTCTTTTTTTTTTTTTTTTTTTACCTCTTCCATATCTTTTTTAAGCATCTTCATTTGACTATATTCACAAAGGTAGAGCTGTTAGGTTGCTTGTTCTTTTCATCAAGTCATTCATTCATTTACTTATTGGTTTTAAATCACTCAACGAGCTGAACATGGGATTCCAAAGATGAGTAAGACACAATCCCTGCCTCCAGAAACTTTACAGGTTACTGGAAAAGAGGAGCAAATAAATACAGAGAAGCAGGATCTCAATTCCCACATGCTACCCCTACTATCAGAACTTTACCTCAGATAAGATTTGAGGTAAAATAGAAGTTAATAATATTAACTTCCAAAATAGAAGTTAATATTATTGTGAATAAATTGATCTTGTTTTTTATCTTTTGAATCTCTCTGTGAGGAATTATCTTGTTAAGTACAATCATTCCCTAGCTCAATCATAAGGTCTTATACTGGGTGGACCCTCAGGTATAGTCTCCTACTGCTATCTTATAGTTGAGGAATTTGCTGTCCAGAAATAATGCCTTAATAATAACAATGGGAATGTCTGGGTGGCTCATTAAGGGGCCTACTCTTGGTTTTGGCTTTGGTCTTTGGCTCAGGTCATGAAATCAAGGTCCTGGGATCAAGCCCAGTGTAAGACTCTGTGCTCAGGGGAGTAAGATTCTCTCTCCCCACTTACACTATCTCTAAAATAAATAAATAAATAAATCTTAAAATAATAATGATGATGATGATCATGATGATGATACCAATTTTTAAGTGAGTATTACTATCTACTAGATACCACGCTGACCATGTTGCGTGCATTATTGCATGTAATATTTACAACTACCTCATCAGTGGCTGTAAGAGACTATTGCTGTCTCTCTTTGATAGATGAAAGTACACTGAGGAAGTAATTTACTCAAGGTCACACAGGTGTAAGTGGTGGAGTCTCTCGTCAAACCAAGGCCTGTTTTATTAAGCCCATGCTGCTGAAAACTGAACATGCTATCCCTTGCCCATAGAGTTTTTTAAGTAAGTGACAGATTGGGATCTTTTCCTGATTTCAAGTCCAATGCCTTTCCACAGAAAATTAGTATTTTTGTTTCTAAAATTTGTTCCAGCATGATTTTATTTTATATTTTTTTGTATATTGACATTTACAGATTTAATAAGCCCTACAGGAAAACAACCATGCTGGTAAGTATACCATGCTCATCCTTTCTTACCCATTTTTTAATGATTTGAGAATAAGAGAGCAAATTGAGACTGAGTCACTTCTTTATAACAATGTCAATAGCCTCTCTTGTTTATGTGCCATTAAGCCAACATTCTGCATGACAGGAAGACATCTTCAACAGTTCGATAGTAAAAGAGCAATGAAGTAGCTCGACCACATCGATGTATATCGCACACGACTGTTTACATGCAAACACATACTGTACGTGTGGAACAGTTTGCTATAGCTAGAGAAAATCATCCTAAAAGTTTCCCTTCCCTTGCATCACTCAAAAAACCGTTTACTCTTCTTAATGACAGAACAATCTGTGTATTTTTGCAATCACAGTAAGTAGCTCTAGAAAGCATCGTGATAACATCACTAGAAGCGCAGTATGGTAATGTAAAATTAATGAGCGAGATGGCAATCTCCTTTTTAGGCAAATCGTACTTCCTAACACAGCACACTCTCAATGAGTCTGTTCTCAGGAGCCAGAGAATGTGGGTATCGTGGCGAAGTGAGCATCGGAAGGGGTGGAAATTGCTAGCGAAGATGGTTGTGATTGATACTGTGCGATGGCTGAAGAACTATCCATTGGGGGGAGTAGGCAGTGACTCTTTCTTGACTTCATTTGTTGATTGTCTTCCCATGGTCAGCAGCAGGTTGAAGCTTAACCAACTTGTATTTAGTAACATAAATAACTAACTAAAGTAAACAAGTATGTAAATGTCCCCCCCCCCCGCGCCCCCGCAAGTGTTTCTGCTTTCCCAAAGTGGTGTGTATTCAATGAGTAGTCAAACAAGCAAAATGCATAAAGATCTAGCCTTGCTTACCATTGTAATTAGCACTCTCATCACTGAGGCTGAGAATCCGAGTTCCCTGCCTGGTGTGGAGATCCAGATCTCTTAACACATACTGAACTGGAATTTCAAGGAGAGGGGCTGTGGTGTGCTTTCAGACTCACTGTTCCAGAGGGATTGATTTGCAGGAAATCAGAAGCGATTGGGAGGAATCTTTAGAAAGCGAACGCTTGATAAACTCTGTACAAACTGTGTGTTGCCTCCAAATAATCTGGGAGGAGTGATCTGATTGAAGCACGAGGAGTAGTGGGATGTGATATTCCATTCAGGTTTAGTATGATTTCCAACAAAACACTGCTCTGTAGGGCTTGTCTTAATTGCCCCTTAATTTTCTTTCAATTATGGCCTGTGGACCGATAAAGAAAGATGCTGAAAACTATTAGTGAGCGTAGTAAAGTAGCTTTAAAATGTTTATTGTTTTTAAAATTTTTATATGCCAGCCAGCAGTAGGAAATGGAAAAAAAAAAGTGCATGTGTAAATACAATAGAAACTTATTTGTAATGTTACCGCCCAGAGAAAAACACTCTTGGTATTTTGGTATAGAAATCTCCTAGTCATTTCACACAAGGCATTTGCATTCCAGACAGTGAAGGGTTTTCTTCCCTCTTCACGTACTCAACCCTATATGGGCACTGACCCATATAGGTTACAAGTTATACACAAAAAGAAATCTTCCATAAGGCCGAGAAAAGTAAGACAGTGGCTCTTAGCCCATTGGAGAGACCGTAAAAGATGGTCCACTTCGTAACAGAAGGTTTTTGTTGTTGTTGTTGTTTGTTTTTTACCTTGTACATGTTTGCCTCTCAGACTTGGCTGGAATGGGAAAACCCAAGTGGAAGGAAGAGCCTGGGGAATGGTACCATGTTTCAGTGACTCCCCAGGGGAGTCAGGGGTGTGTGGTGGGGGAGGAGAGGGAAGCCTGGCTTGTGCTCACACTCCCTGCCCCTAGGAGTTCTTTGTAGGGCCTTGTAGGTGGTGGGTGAAAATCCTGTGTGCCTCATTCTCTGAACTCTACCATGTGCTTGCAAAGCTAATAATCAGAGCTATCTCTTAATGGGTTGTACCTTTAATTCATCTGCATGTTAAATGCTTAGTAAGGGAATACATATGTGTTGCTTAGAGGGTTGATTTGTTCATCAAATAATACTCATGCAGTGCTCACTCCACACGAGTCACTTGTCACTGACACACAGACGACACCCTACGGCATAGAGCTGGGTGTGGAATGGAAGAAGGGAGAGATAACAGAGCCAGTGAGAGCCATCGCTGGTCAATGGAGATCACGCTCTGCACACACAATCATGGGCTTCTTGTTTCTTAATTCAGCTTGATCTCAGTAACATTTTCTCTTGTCTTAAGCTCTTCCCAGACACTCCTTTAAGATAAGGCTTATTTTCTGGATGTTGCAGTCATATTCCAGTCATAACCTAACCGTTGAACCATAGAGTTTCTCCTTGTTGTTTTTTCTAATAAACAATTCCTCATTAACAATCTTTTTGTTGCTGTCTTAGTCCACGAGGATTATTTTGAACATGGAAATTGGATTGTTGGGTCCGAGGAAATGAACCCCTCTTTTTGGGTTTCTGATCCACCTTGCCGGATTTCTTTCCTAACTGGTTGTATGAAGGTGATTCTTTGCAGCAGGATTCCGAGTGCCTAATGCTGCAGCAGGTCATCTCCCCGGGGTCAGGCCCAGCCAAGACTCTCCCTGTAAAGTGGACACAGCCTTCTGGCGTCTCCACGGACAGAGCTGCTTCAGTTAACTCATACATTGTGCCTCTGCTCTGGAGTATATGGACACGGGCTCATGTCTTCTCCAGCAACCTTATGATTGCCCTAGACAGGAATAAATAAAGGTTATACTAGTGACTTGCAGGTCAGAGTGAATCTATGTCTTTGTAGAGAACTGCTAGCGCTTTCTGGTTAAAACGACGATGACGACAACAACAGCACAACTAATTAAACAACGAAACAACAAATTAAAAAAAAACAATCTCTTTATCTGGGAATACTACTCCTTAAAAATTCTACATAAGCAAAATCCGTTCATTCGATGTTACCAGTATACTAAACACGATTTAACGTTGGAAGATTTAGAAACTACGTACTGAAGCGTTCTCTTGTTCTCCAGGCCTTACACGTTAGTCACTTGACCTGTAAGAGCCTTCCTTTCATGGGACAACCCAGCTCTGTGCCCCCTCTTAGGCGAAGCAGTCTGTAACTTCTCCTTCTTCCTCTCCTTCTCTCTCTCCCTGCTTCCCTGGCAAGAGTCTGGGGTCACCTCCTTCGTGTCTTGCCGTCGCATCTGGAGCATGCCTGTGTTAAGCACCTCCCTCATGCTAAGAACTAGTTTAGAAGTCTCTTCCCCAGCCTGGAATGAGAGTTGCCTTAAGGCCATGTCTCGTCCATGTTTTTTTTCTTTTTCTTTTTCTTTTTTTTTTTTTTAAAGATTTTGTTTATTTATTTGACACAGAGATCACAAGTAGGCAGAGAAGCAGGCAGAGAAGGGGGGGGAAGCAGGCTCCCTGCAGAGCAGAGAGCCTGATGCGGGGCTCGATCCCAGAACCCTGGAATCATGACTCAAGCCGAAGGCAGAGGCTTTAACCCACTGAGCCACCCAGGCGCCCCTCATGTTTTTATTCTTAAAACTTACTGCGATATCTGGCAGTTGTCAACTGCTTGGACAAATAACTGGTATCATCGCATAAAGACTGGCAGGTTACGGCCTTGGCTGAATTGCTGCTGGAATGGCATTACCCGCAGTGTTGTTCCAAAAACTCAAGCAGTATCATTGGTCTGTATGTCATTTGGGTCTTAAATATAGACATTTTTTGGTATTTTGAACATACCAACTTTGATTGCCAGATAGATGGTTCTTTACTCATCAAGCACAAGTAGCATTTAATAAAATCTCTTTTCAAATTGATATTATCACTGTGGATAGACTTCCTTGTCTTTGAGACAGGGGGCAAGGAATCTTTCAGCTAGCAGCTACCACCTTCATCAGTATGCCAGAGCAAAACACCAAAAATGGTAAATCTTCTGAGAGTGGTGTGAAACTTACATGAGCATTTGTTAGAGTTGATTGTGGAGATCTTGTCTCATTTATATTTTATGTGTTTTCCTGTGTCTTGTTTTGTCTAGACTTAAGCTGACTTTTTAAACTTAGTAGTAGTGTAATAATTTTGTTGCACAGAAGCTAGCTAATTGCATCTAGAAATAATAGGATAGGAGTATACACATACAGCTACCCAGGTAACTCTAGATAATTGCAAATTAATTTATCCAAGGAAAACCTTGCTTTCACCCACTCTGTGTAAGTACTGCACTTAAAATACCAAAGAACTGTGCACTCACCATTGATATTAACTAATATTAATTATAATTATAATTAATTACTGCATCTCAACTCTATTTGTTTATGTATAGAAGTCTTTTGAAACCAAAATACTTGCCTCCCTCTAGGAATATTGAGAGAAGAAAATTCGTAGCTATTTAGGAAAGATGTCTATTATTAGCAAGAGCTGTTGCCAGGGAAGATTTATTCATTCATTAATTTAGTTCACCAACGAAACTTTCAAATGCCTACTGCGTGTGAGATACTATTTAATACTGTGATGTACACAAAGAAATACTAGTTAGAGCTCCAGGAAGTGAACTACTGGAAAAGCTAAGGTATGTGCAAAAATCTCACACAAATCTGGTAATTATAGTACTGTGGGCATGTACTGTGGGCGTGAAATGCCATCACATACTTGATATAACTATCTTAGGAGATAAATAAAGAGGAAGGAACTATTTCTGATGGAAATTGGGGAAGAAGCTTAGAAAACAAGGATTTACTTGGTTGGGTTTTTAAGAATGCACAGAATCTTTAACTGGAGGTAGCAACAGCCCTTCAATTCAGTGAGATGGATGGTGGCCAAGTCAGAGTGAGTGAAATCTCATGGTAGTCAAGAACCATGAAAGAAACTTCCCTAGGCAGAGAATTTGTTGGGGAAAAGCCGTGGAAGATATTTTGGAGGGCTTTAACTAGGAGGTTTAAGATTTTGGACTCTATGCGATGAGAAAAGGGAAGTCATTCACTGAGCATTTCTGAGTTGAAAATAAGCACAAACACATAAATATTTTATGAAGATTAATCTGGTATCCGTGTACACAATGGCTAAGAATTCCAAGAGACTGGAAGGCAGTTGCAGTATCCTAAGACTGTGATAAACAGTCTGGTGGGATAATGAGTGAAAACTGAATCTGATGTAGCATCTCATGTGAAGCTCCCAAGTACAATGAAAAGATCATCCCCTTTCTTCTGGTGAGAAGGGAAACTAGATCTGGTTCAGTATAAGAGAAGTTTGGGGATAGCAAGGGAAAGTTGAAGAGTTTAGTTTTCTTAGGGGGTAAACTTACCAAAGCAGACACTCTGAGACCAGGGAGGGGGCTCTGTAGACTCAGGGTCTAGTCCCTTATTCTGAACACAGAGCAGCTGGCTGGGACGGAAGAGAGGCCGTGAGCCCCCCTACCCCCTTGCTTTCCTTCCTCCCCCGTTTTAATATTCATTTTTATCCAAACTCACTCTGGAAGTCTTTACCTGCTGGTAAAAAAAAAAAAAAAAATGCCACAGAGGTTCTGGCTCCAGGGTCATCCCAGATTCAGCTCAAAGGCATCAGCTACATCAGCTTAATTTTGCTGCTAGGTGAAGCTGGGGTTGAGGAGAATGGAGAGTAGGGGAGACCCATCAAGATAGTGTAGAAGAATCAACAGAACTTGGCAACTAATTCCACGTGGGAGGAAAAGGAAGATAAGGCACAATGGTGATCCCATGATTTTGACTACGGGAGACCAGAAAGAATTTCAAGAGGAGAAACTGGTTTGGAGAAAAAAGCAATAAATAATAGAATCTCATTGTTAATGGGACCTTAGCTAAAGGTTATTTAGTCCAGCCTTCCTTCTAGTGTTCAGGGCTGCTCTACATCATCTTGCCAGAAGAATGTTCACATGAGCACAGACATCTCCAATAAGAGGGAATAGTCTATCTCCTAAACAGTGTGTTCTACCTTTGAAGTTTTAGATTTCCTGAGTTCATGGTGAAGAGAGACAGTCTAGATTATCGGAAATGCCGGATTTTAAATCAGTAGTGATTAGAGTTGGAAACAAAGATTTGGAGCCAAGGAGACAAGGTGACATTGTGACGAGTAGCTAGTCCATGGTGGAGGGGGAGTAGAGGTGGGGAGAGACCTATGGTGGGCCTTTGCAAGAGGGAAGGATGGAAAAGGAAATGCAAAGGAGGAAGAGACAAAGGGAAGAAAAACTTAATTACTGTATATAAAGTACAGTGTCATAGAAGTCAGGAAAGAAGAATTTCAAATGAGAGCTAATAATGGCAAGTCCTACAGAGGGTGAGCAGAAAGAACATGACCAGAAAATTCCTCCCAGATTCCTCTGGATCAGATCTCCAGAGTATGACTTAGTCATCTTGTCAGAAGTCATTTCCTAGAATACACTGCACAACCATGTTTAAATTTAAGGGTTAGATTATATTCTCAATGCAAGTATGAACCTAAATTCCCAATCCAAATTATAAATGAATGTCTTATCCTTTTAAATGGTTGGAAATTTGTGCATTTGCCAGATTCAATACACAATATAGCTTCTTTCTTGTCCGAGATGAACATTTTAATATTAAAATCAGGAAACCCTGTGATAAAAGTACATTGTATCCAGTAAGGCCAATACTGAAGGTTTCAAAATACTCTGTATGTTTTTATATGATCTTTTTCTCAAGTAGTTTTATGCTGTTTTAGTGGACTCCATAGTGAGGTGGTTTCAGTGATGAATGTACTTTTTGGGAGAGATGGTTCAAGTCTGTCATAGGTCATCAGTGTAAGGCCTTTGATGATTTCATTTTAATCTATACTGAACACCTCTCTGTATCACAGAATCACTGACCATGAAATTTGGCAGAAGTGGCAATTTTGTTCACTGCAGGGTTAGCCTTAACAGGATACAGGATATTACAGATCAGATGTAAAGTGTTTTATCACCACTGCCTGGGAAAGCTCTGTGGTACCTGAGGTTACTTTCTACAAACTGTTACCCAACCTATAAACCTGACAATCATGGCTATATCATTTATCTTGTATTATATGATATGTTGACTACAGGTGCACTATGAATGAGGAGATATAATTTGAGGGATTCATAAAATGATCCTTCGGGGGAAGAAAAGTTCACTTCTATAAAGTGAACTTTGACCTATCTATAAAGCCTTGAAATTCACACATTATTCATGTTTTTTGGGGGGAGGGGTCAAATTAAGGAATCGATTCATGAATGAGGTGACATGATTAGTTAACTTGGCAGACAATATTTCCTCCCATGAATGGGATGTGGGATAGTGATATTTTGATGGAAAGGAAGTTTGGGAAAGGTCCAGGGTTTGGGATGTCTTCTAGAAGGGCATGCTGTGGGCACCAAGGGGAGGGGGTGGGGGAACTGGAAGACAGAGAGGATACCGGGCTCCTCAAGAGAGGGTAAATGCCCAAAGACAGGAGCGTGCAGGTGAGGGGTTAGGACAGCACTGCCACGCTATTTCAGTCAACATACTTATCGACTCATTGGTTTTCTGCCTTCACACTATTGAATAGGTTTGTCTCTCGTGCTAAGAAGGGTCACGAAGTATGGGTCTTCCTGAGCCTATAGAAGATAACAGTGGGGCAAAGTTGTGGGAGAAGCCAGGCCAGGCTTCAAATACAATCACTGTCACCTTCAAGTTGCACAGTTGGGGAACGTTGTTGGTGTTCTTTGGATTCTTCTGTTAAAATGATATATCTTCCTCAGAATGTTGTTACAGAGTCAAATACAATAGTAGGTACTAAATACAACTACCCTGTATCAAGCCTGATGCTTAGCAATGTTCTTCTCCTTTCCTTTGGGCCCCAAATAGCCTTCCCCATTAATAGAGAGGAGCACGTGAGGAGGCTGAGGGAGAGTAGTCACTCACTTCCCTCACTTCTGTTACCACCAAACAGCCTCTCCTTGACGGCCTTGACTGTGTGTTTCTTGAGGTTCCAGCCCCATATGACAGGGGCTTCCTCTGCCAGAGTCAAGTGCGTGACCTGAGCAGTCACCCAGTACCCTGTGCTGACATGAGCCCTGGGCTGGGTTTCATGCTCCACTGTTGTCACCTGGAAATTCTTACTAATTTTTGAAATCAAGACCTAGTGTTTCATTTTACTTTGTCACCTCCCCCTCCCACCACATTATGTTCTGGCCAGAGAACATTCCGTTGGTGGCGTAGTCCTGTCTTCTATACGTGTGTGAGAACTTTCTGCCTTAGATTTCTAAAGACATGAGCCACTCAGAGGTGAGACTAGACTAGATGCCTGTTGTGGTGAAAATGAGAGAAGAGGATGAGAAAGACTCTTGGGAAATCCATTTTCTGGTGTGAAAGAATTGAAAAAAATGGAAGAAACACACTTTCTATTAAGATTTACTTGGTCAGTGAAAGCATTGTGAGAAGTCAGGACTCATATTTAGGTATATTCCTTCTCTACTTTTTTATATTCCATATTTGTAGCCTCAAAATTACATATTCACATATCCTCAAACGCAAACCAAATAATACAGCTGCCAAAGGATGTAGATATTTTAGGACACGTTTGTTTCTCTTACATTTTGTTGATGTCTAAACACAGTCCTTCGAAGTGAAAATCCCTCATCTAATTTAATTTATTCACATTTTTACATCGACTATTTGAGTGGTTTTTATGATGGGTGATGCTGAAGTTGTTTCCAATTTCTAAAAGCAAAGACCAAGGCTCTGTATTTTTCCTGAAGAGACGAAGACACGGGTGGTCTCACTACACTTGGCCATTTCTTTTGCCTTACCTCGGCCAGCCTCATAGAAAAGCGTTTCCTGACTCGTCTAACAGACACTGAAAAACCACAGTGATTTTGAAGTCCCAACTCTAGCCCCTGACTTCGGAGCTGATGTGGAAGCCAACATGAAAGGAGTGTTGCTGTGGAGAAGGGCCAGAGTCAAAAGTAAACCTCGTGAACCTGCAAACACAGCTGATGTGGTAGTGGCACGGGAAACAATTGTGCTCTGAAATCTAGAGAGATGCTTTGTCAGAGTCTCTTTACTTTCTGTCTGGAGAAAATTTCAAAGACCTTGAATAGCCAGAAAAAGTCATCAAGATAAGTGCGAGCCCAGGAGCCTCTTCAGCTGGGCTGCTCTCCCTTAAGCTCCTGACATGGCTTCCCTGCAAAGACCCAGAGGGGTTGCGGCTGGAAGGAGAGAGAGAGATGGGGGCGGGGGGCCGGCTTCTGAGCAAGGCTTATCACCTGTGGAGGGGGGCTCTGCACTGGAGGGAAAAAAAGAACAGATGAAAGATCTAATTTTGCTTTTCCTCTAGATTTTTGACCAGGCTGTGGATTGAGAAACCAGAATTATGGGAAAGCCTAGTCACCAAATACTGTCTCCTCATGTGAAGCAAAACAACAAAAGACAGCACCACAAACCTCTTGACCATAGTTCGAAAGATTTTGAGCCTGTTGTCATAAGCTAGAGAAGTTTGGATAAGCATCTAACATATTAATTAAATGAATTGGTGGACATGAAAGGACTTTGCCGAGGATTAAGTGCCGTTTAATTGCCTGGTGTGATGATTATTAATTAAAATCAATTAAACTTCTATTTGAGGCTTGTGTCCTTTCGTAGGAAATAGGCGAATTGTTCTTAGGTATAGTACTTAATTGGAGAATTAGCAGTCCCTATCAGGGAGGGATCACAAATTGGGACCTCCTGAGATCCAGGAAATCGGGATTACTGTGAAATTCAGAAACAAGTCGTGATGGTGCAAGTCAATTCCCTGAGAACTAAAAAGCCAAACATTCCTTCCTAAATTTTAAAAAGGAGGGGAAAGTTTTACATTGGAAGGCTGACAAACCAACAGGAGGCTATCAACTGGTTTGGAAAATGGAAGGCAAAGTTAGTTCCGTGTTGCTAGGCAACAGACTTCTGAGCTGAGTTCTTCTCACTTCTTAAAGGACCGGTGCACTGTTTAGGTCTGACAAATACTAGCTATTTATTTACTTATTCATTGTGAATCAGAATGACTGCTCTCAGAATGAGACTGGCTAAGCCAGGAAGAGCACAAATGCAGGCAATTCGAGCGTGACGAAGAAACGCAACGTTGGGCATGCGAGGCATTCGCTGTGGAGGTGGAATAATGGCTACCTAATGCTCTTCAGACAGGGAAAGCTTTACGTGACCAAGATGATTCCTAATTAGAGCTTCAAGTCTGAGAGAATTATAGATGACCAATAAAAATTTATCACAAAAGATAAAATGACTCACTGAAGACAAATGGCAGAGAGGCTGACAGCCAAGAGAGTGAAGGGTTGCCATGTGGTGAAAGCTCCCGGATGTGTGTTCCAGGGTCACATCCCACAGGAGGCTGTCCCTTGTAGGTCGTCTCTTCACAGACACACAAGGCTGGTCACTGCCCATTCCCAGGTGCTGGTTCCAACCCCCCAGTGGAGGGGCTGGAAAGCGGCAGACGAGGCACAGCCTGACGTTTAGTAAGCGGGTCTGACTGAGGACACGGGATCTGTGGTCTTCGAGATGAAAGGCCCTCTGGGTCTCCCTCACAACAGAGCCACTTCATCAACTTTCCTAATGTGGAATCAGACTTAAAGCTGGAGGGAGGGAAGAAAAACACTTTGGGCGCTTGAGAAAAGGGGAGGATTTGATTAATGTACAGCAAGGGAGTAAACCAGTTCTCAGGGAAAAGAATCTTTGATCAATGGTATGAAGAAGAATCTTTCAAACCCCCCAGATTCCAGTCACTTTAAAAGGAACAAAAAGAAGCTGATTCAGAGCGCAGCTGTTGTTATTAAAAACAAAACCAGAACAACAAGGCAAGGAAAAACTCTGCGAAACATCATCTCAAATGGCTTATCTGGAACACCGCAAATGAATAATGTTTCTCCTCAGAATTCACCTCAAAACTGGAGGGGACAAAATCTTTGGGCCCCTGTGTTGGAATAAATACATGCAGGTCTTCTGGGAGAGCTAAGGGAGATGTTGTTCTCGGTCATCTTTTTTTTCTTCCTGTAGAATAGGGTGCGTGTGTGCGGGCGGATATACGTTAAAATAAGCAAGCCCCCCAATCCGGGATCAGGAAGGGAATGAACTTTGACCCATTGCATACTGTGTGCAGACCACTCTCCTATGGATTACCTAATTTAAACAGCATTTTTTTTTTCCCCCTGAGAGTTTACATCGTATGAAATTGCTGAGGGAAACATGGCGTCTGTGTGCTTACGTTCACACCTGTGACGGGCACCTGCTGTAGACAGTCGTGATCATTTAGTCTCGGGTGCTCCATGTCCGAGTCAGTCCGAATGGATGCTTTTGAATTCAAATGCTGGTTTTCCACGTCCGCTCTTCCTGGAGACATGTTTTGGCCCCCTAGTTATTTTCTTTGAGTGTAACAGCCCAGTATTAATTGAAAGCTTTGGGATGTTTGGCTCACCTGTTCTCATCCTCGCTATGAAGTATTAGGCATAGTGGAGATTTGTAAAAACCATTCGTGATTTCTCTTCAGAAGATATAAAAGCCCAAGTCCAGGAACTCTGATTCCTTCACTCTCTGGAGTGGGTCCTCCACGCCCAGCCACTAAAATGTTACTGCCTGCTACTTTCTGACTCTCTCCTGGACTGGTGCTGGCTAGGTATCTGCTTGATGGGCTCTCGCTCCTCGCAAAACTTGTAAAGGGCTTTAAATTCTCCAGCAAAACGGCCCAATATTTGTCAAGCCGGTTCTCTTTGCTGTTCGGAAGAAGGACGTGTTGCTGTATTTGTTCCCTACCTGTCTGGTGGGATAAAGCTGCTTCTTAGCCAGCAGAATTGTCACATCTGAGCGCTGCCTGTGATAAGGACCCGCCATCGATAATTCTCTGTTGTCACTTACCCTGCTAGGGGTTTGATCTGCAGGCTATCTTAGGCTGTGTCCAAAGACTTGAGAGGAGGGAGCTGTAGTGAGTCTTCCCATCACAGCTGCCAGTCCAAGCGAGCTGGAGGGTGTGCGTACACAGCACAAGGACCCTGCTTGATGAGAACACCTCCGAGGTTCCGCCTCGGGAGCCAGCTCTTCGGCCTGAGTCCCAGAGAAGCTGCGGTTCACAGGAGCGCTTTGACTAGGTGTCGCGTGCACATTCCCATGGGGCCCCGTGCCCTGCACCAGGGCTCAGCTCTGTTGGCTTTTAGGGGCAATTCATGGTCTGCGCTGGTCGGCATTTCCCCCAAGGACCCGTCTGTTGCCTTCATATGGTTTTCTACTCTGTGTCCTAGGGCAGTGCTTGTCAGTGTCCCGCCGAGAGAGCATAAATCAGTGACAGCTCCCAGTCCTTTATCTCCAGCGAGGATCTCCAGCTGCACAAGGGCCTCTGGTTCATAACCAAATGTATTGATCAGGGCCTGCTGGAGTCTGGACTTAATGCGTATGCTGAAATGGAGTTTGCCATTAAGTGTGGAGCTAACTAGTTCATTTTCTTCTGCTGGATGGAATAAAAATCACTCCAAGAAGTAGTTGGGATGGAAGATCACAGTAACTGGGAAGCTGTGGAAGAAAAAAAGAATGAAGTTTTTCAGAACTGATTGCAACACTTCTGAAGATATTCTTTATCGTTCTGCAAAATCAAACTTTCTGGTAGCTTTGAGTGGAACCTATTTTTACGTTTCTTTTTGATTAACGGGAGGGAGTCGCTTTATTTTTCTTCACCATAATAAAAATCAAGCTGTCTTGCGGTGCCCTTCAAAATAGAAATCAAGAGATGATTTGAACAGAATATTAATATTGTTCCTTTAGACTTCCGGCTTTTAAAAAAAATCTTGTTTTAATAAACTAAATTTCAAGCCGATCTCTTCAGAAGACAACGTACGTTTTGTGAAAATATGAAACGGGCAAAAATTCACAACAGAACTCGATCACAACCTTTCGAACGTTCTTTCCTATTTACGGATAGCAGGGGGAAGCAAGGCTTTGACTCATTCTTTTGTGTAGTGTGTGTGTTTGAATAGGCCCGACAGAATGTGTGATTAGATGAATTTGGGTAGCTCAATCATTTTATTGTAGCTATTGTGATAGTTTCAAATTCATGGGGCATCATTTTTAATTCAAGAATACAGAATGGATTTCTCTCTTTTAAAAAATGATCTCTCCACTTCCAGCGATAAGGCTTTTTAAGGCCTTGATCTAACGGAGAACACAACGGAGTATACCTAAGCATGCATTGATTTAATTTAACCCCATCCTGCAGCTAATCTTGAGACATTTGCCAATTATGATGTCTTCCAGAAGCTCTGAGGCCTTCCAGAATCTTTAGCGGGCATCAGTACTATTCTAATGGCTCTGCTTTAAAATCTCTTTCATTTGAGCACCCTGAGCTTTTTCTCCCACCGAGTTAGCATCCGCTTAGTCCACTGAAATAGTGTTTCTCAACTTTTTTCTCATTAATAGCGTCTCTTCCCTCCCTTGAGCCGTTTTAGACATTTTTTTTCTTAATTGCACCCATTTCTCATGAAATCGTAATGTCTCAGGTAGACTATATATCTGTTTTTACACAGTGGTCCTCCGTCTGACGTCAAGGACCGTCATAGCTAAGATGGTTTTGCCTCCCAAGAACTAATTTTTATCACCTTAGGGCAATATCATCCCCCTCCCCAACGTGTACAAAAATATACATTAAGAAGTAAAGACTACATTTTGTTTCCTTAAGGTGCTAGATGTGAGTAAAGCCTTGTGAAAGGATGAGCGGCTAATCAAAATGTGCTTTTTACCCTTAATGTGTATTTGCATTAAAAATGATGCACACTGTGTGTGTGCCTCCTGCCACTCATGTTGGTGCCGTGGCTGCTGGGATGTTAGTGGCAGTGAGGATATGGCTGGACTCAGGCCGGACATCAGAAAATTGCTCTGGGCCTAAGGTGTATCATCAGAACTTAGCTCAGCCCACCATGCAAGTGAGCGCCTCTGTAAGTGCCAGCCTATCCCAGTCTGTACATTGCACTCCTTTTTGTGCGATTTCGCCATGATTCAAGGTGATTTTCCACCATGCTTCAAGATTTTCTCCCACGCAATCCTCTTCCTGACACCTGCAACCCTAAAGATGCAATTTCCCTTTGGCTACTGCTCCAATGTTGAGTTTTGATATCCAAGAGGGCAGAGCTGAAGATTAGGAATACAAGAGGAAAGAGGAGAGCAGGAGAAAGCCATAATAAAGTGTCTGATAAGTGGTAAATGGGAGAAAGGAAAAGTTTGGGTAGTATTCTACAAACCTTATAGATGCAGAAATCTTCCAAATAAATCACACTTATCATCAAAACCCTCATTTTACAAGGAGGGGGAATACAGATTATGAAGAAGGTACTGATAGGGAGATTAAGTTACATGCCCAAGGTTATACAGCTAGTAACTTTGACCCAGGATTTAAGCCCATACTGGTCCTGGAGGTCCATGGATGAACTCTTTGTCTTTATAGCAAGATCCTGCCCAGGTTCCCCAGATAGTTCTCATTCCCTAGGCCCCTCTTCTCTGAATTCTCTAGGGGATGGTATTACTGCTTGGAATAGTGTTTTTCAAATTGTTCTTAGCAGAGCTTTGGGTGATGTCACTCAAATTTTAGTACACCAAAGAATTCCCCCAAGGATCCCATTTAAAAAGTAGATTCTTACGTTCTGTGCCTGAAGGGGAAGATCCAGAGGTTCTAAGTGGAGCCCAGAAATCTATCATATGAAGGAGTATTCCTTCTGTACCTCCTCGCCCTGGGTGCTTTGTCCTGCTTTATTCAAAACAACTCCTTGTTTTGTCTTTTTCACTATTGGGTTTCTGCCCAAGATTTATTTTAAGGAGAGGATTCTTCAGCCATAACAATTCAGAATACCACTGGTTTCACTGGTTAAACACCTGTCCTAGTGTTCTTTTGGGGAACATGATGACAAATTTTTCTTGATTAATAAATCATCAACAGGGTCACCTGGGTGGTTCAGTCATTAAGCATCTGCCTTCAGCTTGGGTCATGATCCCGGGGTCCTGGGATCGAGCCGCACATCGGGCTGCCTGCTCAGTTGGGTGCCTGCTTCTCCCTCTCCCACTCCTCCTGCTCGTGTTCCCTCTCTCTCTCTGTCAAATAGATAAGTAAAATCTTTTAAAAAAATAAATACAAAAATAAATCATGAACAATTTCAAGTACAAAAATATGAGTATAATGTATATATTTTATTTGTATTATTTTATTTGTACCCTGCCATACTGGGCTAATGATCAAAACCTGTATAATATAATAATATTTTAAATGCAAGGAATGTGATATAAAGGGAAAAATGGGATAGGAAAATAAGGCAAATGTGGGATAAATTTACACAAAATATATGCTGTGCGATCCAATATTGCTCCATCTGAGCAAATTGGCCCATGAAATTTCTAGCAGCTAAAGAGAAAAATTTATCAGCATTATGATTCTTTCTGATAAGCCATTTGACCTTCGAAAGACTAGAGTCATTTCTCTGATCAGAACCCCAGAGAAATTGTATCCACTGTAACAGGACCCTGTAGGATGCTCTGGAGGATATCGTCTCAGTAAACCCAAGTATGAAGTTCATCTGCTGTTTCTCACACTTTCCTTTGTGTCGTTTCTTGGAACTACAGCAAAGCCAATTTAGTAAATGTCATCCATGAAAGGGCCAAAATGAGGAAATCAGGTACCCCATTCTCCATCGGGGAAGAATGCATCTTAAATCAGCTAGACTTTAGGAAGAGCTTGGCAAACTATGGCCTGTGGGTCATATATGAATTCTTTTTTGGCATCTATTTCCTGACATGTGAAAATCATATAAAATTTGAATTTCAATGTCCATAAATATGACTTTATTGGAACACATCCTACTCATTTATTGGAACACATCCTACTCATTTATTCACATACTGTATTTTCTAAGCTCATTTTTGTGCTACAACAGCAGAGTTCCATTGTTGTGACAGAGACTACATATCCCACAAAGCCTAAAATATTTACTAGCCAATTCTTTCCAGATAGTTTGGCCCTGCTTTAGATTCTTGAGAAAGATGGACTACATATCCTTCAGTCTTGTTTTTCTCAGGTGAATTTAGCTCACCTCAGAGAGGCAACGAGTTCAAAGTCCTGGTCCCTGGTAAGTATGTAGAGTGTGCTTTTGCCATTTGTCTTCCTATTAAGGTAGACATATATTTTTAAAGGGTAGAGCTGTGGACAGAGACATCTTGTGACATCACCCCTCTTGTGGAAGTCGGAAGGCTTCATGGGAGCATGTTGTACACTTGTGATAGAGAGCCACAATCATGAACATGCATACACTTGGGAAATGAAAGTGTTGAACCAGCAGCGTCAGCCATCATGGAGTTTCCCTCCGTCTATTTGCTCTTCGTCCATCCATTTTGTCAGCTGCCAATGTTTTCTAATGGACACCTGGGGAGCAAGCACCAAAGGTTTCAAAAAGATATATGTAAGAAAACCTTGACTATCATTAACTCGACAATCATTCCGTACAATGTATTTCTGGGGGTTGTTTGGCTCGGACATTATTACTTGTGGGATATTTACCCCAGCTTAGGGAGCACTATCGTTTTATGGAAACAGCTTGAGAATGACTAGTCTAAAACAGAAGTGGATGTAACTCCTTTATTACAAGACTGGTATCTGAAATTTTACAGGGCAAGAAGAGTCGAGAAGCAACTCTGTCATCAAGAAACAACTACATAATTTTATCACGGTGCGGCACTTATACAGTCTGGGTGCCTGGTTTTATGCATGTTCCTGAAAGAGCAAAATGTAAACATCACTAACAAGCCTGTTTGGGGTTCGTTAGAGTAAGCACACACCAGTTTTTTGAGCATATGAGTCAGCGTGACAAAAAAGTTTGTAAGAAGTTCTTTATTTTAATATAGTAGATTAGAAAAGTTGGGTAGGGTATTTGCTCCCTGATCATGTTCCAAAGGTGTAGAGAAGACTGTCCTGGCTTCAGCTGTCAATCTGTGTTTAGAAATGTCACCAATAATTTGTAGCCTGGAAGTGCTTGACTTGTGGACCCCTGGTGCTAATTGGATCCAGTGATTTCTGTAAAATCCCCACCTGTCATCAGCTCAGCAGTAGGTATGATACTGAAGCTCTAATGAACCCTGGGAAAACTTTAAATAGCCAGTCTGATTCTTTTTGATTTTATTACTAGGCAAAAAGTTTAGATTTCTAGGGAGGGAACTTTATTTTTATAGTCTCTTATAAGGTTTCATTAGGATCCACACTGTTTAAGAAGGAGGTCAGGTTTTATCCTGAAGGACACCCCATTCCCAGAGAAAAGTTGTTAGAATTGAAGAACTCCATCCAGTAGAACTTGGTTAGAACCTGCCACATGGAAAGCGAATCCAGAATTCTTGTCAACGAGCAACTGACTTGTTTCACAACAGCAGCAGAAAAATCCATTCTGGGGAGTGGAGAGCAGGTGACCTAAGGCTCCGGGTTGCTGTGTGTGTGGTTTTGCTTTGGTACCTATTTTCTTTGGTACTTCAGTTTCAAAGCAGAATTCACTTGCAGACCTGCTTTATAGCGCTGTGGGAGTCCCCGGTCTCTAGAAGCAGGGGCTGTCCTGTCATAAAGTGCTGTCCTCTGGGGAAACAGGAATGCATTTGGAGGCGCTCCAGCACACATCGCTGTTCTTTGATACCATGAATGAAGCTACCAGTGTTCTTTCACAGCAGGGCACTGCAGGAGCTCTGTGCACTGGAGGGGACTGGGGCTGCTCCGTCCACAGACCGTCACCACCCCCCAGCTGCACGGAGCTGTGGTCTTTGTCAGAACAGCCTCCTTATGCTATCTAGCTCGAAAACTGCTATTTACGTTTAGCTAGATGGAATGGATGTAACAGGCTTTCCTTCCCCAGACATACCCCTCACCCACTTGACTATCCCTCAAGGTCCCAAGAGTTCTTAAGAAATTTGTCTTGGTTGTGAAGACGCCCTTCGCTTTTCCGGCAGCGAAGAACTCAAGTTCTGCCTGCCCACAAAATACACTCACATCTCAGGAGACTGTTCGCCCAAACTAGCAATTTCTTACCCCAGCCCCATGAACCAAGGTCCGATCTCTGTCAACTGAAATGATTTCACCGACATCGTTCTCATTCTTGGAGCTCGAGGACCCTCGCAAGGGCTTTAATCTATGCTCCGAAAGAGACAAACAAGGAGAGTCTCGTTTGAGTCATGCAGCCTGGTCATCTGACCTGGTAATACATTCTCTTCTTGATTTCAGCATTCCTCCCCTCCCACCCGACCATTTCTTGACTTTTTTCAATCATTCTTGGGAATGTCTGAGCTGGCGCTGTGCTTAGCACACCCTCACTCTTTCTTCTCTTGGTATTTTCAGAGATTGACAGATCAGGAAGATGTGGGCATCTTCTATTTCTGCTTCATAGCCAGGCTTTTGCTAGACGCTGTTTGTTTTGGATTCCTTTGTGACTCGAGCTCTTCTTCTCCCTCATTATTTCATTGCTGCGTGTCTGTAAATTATCTTTATTTTATTTATTTATTTTTTTCTGGGATCCTTCAGTCATCATGCTGTTGAGATGTCGACATGAGCAGGAAACAACACGGGAAGAAAGATGGAGTGTGGCCTAACAGAGCCTCCCACTAAGGGCACAGGAGCGAAATGGTAGGTCTCGGGGCTGATTTGGAATCAGAGACGCCAACGTGGAGAAAAGACTAGAGCTGCTGCTGGCTTTCCAAGATCTGGGATGGGAACTGCGAAGCTGAAAAACAGGCTCCTGCAATCCTACCACCTGCCATTTGTTTGGATCAAATTGCTGGCCTGGGTTTTGAGCTTGAATGAATTTCCTTTCTGGCCGCGGCCTCTTATCTTTGTTCTCTCTTCTCCCCATGGCTGTTTCTGTCCTCTAACCACAGAACAGAATATTTGGACAGGGGTGGGGATTGAGATCATCCTGGGCAACCCCCTTAAATTAGATCTGAAGCATCAGGCCTTGGAGAAGGGATGACTTCTTCAAGGTCACACAGCAAGCTACTAGAGGAGCCCAGACTAGAAGCCTCTCCCCCAGAATCACAGGGCCAAAGCTGTCTTCTCTAATGGATAGCTGCTTCAATCTGCGGAATTCAGCAAAAGTAGCTAGTGCTGAAGCAGCTGCCTCCGAGTGTGCTCAGAAAGTGATGGTGTGCAATGCATCCGTTTGCCAGAGAGAAACAGCAAGGGAAAGAACTCACAGCACTGAGGGAAGACACGTCAGATAAACCTTCAATTAGCCTTATTCTTCCGCAAGAAAACGGAAATTAGCTTAGCACATAACACCGAATTAAGTGATTTGACTTGGAAGCTAGTCATTAACATCTTCTGGGTTCTCTCCCCTTCATCGTTGAAGATATTTTTTTTTTCTCTTAAATCGTAAAAAGTAAAATTTTAAGACAGGCATTCTAGGGTTTTTTCATCATCCACAGTTTCTTTGCTGATCATCCCTGAACCAGGTGATAAATAATTGGCTAATTATTTGGAATTTGGAATAAAGTCCTTGAAGTGGATCTGCCGGGCGGCAACATATAGGACTGATAATGAGGTGACGGCCGCTGGTTATAAATTCCTGTGCCTCTGTTAGTGTTTATGATTTGCCCTTGAGCTGTCCTGGGGTATGTTCCCCAGTTACTGTTCTGTTTCACTGACCCATGTCTGTGAACTCTTATGGATATAGGGGGCTCTGTACATTGAGATTCCTCTCAGCCATGAAAGTGGTTTCCTAGGGTGTTGCTTATACAATTTACTGATTCTAAATCCTAAAATACTATCCACTAATGGCAGAGAGTCAAATAGAGGGGAGGAAAGGTACCTATCTTCTATTTTGGTCCCGAACACTTGAAACAGAGAACCCAATCTAGCGCTCATGTTATAAAATATGAAAAGGGAGAAGAGAAATCAACTAGCAATTCTCCTCAGAGATCTAAGTGGCTTCATACTCTAGCTTTGCTCCCGGTAGTATTGTAATACTACTTCTAAAGTAACGGGAGACTGTCAAGGTCCTCTGCCTAAGAAACCAGAGAACTAAAATGAAGATTGAATCAAGCATCCAGACAAGAAAGTTTTCACAATTATGGTGGGGTGGTGAAGAAGTGGTAGGATAGCATGATGGCTTCACCTGAAATGAAGAAGTTTATCTGGAACTTTCCAAAGACTTCCCGTGGTTGGGTATCAGTAGCTACCTGTGTGTCTTTTCTGACCTGCATATGTCTCTGTGCCTGAACAACCATCTGTGTTCTCATGGTTTGGGTTGCAGCCTTCCTGTACTTGGAATAGATCCTTGTTGCTGAGCATGACTTCTTTATGTACTTGTCGTGGACAGGGCTTGTTACCCTCCTCCAGGTCACATACTGTGTGCATCCCCCTACATGCATGGGACAGAGTTTTATCCAACAAAGATGTGAATAATGATAAACCTACGGATTGCGTGTGGAAACTCATAACCTTGGTGAGCAGTCTCTGTTTTTTAAAGGCCTGTCTCCGTCAGGCTCTCTGATCATTGAGGGTTTTCCTGCTTTGTGTCATTCTATTTTGCCAAGTGTGGTGTTTCTGGGTTTTAGGTTCCCACATTGGGAGGAGAACAGCTCAGCCCTTGCAAGACTGCCCTTGCATACACACCCAGACACAAAGATGTTGAACCCCTCCAATGGACGTTTTGTACCATCTTACTCGGTGACTATCCCCGAGATCCTTTTATCACACCCCTACTTCATCCCTGTGGGGCCAAGCCCCAGGCTGCTAGTTTCTTGTCTTTTCTGCCAATCCCATTTTTGGATTACTAGTTGGATTCCCATCCTAGGTGTTTCATGCACAACCATTCGAGGAATGCCTCTTGACTCACAGTGCAAACCACACTTACCTGTGAACCACTCTCATGAGAAGTCCTGACACTCAGGCCAGGCCCCGCTCACAGGTAGGCCTAGAGAGCTGAGTCATGTCCCTGGTCTAGGCACATCCTTATTGTGAGATATGTTCAACTCCCTCTTTGAACATAGCCCCTAATAACACTCATTCTTGAACTTTCTCATCTGGCTGTGGCTCTCACCTCTCCACTCTGAGACTCTACCCAGCTTATGGCCCAGCGTTCTCCACCATGGGAACCTGACTTGCAATTCCTCTGTGGCAAACCCATGAACATCCTCAGGACCACCGTGATTACCTAAAAAGAAGATTTGGGTTTTTTTGTTTGCTTGTTTGTTTTTTAGAGCATTAGACGTGTTAAAATTAACAGAACCATAAGTGTGTGATCACAGGTCCCGAAATAACAATTTGTACCTCAGAACATATTCCCAGCAGTGGGTGGGCTCTGAAGTCACTCAGCTCAGCTGTAAGCCCCCAGCTGTGCCATGGAAGTGACCCTAGGCAAGCACTCAGCCTTTCTGCCCCTCACCTACCTCATCTGTAAAATGAGAGTGACAATCAATAGAACTTACCACGTGGGGTTCTGAAGAGTAAATGAGACGATTCATGTGAGTCCTACTAGCACAGCGCTCCGTAAATATAATGCATCATCACATCTTTACTGTTACCCAGTCCTGAAGCACAAAATACAGTAGCAGGCTGTGCCGCTCCCTCACAGAGCCTGTCATTGAAGAGGGGAGCACACTGGCGTGGCAGAGGCAGAAAGGCATAACCAAGCTCCCAAATAGTAATATTAAATTAAATTGTTTTCATTTTCCCCCAAGGTATGAAATGGATGCCCCCTGTCAAGAAAGATGGCCCTTCTTGGGTTTCTGGTGCTCTAATTCACCTTAACCCAGGCATAAGACTCTAGGCACTCTTTATCTGGGTCAGTTCTCGGGGTTGTGTTTGAGGCTGACAACCACTGGTCCTGAGGTCGCGTCTGTCACCAGACACCGAGCAGGCTGTCTTACGGGTTGAATGCAGTAGGTTCTCCAAACTCAGTGTTCTTCAGCTGGGATAAATCTGCTCTGTACGCAGTAGCCATTGGGGATCCATGAGACTGAGGGGGGTGGGCAAGGGAACCAATGAAACTACGTGGTACGAATGCTGCTTGTGGTGTTGTGAGTAATGAGGTCTGTTGTCTCTGACCCAGAAAAGTTTTTCTGAGAACACCCATGGAAGAAGCTAATTGACTGGTTTGCAAGTAAGGTAGATCCCCCAACACCTCTCTTTTCATAAGGTATTGGGATTCTATCAAGAATATGTCTGCCTTCGGTACCAACCCATATCATCTGATCCTCATTCTTTTGAGCTTCCTTCTGGAACGGCTTCATCAAAGAAGGATGTGTCGGCACAGTCATGCTCAAGGGCAATCCATCCAGGTGCTCTCACACATGCCCTCGAGGACCGAGGCAGGAATAGGCACTATGCAGCATTTAACGTGGATGATGCATGTTGATATATCTGTTTCTGTAGATAATTCTTCATAGCTTCATGTTGCCTGTAGAAGGAACTACAGATTCTTTCCAAGAGATATGTAAGTCTGTCTCTGACCTTCCTATTACAAAACCTCATCCTTTAACACTCCCTGCTCCCTGACTCTATGTTACAGGTGTATAGAACGATTCCATGATTCATCAGACATTTATTCATTTGATAAGTGTCCATTGATGGCATAGGGTATGGCAGACCTTGTGTTCGAAGTGGGGCAAAGCAGTGGACAAACCGGTCACATTGTTCTGTTCTCTCCAGAACGGGCACACTCCTTCTGATTGCTCTGTTAGCTGCTCTCCCTTCTCCGATGAAGACTTGCTTGTGTCCTACATGATTTCTCTGGAGATCCACCTGCTTCTGGAAATCCTCCGTGACCCCGAGTCTTAGGTTTCCTTCCATTGGGCTACTCCACCACGGGAGGCATATCTCTGGACAGTAACAGTCTCCTTTATGGTACCGAGCTGCTGATTTCCTCTACCCTTCCGCTCCATTCAGCACTCCACTCACGTTCGATGTCCTTTGCAATTTTAAGGCACGATCCATTTATTCACATTTTTATCTGTAGATTCATGTACAGCATCCTACATACAGTAAACATTCAATGAGTATGTTGTAGAATCAGTGAATGATTGATTTACCGAGTTTCCACTTGGACGTTTGGTTCCCCCCTAGACAGTCATAGACATATGCAGCTGGAGGGCTGAGAGAGTTTTGCAAGACCACTTCTCACTGCCCCTGTCACTGAGGAGGCATTTCCTAGTTGAACCACAGAAAGGAACACAAATACCAGATGCCCACTATTTGGAGCTGCAGAAAATCTGTGAACAGAAGAAATAATAACTAAAGCAAGGCTTGATACTTCCGTTCGGCAGTTTGTCTAATTGCTAGTTAGTAGAACAGGTAGGACTTCCGTGTGAAGATGATTGTGTTGAAGCCTGTTCTACTTAATTGAGCTCAAGCTTCAGAGTTAAGAGCAAAACATTTGCTCGATTGTGATCTTGATGATGAATCATGTATTACTCATCTCACAAACCACATGTATGGAGATGATCCACAAATGGCTACCAGGTGGGGTGAGAAGAATTTCTCAAGATCAGGGTAGAATGCCTGAGACACACTCAAGTGGGGAGAAAAGTGGTGAGGAGTGGTTTTTATTAGGCAACTGGAAGGGGGACTAGAGTCTGTGGTCTGCAGAGGGGCCCATCCTGGTCTGGGCTGGGAGGCAGGCAGGAAGGAAAGGACTGGGTTCCTCCAGAGGACATGAACATTTTTTATCCTCTGATGTATGCTCTCTTTCATTATTTCTTGCTTTTCCTTTTTCTTTTCTCCTTGTGTTTCTCCAATGGAAATTGCTGTTCGTCTTTGGCATCTGTTCCCTTCTTGAAGATGTAGCCACCTGGGAGTGTTAGGGAGCATATGTTTTTAAACTTCTCACAAGTTGCATTTAGAGTGAGTTAAGTTCTACCAGAGTGGAATCTGCCCAAGAAGACATCCAACAACTTGTGCAATATGATCAAAATTCCATGAAGACTGTTGTTGAACTGACAAGTGACTTCTCTCCCTGACAATTCATGATCAGGCCAGTTTGATGTTGAAGAATGTCCTCGACCTGGTGACTCGCTTCTTTAACTGATGGCTACTCTCCTCAGGCCTTTTAGCCCATCAGCCCATAATTGTTAAAACTGCCAAAAAGGGAAAACAAAACACCAGTTTTGGGGTCCAATTTAAAAAAAATATTCTCCTTTGATACATGAAGACATTGTTGAAACAGGACCGTTAAAAAAAATACTTTCTAAGATAGAAAGTGACATGTTAATAGAGCTTCTAATAATTATAAATGCAAAACACTAATTATAAGTTTAGATTTTATACCTTCAAATAAAATTTACAAACAAGTATTCACTGGACCTAGGTGTTCTTCTCACTTGGCTACAAGGTTCTGTTTGGCTGCTTTAGGGGGTGACCGCACCCACAATCTATTTTATTGCAAACACTTGTGTATAGCCTTTGTTCTTCCACAAACTTACAAGTAATGCAAATGAAGGTCATTTTTGACACATAGATATTTATAGTTTGCTCCCTAGAAATTCGGCAAACTATTTTTACTCTAGTGTTTGTATTCCAGTAAGGCATTTTATCCCAGTAAGCATGCTCCTTTGTTCATGTGCAATTTCACTTCAAATGGTTTCTTTTCTCATTTTCCTGATTCTCCTTCCCTTGTTGGTTAGGCCAGCGTGTTTACTGATAAAAGCCTACTAAATGCTGGCTAGCCACAGGGTCTGAGCTACCCAATAGAGGAAACGTGACTTGCAGGTTTGTCTTTCCTTGTCAGGAAGCTGGCAAGATTTTTCTCTCAGAATTTCCTTGCCCAGCAAGGAAAATATCCTAATTCCTTTGTTTCTGTATTTCTGACTTCTTTTTAATGATCATTAGTTTTATCAGAAACTTCTAATTTCCTTTAAATATGTAATTTTAACAGGATTTGGCACATTCTTAAGTACTTCTACTCCATCTTCTACCAAGCATTTTTTCCTGAAGCTATGTCACAATTTATAATGGAGCCTGATATAATTTTAAATATTTGATGAATTTTTAATTTTTAATTTCTCAATAGTTTATATATTATGTAGTAAAATATTCAAAGCAGATCAAGAATATATGGATATACATGAAGAATAAATCTTTCCCCATCCTTGGCCCTCAGTTTCCAGTTCTTCTGTCCATGGACAACCAGGATTCCTCATTCCTTGTGCATCCTTGCAGATAAACATACACATATATTTTTATAACTGACACTTGCTCCTCCCCTTCACACAAATAGTACTATATTACACACTGATCTCTATTTGGTTTCCCTCACATATCTACATATCTCAACAGATGTTCCAAATCATTATATAAAGAAGCACAATCTTATTTTTATAGCTGCACTTTATTCCATAGAAATATAATAATTTATCCAACCAATTCCCCGCTGATGAGCACTGAGGCTGTTTCTAATATTCCGCTATTGTCCTCCATTCTGCAGTGACTATCTTTGTCCTTATGTCTTTGTGCACACATGTGGAATTATCTCTAGGATAAAGTTCAGATTCAAATCTCTTGGTCAAAAGAAATAGAAGCACCCTTCGGTTTTCATAGGTTTTGCCAAATTGCCCTCCAAAGATGCTTCCCCAAGCTACACCCACAGAAACGTGATTTGAGAACGTGGGTTTCTTTTTTAAATGTGCACCGTCTAGAAAGAGAGGTAAACTGCTCAATATTTGCCACTATGTCTTGCAATCAGCAACTAAATGAATCTACCAGACACTAAATATAATTACGAGCCCATTACAGTTACTACTGAAATTAGTCAGTATAATGCTTCTTCTCACCTTCTCCAGCTGATTAAATGTATACTTAATATCCATGCCTCAACTTGCAGTCTTGGAAGTGTTTAGTGGTTGCACACAGAGCATTTGACAGCCACGCTCATCAACAGGAGAGAGAGTGTTTTATGTGTTTTAGACAAATAAAGGTCAATGTCTTAAGCCCGATGTTTTGTGAGACAAGTTTTTAAGCTGTGATCTTATATCTCAAAATTCAGTACGATATTAAACATGATGGTGAGTTCAGCAGGTGTTTGCTATTCCTGCCTAGAACTGTCTACACTTTTGATGTTGGCTCATAATCAGATCATTTAGACACAGCCTGAAACAATTCTGTCTGCTTTTAACATGTCAATAAAAAATAAAAATTGTTTCAACTTCTGATTTTAGAATTAGGAATGTTAGCTTTGCTATTTGTTAGTAAAGCAAGCATTTTATGATGAATTCTGTATATGTAATTATTTTTACCTATTTGGAAATTCTCACTTTATACCATAAATTTCCTTTTTTCTCTTTGATGTGTTATGGCCAAGCCTACCATCTTCTCTGAGTGTTGTGGTGAAATCTTGCACCTTGCTTTGTTAATCTGGCTCAGTGTTTTCCCCTCTCTGGACATCAGTCTGCCATCTACGTTCGAAGTCAGTGTTTTCTTGATAGAATGTAGCAGCTTATAACACAAAGACCTGAGGGTATGAATCAAGAATTTTCAATTATGTAAAAGTTAGCAACATGCAAAGAATTCATTATGAAATACCTCCATCAATAAAAATATTTAACATTCTTAATTCTAAAACCAGAAGTTGAAGCCATTTGTATTTATTTTTTGACATATTAGGAGTAGTCAGTATTATCAGTGAAACTTCATGTTTTTAAGTGTCAAATGAGCAGCCCTTACAAATGAGAGTAGAAATAATCCATAAAATCCCATAGAAAGGCATGATAATTCTTCCATTTCTATCCTTTATAACCTGGGTTCTTTCATACAATTTCTTCTCCTAGCCTTATATTTTAATTAGTCCGTCATTACTTTCTAGATCCTTTGGCCATCACAATGAAGTTGAGCATCTCCCAAATTGATCTTGTCTCATCTCCTACTAGCTTCCCCTCCAGAGTTCCCTACGTCAGTCAGTGGTGCCACCACACATGCAGAGGTACCTGGCAACACTTTCTTCTCCTTCCCCCGCCCTTCTTGCATGGTCCACCAGTCACCAAATACTGATGTTACACTTCCTAAATATCTATCCACTTCTTTCCATCTTTACTGCATCATCCTAGTCTTACTGGACATAGCCTCCTTAATGTTATCCCCACATTTACTCTTGTTAATTCCTAGTTACTTTTCTACACAAAGAATATATGAAGTAAAATTTTATGAGGAATTGGATGTCAGGCCACCAGATAATAAAAATAGAGACTACTGAGACACAGTAAACAAATAAAGTGAGTCTCAGAATGACCTAGCTTATTAAAATGATGCAGGGACAGGAAGCCACGTGGAGCCTAGCATTGTTTTTGAGGAAAGTAAAGGGGAGCTGGGATCACAGGAAGATCTAGGGGGTTGGATTTCATACGAGAGTGTCAGAGAAAAGAGAGCTGCAGAGAGAAAACTCTGGAGAGTTGTTGGGTGTCCTCCCCAAGTATTCAGCTGAATAGTGATGAGTGTATGTCTGTAAGGAAACTACCCATGCTTGGGAAAGATCTAGTCAAAAGGATAAGAATGAAAAACACCCAGAGCTCAATTAGGACTTACAATAATGCCCATTCCCTGTAGTCAGAGTGGATACCTCATAATTTATGCTTCACTGAATAGAGTACCAGAAGGGTCTAAGCAGTGAGAAAAATTCTCCCCAGGCATAATGCTCCTATGGGTCTGGTTTTGTAAGAACTGGTTCTGCCTAACGATGCTTAAAAGGAAGACCCAAGAGAATCAAACTATTTCTGAGTAATTTGACAGCATCCCAGGAAAAAAACAAACAAACAAGAAAATGTACAGGATCATAGAAAAATTCAGCAGCCAATAAGGTAAGAATCACAATGTCTGGTATCTAATCACAAATCACCAAGCATTAGGAAACAGCAAAACAACAACAACAACAACACTGAACAGGGGAGTATATCGCATAACAAGGATAAAATCAAAACAGACTCAGAATTGACACTGATGATAGGATTAGTAGACAAAGATATTAAAATACCATAACTCTACTTAATGTGATCAAAAAGTTAGAAAATGAACGTGTTATGTAGGGATACAGAAAATATTAAAAAAACCCAACAAATCAAACTTCTAGAGATGATGCCTACAATGTCTGAGATGAAAAATACACAGGATGTGGCTAGCAGCAGATTAGATATTGCATAATAAAAGATTAGTGAACTTGGAAACATGGCAGTAGAAACTATTTGAAATGAAACAAAGAGAAAACAGTGAAAGGGAAAAAAAATAAGAGCATCAGTGAGGTCTGGAACAATTTTAGTAGGTCTAATATTGTGTAATTGGTGTAGTACAGAGAAGTTATTTGTAGAAATAATGGCCAAAATATTTCCAAATTTGATGAAAAATATAAACAAATGGATCCAAGCAACTTTAAAAACAGGAAACATGAAGAGAACTACATCAAGTCCCATCATAGTCAAATTGCTAAAAACCAGTGAAAAAGAGAATATATTAAAAACTGCCAGGGTAAAAGACCACATTAAATGCAAAGAACAAAGGAAAGCAGTTGTCTTCCCAGAAACAAAGCAAGTAAGAAGACAGAGAGGCAACATCCTTAAACTTCTCAAAGACGAAAACTCAACATTGAGTCTTTACCAGTGAAAACACCATCGTTGAAAGATAAAGGCACACAAAAACTTATTTAGACAGTTGAAGCTAAAAACATTTGTTACCAACACACCTACACTGGAAGAAACGATGAAGAATGTTCTTTAAGCAGAGGAAAGTGACTCCACATGGAGATTTGTATCTGCACGAAGAAATGAGGAGTCTAGGAAATGGCAACTCTGTGGATACTATAAAGAGATTTTGCTTCTAAATTAAATCTCTTGAAAAGATAATCAACTGATCAAAGCAATAACAATGCATTGTGGAGAGTACCTAATATATAGGAATAAAATGTATGATGGCAATAGCATGAAGGCTGGGAGAGGGAAATGGAAGTATACTGTTGAAGGTTCTTATACTATATGGGAAGGGAGGTTAGATTCTGAAAAGGTAATGATGTATGATGTATACTATGCTATGAACCCTAAAACAATTACAAACATAATGCCATAGAGAGCTATGGCCAATAAGAAAACTCGGGGAGTAAATAGAATCAATAAAAAAATATTCAATCTGGGGACTTCTGCTTTGGGCAAATTGGTATAGACTCATTTGTCCCTGTTAGGTACAACTATAAACTCTGGAGATAAGGCAAGAGGCAACCAAAGGAGAACTCTGCATGTTAGAAAAAGGAAAACAACTGATTGGGGACCTCAGGACTACGGGAGAAACAGCATCAGGTTGTCTTATAATCCCCCTGCCTAACAGAAGATGATGACTCAGACTTGGCCTTTTCTGACCTTTAACCTCAGATAGGTAGGTTCATTTGCCTCCTGGACTGAATGAGACTCCTGCCAGGAACAACAGGCAAGCTCAGCAACACCAGCAAAGGGGATTGATTGGGAGCCTTGTTAATGATAAGTGTTCAGGGGAAGCGTTCACCCTTTCTAGTAGGAACCCGAGACTCTTTTCTCTAACGAAAGAGACTGGAAGACACTAGCATGGGGGATCCCATTCCAAAAAGTGTGTGGCCCAGGAGGCACTCTCATTCTCCTCTAGACCTGAGACTCTCTCTCACCTTTCACCAAAGACACTGAGTGGCTAGGTGGCACTGAAAGGGACACACCACAGTAAGGACCGGTTCAGGAAGTCTCCTTGTCCTCCTGGACAGATAATCCCTTTCTCCACGCAGAAACACTAGATACCCTGGCTTGGGTAAACTATACCCCATCACAAAGCAGGGAAGTGGCAGTCAGAGAAAGAAGCAATCTCCCCACTGAGCAAGGAACCCCATGTGGGACTCAGTCTCAGGACCCTGAGATCATGACCTGAGCCAAAGGCAGACGCTTGACTGACTGAGCCACCCAAACCTCCCATTAACATGTATTTTAATCACTTGGTGATCTTGTTGTAATGCAAATTCTGATTGATTAGGTCTTACATGGGACCTAAAATTCTGTGTTCCAAAAAGCTACTGATCCAAGGACCATGTTTTCAATAGCAAGAATTTGCTTCAATCCCTTTTCTAACAGATGAGGAATAGATGGCCCTTCTCCTGGCTTTTTAGAGCGTTGCAATGACTCTAGAAGCCCGGAAGCCATTGAACTTGAGTTCTACTGATAACAATCCCTCAAACACTTATCACAGAGATCTCTGGGCTAGCCTTGGTTGCCATCTTTACTGTGTCATAGTTTTTAATATTCTTCCAATTTTGAGATTGTACTGAAAAATCCCTTTCAATTAATTTCTTTCTTTTTTGCTGTAGCTATCCAGAGTCAGTTTCTGTTGTATGTAATCAAAACGATCTTCACTAAGAGGGGATGTGTGCTGGACTTGAGTACAAAGAAATATCCATATTTGCAATGTGAGAATATGAATTCCCCCCCCCACCCTGCCTCAGAATATAGCAATTGAGATAATTTCTTAAAAGTTTACACAAGCCCACGGGCGACTCGGAAAAATTCCTCTCCAGCATGACCTCCCCCCTCCTCTTTTAGGCTCCTATCCAACTTTCTACTAGATCTTTCCATCTGAATATCTAATAAACATCTCAAACTTCATATGTCCAAAACAAAACCTAATCTTCTTCAGCAAATGGCACCAGCTTTCGTGTAGTTGCTCAGATAAAACTTTAGAAAATGCCTGATTTCTCTTCTTTCTTTCCCAAATCCAATTGCTGAGTAAATTCCGTCATTTCTACCTTAAAAACAGTCAGAATCCAAGCACTCACCATCTGAACCATTTTATCCTCCTTGAAACCACCCTTCTCTCTCCTTTGGAAAACTGCAATGACCTCCTCATCACACTTTCTGCTTCTAGTCTAGCTTTGCCACGTGGCAGCCAGAGTGATTTTTTAAAAAATGTAAACCAGACCATTCTACTTTAATGCTCAAAACCCATCAGTAGCTTCTCATCACACCAAAATACGAAATCCAAACATGCTACCGTGATCTATAAGGCCCGGTGTGATCTGACCCTTGACTGAACCTTTCACTTCCGTTTCATCCCCTCTCCTCCCTGCACATCTTGTCCAGCCATGCTGCTCACCTTGTTGTCTCTCCACCTGGAGAAGGAGCCCCACAGGCCAGGGATTTCTTCTGTTTTGCTCACTGCTGTATTTTCAGAGTCTAGCATAATGCCTGACACAAAGTAGCTGTCAATTAATTGTTCTTAAATAAATGAGTAAAACTTAAAAATACTAACACTAAAGGAAAGCAGAGAAAAAGGGACAAGGGAAGAAGAAATAGATGGGATAAATAAAAATAATGAGATGGTAGATATAATTTAACCATATTTGTAATTATATTAAATCACAATGGACTAACACTCTAACTAAAAGGCAGAAATTGTTGGGTTGGAAAACAAACAGAAAATCAGAATCACTGCATGCTGTGTGCAAGAAATGCAGTTTAACTATATAAGTACAGTTAGGATAAAAGTAAAAGTATGGAAAAAGATATATCATGTTAACACTAATCATAAGAAAGTTTCAATGGCTATATTAATATCAGGCAAAGCAGTTTTAGAGCAGAGGATATTAGCAGTGGTAGAGAAGTTCAGTTCATAATGATTAACAGAGCCAATTATAGAACATAACCATTGTTAAGTGTTAATCCATTTAATAACAGAACTTCAAAATATAGGAATCAAAAACTGATAGAACTGCAAGGATAAACAGATAAATTATGAAGTGTCCATAAACAGACCCACACGTATATAGTCAATGAAGTTTTGACAAGGTTGCAAAGGCAATTCAGTGAAAAAAAGGGCAGTCTTTCCAACGAATTTTACTGGAACAATTGGATAACTACATGTGCAAAACTGAGTATCACTTCACATCTTGCACCATGTACTCTAAATGCATCATGTAACCTAAGTATAAAACATAAGCCTATAAAACTTCTAGAAGAACATGATTATCTTCATAGAAGAAAATCTTTGTGAAGTTTGATTAGGCAAAGATTTCTTGGGGCACCTGGGTGGCTCAGTCAGTTAAGTGTCCAGCTCTTGGCTTAGGTCATGATCTCAGGGTTGTGAGATCAAACTCCGTGTTGGGCTCCACACTGGATGTGGAGTCTGCTTATGATTTGTTCTCTTCCTCTCTGTCTGTCCCACCACTCTCCCTCTCCCTCTCAAAGAAAAAGAAAATTTCTTACATAAAACATCAAAAATACAATCCATACAAGAAAGCAGTTTGATAGGTTAGATTTCATCAATTGAAGAACTCTGCTTTTTAAAAGAACTGCAAAGGGAATGAAAAGGTTATTGATGGGGAAAAATATTTGTAAATCACTTATCAGGATGCTTATATTTGGAGTATATAAAGAAGTTTCAAGACTCAATGATAAGAAGATTAAGAGCCAAAAAAAAAAAAAATGAGAAAAGATGTGAATAGACATTTCAACAAAGGGAATGGATGGTAGATAAGTTCATGGAAATACACTGGACACAGGAAAATGCGAATAAAAACCACAATGGTGTATCACTACACACTGATTAGAATGTCCAAAATGAAAAAGACTGATGATACCAATGTTGGCCCAATGTTGGAACTCTCACATTCTGCATGTGAGAATGTAGGTTTATACCCCTTTGGGAAAAATTTGTCAGTGTCTTAAAAAGGTAAAGATACACTTACTATATGATCTAGCCACTCTTCCTCTAAAAATGAAAGTATGTCAGATATAGATTTATACACAAATGTTCCTGGCAGTTTTATTTGTAATAATCTCAAACTGGAAACAACTGCAGTGTTCTTCAATAGGTGAATAAGTAAATAAACACTGATATCTCCATTCAATAGACTACTGCTCAGTAATTTAAAAAAAAATAGTTTATCAATATTTGTGAGAACATGGCTAACTCTCAAATAATTATGCTGAAATATTTATATTGGACAAAATAGACTTTAAAACAAAGTGTAACAGGAGACAAAGAAGGCACTAAATAATAATAAAGGAGACAATCCAATAAGAAGATACAACAATTGTAAATACTTATGCACCCAACCTGGAAGTATCCAAATACATAAGAAAGTTAATAACGAGAATAAAGGAACTAATTGATAGTAATACAATAATAGTAGGGAACTTTTGAAACCTCATTTATATTAATGGACAGACCATCTAAACAGAAAACCAAGAAGGTAACAGTGGCTTTGAGTGACACACTGGACCAGATGGAGTTAACATACATTCAGAACATTCTACCCTAAAACAGAAGAATACACATTCCTTTCTAGTGCACATGGAACATTCTCCAGAATAGATCACATATTAGTCTTAACAAATTAAAAAAGATCGAAGTCATACCATGCATCTTTTCTGACCACAACTCTATGAAACTAGAAATCAACCACACACACACACACACACACACACACACACAAAGAAGCTGAAAAAAAGCACAAATACATGGGGGTTACATAACATGCTACTAAACAATGAATGGGTCAACCAAGAAATCCAAGAAGAAAAAGAAGAAATAAAAAAAATTACGTGCAAACAAAGGAAAATGAAAACACAGTGATCCAAAATCTGTGGGATGCAGCAAAAGCTGTTCTAAGAGGGAAGTTTATAGCAACACAGACATACCTCAAGAAGCAAGAAAAATTCAGATAAACAACCTAATCTTATACCTAAAGGAGCCAGGAAAAGAAGAACAAACAAAATCCCCGATCAGTGGAAGGAAAAGAAAGCAATAAAGATTTGAGCAGAAATAAATGATACAGAAACTAAAACACAAACACAAAAACAAAACAAAAAACCCCCCCAAAACCAGAGAACAGATCAATGAAACTAGGGGTTGGTTCTTGGAAAAGATCAATAAAATTGGGGCAGCTGGATGACTCAGTGGGTTAAGCCTCTGCCTTTGGCTCAGGTCATGATCTCAGGGTCCTGGGATGGAGCCCCACGTTGGGCTCTCTGCTTGGCAGGGAGCTTGCTTCTCCCTCTCTCTCTGCCTGCCTCTCTGCCTACTTGTGGTCTCTCTCTCTCTGTCAAATAAATAAATAAAATCTGAAAAAATAAAGAAAAGATCAATAAAATTGATAATCCTCTAGCTTGACTCATCAAGAAAAAAAGAGAATGGACCAAGTAAATAAAATCACAGGGGCACCTGTGTGACTTTGTTGGTTGGACGTCTGCCTTTAGCTGAGGTTGTGATCCTGAGTCCTGGGATCAAGTCCCATGTAGGGATCCCTGATCAGTGAGGAGTCTGCTTCTCCCTCTGCCCTCTGCCCCCACCCCTGCTCTCTCATTCTCTCTCTCTCAAATAAATAAATAAATAAAATTTTAAAAAAGATAAAATCACAAAAGTCGGAGAGGAGAAATAAAAACAAACACCAAAGAAATACAAACAATTGTAAGAAAATATTATGAAAAATTATATGCCAATAATTGGGCAACCTAGAAGAAATGGACAAATTCCTAGAAACAAATAGCTTACCAAAACTGAAGAAGGAAGAAATAGAACATTTGAACAGACTGATAAACAGCAATGAAATTGAATCAGGATCAAAAGCTCCAAGCAAACAAAAGTCCAGGACCAGATGGCTGCACAGGCAAATTCTACTAAACATTTAAAGAAGAGTTAATACCTATTCTCAAACAATTCCAAAAGATAGAAGAGGAAGTAAAACTTCCAAATTCACTCTATGAGGCCAGCATTACACTGATACCAAAACCACATGAAGACACCACAAAAAAGAGAATTACAGGCCAGTATCTTTGATGAACATAGGTATAAAAATACTCAACAAAATACTAGAAAACTGAATCAAACAATACGTTAAGAAAAATCATCCACCATGAGCAAGATTTATTCCCAAGATGCAAGGGTGATTCAATATTTGCAAATCAATCAAGGCGATGCACCATATCAATAAGAAAAAGGATAAAATCCATACGATCATTTCAATAGATTCAAAAAAAGCATTTGACAAAGTACAATATCTATTCAGGATAAAAACCCTCAACAAAGTAGGATTTGAGGGAACATACCTTAACTTAATAAAGACCTAATATGAAAAACCCACAACAAACATCATACTAAGCAATAAGACAAGGATGCCCACTTTCACTGCTTTTATTCAACGTAGTACTGTGAATCCTAGCCACAGCAATCAGCCAAGAAAAAGAAAAAAAAAAAAAAAAAGCTTCCAAATTACTAAAGAAGAAGTGAAACTTTCACTGTTTGTAGACAACATATTATTTATATAAAAGCCCTAAAGCCCCAAACAAAAAACTATCAGAACTGATGAAATGAATTTAGTAAAATCATGGGATACAAAATCAATGTATAGAAATCTGTTGCATTTCTATGTACTAATAATGAAGCAGCAGAAAGAGAAGTTAAGAATCCAATGGACATTGGGAAGGTATGTGCTATGGTGAGTGCTGTGAATTGTTTAAGACTGTTGAATCACAAACCTGTACTCCTTAAACAAATAATATGTTAATTAAAAAATCCAATTCCACCTATAATTGCACCATTAAAATAAAAAAATGTATTGGAATGAATTTAAACAAAGAAGTGAAAGTTAGGTACTGTGAAAACATTGATGAAAGAAATTGAAGATGACACAAAAAATGGAAAAAATTCCATGTTCATGGATTGGAAGAACTAATATTAAAATGTCTATAATACCCAAGGCAATCTATAGGTTTAATACAATCCCTACCAAAATATTAAAAATGATATCAATATCATTTTTCACAGAACTGAAACAAACATCCTAAAATTTGTATGAAACCCCAAATAGCCAAAGTAATCCTGAAAAAGAAAATCAAAACTGGAGGTATCACAATTCCAGACTTTAAGTTATACTACAAAGCTGTAGTAATCAAAACAGTATGGTACTGGCACAAAACTGGACATATGGATCAATAAAACAGAATAGAAAATCCAGAAATAAACCCACAATTATATTGTCAATTAATTTTCAACAAAACAGGAAAGAATATCCAATGGGGGAAAAGAGAATCTTGATCCCAGGGTCCTGGGATTGAGCCCTGCATCAGGCTCTCTGCTCAACAGGGAGCCTGCTTCCCTGCCACCCCACCCCCCGGCCCCGCCTGCCTCTCTGCCGACTTGAGATCTCTGTCTGTCAAGTAAATAAATAAACTCTTAAAAAAAAATGAAAATGGTGCTGGGAAAACTGGACAGCTACATGGAAAAGAAAGAAACTGAACCACTTTATTATACCATACACAAAAATAAATTCAAAAGGATTAAATACCTAAATGTGAGACCTGAAACCATAAAAACCCTAGGAAAGAGCACAAGCAGTAACTTCTTAGACATCAGTGGTAGCAAGATTTTCCTAGATATGTCTCCAGAGGCAGAGGAAATTAAAGCAAAAATAAACTATTTGGGCTGCATCAAAATAGAAAGCTCCCACACAGTGAAGGAAACAATCAATAAAACTAAAAGGCAACCTACTTGGACATATCCAATAAAGGGTTAGGACCTAAAATAAATAAGGAACTGATATAACTCAACACCCCCAAAAAACAAATAATCCAATTAAAAAATGGGCAGAAGACATGCACCAGGATTTCTCCAAAGAAGACATCCAGATGGTCGACAGCATGCAAAGATGCTCATCATCACTCATCATCACAGAAATGCAAATTGAAAGTACAATAAGATACCACCTCACACTTATCAGAATGGGTAAAATAAAAAACACAAGAAATGACAAGTGTTGGCGAGGTTGTGGAGAAAAATGAGCCCTCATGCACTGTTGGTAGGAATGCAAACTGGTGCAGCCACTGTGGAAAACAGTAAGGAGTTTCCTCAAAAAGTGAAAAATAGAATACCCCATGGTCCAGTAATCACAGTACCAGGTATCTACCTAAAAAATACAGAAACACTAATTGAAAGACATATATGCACCCCTATGTTTATTACAGCTTTATTTACAAAAGCCAAATTATGGAAGTACCCAAGAGTTCATCAGTAGATGAATGGATAAAGAGGATGTGGTGTGTATATATACAACGGAATATTATTCATCCCTAAAAAAGAATGAAATCTTGTCATTTGCAATGACATGGATGGAACTGGAGAGTATAATGCTACATGAAAGAAGTCAGTGAGAGAAAGACAAATACCGTATAATTTCACGCATTTGTGGAATTTAAGAAACAAAACAAATGTGCAAAGGGAAAAAAGAGAGAGAGACAAACCAAGAAACTGACTCTTGATTATAGAGAACAAACTGATGGTTATCACAGGGGAGGTGGGGGATGGGTGAAACACGTGATGGGGATTAAGGAGGACATTTATCATGATGAGCATTGGGTAATGTGTAGAATTGTTGGATCTCTATACTGTATAACCGAAACACTGTATGTTGACTATGCTACTAATAAACAGCTACTGTTACTTGTTAAGTAAAATGAACACTATGGCATTAGAGACAGAACTGGAAATCCAAGATTCCTTACCTTCTGGAGTTGAGGTCTTCTTACTTCATAATATGGTTCTTTATTAAAACTCAGACAATTTTGATTTTATGTTTCTCAAAATCAACAAGAAAATATATTGCTAATTATCAATAAATGTTTGTTTCAGATGTCTTAAGACAGCTCCATATTGGTCTTTTTGGATTCAAACACAACATTTCTATTGAAGGAGTTTCTCTCAGAAAGAGAAAAACTATGCTGAGTGAAAAAAACTGGACAATGTGATTGTATTTATATAAAATTCTAGAAAATACAAACTAATCTATAGTGAAATAAAGCAGATCAGGGCGCCTGGGTGGCTCAGTGGGTTGAGCCACTGCCTTTGGCTCAGGTCATGATCCCAGTGTCCTGGGATGGGTCCCGCACCGGGCTCTCTGCTCGGCACGAGGCCTGCTTCTCCACCGCCCCGCCTCCCCCCAGCCCTGCCTTCCTCTCTGCCTACTTGTGATCTCTGTGTCTGTCAAATAAATAAATAAAATCTTAAAAAAAAAAAAAAAGAAAGAAAGCAGATCAGTGTTTGCCTGGGGACTGGAATGGGATTGGGGGAGGGGTGGGGCAGGAAGAAGAGATTACAAAGGAAACTAAGGAATGGATCCAGGATCATGGGTAAGTTCATTATCTTGATTGTGGTGATGATGGGTATTACATAAGTCAAAATTTGTCAGATTGTGCACCTTAATTATATGCAGCTTATTATATGTCACTTATACCTCAATATATATTTTCTAAAGGAAAAAGAAAAGAGGATTTGACTTTTTTGAATGTTTCACGTGCTGCCATTTGACCTACGAAATATAAAACTTTTCTTTTTTTTAAGGCTGTGTGTCTTTGACTATAATACAATTACACATTCCTGAAAGTATCAGTGGGCCAAATTTATAATCTTATAAAACATACAATCAAAGAGACCTTAGAAATTCTGTAATAATTTTTTTTTTTAGATGAAGAAAGAAGACTGGATGGGTAAAAATGGATGTGCTCCAACTTATATAAGAATGCAGGGTGCCTAAATCCAGCTCACAAAATGGAAGTTTGGGTTTCCTGCCACCCATGGAGCTAAGTCACAGTGACATTTTAATAAACGGTCCAAATGTTGCATTCATGTGGTCTCAAAATTGACTGGTTAATAGTAAATCCACCAGCTGAAAAATTTAAACAATCTCTAATCATTGTTGAGTATAGCACAAAATAACCAATAGTTTCATCTGACCATAAATCTCAATCAAAATATTGTGGTACAGCCTGTAGCCCATATTGATGGCTTTAAATGGAATGCGTTTAATATACTTAGTATTCACTTCTGTGTAAATTAGAAAAAGGCATACTTTCCTCAGCATTCTTTACTTTGCACTCGTAGAAGATTGTCACAATAAGCTGTTTTCGGTTTGTTTAAGATCAAAAGACTTTAATTCCATCTGCTGGAGAATGGTTGTAAGAAATACTATGATTTTTTTCGATGTGAATGGCACCCCACAGGGTTTTGCCATGATTGAGGCCCAGATGTACATTTATCGGAAAAGAGAATTTACCACAAAGCTAGTAGATGTGTAACTGCTATAATTTCAAACAAGTCATCTCAGTACTATTAACTTTGAAATTTTAATCTTGTTCCATTGGTCAACAGAAGTATACTCTCCTGCGGATGTGCGTAAGTACCTTTTAAACTCCTTTTAATTTACGGTGAATTCTTTTGGATGCTGGGGAGTTAGAGACAAGACTTACCTTGATCTTTGGGGAAAAAGTTGAGTATGGAAATAAACAGGCTCAGTTGTACTTTAGAAAAATTTTTTTTTGCCCTAATACTATAGTTTAAGATGACTAAGGATGAGGTAATCGTGGCTCAGCAACATGGTTTAGTTAAGACCGCACTCAAGAGAATTTCATTTGCTTTCCAGCCCCACGGTTGGGCCAAGAAAAGTAATTACAGTGATTAATAATAATATTTGATTTTCAAGTCCCTGAGCCCACTCCTCAGAGCTGGTATTATCTGGGGGCAGAGAAACAAATTGCAGGAAGGAAATGAGAAATATGTCCTACCATTTGAATTCTTAGGTATTACACGGTCCCAGAGCTGCCTTTGCAAACCCTGCTTTGCGTCACCCCATGAATTTTTACACAGGATTTTCAGCATCTTGTTTTCCTGGTCACCCTAGAACTGGGGGCAGAGCAGAGGTGATGTTTTCACTCTTTAGGGGAACATTTTAATTAATATCTCTTTAAGGAGCCCCTCCTCCTGTTTAGAAGTGCTGTTAAGAAATTTGCAATTGGTGATGGAGAGCAGATTTAAAAGAATCAGGGTCCCTGCTTTGAAAACCAAAAAAAAAAAAAAAAAAAAAAAAAAGAAAAGAAAGAAACAAAACAAAATAACACATCTTTTGTCCTTAAAAGGATCTCATGTTCTTATTTCTGGCAGGATTCTGATGGGCAACACAAGGAGAATTCTAAGATTCCCAAGGTTTAATACAAACAAATAAATGAAAAGAGAGAGAGAAAAGAAAAAAAACAAAAAACCCCAAACCTGCCCAGGGCAGGACTGGGTTTCAAGACTCCAGTAGCCTTCAGCTCAGCCACTACCAGGAGGAGTTGCTATGGGAACCATTGCAAAAGATTAAATATATCAAGAGTACATGATTGTGAGAAATGGGTGGGAAAGGGAATTATATTAATGTTGAAATGATGGTTCTCTATTTGTGGGGTTTTCACATTTTCCCCCCTAAATCACATACAAAAACTCCTTCACAAACAGAACTCATTAACAAATAAGTCTTTGCTGCATGCTAAAAAGAGAGAAAACGAAATGTCTGTATTTCACAGTGAAAATTAAAGGGCTATGATTTTTTGCAGTGCTTGCTTGTTCTCTAAGCCCAGCAATGTTTTTGGAGTAAACTCTACCATTTTGCCTGTCTTGGTAAGATCGTCTTACCGGAGTGTGTTTGCAGAGGGGTCTAGAGCGGGTCAACGTGGGCTTCCTTGCTCTTCTCCTCTCATCCTGTTGCACATCATATATACCGAATTTACTTTGTCTCTAGGACCTGGAAAACATTTTTTTTTTTTTACCCTTTTGCTTATTATAATTCTCCTTAGCAAAAATTACCAGGAGAGCCGAAACTAGGGAGACAAATCCCTTGAGAAAGTTCCTTAAAACAGTACAAATGCTATGATTTGAATTCAGTATTCGCAAAAATTCAGAATCTTTCAAAAGCTTTCTTCTTACGACGAGGATGGTGAAATGTTCTCAACCCATGAGAAGGCAGTTGTTGAATCTCAACTTGTCAATGACCAGAAAGTCTCAGTAACTGATCCTGGAGTCCTGGGCACCTAGAGACAGAACTGAAACTGCATGGACACAGCCTGTTCATTGTTTTGTCCTTAACCACATTGCCCCTTGTTCCCTGCTGGAAGAATTTATTTATTTTAAGAAGTAGGATTAAAATGAGAAAAAACCCATTGTTTCTTAATTTTAAATCAACTGTTCAGAGGAGCTAGGTTTCTGAAGAATTATGGGAAAGTATTTCCCTCTTTTGCACTTATTATAGGTCATGTTTCACAGCAAATCTCTGCCAGGAACATATTGCACTTTTTGGTTTACTCTGCCTTTTCCCACAGCACAGAACTTCGCCCTTTATTATTATTGTCACAGTTGGCTGAAGAAGAGCTGTATGTCCAATAAGATGGCGCTCTCCAAAGATTTATTCTATACAAAAACATTCTGTTTTAGAGAAATAGCCTAACAATAAGAAATTCATTTTTATTTTTAAAGAAATTTATTTTTAAACACTGTAATACCTATCGTATATATGTATCTAAGTTGAGCTTTTTAAAAATTGACGAGTAGGCTATGTGTTCATGCTTTCTCAAATATGGCCTCACTTTATTTCAAGTCCATCAGTGTCTTATTTAAAAAAAAAAAGTTAATAATTGGGAGAAGGAAGAAGGTACATAGTAGCTGGGAGGAAGCCGTGGTGCCTCCCCTTTCTTGTGGCAGCCCCTCAAAGTTGAGTCTCTGCAATAGATTGGATCCCTGTGGAAACCCAAGGAGCCTAAAGGTCTTCCTTAGCCCAAGGCTGCTCTTTGGCTATTTGAGAAATATGGGAGCAGTGGCAGCAGGTCTTGAAGACTAGAATTTAGGGGTGTCTGGATGGCTCACTCAGTTAAGTGTCCCATTCCATCTCAGGGTCATGAGTTCAAGCTCCACACGACTCCAGGCTGGGCAGGAGCCTACTTAAAGAAAAAAAAAAAAAAAAGACTGGAATTTAAAAGGCTGGAGATGATCCCCTGGGTGGGAGATAAGATATAGTATCTTTGCATGGAAAACATGAATAAAGATATTTTTGCTGGAAAAAAATTATCACCAAGGTTTCGCCTGTTAATCAGTAAATAGCACTAAACAACAGCAAGGGATACCAATCCTCATATGGAGGAAAGGCCACCACCTGCTATCTGCTTCTCAGAGAAAACACGTTGACCATCTTCTTTCAAAGCAACTCAGGAATGAAGACTTTCACCTGAATAAATGCTATTCGTATTTACATATGGTGTAGCTCACTAGCTAGGGCCGCTGCAAACCAACGCCTCAATCCTACCTACAGTTTGGGAGGTGACAGAAAGCCAAGTAACATGGGGTAACCGATATCCCCTTTATTTAAAAGCTGAGGGTCTTTGAGGACTATGGTCACACTGGAAGGGTTCTCTGAATCAGGAGTCACCAGCCGTTCTCCCCTGTCCCCCTTTTGCGAAGCACTTTTGTCTTCCCAGCATCAGAAACATGCCCATACTCATGTCAAGAGGATGAGAGTTTGGTAATTAAATTAATCCTACCACCACCCTTTGCTGTAGGGCTTTGACAAGAGCATATTAAATGTACACACCTTGTTCCTTTTATAGATTTGTTCTGAATGATCTCACTGTGGAAGAAAATCAAATGCAAAGTCATATTTTAATGCATTGAAGACTAGAGGTTTGCATTCAACAAGCTTCTGTTTCATTTGTGGGTATTTTCCTCCTGAAGTGCTGTCAATTGCCACTTCGTTTGATTCTTTTCAAATGCAGCTTGGCAGTAATGCTGACCACATCAATTTCATATTCTCTTTTGTCTGACTGAAAGATATCAGACACTGCTTCATCTTAATGAGGTCTAGTTCTACTCTTATTACCAGGCTATTTTCCTCTGATAAATCACAGTGTCCTGTGGTGTCATTGCACCTGTAATAGCAGGCAGGTGAAGAGTGAATGATGTTCCTGAACCCCGATGCCTCTTTCCTCATTGAGCTATCGCTCCTCTCCTGAAGCTGCCTGGTCTCGAGATCTCGAGCAAATTCCTATCCTGTGGATTTCCCTGTGTCATGACTAGGCTTGCCCTTGCAAATGCTCTGATTCGTGGTGTGAAACAAGGTCTCCTTAGGAGAATACAATGTGAAAGGTTTTCTGCTTCCTGCGAAGGGTTACATATGAAAGCTTTTCTCTCTGGTTTTTAAGGAGTGACAAAGCAGGTCAAAAAGTCTGTTTTCCCCTGAAAGGATTGAGTTAAGTAAATGGAAATTAATGAAAAAAAAATCTTACTCTCCTGCCTAATGAAGCCAAGAGAAGATATGGAGATGAACATTTATTCATTCACTCATTCTCCAACTTTGGGAAAAGACATTGTTCTAACTGATGTGAGGGATACACAGTTGACTGGCCTTGAACAGGAGGTGGGATTAGGGCTGCTTCGGGGTGGGATCTGAGAGAGGTTTCCCCGGAGGAAACAATGCGTGAGCATTTGACAGAGCTATGGGAAAGTGCAGAGTTTGAGAGAGACAGGGATATTTCAGAAAGCAGACTTAGGTCCAAAGATGTCATCATTTATTCCAGTAGGTAGAAGAAAGCAAGACTTTTAAAGTCAGAGGTGTGTTTTAGGAATCTAAATCTTAATTCCATCTAAACTATTCCAACGTATCCTGAGATGTCTTCCCAAGGTATTTGCAGACTGAAGGAGATGGAGAAGCAATGATGACCTGACCGAGGGCTGTGGCAGGGAGAAGCTTCGTGAAGACTGAGATGGGGGATTAAGATTTCAGAAATATCATTAAGAGGACTGCATTTTTAGAAGGCTCCCCAAGTGGAATGCAGGAGGAAGATTGTACGACATCATTCCACATTTCTTAAAGGCTTGTTTTTCAGAAAATAGTATCTGGCGAGGACTGCCTGAAGGACAGTCACTCTATTCATTTTGCTAGGGACATGCAATTTTCTTCTTAGATAAAGCCAGACCAGGGTACCCTGATTTTCTGGAAGGCATTATTCTACCACTTTGCGCCGTTCTCTATTAAGCTCTTCTCTAGGGTTCAGCCATTGACTACACTGAGGAATGTATAAAACTCAAGTTCTGGAAAGTCTTTAATATATCATATAGGAAAGCTATTGAGAAAATTATAAAGTATTTTCCCTATAGTGACCTATATTTTTCACTCAGATCTTACTACTGCCAATACCAGGATCAACTATACTTTTCCCGAGCAATTGCTTTTAAAAAAAAAAAAATACTTTCAGAGAGTGTTTCTTTCTCTGGATTGGCTGCTAGAAAATGCAGATTCCAATACGTAGCAGACTCGCACTGAAGTTACTTATGGCAATTATTTTTTCTTTTTCCTCATTTTCTTGGCTTCATTTAAAAAGCATTATATGTACTTATGTAAGTCACATCAAATCACTGTAGGGGTAAGAAGTGACACAAATAATACCTAAAATAGAAATTACAGAAAACACTTAGTCTTTCAAAACATTCTAGGTTAAGAGATGAATTGTCTCCCTTTTTTCCCCCAAGGGTTGAAGCTCTGAGTCATAGTATCATTGATATACTGGAATATCCAGCAGAAAAACAATATTTAAGAAACTTCTAGACTTGCAGAAAGTCAGATATGTTCCCAGTTCATATTGTCTCTTGGCATTGTGTTATGTGACCAGTTTTCAGATAGTTATTTAAAGAAAGTTCCCAAACATAAATATCAACCAGGGAAGAAAGGATCTGGCAACTTTGGAATTTAGGAATTCCAAACAGAAATGAGGATAGAACATTATGTTCTTAAATTTTCTGATGCAGAATTTCTGATATCAAGAGCTATAAAATAATACAAATCTGAAAAAAGATGTGTCTCTTTTCTCACATACACAGAGAAAGACATGCTACATACAGGAGAATAGATCCACATTATGCATATTTAAACTAATTTCCCTCTTGTAGGCAAATTTGGTCAAAATTTTGCATACACAATTTCTCCTGGAAAATATAGGCATTAATCCCAGACTCAGATACATCTGTAAATAGTTGAAAATCAAACAGTTCATGCCACTTACACTGCCAAAGTGACACCCCATTTAAATTTTTCATAAATGTTTTCCAGATTTGCAAATCCTCTTTGATGTTTTAGATTTAATGAACAAGTGCTGAAATGGTTTTACAGTGGAAGTGAAGCTTTTCAACACAGCCACTTTAGCTATCGGCTCAGATCACCTGGGGACACAATTTTTCGATGGCCAAACAGAACCTACCTGTCTGGGAGTCATTGACTTTTTCAGCTGAAAGTATTGTGTATATCCCTGCAATTTCCCTTTGAGAGCGCCTGATCCCATCACCACCAAATCAAGTTCAACACCAAACAAAGCCAATGTGTTGAACAATCTCAACTCTCTTTCCGGAGCTAATGTGATTCTTGGTTCTCTTGACAGGTGTGCAAAAGTCTCCAAGGACTTTTAATGGGTCTAGCTATAAACCGTGGCTTACAAAGAAGGGGAAACAAAATTTTCTGATATTGTATGCAGGGTTATCTTGATGTGTCTTAAAGGCTGAGACCATAAAGTAGTGGAATAACAGAATAACATGGGTTTCCATTAATTTAGGGAAGTGTTCAAAAAGCTGTGGGTATATTTGAACCAAACTTTTCCCAGTAGAACCCTTATGACAGAGATGGTTCTATGACAGAGACCCAACGCCTGGCAGTTAGCTTTCTCTGCTAGTTCCTGGGAACATGGGCTCCACTGGACAGAGCTATGCTTCTCACCTTCTAGCAAGTAAACGTTATTTTCTACCATGTGGCTTAACAGACTATGCCATTGCTCTTGCCTGGTAAAGGGACATGGAGGCTGAGTTACCCGTAATACTTCTGTCTTGAGTATCAACCAAGCTTTCTTGCAAAAATCTGTCTATTTCTAGTACTGGCAGCTTTAGCACCACCTCAGAGTTTGTTAGACATGGAAATTTATTGGACCCAGCCCAGACCTACTCAATCAGTCTCTGGGGCTTGAGGCCCTCCTCCAACCCCCCACTCCCCCACCCCATGCGTGACGACAGGTGATTTTGAAGGATGTTGAATACTGACCAGAAGGTGCCTTTTACTCCCTGGGCTCTTTAAAGCTTTGGTTTGGTCTCTGTCAGTGCCTTGCTTCCAGCTGTTCTCCACACAGAACCCTTCTTCACAGACCACCCCGGGTGACATCAGTCCGCTCTTGGCTCCCACTGGCTGTATCCTCCTCTGTCTCTCCCTAACACTGGGGCCTCTGCATGCTTCCCTTTTTCCTCCTGAGGGCAGAGAAGAACCCTTGACTTTCTTCTTTTTATTTCTCAAGCTGCCCGTGCCACGCACATCAGTGGCCTTTTGTCATTTATTTTTTTCCTAGTCACGGACTTGGATAACTCACCTCCCTGAAGGTGAAGTTGGGGTCATTATCCAGTTTAAGAACAGCATGAAAAGAATCTTCTACCCTGAGCACAGTTGTGCTAGTAACTCTTGACAGAGACTGGGGTCATTCTTCCTCTGGCTTCTGCCCAGGCGAGAGTGAGGAAGGGGAACTAGACGAGGAGCATCTGTTTTCCATTCTGAGATCCAAACCACTGGCCTGGTCTTCACCACGGCTTACTGTGGCAGAACTAGTTTTCCTGCTCCTGCCAAGATCCCTGGTGCCTTTAGTGTATGTATGTCTCTGCTTGCAAGAATAAATGTTGGGTAACAAAATGGAGAAAGAAAAAAAAAAAAACCCCAAAACTCAACAATATCATCAGTAAACCTTCCTGACGTACCTGCTGAGGTTTGCAGTTGGGTCTTCAAAAGCGAACTCTGGGGGTTGTGTAGGATGTGTCTGGACATTTGGAAGTGAAGGCTGTTTGTTTCCTGGACCTTTCATGAGGACCTCAAATTTGTCATGGCTATATAGAGTGCTTCCAAACAGTTTCTGGAGGATCTTAAAGAATTTACCCACTAAAAGAGAGTTTGGAGTAAGGTCAAAGGGCTAACTGCATTCCCCCTTTTGAATATACAAATTCAAGAATTTATTTCCCAAGAGCTGGCTTTAATTATTAGTCATATGGAAGATTTGGGATCCTAACTCGGGCATCAGGATATTACGTCGTCTTTTTATCAGACTGTTTTGAGCCTTAACAGACTGATCCAATTAATTGCTTCTTCCCACTTATTGCTGCCTTTTGTGGGCCATTATTCTACCTCTTTTGAACTCCACTTCCTGCTCACCACTCAACCTTCACAGTTGCACACAGATACTTTTTTTTTTTTTTTTACTCCCTTTCCCTTTATCTTGAACTCTTTCGGTTTAAATATCTTTCCAAACTCTTGAAGAAACACTTGAATTGCATAAGGATGTCACCTGTGTGCTGTGTTTCCCAGAAAAAATGTGTCGTTCACTGCAAGCCCAGTGCTAACTTTCTCCGACCATAATTAGCTCATCCGCCAAGTTCAATTCAAACTGTCATCTTACTGGAGTCACAGAGCCCCTCTGTAGCTGATCTTACCTACCTCTGTCTGGGAGCTTTGAAACGCACTCAGCCCTGTTTATCTTTTTCAGTACAATGTTCCTATCCAGCCTGGAAGACAAGAAAGAGCTTGGAGGTATCTCCCAACCAATCGGCTTTGTCTCGACACTTCTCCCTGGGAGCAGGAGAGCCATCTTCAAGCTGATACCACAGATGATATGCTATTTTTTGTCATGAGTAGAGTACGATAAGGAGGATGGATTATTGTTTTAGGGCTGTTGTCTCAGTCTGTTCAGGCTGTTATAGTAAAATGTCATAGACTGGGTTGGTTCTAAACAACAGAAGTTTATTTTTCCCAGTTCTGGAGACTGGAAAGTCCAAGGTCATGGTGTTGACAGATTTGGTGTCTGGTGAGAGCCTGCTTCTTGGTTCATAGACAGCTGCTTTCTTGGTGCCCCACATGGCAGAAGGCACAAGGGAGCTGCTCCCTGAGGCCTTTTTTATAAGGCAACTAATCCCATTCATTATGATTCAGCCCTCAGGACCTACTCTACTTCTCAGAGACCCCCACCTTCTAACACCATCACACTGGGGGCTTGGTTGTAGCATGAATTTTGGAGAGGCACAAATATTGCCTTCATAGCAGTTGTGTATTAACATGTGAATTATAGGGAATTAATGGATGCTCTAAGTGTAACTCTTTAGGTAGAAATGTGTTTAAATATTCAAGGAAACCATGAACAAAACTAAGGAGAAAACAAAGGAAAAGATGCTTGCAACTAACTCCCAGAAGCTTCTTGATGGTGAAATGGAGGGGGGCCCAAGCCACACCATAAGCACCGCTATGCCAAGTGGGACCTTCGTGGTCCTTCTTCTCCTTTTGATAGATTACCATGGCCATTCCACTTAAGTATGGCTTCCTTGGGCCCCTCAAACCCTCTCTCTATGCTGTCAGATTTAGATCCTCAGTCATGAATGGCTAAGGCCTTAGTGACTGTATGCCAGTCTCCTTTCTCAGATTTTTGCATGTTAAGAAGAGAGTTCTGTCTGGAGGCTTCATGAAGGCAAAGAGCTTGTGTCTATATGGGGGTGCCCATAAGTATGTGTTGACTGATAGCTGCAGCTGTGAATGCTTACTCTTCGGGTCTCATCGTGGGCTACCAGGAGAGCTGGTAGTGTGATGTGGGGCTGCAGGCAGGCCAGACCAAGGATCTTTGGGATGTATTTTAGCTCATACCCAAAATGGAGAACCCAACTCTGTGTGCCAATGAGTGGTAAGCTGCCCTCTGTATGAGTTATCCCGGGGAAGGAGAGTTTAGTTTTGGGAGTCAGGTGAAGCAGCAAGGAAGGGGGAGTGGCGTCCTACAAAATTCCATGCTTACCTTCCTGCCTTCTGCACTTCTTCATCCTATTCAGCGATGGTTTGGAAACAGAGAGGGTATCCTCCCTGGGGTCGGGGTTAGGAGTTTCAGAAATGGAAATATGTTTCTTTCTGAAGTTCAGCCTCCAAGCTGGTTATTCTCAAAATCTCATCAGCTTGCAGTTCACAGCTCTACCTCGATGCTACCTTCCCAGCCCCTTTAGCCCATGCTGGCCAGGCTGTTGACAAGCTGCAGAGAAGGCCCTCGGAAAGCAAGAGGCCAAGAGAGTCCCCGGTCTGGGAGAGCTGCTACTCTGCTGCCAACAAGAGAGCACCAACCAGGGCCTTGAGAGGCGACACAAGGCTCCCCCACTGCTGGAACACCAGGAGGGCCTTTATGAGTGGCTGTCACGTGACATTTCTTTGTATGGGAGGCTACTCGTTTTGCTCCTGGGTGTCATACTTCACGACCCCATACCGGATTGGCTGGGCTTGTCTCGTGCTTTGTGTATGATGTGTCCAATTTCAACTCTGCAGGCTGTCCATATGTGGTTTTATTGTGCGCTGAAGCAACAATATATGGATTAAAATATTTATGTGCAATTTAGAGTATGGTGTGAGGATTATTATAATTATGAAGTACCTCTTTACACAGATCTCCAACGACTAAGCCGGCTGAAAAGATAAGCTGTTTCCTTTTCTAACTCATTTCAGTTCAGACCTTACTGTCTCTAGGAAGTCTTTCTGTTCTTTCTTTGGTGTATAATGAAAAATGTTGTCTCTGGTCCTTTTATGTGCGGGAGAATAAATTGTCTTGCATAATTACAGTTTAGATTTTTTTACTGTGGCCGATTTTTGATATAAATAGTTACATTGCTGTTGTGTGAACATCACATCTGAAAGTGATCCTCAGTCCGGTTTGAATGTTGGTTCAGAGCAGTGCCGTCCAGTAGAAATTTCTGCCAAGATGGAAAGGTTCTTTGTCGTCCAAGGTGGCGAGACCTTGAAATATGGCTAAAGTATTTGAAACTCTATATTTTAAATTTCATTTAATTTTAACTAATTTAAATAAAAACAGCCATGGTGGCTATCAGCTACTGTAATCATAGTGACGGAGAGCGCAGGCCCAGGGTGCTCGAGTGAATGGAGTGGTTTTTCAAGGATCAGGAAGGGCTCTCTCTCCAAAATCCCTATCCCACCCACCAGCTCACAGTTCATGGAATAACTTCAGTGGCAACAAAGCTGCTTATGGACTGAATGTATCCTCTCCAAATTCATATGTGGAAATTCTAACCCCCGAGTGATGGTACCGGAAGGTGGGGCCTTTGGGAGGTCGGTAGTTCATGAAGGTGGAGCCCTCATGTAATGGATTAGTGCCTTGGTGAGAAGAGACATGAGAGAGCTTCCTTACTCTCTCTGCTGTCCACCACAGGGGGACGCGGGAAGAAGATGGCCGATGTGCCAGCCAGGAAGAGGGCCCTCACCAGAACCTGACCGTGCTGGCACCTTGACCTCGGACTTCCCAGCCTTCAGAACCATGACAGGTCAATGTCTATTGTTTAAACAACTCAGGGTGGTGATTTGTGATAGCAGCCCAAGCTGAATAAGTCAAAAGTCTTGAGTGCAAGCATCCCTGGGACTTAAATTCTTGCCAAGGTTGGAGGTTGTGGCTGCTCTGAAGTCACGGAAGACCTGGCTTTCCAAACATCATGCAAGAAAATGAGCCTCCTTGCTTTAGAGTGAGCACCTCTTGTTAGAGAGGCATTGCTGTGTGCCAGTCACAAGGGAAATACATGGCAGTTCTTGCGGAACGACTGACTTCAGACCCCTTCCTGAGAGAGAGAGAGGGAGGTGGGAGCTAGAGGCCAGTGTTTGTGAGGTGGTTAGGGCAGAGACAGCAAGCAGCATTGGAAGGAGAGAAAGGAGTGGGGCCAAGATGAACTAAATAATTCATACTTTTGCCCTGTCACTTCACCTAGGCTGAGAAGAGTCTGTAGTAGAAGGATTCGATAGCTCAGGGGGACCTGAGCAGAGCCCCTTGGCCCCCTATTTCCAATGGTGGCAACAAATGGGCAGTTTCCCCAGTTCTCCTCTTGAGCTAGTCTTGAGGGGTGAAATTGCATTTTACTCGTTTTTGTACCCCTCACTATCCATGAATAGATGAAGACTAAATGGAAGGGGGTCTGAGCTACGCCTTTTCACCTTTACCCACTCCCTTTTCAAAACAGGGATTGATCCTGCCCCTGCTACCCTCTGCCTGTAGGGAAGTCCCTCAGTATACCAGGAAGGCAGAATGGTTAGTCCCCCATCTCCTCCTTCCTTTGAAGGTTTATGGCAGTGAGGTGACAGTGGCTGAGAGGCATTTTAAATGCCTTCACTGCCAACTTGTTTGAGAACCACACAAAAGAATGTTAGAAATTGAAAGATGCTCACGCTTTAACAAATGATTTATGAATTCCATTAGTTGGAACTCATTTTGCCCTACCCTCGGCAGCTGGCTTGAGGAAAGGTGAGGAGTAACTCAGAAATGTCTGGACTCCACTGGCAGAATTGGAATGCTCTTTTTCTTTTTGCTTGTTTGTTTATTTATAGGTCTTGTTTGTTTATTTATAGGTACGAGCTAAATTTTGCATATGGCAATGCAACTCCCATCTCTACTTACCCAGCTCACTCCCTCCTTTGTACCTCCATCCCCTACTATCACTCCTGTAGCAAAATTATTTTCTTCAAAAATGAAAGACCATGATTCATCAACTTACTAATGCTGTTTAGTTTGGCAGCCAAGGGAACGTTAGTGAAAATCATTTCAGATGATGTGTTCACTATGGAGGTTTAGAAAGAACTGACCAAAGAGAACTCGGGTTTAAAAGTCAACACCCTAGTAATACTCTTTATTGGTACCGTACAGAAACTTTTATTGACCAGGCTGAAAAAAATCTATAATATGAATCCTATAATATTTTCCATGTATACTGGTGTAATGAGATAGTTCAAAGACCATTCTCAGCTCTTCCAAGTAAGGATGCTGTATAGATACAAATTGCTAATATTATCACTGTTCCCCATTTCTTTTCTGCTACTGACAATTTTTTGGACAAGTATGCACACCTTATCTTCCACTAGCACTCAACCTCTTAAGAAATAAGAGAGAAAAAAAATTAAGTTCTTGGGGAAATAACCATTGTCTCCAACTTAGCTGTTCTAACATGCTGATAGTTTAGAGGAAAACAAAAACAAAACAAAACTATTTACAACGGCTGATGAACAAAGCATTGTTCTCAATGAAGGATTCAAACTACTGGACTTCCTGTGTAATGAGCCTCTCCTGGCAGCAGGGTGCCCGGATGCTCAGATTCAGAAATTCTGCTACTTTAGAGGAATGCCGTAGGTTTATTTTGATTATGTAATTTATTGAGCAAAGTGTACTCTTGGCATTTTTAAAAAATATTTTGTGAGTGGTTGCCATAGTTCATTAAGGTAAGTTATGCCCTGTGATACTTATGCTCTGTTCACTTTTTTGAGAACACTGCTCTGATTCTGACAATCTCTTGCTCAGAAACCACCAATGACTCTCCTTGGTCTACAGAAGCAGCATGGAAGTCCGACCAGCCAAGGTAGGTCCTTCAAGCTTCTTTTCCAGCTTCTTTCCTCCCCTCCATGCTACACATCATGGTATGTCTATTTTATTAAGTAAATTCTAGATGGCAGAAATGCTCTCAATTTAAGCTTTTTAGAGCACCTGCTTCCTCAGGTCTTTTATGCTTTTCAACCTTTTGTCTGTATCTGCATTCATTGAGTTCAATCTTAGCTACAAGTGGGGCATATATATACACATATATATATGAAATATATATATATGCTATAAGTATATATATATGAAATATATATATATGCTACAAGAATATATATATGCTACAAATATATATATTTGCTGTATATATATATACTTTGCTACAAATGGGGTATATATATATATATACATGAAATATTTCATATATATATGAGATATATTTCTCCCTGTCTCTACTCTCATTCATTTAATTAATTGATACTTATTAATTGATATTGATTAAGTGAGCAACACTATGTTAGTTGTCTTGGGGTCCCACCTTATTTCAGACCCCTGCCCCACCATCATTTCTGGCTCTTAGCCCTTTTTCTTCAGAAATCTCCCATTTTCAATGTTGGACTTAGATGTCTGGATGTTCCTTTAAACGAAATATATCTCAGACAAGTTCTTGTGACCATCCTTAGTGACGTAGCCATCCTGGTCACATGGGCTTGCAACCTCGGTGTGACCTTGTATTTGCCTCCTTCTTCCCCACTCAGGGCCAGCTCATGTCCAGGTCTTTGCGACCCACCCTTTGTTCTGTTTCTCTCGTCTGCCCCTACTTCCAGCCCCACCATCATCCATGACTTAGAACTTCACCTCACTTGAGGATTACTTCACCAGCAGCCTAGCTTCTGTCTGCCTTGTGTCCTTTCTCTCTCCACTCCAATCCACCTGCATGGCCAGATTCACTTTTTTGAGAACACTGCTCTGATTCTGACAACCTCTTGCTCAGAAACCATCAAAGACTCTCCTTGGTCTACAGAAGCAGCATGGAAGTCCGACCAACCAAGGTAGGTCCTTCAAGCTGCTTTTCCAGCTTCTTTCCTCCCCTCCGCACTACACTAATTCCCGTTTCTGCCTCCGTCTTTACTGCTACTGTACCTTCCGTCCCACATGAGTTCCTTCCCACATCCCTTTGTGAGGAGTGCAAGTTCAGCCTCATCTTCAAAGTCTTGCTCAAGTGCTACCTTCTTCTAACATCTTCCCAACATGCTAGTCAGAATTCATCTTTTTCTCTCTGGGTTCCTATAATAGCTAATATTGAATAAGTTAAATTTATTTGAATTTAAACACTATTATTTGATGGGGACTTCAGCCTTCATGACCCTGCATTGTTTCTCAAATTGGCACTCCCTGACTTTGTCTAAAACCCTAGGTCACTTTATATTTATCTCCAAGGTCTGTCGGCAGGTGAATTTTGACGAAGGTATGGGTCATTCCTTGGTTTCCCCATGGTGGCACAGAAACAATTTCCACTTTGTCCCGATGAACCCCTACCTTATGGTTACACACTTTCACTATCATTATGATGCAGTGATGAGATGACCATTCTCTGGCGTGCTGCTGGGCGATGCTCAGCCATGTGCAGAGCAGACGGTGGGTCTCAGGCTGCAGGGGATCAGAGACGGGGAGAGGGAACGGGCAGGGGAGGAAGTCATGCTTGCAAGCCTGCAGCAGAAGTTGAAAGGTGGAGCCAGCCAAGGACAATGCAAGTCAGGTGCCCCAGCAAGTGTTTCTTCTGGGCAGATGGCTTTGTTATCAGGTTTACTGAAACAAGTTCCCCTCCTAATGGGCTGACTCAGATCTTCCCTTTTTGTCCCATCCAGGGCCTTTGAGACCATGTCTAGAAAAAGGAGACTCTTAGTCCTTTCACGAGGAATATATTTGACTTGTGCATGCTTTCATCTCTCCATTAACAGTGAGTGATGGCGTGAAATACGTCTCGAAAGGACGATGACTCCAGTGCCCTAAACGATGCCATAGTAATCAGGAAAAGTGATGGTCTCCTGCAAGCCATCTGTATGAGGAATCATGCAGAGTGCCTGGGACTACCTAGTAGATGGAAGGATAGATAGAAAAAAATACCCCTAGAAATATGGACTTAATTTGATCAACTACAAGTAAAAATAAAATGGTTAAGGCATTCTTTTATTTAGGAAGAGTAACTTGAACTAGGTTAATTTACCAAAGTCATGGGTGCTGTGATTCTGAAAGGCCCCCTTGCATTGTTTATGGATTGCTTATTTCTATAAAACTATTCTTTTTTTTTTTTAATCGGCCCTCTTCAAATTAAAAACGTTTGTAACTTCTACAGATATTAAGAGTGTGTACTTCGGCTGTTTGGCGGATATAAATATTCTCTTCCTAGCTTCTTTGCATCCCATGAGCAATTAATTTTACTGCAGAAATTTCTTGCCACTTTTATATTTTGGTTCTAAGGAAAATTTCTTTTAAGAAGAAGCTTTGGGTGAGGAAACCATGTACTTCATAGTCTACTTTTTTTGAGTGCAATAGGGCTAAGTTCTCTTTAAAAGAAAAAAGAAAAGGAGTAAGCATTTGGGCACTTCAAACCTCATCAACTCCATTTGATCCCAGATATTATCTAGGCTTATCTTGAATAGGAAAATGCCAAAGGCTCAAGTGCCGCAAGACTCCGAGGGCATTTTCACTCATCAGGAGGCTGATTAAGCTTTTTATTTGCTGTCCAAAAAGCTTCAGGTGCTTATTGACCTGGACTAAACCTGAAAACAGTAAAGGGAGAAAAGGAATGTGCTCCTAATTGAGAGCCCCAAGGAAACCAGGTCAACAAAGTGGAGATGGACACTTCTTAGTGCAGGTTGAGGAGCTGAGCTTTCCTGCCAAGAGTCTGTGGCCTGGGAAGGCTCATTTCCCATCATCCCTCGAGATGACGGATACCCAACACCACATTTACAGAAGCTCAGCCATGTTTTCACACCTGGTTAAGTGTCCATATTTCCTTGCATCCAAACAAGAAGTGAGTTTTACACATATTTCTTTACTCAAATATTTGAACCCTCAGGAGAACCATCCAGCAGTCTGGTTCTAGGGTTGCTCAGCTTCGAAGCTCAGGTTTATTCAGTACCCACAAAGGATCCCAACGTTTGCCAAGAAAAACAGCACGGCAGCTGCATCTTTGTGAGGGCGGTGCAAGCTTTAAAATATCCTACAATCACTACTTACAGAAAGATCTGGAACTTTAAGCCACATTGACATTTTTAATGAGGGCTGGTTAGTTGAATTCCTCCCCGCTGTTGTCCCTTTTTTTATTTCATTGTTTATGATTTCCCCCAACTTATTAAACCTCTCACATTTTCTTTTACATAAATCACTTCAATTTTCCTACAGAAATTACAAAGAACCTGTATTTACTAGGAAAAAAAAATACGGATGAAAGAATTATTTGAAAGTCAGTTCTGTGATAAACTACTCTGTTATTTTTATTACTTTATTCACAATTGGGTATTGATGGTGGAAATTACAATTAACTCAGTATTGTGATTGGGCAAAAGAGGCTGTTCTATTAAAAAAAAATGGGTCATATCCTGAATGGTCCAAGGCTGGTATAAATTCCCATTGTTCAGTCTTACTAATGCCTGTCTTGGGGGACATTAAAGCTGGGGAAAGCAACAGACCGTGAGGGGACATTTAAGGAACACGCAAATCTTCACAAATTCTATGAAGTATCTGGTAAATCAAAACATATTTTCGTTGTTTTATTCCAAAGGGCAACTTCTCTTATCTCGTCTGTGAGTTGAGGATTTTTCAAACCAAGAGAAGGTAAGGGATGACATGTGGAATTTTAGCGGCCAAGATAAACACCCTTCCATGAAACCAAAACATTTTGTGGCACTGGCAGACCTCCTCAGCTTCCTGGGAGGTTTGCTAAGGGACGGTGGGAATGGAGAGTTCAATCAACCAGGGATTTCTGACTTGAGACTTTGCCAGTGTTTCTTTTGTATTAAACAATTGCCATTCAGAGATTTTTCAGCCAACTATGGCATCTTTACCTAACTTATTCCATTATTTAACCTTATTCACATGCTGGATGATTAACCGTATAGTTTCCCGAGCTTGGTCTTACAGAATATTGTTCCTTGACAGAAAGGAAGTTGACGAACAATTACCCCCTTGCACATGTCACTTCGAGGCCCTGCGCTTTTGCTTTGTGGCGGTGTTGTGACTTTGTCATTTCCTTACTTTTCTTTTCTCTGCCTTTTTACTCGAGGGCCGACAGCTTCGGTGTAAAACCAGTGGTTTTAGTGCAGAGCGTTGTTCTTCCGGGCACTTCCATCTCTGTAGTATATACACAAATAAGCTGAAGAATCCTAAGTCAAGGGAGACATTCTGCAGAGCAGGGATCTCACAGGCAGTCAGAATCCCAGTTTTCTCTGCAAGGTCATTATGTGGTACTTAGAAAGACGGAAAGAAACAGGAATAGACATCGAAGATTTCTTTAGGAATTTGAGTCCCCATATCCACAGGTCCACAGGGGAACGGCCAGTAATTCATAGTCTAGGCAAAGAAAGGATTTTGGCTGGTCCCATCGAACAACTTCAAGTTAAGAAGGGGAGAGGTCATCCTTACTCTTCCCCATTCGTACAATCCAGGTCAGACGCGAAGTCTCCACGGAGCTCCGTGAGACCCCCGTGCGGGACTTCATCTGGAACCTCAGGTCGTAGAACACTCTGGGTTCTCACTCATGAGAGTGCGATGCCAGTTCTTCCTTCACTGTTTGCTTGTGGAATTATCGGGAATGTTTTGAAAAGCAATAGCTCGTTCTTACTTTATTATTTCACTTCCACTTGGAGGCTTTTCTCTGGGCAGCTCCAGAGCAGATGCCACAATTAAAGGACTTAATTTGAAGTTCCATTCTGCCTTGCTGGGTCAGTGACCGGTGAGTCGAATTATCGAGACCTGCTGGTGACCTGACAAGGGGAAAGCCACCCAGAGCACGTGGAAACAGTGAGACATGAAGGAAATGTGGAAATGCTAAAATGGGTTTGTGAGAGAAGAACCTGCAAGGAGCCAAAGGGCCACCGGGAGGTCAAAATGTAGTGAGGGGACCCTATTGAAAAGTTGCCATAGGAAAGAAGCTCAGAAAGCTTAAGGAAAGTCATGGAAGAGGTACAATTTATGTGAGAGCAAGGGGAAAGAATTTTCCATTGCTGAGCTATTATTCAGAGCCAGGCTGAGATACACAGAACATGCCCATGTTTTTAATTTCCCCCAATAGGGCTTCCTTATTTTAACTCCTTTATTGTTACAGTGACCGGAGGACATAAGCAATGGTTATTACAATAGCAATGTTAGCTAGTAATATTATTATGTATTAAGAACAGTGATAATAAAATATGTAACATTATTAAATGTCACAGTGACTGGATGCACATGGATGCCTGTTTTCCCTCCCAAGTCTTTCAAAGCTGACCATAAGTAATTTTAAAAGGCTTAAGACAAAGGACAAGCAGAGTCAGAGAGGGCGAAGAGGGGACTAGAGGTATCAATGAAGTTCTGGAAGAGGGGAGGCAGAGAGGGACTCAGGAAGACTTATCAGAGAGGAATGACAAAGAGGAGCACTTTTATTATTATATAGAATCTGGGACAGCCTCAAGAGTTGGCAGGAAAGGTAGTTCAGCAGGCTGGAGACTGTTTATGGAGCAGTTAGTCTCCCCTGTACGTCTCCCCTTTCTCACACCCAGCTGGATGACTATTCCTGGCAACCTGAGCAGGAGGCCAACATCATCTCTTTAGAAACTAGAGCAGAGAGCCTGAATTCTTGCTCGCCACGGGCAGCTAAATGTGTGGTATGTTGCTGTAACATCAGGAGGGCATTTGGTGAGTATGTCTTACTTCCTAGAAGAGGTCCCCAGCACCTTGGTAGTAACTGGACATTAGAAGATTCCTCTCTGGAGAAACTGGCCCATGAAAAAAAGACCTATTGATATTGATATTTGGGACCATCCTGTGAAAAGATGGGTCCCTGTTTGGCACTCAAAGGCAAAGCTCATAAACCCCACTGAGGCACACTGAGGTTAAAATTAGTGCTCTAGTTCCTCTCCCTTAAATATGAGTGAGAGCTAAGCATCACCAGTTCCTTAGGAGAGACTCCAACAGGAAAGCTAAAACAAACCCCAAAGAAAGAAAAGAAAAAAAGGAAAAAGTTTCAAAAATAAATGAGAAAGAGAAAGGAAACTTGAACTAAAGCAAAACATATACCTCAATAAGTATCATCCTCAGTGAGAGAAGGAAGATACTGCATTTACCAAATAAGGGTAGTCTGCAATAGGAAAGAGCTGTTAGAAATTAAATACAGCAAAATTAAAATAAGATATTTTAAAAAGGGCAAAAAAATAAGGTTGAAAATTGTTCAGAATGTATAGAAAAGAAACAAAGATAGCTTTTAGTCTCATAAAAGGAGAAGATAAGAAAGATAGAGGCTCAATCTACTAAGTAAAATATTGAATTAATAAGAATTCCAAAGAGACAGAGAAAAAAGGAGAAAATTATCAAAGATATAATTCAAGAAAAAGTTTCAAAGCTGAAGGACATGAGTTTCTACACTGAGGTTTCAAAGTAATACATTGCAAACACAAACAAACAACAAAATACCCAAGACTCATTATTATGAAATTTCAGAACAAGAGGAATAAAGAGAAAACCCTAGACGCTTCTACAGATTAAAAAGCAAACCAAGAGGGCACCTGGGTGGCTCAGTCGTTAGGCGTCTGCTCAGGTCATGATCCCAGGGTCCTGGGATCGAGCCCCACATCGGGCTCAGTCGGAAGCCTGCTTCTCTCTCTCCCACTCCCCCTGCTTGTGTTCCCTCTCTCGCTGTGTCTCCATCAAATAAATGAATAAAATCTTAAAAAAAAAAAAAAGCAAACCAAATCAAACACACACACACACACACACACACACACACACCAGATTTAGAAGTGAACCACACTTCTTAGTTATAACAGTGGAAGCTAGAAAAAAATATCACAATGTCTTTAAAATTCTGAAGGTATGTTTTACAACCTGGAATTTCTTTATCACATCAAACTAGCAAATAAAAGAGAGGACTTTTTTTTTTTTTTTTTTTTTTTTTTAAGAGAGAAAGCACACACATGTACTGTGGGCGGAGGGGCAAAGGGAGAGGGACAGAGAGAATCTCAAGCAGATTCCCTGCTGAATGTGGAGCCCAACTTAGAGTTTGACATGGAGCTTGATCTCATAACCCTGAGATCATGACCTGATCTGAAATCAAGAGTTGGATGCTTAACTGACTGAGCCACCCAGGCACCCCAAAAGTGAGGATGTTTAAAGACATATTAGAGTCTCAAAACAGCATCTTTTCTGCAAAAGTTACTGAGGGATTGGTCTAGTAAGACAAAGGGATAAACAAAAGAAAAGGAGATCAGGAAATTGCATCTGGTACAGAAAAAGAGAAAAAATAATTTCCCAGGTTGATGAAGAGAAGGCACAAAACTGCAATTGTGCATAGAAAAAAACCAATGGTGTGGAAGAGAGAGGGCTTCAGGGGAGAAGACCCCAAAATATGTTAGCATTCTTGATGTAGGTGGACGTATTAGGAAGCTCCCCTCCATTCCTTATGGACACTGGGGAGCATATGTGCTATGGTGAGTGCTATGAATTGTATAAGACTGATGATTCACAGACCTGTACCCTTGAAACAAAATAATGCATTACATGTTAATTTAAAAAAAGAACAACTTAGTGATAAAGCATAGAAAACAAAGCAACTCAGCTGAGGCAATTATATGTATATGTAAATATCCTAGTTCAACTCAGTGGTTCAACTGGGAACAAGAACTGGATACAACCAGAAATTGTTATATAACATTTGAGCGCGGTGGGGAACAGAATACAGATCGTGTGTGTGTGTGTGTGTGTGTGTGTGTGTACTGGTGTAACGGGGTTAAATCTTCACCTATTTTAATAAGGAATTGACATCTTGCGTCTGAATTTAGTCATAGTATTTAGAAAGATGGAAGCAAGTATCAATAGTTTCCGCTGACAATCGCCACTCCGAGCAGGGCTTGGAGGGTGGCAAGTGGCAAGGAGAAATCCTATTACTCATGACCAACTTCATGGTACCACTTCACAGCTAGGACGCACGACTAGGATTTCATAAAAAAAGATGATCTCACACTTTCCCATGCATTAGGAACAACTTTATGTGAATGATGGCTTTTAATGCTCATGTGATTATTGCATGAGGTAGATAACTTATTTTCCTCATTGAAACTTGTAAGACATATCTTAGAAAATTTCCGTCATAGAGAGGTTTAGAAACTTGCTCAAGGTCACACTACTAGTGGGGGTTGTACACAGGCTCTGATCTCGGGCAGTTGACTCCAGAGGCTAGGCTTGTACCCATTACAGCATTCTCCTTTTCAGGCTCTATCTATGCAATGACTGGGGAGCTTGAAATGGTATAATTTAGCATATCAATGTTTTATAAAAGCAAAATTCTAGTGAACCCAATATAAATGTCTAAGCCAGATTTACTTAATTTGTCTTTGGAGCTAAGGGAGTGAAGATTACTGCATGGAAGGTGCAGAATGTCTGTTCCAAGGAGAGTGTGGAGGACCAGGCCACACATACCTGGCCCTCCTTTGATTTGTACCCAAGTCGGCAAAGCCCCCACAGCACTGAGGTGTTGGACCCTGGGGAACGGCCACGTGCCTTCCTTTCTCTCCAGCTTTTCCCGTGCCTTGGCTTCTCTCTTTAGGACCAGCCCTGATTCTGATATTGAATTATTCAGGCTTAAAGCCTAAGTAATTACTCGTATAAACTTTTTAACCCCTGGGCCCTGAGCAGGTCTAGACTTGCCCCCCTCATTCGGTGACTTTCATTCTGCATTCTCAGCGTGATGGAAATTTCAACAGCAAGGATCATGTAGTACACATCAGATTATAAAACTTTATATACTGGCGGTGCCTTTGACTGTATAAAAATTGGTTTTCATGCCTTGCTTGGATTTGGCACCAGACTAGAAAGGGCTGAACTATCGCTCCTCAGGAGCCCTCTTGACTTCTCAACCACAAACTCATGTCAACTGAAATCTTAGAAGTGGCCACAACCAGTCTGGTTTTGATACCTGCCAACATTTTCCTCAAACTAGCCCTTAACCACGTTCATAATTCACTTTTAAAACTACCCAGTCCTCATAAGTCAATGAGACTAAACAGTGTCAGCTGCTGGCTTAGAGTCGTTTCTCTGATGGCTGTATTAATATTTCTGTGTTCTCACCTCCTACCCCTGGAGGCATCAGCTTGCATGACTGGAGCTATTAGTTCCACCCAAGGTTTTAGTCTAAGGCAAACCATAGACAGATGATGTGGAAGACAGATGTTTCTGAATCCATACTCACACGCTTTCGACTATATCACACACCCAAGTAAAGAGTTATTATTCTATCTCACTTATACAGTCAGAATTCGGATTCAGCTGAAGTGTGAGACATGGACAAGCTATCTGCCCATGGGTAACAGAATATTCTGTCTTCCTACTCTCTCCTGTGTTTCTCTGTTTCTGTTTATTGCTCCATTTTTCTTTCCATCTCCTGGGAAGAAGAGCTTGAAACTGTGATGCTTTTGTTATGTGTTAGGTTTTCTCTTTTTTAGGGAGTTCAGTCAGGAGCTCATCTTTTAGATTTGTATTTTGAATTGCTTTACTTTTAGTCTGGATTGGGCTTCATTCAACAATTTAAACTACAGCCTTAGAACAGTAACTCAATTTACACTGAAGGATTTTTTTTTTTCCTTCCAAAACAAGATTCTAATGCAAAGACACTTCGACATACCCCTCGGCCTCATTTGTTGTATGAAAGCTTTCTTTCACCAAGATACATTCCTAGATCATTAATAATGACCTTTATGAAATGTTTTCAACCTATGAACACTCTCTCCAACATACTGACATGGTTTTCAGAGAAAATACTTCTGGGTAGAGGAGACTGACTTTCCAGACTCTCTTTTGATTTTGGGTTCAAATCACCTGTTTGGGTTAGACTTAGAGTAGAAAACAAGGTTTTGGGTCTGTCATTCTTTGATCACTTTCCTCTTCATCTTGGGTCCCCAGCTGTCTCTGGAGTAACATATGGAGGCTTTTTAAAACCAGGAACACCAGGCCACTTGGGTGGGTCCAGTTGTTAAGCATCTGACTCTTGGTTTCAGCTCAGGTTGTGATCTTGGGGTCATGGGATCAAGCCCCACGTTGAGCTCCGTGCTCAGCATGGAGTCTGTGTGAGTTTCTTTCTCCCCCTCCTTCTGCTCTTCCCCCTTACACTTGCTTTCTTTCTCTAAAATAAACAAATAAATCTTAAAAAAAAAAAAATCGGGAACACCAGAAAGAGCTACAAGAATCTATGTGGACAATGAGGTGACCTTTTGGTCAATGTTCATAGGTACGATTAAGCTGAGATTCTCCACATTGAATGATTCTTTCAACAACAGTCCTTTTTAAAAACCTGCTGTTCAGAGGGAAACGCCTTCATGTCACTCCTCCAGCACAGTTTAGTTTCCATGACGTGACTGGTATGGACAATAACCTTTGTTACCCACAGCTTGGTTTTCTCACACTTATTGGCTTCCTCTGCTTAGGTAAACCTCACTTCTTATTAGCGCAAGTGTATTCACTTAAACAGAGGCTTGGGGAAAAATTTGTGGTTTTCAAAGATCTGTCTCTTGACCTATTACCACTAAATGTTCTTATTAAATCTTTGCACTGATGCGTGTTCCTGTCAGTTTTGCTAGTTAGGGTAGCATCACGAGTCTTAGCGGGCAGGTGATGCTGGCTAGAATGTGAAGACCAGAGACCCTACCTTTCCTCTCTTGTGTGATAGTCCTTTACTGTGGTGTGCACTCAGATTGTTACCTTTCGACTCTAATAAAGCCACAGAGATTTGTAGCCTGAGGATATGGTCCTACCACAAGGGAGGGCACTATGTACATCATCATGTGGCGGGTTTTAGGGACACGGGTACCACCGCTGTCAGAGGGAGAAGGCTCAAACATACCGTAGTATTTACTTACAAGTGACAGTAGCTACAGTAGCCTTAAGGAGTCGTACAGGGCAGCCTGAGAGAGGCCCAGGGGAAGGAGTTCAGGGCTACATCCTTTTCCTCTTTGGGGAAGCTGTGTCCATTTCTGTTTGTGCAGGTGAAAAAGCGGAAGTGTCTCAGCTGATCCTCAATGGTAAGCATGTGATGAGGTGTTAATCTCATCTCTTTTCCCCAGTGGTGAATGGACGGAGCTGGGCACAGACAAAAGGGAAAGAGGGTGGGGGAGATTTTAAAAAGTATGCAACAAGGGCCACAGAACAGGTTCTGGGCAGTTGACAACCCTGGCAGAGGGGGTGTTCGGGGAGGGCTTAGGGACGCCTCCCCTGCTGTGTTCCCACTGCTGCCCGGGCTCCTTCTCTTTCCTGCCACCCCTGCGGCTTTGAGGGAGATGGCAACCCCCATCTGAATGCACAGCAGCTGAATGCACAGCTCTCCTCCTGGTTCGCTGCTTCCCTCATCTCCCTCCCTAAGTCCCGGTCACCGACTGCCCAGCCCAGGCTGGGGCTTCTCCAGCCCGGGGCCTCTCTCACGTCCTGCTGCACTCCCGGCTGGCTTGCCCTCCTCCTGCCAGAGCCGGGGCGGGCCGCCGCTCGCTGCGCTCTCCCCCGGGGAAATTTGGGAACATACAGTCCTCTCTTAGAGATTCCAGTTCTCCAGGTCCAGGGAGCGACCTTGGAATTGACCTTTTTGGAGACTCCCCTGGAAATTCTGCAGAGCGGCGGAGTTTGGGAACCCCGCGTGGGCCTCCCCTCTCAGGGCAGCGTCCCCGACCTGCCCCTCCGACTCCGTCTGAGTCGCTCCCGAGTCCGCTGAACTGCACTGCAGTGTCTTTAATTGTGTGTCTCCCCAGGAAACATCCACTTCTCGATCGCTGGAACTCTGTCCGGCTTTGAAGTGGTTCACAAGATACTCATTTGATTGAACTCAGTTGAAACCTTTGTCCTCGCCTGCTCTTGCTAAAACAAAAGCAAACTTCTTTTTGGCTCGTTTTTGTTTGTTTTTCCAGAGAGAAGATTTAAAACAAATAAGACACTAGGAAAATTACAAAACTGCAAAAAAAAAAAAAATTCCTACAAAAATCTGGTAATATTGCTCTTTGGTTGTTTAAGTGTGAATGATGCCAGACCCACACTTGCTTGACTTTTTTTTTTTTTTTTTTTGGTTAAGATTTGCTCCAGTGAAATTTCTGCTTCTCATTTTAGCAGTCTTTTATACCATGATGTGGAAGGCATTAAGTTTTTTCGGGAAGAGAACTCACATGCTTAGTTTCTTTCCCTGTCTCCCTCAATATTATGTCTCCTCTCTCAGTCTCTTTCTCTCTCTCTCTCTCTCTCTCACTCACACACACAGGCTTCTGATAGATTCTGCTAGGATTGAGAAACAAAAACTGATCATTGTGGATAAGATTCTGCAAGCTTCCGTAATCAAGTCTGCAAGATTTCCTAATCTTCCTTCGCTGTCCCATTTTCAGCATCCCTTGCTTCTAGAAGTCTCCTAAGGTAGAGTCATTGCATGGATACTGAGAAAACTCATGCTTGATGCCCATTCCCGGTTCTCATCGAGTCTAGAAGACACACTTCCATGCTATTAGCTGTTATTTGTGTTGATACAGATGCTATTATCTGATTTAAGCATCAAAGGGCTGATCTTATTTTGTTTATGCCCTGGAAGAAAAAAAAAAAGAAAGAAAGAAAGAAAGAGAAAGAAAGGAAGGAAGAAAGAAAGAAAGAAAGAAAGTCAGCACCATTTTGAAAAGAAAAGCATCTAATAATTAAATATACTTTCCCAGGGAGCTGAGGAGCAGATGTTCTGTCTCTTTCATGGAGTGGGAGGGTGTGGATACTTAGGGGAGTTGTACCCAGAGCACATTTCATAATCTTAAAAAGTCAAGGGGTTTGAGGAAAGTCCCTAAACATGGGAGGTCTGGTTGGGATAAATTCATACTGTGCAGCAACACAAAAGGGAATTTACCATGTTTTTTGGCAATCACATATTTTTGAATTTCTTCTCCAAACTCTCAAGATGTGAAAGATTGTTATCACCACAAATTTAGCAGAGTTTTTGAAATTGAGGCGGGGGTGGGGGTGGGGGGACCTTTTTACTTGGCTAAGAGTTTTACTGAGTAAATTGTTACTGTGATTTCCGTAACAGCCTACCACACAGAAGGAAAGTTAGGCCATACGAAAAGTGAAGCCAAATTTGGAGGAAAAATCATTGACAATAGTAGATGGGAAAGAATGAGAATTATCTTTACTCTAGTTCATATGGTATGATTCTGAAACAGGGAAGATAATTAGAGTCGCCTGAGGAGCCTTTTCAAACACGCTCCTGCCCCATTAACCCTCTCCACCATCTGCCCCTCATCTTTCTCGTCCACGGGACAGGCACATGTATGTCATTTGAAAAGTCTATTGAGTTAAATCTAGTTTGCTCTCTTCACCCCATTCTGACACCCTCTTCCTCAATTTTAGAACCAGGGCTCTAATATATAAACCTTGAAGAAAGACAGCTTCTTATGGGTCTTTTAGAGGGAGAGAAATGCCTCGCTTTCTCTGACACACCCTCCAATGACAACCCTCTGAAATTGATCTGCTTGGACAGATCGGCCTCTGAAGGTGAAGACAGCCCCTCCCTCTCGCCCCATACCCCTGCTTCAGAGAATCAGCTGCTCGTTTTGTGGGCTGTATCCGTGATTAAACTCCCTCTGTATCATTTATAACGTTATTCTTTTCTGATATTTCTTTCAGTGAACTTGAAATATCTGTGTATCTGAAATCTTCTGGGACTGAAATAAATCGTCAACGTTACACAGTTTTTAGAGTTAGAAGAAGCATGAGAGATTGTCTCCCCACGATTTTACGGGAATTCATTTGAGAGTATCCTAAACAATTGCTGCTTGTATATTTTTAAAAAATTAGGCACCCGTTACCTTATGTGGAAGCACACTTTATTTTTGGAGGACGAACGTTTGAGCCAAATGAAATGCATTTCTCTTCCTAAGGTCTTCCAGTTACAAGAATCTCAGAGATAGATGGCGTGCCCCCTCTCAGTAACTTCTCACGAGCCTCAAATCAAGCTGCCAGTTTGCTTAGGAGTGGAACACATTCACATTTAATAATCGCGGACTTTACACCCTCTGCTGAATTTGATTTTCCAGCAGTTCCACGGCTCCCCTGATAACTGAGCAGTCTTCGTGGTGTAGGTCACATGACCCTTCCATGGCAGTCAGGGCAGGGCAGGGAAGGGAAAAAGTGAGGCTTCTGCCACCCTCAGCAGGGTCAAGGTAGAACCCCGAAGTCTGCTCGCATTGAAGACAATCTCGGTCATCCTGTGGGACATCCAGAAGGCAGGTCTACCTCTCTAATTTCTCATGCACTCTGCGTGACACCAGGTCAAGCTATTATTTCCACGGAAAAACAGCGACAACAAACACATGATAGTTGGACATTTGGGATCATATAGAACAAATATCTGTTCACTGAATTTTTACACTATCATCTGGTGGTTTGGGCATTACTGGGATGCATGTTTTAGTTTAGTTTGGGGGTTTTGTTTGTTTGTTTGTTTGTTTTTTTATTTATTGTGTGGAGGATAACCACTTGCTGTCTGAGCTTCTGGGGTCATTTCTCACATTTCTGCTCCAGAAATGTGTGCACTTGGTAAGTAGATTTTTATTGCTAAGACTCAACTTGCTTGTTCTTCTGCTAAAAATGTGGACCCATCACTTTTCTAAAATCCTAACCTTCTTAAAAACTCTCATTTCCTTACTAATGTTTACAGTTTTCTATTACCTAATACTTCTTTGTATTCTGTTTATCCTCTTCCCTGATACTAAAGATTTCACGGATTGTCTCTACTGCAGTTCCTTCTAAGACTCCATGTGTATAAGGTTGATGAGCTTCTTGATAAAAAGATATGATACAGAGGCTCCTTTGCCTGTGGCCCTGGGAGACACTTTGTGGTCAGCCCAGAAGGACTAGCTAATTCTATTTTTTAAAAGGGTTTTATTTATTTATTTTATCTGAGAGAGAGAAAGCAAGAGAGCAGGGGGAGGAGCAGAGGGAGAAGGAGACAATCGCCAGCAGACTCCGTGCTGACCGTGGAGCTAGACATGGGGCCTGGTCTCATGACCCTGAAATCATAACCTGAGTGGGAGAGTGGGATGCTTAACCAACTGAGCCATCCAGGTGCCCAGGAATAGTTAATTCCTAAAGTGGTGCCCACATGCACTATGTGAATAATCTAATCAACACTTTTGGGTTGAACTGTCTTCCTCAAATAGAGATTTGAAGTCCTAAACCCAGTATCTGTGAACGTGAGCTTATTGGAAATAGATAGATTTACAAATGCGGTCAGGTTAAGATGAGGTCCGACTGGCCATATTGTTTTATGACATGGGTCCTAATCTAATGACTGCTGTCCTTACAAGAAGAAGAGAAGACACACAGACATGCACAGGGGAGAAGTCTGCATGAAGATGGAGACAGAAAATGGGGTGGTGATGCAAAAATCCAGCCAAAGGACATCAAGGAGGCTGGCACCACCAAAAGCTAGAAAAGTTGGGAAAGCCTTCTTCCTCAGGGCCTTCTGAGGGAGCATGGTCCCGTCGACAGCTTGATTTTGGACTTTCAGGCTCCAGAACTGTGGGAGAATAATCTGTTGCGTGAAACCACGCGGTTGTGGTGCTTTGTTATGTTCAGGCCTTGGAAACGAATACAGTGCTTGGAAAGGATGTTCAGTTTCCTTGGACTAAAGAGGTAGTAACTTGGAGCTCCAGTTTGCCTGCCTTCCATATCAGAGGCAGAGCCTGGAAGGAAGAGTCAAAATATCTGGGTCTTGTGGCTCTGAGCAATTGCTTATTCTGTGGGTCTCGGGTTTATTCACTCCCTCACTTGTTCACACGCTCCTCACTCAGTGAGGGTGAGTATGCCCGAATCCTGGCCCTTGATGAGCTTTCATTCTAGAAGGGGAAGACTGAAAAATAACAGGGAAATAGGTTAAAAAATAAAAAATAGGTTAAAATAAAAGATGTTATTGCATTAAGTGATTATGTGTCAGAGAGAAAATAGTGTCCCTGGTTGCTGGTGTAGCTTCTAAAATCTTTGGGTTCTTCTGAGTAGGAGAACCTCTTGTATGCTCAAGAGATGACTAGTGGCTGAGAAGCCCTAGAAAGCTTTAGGATGGGGACTGATACCCAAAGACCAAGGAGTGATTAGACAGTTGGAACTTTCCGCTCTAGTCCCTAACTGGGGAGGGGAGAAGGTTGGTGATTGAGTTAATCACCAATGGCCAATGATTTAATCAATCATGCCTACAGAATAACCCCTCCCCCGCCCCCATAAAACTCCCTGTAGCCTGGTGAACACACCAAGGTCGTGGGAGGGTGATGCACCTGGAAAAGGCATGGAAACTCTCTACCACTCCCCCAGTGACTTGCCCTATGCCTGTCTTCCATTTGGCCGTTCTTGAGTTGTATCCTTGATAATCAACAGGTGATAGTAAGTAAACTGCCTTCCTGAGTTCTGTAAGCCATTCTAGCAAATTATCAAACCTGAGAGGAGGGGGTTGTGGGAATCCCCAGAATTGCCGGCAGGTCGGGCAGTCATGTGGGAAACCTGGGAACACAAGACTTGCACGTGACACCTGAAGTGGGGGGCATTTTGTGGAACTAAGCCTGTCAACCTGCGGAGTTCGCTGTTAACTCTGGGTTGTGAGTGTCCGAACTGAATTGAGTTGTACATAGGACACCCGGTTGGTGAACAGAGAATTGGAGGATTGACTAATATGATAGAAGCCCCCCGCATCTGGAGTCATGAGTATTGGTGAGTGAAAGCAGACCAGGACGGGGATCAAGAGTGAAAGAGTGAGAGAGATCGGGTGATTTGGAACAGACCTCTCTGAAGAAGCAACAAGAATGTGGGGAAGGAGTGAGCTATGCGAAATTCTAGTAGAAGCATGTGCTAGGCAGAGGAAACATCATGTTTTCAAGGCCTCAGGCTGGGAGTGTGCTCAGCATGAGCCCAGAGTAGGAAAAAGTCTGGGAAGCTGGAATGGAAGGAGCTGGAATGGAATGAACAAATGAGGGTGGGAAGAGGGGTCGAGGGGAGAGGGGACAGAGGATGGGTTCAGAGAGTGGGCCCTAAAGCTCGGATTATGAGGGGCTTATCACTTATAATAAGGAGTTGATGGGAAACCTTTGAAAAGTGATGTGTGTGTGTATTTGTGGTATTAATCTGTCAAATGCAAAATTTAATGTTCATATATATATACACACACATATATATATACACACATATATATATATGTAAGGAAAGGAAAGAAAGAAAGGAAAGAAATACACATATATACATGTGTATATATATACACGTGTGTGTATATATATATATATATATATACACACAGGAAAGAAAGAAAGGAAAGAAAAGAAATACATATATACACATGTGTGTATATATATATGTGTGTGTATATATATGTGTATATATAAAAGAAATACATATATATACATATGTATATATATGTATATACATATATACATATATACATATATTCATATATGAAATACATATATACATATGTGTATATATATGTATATACATATACATATGTGTATATACATATGTGTATATATATGTGTGTATATATGTGTATATATAAAAGAAATACATATATACATATGTGTATATATACATATACATATGTATGTGTATATATGTATATATACATATGTATATATGTATACATACATATGTATATATGTATATATATGCATATATACATATGTATATCATGTATATGTATATACATATATACATATATATACATATATATACATGTGTATATATATTTCTTTTCTTTCCTTTCCTTTCCTTTCCTCTTTTTCTTTTTCTTTTTCTTTTTCTTTTTCTTCCTGCAGAGGTCAAGCTTTAAGATAAAGAAATGGCACTCCTCACTGTGATTACTATAGGCCTTTAAGATGATTAGTAGATACACTGTTCTCCTGACTTTTCCCTAAATGGTGGTGAGAAGCCTGAGCCAAGGGGCAGATTTCTTCCCCATTCCTGACGTGTTCTTTTTGGGGAGAAGAGCTCCGTGAGGGGACTCTGATCCTCCCCAGGCTCCTATCCTAGTAAGCAGGAGAGCATGGGATGCTCAAAAGGGGTATCATTAAAAGGCCCTAAACATTCAGTATTTATCAGGTATCTGTTCTGTGTCAGGCATGATGCTCGCTGCCAAGGACACAACAATGAAATCCCATGTGGCCCTTCCCTTAAGGAATGTGCAGCCCCATAAGAGTGTCAGACTGGCCCCAGGTCGTGTGAGCAGCATACAAGAGACAGACACATGTCGTGAGTATTTACTTACTATAAAGCATAAAGAAGCATAAAGAAGGGGCACCTAACCAGAAGGGAGGTGTGACTTTTCCTGAACAGAAATGTCTTCAGAACAGGGTGGCATAAATCTGTTACCAATCATCTCAGCAGAGGCGGCCCTGACATAAGACGAAAACTCAGGTATTTATGTCGGAAATGTGCACCAGTTATTAAGGGCGGGTTCTGGTATCTTTTGTTGCCTTTGTTTTGGAAATGAGCAAAAGATTTCCATCAATCTTTTGAACCTCCAGATTTAATCTATATATGATTTGCTTTTGCTGTGCAAACGATGATCCTGCTCCATAATCATTTGCAGGTACAATGGTGAAAAATGTAATCTATTCCCCCATTATCATGCAAATCCCATATTTAAATATTTCCATGTCACTGTATTATTTTGCCCTTAAGTTTCTTTTCTTTCAGCCCCTGGGAGGAGGTAGGTTCTGATATCATCAATTGGATTTTTTTTTAAACTTTAGGCTCGTAAATCTAAAGTTTTCAGGAAGCTGCATTCGGAAACGCTATCCTTATTAGTTGTGAGCTGATGGGAGGTGAGGCTCCTAAGCCAGCAGCTGATGGTGCTGACAGAGCGGCCCCAGCAGAGGCGCGCGGCAGAAACCAAGCAGCACTGCACCTGCTCAGATCCCGCCACTGCCTGTGTGGGTTTGCGTCTCAAGTCTCCCTCTTAGGAGCCGAGAGATGGCTCAGCCAAGGAAGACCGGGGGATGGCGAATGAATAACTGCTGTTCTCAACAGAAATCGTTCCTGGAAGTGGGGGAGGATGAATAGTAAGGTGGAGAAATGGATGACTAAGTGTGTATTTCCTAAAATGGATAGGCCGCCTTATGTCTTTATTAATGTCCAATGGGCTGGTTATCTTGTTTGAATTTATGAGGGAATAAGTTCAGGAAGGAAAGGGGTAAAGACTAAGAGCTGGTTTCAAAAAAAAAAAAAAAAAAAAAAAGCATGGACTTTTAAAGTGACCTGTTTCCTTTGCAGAGGTGCGCAGCCTAGATCTTATGTTGAAAGCTTCGCGCAGCCTTTGCGAAGCCATCTGCTGGTGTAGGAACCAGCGGGAGTGTGTGCTGGCTCCGGCATGACGGGCTACTTCCAGCGATGCTGTTCAAAGAGAGAACACAGAGAAAGTGTTGTTCTCTGCGAGTCTGTTCCAAGATAGGCTGTGTAAACATGAGAATTTCTTAGAATTCCATGGGATTTTTGAGGTTTGTCTATCAGCCATAGATGGGAGGTTGGACCCCCAAATCTCACTAGTTTAGAAAAACAAGGTGTATTTCCTGTCTGTGTACTTGTCTCTTTCCCCTCCTGCGTTGTCCTATCTCCAGGAACCCTGTGTGATAGAAGAACATGGCTGGTCAGGGTGGCAGAGGAAAAAAGAAAAAAAAAAAAGAATGGCAGTTCACACACTGGCTTTTAAAGCTCCTTTCTGGAAGGGAGGCACGGCACTCCTGTTCTCTTGACTGGCTGTGGCAAATCACAGGGTCACACCTGGCTAGGAGGGCAAGGAATTGCAATCCTACCTTATGCTCTGAAGAAAATCCAAGAAGATATGCTTTCACAGACATAAATAACGCATATAAGCATCCAGTTGAGGGGACAACAAAACTCCAGATAGCCTTCTCTAATTTCTTGTGTGTTGTGTGTGTGTGTATGTGCTGCATGTGAAATTGAGGCGTTAAGGCTGAATAGATACAACTCTAAGGAAAGATTAAAAAAACCTATACCTTCCCTGCCCCAGCACCCCAATAAACCTCTTATGCTTCCAGGGGCTTACTTACAATAGAACTGTTTAATTCTTGCTCTACGAACCCCTGTCTGCTGGGCTGAAAGCAAGCTAGGGCAGCTACTGGATGTGACCGAAGAGATTTCTGAGCCAGAAAGAAGGAGAGAGGCATCGAACTGTCTCATTCAGGAGGCAGGGAGGCGGGTATCTGCTCAGGACACCAGCAGGAAGCACGGTGGCTTGGAGAGAAATGGAAAGACTTTTCTTGTAGGGAAGCAATTCCCACCCTCTGGGTTTTTAATCTTGTCTAATGATTTTATCTGGCGCAGAAGGAATTGGGGGAAATGAGCGTGTTTTCTTCACTCTTCACCCAGAGGGTAATCCTTAAGAAGAGAGTGATCATTTGTGATGCCTCTTCTCAGATCTACCAATCTTTTGCATGATTATTGCTTTATTGAGATTGCAAACTGGTCTTGAATCAGGGCTGACACATGAGCCACTGCCTCCCATGCAGCCGGCAAGAAATTGACAGTTTGCACATCCTCGGGTTAGCTTCACATTAATTAAAGCCTCACACAGCTCTGTCTGCTTCCTTTTGTTATTCACTCGGGTTTTTGTGGATCATGCTGTTTACAAATAAGGCTAAATCCAAATGCCACACTTGTATCTGAATGTCCAGATCCAAGCCCATTCATAATTGCTGGATGCTCGGAAAAAGTGGGCAGACCTCAGGAGTATAATGACATATGATTCAGTTTCTTGTCAGATAACTTCAAGAGCTATACACATTTCCCTTTGCTAGCTGAAGTTTAGGGAAGCCTAGCATCTGAAATATATTAAGTAGAAGTTTGCCTGTGTTCATAGACATTTCCTCAAATTTAAGATTTCACTTCCACAATAAGCAGCTTATTGTGCGTAAAATATGAGATTCATTACTTGGGTGTATGAACACGGAGGGAATAAACCAACAACATAAAACTAAAAAAAAAATTTTTTTTTCTAAACATTAGGCTGATAGAATTTTTTAACCGGTCAGTCAGATGTTGTTAGGTCCAAAGAGCGAAGCTACTCTATTGTGTTACATTTTATCTACAAAATTCCTTTGTCAAAAATGAAATAGATGTGTGAAGTCTACTTATATCAAATTTTAATGATTGTTCATTAAACATGTTTGAATGAGATTAATGTCCATTTCAAATATGTATGAATCAACCCCATATGATCCCCCACTAATTAGGAAAATGTTTCAGAGTTCCTGGCTACAACCTGCGTTGTTCAGACTGATGAAAACTTCAGGACAATTTTATGTGGTTACCTTCAGAAATTTGTCAGTGAATGTGTACTGTGTTGCTTGATGGACTGAGGTACTAAGTAGAATGAACTGCTCTCTAAGTCGGCCTTTAGTCACTGTGGTGGTGAAGTGTGGGGAGGGGAAGCAGTCTTAGAGGCTTGGAGTAGGTCTTGCCCTGTAGTGAACCTGTGCGTCTGGACTGTGACCTTCACAGGTACTTCGCACCCTCCACCCCCGCTTCCCCTTAGAAGGGAGAGGCTGGGGGGTGGGAGTTGGGTAGGTTCTGCTAAAGTCCCAGCAGGTAGGCTCTGGTAAACCCGTTTCTCCAGAGGGCAGGTGTTGTTGCTGGAGCGGAGTGCTCTGGAGTATTTTGAAATGGTTCTGTTCCCCCTCTCTGTGCTGGAAGCACAAGGGGACTTTGCCGTTCGCTGTGAGGACCTGGGAGAGCTCCAGGAGGTAAAACTCAGGAAAGTGTGCAGGCCCCTCTCTGACCGGGCCTCCCTGGAGTTTGTAACTCAGACTTGTCCACACTGAGCCTCTAGCAAGTCAATTCAGCGCCAATTACCGCTCAGGTTTTCCTAAGCAGGCGCTGGGTGGCTGATTGTGGATTTCTGCGCCCGCGCCTTGTGCTTCTCTTTATTTGCGCGTCACAGACTCCAGACTGGGGAGACGGGCTCTGTCCTGGGACCTCACTCCTCGATGGATCTAAGAAGAACTCTTAGATTTTCGCTTCGTTCAGCTTTTTACTTGATGCTGGGCTGGAGTGGTGACTTTCAAACTTGTTACCTGCGGGACTAAAACCCAGAAGTTTGTCAGTGCATTCAAAATAGTATTTATGTGGTATCTGTCCTGCATGGTGACCCATGTAAAAATCCCAGTCCATAAATGGTCACAGCTCTGGTTGAGCTTTTTACCACTATAATCCTAGTACTTAGCCCTCTGTCTGGTGCAGAACAGTTGTTCTGTAAAAATGGGTTGACTGACTAGCTAGCAGATCTGGAAGGATGCTTTCCAACAATCGGGAAGAGATTCTGAATGTTCCTGGGTCTCAGGGCAGCAGAGCAGATGTCTTAGGGAATAACCATCTGGCAGGTGATGACTCTAGGATAGAAGGAAAAACAGAATGGAGGAAAAAAAGACTGAGAAGAGAGAAAGAAAGAAAGAAAGAGAGAGAGAGAAAGGAATGGAAAGAACCCAGGATCATGGAGCCTAGCAGAGTTCCCATCCACCCAGCCTTCCATGGTGTTGGGTGTCCCACTGCTAAGCACTGCCTGGCCAGGCTAACCTTGGACTCAGAGCCCAGGCCCCACAGCTCTGCACCTGAGATGGGCACACCAGTGCCCTCCACATCCCCTCTTCCCTTCTCATTCATTGACTTGCCACAACTAAGATCGATACGGGCATCAGCATTGCTTAGAGTGTGGTCATGGAGTTCATTAGCTAAACAGGGTCACTTCCGAGAGTGTAAGGCTGTGCCCTTGATAATTACTATGGGACCTCAGGTGCAACTGTGCTGTCCCAGGAATACTAGGGGCTGGGGTTACCCTACGAATAGCCCATTCTACCATTAGGTGATTTCCTACTTTTGACTTGAAATATAGGTAATACCAATAGGACTAATAAACGGATAGTATCACATACCTTCAGAAAATTTGGGTGGGTCAAGTTTTTAATTTTTAACTTCCATTATTTGAGAACGTGTACCCATAGTGCAATTGTTCCTAGCACCCTAGGGTTTGAAACATTCTCTCCCTTCTCTGTATTTTCTCTTTTTCCCCCTCCCACTTCGTATTAGAGTTATATGTACACCCGTCTTTCCTCCTTACTACATCCTTATATTGTTTGAGGCAAAAATTACATTTCTTAAAAAAATTTTAAATCAGTTACAGGTACTAATGAGAATGTGCTCTTGATAAACACGAAAGGCAAAAAGACAAATCTAAGGAAATAATGATTTGGGAATAAGAAATCTTATTTACAATGCCTTAAGGAGAAAAAAAAAAACATTTTGAAATGCTTTCTTTTCTGATGAATCTTGGAAAGCCAGTTTTTGTTAAATGAGTTTACATCTAAATTTTAACTCTGTTGACAGTTAACTCAAGGGTCTTTTATCTATGCTTAATGTCACTAGCTATATCCTGCCATTGATCTCAGGGAAAAACTCCCTATTGAAATCAATGGGGAGTTCTATGTAAAAATCAATGACAGGATATGGCCTGTAAGAATAGTGGTTACTATAAGCCTTCAGCTCGGAGGCCACCACAAATGGTTCTTCGGGATAACCCTTTCAGCCACGTTCAAAAACAACAATGGGAAAACCTGCTATTCTTTAGAAGCGGGGAGAATGGCAGGAAGGAACCAGCACATGTTGGTGCGGGATAATTTACGTGTTCCCACAGTTTAGCAGCAGCTTTTCATTGTCTCCTCAAGATTCTCAAAGAAAAATCCGTGGAAAAAGACTCATGCTTAAAAAAAGTCTGTATTCTTTGCATGGGAAAGAAATGTGCATCACCATACAGGATAATACAAATCAGCCCCATTGAGTGGAACCCACTGCCCCCCCCCCCCCATTCAGACAGTAGCCCCTGGCTCACATTCACCCACTGCTTGCACAGCACATCAAGGAGGAGAGAGAGAAGGAAGAAAAGCTGCGAGGACGCTCACTATCCATATGAAAGACCCGTGTCTTCCAGGCAGTAAAAATACCTGAATAATAAATTCTGGAATAGTTTGAGGAAACACATGGGACCTAGAGATGAAATATTACTGACTTGCCATTTCTGTCTGGTTATTGTGGTAAAAATGTCTCTCTGGATGCTCTTACACAAACAGAGTCGAATAATTGGTGCCTAGCTACCATTAGACATGTCACCTTCACCAACAGAGGATCCCCCTGCCCGACCCGTATCATGTTCTCACAGCCCTTTTGGAGATAAAGGAGATGGGAGGGCGAGGGGCCGTGTCTGCATGTGGTCCCATCACTCTCAGGGGACAGTCGGCATTCCTGTCATATCACAAGCTCTGTGGACGCTGGGTCCTGATAGCCAGGCTTTAAGAGACTCCAGGAAATGAACCCCTGTCTTCATACACTCGGATTCAGTTGTCCAGGCCCCACAGGGGTCCACTGCCCCCACTCATTATAAACAATGCAATCGATTAACTTTTCAAAGTCAATACGCAATTTTATTCTATTGGGTATGCGAGAAAAGAAAATTTCCTCTTCTCTTCTCCATTCCTGTATGTAAGGCCTAAAATGAAGGCCCAATATTATATATACATTGTCATCGGGGGAAACCCAGAGGGCATCAGATTGCCTGATGTCAGAGTCCTTTCCTCACTCTGTTCTTGGGGCCAAGCTCCCCTAGCCAAACAAATCTCCTCATCATGGGGTCAGGCAAGGTCCTGCTTATCCCTGAATAGTGAGTTTCAGTTCCCTGCTAGCCTGAGGAAACATTCCAGGCAGCCAAGGACATCCTCCTGTAGGAACCAGGGGTCACCTCACCCTCTTGTTACTTCAAGGCTTATCTCCCACAGTCCTCTGGTGGTTCACTGGGTTCCCAAGCTCAAGTCCTGTATGTTTCCGGGTGCCGTGTGGTGTTCTCTTCCTCTGGGCTGTGAGGATATATGACCGATAAGTTGCTGTTGATCCCATCTGTCCCGTGTCTGGTGTCATGGGTTTGGTCATCCCCATCCTGGGGCGGGAACCCCACCCACACCAATGCAGGGAAGAGATGATTCAAACAACTTCCTTAAAGGGAGATTGAATTTAGAAGTGGTTCTCCTCCACCCTTAGACATAATTATCTCAAATAAAATGTAAATAGGAAAGCACACACCTTTTAAAGGAAATAGCCAAAATCACCATAAGTCATGTTTTAAAAGGAGACATGCATTTTGAAGACCTAAAAAAGATGGTGCACAGTAATATGGCTTGATATCCAGGGCCTGGGAGAGAAAACAGTAGAAAGGCATGGGGATTAAAAGAATTGCCAAGAGCAAGCAAGGAACAGCTGTGGTAGGAGGTGAAGAAGTTCCAGAAGGAGAGCAGGGTGAGAGGAGAGAAGCTGAGGAACCACGCTTGCAAGATGGACAAGACTACAGAGGGGTTTTGTCAGTAGCCCAGATACCTCCAGAACCTAGACAGCCAGCATCAGGAGGTAAGTAGCCTAGTAGTGACTTCAAATCTGAAATTGTCACAAGTGAGTACATGAAACTTTATTGGTTTCTCTCAACCATATATGGTTTGTATGCCTCCCCCACTTAATGTTTTTAGGTAAGTAGTGTTTCGGTGGTCCGTGTGGAACACACAACAAACTACTATAGAAGGCAAGGAGAGATTGGGGTGAGACCCCAGATGAATGTAGGCCTTTCATGTTTCTTGCCCAGGAACAGAAGCTAAAAACCCAAAAGTTATCTGCCAGTGGAAAGAAAGTCAGCAGAACAAAATTTCTCCCATTTTATTTCATTTTTCCTCCTAATGCTACCTCGCCCGGCCGCTCCGCAATGATCTGAAGGTTAACTATGTTCCAGACACCATAGTAGACACAGAGACTGCAGATCAGAAAGGTCACCTCCTTTCAAAGGATTCACCACCTGACTTAACCAGGCCGAGGTCATCCTTTGAGAAATAAGGACCAAGAAGAGCCCCCTAAGGCAGCCTTTGTAAGACTCCCAGGGAAGAGTTTCAGATGAGTGCGTACTTCAAGGGAAATCTTGAAGGCAAACAGGACTTGGTTGGAACCACTTAAGAGATAGAATTAGCAGGATATGGTGACCAAGGGGTCATGAAAGTGAAGGAGACTGGGGGAGTCTAGGATAAATCAGACAAAAATCTCTCACAACGCTTCAAGTATATGGAAAAGCAGGATGTATTTAAGGAATTGTAAGTACAGTGGTCCCCCTTTATTCATGGGGGATATGTTCCAAGACCCCCAGTGGGTGCCTGAAACCTCAGACAGGACCAAACCCTGCACATACTAGGTTTTTCCCTATACATGCATAATATGATAAAGCTTAATTTATAAATTAGACACAGTAAGAGATTAACAGCAACTGATAATACAATGGAAAAATTATAACCATATACTATAGGAAAAGCTATGTGAATATGGTCTCTGTCTCTCTCAAAATATCTTCTTGTCCTCATCCTTCTTCTTGCAATAATGTGAGATGACCACATGTCCCAGCAAAGAGGTGAAGTGAGGTGAGTGACGTAGCATTAGGCTACTGACCTGACAATTTGTCTGTCAGAAGGAGGATCTTCTGCTTCCTGTCGGGGTTGGCCACAGTAACCGAAATTGTGAAAAGTGAAACCACAGCTAAGTGGGGACCACTATAGTTTGGGGTTTCCAGACATAGCTTTTAGAAACAGAAGTGGTGAGAAAGAAGACCAGGTCAAACGAAAGACCTTGAATGAAAGTTAGGCAGCTTTGACGCCTTGAAAATAGGCAGGACTCAAGGGATATAAAGCCTTGAATGCCAATGTAAAAACAACTGTGAGATCAGTGAAGTATGTTAAGAAGAATCATATGATCTGACTTCATGTTGTTATCTCTTTGAGGATGAAAGGGGGAAGTTTCAAGAAGTGTTCAAGACAAATGTCTAGAAAGAGATGAATTTAACCAAATATTACAGTGGGTTCAATGGGAGTCTGTGAAAAGTGAGGACCCTGAGGGGCTAGCTGCTGGGTTGGGTGACTGGGATGGGGCATTGTGAATGTGGTGAGTGCCCTGAGGAGGCAGGAGAGTGGGCCTGCCCGGAGCTCCATGGAGGTGCCAAATATATTCACAGGGTGTAAGAAGTGTAGGGATCTGTGTCTCATGGCCTCTGTTTTCTAGCATTGAGGGGCTGAGCCAAGTGCCAGGTGTGAGGGGACAGACGGGGACATAGATGCTCTGAGGGAAGGGGCACCAGTCCCCTTGGTACTGCTACTGGCCCAGAAGATGGAAGGGGGAGGAGGCAGATGGCTGGCCTGACTTAGGTTGTTGGCAGGTAAGGGAGGGGCCACACCGACTTTTTCAGAAAGAACCCCCTTCACTGTGGCTCCCCCCGGCACCCGGTTCATTCCTTAGCAGGTCACGATGGATATTTTTCTCATCTTTTTCCCCACCGGGTGGGGTGGCCCCTGAAGGTGGGCACAGTCTTTTTCATCTCTGCATCCTCTCTCCCTGCCACATGGCCCAGCATTCGCAGCTCCCTGAAGTTCTGCTGAACGACTGACTGGATTAATACAGAGGAATTTGGAGAGAGAGCGGGAAGATCAGGAGGCGGTTTAACACTGAAGCAGTTCTGTGTGATTATTAAAAAAGACTGAGTGTGGTGATGAGAATGGGCTTCTGAGGCATAATAGAGGTTAAATTCAAGTGACTCTGGGGCTTATATCTGTTGTCATTCGCTCCCCATTTCATGAGGCACTGAGCTGGCTTGTGATGACGAGGGAGGCTACGAACGAGAGTCTCACAGACTTGATGAGGTTAGAGTCGGTTCAGCTTCTATTTATTAAACATACCACATAATAATATACACCTACTATATCAGAGCACAGGGATATGCTACATGTTTAAGCATCTGTGGGAAGAATTATAGTGTAAGATACTGTCTTTATTCTCCATTAACTTGGAAGCATAATGGGGCCTTGCTGTGAATGAAAAGGGGGCTGCCCGTTCCGGTCACCCAAAACTGTCATGGTGGTTGTCCGATGATTTCCCTGAGTCATTTGGGTCAGGACTGGATTGGCCTCCTTGAGTGTGGTCAGACCCACAGGCATGCATACCAGAGAGCGGAACATCAGGCCCAAGATTTTAGTGTTTTTATTTTATTTACAAGACAAATGATGAAAACAATAAAATCTGACAGTGAGTTTTAACTTCATTACATACTCTTGGTATTGGGAATAAGAAGCCACATGAAGGAATAATAAGAAAGAAAGGATAAGAGTGTTATGACAGGGTGGGACGGCGGGGTGATTATGAGCACGGCCTCTGGGGACCAGGGGACAGGACTTGGTTCTCCTCTCCGAGCCTTCGCTTCTTCCCCTTCAAGGCAAGCACACTCACTAATGTCTCCCTCACAAGATTGTGGTAAAGACTAGAAGAGCTCCTCCTGTGCCTGGTGTGCCCTGAGAAATGTTCTAGGGGAACCTGGGTGGCTCAGTGGGTTAAAGCCTCTGCCTTCGGCTCAGGTCATGATCCCAGGGTCCTGGGATTGAGCCCCACATCGGGCTCCCTGCTCAGCAGGGAGCCTGCTTCCCTTCCTCTCTCTCTGCCTGCCTCTCTGCCTACTTGTCATCTCTGTCTGACAAATAAATAAATAAAATCTTAAGGAAAAAAAAAAGAAAGAAATGTTCTAGAAAGGCAGCTAGAGGTACGTGAGCAGGGAGAGGGCTGGAATGGTGGCCAGGAGGCCCCATGCACACCCACACACTCAGATGAAGGGTTATGCCTGTCAGCCTGAGAAAAGGCATTCTTGGCAAAGTGCTGCTTTATGTTGCCGACTGGGACTTAAGGCTCGTATAATTTGCAACCTCACCCACCCCTTGTTTTCAATTTATTGTTAATAAAAGATAATAAGGACCATGAAAATTGGGAGATACTAAGTTCCAGACCTAGACTCAGGGGCAGACCCTCATTTGGTGCCACTGCAGTCTGTATATTTATTTATTCATTGTTTTTTTTTTTTTAAGAGGATTTTACTTATTTATTAGAGAGAGACAGAGAGAGAGAGCACACAGAGGAGAGTAGGAGGGACAGGCAGACTCCCGAGCAGGGAGCCAGACATGGGGCTCAGCTCCAGGACCCTGAGATCATGGCCCCGGCAGAAGGCAGACGCTGAACTGACCGAACCACCCAGGAGCTCCATAGAGTCTATGTATTTAAAGCTCCTGGCATGTGGGGACCGCGCAGGAGGTGGCTGCTGTCACTGTCGTGGCTGCTTCTGATTTGGTGATTTCCTTTTATGGCTGCCTATACGAATGACTCGAAGAAAGAAAACCTTAGTCCTAGGGTGGCATAAAATGTGTTATTTCTCTTTCCTACTGACGACCCACTGAATATCTGTTCTGGCCAAGTTCGACCAGAGTAGCGTGGCAATAACCTCAGTTTCAGAAAGCGCGCTTCGGAAATTGTGTTGGTGTCAAACGAGGAGCGTCATGCAAATAGGCTCCTAGATTAATTTTATCATAATGAAGAGTGTTCTCATCTGGTTACAATTATTGTTTTTATGCTGGTACTTTAAGATACAATTGCAGATTCAATTTTGTGCCTAATATATTGTTTATTGTTTTAGTTTACTACTGAAATTAATGCCGTTATGTTTACATAAGCCCATAACTCCTCCGCTCCAAACCCGGTTTCTGTAAAGGCTTGCTCTGGAGAGTTTTCAGAGCAAATTATTACCTAAGGCTGTCTTTATGATGCTGCCTTCTCGAACCCTTTGGGGAAGTAGGTAGGGCATACATAAATAAATAAGTACATGCTGTCACACGTCCAAATAAAAATGTGAAATAGTCAATTTAGAAATGAGTATTTTATCTCTCTGGTGCCAAAACACCCAGATTTTTGGCTGGCTTTGAATATGGGTGGGCGTTGAGAGTCAAACAGATAGAGCCTGAGCTGGCTTAGTATCTTTCCCTTTTATCTGGATTTGGAAAAGGATCCAGGGCTGTGTTCTGCAAGCAACACCTTGAATATGGACTTAACCGCACCCTGTTGGTTCTTCTGCCCAGTGATTTTTCTCTACTCCAAGGCTTCTAGAAATTTCTCTCTCCAGAAATTTGCTCTGTGACCTACAAAGACCGCGAGGGTGTCGTGGTGGCACAGAGATTCTTACTTGTCTCTTTCGACTGGGTTGATGGGAAGCTAAGCCCCTGATGATATTTTTCTCCCCATGATACAGGCAAGTGGCCCTTGCATCTCAAATTAAAACACGTAAGACAGATTCAGCATCTCTGATTTTTTTAAGAATGGGAAGAGTTTGGGTAACAATTATGAAATCAAGAGATGGTTTCGGATGTTCAGGATAGCTGTCGCAATAACAGCTATAGTCTAGTGAGTGCTTTCTGGGATGTGTTTTTTCCATGTATCATGTTTTCTAGCATTTTCTCTCTGAGATAAGGAAGACTAATTAATGCCAGTTTAAAAGACAAAACTGAGTCTCAGAGAGGCGAAATTATTTGTCCAAGGTCACACAGCGGCAGCATGGTAGGGTCCAAGATGTCTGTCTGATTCCAAGTCTGTTTTCTTTCCTATTTTTTATTACTATGTTCTGATAGAATCTTGACATGTTTGCAAATACGAGCTCTAGTCCTACTGGAGGTTAATTTACCCATGATCGTTTACAGAGTGTTTCTTCTGTAAGCCATGCTCCATTTTGCTTTAAAAAATGTCTTTTTCTCCTGTGAGTGTTTCCAGTATGTTTCCTGAAGGAATATATCCCACCTGGGGGGAATCACCTCTATCCATCACCCTCAGGGAAGGTTTTGTCAACCTTTGCTCTCTTCACATTATGTTACCAAAAATAACTTTCCCCAAATATAAAAAGCTATGTGTTTTATAGCCTTTTGAAATCACACGTAATTCCCCATTCTACATAGAATTTTGATAAGCCTCTCCTGCCTACTCACAATTCATATTAATTGCAACATATAAAGTATATTATTGATAATGGAAGATAGCAGATAATAGAAAATGAAAAGTTCCTTCTCTCTCATACGAGCATTGCATACAGAAAGTTTTGGTTCAGAGCCCTAAAACCCAGCCAGTTATCTTTCAGACTGACAAAGGGAGTGGAAATCAGTGCATTTGCTTCCAGCATCACTAGTAGAAAAGTAAAGCATGTGTTCTTTTTATGGTGAATTCAAGGCAATGTGGTGGCATCTATACCATGCCATTCGAGGGACCACCAAAAGATTGCTTGGGACAGAGTCTCTATGCAACTCTGTGGGGTACCACTCAGTTTATGTTGTGCAGTGCACAATGTCTATACCTGTATATAGTGGTCCTGCTTGTACTTGCTTTAGTTCCAGCTCAGGGCTCTGAGAACTTCTGTCCCTTATGATGAGGATATTGAGGGTGTTTGTTTTCATATATGTGAGATAATAGAAAATATATATATATATTGGCCTCTTCCCCACTTCCTGGCAGAGAGCTCTAAAACCCGTATCATTTCCCAAGTGATAAGAGCACGAGGAGCACCTTCTGTTTTTTGCTCTTTGATGCTAATTCCTGACACAGAGCCCCTAAATCCCTTGGCATTTCCTGGGGGATAGGACTGTCTTTTGTTCTAGTGAGGCAACTCTGGGTGGGCTCCTGGATGGCTCCTGGGTGGTGGTTGGTCACCGGAAAAGCCAAGCCATGAGAAGCTAGGAATTTTCAGTCCTACCTATTCTCCAGAGAGAAGAGAAAGGAAGTCAGTCATTGATCATACCTACTTGAGGAATCCTCCATAAAACCGAACCGTATGGGGTTTTAGGAGTTTCCAGGTTGATGAAGACACCCATGTACCAGGAGGGTAGTGTACCCCAACCCCGTAGGGACAGTAGCTCTCCCATTTCGCCTGCCGCACACTACTGCCCTATGTCTCCGTCCGTCCATAACCTTTAGCATGCCTTTTAATAAACTGGAAAACTTAAGTGAGTGTTTCCCTGAGTTCTGTCAGGTGCTCTAGAAAATTACTAGAACTCAAGGAGAGGGTTGTGGGAATCTCTGATTTGTAGCCAAGTGGACAGAGTTGCAGGGAAATCTGGGGACCTGCTACTTATGATTGGCACCTGAGATAGGCCTGAACCCTTAACCTATGGGATCTGATACTATCTCCAGGCATTTGGTGTCGGAACTGAGTTGAATTGTAGGACACCCAGCTGGTGTCACAGAGTTGCTTGGCAACTTGCCCAAGACGTGGTGTCAAGGTGTTGTGAGTATATGGTAGTGGTGTGAGAGAAAAAGAGAAACACAGAAGGGAAAATGGGCTTTTTTTTCCCCTCCAACACGGTAGGAATGTGTTCTCTTGGAGAGACAGACCATTAACTTATTTGTAACTGTTATCCTAGAGTAAAATTCTAAGTCATGGAAGTTGGGAACAAATTAATTTTGCTTCTTAAGGAGGTACCATCAAGCTGAGAAATGCAGATCTAAATCTGGTCCGAGTTTGAAAGAGCTTGAGGAGATGAGGGATAACACTGATCAAGCTTGCAGCTGGGAGAAGTCAGAGGAGGGAGAAGGACATACCTAGGCTGCTGGAATCAGACTTCCTTCTTTCAGAATTTGGCCTGGGTCCTATGAGCCAGCCATGTCCAGCCTGTCCTTTACTCTTTCCAGGAGACTGTACCTCATTAGAGTTCTTCTGATGGAATGTTGATATGGTTAGAAGTTTTATAAATTGGAAAGAGAAAGGTTTTTGAGCTTCAGAAATACACAAAATGGAAGTTATTTAAAATATTCCCAGGTTACCCACTATGTGACAGGCCCAGGAGACATAACTGAAAGTGACAGAGCCCCAGATCAGTGAGACCGCACATGTTGAGGTGTTTTTGTATTTTATGTGCTGGATCTTGATAAAATCATTAAGGTCTGGTGTAAAAAGTAGCTTAAGTGGTCCAGGACGTCAGGATATTTCCAAAGCAGAATAAAGGGACAAAAGGTCAACCCCTTCAAAGTATAAATGGAATTATTATCAAAAGCAATTAATACTGATTGAAGGGTTCTTGCCAAAGGCAGGCAGACGTACCAGCTGGTATGTAAGCCAAAGAAAGAGCAGCGGTCCAGGATGTCCACTGGTGAGAACAGAAACCACCTACTCCCGCACAGCCTACAGACCACATTAGCCCGAGTTTAGTATTTCATTGTATTTATTAGCCTAACTTCACTATTCTGGGACACTCTTTCCCAGGCTCATAATACATTTGCTCACTGTAGGAGCAATTTACAGAACTCGCCAGTTCTTCTACAGAAGGCATAGTTTTCGTACTACGTTTGAACCCTTTGCCTAAAACTCCTCTCTTTGCGTTACCCACTAACCCTAAACATTTTGAGCTTTAGTCAATCATCATCCTGTACCCCCTTTTGCTCCTCCTTCTAAGAAAGACCTGCCTTAAGCCTGATGGGATCCAGAATATGCCACTGTGGAGAGTCTTGTTTTATTCTGTTTTCTGAACTCTCCTTATCTGTCTAAAAGCAGAGCCTCCCCGAATAATTCAACTGTCATAAATCCCTTCCCTGGGAGTTTTGCAACTAGGAGATTGACTCTTATCACTGGACACAAGAAATCAGAAATCGGTGCTAGTATAAGAAATCACCTAGATAGTCCCCAAACTATCGTATCTCACATCTATTCTCCTAAGGGCTCATTTGTCTTTCCTAATAGATATTTGTTTTCCTGTGCCCTTGTGCCCTATTAAGATGGTATATAAGCCCCCAATTTTTAAAAAAGATTTTATTTATTTATTTGACAGAGAGAGATGACAAGTAGGGGAGAGGTAGGCAGAGAGAGAGAGAGAGAGGAAGAAGCAGGCTCCCCGCTGAGCAGAGAGCCTGATGTGGGGCTGGATCCAGGACCCTGGGATCATGACCTGAGCTGAAGGCAGAGGCTTTAACCTCCTGAGCCACCCAGGCGCTCATAAGCCCCAAATTTTAACCAACTTTTGAAGTCCCCTTTTTTTTTTTGAATTCCTACATACTTATGTGAATATAAATCTATCTTTTCACTTGTTAATCTACCTTTTATCAGTTTAATTTTCATACCTCCGTTTCTAAACTGAAGAGTATAGAGAAGTTTTTCCTCCCTGACAAAGCCAAACTCAAAAATCTCAGTAAAATCCAACTTTTGTCTTTCCCACTCCAAGAGGCTATAGAAGATCTGTGGTGGTGGTATTCTCCATTCCCAGCAATAAACTCAGCTTTGTCTTTTTAACATGGTATCGGTGATTTTAAGAGAATTAGCACTTGATTCTGCATTTCAGACAGTGGCGAGAAACCTCTTCTTAGATAATAGAAAGACTTCTACTCAATGAGAACATTACTATTCCACTGAAAATCACAGAAAAAATGTCTTTTTGTCAGAAGGCAAGTCTGAAAAATATTTGAAACAGATTTGTTCCAGAAATAAGGAAAGGTTAATTTGTGATATGTTGAAAACTGTGGGAAGTTGAGTGCATTGACAGAAAGGGATAGAATTTTTCATTAAATCCCAAATAGAGATGGAGTGCCGTGATTTGATTTGCAAGGCGTTGACTGTCCCACAAGTTATTAATTCTGCACTTAAACAATTAGTTTGAAGACCGAGTAGAGCTCATCTCTCACAAACCCAGATCACAACATACTGCCTGAATTGAATTCATAAAACACTTGTGGCTATAGCAGAGTTCATTCAATAATTTGCCATAGCTCAGCCGTCACTTAATTGCCTCCCCTGAATGCTAATACAGGGACAGATTACAGAGGCAGCTTGTGCATAATGCAAGGGTCCTGCCCCTGTCCCTTCCAAGGAGCTCCTGAGCACTCAGCGAAAGTTAAAGGGCAAGTCTTCAGAACAGATGTGGATCTTGGTTTCCTGGAAACTAGTCACAAGGCAGTACAATCCTCTTCCATTCTGTGACAATAATTTGTAGGACATTTTTCTGCCTTTTAGATTGAGTTAAAATGATAGCCCAGATTCTGTTCTTCTCTGTGGTAATAGGACTGTTACTTCAACAGGACACTGAGAAGGTTGGACCACGTGCAGAGCCAGTGATTGGTGATTCCATCGGAGGAATAGTACAATTAACATAATTAGTATTTTTCCATTATAATGAAAATTTGTTATCTAGAAGAAAACAGAGACTGATTTTTCAACTCTGAGGACTCTTCCGAAGGGCTCGTATAGAAAATATCTTAAGTACGTGGCTGTGGACTCCTGGGTATTTACCCCAAAGATACAGATGTAGTGAAAAGAAGGGCCATCTGTACCCCAATGTTCATAGCAACAATGGCCACAATCACCAAACTGTGGAAAGAGCCAAGATGCCCTTCAACAGATGAATGGATAAAGAAGATATGGTCCATATATACAATGGAGTATTATACAGCCATCAGAAAGGATGAATACCCAGCTTTTGTATCAACATGGATGGGACTGGAGGAGATTATGCTGAGTGAAATAAGTCAAGCAGAGAGAGTCAATTATCATATGGTTTCACATACTTGTGGAGCATAAGGAATAACACAGAGGACATTAGGAGAAGGAAAGGAAAAGTGAATTGGGGGTAAATTGGAGGGGGAGACAAAGCACTAGAGACTGTGGACTCTGAGAAACAAACTGAGGGTTTTGGAGGGGAGAGGGTGGGGGAATGGATGAGCCTGATGGTGGGTATTAAGGAGGGCATGTATTGCATGGAGCACTGGGTGTGGTGCATAAACAATGAATCTTGGAACACTGGAAAAAAAAAAGAACATGGCTGTGGGTAGTCTTAGATGTACAGAAATGTGTAGAGGCAGTAACACATTTGATCATGAGACAAACTAACTAATAAGAAACATGTAAAGAATTAGTATTATGCTTTGGAACAGCACGATTACAGTATCATTTGGAAAAGCCACGTCAACTCCACTAGGCATGCTAAAATTATTTCACAAAAATGATTTCAAAATCTTCTAAGAATTTTAAATGGTGTAAGTTTTATTAACTTCACTCAGATATAATAAAGACAATACAAACAACGTTAAGAGCAGTTATGTGGCAAGAAATGATATAATACAGATAAGGAAAATGAAATTATGGTCTTGTAAGATTGGATCTCAGGTACCTTGGAGAATTGGAACTATGACTGGTTATCAGGCCTACAAAACAATGAAATTGCTCTTAAGGGGTTGTACTTGCATGGAAACCAAAATGACATCAAGCTTCAATAATTCAATTATAGGGAAGGCTGAATATGATGGGTTTGTTTCCAATAGAGCACAAGCGAGTTCTGGTTGGTGTCTTAATTGCTGTTTTAAAATAATGAAAAGAATGAAAAAAATTTCAAACAGCCTCTTCATATTTGTCCAAAAAGCAAAGTCAAATGTAAGTATTTGACAGTTGACACAAAGGATGCTTTGTTTGGGAAAACATCAAAAGGTAGCCTATTAAGAGCTGGAATAATACCAAGGAGCCTCAAAAAAAGAAAGAGAAAGCATGAGTCATAAATAGGCAGACATGGACAGAGACCAGATAGCACCAAGGTGTGCTGGACACAATGGCTCTTTTCTTCTCCCTGGACATTTGAGATTCTAATGAGGGGAACAACTCCATCCTGCTTACACCACAGCCCAGTCTAGGATGTGACTTTCAAGGAGAATGTGCAATGACAGGAAATCTTTTGCAAATAAGTCTAACGGGCAGTCAATTTGGCTCTTGCCAAAATTCCCAAGATTCCCCTGTGAGGCCGTTTCTGGGGAAGGACAACCTGAGTCTTCCTTGCGGAGGTGTTAATTTCAACATCCCTCCCCCCAACTCCAGACTATTTTGGTCTACTGCAAGAAGAAAAACAAGTCTTGAAGGCATGTTTCCCAAAGCCATATTGTTAGAAGGCTTAGGCATTGTCTCCACCAATTAAAGACATCTGGACTCATTCGATTTTAGATTGAATTTGACTAAATTGTTTAAATGTCAAGCAGATACAGCTCCACCGTGTCCTTGGAAACACGTTATCTTCTAAGCTGCGGCTCTACCCTCTGAATAAAGTGGGGTGGGGGAGGGGGGAGCCCATTCTGTTCAACAGCTTCTCCCCGAGTTCGCACCATGTGTTTGGTTCCGTGGCACATACCACTATAGAAGCATGAAGCCTATTTTCAAGTTTATTAACAGGGTAGAACGAGCACTGACTTGACTCTTCCTAGGCCTCTCTTGTCAGGCAACAGATAGGATGGTTCCTTTCAGGAATTTACCAACAAGATCTGTTACTTCCTCAGTGGAAAGTACAGACAGTTTATGCCATAAAATCCTTTCAGTCCTTGATCTTAAGATGTTCATTTCACGGTTTTCCCCAATTCTGGACAGTTGGGTTGTGGTCTTTCCCGCTTCTTCTCAAGGATCAGCTTTGAAAAGCTCACCCTAAATCAACCTTCAGCTTCTCAGCAACATCAAACCTGGCCCGTTTCCTTCCAAAACCCTATCAGAGCCCTTCGATGGTGAGGTTCTTCCTCGCCCCAACAAACAATGAACTCAGTTCCTCTCTTCAAGAAGTGGGTGAGCAGCAGGAGATACGCCCACAAATAATTGGCGGGTAAGTGGTTGAACTGGAATTCCACACCAGCTTTATCCGGAGGTAAATGCTGACTCCCTGAACAGCTGTGTAGACTGCTTCTCCCCAGTGGTGTTGGAACCCAGACTTCTGGTTGAGATTTGAACCAAAGTAAAACTTTGTGACCAAAAAAGCAAACTCAAAACCCCTGGAGTCACCCAACACCTGAGAGTTATTCCACACAGGCAATTTTCTGTTGCATTAGACACAAGTCTATGTGATTATGTAACAGAAAATCGACTCTGTGAAATAACTGTAATTGTACCATCTGACAAGTAAAGTACATGAGAGAGTAGCAAATTCCTTTAAAATGAATACCTTGTAAAGGAATAGAGGAAAGAACTAGATACATATAGGTCCCACTTCTGGTTTTTGCTGACAAATACCCTTTGTCAATATTCTCTTACTAGTTATTCATTTTAAAAAGGCATCACTGTTCTTTTTGTTTGTATCCTGTTTGCTGCCTGGTACAATTACAGAGTAAATTAAGTGGGGTTCCGCAGTATGCATTATGTTATTCACTTTAGTGTAAGCTGGAGTTAGGTTTGTATGAGATTTCTATTGTAACCCCAAGTCTCACTCCATTGAAACTTTCCAAAACATTATCCTTTGGGGTTAAAATTTTCCTTCTTCTTTTGAGGCCAATTTTTTTTTTTTTTTCTTTTTGGAACTTAAGAAGAAGATTGCCTGCAGCTGCTTCTGAGTTATTGGCGAATTAAATCAAAAAGGCTATTTCCATTGTAAAATATTTTATTTTATAATCTCTCCAAAAGCTCAACAAATAAAAGTTATCCCAAGAAACCTCATAACACTTAAATCATGTAAAAGGCGAATTTCTTACTATTTTCTGACTATTTTGGTTTCCAGGTAAAACAGAACAGAAAACTCTATCACATTAAGATAACAAAGCAAATGACTAAAATAGTAAATTCAAACACTTAGCCTATGTAAAAGGTAACTTTCTTCACTCATTGGTAAATATTGACTAAATGCCTACTTTGTGCCAAATGCTATACGTCCCCCACATTTAATCTCTCCAGTAAACTCGTGGACTAGACACTGTTTTGCAGATGAAAATACCGAAGCTTAAAGTGACACACATTAGAAAAACAGCTAGGTACAATGAACATTTTTGATACTTTAACGTAAACGAATTTTATTCTTTCAATGAACATTTATTGAGCACCTACTAAGCCATTGGGACTCCAAAGGTGAAGGAGACAGATGTGTTTTTTGCCCTCATGGATTTTACAAGCATTTCAACTGTGGGGAACAAAGTATCTATAAGCTGGAAAAAATGTATGAGGCATCTAATTCTATGCTTGGTTCTATGAAAGATAAAATCTTATTGGGGCAGGTCAGGAGACAGGACACCTAACATGACACCACAAAAGAACAACTAACATTGCATAGGGAATGGTAATTATAATCTGTAGAAAAATCCACATTCCAAATATCTTGAAATAGCAGAATTGGAAAGACATGATTGTAAAAAGGCTGTAGGGGACTTAGGAATCAATGCATTAATTTGAGAGCTAGAAGTAGTTGTCTAGTGGTGTGATTTCCGTACATGCCCTGCTAGGTGTCCCACATGATGAGGGAAGAGATACAGATGAGGGAAGGAAAGCAGGGACCAATGGAAGAAAGATCTGTTCTCCATTTCTTTTCTTTTTTTTTTTTTTCTTTCTTTTAAAGACTTTATTTATTTGAGAGAGAGCGAGAGAGAGAGAGCGCATGAGCAGGGGGGAGAGGTAGAGCCTGCAGAAGCCAGTTTCCCTCTGAGCAGGGAGCATGGCAAGGGACCCCATCCCTGGACCCCAGGATCATTACCTGAGCCAAAAGCAGATGCTAACCGACTGAGCCACCCAGGCTCCCCTCTGTTCTCCATTTCAATAAGAACAATTCTATTATGTGTTTTATATAGTGATTTTTAATATTATTGGAAGAAAGGATTGCACTGCTAAAAAAAAAAAAGACATTATTTCAAAAATCATTTATCTGGTCTGAATACCTTCTATTGCAAATCTTTATATCTACTATCTCATGGTCTTCTGTTTTAGGTTGAATACAAAAATGGAAATAATTAGACTTAGTGAATGGTCAAGACAAGAATTTCAGATATGATCATAATTAATGCAAATTGTCATCCTAGAGCTCTTACTCAAGAATTAATTTCAATATTGAAGTAGCCAAGAAGATCATACAGTTCAGAAGCCATGGGTTTATTCACTTCATTCTCAAGGAATTTCAAATTAGAGGTGGAACTACAAGATAAAACTTCATTCAGGAAAGACATTGGAAGAAACTCCTCACTACAAAGGAAAGCCTCCTACACATGTGACTCACTGGACCCAGGATAATCATCTATCTTGTCCAAAAGCATCAAAGGAAACCAAGCAGATCACCTTTCTTCATTTTCCAGAGAAAATCATCCACCGTGCGAATTGAAGCTGTTCTGGATCGGAAGCCCTTCTACTGTCAGATTAAAAAGATGCTACCAAACCCGTGTATAGAATATCCAGGACCAAGGAGCAATTTATCAAGATTAAGGAAGTTCTTTAATCATCTAAGCCCAGATGTTTAGAAGAAACCACACACTTCAAGAGAGACTGGCCTTTCTTGCAATAAGATGATCTTTCCTTCCTATAGCACTTAGCAGCTTTGGAAATGACCATGAACACTTAATCAATTCACACATCTAAACCCACATCCAAGCCTATGACTCATGGGGACCTATAAAGCTAGTTATGTGTAACGGACTCTATGTCAGATTTTGACCATCCAAGATGGTCAGCCATAAGAGACAAGAACTCAGGGCAGAACCAAGCCTTCATCATTGCCTGGGTCCCTGGTGACAAGTACTTGTGTGTCCATTAATTCATTAATGGATTAATGGACACACAAGAGTATTACAGACTTAGCAACTACACAAGAAGATTGTGGGGGATAGTGGGGCAGAATAGACAATCAAGGGAACAGAAGCTCATACAATGCAGTAAATGAGACAAAGCTCATCTCCTGTGGGAAGTCTCTCATACACTATCCTGGGAGGGGAGAAGCCATCAGCGGCTTCCTGATCACAGCCAGTCCAGGTCAGAGGAATTACAAAGCTATTATAGCACAGCAAGTCCCTGCATTACCAAACTGATCCCCAAAATGAAATAAATTCCCTGTTTAGGGCAACCTAAGTAACATAAACTCTCTCCCTGTTCTAGTGGTGATTTACAAAGTTGTTTTTATGCAAGGATATGATTCAGGTCACATATGGTTTAACAGCCTGCACTTGGATTTGGCAAAGCAATACGAAAATAGACTAACACTTGTAAGAAGTTGGGCCCTATAGCTGTGTAGATAGACTCTCATTTATGTGAGGGGAACAAAGGGGTACTAAGAGGACTCCTTTATAAAAAAATGTCTCCCCCATCTCCTGTCATATATATTCTGAAAGTTCATCATGGAATGGTGTAGTGAAGTAGAATGAATATTGGATTTGGCATCAAACTTAGGTCCCAATCTCAGACTTACCACTTATGAGCTGTGTGACCTTCGACAAATTTCTTACTTCTCTAAACCTTAACCTGGAACGTTTGAGAATAATTCCTATTTAATAATGTAGGGGCCCAGGGCAAGCTGCCCCAAGATGGGCCACTTTGGCATAAAGATTATTTTGAGCGAAAAGTAACCCAAACCCAGTAGATGCCAGAAAAGCTCTCTGTTTACCCCTCAACCACCTAAATTTATTTTGGAAAGGAGAGCAGTACCAGGAAAAGGGCTATTAACAGAGTCACCCTTTTACCTAAGAAACTTGTCTGCATAATAGGGCAAGCTTTGTTTTTCAAACATCTCCTTTCACCTTACTGCTAACGGCCTTCCTCCGCATGTATCCTCAGACCCTACCCCCCACTCCTTTGTTTCCCTGCCTCCTTGTCTTTGGAATCTTGTCTGTGTGGACTCCCCAAGCGTACGCCCACTTATTAAATGTGATTTTCTCCTATTAATCTGTCTAGTATCAATTTGATTCTAAATCCAGCTAGAAGGGCAGATGGACAGAGAAAGGTCTTCCTCCCTGACAGTGGGCTTATTATGAAATTTAAGGGAGACGGTATGTGAAGTTTCTGACCTGTGGCTGCTCAACACATATTGTTATTGTTGTTACTAATTTATTGCCTTGAGCTATGATGACCATTGGGTCCACAGAGGTCGTATTAAAAGGCTCTCGGGAGGTCAGTCTTGGAGGCTTGGTTAGCACCTTGGCCAGGATTAGTTGTTAGTAACTAACCAGCCGTGGGGACTAGGCACTTCTGTTTTCTGATGATGGATTTCCCCCTCTCATTTTCTTCAACTTTTCAGGAGCCAGTCCCTTCTCTGGGCAAATTTGCCTCCTTCCAGGGAGCAAGGAATTGCACGGATTACAGGAGAAGCCACTGCCAATGGCTCTCAAGCTGACCTTCCTTCTGCTTCGTGTGTTCCTGTGAAAACATGGCCATTACGTTAGCACGCCATCTCCGGGATTGTGAGTGGACCCCCTAGGCCAGACAATCCATTTCAACTTCAGTATTTATAAAACTTAATGGAAATTCTGGGGTGCCTGGGTGGCTCAGTGGGTTAAAGCCTCTGCCTTCGGCTCAGGTCATGATCCTGGGGTCCCGGGATCGAGTCCCACATCAGGCTCTCTGCTCAGCGGGGAGCCAGCTTCCCCCCCTCTCCTGCCTGCCTCTCTGCCTACTTGTGTCTGTCAAATAAATAAATAAAATCTTAAAAAAAAAAAAAACTTAATGGAAATTCTTATCAATCTCACTGTGTTTCTAGGGCAATTCGAGTGCACAAAGCCTTTTAAGGTCTTTGTTAATAACATGGAACAAATAAAAATAGTCCTATGTTTCCATTGGACTAATCACAGGAAAAGCCTGTTTTGCTCTTTATTCCTCTAATATCAAAACCTTATCAAGACTTCCTCTTCTGTAAGATTGGGTCATAAACTCTCGAAACCACCTCAGGAACCCTGCCAACTCTTTGAGACTATAAGCATGTTCCAAGATCACATTTCCCAATAACGTCGCCCTGTAGAAGTCATAGCTGATAGGACTCCTGAAAATGTTGGTCAGAATGCTTCTATAGTTTTCATGTGATGTGTATGCCAACTCAGGGATCTTCTACTAAGAGTTAAAAGCAAAATAGAGTCAAGTGCCACAGCACAGTGATTTTGCTTACATGTTCTGCATCAGATAAAACATTTCTGTAATGAAATAAATACCAGTTTTCATGCATGGACTCTGTCCAAAGCATTTTGGTTCTATTTTGAGAGATGTTTCAAATATGGTCAAATCGTTTTACTTAAGGAAAAGGCAAAATCTTTTCTTTCTTTCTTTTTTTTTTTAATTTAATTTTTTTTTTCAGTGTCCCCAAATTCATTGTTTATGCACCACACCTCTGCTCCATGCAATACGTGCCCTCCACAATACCCACCACCGGGAAAATCTTTTCTTATCTTACTGCCTTAAATATAATTTGTTGCCTTACATTATGTGAAAATAATGTAAAATAGATAATCGTAAAATGAAAATGTTTTGAATAGTTATTAGAGAACAGGATTTGAGGAAATGTGTCTAAATAACATCCCAGAAAAAATATAGCTTTTCTTATTTTTTAAGTTGATGAAAGCAAATGACATTTACAGAATTCCTTAGAAATAATATATAAAAATTAAACAGTCTACCCTTTAACTGAACTTTGAAAATGTGGTAAATGAAGAGTATTTTAATAAGGCAATCTTCTAGAAAATTTTCAGTTGCTGGTTTGATTTTTGCATGTGCACTTTTATTATGCATTGTGAACCATATGAGAATATGAATAAATTTATGAATATCTTCATTTTAATGGTTTTTATATCTGTTTATATTTTCACCTGAAAATTGCTTTACCAAGAATGATTGTGATTAATTGAGACTGGAAGTAAAAATGACCACGTGGTTGTCTATATTCTGTTTCATCATTGTATTGTATAAATATTCATCATTTCATTATAGGCATATCAAGAGTAATGATGTATCTTTTCATCATGTGGGTTTTTTTTAAAACTTATATGTGATTTCAGATATGATCTTTCCTACAAGGCTATTCTTTGAGCAGGTGTTTATTTAAGTGGGCTTCAATTTTGTTTTTTGTTTTTGTGGGGTTTTTTTTACATAAAATTAAATTGCCAAAGCAGTAGACTCTAAAAATGTTTGGCCTCAACAGCCTATTTTAATTATACCTTTTAAGTAGGTTTAAATACAGTTAACTCACACTTAACCAAAGCAAATCTTTGAAGGATAAACATTAACCCAAACTACAAATGTCCCCCACCAATTGCTACTGGAAATTGAAATCCTCTCAAAACACAAATGTGGTATAAACATGTGAATGAAGAAACAACACTTCCCATTATTATGTGTGTGTGTGTAGGGGGGAAGGGGGGTGATTGGGATGGGCTATTTGTTTTAACAGTAATGCTTAGCTTTAATCTCCTTCTCTGGATAGTTCACTGACATTGATATTTTCCTTAATTTATTTTAAAAGGATTTTTTAAAAATATTATTTGTTTTGGTCTCTGAATCAAATTACATATTCACGTAGCCTAACTATCTTGAACCATGTCATACTGATGTCTTTACAAGATTCTCAGTAAAATAAGAAGTTCAGAATGTTTGATTAATCCTTGTGGATTTTCATAATCCATTTTCTCTCCTGTGTGTGCTCCTGGAGTCTGCAAACCCTTTGACTAATCCATTCATTAGGCTTGCTTATAAATATGAAACTTGGGTCTCGGGGAGGTCTGAGTATTCTGGAAGGTAATTGGTATTTGCCTCTTGACCTGAGAAATAAACTTAATTTTTGCAGTGGATGACCTATACCCCCTTAATCTCAGGCTGGATGCCTCCTAAGAATTTGCTTGGCCTGTTTTTGAGGAATGATTCCACTTAAAATTTGATCTGTATCTCAAACTAGAAGAGAACTAGAGGGTCAATCACAACACCATTTGTCATGTTAGGGAAATACTCCTGAATCTCTCCTATGAGCTTGAAGAGCCAACAGGCAGCCGCTAGTCATTTGGAGGCTGATGCCAGGCCCTTCAAGGCTGCTCTGAAGGAAGCCTTTGCCATTGGTATAGCAATGAAAGAAGTAGAATCAGGCCCCTTACAAATCACAATGTCATAAAAGTTGCACAAACAAGTACATCTCCTATGTGCTGAGAAAGAAACTACAAGTACACACGTTATATGCATTCAGTGTAGGAATTTGTCGTTCGTGTGAAAAAAAGAATATGGAAGGCGCTATTGTTAGCTTTTAGGAAGGAAGTCTCAGGAATATCTTGCTTGTTGCTGCTTATTTTGATTCTCATTGTTTTCAGGCAGGTGTCTAGCCTCTTCTTGCCAGGCAGCCTGGCATTTTGTCTTATTCTTTACTGGGAAACACATTTTAACATCTGCAAGTCATTTGTAACTCAGCGATCAGCATCAGGTTTTCATGTATCTTCTGCCATTATTTAACCCATGACAAATACATTGATTTACCATGACAAACTTCCCCAAAGTTTCTCCCTTTGGCAGTGAGTTACAGCAAGTTCTACGAACAAAATGCATTCTTCCTGCTCTCTGCTTAAGAGGGTAGAAAAGCCGTTCTCCATTTTGCCGTCCCATGTAATACCATTAAAGTTGGGATGCAAAGAGTATTTAACAGGAATAGTGCCTACCAAGTGGCCTAATTAGAGAAATCATTTTTTAAGGAGCTTTAATTTAAGGCTTATTATCTTTCACTATCCTGTAAAAATCAAACATGAAACTTCGGGTTCTTGAAATCGTAATTATTTGTAAAATTTCTTCCTGGGGTGTGTCTGATCAGCTGTGCAGTTTGGAATCAGAATGAGCGAAGCAAGCGAGGAAAAAGGTAGAAAGGAGATTGCCTCTATCCAGCCGGCCCACTGGGAAGAGTAAACATGGAGGCCAAACTCCCTGACCCAAGCAATTTCTGTTATGCATCTCTCTTAATACAAGCTGCATCCAAATGCATCGTGGTTTTCAATATAGTTAGAGAGTTAAAAGTCACAATAGGGAAAATGGAAAGTAGTATCAGAGGAGGACAACACTGACATGTAAGTAATGATAGTTGAAGCAAAGCCAAAAAGGCAAGAAAAGGACTGTGAGGATTTCAGGGGAATAAAAAGTTTCAAGGACAGACGAGGCTAAAATAATGTGAGTTTGGACTGTGCAGGCTCACTTAGACCCAGATTTTTTTTTTTATAACTACAGTATGGTACTATAAATGTAAATCAATTTTCTTCTCCTTATGATTTTCTTCATAACATTTTCTCTTTTCTTACTTTATTGTAAAAATACAGTATATAATACATATCACATACAAAATGTGTGTTAATCAATTGCTTGCGTTATCGGGAAGGCTTCTGGCCAATAGTGGGCTAGTAGGAGTTAAGTTTTTGGAGAGTTGAAAGTTATATGGCAGGTGGTCAGCACCCTAAACCCCTGCATTGTTCAAGAATTGACTCTATTAGAGGTAATATGTCTCTTCATACACAGTCTTGAAAAGGTCAAACAGGGGCACTTGGGTGGCTCAGTCGGTTAAGCATCTGCATTTGGCTCAGGTCATGATCTCAGGGTCCTGGGATGGAGCCCCAGTTTGGGCTCCCCACTCAGCAGGGAGCCTGCTTCTCTCTGTCTCCCTCTGCCGCTCCCTCTGCATGTGCTCTTGCACTCTCTCTGTCTGTCAAATAAATAAGTAAAATCTTTTTTAAAAAGTTTGGAAAGGTCAAACATTAAAAGGTAAGAAAAACAACAAAAAAAAGGAATAGAGAGAACACTTAAATCATGAAAGGTGGTCAAAATAAATCAACCCTTAATGTCTAGAATAATGAAAAAGAACTGTGAGACTGTTAATGTGAGGAGGGAGGGGCCGGTGCTGGTGGGCTGGCAGGGCATCTGAACTGGGACAGGGGACCCATGAACTTCAAGGCTACAGGCAACAGGATGTTGGTGATCTACATGGGCTTTCCTTAGGTGACGATGTAAGCCCAGAAGCACAAGTTCTTATTTAGTTCAATTTATATATTTAAGTAGCACCTTTGGTATGTCCCCGAAGACTTTATTTTGTGCTTAATGATTTCCTTCATTGATTTCAGCGCCTAAAACCTAGATTAGTGTGTTCAACTTCCTTCATCTCCCTTTTCATTTGGCTTTAGATGGAGAAAGGGAAAGAAAGGACTGTAAAAAGGGGGTTCCAAGCCAGTTGAACGCAGATGATTAATATCCTTTGGAGATTCCTGTGAAAAAGAATATATTGAGGCCTACAACTAGCCTACTTAACCCCTTGAATGCTCAACTACGCTATAACTGAATTTACTCTGTGTCAAAAGAGTATGATTAATATCTTACCTCAATTTTCATGGTCATCTTAACACAAATAAACACAGTCACACTGCCGATATTAACTTTAGAGGTCTTTCTTGGATAGTTGTAAGTATACAATTTCCGATTTTAACTTTAGAGGTCTTTCTTGGATAGTTGTAAGTATACAATTTCCAAGTGCTCTGAACTAAATTGGAACTTTGCAATATTATGATGAGAAATTATTTATTTAATTAATTTATATTTAAAGAATTTATTTATTTATTTGAGAGAGTGAGTGAGTGAGAGAGAGAGCTTGAGCTAGGGGAGGGGTAGTGGGAGAGGGAGAAGCAGACTCCCTGTTGAGCAGGAACCCTGATGTGGGGCTCAATCCTGGGACTCCAGGATCGTGACCCTAGCTAAAGGCAGTTGCTTAACCCCCAGGGACCCAAAGAAATTGTCTTTTTTGGGGCACCTGGGTGGCTCAGTGGGTTAAGCCTCTGCCTTTGGCTCAGGTCATGATCTCAGGGATTATACATCAAAAATTGTTCTGACCATCTCTGACTTCTCAAGTCATTTCCAGTGTCTCTGTTTTGATATAAGGAAAGATAGCAGATGGTGTTCTCTTTTAATGCTCCCTGCTCGGCAGGGAGCCTGCTTCCCCCTCTCTCTCTGCCTGCCTCTCTGCCTACCTGTGCTCTCTCTCTCTCTCTGTCAAATAAATAAATAAAATCTTTTAAAAAAATTATCTTTTTTAATTACTCGAAGCATATAATGCCAAATTGCACAATAATGTGCATGTAAAGCCCTTTTGGGGTTAAGTTATAAAACTTTCCCTTTTTCTCCCTCTATCCCTTCTTCCCTCCCTCAGTACCTGGGTATCTGTACCCATCTATCTATCTATCTTGCTATCTATCATTAACTCAAAGTGCTTTTTTCTCACCTAGTCAATTGAACCAGACCAATAGTATTATAAAAAATTCTGACCAAGAAATAGTCACAACATTGTTGTAAATCATGCCAAGTGTTCTTCCCAAGGAAAGGAAGAAAGCTTTTCAGACGTAGATCTTTCTGCAGTATAGTAAAGCTGAAATTGCTCCTTTTGTGTCATGATGGTACCAAATGCAAGGAGTCTGATTTCATCCACCTTGACAAAATTAGAGTACTACTTCTACTTCTTTTATATTTTTTGAAGTCATCTATTTCGGTTGGTCAGAGCTATCTCAATGGGTGTGGAAAAATCATATAGAGGAACCATGATTTCTAAAGACCACACCAACTATTGAAAATTATGTGGCCCCTCAAGCTATTGGAACAGGATGGACAAGGGCTCTTTTGATACGTCATTGTCATTTATTGGTTCTCTGTAGTTTCTCAAAGACAGGAAGGGTGAGGACTAGGGCAGATTTGTAAGCTATATATTATGGGAATCCATTTGGTGTCTTCTATTTAAACCTGATACAACTAATATAACATTTTTCAATGGGTCAGATTTTAGTAGCATTAAAACTTATACATCAAGAATTATTCTGACCATCTCTGACTTCTTAGTTCATTTCCAGTGTCTCTGTTTTGATATAAAGAAAGATAGCAGATGGTGTTCACTTTTAATGTTTGAAACTTCTGCAACCAAACCAGTAAAGAATGTCTTTCTGTTGATTCCCACAAAAGGCCATTAACCAAATTTCATTCTTAACTCAATCAGGATTCACTTATCTTTGCTTCTAATTCTAGCCAAACCAAAGCCTGGATTGTATTGCCCAGGCTCATAGGAGGTCAAAGCTAAATTCCAATTCTTGCCCACTGGTTGTTGAATGAGTAATTAGGCATGGATTTACTCTGCCAAGGCACTGGGGGACAGAGAGAAAAGAAGAGCATAGGAAGAAAAATAGAAGAGGAAATGATTATGAAACTTTCTTTCAACTTTAAGTCATCAACAACTGATTCTGAAAGAAATATGGAGGAAATGACACAAACATTCCTTTGTAGTAAAAGGTAGTGATAGGTTTGTTAGGGCTGCCCAGAGCTGGGGGAGACCAGATGTCGTGGAATGGCTTTCCATCTTCGTCTTCCCTTATCAATTCCTTTCATCTCAAAACTCAGCAGGACATCAGACTCATGTGGTCTTACAGCACATTCATATCACTTTTAGTGTTTCAATCCTTACCACATGTAAACAGCTGAATATGAGAGGGCCTATCTGCTCTATAAAATTATAAGCTCATTGAGTAGGAAACATACTTTGTTCAGTGCTGTGTTTCCTACAGTGCAAAGTATAGGATTCTAAATGAAAACCAACAAAAAAGAAAAAAATAAAGAAGAAAAGAAAAAATATTCCCATTCAGTGAGAATGGTGAAAACAGTGATTCAAGTTGAGAAAAGTTTCAAAAAAAATCTTAAGAATGAAGATAATAAATGAGAATATCTTTTCATCAAGATCTTTGAAGTTAAAATAAAGCACAGTTACCAAAATCATACCATTTCTATCTGTACTTCTTTTAGGCCAGTTATACATTTTCTCTGCAACATCACATATATCTTTCCTTTACATTTATGGCTTTTTTAAAAAATGTTTTTACTTTGATATAATTTTAAGCTTAATGAAATGTTATGAATTATGAATATAATCCAAAGAACTTCTGTATACCCTATACCAAGAATACCACTATTGCTTACATTTTACCCCTTATACCTTATCATTCACCATACCCCTCTCCTATTTCTCAGGGAGAATCATTTGAGAGTGAGGTACAGATGCATCATAGTGACTCTTAAATATGTCAGTGTGTGTTTCATAAGAACAAGGAAATTTGCTTATGTGTGTACATCTCAATGTACAATACAATGATCAAAACCAGGAAATACAACCCTGACATAATAATATTATAATAATATTATTTGATTCACAATCCATATACAAATTACATCAATTGACAAGATCATGTCACAGGACTACTTTTTCTTTAGTTGTCTTATCTCTCCAGTCTCCTTTTTCTGGAAGCATTTCTCAGTCTGTCTTTGTTTCTCATGACCTTGATGTTATTAAGGAGTACAGACCAGTTATTTTGTAAAACATCCCTCTGTGTGTGTTTATCTGAGGTTTCCTCATGAATAGATTTAAGTTATGAATTTTGGGTAGTAATACTATAGAAGTGACGTCATAGCCTTCTTAGTGCCTCGTATAAGGAGGCACATGATGTCTGTTCTCCCAGTGGTGGTGATGGTAACTTGGATGACGTGGTTTGGTCAATGTCTGCCAGGTTTCTCCTCACATGTAACTTTTTAGGGGTCTTAATTAGGTAATGTCAATTTTAAAGATATAGTTGAGGAAGTCAATAATTACGAAGCACAGTCTGGAAGATAAATAAGTCATTTCACCCTTGTAGATGCTCTAAAATTGACACTTCTAAAGCCAGACCATAAGAAAACCATGTAGCTGGACCAAGATGAGCTGACTAGGTATAGAATTGCTTTACTTGAGGGGCGTCTGGGTGGCAGTCAGTTAAGATCTGACTCTTGGTTTTAGCTCAGTCCTAGTTTCAGGGTCATGGGTTTCAGCCTTGTGTTGGGCTCTCTGTTCATCATGCTCTGCTTAGGACTCTCTCTCTCTCTTCCTCTGTCTCTCCCTGCTGCACTCTATCTCTCAAATAGATAAATAATAAATCTTTAAAGAAAATGATTTCTTTACTTGACTCTGTTTGGTGTTGTGCTGTTGTATAATAAAGAATTTGTTTGGTCTTTGTCTACGGATCTTGACCCAGGGCATCTAAAACCCTTGGAATTTCCCAGCAGATAGGAGGATCTTTGTTATTCATGACTCCTTTGGATCACACCTGAATTTATGCTAATGAGATGGCTCAGGATGAGGGTTGGTCACTAGCAAGACCAACCATATAGTTGGGGCTTTGAGGAAGACTGATGTCCAGGGAGGGAAAAGAGGCAAGAGATGGAGTTACCAATCATACCTATATAATAAAACCTCAAATACAAACTTTGGACACTGAAGCTCAGTAGAGCTTCCTGATTGGTGAATACATTTGTGTGCTAGAATTGTAACACTCCCAGATTCCACAGGAAAAGGACATGGAAGTTCTGCATTCAGACCTTTCCCTGTGTGATTGTTCATCCGCTGGTCCTGATTTGTGTCCTTTATAATAAAACTGTTCATTGTAAATGCCTTGCTTTTCTGAGTTCTGTGAATTATTGTAGTAACTTATCATACCTGAGGGGGGTCTCGAGACCCCCTAGATCTGAAGTCAGTTGGAAAAAAGAACGGGTAGACTAAGAATACTACTTATGGCTGGCATCTGAAGATAGGAAAATGTTGTGTACTCTGCCCTTTTAGTCCAGGTGGTTAATGCCAGAATTGAATTGTAATATAGCAATTGTTAACAGAATAGACTCGTAGAAAGATGGGACATATAGTTTATAATCATACTTTAATCTCATAACAAAGTTTCAATTATGAACTTTCACAGTTGTACATATAAAGTAAATTATACATATTATATATACAGATATGAATTATATATATGTGTGTGCTAAAAATATAATCCATCAACGAAGTTTTAAATGGAAAAAAAAAAGTTGTTACATAACAGTTTCATTTCTTTTTAGTTCCTGAATGCAAATACCGATCCAAGGTTAGAGTAGAAATATTGACTCTTCCATGTTTACTTTTTAATGAATTGCCATTTACTTGAGTAAAACTTATGGTTGGTCTTGGCATTTTATTTGAGGAAAATGATGAGTGGTTGGTAGGAATTATTTTAAGGAGTTCATTGGAAAAATTTGTTTAACAATGGTTTCCTTTGGCCAAACTCTATTCATGTATGCTGGATAATAATCTGGGCCCTACCGAATGAGAAATCTTTCCAGGGGAGGAATGAAGTAGGCGCTTCTACACATTTTTTTTTCCCCCATTTTAGGTCAATATGTGAGCATTTAAAAAAGTTGCCCAAAGATTTCTGGGGATGGAAAGAACTCAAAAGGTCTGAAGTTTGGTGCCATATCTTTGAAAGGGATTATACTCAAACCATCTCAGGAAGATGTCAGTTTATGGTTCACATAAAAAGTACAGTGAAATCTGGAATTCTCCAACATCCTTGTCTTGCTCAGCTTTTGTTGCTGACCAAGTAAACGAGAACTGCATTCTTTCTCCAGAGTTTTCCCTGGAACATGAGGCAGCGAGGGCAGGAGCAACCATGGGTGGGGACACTGAATGGGGCCGAGCCATGGCCACTCACTCTTCAGGAGGGAAGTTACTCTTGAACACATCCTTCCTACAGGGAGATATTTATGAAGACCATTCAGGGGGATTCTAGAGCTAAGTATGGACCACTATCTGATTTTGTGATCTGAGTTTAGACTCTTCATGGGGCATTTTGGGTCTTGCTTGCTGACCTGGATGCTTTTGGTGGACCAGTAGAGTGATGAACTGAACATTTTGACCTTCTATTTATCAAAACTTCTTGGTGCTATGGAATAGAGAGAATTGTCTCTAGTTCTTTGATGGAGAAAAAGGGAGAAAATATTGAATACTTACTCTGTGCTGGAAAGAGTCATCCCATTTAATACCTATCCCAAGCTTACGAAGTGGATTTCTTCTATTCCTTTGTTTATTCATTTATTACTCAAATATTTAGTGACTACATATCAAGCACTTGCAAAGTGCTGGGACACAGTGGTCCTTGCCTTCTCAGATCTTATAGTCTTGTGTATTTCATCATTCATATGACTTTAATCCAATTTTAATTAATTTGGAGCTTGAAAGTATTTCTGTAATAAAGTTAATACATAAGAAGATAATAAATAAAATATGTAGAAGATAGAGTGGAAGGAACAAAAGCAAATCATCTGCCTTCATCACATTTCCACAGGGGGGAAGGGAATGTGGATAAAAGGGCAAAAACCAACTTCTCTGATTTTTTTTTTTTTGCCACTCATATTGGGCCTTGGGGTCACCTCTGTTACCTGATAATACTTGGCCTCTGAGTCTTTCCCTTCATCATACTCCAGTGAACTTTATTTCAAGATCAGCCTGTCTATTTCACAGGACTGATCTCCTTCCAGACTTCAGATGGGAAATGTCAGCCCTCTTGTCAACATCCCCAACATTTAAATTCTTGGGATACCAGAGATACTCAAAGAGAAGAGCCAGGAATGGACTCTGTGTACACGTTACCCTCCCAACTGCTACTGGGGGGAGGCAAGAAGCCTTCTCAACCATTTTTAAATAGCAAAATAGGCCAATAACAAGGTGATACAAAGAAATTGCTTCCTTGCTAAAGAGTTTGGTGGGCATAAATAAAACAGAAAGAAATAAAATTTTAACATTTATAGAAAAATCCAATTGATTGTTTTTCAATCCAAGAGCTTGAGAAAGAAATTCCTGTAGCAACAGGTAGCAGGGGCAGACCAGGCATTCTGGGCTTTGGAGATGCTGGGCTTCTTTAACAAAAGGACATCAAATTTACTAACATGGCAAAAGCCACATTTGTCCAGTCCAAAGTGTTTAGGGATGTCCTAAACATGAGACTCTCTGAAAAGGCATTTCTGCAGAAGTCTGTCCTTAGCCCTGCCCGAGATGGCAGCCAAAGTATGAGCATGACTTTCATGTTAAACTGTCCTCCCGAATCATTATGTTTGGATGTGTGAACTTGTCCTATGATTTCCCATGCCTGAGTGCTCTTTAGCTGACTCATAAGAAATTTTTGAGGTTGTTTGCTATGTCAAGAAGAATCATCCCAAGTCTGGCCAGCATGCAGGGATGAATGCCTTGATATGATTAGCAGGACTTACTGTAATTTGTGAAGCACTAAAATTAAGCTTGGCGACAGACTGTGGGGGCAGAATGATCCGTCCGACTGATGGAGGAGCTGCCCGGAGACACACAGGCAAGAAACAGGTGAAAGATGCCATTTGAGAACTGATGTGAAAGATGTCCAGGGGCGCCTGGGTGGCTCAGTCATTAAGCATCTGCCTTTGGCTCAGGTCATGATCCCAGGGTCCTGGCATCGAGCCCTGCATCGGGCTCCCTGCTCAGCGGGAAGCCTGCTTCTCCCTCTCCCACTCTCCCTGCTTGTGTTCCCTCTCTTGCTGTCTCTCTCTCTCTCTCTGTCAAATAAATAAATAAAATATTGAAAAAAAGAAAAAAAGAAAGATGTCCAGGATTGAACGGCGGTGATCTCAGCATATAACCTGGAGAGAGGGGGTGTTTTCTCAGAAGAAGACCTGAAGAGGTTCCTGAAGAGACCCTGTCTTTGTCACCGCGAGAAGAATCTGTCTTTTGGATTTGGACTCTAGTGGCCGGGATGAAAATGAGGCTTTAAAGACATATCAGAATCAATAGACAGGGGCTTGGCTGTGGCAGGAAACATGAAACAACCAAATTGAGACAATTTGCTGAGGAAAGTGAAATTGCCAATAATTGCCTCAGACTGAGGGTGTGCCTGTGTGGGGAGAGTGCAGTGCTTAGCAGAAAGAAGCAAGAGCTCAGGCCTTGCTGTGTTAGCTTTGGGCAGCGGGTGAGGCCTCCTGGTGAGAAGGTTGGATGGATTACTGCCCAGAGAGGCACAATGACTTTTTCGGATTTGTGTGGCCATTGGCTGGTGGGCTCGAGTTTTCTTTTGTAACTTAACGTGGCTCAATGTGACCTATCAGGTGTGATCAAAACTGAGTTATGGGTGAGAAAGTTGGTAAGAGATTTGCTCTCGATGACATATTTCAGCAGAGTTCCGTTTGCTGAAAATAGAGTTCAAGCCATGGTTTACCTGAGGCTAGCTCGTATGTGACTCCTGGATTTCTCTTTATCAACGGGCTGTGACATGGTTTGGTTGGAATGAATTGGACCCATTATTATTTGAGCCAGAGAACACTCATCTCACACAGGGCCACTGGTAAGTGTTGGATCATGATAATACCGGTTATTCTTACATTTCCAGGGCAAGTGTATTGAAAAGCTCCAAAAGTCTACACAATGCTCTGATGAGGTAGGAAGAGTGTAGGAGCTAGTTCCCTATATTAACTTGAGGGGTGGAGACGTAGGGTAAGTGAATTGTCCAAGATCAAACCAGAATGACAACTTGACTCCTTCTTACCTATCTTAAGAACTGGATTTTCTCAGCTCTGGTCTTATTTTCTGTATGAATAATATGCATCAAAACCTGTATTCTGAGACCACCTGCTCAATCCAATCTTAGGGAGCTTCTAACAGGCATTAATGGGAATAAAACCTCTTTTGGGGGCCAGAAAGATCACTTCTTAGAGGAAAATAAATCCTTAATAGGAAACAAACCCTGAGGCTACTGGAGGCCTGGGGAATACAAGGTCTCTGGGTGATGCTTGAATTAGTTTACACACACACACACACACACACACACACACACACACACACACATCTTTTCCAAAGCTGTTTAAAAATTCATACACAGCTGTAAGCGATGGAGGTCACATGTAGAGCCCCAGGATCTCATTTCATAAGCTACCTTAAAGATCATTTGAGAGTCAATTAAAAAAAACTTGCCATAGGACAAGGCGCATCAGTGTGGAGCAAGGAGAAGCATAAAAGAAAGCCCATCACCAGACAGACATGTGAATATGGAGTTTGAGAGAGAAAATATGGCAAAATGCCAGTACTTAAAAGAACACATGATGCCTTCTAGTCCATGGACGCCTGGGGCAGTGTTAATGGGTTATGGAAAGGCCACTATGCCAGTAAGGGCTATCGTCAAAACGGGATTCAATTTCGCAGTAACACAGTACCTAAACGTTATGGTCATTTTTGAGCACCAACTTTACATAGAGTCAAAGACAAGATCATTATTCCACCTCTTTAGAAAACAGCACTGCCTGATTAGAAAAGAAGATAGCATTTTTATTATTTTAAATCAGTCCTCAGATACATTTTAGGCTTCTCATCTTTCCCAATTCGTACCCTATCTACAATTCTATGTGAATGACATATCTTGAGATCTGTATTAAGTGACTACCTGCTTGACCCGTCTCAGAAAGCCTGTCATGGACATTCAGGGTCCATACTAGTTCTTAAAGGTGACAGTAGCTCACTTTTATAGGAACATAGATCCTTAGTAAAACCGAACCTCTCCCAAGACAGCTGGTACTTCTGGTACTCATCTGATCTCCAGGGAGAAGAAAGAAGTTTTCTTGTTGTAAAAATATGTCAGAGATAACAGAAATCTTGCATATATTAGAATTCCATTCCTAGAGATAAACCTTAAAACCATTCATTAGTTTTTTTAAAATTTTCTTTTCTTTTCAGTGTTCCAGCATTCATTATTTTTGCACCACGCCCAGTGCTCCATGTAATACGTGCCCTCCGCAATACCCACCACCAGGCTCACAAAATCCCCCACCCACCTCCCCTCCAAAACCCTCAGTTTGTTTCTCAGAGTCCACAGTCTCTCATGGTTCATCTCCCCCTCCGATTTCCCCCAACTTACTTCGTTAGTTTTTATCTTCATACTTTGTCCCTTTTTGTTGTACAGCAGGTTCTTTATGACAAAAGGGCTTCCATCGTCTAGAAGCCCACTGTTTAAGAGCCCTTCACTATAAAATGCCAAGCAAGTGGAAGAAAAGTGAAAAATGAGATCTTCCAGAACTTTTTAACATCGTTATTTGACATGAAATAACACAGATTCAGGCCGTTCGCATCATCTTCTAATGGTATACCTCTGTCCCCACCCCCGCTGGAATAGATGTTCTCCTGTGGAATCTCAGAGCCACAAGACCCCAAAGAGATGACTTAGCCCAGATGGACCATGTGTCACTCGGGCCTCAAGAAGGTCAAGACCAGCTCCCTGGGTTTGAACGTCGGTTCCACCTCTGACTCGTTGTGTGAGTGTGGACGTCTTACTCGCTCTTGCCGTACCCCAGTGTCTTCATCCAGACGACAGGGAGAATACTGGTGCCTGTCCCTTTGGTTGTGGGCAGAGTTGAACAAGTTAACAAGTGCATGGCACTCACGTGGTGGAGTTCGCTGCAATCTCAGTCATAAATTTAAATATCATTCGTGTCTCACTTAACTACCGATTTATATCTACGGCATCTCTTCCAGTAATTTTCTGGAGCTCCGGGGTAGCTATGGCTCGCTTCATTTTCCTTGGGAGTGTGTGTTGTGCAGAATGTAAGTGTGGCTACTGAAATGAAATATACCACAAGGCCCAGAAACAGCCGCTCATGTGTAGCGTTCATTATTCCGAGAGATAGTTGGTCAAATTCCCCTGTCAGGGCCAAATTTGGCTCTTTAACATCATTAATAAGAGGTTTGCTGACAAAATATGGCTAAGGCAGGAGCTGGATATTTGTGTAAACACATTCAGCCCCACTCACACGTGGGAGATGGCTTCCAAGAGCTGGAAGGACATCTAAGTAAACTCTCTCAAGGAACTGGATCACAAGTCACCAAGAGTACACCAAGAGTGCGTGCTCCTGTCACCTCTAGGGAACCTCTGGTCACCTATACTCCCACCACTGCCCTCACATAGGCAGCTCTGGAGAGGGTTGAGAAGTGGGAGGGTTTGCTCTCTCCCTCACGACTCCTGGCTCCAGCTCCTCCCATTCTTGGCTGCATCGCACCTTGATGGCACCATAGGAAGGGCCCAGGGTGCTACTTTTCTTCTGATCTTATTTTCCATCCAAACCAACTTGCTTTCTTGCTTGTCCCCTTATGACTCATCACTCATTAAAAATCTAGTTGCATTGTACTGCGTGTGTGTGCATGTGTCCTTGCGTGTGCATGTGTTCGTGTGTGTTTACGTGTGTAGGAGCACAAGTGTAGAGGTCGCAAAGGATGTGAATGGTTGAACTTGTTAAGCTCCAAGATTGAATTTACATTTTAGCAAATGTCAGTGATGCCTTAATCCAAAGAAGAGAATCATGAGGAGTGGCAGAGTGTCTGAATGATTAGAGGAAACTTATTCAAGAAGTTGTTTCTCCCATCCCTCAGTCTGGGGACACTGCTGTGAGTGTGGGCTCTGGAAATAACATTAGAGATCCAATGGTGCATATCCCAAGTCCAAAGTTCCTGAATGACCTAAGCTCCAGGACTAGTGATTAAAACGCTGTAAATGTTTTATTGTTGGAAGGGACCTCAAAGATGGTGGGAGACACATAGTGTCAGAGGTTCGAAGGGCTCCCCATCTTCTTTGCACAGTGACATCACTGAGGAATGTTCCTCACAGCAATGGTGACTGTGCTGTCCTGCCCCTGCCTCCCCTCCCACCAGTCATCCAGCCCAGGGATGGAAGTCTGAAGACATCATAAGCTTCCTTCTAGCTCTCCATCTCTGGTTAAGGGTCATTTACCTAGCCACTCACCAGTGGCAGGAGTTTGGATAGGTTATTTAATTTCTCATGGGCTCCTGATTCTGTGAAACAGGGATAGTAATATCTAGGCTGCAATGTCATTAGGCCAAGATGACGCCCACCTGGAAACCCCTAGGAGCACTGTAGGCACACTCTGGCCTTGTCAGTTTCATCACCCACATAGTCAATTTCTTCCAGGCAGAGAGGAGTTTCTGGGAGGTTAAGTGACTGACTCCAGATCAACACAAAGATATTTCTGTACATCAGTTGACAGCTTTTTACAAATTATAGTTCATTGACAAAGTTGATTCTCAACAAAGTCCGTTTGCCATCCATGCTCCTTCCAGAGAGACAGAAAGCTTGATTTGCTCTTCAACGCATTCTTCCTGGGTCCTGGGGTAGAAGTGAGCTTTCAGGCCGTCAACTTCTACCAAATTATGTCCAACACAAGTATGGTAATTTTGTGACAATTGTTACTCTGCTGGAAGTTGAGATGAGACAACCAAATATATAATTTTCCTGTTTCAACTTTTCTGCACCACATTATTATCTTTAAATAGAAAATAATGTACAAACAAAATAGTTAGGTACTCTCCCCCCCCCCCCCCCCCCCCCCCGCCAACTCCTTTCCTGTGAGGTCTCTTCAAACCTCTCAGCCTTCAAGCTGTCTACAAAGTGCTGCTTTCAAATATTAAGGGCCAAAGATTCAATTGGCCTTCTTTTTTCCATCCTTCTGTTATTTACAGGTGCTGATTCTAAATGCAAAAATTCCAATTTACTAGTGTAATTACCCAATTTATATGCACAAAGGTGGGCTGCCACTCACAAAAATTAATGCAGCCCCAAATACCTCAGGTGAGGCCAGTTCAAATGTGATTCTCACTTAACACATTCAGACCTGGCCAGGAATTCTTGCTGGCTAAATTATTTTAGTTATGCCACATCTCTTAATTTCACATCAGTGCCACGACAGGGTTCTCTTCTGAGTGTCCACAGAGGAATCGAGATTTGATCTCGTAGGCCATGGAGAACTCTGGTGAGTCCTTCGGGAAGGTGGTATGACGGAATCAGGATTTTTGCATCATGAATCTGCTAGGGCAGGGCAGGGTGATTTGTGGATTCTATGGCCTGGAGACAGGTGAGGAGGCATTGAAGCAGTGAGCGTGTGGGCTGGGAATGATGGCCCAGAGATCTGGAAGGAAGGAGAACCCACCTGGGGCGTGGTGGGTAGATAAAGAAGGTTGGTGATGGCTTAATACGCAAGTCAGATGACTGCAAGAGTCTCAGACCGCCTGAGAAAAAAACACAGGTCGTCTTTAACTGGAGGGAGAGGGGATTTAGGGATTCCTACTGGAGAATAAACAGTGAGCTTGGTAAGGATGTGGTCTGTGATGGCAGGGATCATATGTCACTATCCTTGTGTGCCCTGTAGTATTCTATACAGTGTTTTGACCTGAGTGGGTGGATGTTAAATAAAAAATTTCGTGGGTAATTGACTTAGTGTCAAGGGAACTTTTGAACAACATAATCATAAGGTAAAGCAGGTCCAGGATTTTGCTATTGAAGACTTAGAAAACTGAACAACATTTTCTGTAAGATGGCCCGATCCTAGAAGATAGGCAAAAACAGCATGTTCCAAGGAACGTTTTTCTCAGATAGACTTCTTTTTCTATCAGCTTGTTTGTATGTGTATGGGTGGCTGGCTTTCCCTCACTTCACTGTTTAGGCTGACAGCAAGAGAAAGCAGAGCACAGTGGCTCTAAACCTGAGTTGGGATGGCTGTGTTAGGAGGCCAGAGAGAAACCATTTCACCTGGGAAGCACATGGACAGAAAATTGTAAAGTTGCACTCATGAAACCCCATTAAAGCAGAACCACCATCTCCCCTGCACACCATTCGGCATCTGGACAGTGCTCGCGGCTGCCCAGTGATGACAGGGAAGGCTGGCAGCTTGTCAAATCACAGCCAAGTGGATACCGTGAGCCCTGACGTTACGCAACGCTCACGATCTCCCCGGAGCTGACAGGTATTAAAAGCTGCTTGATACCAGAGTAAGTTCTATCTTTGGGCCTGGCAAGCTTTTTTAAGCTCTTAAAACTACTTGCCATTTAGGTAGGCAAGAGTCCAAAGATTAAGGCTTGAAATAGCCAGGACTACTGGATTTGCCTTTTGAGTGGCCTGCAAAGAGGACTTTTCTGCTTTTCTTCTCTTTCCTTGGCCTCATCTCTCTCTCTCTCTTTCCCTTTTGATTTTCCACCATGTGGGCCTTGTGTCGCTCATTTACTCAACAATCTGTATAAATTTAACATCAAATGATTAACGATTTCTCTGCCAAGTTTAAGGAGACAATTGCAATAAAACCCCTCTGATATCAATAGCATATTTAAAAGTCTAATGTAACAGGAACATGCTTGGCTTCTTGATTCCTTTTGATTTTTCTTATCTTTGTTCATCAGCTTAGGAGATTTTTCAGCTAGCCTTTTCTGATTCTTTTCTGGCTCTCCGTGGATGTGGGCATCCTGGGCTCCTTCAAAAGGGAAGCGTGGTGATGAGAGAGGGCGACGCACAGAAGGAAGAATGTGCCCTTTCCACTCTGGGCTGTGAGCATGACTGCTGGTGCTAAGAGCGAGTTCCCAAACTGGCCTGTTTATCTACACGGGTGGAACCTGAGGAATTTTCTCTCTCCCACTTTCCTGATAGGGAAAGTGAATTCCAAACCCGAGGCCAACATTCTGAAGGTTATGGGAAAAATAAATACTTTAGTGTCCGCAAATGATCCTTCCTTGCTACAAGCAAAACAGATATCTATTTATAAAATAAAAATTGTTGTGCAAATATTTTTTTAAAGAGAGGCAATAGAAATGACAAGGTGTTTTATACAAAGGCCTCCAGCCCATTATAAATGTTCAGAGTCACTACAAATGCTGTGTTAACCCCAGAGTAAACGGCTTGTTGTGCCTGAGCTCATCAGTGGCTCGTGGGCTCTGGGAACCATAGGCACTGAGGAGTTTCCAGCTCGAAACCCAGAAAACGAGAGACCCTGTCCTCTCAGTGTGTTTGCTCCAGGCCTCACTCCTTTGCTTCAAAAGGCCTGAGGAAAAGAAGGGAACGGAATGAAATGAATAGAATCCTGGGTCCAGTGCAAATAAAATTCAGGGTAGTCCAGAACTGTGTCCTCTTTTTAGGCTCTAACCAGCCAGAAAAAATTTTAGATCTATAAATGGGAAGTTAGATGTCAAATGTCTGCTCTTTACTTTCTTTTCACTTCCTCTTACCCGCCCCCGCTCCCCCACCTCTTCTCATCTACTTACTTTGGGGACCAAGCCCAGTCTAAGTATGGAAGATTCTCAGGGGACCAAAGTCTAGTTTGGACTATGGCCCATGAGGCAGGGTGGAAAGGTGGCCAGGTCAGGACCTGGGAGCGGAGCCATAAGATGACACCCCCAGGTCGAGGCAGAATATGATAATTGTCATGAATTATGCATGAAGACAAAGCTGTGGGTGTTCAGAAGAGATCAAGGCCACGTTCTGTGGAATTTAAAAAATATGGTGACAGAAAATTAGGTAGTGCTTCCAAGTGCACAGCAACCTAAAATTCCTTAGCAGTGGCAGATACTGGGCAAAAGAGAACAAAACAATCACGATACTATTCTTGGGAATGATCCTGTTTTTATTTTCATTCTTTTGTATAGGCCTCTCCCTTAGAAGGTTATAGATATACATGCTTTTTATTTCATTAATAGATAAAGTTTTCTTATAGCAAGAAAGGTTGATTTGCAAACATAAAAATATTTTTCTCATAACTTTCAAAGCAGCGGCCTGGGGCTTAGAATTCACTTTCTCCATAGGAATAGAGAAAAATTCCTTTTTTCCTTTTGTAATTATAAGTATGAAATAACCGTAATTAACATCACCAAGACACCAGCCATTTTGAGCACTTATTTACGTGCCAGGCCCTGGGCAAGGGACTTTGGTACAGAATTCTGCTTCATCTTCCCATTTTACAGACGAGGAAACAGAGGCTCAAATTGTTTGAGTTATTCAAGGTCCCCAAGAGTCAAAGCAGGGCTCTGGGCATGGGCGCCCAAGCACCCCGCCTCATTATGCTGCTGCAGGGGTCACCCCGGGGCTGCCCCCAGGAGACAGTGTGGTGTTAAGACAGCCTTTCCCTACCTTTCTTTCCTGACTCCCCTATCTTTCTCCCCAAAACTGTCCCCTACTCATGGGTCGATTCTTGAATTTATCTGTCCCTCCATTGTACTCACAGTGAATTTGTTTCAGGGTTATGTTTGTTTGCTTTTGTTTCTCTGAAAGCAGAGTTTTGATATAGGTTTGAGGGAAGAAATGGTAAAAGCTAGAAGCTTGAATGAAGCAGGGCCAGAGGGACAGATGGGAGGAAAGCAGACATAGAACCCTGAACTCTGAAGGGAAAGTGTTTGACTTTTCCCCATTTTGTGGAGGGCAAGTTTGTTCCTAATCAGGGGGTACTTTCTCCTAGATCCACTCTTGAACTTACCACTGATACTTGAGAGGTGAAAATGAGAAAAGCGGAAACAAACCAACCAACAACAAAAAAACCCCGAGAACATTTGGATAATAAATTCGGTAACTGCCTTTTCCTTCAGAAATGACAAATTTTTTTTTAACCATTTTCTGTGTTGGCCTGCAACTTACATATTACTAGGTAACTAATTAATTAATATTGTACATCACAGGGGCAGCTTTAAAATATGCATTACTTTATTAAAATTGAACAGCAACTAATCGTTGCAAATATAGTCAATGGCCCATGGGTATGTTTGCAAAAGTCTGCAGATGAATTTCCCCTGATTTTGTGTAACTTTAAAGCAACTTCTCCTGTTTTAAGATGTTCCTCTCGTTCACTTTGCAGGTATTTTTACGAAGAATACAAATAAGTGGACATAAGTAAAACATTTGAGACCTATGACTCATTGAGACTGCTACTTTTGCTCTCTGAACTTGAGGGAGCCAGACTGTTTTCATTTGCTGGCCTTTTAGGGAGAGGGATATTCGAAACTGCTAAATGTTCTAAAAGTAGTATTATGGGAATAATAACATAAAATTTAAATTTCTGCAGATCTTGAAGTATCTTTATGATAGACTCACAAAAGGCTAGTGTGCCACAATTGAGGTTTACACTTTTTAAAATAATACAATTAGGAGTTGAGTAAATGTCTTCAGGGAATGCCAAGTGATAAAAGCAGACCTTCATCAATAAAACTGGAAATCTTTTTAAAGACATGTTTATATTAACATATATACTAACATATATGTTAACATATATACCTGCAATATATGTTCATTGTAAAAATGGAAAAATATAGAAGAATATAAAGAAGAACATTTTGATAGAATTTTTATAATCCCACCACCTTTAAATATTTTGGGCAGCTGGCACATCCATATAAACAAAGTACATTAACTTCATATTAAATGTACAGTTATATGCCCACCTCCTTCCACTTAGTTTTTATCTTAAATGTTTATCATATATTAACTATATATAAGAAACATGATTTTTCTTGTGGATATCCCCAAATTAATATTATTTTTTTTTAAGATTATTTATTTATTTATTTGACAGATAGAGATCACAAGTAGGCAGAGAGGCAGGCAGAGAGAGAGGGGGAAGCAGGCTCCCTGGTGAGCAGAGAGCCCAATGAAGGGCTCCATCCCAGGACCCTGGGATCATGACCCGAGCTGAAGGCAGAGGTTTTAACCCACTGAGCCACCCAGGCGTCCCTCAAATTAATATTATTAATACTCCATTATATGACAGGATTTCCCAATTTTTAGTTAGTATAAAATAACCCTCATTGAGCCATCTTATTATATTTACCTATCTTTACAATTGTATAGGTTTTGGTGTGTAGATAAGTAGACCATTTTCTTGGAATATTGTGTAGTAGCAGAATAACTCGGTCAAAGATTACGAGCAGTTTTGCAATCCCAGTTCGGCTCCTAGGTCACTTTTTCAAAGTTGTCCATGCCAGGAGCTGCTGATTTGTGGCCAGTTTCCTTTGGCGAGGGTGGACCATCATAATGGGCAATTCCAATTGATGATGGCTATCGTCCCAGCTGGCACATCCAAGCCTCTGTGAGTCTGGCAGCAATGGGTTCCATCCAGGGCTTATTCTACCTCCACCTGCCCAGAGTTCATTATGGACCCTGGAGAAAGGCCCATTCGTCCACAATGAGCGAAAGAAACAATGGTGGCAGTTGAGATGCCGGCTGGATATGGCAACTTCCGGCAGAAGGCTGTGGCTCTCATTCAGTTCCCCAGCTGCCCCTGGAGATCCAAGTGAACGCTCGCTCTCCCCTCAAATGTCCTTCTCATCTGGGTGGGGGGAGAATAATGAATGTGTATGAGATGAAGTAATTAATCTTCACAAAAATAAGAACTAACACGGGAAGATCGTCAGTAGAAGATGCTGTGTTCTATTTTTGGCAAAATGTGAGCATCTATAGATAAATTGCTCTGTCTGTAGTACATCCAGATTTTACCACCTGTGAATTTAATTGAGTCAGTACCTAAGTACCAATTTAAGTAATATGCTTGTTTATAAAGTTGGTGCCTGTGATTTATCCTTCCAAAAAGAGATTTCTTTTGATTTTCAAAGTTTACGCAATGGATCTCTTAGGCTAGGCTAGTTTGAAACTTAAAGGAGGGCAGCGACCTGTGGCCGTTAGTTACTTGGTGCATACATCTATTTTCCCCTGGGTCGCAAAGACATGTAGCCTCTCTGTTTTCAGTTATGAGGTTATTCTCAGGGTTGGAGGGAGTGCCTGTGCCAACAGCTGCTGGCTCCCTAGGCTTCCCTCAAACAGCAGATCTGAGAAGGTGACTGATGTGGTATACTTGACAAACAGACTAGGAAGAGGATGTGTTTGGAGGTGAAGCAGTTGGCAATGTCAGTGATAAGAAACTATGAGGCATTTAATAACACAATTGCACTCAGAACTTGCATGGGAGGCATCCATACCAACAGCGCTGGTTCTCCTCAGCCCAACGGACTCCAACGTGTCTCTCTCGGTGGCTTAGGTTGGGAGGTAATGGATTCTGATGGTGCAATGGCACCGCCAATGCCTTCTTTAGCTCTCTCTATCCCTGGAGCTCAGCACTTGGCCACGCCACACTGTGACCAGGAATCCATGGAAAGAGTCTTAAAATAACAGACATTTCCCACGGCACCCAGATTTGTGCTAGAAAAGAGTCTTGGGAGAGGAGACTTCCACAACTGATCCTCAAGCCAGTTTTGTTCCCTCTAGTGAGTGTGTATGTATTAAAATTAAAGTGAGAACATATTTTCTAAAAATATGCCTGTCCCATGTGATCTTTCCATAAAACATGACATAGGAGGTTCTCTTTGTTGTTGAGGCAGAGTTGCATTGACCTGGAGAGATCCTTCCTTCGTTCCTTCCTTTCTTCCTTCCTTCCAAGACTTTATTTATTTATTTGAAAGAAAGAGAGCAAGGCATAGCACAAACGGGAAGGAGAAGCAGATTCTCCGCTGAATTGAGGGCCTGATGCAGGGCTTGATCCCAGGACCCTGAGATCATGACCTGTACCAAAGGCAGGTGTGTAACCGACTGAGCCAGCCAGGTGCCTCTGGAGAGATCTTTTCTGTTCTTCTGCCTTTCTGTAAGTGAATGACCAAATCATCCAGCACAGATGAAGCTGTCTAGTTTGTTCTTAAAGGGCCCTGTGATAGTATCAGATGTTAGCAGGCGTGGAGGAAATGGGTCTCTAATATGCTGCATCTGTAAGTCGGCACTCTCTGCCTTGCTTGTGACAGCGAAAGTTAAAAACAGCCTCGTATCTACAATAAAGGAATAGTTGAAGACGCTGTTGAAATCCACATTATGGGATACTTTGAGAAATGTGTGTCAATGTGTAGGACATGGAGAGGAGATATGTGTATTTTGGAAATGAAAAATTCTAAGTATAGAATAATAGGCATAGTAGGATAGCATTTGTTATGTTTAAATAGAATGCTACCCATCAGATATATGTATTGGTGGTGGTGGTGGTGGTGGTGTGTGTGTGTGTGTGCATGCACACGTGTGTGGAAAAATACAGAGAATATTGACTAGTGCATTGCATACTTTTCTGAAGCCAATTAGGCATAGTGGGGGAGGGTGGGTCTAGGGGAATTTTCTTTGTTTGTGATGCTTATGATTTGGATAACTAACATTTATTTATTACTTACATATTTTATTTATGGATGTATTACTTTAATTTTAGTACTTTCAATTTTTATTACCTTTTGATATTATTTTATTGCTTCAGTATATTTATTTATTTATTACTTATCTATTTTAAAAAGGTAAAGAAAAGCTTTCCAGGGCAAGGCAGACAACAAGTGATGATTATATGTTGTTAAAGATGCTGTTAAGAGTGGGAGCCTGCGTGGCTCAGTCGGTTGAGCGTCCCACTTCTGATGCCGGCTCAGGTCGTGATCGAGCCTTGCGTTGGGCTCCACTCAGCAGGAAGTCTGCTGGAGATTCTCTCTCTCTTCTGACTCTTACCCCTGTTCCTGAGCTCTTGCGCTTCTAAAATAAATAAATAAAATCTTTGCCACATACACGCAAAGATACTGCTGAATGGGTGAGAGTTTCTCCCGCAGCCTGCCGTTTAGTTTGCGCCGTCCTTGTATCACAGACCTCCGTCCTGTTGTCAAGTTGAAGCTTTTTTTCCATTTTAGTTTAGCACATGCTTATTTTTTTTCTGGTTTTGCCCTCCTATTGGGTGTTTTGAAAATTCAAAGAGTATGTGAATTTCCTGCCTATTGCCAGCCCACCAACAGGCCTGCTTTCCCTTCTAGGAGCTTCCGCTTCTCCCATGGCGGGGAGAAAGTTCTGTGTCTGGATCTCACTGCTGTTGGATGGTGATTGTGCTCTCTGGGGAACGTGAGCTTTGACTCCTGCTTGGTCTTAACATGAACCCTCACGGACAGGGTCTGTCCACATCTCGTCAACAGAACACAGGAGTGGTCCCTATTGCTTGAAAGGAAAAAAAATTTTATTTTTCTTTTTGAAGGTGATTGACCCGGGGGAAGAGTGTCCTACTGAAAGTGAGCTGCCAAACCATTCTGAGGACAGTTAGTCCTCGGCAGCTCATTACCTATCAATACATATGTGCAAATTTAGAGATTTAACAACTCAAATCAAACATATCTATCTATCCACAGTGGGAAAAATGTTCACAGTACATTATGTTAACTGTCGATCCAAGTTCTTTTTAACACGTTAAAACAGCTGTCTTACTTTTCTCACAAGTCAGCAGCCTGCAGAATTCTATTACCTGAGTCAAATTTAACACAATTAAAAGAAAAACAACGTGCTTTACGATGAGGGACACATAGAAGATCATCGTTGTTGGTGGCAAGACGGCCGGGGAGCAGGCTGAATCTACGGGCTAGTACTTATAGTAAAGTTAGGGTGCCCCGGTTTTTAATTCCACTGTTTGGCCCTGTTGGGTTCCTCACATCAAACAGTCGATGTTAGTCTCACCCCTGTCCCCGCCAATTGAACTGCAGGCGTGACGTTCAAATGAGAGCCGGCACCGACAAGTTCTGGCTTTCCCTTCTTGGGTAATTTCCTGACTTTTAAAAAATGTCTTTCTTAGGTGGTTTCCGCCCACACGAATTGATGAAAAGCATACGCTGAACAGAATACAGTACCGGAGAATACCCGAAGAGACAGAATTCTCGTGACTGAAGCATTCCTTCGTCTGGTCCTTCACTTCCTATAGGCAGCCCCTGGGCCTCTCCATAAGTGGAAGCTTCGAGAGTCTGCTGTGGACGCTCCACCCCACGGGAGTCCAGGCCGGACATTCGTTCCTTGTTCCTACTGAGAGCAGAGGCCACCTCCAGCCTGGGACTGGCCAGATGGGATCCACTTCCTCACTCCCTGTGCCTTCCCCCAGCCCAAGCTAGCCTTGAGACGACATAAGCCCACCTTTCCCCAGGTCAGGGTCACGTGAGCTCTGAAGGACCCCCTATGCCTTGAATTTTTCAAGCTCCCCAAGTTACCAATGAGTCAGATTCCTCCTGCTGTCAGTTGGAAATATTACCGTTATTTTGTCCGTGTCCTTTAAGATGCTGCATTATAAACACGGAGCCGATTGTAGGTTCAACATGTCCAGTGAACTTGTGAAACTGTACATTGGAGAAGAGAGTTAAAGACCCAGGTTTACACTTTGGAAGTGACATGAGCAGACCATTAAGTCCAAATTATCAACAGTGGCTCTGTGTGGAATGTTCCGTCTGTAGAATGGGCAAACAGGAGAGGCTCTGTGGCTGGAACAGCCTCTCCTCCACCCCCTATGGTGGGCCCCTGCTTCGACCGCACCTTCTCTGCTGGACTGCCTCAGTGGCCTCCTTCTAGGTTTTGGACTTCTCCTCTCTTGTTATCTGGCCCATGTCTTTCCCCAGTTCTCTTGTGTCACCTACTCAATAGTACTAAAACGATACCTAATACTAGCCAAGGGAGACCCTTTACTACAATCTGCCTTGCCACCTGCCACAGGACGAATTGCGTCCTCTAAGAAGATTCAAGTTCTATTCCTGATACCTGTGAGTATGATCTTATTTGGAAGTAGGGTCCTTGCCGATGGGGTTAGTTGAGATGAGTTCATACCGGACATAGGGCCAGCCCCTAACCTTAATCCAACATGACTGGTAGTCTTGTGACAAGAAGAGTCACAGAGACACTCACCCAGAGGGAGGAAGGCCACGTAACAGGGACAGAGATTGGTATGATGTAGCTACAAATGAAGGGACACTCGAGATGGCCGGGAGCCACCAGGAGCCAGCAGAAGCTAGGAGACAACATGGGGCTGATTCTTCCTCAGAGCCTCCAGAAGGAGTTAACGCTGCTGCCAATTCGATTTTGGACTTCTGACTTCCAGAACGGTGAGGAAGCACATTTCTGTGGTTTTAAATTACCCAGTTTGTGGTAATTTGTTATAGGAAACTAATTCGGCACCCAAGCCCCTCCTCTACCTCCTTCCCCATCCCGACCCCAACAGGATGCTCCACTGTCCTCTGTACACACCAGCCTCTCATTGGTGACCTGTGTCTCAATGGGAGTTTTGCCTGTTCGTGATCTAACACTGGAGACCACAGAGAATGTACGCTCAGAGAAAAAGGTAGTCAGATTCTCTTAGATCATGATGACCTCTGCCTAATGAGGCATTTACTTCCTGGGTGGAGAAACTTAGCTGGTCAGGTAAAAAATCTAGACTAGAAAATAGATAAGTGCAGATGATCTAACATGACATCCATATGTTCTTTCCCCATAGGATTTAAATGTTTGTGGTCAGTATTGAATACAAGCACAATCAGAGGAAAAATAAAATGTGAGTAAAATAAAACTGGGTGCCCCAGAGGAAAGATGTCCTCAGAGGAAGACTGTCTCTGGTCAGGTTTTCTTTTTCTTTTTCTTTTTTTTTTTCCTTTAAAGATTTTGTTTATTTATTTGACAGACAGAGATCACAAGTAGGCAGAGAGGCAGGTAGAGAGAGAGGGGGAAGCAGGCTCCCTGCTGAGCAGAGAGCCCGATGTGGGGCTCGATCCCAGGACCCTGGGATCATGACCTGGGCTGATGGCAGAGGCTTTAACCCACTGAGCCACCCAGGTGTCCCTCTGGCCGGGTTTTCTAAGAGTGGAACCACCGACGTCCAGGTCGCAGGAAACACTTGTGTGAAGTGACTACTCACTGATCTACCATGGACTATGACCAAGTCCATGGTCAAATGTTAGGGTTTCAACCAATAAGGTCAGATCTTTCAGCTATAATGAAACGATAGGAAATTGGAATAAATTTTCATTTCTGCTTCTAGTTTCTTCCTTTTTTCTCTTTTCCACTATCCACAGGCAGGACTTTCCCTGACTTCAGTTCAAGAAAATGATATAAGTTTTCTTAAATCTCCCCCCCCACCCTTATTTGTCATGCTGGTGGCACTTGGGAGCCATCTGTAAATACATACACAGGAAAAGAAAGAACAGTTGAATGAGTGAGTGAGCGAGTGAAATCTTTAATTTTTAAAAAAGATTTTATTTATTTATGTGACAAGGAGAGAGAAAGAGAGAGAGAGAGCACAAACAGGGGGAGTAGCACAGGGAATGGGAGAAGCTGGGGCTTGATCCCAGGACCCTGGGATCATGACCTGAGCTGAAGGCAGATGCTTAACGACTGAGCCACCCAGGCACCCTGAGTGAATAGTCTTTAAAACCTAAATTAATATGCTGAAGTTTGTCAACCTGGGCATCCGTGATGGTGCTCCCGTGGGAGCAGGCAGCCTCCCCAGGATCCGAGGACAGCGACTTTTCCTCACTCAGTAAGAACACCTGGTTCTTCTTTCACCGTTTGGTTAGGAAGAAATTCTTTTCAGAAATCATGAAGGATTTTTGTCTTCATTAAGTTATAGATCTTTTTTACATTTGCATATTTCTAGTCCCCCCCCCCCGCCCTCCGCCCCACTCTAGGCTATATCCATGGGATTTGTGGAACTAATTGGAAACAAAATTCTGATATTCAATCCCGTCAAGGCTTTTCCCACATGCTTGCTTTGTCAGAGGGATTAGAACTCTCTCCAGCTTGTGGGCAGTACACCCTCCCTCCTCACTTCAAAATTAGAACGAAACACTGGGTTTCTGTTAAACCTTGCAGCGCTGGATGGACCCAGGTGTACCAGCTCTGTGTCCATGTCCGGTTCTGAACTACGTGGACACACTCGCCTACGAGTACCTTCACACGTACGAACACACAGGGGCACGTATGGACACGGGTGCTTATACCCTGTAGGGAAAATAATAAGTCACTGGAGGGCAGGTGCATTTTATCATTTAATTCACTTCGTTGGATTCGAGTTCCACCTGCGCCATTGGCTCTCCCCGGAAGTCGCCTGATCGCTGGGGGATCGAACCCTGTCTCAGCGCAAGGCAGTAAGCAAAGCTGCACAATTGAGCAGCCAGAAGTATTTAGTGCTGCATTTGTTGTTGATTTTGAAAACAAACAAATGTGTATTGACGTAAAGCAATCTAAAAATTCAGTTCAGGCATACTGACTTTTTCACACTTAGGCATCAGAGAGTAGCTGAGAAATGAAAGATTCAACCAATGATGGATATGTGCCAGCCCCTGGTTGCAAAGCACATTTGAAGGCTTCCCATCTCAAGTGTCTCCCGCAGTGTGTAGCACGGAGGGAGCGTGCTGGTTGGTGCTTTGTTTTCAGGGGAGTGGATGCGAGCCAACGCTTCTGTTTCAGGACGGTTATTTTCCCCTCCCACCCCTTGGTTCTATCAGGATGCACACGGAGGGATCTCTATGTGGAATCCATCGCCACAACCTCTGGACTTCCCCAGGCACCTGGCAGAGACACTTGAACTACATTCCCTAACCCAGGGCAGCCCGTATCTCTGAGTAAATCAGAAATGATGGGGAAATTGAGAGGCCACGGTTTTAATGACACCCTCCCAACTCAAGCGGCTGCTTTCCAAAGGCTGTCTCATCCCGGGGATTCCCAATCTTGGGGGGATCGCCCCACTTGAGTATTAGGACTGTGCAAGCATCTACTCTCCCTGTGTTCTAAGGGCTTGTTTTTTAGACCCGTGAGCTAGAATGCTAAGTGAATTAAAAATTGTTATCATCTCTCTAGGCAGTTTATACATATGTGGGAGTTTGCTGCATCCCCATCACTGGGATCCTCGCATCCTGGGACCACACCAAGGTGGGGAAGTGCCGATCAGTCGTCTGTGTGTCTTGGAGGAAGAGCTGCAATTCCCCAAAACGGGGTATTGTTTAACCCAGGTGCTTCTCTGTGCGTACACCAAACAGTACGGTCCCCAAATAACAGACTGCTGTTATCTAATGCACTGAGCTCAACAGAGTAATTATAGGTTCTGAGGAGACAGGCTGCTGTGGATTGAAGCGGTCTCAGTTTGGGCTTTCTGTTGGTGGAAGTGTTTTAATTATATCCTTAATGGCCTGAGATTCACAAGAAACTGAAAAAGCAATACATAGATATTCGTTCTGGGGGTGTATCGGTTATTGTATTTGTTCTGTAAAGTGGTGCAAGGAAATGTTGAAAGGCTGTAAAATACTTGAGAAGTGTTGCTTATCTCCAGGTTTTTAACCTCAGGATTAACAGGAAGTGTAAGACTTTAGGTTATTTAGGCATGGGTGTGTGGGGGGTGGGTACATGTCCCCTTTTTTCAGTCTTCAAAGTCTGAAAGGACGGCTGGATTTCTTATGTTGGTGTTCTCACCAATATTGGTTGCAATCATCTCGGGTAGCTTCAGTAACTCTAAGTTATAAAGTAAAACAAGAAGGTTTATACTGTTGGCATTTTCATAATGGGATATAGTTGAAAAGCTTTGTCTTTCATCCCAATTTGATCTTGTTTTTATAAGCTTAGAGGAAATTTTTTTATAAGTCCAGAAGAATATCGTATTCATTGAACGATTATAAACATGCTTCCTCTTTCTTGAGCCATATGGAATGTATGATTAAACGAACTGAGAAAACATGTAACAGTGCCTACAAAATTATTTATATTGTATTTGATGCATTAAAAAAAGCAAGAGGATATTTTTAAATTGAGACTGGTGATGACTTCCTTCTGGAATCTACTGTTGGTGTGTGTTTATCACATGCCAACCAACCAAGCAAATCAATGAATCAGTCATTTAGTGGGGGTGGGGGGAAAGTGGGTCAAACCAATTGCTTGGCCTTATATAGCTAAAATGATTGGTTGAATGACCCAATTTTTTGTTGGCCAGGGTGTCGTCAGGATGTAGCTATCATCCAAATTAGTTTGGGCGGGGAGTAGACAAAGGATTGAAGACTATCTGACTAGCTCCTCTGTTTTTTCTACATTTAGTATCATGTTCCTTGCTTTTCTCTCTGTCGAAGACAATGTGATTCTCCCAAGCTCAGGAGGAACGTTACCTCCCAACCCTCTTCCATAATTTCATCTACCACAAAATGAGAATAGAATGAAAAAGTGAAATCATCCTTCTTTATTGTGGGATAGACTGTAGAATTATTACTCTGTACAACCATTACATCTGTGACGTGGGGCCCCATCTTGGCAAAAGCGTCTTTGCTGTGCCTTTGCTACACCACCGTAGTGCCTGGCCGGTAACTTCGGTTCCATGCATTTCTGTGGACCACTGAAGTCTTTGGTACCAGGTCTGAGGCGTCATGGTGTCACCACCAGTTTCCAGCTGGTAGAAGGATCAGTTCCCCAACACCACCGTGGCACTGGCAACTTCTTCATCTAGAGCAAGTGGAGGCGTGTCAGTGAACAGCCAGAGTAAAGGACAATGGCAGGCCCTACATGATACCTAGGAGGGCTCGACATCTGGGAAGCAGCCTGCAGAGTCCCCTAGTAGGGAATTCTGAGTGTTTGTGGGGGCGGGCCAGTCTGTAGTTGTGGGCGGCTGGAGGAGAGCAGAGACAGAGCAATACCATTTTGTTACAGTTAGGGACCCCATTGTTCGTAGGCTGGTGTGGTGTCGCTGAACATGGACCGGGCTTCAAAGGCTTAGACTAAGTTGCTCCGAAAGGCCGTGAATTTCTTGGACCCCAACCTGTTGGCAAGAATGGGCTTTCTGAAAATTCGAAAAGAAACTCTTTCCGTGCGGAGATGCAGTCGAGACTGTGTTATCTTGTCAACCAGGGTGTCAATGACACTGGGCTTGAAGAAGCATGTTTGTAGTTCCCCGTCATGTATGGTTTCTGGAATTTCAGACAGCAATCCTGTCCATACAGCGCACACAGCATTTCTGTCATAATGTGAGAATGGGAATCATATGCTCTCCCTTCCTGAGTGGGAGAAAACTATTCTCTAATGTTTTCCAGAAATGACACTGTTTTTCATTATCCGGTGCATTTCATGTCTTGTTGTTCGGCTCAGTGCGTCAGATTCGCATCACGGTGGTTGTCTCCGCGGGCTGCAGTGGGGTACCGGTGTTTTCCTCTGCTGTGAGTTTGGAAAGTATGTTTCCGTTTCTCTTGAGAAAAGAAAACAAGACTAAATTCTTCTTCCCTGTCTTTCCACCTTACCCTCTGCCACCTCATTTATGGTGTGACAAGTGCGTTAGTTTGGTCTTAAAAAACAGGTCCCCAGAAATATAAAATTGACATTGAAATAATGGACATAGCTAAGGTGTCATAAGCATTTTCATCGCCATAATTTACTGTTTAGAAATCAACTCGGTTCTTGAAGGGATTTTGCAAAATATAAGCTCACAGTACATTTCAAGACAGAAGGAGGCCATATGGTCTATCCAAACCCATCCACCTGTCTGTCTAATGTTCGTATCATGGAATTTTTTTCTTCCTTGTCTGGCTCTTCTTTGAATATACTCACAGTTGCATGTTTCATTGTTGCCTTTGGTGGACCATTTCACACATTAATTATTCTCTGCATAAAGAAGTTGGGTACTTTTTTTTTTTCCCTTCTTCTTCTTCCTAAAGGCTGAAGGGGAAAAGGCTGACTATGACTAACTTGAATCTTTATAATAGCAGGTGGGCAGTTAATTGGGAAATGAAAGCAACCTAACACTAATTTGCAAAAGCGTTCAGATTTCATGAGTAATTGCCATGTAAAAGGTAACTTGGCGGCGGGCTCAGTGAAGCTGAACGACAGACAACGTCTAAATATGGCTATGGCATTTGTGACATATGTTCTTTGCCTAGAGGTGTAGCAAAAGAAAAGGGTTGTTCTTGGATGTAAACTTTGAATCAGAAGACACGGGCATTTTTCAAAGGGAAGGAAAAAGCAAAAGGGGCTGCAGTGTTTTCTCCATGGAGTCGGATATCCTCTCCGATCTGAAGTGCCTTTTCTCACCAGGGGGGCTGGGCTGCTGTCGCGGCGTCTGGGTGAGCGCAGATACACGCCTGAGGCTGCCCTTCTCTCCCCTGAGCCAAGAGAAAGCCTGCGCCCTGCAATCTTGAGGAAGGAGTCCGTATTTTATGCTCTCCGCAGCATCCCCAAGACCTAGGAGAGTACCTGGCAGGTGACAGGTTCTCGATAAACAGAAAGTTGTCTGATGGAAATTCGGCAGGTGCGGTGGGCTTCAAGGCCATCCCCATGGGCGCGTCCAAACTGAAAGGGGGAGGGGCTTCTTGTACCTGTACCCGCTCCAATGGTGAAAATTGAAGAGCGGGTTCACTTTTGAATGCTTTCTCCTGTATGTCTCTAGCCTCCTTACCATCTACCCTCCCGCCCAGATTTTAATCCTGGATAATTAAGTGACCTCACCAGAAAAAAAACAAAAAACAAAAAACAAAAAACTGTGTTATTCACTCGTGTCCCTGAGTCAAACCAGGGAACAGAAAGAGCTTTACTGGCTTCTGTGCCAAAGGCTGCTTCCTGTGCAAGAGAGCCTACAAAATCAGCCTGAGGTTCTGGGATTACGGACCAGGGACGGAAATCCTTCGGATGGGATATGTACTTGAAAGCAGTTTTGGACGAGAAGTCCCACAGCTTCAGGGTCCATCTTGTCAGATGGCCCAGAGACCCATTTTATATCCATAGACATCTCCCTGAGGGCCAAGAGCTAGAAACCATAACTAACTGTGCCCTATAAACAACTGTTGTGTTTGGCTGGCGACACAGCCTCGATCTCTGCCATATGGTGCCAGGAGGCTCCTGACCAAGTCATGGCGAAGAGAGGACACGGCAGCCTCAAGAAAAGCTTCTCTCTAGTGAGGCAGGGAGGTGGTCACTAAGACCCCGAGAATGTGTGTGCGCCGAGGAAATCGCCTTTAATGAGAGTATTTAAGGCATATGGGAAAGCATTTGGAAGAATCACAATTTTAATGTTGGCTCCCAAGTCCCTGAGAAACAATTCAGAAAAGGTCCCCTTACCATTTGCGAATTGTGAAATAAACACATCTCCAGGGGGGTGCGTGGGTGTGTGTATATATTAATATTCCAGGGGTGTGGGCAATATTGACACCAACGATTTTTTAAGTATTTGCAATTCCTACCCGACTCTGACTCATCTGAAATTGGCGTGTTGCAAATCCTTCAAGGCTGCCAGATTCCTTTTGAAAGGAAATGTTTCTTCCCATTACCTTTCAAAGTCAGCTCTCCCGGGTTTAGCCAAGTGCTGTATTTCAATGTGTTGATATCACTAAAGGAGAGGAAGAGGAAGTTTGCCTCTCGGAGTGGGGGGTAGCGGAGGCCAGGAGAGTAACTGCAGCCACATTAGAGAGGAAATGTGCCTGATGACTTAGCTGGGGCTTTTGTCCTCCCCATTTACCAACAATTTACTAAATGCCTTGGCTAAACTACATCTTTTTCTGCTCCCATTGTTCTACGTAACTGAAACAAACCAGCATAGCATTGTCATCTGTGTCAATAACGGTCACAAAATTGCTTTTCCTCCTTCTGCAGCAGACTGCCTGCAAAACATAAAGGAGTGTAGCGATGCACCCAAGCAAATTACCCTCCCAAACTCATTTAAATAACGTTTTCCCCTCATATATGCAAAATTCAGATGAATATTTACGACATCCAGGAATAGGTAGCACAGGAAGAAAAAAAAAAAAAAGATGACACACGACCAGCCCACCCCACCCCTGCGAGTGTAATCATTCTCAAAATGCTCCCCAAACAAATCGTTCTGGCTGCTGTTGCCCGGCAACAGCCCCACTGTAGTATTCTGCCGGGGCACGTGGAAAGCGGAGCCGTGGCTTCGGCTCCAGGTCTGCAGGAGCCCAAGAACAGCAGAGATGGAGAGCAGGAGGGAAAGAGGTTAAAAGTCAGGGTCAGGCGGGGCAGGTTGCTGGGACCCTCAAGTCAGTTTCAAGCACTGAGAGTGACATTTGTTCTGTGTTCCATCACTTGATGTTAGTCTTGTCATGAACCACTTAATCAGACTTTGGGAACCGCGGGGCCTTGGGGTTTCAGTGGTGTCGGGTCAATTTCCACCTGCCAGGATGCTGTCACCTATGAGGCGGACCATTATCTGGGCTCTCGAGAAGCTCAAAACTGTGATGCTTTGAGCGGAGAGACAGGACAGAGCTGCTGGGGCTCCTGTGCCATTCCCCTGGGGCCCTGAAGTATCTCACTCTATGGCTTCCGCTGGGCGGAGTGCAAGGGACCCACGCCATGACAATCGCCTTACAGAAAACCTGCTCCAACTGATGGGCATTTCTCTTAAGGCATTCTTCCTAAGACACAGGAATCGTTCTTTTTTCATGTAATACATGTGTATGTAAAGAAGAAAATGAGGAAAAGGAAGGAATCGCCTATAATAATGCATTTCCACATGGCACTAATCATTGGTCTTAATAGAATTACAGAAGTATGGATAGATGGGCTCTAGTGTACTCAGGACACACCAGAGCTGGACATAAGGCTGGGTGGTTCCAAATATCACTAGAGTTATCATTCTATTTCCAGATATTTTTTAAGATGGTATGACGGACCTAAGCAAGAGATGACTTAATTCATAATTATCATTTATTTATTTATTGGTTACTAATTTCTTTTTTAAAATATTTTATTTATTTATTTGACAGAGAGAGAGAGAGAATGGTAGAGAGCACAAGCAAGGGGGACTAGAAGGTACAGGGAGAAGCAGGCTTCTGCTGAGCAGAGACCCCGATGCTGGGCTTGATCCCAAGAGCCTGGGATCATGACCTGAGCCGAAGGCAGGCGCTTAATGGACTGAGCCACCGAGGCACCCCTGGTTACTAATTTCTGATACACTTAAGGAGTTTAGTTCAACAAAACACGATTATTTAGGAAAGCAATTATTTCGTAATTGCCTAAGCTATGCCTGGGAAGGACAAAATGTCGACCGTGGACCTAAACACTACCACAGAAAATTTCCCCAATACCTCTTGTTAGGAAGGCTCTCCTGCTCAGCACTCTTTAGTGAGTCCCATTCCTCAGAAGGAAACATAAACTCCCTCTGCAACATCTTTCCAGCATAGTCTTGAGTTCTCTTCCTAAGCCTTATCTCCCCTCAGGGAGGACTGGGCTCAGTCAAACCAGAGATGCAGCCTGATGAACAACAAAGGTCAGGACTCCTGAGTTCTGGGCTCAGCTCTCACCTAATTAGCTGTGTGATTTGGGGCAAGTGCCTTCACTTCTCTGGGTCATTGCTTCCTCCTTAGTGCACTGGAGGAGTGAGGTCCCGTGATTTCTGAGATGCCATACACTGCGACTCCGGCTTCTCCGGAGCGTTCCATGCTGTTGACTCCACTCTCACTTCAGATTCTTTCTCCTCTTGGCTTTCAAGATGGGGTCCTGCCTAGTTTTCTCTCTGTTACTCTGATGCTTCCTTTCTGTCTCATGTTTCCTCAACAACTCCCTTCAGAGTTGATGGAAGTGTCCCCAGCATCCCCCACCCTCGTTTCCTGAATGATCTCAGCCCTGACCACGGCCCTGGTCTCTTGTCCATCCCCAGCGTGAACACCCTAGTACAGGCCACTGTCATGTCTCCCAGCCAGTCTCTCTGCCTAGAGGGAGGCCGCCCACCTCTCTGTCCTTCCTTCCCGCTGCCAGCGTCATCTCTGCAAGATGAAATGTCATCAAGCCCCCTTCTTTCCACAATTCTCCCGTTTCATCATAGCCTGGATCAATTCTCATAAGAGCACTGGGTGTTACACGCAAACAATCAATCATGGAACACTACATCAAAAAATAATGATGTACTGTATGGTGACCAACATAATAAAAAAAAATTCTCATGTTTTTAGCTTGACATACAAGACCCTATGTGATTGGAACAATCTCATTTCTCCCAGCCTGCCCCTTGCTCCAGGAAGATGGAATTACCTTTGTAGTGTCGTTCCCTCTGCCTGAAATAGTCTCACTCTTCCCCTGCCCAGTGCTCCCCTAAATCTAGCCCTAGCTGTGCTTCTCTTATATCAGCATCTTCTATATTATTTCGTAAATTTCTGTGCACCTGTGTTTCTCACCGTTAAACTGGGGGCTATTTGAGGCTTAGGACTGTCCTCATTACTGTATGCTTAGCTCGATACTGGCAGGAGGCTGGCATTTATGTAAATATTCATTGAATGAACAATTGACTCCATATGGTTTATTCACTCTCTACTAAATGGGCCTTGGATTTTTCTTGGATGTCCCCTCCATGTCTTCCTGACTTCGCACATAATATTCAAATTTGAAGGCCTATTTCTTTCCTTCCCTGTTCCTTTTCCAGTTATCTTAAACTAAAGAATGAAGCCCATTTTCAGAAAGAATTACATGCTTTTTAAATTTTTTTTTTAAATTTCATAATTAATGCCCCCATGTTCTTAGCTCTTACTCCCCAGGTAAGTTAGCAGAAGCACTTATTTTGTGTTACTCACACAATGATTTGTCAAACACTGGTCTTCAGAAATAACTTCTTTTGTATTGATTACTAATAGTAATCTTCTTTTATTAATACCAGATTTGTCTTTTCTATTTAGTGCTATTTTTATCCCATCAGAGGGAGGTGAGAGATTTTTAGCCTACCAGTCCCTTATCTTAGTGGGAAGAAATGTAGCTGGTACGATTTCTTTTTTTCGCTAAAAGCCTACTTCCTTTATTTATTTTTTAATATTTAAAGAAGAAAAGCAAGATGTCATAATGACACGATAGAAAATGTTATCATGACAAGCCTTCATATTAAAGAAATTCTAGTCTTGTCTGTGTTTCCACAGCATGTCCATTTTAATTAATCTTTCAGGGGGAACGCAAACGAATTTTGTTTCTCAGAGCAACAATTATAAAAGACAGGTTCCAAATGCCTTGGAATGGTTTGGGAAAGCTGATGGGAGGAAGATGTGTTACGAAGAAGAACTTATTGCTTAGGAGTTATTATTATTCATGGTCTTGCTTCAGATGCCTAATATTTTCTTCTGAGGCTTAGGCAAAGATTATTGCTACATTCCGTGGTCAATGGAAAAGCCCAGCGTGAAACTTGAGACTAGGAATAAATGAATCTTTTTTAAAAAATAAGACTTATGTTGGGATAAATAAGGACACAGTACACTGGAAATCTCAAGGAATGTATTGAACCTTCTCTCAGGAGACTTTCAGGAGCCTGCTGCTAGCTTGCAAATGACAAGACAAGAGACTTTCTGGGGACAGTTCTGTGCTCCACCTCTGATTCTGAGAAAAAACAAAAGCAACAAGCAACTCACCCCCCCCCACCAAAATATAAAGATTTGTGTAAATGAAAACGTGTTAATCAAATTCCCTTGGGCCAGAACGGAGCCTGGTATATCTTTATTTAGCACTTAAATTTATAGAATAGGACTGTAGTCCTTGGCAAAAATTATGCTCACAGAAAACAAATGAAAGGGAGACAATTGCTCATCGTTTGAAGAACAGTTACTCACCATTTCTTTTAGTGTTTTTAACATGGTGAGCAATATTCTCTATCGACCTCAAATTTTAATTGCATGAGATACAACTGGTCAAATGTATTCAGCTGTCAATCTCAAAATTCCCTTCTGTCCTCCTGAGATTAAGAAAGTTTCTTAGCAGAGCTCAGAGGACGTATTGGAAGACTCTATGGGATAGAAGATACACTAGGAGCAGATATGATAAAAGAGCCACACTATATTCTGATTTCTTGGGCTTGTGATACGTACTAACTTGGTTCACGAAAACAGACCTCGGAACTCAATTTGTCTTATGTGACATAGATTTAACTTTGCTTCCACGAGGTAAAAGGAATAAAATCTTCATGCTCCTCTCAGCTGATGGTACTGGAGAGCTGAACCCAAAAGCTGCAGCGGTGGATAAAGACCTCAAAGAAACTAGGCTCCCAGTAGGCTGGGAAGTCCCAGCTGCAGCCCCCATGTGCGCCAGTCCCTCACCCTGACTCGGAAATGGGCTAGACAGAACCCATCACTCAGGGTGCACAGATGCTCAGTCTGCACCTTTCAAAAGAATACCGAGGATCAAGTTTTTACCCCATGTTGCTGGTGGCTCAAGGTGACCTCTCTTGCCTGGGGAGGTGTTGGCTCTGCACATGACTGCCCCATCCAATCCTTGACCAGTTCCAGGCCCCCGGGGGATCTGGAGTGGATGTCCAGGGGCATGGCATGGAAGACCTTCTCAGAGCACCAAGCTGACCCAGGCTGCAGGCGGAGTTCAGCTGCCCAGTGACAGCCCCAGGGCCACTCATCCCTCCAAGTCTAGTGAATCTAAAGTTGTGTTCAATTAAATATCTTTCCACATAGCCAAATGAGCACGATTCTGAGGTATCAAGCTATAGGGTAAGGTTGCCATGGTCTCTACCTGTAGAAATAGAATGTTCCCTCATAAAGCCCCAGACCGTAAAAACAAAAACAAAAACACAAAACCGAAAACAAACTTACCTTCTCTCAAATACTGGCATGGATGCTACGTTCCTCCCAGCAGGGAGCTCTGCTGCTTACTTCCGGGTGACTCTGTGCTATAATGTCCACGCCACTCGGTCCTCTGCGGCTTGCTTTCCTGAATCTATCGTACTTCAAAAATGTTCTTTCTTATGCCCAACTTTGCATATTATTTTCTTTCCGGTGTCAAATAACTCAGTTCTGGCCACACCAATCCTTACAGCCATCTATCTGTATTTCTGAATCATTGTATTTCTTTTGCAAGGCATAGAAACCACCTCTGAGTAGTAGCTCAAGCGAAAGAAGAAATGCATGGAAAGATAGTGGGAATTATCACAGAATTCCCGGAAGAACTGAACAGTACAGCTTCAGAAAGGAAGAAAGAAGTGCAGCTCTAGTGACTTCAGAGACAAGGCAACACATGTGTCCTCACTAGAGAGCCACTGATGTTATTGAGCTGGAAGGACTCACAGCCCATCAGAGATGTGATTGAAAATTCTCATTTTCCACAGAGAAGCATCTGACTGGCCCATTTTGGCTTTGATCACCCAACTGCTGGGTCTATGTCCTCTTGGCTATGACATACGTATAGCCAAGAGGACATGGCATATTGTAGAGACTACTCTGTTTTCTCTAGAGAAGGATCTGGTCATCGGACTTATTTCTCCGAGAAAGATAAATAATTGTGAACTGAGAAGATACTCCTGGTATAAGTTCTTTATATAGCTAGAGCTCAGTCTCCCTTTTTTGTTTTCTCTTTTTTATAGTATACATTTTTTAAAAAATGTGTCCTTCCTGGGCTAGAATCTTCCATGGTGAAATAGGTCTGTGTGTCCTTGCTTCTCATCTTACTGAACTGGTGAGCTTCCAGTAGAGGACTGACGAGCCAAGCCAACTAAGAGCATGCCAACTCTCAGATGATAAGCTTTATTTGGCTAATATTCCTTTCTTAAACCTAATACTTAATAAAACCCAATACATCACCAAGGTGTCTGAGAGGCATTGAGTAAAGATAAACTGGACATGACCACTAGTCTTAAGACATATATTTCAGTATATTTTCTTTCTTTCTTTCTTTTTTTTTTGAAAGATTTTTAATTTAATTTTATTTATTTGAGAAAGAGAGAGAGCATGAGCAGGGGGAAGGGCAGAGACCAAGGAACAAGGAGACTTCTCACGGAGCGGGGTACATGATCCCAGGACCCCGAGATCATGACACTTAACCAACTGAGCCACTCGGGCAGCCCTCTAGTAGATTTTCTATGTGATTTAAATAAACATACATTAAACAAATCATCTTCAGACTTATTTTGAGGGTTCTGAGAAGCTGGGCAGTTTCTATCTGGTTATCACACGGATTTCACTCTAGACAGGCATTTAGAGAATCACCATAAAGTTCAGGTTTCTGATGGACTGTCTTTCCCAGCTTCTATCCTTAAAATAGTGTGTTTGGTTATCATCCAGCAAACCTGCCATTTGGAGCTAAAATAAATATACCAAGAAAAAAAAAAAGAAGTTATTTTTTCCCTCCCACCATCCAAGATAACATTGGAAAATCATGTATATTTTTCCACTTTCTTATTCACATTTCCACATCGTGCTCATAGGTGTTAGTCTAGAGTTGTTACGCTGCTCTGGTGCTGTGTATATAAGTGGTTCCCTATGACTCAGAGATCATACTGAGTTTACATGAAAACTGTTACAGTAGAAAGAGACTCTGGAGTAGGCCAGACTTAGGTTTAAAGCTTGGTTTTGTAGCTTACTAGCTTTATGACTTCAGGCAACTTACTTTCTGAGGCTTTGTCTCTTCATCTGCAAAATGGGGCAATAATGCCTCCTTGATGTAGTTGTTGTGGGAAATAAATGAGATCCTATATATGAAAGGGCTTGACAGACCAAGTTGTACACATTTCCTTGACTCCCATAAGGTAAAACCATGAGCCCTTTTCCCTGGGCCAGCTTTTTACTGTAACTGTTCTCTTTTGTCTCCTGGCCAGCAATAACAAGCAGCCCATGGGGGTAGGTGTGTGGGCTCCTATTACTTCTGAGATCATCCCCCCCCTTTTTTTAAGATTTTATTTATTTACTTGACAGACAAAGGTCACAAGTAGGCAGAGAGGCAGGCAGAAAGGGAGGGGGGAAGCAGGCTCCCTGCTGAGCAGAGAGCCTGATGTGGGGCTTGATCTCAGGACTCTGGGATCATCACCTGAGCCAAAGACAGAGGCTTAACCCACTGAGGCCACCCAGGTGCCCCATGAGATCACTCTCTTGATGCTCTCCAGTGACTCCCAAGGGTGAATGGCCAGGCAGGGATAGTCACACTCTTGGTATTCTAAACATAACCTAAAGCTTGGTACAATGTCTCTGTAGCCTTGGGCACAGCTCTGTATGTTCTAGAGAGGCTTACCCTGTATTGTGTTTCAATGTGCAAGTAGAGATACTTAATAGAAGAGACTGCCACCAGTTTATCAATCAGTGGTTCCTCTAGTGGTTTTTATTTCTTTAAACGAGTGGATGAATGAGCAAATTTGGCCTTGGGATGCCATTCAGCTCAAAGTTGGTGGCAATCACAAATGGTTTTAATAAATGAAAGAGATATTTTGGCATAGTCCATTGAGGCGAATGAAAACTAATGCCCATGCCAACATCATAGACTATATTAGATACTTCACTTTAATTGCTCCTTATGAATGGAGGGAATACAGGAAATGGAATTTTAATTTGTACATCTAAGCTATGCTATTGAAGGCGAAGGTCTTTGTGACCTTATTGATTTGGAGAAAAAAAAAAAAAAACAACTTTATAGGGCATAGCTGAAATTGGCCTAAAAGTTATGTCCCATGGCTGACATTGCTGCTGTTTGATGCTTGCTGTCAAATTGTAGAAAAGCAAGACATGAATCCCTGAGTGATTTCCTGTGCGTGCATTTGCCAACAAATAAGGCTCAGCCTAGCTGGAACCGTGTTGTGTTCAGAAGCGATAGAAACATAGTCTGTTTGTGTTCTGTCCCCCATTGTGAGTTCTAGAGTCGCTGGTAGCTTTAACGGTTTGTACATCTCTTTCTTGATAATCAGACACAGACAATGTGTTCTGTAGACATACCGACATATTCTGTCAAGCCTTGGGGGCTTCCAGCATGAACTAAGAAGAATGCCCCAGACTGGTATTGACATTTCATTTTCAGAAAAGCAAGGTGAAGGGGGAAAAAAAAGAAAAAAAGGATAATTGGGATGCAGCCTGGAGCAACTTCTTTTTTTTTTTTTTTTGAAAGATTTTATTTCTAAAGAATCGCTATACCCAGTGTGGGCTCGAACTTACAGCCTCAAGATTAAGAATCGTGTGCTCTACCGACTGAGCCAGGCAGACGCCCCTGGAATCACTTCTTTACCTCAGCTCTGTTGTCACCTTCCACAGCACTATGCTGACACACCCTCAGCAACAGCCTTTGGTGGCGGAACAATATCCTTAACGCTGGGTCCCCGTGACTTAGTGTGAGGACGCCCTCAGTTCACTGTGCCTTCTGAACCATAGCTGGGGTACAGTTACCTCTCTGCCTACAATTCTCAGACCATCTTGGTTACCCAGAGATAAGCAGCTTGATATGTGTATCAAGCCGTCTAATCTCTGTTTTCATCCCTAATTCCCCAAAATGAGTTCATTTCTCACAGTATATAAGTAGATATTTGATATACATCTGACATATCATATGCCTGAAAAATCTGATACATACACACAGCATATGAGGAGCCACATGGTACAATGAAAAAAAAAAAGCATTAGACAAAAAGAAGAAAAAGAAATAAAGCAAAAAGATGTTGGACTTTGCTTCTAACTAATTGTGTGATCTTGCACAAATAAATAATGTGTCTCCTCTTTGGAACTCCCATTTCTCACCATTAAAATCCATCCACAAAATATTATTATTTTATTGTTATAAATATTATAAAAATCAAATGCGATTAAAAGGTACTTGAAGGCTATTAAGATCTGTATCAATGGGAGGCGATATTTTAGGACACACTTTGGCCTAGCACACTGATGGTCGTTACGGAAGATGAAGAACGGAAAGACACAGGACCTGCCTTCGCAGGATTTATCACCTGCACAGGAGGATCACACACATACGTATGTAAGATAATTAGTCACTCACGTCATTAGAAACTGATGCATGTGGTGTAGGCAGATGGCATGCATCCTGTTAATAGTTCAAAACAATTGAAATCTTATAAACATTAGATTTACTAATAAGATGTCATTAGTGATAAGCAGTATCATCATATATCCCTTCTCCATCATATAGTTTATTTTAGGCATTATCTCCATCCTTCTTTATGTCCTAGCTTAGGTTACAGATAAGTCTACAATTAGACCGCAATGAAATATCCTTCATTTATTTAGTGCCTATATATGTCTTGTTTATCACTACATCCCAACACCTAAAACAATGTCTTATAAATAGCGTTGAATGAATAGATAAATCAGTTAATCAACCCATGAAAAAAGAAGCAGCTTTTCATTTGGATTCACATGTGTATTTTGTAATTCTGGAGAAAAAAATAGAAACAGTGGAAAGAGCACCGGCGTACACACACACAGACAAGTTAGCTTGATCATACAGAGACCAATCAGAATTAAAGAGGGAAAGGAAGAAGACTGGAGAGCAGACTTTGAAAAGGTTATCCAGAAAACTCTGTGACTCTCTCAGATCCGGTGAGAACCACTGGTCTAACATTTAAGGCTCTACCTCTCTAACACAATGTCCTAACAGAATGGGCACCTCTCATGGACAGTCTCCTGCCTTCTGATTTTTCCTAATTCCTTTCAGCTCCCCAGGACCCTATGCTGTTAACACAGTCACTTAAGGTTAGTGTGTGCATTTAGGTCTGATGGGATGATCGATTCTTTTAACCTGGATATTGTTGTGAAAGTAGCTGGAGGTATGCAAAGCAAACTCCTGCCCCACTGATGCTTGCCCATTGCAGGAAATGATCAGTTCGGAGGGAGTTGTTTTCTGTGTCAGCTATGCTAATCAGCTCCTGCATGATAGTTAACCCCTCAGGCCAGGGCATATGGTTGTCACTGTGCAACCGTGCTGGTGACTAGTTTGGACTGGACTATCTGAATGTTTGTCCCATTTTTATGTACTTGTCGACCACTCATTATCTGTAAAGGACAATCTGTTTTTCTCTTTCCTTCTTAGTTTCTAAGGAACAAAAGCTGCCTTCCATTCCTTTTTGCAAACAGGTTGAGAAAAAGCAAAAGGTGAAGAATGAGTGCCTTGCATCATTGAATGTCTGCCCTGGTGCCAGAGTGGCACCTCTTCCCCTCCCTTGACGGCTTTCAAATATTTCTGCAAAAAAGTCAATTAAAAAAAGCCTGGGTGGCCCAGTGGGTTAAGCCTCTGCCTTCAGCTCAGGTCATGATCTCAGGGTCCTGAGATCGAGCTCAGCGGGGAGCCTGCTTCTCCCTCTCTCTCTGCCTGCCTCTCTGCCTCCTTGTGATCTCTCTTTCTCTCTGTCCAATAAATAAATAAAATCTTTAAAAAACAAAAACAAAAACAAAACAAAATAAAGCAAAAAGCAAGATGTTGCACATGGAACTGAAATCACCATCTTCAAGGACAGGGCATTGCAAAATGGCTTGCATCCCCCAACGAGAATAGATATGGGTGGAAATTAAAACAATCTTTTTTGTTTTAGATGGAAATACTAGCAGATGTCACAAGAAACGTATGGAGCCGGCCGCAGACAGATAGAGAGCACTTTTTGTATATGGAGTGAGGGCAGAGGGGATGTCCACCTTGGACTGTCCGGGAGAACGATGAATCAGCACGTGCCAGGATTTCAGTGGGGAGTTTGTGGAGTCCAGAATCTTGCCCCAGTGAAACAGTGTTACCATCGTGACTCAGTCATTTAAATAGTTCCTCTCAGGCAGCTTCAGGATACTATCCATAATTATATTTATTTCACAATAGATTGATCCCAGACATCTTTTTAAATGTGTTTGCCACTGAATGTGTGCATTGTTATATGTTCCCTCTCTCGGAGTGAAACAAAACAGACAGGCAGAAAAAACAGGATATGGGCATGTTGTCCACAAGGCATTTCCCACTCCAGAGGTCTCCCAGCCCTGTGCTAGCTTGTTAATTTATTGTTATAGCTTGTCTGTCAAACCAGGAAGACATTATTCGACAGCCTAGATACTTTTCTAACACAATATTTTTATATGTTTTCCTGATTTCCCAAAATATGACCCATGTTATCCTGGAAGAGGTATTTTTTCCCCCTGAAAATGGCAGCAGTTCAGTAAATGTTGTCTCCATGTGCCACATGGAATAATCCCATTACAAGATATAGAGAAAGCAATCACGAGCCCTCTTTCCTTAAGTGATATTTGTCCCTCCCAAATAGTTCAGTGGGGGCCGTGACAGGAATAAAATACTTTCCTTCTACAGAAGTATTGTTTCTAAGGATGAAAAAGCCCTGAAACCCTGACTGACATGCAAGTTCGAGGCACTGTGAATATGTGGAAAAATGGGATTTTACACAGTGACAACACCAATAAGAGTCGTGAAAGGCACGCTTGCAATGAAAGAGTTCCATTTGGAACAGCCCAGATTGTGGCTAAAATGGTCTCCATGTGGCAGAGCGTATTTGTGAATGAAGTGCCTTTCAATGAGGAGAAATCAATTTTAACAGCTCATTTATTGATGAAACCAAGTCTAGTCTCAGCAGTTAGAGTGCTTTTTTGGAACGGGGACTAGAGGATTCATCTGTCTCACCTTAACGGATGAAAGAAAAGCTCCTCATAAAAAATGTTTGTGGCTCCTTTGCTACTGGAGCTTGGATGAGCTAATATTTGATAATTAGTTAACGGAGGATTTGGGAAACTTAGAATGCCTACCAACACTTCCCACACCTGTTTATGCCTAAAAATGAATCCTGTAGTGGCTGAATCATGAATCCATTTAACGTCTTAACTTCACTAAGCTTCCTTAACTCTACCTTTGGCTTTAGCTACATTGATTTATTGACCGTGCCAACCTTGTGCCTGCCTTTTTCCCACCTAAAGGCTGAACTTACCCACAGTCTCTGTGACTGGCGCCCCTTGGAGGTGTGCGGTGCCCAAGTAGACGCAGTGACCTATGTGAGTCAGCTCTCCTCTCTGGTGTCAGGTACCCACTCTCTGCCCTCCTCAGTCGAAGTCTTGCTCATTTTCTGGTTTCAGCTCTTTTGTGAAACCTCTCCAGACAAAGCTAGTCATAAGTCCTCTCTCGGTTCTGTGGTTACCTCAGTTGTTCCTTCGGCACAGATGATGTTCTGCTGGGTTCTGCTGGCTGCTTGCATGTGTCTTTTGACAGTCACAGATTGATCAGAAGCAACGAGGTAGAGTCAGAACACCCTTCCCACTTCCCAGTGACACACAAGTTTTCTCCATCTTAGTTGTTGGCACCAAGTCAATAATCTAGACACCATTCTAGATGTTCTTTCTTCGTTGCCTATTTCTATCCAACAAGTAAATCCATGCAGCTCTGTGACCAAAATATGTATCTAGTCTTACCTCTTTCCATATTCCATTGCGTTTTATGTCCCTAGGCCAAGTCATTATTTCCCAACTTGCTTTCTGTTTTGAGGACTCTATCTTTCTCACCATTGTATTTCCTGCTTAAAAGAATGCTGATCATATAGTAGGTGTTCAATAAATATTTGTTGACTGAATTACTGACCAATTCCTTATTCGGCCTGGCATACCATGGTGTTGTTTTGGTTACATGTTAACATAACATATATGCTATGTTAACAGCTGCCATATTCTCCAACTGACTTCATGTTTTTGTTCATTTCCCTCAATGAGCCACCCTCTACATAGCATATAATCTCTCCCTCCACTCTTATTAAAAAAACACCGCCATAGGCTTTTTTTTTTAAACGATTCAAATAAAATGAAAAAGTTGCATAGTCTATATTTGATATATATATTTTTTTAGCTGCCTAGAATCTGAATCCCCTTTCTACTTGGGTGAGAAATCACCACTGCAGGAAACTCAGAGAGAGATGGGACAACGCCTCTTTTAGTGAGTTAACTTGAGACCCACTAGTAGCTTAGTTGCTTTCTCTGTTAGATGACTGAACCCACATCCAACTATGTTAAATGGGGTTGGGATGGGGTATTCTTGGGTAAAATAAAAAGCAAGGAATTCAAATTCTTCAGAATTAGAAATGCCAGAGTGAACTTATTATTGTAACTTGTCCTACTTTTTTCCCCTTGAGAAGGCTTAGAAGACATTATTCATGAAGACTTTGAAAAATACATTGGTGAAAAACTACCATCATCTTTGAAAAACATGTTAGTGCCTGTTTTCTGTGAGCCCTACAGAGAATACCTCATTTCAGCGTGGCCAGAAGGATCCAGGGTGACAGAGATTAATCAATAGTGAATAACAGCTGGAGGCAAAGTGGGAAAGGTAACCCTGACAGGCTGCAGGTCCTCGCTGGTGAGCAGAGTGGTTTGACCAACAGGGATATGGAATAATAGTTAATTGATGGTGGATCCTAAGAGTGAGAGAGATAAGCATTCCTTTAAGGTCCTGCTTTATATTAAAGACCTTATTTATATTAAGTACAAAACAAAACTCTGGGATTCATGCAGAAGGCCCCGAATTGAGCCACATCGAGAGAGTAAAATTCCTTCGTCCTATTCCCAGAGCTTTGCTGGTGCTAGAGCCCTTTAAGTGGAGGGAGAAGACAGAATCCTCGAGATTGTGCAACGAAATCACAAGTAGGGACAATGAAACATCCTCTTAGCTTTTGTCAGAAAAGCATGGGAGTATTAACCAGGGTAACTGTGTACTGAGGGAGAGGAAATATCCAACCATTCCAGGGGTCATTAGGTCTAACATTAATTTCTGGAGCCCAAACCAACACTATGGTCTGCCAGGCAAAGTAAGGAATTGTAGGTGGTCAGTAATTCAGTCAACACATATTTAGTGAACACCTACTATGTGATCAGTATTCTTTTATGCAGGAAATACAATGGTGAGAAAGATAGAGTCCTCAAGAAGCTTTTATTATAGTGGCAGAAAAAGGTAATAATTAAATAAGTTAATTTTTGGAATTGATAGTTGCTCCGAAAAGGATAGAAGATGGAAGAGACTAAGGAGTGATGTGTGGGTAGTTACTAAGGAGTGATAATTTTTTTAAAGATTTATTTATTTATGCAAGAGTGCGTGGTGGGGGGAGGGGCAGAAGGAGAGAATCTTCAGCAGACTCCCCGCTGAGCGCAGAGCCCCACGCAGGGCTCCATCTCACAACCCTGCGATCGTGACCTGAACTGATAGCAAGAGTCTGACACTTAACTGACTAAGCCACCCAGGTGCCCCGGGGAGTGATATTTGAATTGTATCCTGAATTATGAAGAAGACACAGTCATGGAATAGAGTTCCAAACAAAGAAAACAGATGTTCAAGAATCTTGAGATAGAACAAGTATGTCACAGCCTCCAGGGAGAGAAATAAGGTTAGAGTAGATTGCAGTAAAGTGAAAATGGGGAGAATGGGAAAAGGTGACATGAAGCGATGAGGTAGGAGCCAGAACACCCTTGTAGGCTGTGGTGTGTTTGGATTTGAAAGCCATTTGAGAGTTTCAGGCATTGCAGTGACATGACTTGATTTATGTTTAGAAAAATTACCCTTGATTATGGGAGGTGGAGTGTGGACCGTAGATAGACAAGGGTGGAAATTATGAAAACTGCTTTGGAGTCTGTTATATTAATCAAAGGAGGGATGATAGTGGTAGAGACAAATGGCATAGCAGTGATTGTGTAATGTGATCAGATTTGAGGCCCATTTGTAGGAAGAACTGATGGCCACATTGAATGTGGAGATGAGAGTGGATTAAAAAATAGTATCAAGATTTTTAGTCTGAGAACTAAGTAGTGGAAGCAGTTGCTTGGGAAAGACCAATTTTGCCTACTGTGGAGCAGAAATCAACTAATGTCTTATTAATTTAAGATGCTTATTAATATCCAAATGGAGATAAATAGTAGGAGAATATATGAATTCAGGGAAGAAGTTGAAGCATATGTGTTTATGTGAAAATGTATGTGTTTAGACATGTACATACACACGTATGTATATGTGTATTGTATTTAGAGTCATGGATTGGGTAAAGTCACTTAAGGAGAAAGTACATGTTGTAAAGGGAAGAGAGATAAGCACCAGAGTGCTGGAACTCTCCACATGTTGATGATTAGAGAATAAAAGGAAAAAAATGTTTACTTTACAGAAACAAATAATTCCACCTCTGACATGTGGGATACAGTCTTAAGTTAAGGAATATTTTTTCTCGGTCTCATTAAACAAAGAACACCAGAATTAATTTGCTTTCATCTGGCAGAAATTAAAATACAGCTTCACAAATTTGCCTCAGTGTTACACTTTAACTCTGACTCGGGGCCACATATGGTCCAAAGCCGTACGGATTTTCTCTCTATCCTACACAATATCACGCTGGCCTAGTAATTGGAAGTATTTTTGCCGCTGGGACCTAGAGAACCAAAAGTAGCAGATCCAGATGCATCAATAAGATACATGCAAATCTGAGGATCTCAGATAAATCCCATGAAAACACAGGCATGACCACCTTGGCTGTATTAGGGGGACTGCTGACCTTCAAGCGCTCTTGAAAAAAGGAGTGTACCCTATGCTTCATATCACTAAGAGGGGGCCACCTTGGATTTTCGGGGTGTTACATATATCCTTTGTGTGTACCACTTTAATCCATTTAATCCACTTACAAGGGGAACTAAAAAACCTGAGTGGAAGCTAGAGCAAGAGGTGGATCTCTGATCAACTGTAGGCTAGGCGAAGTGGGGATCAACAGTTCACCTATGCAGTTCTCATGGCCCAGCAGAATCCTGGTGCTTAAAGTATCTTGGAAAATAGGAATACCACACAGAACACTGGCAACACCTGATAGGAAATCGCTCGAGTTTTGGAGCAAAACCATGCCTTCTTTAGAAAATATTACTTTTTTTGGGGGGGGGGGAGCTTTTTTAAAGACTGGATGCCTGATCACAATCACCAAGTGATCCACGTTGCCTATGATGGACTAAGGGTTTTCTGATCCCATTACCACAAAATCAGGCATGCCCAGAGCCTGTTCATCACATGAAAATCGTCTTTGAAATAAGGACTAAGTAGGCTGTGAAAGCATAAGTCAATTACATAAGTATGTGGCTCACTTTCCCAGTGCACCTACTGCTGCCTCACTGCCACGCTCACATTCCCAGTGTACACAATGGTACCTCACTGCCACCCTCCACTTTCCCAGTGTATCTACTGCCTCACTATCACACCCACTTTAATCTGCCTTCAGACCTGTCCGAGGCCCCTATGTAAATGGTCACAGAGGATTAATTTTTAGGCCTGGTTTCCAGATGGCTATGCTAAGTGTGGGTGTGTGAGTCTCACTGGAACTGGACTGCTGTGTTATTACAGCTGCATTTATCACAGGTGGTCCTGTGTGGGACTAGAAAGAGGACATCTTTCCAGCACAAATACCCGAATAAAAGATCTCACAACTATACTGTCAGAAAGAAGGAACCTGAGGTAAGACTCTATATCTGTTTATGCTCAGGGATTGGCTAATGGTATGGCTCTATCGTTGGAGACTTGGAAGGGAAAATATTGGGGGATTGGGGACCATAAGGTTTGGACAGCAGCGTGTGGATGGACTATTGGGAATAGGTTCAGAGCGAAATACTTATTTCTCATGTAAGTGTTCCTGAGAAGGATTCCACAATGGAAATACGTCTCAACTGTTAGCATGCCAAGATGGGTATCCTTGCGGATATTAGTTAACCTCACTGCCAAGCTGTTTCAGACTCCGCGACAGACTCCGCGATGGGCTTATAATCAAAATGACCATGGTGGCAGAGGCGGAGGCAGAGCATAGCTTCAACAACTGGGACTTTTTTCTGGAAAGCTTATCTGGAAACTACCATCCCCAAAAGCTTAATTAGCATTAGTTAGCAATCTTGAATCCCTGGAGGGTGGGTGTAGGCAGGCAGTTCTAATCTGGTGGCAGGCTCTCGATCTTGCAGAACGAGGTGTCTTCATAGTCTAATGAACGGCATTGCTTCTGATGAAGTCACCAGTTCTACCGGGAACCTCCATCTTCTACAAGCACCTGGGTTTACAGAATGACAAAATGCCTATCAGCTCAAATGTCATCTCCTTAGTTAAACTTTACTGACCACCCAAGTAACTATGCTATCACTCTGTTTTCTCTTTCTCCTACCTTGTGCCTTTATCCAACTTTTCTTTTAATTTATTTTAAAGTAATTTTAATTTAAAAGAAGTGAGTTTCCCCATTAGAATGTAAATCTGTAAACCAGATGAAACTGAACCACTCTTTCATCACCATATCTGTAACACCTAGAATAGTCCTAGGAACAAAGTAAATGCTTAATAAGTATTTGCTTAAGGAGTAAATGAATTAATTATGAATGAGAATGGGTAGTTAAGACCCAATTTCATTAACCACTGGAAACTTAACAAATGAGTAAAAACACTTAACATATCACTTAACAAATCACTTAACAAGTGAGTAAAAACACAGTGTCCTTTTTTGATTGGCTGATGGATTCCTGGTCAGGAAACAATCTTTTTAATACCAGGGAGCAAATTTAAAAATATATCAAATCTGCACTCATTCTATTAGAGCCCATTGCTTGCGGAGCACTATGCTAGATAGTAGGGAAGCGTCACATGACTCTGTACTCAAGGAATTTATAATTGAGAAAAGAAAAAAATAGAAAATAATAAATGACAGAAATAAGACACTTGAGGAACTGTGTGTGCGTGTGTCTGTGTGTGTGTCTGTGTGTGCAAAGAAGTAGACATTTATTTGGCTGAGATGAAGAAATGAGAAAGGTTTTGTGTAAGAGGCAATGTATGAGCTAGACCTTGAACAGACAAATCTGGAGAATGAGATGGAGGCAGAGGCCAGACATGGAATCGTGTGTGTGGAGAAGGAGGGACCAGAAAGCATGGGGAGAGCGGCTGGAGGTTTTGGCCGGATCATTCAAGACTTTGGATGTCACAGTCAGGTGGTTGATTTCATTGCATAGGCACTGGGAAGAGCAAAGATTTGTGAGCAGATCTCTGTTTTAGGCTGCCTACTGAGAGACAGATTAGTGAGGGAAGAGACTGGAGACAAGGAAGCCAATTAGGACATTAATCTGATAGTCCGGGGGTGAAATTAAGCCAGTGGACTTGAAATAGACCCATGCCAGAGGGAGTAAGTGAAGGGGATGGATGCATAGGTATTAAGAGAGATTTTAGAACAGGATTTGACCATGTATTATATGCTGATGGACAGAGAGAAAGCGCCATGTAGAGTAATGCTTATAGTGCCAATCTGGGTGATTTGGAGGATGGAGGTGATGTTAAGTGGTGGAAATGCAAAAGAAAATCATGGATCTAGTGGGAGATAAACTTCATTTGGCTCTACTGAAATCAGTGTTTCACGATCGGTAGGGTATCTATCTATCTTTATAGGCCAAGCAGGCTTGTGAACGTTTGGAATGAAAGCATAGTGTGGAAGTCCCATCTGATGATGCCATTTGACAGTGATATTTAAATACTGAAATGAAGTTAAAGAGAGGAGAATGTCGACACTTAACAGGACAGGGTCTGTTAAGAGAATGAACAGGTCTGCTCTAACCAAAATGGCGAAGTAGAAACCTGTGTCATGGACGTTCTTGGTTCTGCTCTTCTCTTGTTTCGCTCGTGCTTCTTCCTTTTTTCCTCATCCAGTTTCATTGATAGCTGTCTCGTCCTGGAGAGAAAAGAAGCAACACACCCACTTAAGCCTACAACTTGGATTATGGCAGTGTCCTACTCAAAACCCAGTAATGATTCCTGATTGTTTACACACCAAAGTCCTGATTCTGTTTCATTCGGAGTTCTCCCAGACATGGCCGCCCTCACCTCCTATCCCACGATGCCCGCTCTCTCCCATTCACACACCTCTGTGCTCCGTGCTGCGCTTCCTACTTTGTTCCAGCTCTTCCCTCTGCCTGGTATCCCCTTCTGTTCGTTATCTAACCATTGGCAGCCTACACACACTTCAAAGTTTTGAAGCCTTCCCAGCCCCTTTCCACTCACAATTCCCTCTCTTGACTGACTCTTCTAGAATTTGGTGTGTGTTCCTACCATAATATTTGATTCGGTGTTCTCTGCTGCTTATATGCCTTTGGCCCTCAGTAGACTGTAGCTTTAGAGGACTGAAACTTACTCCCTTTTGTGCTTTCATTGGCTTTCTTGAGACTCTGAGCACAACAGTGATTAGCTGGATGCTTTTGAAATGAGAGAGCAAAAGAGAGCAAAAGAGAGAATGTGCAGCATGGCATATTCTGGCCATGTGTATCTCCTTCCTTAGCCTGACTGATCTTATATGAGGATAGGAAACATCATTGAACTCCCATAAACAGGTGTAAAGGTCTCTGGTATTGCTTCATTCTTTTGGCCAATTACTTCCAGAAAAAATGCAAAAGAAGGAAAGAAAGAAACCCACATAATGTATTAGGGTCTGGGACTGGAGGGAACTTCATTATTTTTAATGTCTCAGTAAAAGATCTTTTTTTCTCTCTACATTTACCAGACTAATCCCAATAATGTCCTTTAAACAATTAATTCTAGTTTCAAAAGCATTCTACTCTGCAGTTTGTCCAGAATTAAGTGACCATTAGAAGGCATTAGCTTAGAAATGAGTGCCCTAATTACTTCTGAAAGTTAGCAATAAAAGAATAAGAAAAAAAAGTCCGAATTTCAGAGACATCAGCATCCTTGCAGTCCTGCCTGCTTTTTTGCATACCTTCCTGTCTTCGAAACAGGCAAGCCATCAGTCAGAGGAGAGCACTGGGGGGTTTTGATACCTGCTGATTTAATTTTGTACTGGGCAAACATGGCTTAATCTTGCCTTGACTCTGGAAAATAGAGAGGACGAAAAGACAATTGAAATGCTGACCGTTTACTCTAGACCAACGTCAGGGAACACCATGAAACCCAAAGGCGCAGATAGGCCACAAATGGTGCCCGTCCGATTGTGACGACAGAGAAAGAGTGTCGTGGGTGCACTCGTCCTCTGTAGGGAGCATACTCCTTTCACCAGCAAGGCCATGGCAATTTGCCGGCTGAGTTCAGGCTGCACAACTGTTTGTGTAGGCCTGTTGGATATTCTATTCCTAAGCCTAGGGCTGGTGCCTGAGTTTCTAGCACCCTCTTTCAAGGTGGGGGTAGTTTTGCCATTAACCCGGCTCAGGGCAGAAGATGTGTTGGGCTGTACTTGTATGGCTGATGGAACAGATTTCTCTCAATGGAATCGTTCCATGCATCCTACGTGTAACCTATTTGCACATGTTAGATGGGAGTGTTGGCAGGGCTCTCAGCCTTAATGTCTACTTTATAGGCAATTACTTACAACTTCCATGTCCGCCTCTGGAAACGCAGGTGTTCCCAAAAAGCGTTCTCGCACTGTGGGGGTGGAAGCTTCTCGTATTTACGGCTTCCCCCTGCCCCTCTATGGAGTATAAGATCTCGGTTGTTGTAACCCTTAGGGGAGTCATAGGGGGTTAGGAATGCTTTTGGGGGGTAGGGCAGGGCTTGGGCTCATTTAGGCTGCTTTGTGATGATTTTGAGATTTAGGAGCAGAAAGAAGAAGCGAAATCATTTTTCCCCCCTTGGCTTCTACTCCAAACCAAAGAAAACCACCATTTCTCGGGTTAACATCACTTTTCTGGGAATCCTTACTGATTGGGGGGCTTTTGAGGCCATCGACTTGAATGGACTCACTGGCCAGTCTGCTCTGGGATTCCCCCCTTCCCCCACTGAGTGGACAGTAGGAAGCAGTCTAGCGGAGTGGGGCTGCACGGTCTCATGCCACTGCCTAGGGGCTCTGGCTATGCCCCTGCCTTGCTGTGGGACACGAGACACCTTCCTTATCTCCGTGTTGCACTGTGAAGATTCAGTGAGATAACACGTTTGAAGGATCTGACGTAGGGCCGGAAACACGCTTAACAAAGGTGAGCTGTTAGCCCCAATAGTGACAACAACAGAGTCCTTCAGAGTTATCTGAAGCTTCACGAGAGACAGAGACCGCCTCACCGTCTCCATCTTGCTGTTTTGTTGGGAGTCCAGACTTTAATCAGAGTAAAGTGTATTAACTTGAGAGGCCCACTACAACTGGATGCTCGGTGCGGTACCTGCCGGCCTAATGAAGTCTTTGATGTGGTTCGCCCAGGTTGCATACGTACCTACCTTTAATCATGGGAAGCCAATGGCAGACAGTAACTCGCCGGACTTGCTTTCATCTCAAAGTATTCTTATAGCCTGATTTTAGAAGTAAATACCTAGGCATATTATTTTGCCTTTATACCAAATTAGAAGCAGGTGAAAGGATGCTATTTTGTGGCCTTTGCCACAGGAAGATGAGTTGCCCAGAGAAAAGAAATATGTATTCTTCCTCAAAATTTATGTAATTCTCTGAACCCTGGTGGTTTATGAATGAGCTCAGGGTTAGGAAACTTCAGAAGTTTTGGAAACTGTAGATATTGTACTCTGGAAACTGGTTTCCACTCCTTCAAGAAAGGTTGTCAAATGCAAGACTGTTACGAATTCATCAGACATTAATCATTTAGCCCCACCAGGGAATTTCTGTTCCTCGCCTTATCCGTCACTGAAAAAAAAAAAATTCACAAGACTTACATTATTCCATTTATTTTATGGTTATAAATAATCAAATACAATTTGCGACTCTGTGGTTTGTAATGCATTCAGATTGACTTAGAACATGATGGAAAAGAACAAGCTTGGTTTGTACTTGAGGTTTGCTAAGGACTAGAATTCCCCTGGTAGTTCTCTCTCATTATGTAGGGCACAGTTACGGTGCAGAGACCTCTCCAGAAGCCCAGGGGAAGGCCTCCTCTCATTAGACACGTCCCAGTGAGCACCGGCGATGGCAGTGCGTGATGAATCGCGAATCTGTAGGCTGGGAGAAGAATGATCAAGATTTCAGAAATGGAAATCTTTTGAGTCATCTTGGCCAGAGGTTTTTTTTTTTTTTTTTTTTTTTTTTTTAAAATCTCCAAATCCTTCAATGCAAAAAAGAAATAGAGGGCGATAATTCCAAACTGAAGATTGTTGCTGTGAATTGGTAGTGACAACAATATGGTCAAGGTCTGTTTTTCACAGTTCGGTTCACACTTATTTCAGGGCTGGGGGAAAAATGTGTTCTTGAAATAAATCTGAACTCATTCAGAGATTGTGCGCGTGAGATCTTAATGGAGATTCTTTTCTTTTGAGATTGTGAGCGTCATTCAGGGGCCAGCCTCCCTGCCTGGCCGCCTCCGGTCCTCCAGCACACCGGAGGTGGCTGCTGGTTCTCTTTGGCTGTTCCCACCTGCCCCGTTGGCGGCAGGACTGGGTTCTAATTAAGTCATTGCACGTTCAGGCTGTCTCCTTTGGTGACAGAGCCATGCCTAGGGAGACTGCTGAGCCTATGACACAGTGGTATTCCTGAGGCCCATCTCTGGCACATAGGCGGCTCTGCTCCTGGCACTCGTCCCCTACAGTGAGCCTATGGGCTTTGTTCAGATGGTGTTCACGTGCACAGCTGAGTGATCCAAGGTAATCGTTGCTCTTGTTAAAGCATTACTAAATACTAAGAGTATCCCTGTACCATGCACTCTATCTGGGGGGTGGTTCCTTGATAGAGCAAGTAGTAACTACCCTGGTCAGATGGAAAAGGCCAAGATTAGAACAGGGGTTCGGACTCTGCAGACTTGGTTCAAAGGAACCAAGATTTAGCTGGATCCTTGGTTTAGAAACAACTCTTGAAGTGACACCTTGTGCCTTGATTAGGAGGGGGTCTTTTCCTAGGAGATGTGGAGCCATTGGAATCCACCTCAAATCTATCTCCATGGTACCCACAAGATTAATCTTACCTATATGGGGCATAATCCTCAGTCACCTCTAGAAATTCCTCCCCTCTGCTTTTTCCTCATCTCCCTCCTCAGTCTGTGCCCTGGGATCTAGCATTGTGAGCATTTAACCCAAAGACCCCAGGCCTCACCAGCTTAGGGAGATTTGATATATTCATAATAAATACTGATATTTAAGTAGTCTTGTTTTTGCCCCTGTATAGCCAATCACTGTTCCATCTCCGTCTTCTGCCATTTGTCCCTTGAAGTCTGGGAAAGTCACATATGCAAGCAAACAGTTACCACCCTACACCTGACCCATTCAGAGAAATCTATCCGTGCTGTCTGGTTGTGAACCTGCTCAAACGAGCCTCCATGTTGAGACATGGTATGTGCCAGGAGTGCTGAAGTTCAAGGATGCCCACACTTCTGACCTGTGAAGAACCAGGAGTGATGGGCACTGAGCCCTCCTTCAGCACATGCCTTTAGCCGTTCCCTACCTAGGACAAAAGCCAGCCATGAAGTTTAGCTTGAGGCAGATGTCATTCTACCTTGTTCTCGAGAGTCCTGTGCAGACTAAATACAATGACATTAACAAAAACCTCCTCTTTCCATCTAAAGGCATGACATCCACCTATGTATTAATTTATGTTAATGGATACCAAAATAGTCACCAGTCCCCCAGTTCTAGAAACAGCCAAAATAGAATCCCACCAGGGGCTTGGCTGGGATGCTCTGCTCCCGATAACTGCCCACGGTATAAGGTAGAGATCGTCTGACTTAAAGAGACATGAACAGACTCAACAAGCCTGATCCTCTCTCTGGGTGTTTGTTATAAATTGAACTGGGTCCCCTACAATTCATACGTTGAATCCCTAATCTTGAATGTGACTGTATTTGAAGATAGAGCAATGATGGAACTAATGAAGGCTAAATAAGGTCCTAGAATGAGACTTTAATCTGAGAGGACAGGTGTTCTTATAAGAGGTAGAGACGTCAGAGATCTTTCTCTCTCTCTCTCTCCTCTCTCCAACACAGATGAAAGGCACATGAGGACACCCCAAGATGGCAGCTATCTACAAGCCAGGAGGAGGGGGCTCACCAGACACCCACTGGCTGGCACATTGGCCTTGGACTTCCACACTGTGAGAAAAAAAGTTTGCGCTGTATCAGCCCCCTCGTCGGAGCTATCTTGTTACAGCAGCCTGGGCTGACCAATACAGGCCGCATCCTTAGCTGTCTGTGAGTGGTACTGCGTGGGGACGGGGCAGCGTGGGGTCCTTGTTGTGGACAGGTGGATTTTCTCACACCAGTGTTGTAGTAACAGAGGTAAGGGAATAATCACCTCCAGCCCTTGTGCAGTGGTTTGTGCCTTTCAAATGGCTTTCATGCATGATATTCCATTCGGTTCTCATAGTACCTTCACGACCCTTTGCGGGAGGAAGGGCATTTTATTGCCATTCTACAGCTGATGAAACTGAGGTGTTTAAAAGCCTATGTAATTTGTGTAATTTGTCTGAAATCACCCTGACCATTAGTACTCTAGGACTAGTGAAACCCTAACCCTGCGTTCTTGTCATTTTGCGAGAGTCTCTAAGTGGATTAGGCCAAAGGACCTATATCGGGATGGCAAAATTTAAGGGGGGTGTGTGTGTGTGTGTGTGTGTCAACATCCGTATGTTGGCGATGTGCTCCAACTCGCATTCACAGAATAGCTTTTGAAAAGCTGTGGAAGGGCTCAGTGGAGTCATTTTATGCAGTGGAGGACAAGACAGTAACTACAGGAAATGGCCGCAGGGATGCCAACAAAAGTAAGCCTGGAGCAGCCCAACGGAGGACAAAACTGCAAGAGGAGAAAGGCTAAGCCTCCGGCTCGAGCCTCCGGGACATCCTCCAGCACGCCCTCCCGACTGTGTCATAGACTGTTCCGGAAGCTGTCGGCATTGCGGCTCTCCACGACGACCTGCTTTGGCTTTTCGTTCTGTCATCTTCTGTAGGAGGGAACCGGACGCATCACCCTCTGAGGCCTGTAGTCTGTTGGCAAGTGCCTTTTCCTTTCACCCTCCTCTTAGGGGCTCCCCCCGCCCCACAGGAAGACCTCCCCCTCCTCTCTCCTCAGGTGCGGGGCCACCTGTTAGTTTCTTGGCCTCCCCAGATCCTCTGTAGGACTAGTTTGCTTCCCGCCCCATCATCCCTGTGGCCGTGGGGCCCCTCTGGGAACACCCCGTTTTCAAAACAGCTTGCACATGGACGGCCAGACCCGCAAAGCAAAACACTTCAAATTCACTCTGGCTTCTACATCTTGAGAAGAAAGGTTCCCAGGTGTGCTTTATTTTCCCCCTACCGATCACGCCCTTTCAGGGCTTGTTTCTGTCCTAACACAGCAGTGTAAATCAGGGACTCAGGAGCCCACCGGCTCTGCCGTTTACTCGCTGCCTACTGGTGTGGCCCTGAGCAAGTTATATAACTTCTCTACCCTGGAATTTCCCTTGTCTTCAAATAAGGATGAAGTAGCACCTCTCCTCAGGCTTGATGTGATGACTAGGTGGGCGCATCCGTAAAGTGCTCATCAGTAAAGGGCTTGGTGTGCGGAAGTGCTGTGTGCTGGGTACTCCTGTTATCACCATCAGTACTATTTATCCAGTACTGATGCTGAGTGGGATCCTGCTGGAGATATGAAGAACGTTTTCTGACATAACTAATTTTCCTAAACATATTAGTCCATACCATGCATTGGGATTATTTTCTTCAAGCTTATGCCCTTACCCTTTGTCCTTCCAGTTTTAATTTTGCTACCTTCCTTCTTAGCTACTCCTCAGTTTATATAGTTAAAAAAATGACTCCTTTTACATTTTTTTCTTCCTGAATTATTTTCAAAATACAGAGTTGACAAGATTTATTTCAGCGACCAGCTCATTATCTCTAGTCCTCTTGGAACTGTCGGCACTTCACATCCTTCACAAATAACGTCATTGCTCTACTACACTGATGTTCTCCGAGCCGAGCTTTATGTCTTATACCTTTTCTGAGTCCCGGGCAATGCTTCGCATGCGGCAAAGGCTCAGAAATTAAATGGGGATGGATTTGTTCTCATTCTGTTTGTTCATTACATTCTCATGTCTAAAATGTTTATCCCTCACAATGACTAAGTCAACTCTACGATACTTAATGTATTGAATACACTCCGCATGATTCTAAAATTCACCCACAGAGAGACACGTGCATCATACTACATTATTTTTTTGAGGCTGATTTCCTCTACAGCTAAGCTTCTCTTTTTTCTTCTAAGTTGACCACCACCATTCCTATCCCTCAACTAGAAGATAAGTTTCTTTTAGAGCCAGTGAATCTTGGGGGGCTTGTGTGCTGATGTGTCTCTGCTACTTAGAATAGGGGAGTGGTAGGGGCGCCTGGGTGGCTCAGTGGGTTAAAGCCTCTGTCTTCGGCTCGGGTCATGATCCCAGGGTCCTGGGATCCAGCCACAGCATTGGGCTCTCTGCTCAGCAGGGAGCCTGCTTCCTCCTCTCTCTCTGCCTACCTCTCTGCCAATTTGTGATCTCAGTCTGTCAAATAAATAAATAAAATCTTAAAAAAAAAAATAGAGGAGTGGTAGACATTGTTAGTTCCCAATCTATCAACTCTGAGAGTTGTCTCTCAGAGACAACTGCCCTTGTCTCTTTACCAACACAAGCCTGATTTTGCCTGGTATCTTGTAACCATGTGCTTCCAAAAAGGCTGGACCCTCACTCTGGCCCAGAGGGTGTATGGTAATCATTCTAAGTCAATCCTAGGTTTCCTTATTCTTGTTGCTGGTTATTGTTTTAGGAATGAACATGTTCTATGCTTTTGTAATAATCATCTTTTCTCCTAGGAAGGAGCAATGCGATGCCTGAATTTGTCGTAGGCATCTTGGCATCACAAGAGAAGCTAGCTCAAGACCACAAGCTAACACCCCGGGGATGGCAGAGTGAGAGGGAGACAGACTCTGGGGCCTTGACAATGTTGTTGAGTTCTAATGATTAACCAAACTTGGAACCTCCCCATCTGTGAGACATTTTATGTGGGATAATTCATTTGCATAGTTGTTTAAGCCACTTTTAATTGGGTCTTAATTCTTCATAACTGAAAGCTTCCTGATCCAGGAGGCATGCCAAAAATATTTGTTAACTTTCTGACCGATGAAACCTGCTGTAATTCATGCTGCACTGGTGAACTAAAGCTCTTCACGTTGACTAGGAGAGGCGACAAATTCCGGTAGATAAAAACAACATTATTTAAGTGATCAGGAAACCTGATTTTCTTTCTTTCTTTCTTTCTTTTTTTTTAATGTTGTTTTAGGTCTTAACTTTGGTGGTAAAGCTGAAGGTGGGGCTAGATTCTGAAGCTTGGAAAAACACACACATGGGAAGAAAACTTCTAAAAACTGTTCCTTGTCGCTTTGTAGTTGAATTATAGATTTAAATTGGCCGGCGTTCAAAATTCTGCCCTTGCTGAGGGGGCCCTCGAGGGCGAGCTTTTGGTCTGGCCAGCCCCACCGCAGGATGTGGAGCCCCGTGCCAGAGCTGCTCCAGGGCCAGCCCCTGGGAGAGGGCTGTGGAGGCCTTTGGTCACCTCCAGGGTGGCCACCCGGGGAACCATGCGGCAGGTACCATTAACGGGGCAGTATTCCATCATTCGCCTTGGGGACCACTTGCAGTCCAGACTGGCCGCTCATCTCTCTTTCTACATTATCAAGGGTTGTCTGCCTGCCTATGTTAACCTGCACAAATGTGGAGAGCCACAACACTGTCCCATATGGGAGAACGTAGGGCCTGTCACAGAGCAGAGCCTTTGCTTCAGTGTGGTCTGGTTTGGTCAATGGAAGGACTTCTGGGGGCTGGTCAGTTGCAGCTTTGTTTCCCCTCCTGGAGTACCACGGGGGCCTTATCTCCTCCACTCACCTTCCTTTTTTTGCACCATTCCAGCTTGTACGCTACACTGGGACACAGAGCCAACTACGTCACTTCCGAGCCTGTAGTCCTTTAAGGGCTCCTCATTGCCTATGGATACATGTAAGCTCCTTAGGCTGTCATGTGGGTCCTGGCTCCATCTGGGCTCTGCCTTCCTCTCCAGTCTCTTTTTCGCTCCTCCTCATCCCCATACACAAAAGCCTACCCACATCAAACGATCTGTAGCTTCTGGAACACCATACGTTCCCAATACAGCATCAGTGACTTTCCTGCAGCTCTCCTCTCTGGAACGCATTCTCCATCCTGCCCTCCCTACAAACTTCATTGCCTTTTTGAGATGCATCTCTGCTGTACTTTGGGAAGCCTCCCCTGACTCCCTCATGCAGACTGAGAATCCACCTTTCCCCTGCTCCTTTTCCTCCTAATCACTCAATTGCAAGAATCACCTTGTTGTATGATGGTTTCTCTGTCTCCTGCCCCTCTCTTTCTGAGCTTCCTGTGGACAGGATTGGGTTTTGTCCTTCTCTGAGTTACCTGTGTCCTGCACAGGGCTTAGCACACACTAGTGCTGAACCATGAGTTCCTTTGCAGGTTAGTGCCTCGGAGGACATGTTGAACAGAGAAAGCAAACAGGAAGTTGATGGCAGAAGGAGTACACAGGTGCAACTGGCTGACCCCAGAATAATCTAATGACCTGGCATTCCCTTTGTCCTACCACCCGGACCATCCAAATATTTTCTCAAGCTGATAGGTACGCATTACTGCTTAAATAGGCTAATTATCATTTCCTTTTCTTTTTACTTTGCAATTTAGAGACAGGCAATGAAACTGCACATTTCCTAAGATTTCGAAGTCCTTGACTAACTGTAAGACCTGGACATTTGTTATTCTTCTGCCCAGGGTCTCCTCCATCCTCATTTGGGAAATTACCACCTGCTTCTGAGATCTCACCCCAGCTTCCTTTGTGAAGTAAAGGGCAAAGTTTTAACTCAATAATTTTAGCAATTTCTAACTCCCTTGTTGATAAGTAAACCTTCCTCTGCTTGATTTTGGGAATTCCCTGTCTCCTTTGGTCACTCATCCTTCAGCACGCTCTGCTGTCCTCCCAGGCACTTTCTCAGGAATGTCATTTGGATTTTCCGTGGATGGACAGACACACCTGGATTCTAGAATAGTGATCTCCCAAGGATCTTGTCGATCAATTTCTTCCCCAGTACTTTTTCCAGTGGAGGAACAGGATGCTGCTCACTCCTGAAGTGCCACTGTTTTTAGGGCAAAAGCGACCATTCCTGTGTGGAGAAGGGAAAGCACACAGTTGCTGAGAAATTGGAATGAGATTCCTTTGTGTCCCTCTCTTCATGGTGACTGATCACTCTCCCTTCAGGGGCGTTTGTCTGCTTGGTAAGTGGAGGTGCCTTAGAGGAACTTTGTTTTGGTAGTTGATAGATTTTTAGAAAAAAAAAAAAATGCATTCCCTTTTGCTTGGTTGCCCTGCGTGAACTCAGAAAGTGCAATTAGAAAGGTAACATTTTATATAGAATCATTGGGGTCAGAGCTAATGAAAGAATGCTAGAGATAGAGAGGTGGCAGGTAATTAATAGTTTCGCTTTAGCTGCATGGGATGTTGGTCTAACTCTGAGAGGACTGTGCACATACATAGCGAGGCTGGTGTGGGTACCATTAAAAAGGTCTACAGAATGCCCAGGAACCCTGTGTCCTTAGCAGTCTGACGTCTGTAGGAAAGCTACACCCACACACTTCACGTTCTTTAATGCTTTACAAAAGAGTCTTACCGGTTTCCTTTGGTGAATTGGTTTCCAGATAGCAGGAAAAAAAGAGAAAGAGAAAGATGGGAATGATGAACGGTTGTCATGGGCTTTAGCTCCCAAGCATGAAATTGGGGCTCAGGCCAGAGGAGTGAGTTTTCTTTGGGTCCCGGCCAGCAAAATGAAACCCCAAGAACCCAGCCTTTGGATATGTCATTATCTAACAAGCCAAAGGAAATGGATGACATGATGCTGAGTAAATGAGATGGATTTTGGTCTATAATTTATGTGAATGTCAACTAACACTTAAAATACCGATTAATATCAGCATCACGTTGTCCGATCATGGGGACAGCGAGAAGAGACACAAGGCACGCAGACCCTGTGCAGTAATAAGGAGTTTGGTCTAGATACCCTGGCAATGATCATTAATTTTGCTATGTTTTGATTTAGTGTTTGTGTTAATGTATTCTAGTATGTCTGAGAATATGAAAGTAACACCTGGTGTGCTCTGTGCAAATGCTTCTCTGCTTCAGGAGGAAAGCCAAAGGGGACACACAGCTGAACCTGAAGCATCATTATAAATAGGCCCCGGGGAATAAACTCCTCAGATTTCTGAGAATAAAACAAAGTCGGAGAAAATATACAAATATCTGAGCCTTTCTTGGATGCGAGGCATACCTTTAAGGTAATATTTGGGGGCAGTTTGTAAACCAAGCCAGGTTCTCACTGCATAGCGTTGTTTGCATGCAAATACCCTTAAAACACACACACACACACACACACACACACACGCACGCACACACACATACACTTTGCAAGCAAGAGGCAGTGAGGCCAATTAAAAAAAATGCTCGCGTTCAGAGGTTTGATTTTGCTGATATCTCAAGACTGTCAGAAGGTGGATCATCCTTCTAGAATCATGCCTGAAAGCTGGCCACACCATACAGTGGGGGCTAGAGAAGTGCCCTCGTGAAGGCAAAGCTGTTGACTTCATATTCCTTGAAGCAATAGCTTCTGCTCCCAGTGCCTCTGAGCTCAGCATTCCCTTCTTTTTGTATAATTGAGAGCTGGCAACTCACACGTTTCGCTTATTACATGAAGAACCTCTAAGAAGGACAGGCAAGGCAAGAAGCAGCCCTTTCCTCCAAAGACCTAAAACCGCAGCACCCTCCCAGCGAGCAGAGCTGCTAGAGTGCTCTAAATTTATGGTATTTCCTAGATCTGCATCAAATCTAATAAAGGAAGATAAATAGACATTTTGGATTTCCTTGTGCAAAAATATCCAAAATCCATTTCACCCTTTCATTCCATTTTTCCTTTTTTTTATTTTTTTATTTTTTGAAACTTTAGTAGCTCAGTTTCATTCAAGTCAAGTCTGGCTTGCCCCTGCTGCCTCTGTTAAAACTCATCACCAACGACAAGATAACTAATCATACTGTACCATTTTCATTGCCATACTCATCTTACAAACCTATTGGCGATTCTGGTGGACATTTTGAAGATGTAATATGAGTCGGAGAAAATTTGCCATGTTTTCTTCTGATGTCTAGAGGGTCAAAATTGTTTCCCATCTGGGCCACTCCCAGGGCTAGGAGGTCCTGCTGGCGATCCCCACCATCACCTGGAAAGAAGAGAGATAGCATGCAATCCGTGCATTCAGTATACACTGGACACACATTCCTGGTTCGACATGAGTGCTGAGCATTCAACTGGGTTCTCAGGTGCGTTAGGAAAATGCAGTGGTCTGTTGAGCTCACATTCTGGCTGATTAATACACTGCTAAATGCTCTTGGAGCTCTGCCAGGAGAAATACAAACAGCAAAAGAACTTACTCTATAAGGATCTGTCTTTTTGCCAAATCGTACAAGGAAAATGTGTTTAAGAAAAAAAAAAATGATAGGAGGATGTGTTTTTATTACATGTATGCTCATCAGATCCCAGCTCTGTAAAACCCATTAAAAACAACATGAAGTATTTAAAATCAGCAGCAATCACCTTGGTTGGTTACTGATTTACAAGATTAAAAACATTCTGAACTGGAGACGAAGGTGCATTAATAAGCACAGGTTCCTGGAAGAATCCTTGGTGATTACTTGCTGGTCCGTTTGGTGAGGGGGCTCCACAGCTCAGGGAAAGATGTCAGCACGTAAGTGAGGAGCAGGTACGGATACTCAACACTGTCCCCAGGAAATTCGGAGCGGTGTTCAACAGTCAATGCAAAGCCTTCAGAACCGCCATAATTGGTTTTAAACTCTCTGGCATACACCGGTCCAGTAGCAGGACAAGTCTTCAAGCTTGAGAGGTATCATGAGGGACTTCTCAGTGTTGGAGAAAACATCCCCTTTATCCCATGCCTCTTCGGTTTTGTCACTCAGAGCTCCTGGAATGCAGGCAAGTCTTTGCTCCAAATGGAATGGAATTGCTGCCACCGTCCCCCCAGCCAGTGCTCGAGGCCGTGCTCCCTCCTGAGTGTTTAAGATTTAGACTCCTTCAATCGTCCCTAGACTCATCAGCAGGTACTGACCTTGTCCCCATTGTACAGAGGCAGAAACTGAGGCCCTTGTGGAAGAAGGCTAGTTCATGGTGGAGATGGGACAGGAAACGCGCTGGTTGGCTCTCGGTACCAGGACCGGCATCCTGAGAGCCACGACGAGGCAGGCGCCTCCTGCTGTTCCTACATCTCCAGGTCTATATCCTTTGGGCCGTTCCACGTGAAATAATCTGCTGCCATTTGTCCTCTTCCAAAATGTCTAATTTTGGAGGGAAAAAAAAATTCAGACTGTTAGGATCTTAATGTATATCGTGAATGAAATAAATATGGCAGCTGGGTAACAAATACACATAAAAATGGAAAAGAGGAAAATGCAGGAGGGAAGGTTGTGGTCAGTGTTAAAGAACAGAGGCCTGAGTGTATACGTGTTGATGTGTGTGGAGCCCACCAAGGTCTCAAGGGCAGCAGATGTCCAAATGTTCCGTTTGGGGATGTGATTGGAGGCCAGGTAAGGCCAGGGAACCACGAAGTCAGGAATGTAACTGACGAAGGCCACATTTGTATGCATTTTTATGCCCCAAGTGCCTGCAGGATAATAAGGTGCCTTCCTCCTGGTGAAAGTCTCAAGGCCACTGCGAATGTCCACGGTGCACAGCGGTGGGGAAAGTCTATTTGCTACAACTTCCACGGATTTGGATGCCTTTTGCTTCTGCAGACTCCCTGGGTTTTTAAGTGGCACTCTTGATGATGTCTCAAGGCCACTGCAGTTCAGGTGGGCCTGCCCTGGCCCCACGTGAGAAGGTCACAGGATTTTCCACGGGAAGGAGCTGAAGAGGACAAACTCAGGCACCCCTAGGAGTGTTGTTCCAGAGTCTGAATTCACGTTGCCCTCACACTCCAGATGCTACCTGAGCACTTGCAAGTGAATTTTATGAGTGGGCATTAGACGTTCATTTGTGCTTTTGCTTTCCGTTTGGCTTTCGAAGTAGGTGGGTTTCTAAGTTTAGTGGAGAGAAAGACAAATGGCCAGGCAGAGAAAGACTCCTTATAAAGCGAGGCCCTCTGTCTCCGAGGCAGCAGGTGTCTTGCAACCCCATGCTAAGCACTCCATAAAATCTCCTTGCTGGTGTGTTCCAGTGGTTCGGGAGGCCCTTCCAGAAGCTACCTCCTGTACCCATTACAACCTTTTACTTGTGCTTTGGGTCTGCTTTGTGTCCTGTAGCTTTGCACCTGGACCTGCCTTAACAGCCAGTTCAGAATGGTTTCTTCTGGACTGTTCAGTTGGCTTTTAGTCACTGCTTTGGCCTGCATGCTGCCTCTGGATTGACCTTTCTAATTTTTTTTTAACATTTTAAATTTATTTTTGTTTATTTTTTAAAGTTTATTTCATTATTTATGGAAGTATTTTCTACACCCAGCCTGAGGTTCGAACTCACAACCCGGAGATCAAGAGTCACTTTCTCTTCTGACTGAACCGGACAGTCCCCCCCCGCCCCTCCCCCAGATCAATGTCGATGCCCCTTCCAAAGCCATTCCACATACCGAGTCAGGCCTTGAGATCCCAGCCCCATAACTGCGGCTCGGGGAGGGAAGTCGGAAAAATGTACATCAAGGTCAGATTTTATTTTCTTTGCATGAACCAAGATGCCAGTGTTTATCAACAGGAAGAAGCTGCTGGAAATCATCCTGGAAACATTGATAAAAGCTCAGGGTATTGTTATAAAGCTATGTCTTGGCTTCTTGTGGCCTCTGCCCTTCACTCGTGAGCTCACTGGACACCCCCTATTGTTGGGTGATTTCTTAATGTTTTGCCTCTTTGGGTGCCGCGGTCCCGCTTCTCATTCAGTCTTGACCTTCCCTGTCTACACAGAGCGGCGAGAGCAGGGACAACCAAACCATCCCGGAGCAGTCCTCCCCGAATCTCCCCCCACACCTTCAATCCAAAGATAAGATCTTTTCTAGAACTGAGTGGTTGGTAAAAAATTCTGTTATAGAAACTGACTACATTTCGAATTTCAACTTCAAAGAAGTTCAGCCAAACATATATGACAATATCATATGATGGGGCCCGATCCTGGTGTCATAGCAGTAAGGTCCGACCTAGGTCATCTGCTGGGGAATGATTTGGGTAGCACAGTGAGGGAGCAATGGAACAGGAGATAGCTGCGTCTAGTATTAGTAGGTAAGGTCAGTGACCACCTTTACCCTGGGTGAAGACTCAGACATTTATAACTGACAAGTCTAGGAGGTGGTCATGTGATTCCGTGAAAGGTTGCTTTGGGGCATTCTGAGCTTGGTGTATACCCCACCTTGGAGGTTCATGTTAATGAAAAGAGCTACAGCGATGATATTAAACTTAATGCCAAGGACAGTTGGGGATGACCTCGTTTAATCCTCGTACCAATCCAGATGTGGGCACTATTTGTCCATCCCATCTACAGAGGAGGAACCTGGGATTGGCCCAGTGAAAGGCTTTGTTGATGGAGACATGGCTGGTGCATTGCAAGGCTGGCAGACCAACCATTTTCTTGCATGCTTTGGTTGGCATACACTGTACCTAGCACTCCCTTCTTAGGAAGTGGAGTAGACATTTTTTCAGTTCATGTTTTGAGGGTTTTTTGGGCTGGTCAGCATCCCACCACCTTGCCTGTTCACAGGAAGTCTTCCCTTGTGTGCATCTTTGGTGGGACCTAGAGCTGCCTCCTTCCTCCTGAGAAAGTTGAGAGCAGGTAGGAGAACTTCTCTCTCCCTGAAGGCTGAGCTGTAAGTGCGTGTGTGACCTTGGTCTGGTCAATTAGCGATAAAGTTACCATCACATGATGAAGAGTGGATAGGAACTGTCAAGACAACAAGTGGCTGGGGCAGCCTGCTAGGCAATTTCTGTTGAGAGGCAGCCCAGAGGCCTCCTGCTTTGTGGACTTCCCAAGCTGCCCCAGTTCGGGTCCTCCATGTTGGCTCTTCGGCTGTCCCCCCCACCCCCCCTGCTCCAGGAACCTCACATTCTTCCAGTAAATTCCCTTCCTGACCTTTTTTTTCCCCTCAAGAGCTAGTTTTTCTGTTTCTGAAGCAAGAGCCAGACTTCATCATCATCATCATCATCATCATTATCATCTTCTTCTTCTTTTTATTAATATATAATTGTATATAATTATATATTAGTATATATAATTATATATATTTGATAATTATATAATGTCTTATTTGCTTCAGGGGTACAGGTCTGTGAACCATCAGTCTTACACAATTCACAGCACTCACCATTCCCACCAACAGTGTAAGAGGGTTCCCCTTTCTCCGCATCCTTGCCAACACCTGTCGTTTCCTGACTGGTTAATTTTAGCCATTCTGACTGGTGTGATGTGGTATCTCACTGTGGTTTTGATTTGTATTTCCCTAATGCCAAGTGATGTGGAGCACTTTCTCATGTGTCTGTTAAGAGCCAGGCTTCTTCTGCACATGGGTGGCCATATGGTGTCCTCCATATCACCCATGAGGCTATCACTTCTCAGCTCCTGGACCTTAAATCCCCAGGTGGCTGGGTTTGAATTTGGCTGAAGACTGGGTTTTTAAAGTACAATGTGCTTTCATAGACTCAACCTGGCCTTTTAGGCTTGATTTTTTCCAAACAGGAAAATTATAACAAAATGGAAAATGTGTGCTTTTGACATTCTCAAGTGACAAGATGACATTTAAAATTTATAAAAATCACTCCATACAGAATTTGAATAAAAAGTCAAAGTACGTATGACAAGGCTTTGGTAAACCCAACCCTTCTTATTTTGCCTGAATTTCCACGTTCTGGCATTGCCTGAAGTTCCTTTTTACCCTTAGATGGCAAATTTAAGAAATGACTCTTTTTACTTTTTTTAGCGAAATAATTTACATCAGGAAAAATGTGATCTGATAGGTTATTTTTCTATCAAATACCCAGCTCTCTCCTCAGTTTGAAAGAGCCTGTCACAATTTCCAAAATGTTAATGCTAAACCAGCCATGAAGAGAAGCACAAGCCCAGGGCTAGAGCAAGCAAGCTAAACTCATGAGAACCAAGAATACGGCTAAAACGGAATTATGCACACATACACATATGTACGCATGTAGATGTGGACGGAAACACATGCACACATGTACATATATGTGTGTCTCTAACAGGCACGTGTAACAAAACAGTTCCCGCTTCTCCGATGAGTTTTGGTGGAACTTAAGGCGGGAGTGAGCTGATACAATGTCTGCATTAAGCCAAGAAGAAGTCTTAAATGTTTAAAAAGTCCCTAGGGAGCTCTTGCTTCTTAAATTTGAAGGAGCAGCTGCCTTCTCCTGAAAACCACTGGACTGGAAGCAAAGAGTCCGAGTCCCTGGCCAGGTTCTCCGAAACCTCTTAGCTCAATGACTTGACAGAACTGGGCTTGTTTCCTCACATGGGGAATGAGGGATGGGGGTCTCTTAACAAACTTTCTAGCTCTAGAAATGATGAGTCGATGGTTTATGCAAATGCACTGGACCTGAGTTCTGCTGCCACCCGCGATGGTGCAGCTGACTGGGTCTTTTCTGGATGGTGAAGGGTCCTTGTCTTTCCCCCTGCCTGGCCAGCCCCGCCGCTCACTCCCCCAGCGGCTGCTGCCCAGGGCAGACCAGAAGGCCCAGGGCTGAGGGTCAGGCATCTGGGTGGCGGATGGGGCCATCAAGGTCTGAACCAGGCAACCCAGAATCCACGCCTCCTGTGCCACTGAAATGCTTTGGCCACGGAAGGTCCTTCACTCCCCACTTGAAACGCTGACATTCCATACGTCTACATGGAAAATCACCAACACTAAGAGCCAAAACAAAGTGTTTCATTCAGGATACCAACAAGGAACAGATGGCTCATTCAAATCAGGAAATTTCAAAGAAGGTTTATTTACAAAGGGACCCTGTGAAAATGTGGGGAAGGACAAGGAATATTGCAGTAACCTAGGGTTAATGGCGGAGCAGCTCCCATGACTAAGGCTGAGGAGACAAAGGGAGGGAGTGGTGTCCGGGATTCTTAAGACCCTTCCAGGGGAAACATTTCTGGAGGAGAGAGGTGGTATTTGCTTAGCAAAAGGAATAGCTCAAGGCAATATCCCAGAAATGGAGCTGGGAGAAAAAATAACCTGAGCACGCTCTCCTCCCTTCCTTTATCTTCTGCCAAGGCTCTTTCCTGGTTAAACCCAACTGGAAGCCAAGGATAGGGGAGTCCATTGATGATCCATAAATGTCAGCCTTCTGAGGCTGGAAAGAAGGTGGAGAAAGATGGAGGAGGGTAGATGTGGGGGATGGAAGGAACACACTCAGCAGGCAAGGCAAACAAACAGACGCAACTCAGAAGCCAGCTGATTACCAATTCTTCCATTAGGTAACTAAAACCTGAAAATACCAGTTACATAGGAACAATAACATATTTGGTTAGCCTTTGTCATAATGGACTCAGGAATTAGTCCCTGAGAACCACGAGGGAAAAGAGATTGCCCGATGAGCATCACAAAATGACATCAACGTCTAATGGATGAGGGTGGGGATAAGTGATAAGGGACCAAATGACTTCCCGGTCATCGGGTCCTGAACAAAATAAATGGACATCTTTGTCCCTACGGAAGCATTATGCTGGTCAGCAGTCATTGGTGTGGGGTTCTAGAAACACAGAAGAGGGAAGGAGTCTTGGAGGCATGATTTCGGCTGTGCTTATATTAAATGGGAGAGAGGGTGCTCAGGTCCAAGGAAGGAACCTGTTTGACCACCTGCTTGACATCCAGTTATAGAGCGTCACACTGGGATCACCTCCTGCTCCCATAAAACCCCATTGTCCCGAGTACATGATCTTCAAGCAGGTCTCAGTCTGATCTGGCTTTATTCACTATGTGGGTGCAAAGCAAGAATGTTCTGCAGAGACCTTGTTTGCCTGAGAGGGTGCATATATTTACAGTGACACATGAGCAAATTGGTGTTCTGCTTGTACTCTCTAGTCCCAGGAACTTGACTGCCATCACTTGGCCCCCTGTAATGGGCCTGCTCACATGCCCTGACCACTCAGACTTCTGAGTCTGCCAGTCTGGGGGCTGGAGTGGGGTCCCTGATACTCCGACACCCCTGAGGCTCATGGAAAGCTGAGCTGCCGTTTCCCTGGGCTTATGAGGAGTTTTCCTCCTTACGTTTGGGAAGTTCCTTCTACTTCCTGTCTAATGTCATTTTCCTAAACGCTTTTTCATCTGACCTTCATAGCAATCCTCTGAGACTGATGACCATATTCTCATTTTTCAATAGATCCAACCTGGAAATCAGAGGAGGGACTTAAGAGACACCAAAGTTGCAGAACTAGTGGGTGACAAATCGGGGTCTTGAAGTCGGGGTGTTTGACTAAAAATTTAATATTACCGGTAGCCATAGCTTAAAGGTATTAAGAAGTAAGTATGTACTCGGTCATTTTTCTAAGCATTTTATAGGCATCGACTCATCTGTTTCTCAGACAGCTCTATGGATGAGGCTGTTATTAGCCCAGTGTAGCCTGAGAGCAAAATGCAACTGGGGAACCCAGTCCCTTGCCTAAGGTCACATGGTTGCTGATGAAAGGAGTTTCCCACTCCAGGGCATCTGAGGCCAGAGGCCATGGTTTCCTCCCTTCTGCACCGAGTCCCTGGCCCAGACTGAGGAGGGAAGATACACAGAGGAGAACAGGGAGTGGGGACAAATCAGTTAAGGCCAAAGAGACACTGAAGGGCTTGATGAGCTCAGATGTTAATTGCAGAGTTTAAGAAATGCTTTACTTTTGAACCCTCTGCATGAAATGCTGCTTACCTTGTCTTGCAGATTATCTGAGAATTTCATGTTACCCATTTGAATGAAAGCTACAGGAGGTTCAAAAGGTTAAGTTTCTAAAAACAAAGCTGAGGCATTTTTTTGCTTTGTTTGGTTTTGGGGATCCCATGTCTATTTCTAGCCTTTGTGGAACTAGGAATTGCTAATGTCACAGGAATGTGATGGTCAGAGTAATTTGATACAAAAGAAGTCAGGAAGACCTGGGAACTGTTGATAAAAGGCAGTTGTTGCAACGTTTTTACTTGACTTTCCCCCCTAGTGGTTTGTTAAGAGGTTTTTGTCAATGATGAAACTAGGGAGGCATTTTTTTACCGGGGTGGTGGCTGCGCGGCTTGGGACAGACGGTAGCTTCTGTTGCAATCATGGACTACAGTCTGCTGCCCCCTTTTCCTGTTACATACTCCACAGAAGACCACTATTTATTTACTTATTTATTTATTTTTTGGTTTCACTACTGAGAACAGAGTTTGGCATGAGTGACCCTGTAAGAATGTGTGGTCCAGTACGCTGGCCACTGGGAACATCATTTACATTTAAACTACTTAGAATGAAATCCAGTAAGAATTCAATGCCTCGGTTGTACCGGCGGCATCTAAAGAGTTCAACGGCCTCCTGTGGCTGGCACTGACTACTGGCGGCTTCATCGGACTGGCAGATCCAGGGCATTTCCATCCTCCCAGAAAGCTCGACTGAAGAGTCACAGGTACTGCTTGGGCTCAACTGGGAAGAAGAGGCAAAGTTGAAGGGGGGGGGGGTTCCTGGACAAGGCCTGTTTCCTACACACACAGCTAGCCCGGCGAGGTGTTTGCAAATATCAGGGAGCAAGCTAGCTCTGGTAGACTCTGAAGATGGTACTTTGGAAGCCATATGATATTATATTATAGTATTAATTATATTATAATTATAATTATATCTCATTCTAATTATACCATATTTTAATATTACATTAATATTGTAATATAATAGAATAGAATATTAATTATAATATAATACAGAATGATACATTAATATTAATACTATACTATACTATAATAATATATTAATATAAATATAATAATAATATAATATAATAATTATGATATTATAATTAGAGAACACTGTGTGCTCCTGTCCTCATTCTCTGTAGTATTACTCATGCCTGTGGGAAGTTAGAGCCTTTACCAACTACCTAAACAGGAACCTAGGAAAGGGGCTTTGTGCCACAGCTGGATTTGAATATCTGATAGGGATAGTAGGTGTCAAAAAAAGTGCTCCCTCCCCCACCCAGGGGTAGGTGAACCTTGAGAGAAAAAAAGGAGGACACTCGGTCTGCCTGACCCTTGCCCTTACCTGGCAGTCCCCTTCAGGAGTGGAACCTGGAGATTCTGTGTTCTCTTTGGCAGAAGCCACATCATGACATCACCGCTGAAGGTCCCTGCCTCTCTTAGGTCAAAACGGGCTCAGAGTAATTCCTAGGGAGCAATGATTCTCTCAACTTTGTACGTGAGAATCTTCTGGAATCTTTCAAAGCCGCCGATACTCAGACTGTGCCTAACTACGAATCTCCGGGGTGGACGCTGGGCGCCAGTGTTGTTCTGGACTCCCCAGGCGATGCTAACCTGAGCTAAGGTTGAGAAATCGTGCTTGCTCTAGAAAATCTCTTTTATTTGTAGAACAGAGTGATCTAAACACGTATTCCACGACTTTCTCCTTCCCTAGGTTTGACAATCACAGGGTGGCCTATAATTTGGAGTAAGCAGATCTGTCTTGCAGGAAAGTAGAAAGAACTCTGATACCTTACTCAGGTCACCTTGCCTCTCAGCACTGGCATTTCCTCACCTGGAACCTGGAGGTCTGGGACTTGAAGACCTCTACCTTCCCTTCCTTGCACACTGAGTGCCCGAGACTGTCCTAAATGCCCAGTTCTATGGACATGAGGATGTCCCTTTGATGGGGTAGCTGTGTCCCTACTAAGCATTTGGGAATAAGGAGATCTTTTTTCTTGGAGCGTCATGGTGTCCAATGCAATGCTTCTGTACAGACGAGGCACTTAAAACTGGCAGCTGGGTGACTGTATATTTTAGACTATTCTTCCTGTGGGTACCGATGAATCAATTTTATAGACAAAATGAGCGGGCTTATTAAAGTGAGGACAGTCAGATCCAGCGTTTCTCTGGGCAGCCAGCCAGCCCCCTCGCTGCCACCTCTGTCCTATGTGACTAGAACCGTCTGAATGGCTGTGTGGCATGTAGGTCAAAGCTCAGGAACCAGGACTCAGCACACTGAACTTGAACTTGGCCATGACGCAGGTTGGGCCTCCCGATATGCTGCCTTCCCTCATCAGACGGGCTCAAAAACTAGGTACAACTGAGCCTAAGGGTTAAAGGCAGCAGAACCCACAGCAGCTTGAGGAATAACCCAGGTCATTTATCTGTTGCTCACTAACTTTATGACCTTGGACTCAAAAGATCTCTTTGTACATCAGTTTTCTTATCTTGAAAATCAACTGCTCAGGTCACGTGATTCTAAGATCCTTTCCAAGTCTAAAACTGTATGAGAGAACGTTTTCTTTGGAAAGCTAGCCTTGTGATTACTCAGTGCCCTGTTTTTTTCAAGGTGCTCGACAATAGATTTTGTGATTATTTCCTCTGTCTTTTCCCCTTAGCTTCCTATGAAGAGAAGTTAAACTTAGAAGTCCAGGGTTTTTCAGGGTCATTCCTTTTTTCCATTTAGAAAAAGACACTAAGTTGTTCCATTCCTGCTTCGGTCAAATCGTTTACCCTTCAAAAAATCTGTAAAATGATAGCTGATGATCCTGAAATCACTCTGGACATGTTCTTAAGTATTTGTAGTTCAAGTTGTCAGGGCCTGGAATGGATTTAAACCGTTTCTCTTACTTTTGCCTCATTTTTCTCCCTTCTATCACAGGGCTTCGTGGCGTGTAGACTAAAATAGAGCTTACCGACATCGTGGTGTCATCTGCAGCCACTCTCCCCATCCCTCCATGCCCAGATCCTCAAAGTGTGGTGCCCTGACCAGCACCAGCAGCAGCAGCGGCATGATCTGGGAACTTGTTAGAAATGCAAATTATCAGTTCCAGACCGCAGAATAATCAGTGTGTGTTTTAATGAGCCTTAAGGAGATTCTGATGTGTGCTAAATTTGAGAATTTGAGAACTAGTGTTCTAATAAGAGACAACATTTTCCTCTTGCCCTTCTCATTCTTAATATACTTCCCTATTTCCTTTTCTTATGTACTGCATTAAAAGACTATGAGGTTGTTTCTCTTTATACCTTTTGAAAGTGGGTTTCTATTTTCTGCATTTGACTTCTTATTCTGGCCCTGAAAGGCCTATTAATTTCTCTTCTTCTTTATTGAAGAGCTTAGTTTTCTCTTTCTCTGGCTTTCTCACAGAATAAATTTATCACCTGGCATGAATTAAATGAAACGCAACCTAATAGGTGGCTGATGAATATTTTTATAAAACTCTGGAGCCTTGCTGCTTCAGGTGGGGCCCTGGGTCAGCAGCGTCCCTGGGAGCCAGCTGGTTCGGCAGAATCTCTCTCCCTCCCAGCTCCACAGAACTAGAATCTGCATCCTGACGCAATCTCCAGGTGACTCGTGTACAAATTAAAACCCGAGACGCGCGGCTGTTAAAAGAACATCTCAGCCCTGAAATGGAATGATCATTTTAGAAGTTGGATTAAAGTTACTGCAAAATTTTAGCCAAGCAGATTTTTTTCTCCAAGATTATTTTATATTTGGTAACATGAGTTTAGATGATGACAAAGAAGGAAGAATATACTTTATTTTTTTTCTTTTTTAGTTAAAGATTTTATTCATTTATTTATTTGACAGAGAGATCGCAAGTAGGCAGAGAGGCAGGCAGAGAGAGTGAGGGGGAAGCAGGCTCCCTGCTGAGCAGAGAACCCGATTCGGGGCTCGATCCCAGGACCCTGAGATCATGATCTGAGCTGAAGGCAGAGGCTTAACCCACCGAGCCACCCAGGCGCCCTGTACTTTATCTTGAAATAAACAAATGACACATGTAGTAATCACTACAAAAGGCTCATGCTTCTATATAGGATTGTGTGCACCAAAGGCTGGAATCACAGGGAAGAACATCTGGGTGTAGGAAAAAGAAAGAGAACTAGGAAAGAATTTGGGATTATGCTGTAGACCACTCAGCCAGGAAAATGGCATAGATAATGTCACTATAAAGAGATGACAAAGTAGTTTGGTTGACGTGGTTTCAAAAAGGTACACTGTCGTGATACTACTAGTCACTGCAGTGTGTTTACTGAGTGGATAGTGAATGTCAGGCCCTCTGCTGCTCTGCCCTTACCAGCATCATCTCATGTGACACCCCCCAGCAACCCTATGAGGTGGCTACTGCTATCATCTCTACTTTACGGAGGGGAGAACCTTAGCATTGGAGGTTAAGTAACTAAACATGGATATTCATTCCAGATAGTTCTAATTTCTCTTACTGCTTTAATTAGGGTAACATCGGTGACAGTAGCAGATAAAATCTCAAATCTCAATGGCTTATGAAAAATTCATTCTGACTTATGTTAAGTTCAAAAGGCTGTTCCTAATTAATGGGAGGTTCTTTTTCAAGCACAGCTTTGGTGACCTAGCTTCCTTATTCTCATAGCTCTGCCATATTCCACATTTGGCTTCCAGGAGCATCTGTATCACACCAGTGGAAAAGAAAGAGCATGGGAGAGTAGACGAGGGGGGATTTTTTAATAGGTCAGACCCAGAATGGCATGCATTGTTCCCATGTACATTCCATGGCTTGAACTTGAAGGAAGGCTGAGAAATGTGGCCAATCCCAGAAAGAAGAGGAAGAGGTCTGAGAATAGGTCTCTACCAAACAACCTGCCTGAGTCCATGCAGGTAATTTAATCTTAATAACTTCAGTTCTTTATCTGTAAAATGGGAATGATTGTATCTGCACCATCAATAGGTTTTTAGAATTAAATTACCTTACCATTATTATTACTGCAATGGAGGGGTCTGATAAAGTCCAGATTTTCCTAGCTGATAATTCCCTGGTTCAGAATATACAGCCTATTCAAGATTTATTCTAATCTTTTGAGACATGACCGAGACACTGGAATTAAATGAAAGTATCAAGAAGGAGTCCAGAGGAGCAAGGAAATTAAATATTCAACAGTTAAGCATAGTCCTTGGATTTCAGGAAAGTATATTTCAAAGACTTCAAGAAAATATGTGATATATAAAGAACTATACACTCAACACCAAAGAACCCGATAATCCAATGAAAGAATGGATAGAAGGTATGGATCGACATTTCTCTAAAGAAGACAGCCAGATGGCCAATCTGAAAAGATGCTCAGCATCACTGATCATCTGGGAAGTTCAAATTAAAACCACAATGAGATGTCACCTCACACCTGTCAGAATGGCTAAAATCAAAACCTCAAGAGCAACAAGTGTTGGCAAAGGTGTGGAGAAAAAGGAACTATCATGCACTGTTGGTGGGACTGTAATCCAGTGCAGCCACTGTGAAAGACAGTATGGGAAGCCCTCAAAAAAGTAAGGACAGAGCTACCCTATAATCTAGTAATCATACTACTGGGTCTTTACCCAAAGAATATGAAAACACTAATTCAAAGGGGTATATGCATCTCTGTCTTTCCTGCAGCATTATTTGCAATGGCCAAACTATGTAAGGGTCCCAAGTGTCCCTTAATAGATGAATGGATAAGGAAGATGTGAGATATATATCATATATTATATTATATATACTGTATATAATGGAATATTATTCAGTCATGAAAAAAAAAGAATGACATCTTGCCATTTGCAATGACATGGATGGAGCTGGAGAGTATAATGCTAAGCAAAATAAGCCAGTCAGAGAAAGACAAATACCATATGATTTCACTCATATATGGAGTTTAAGAAACAAAACAAATGAACAAAGGAAAAAAAAAGAGACACACTAAGAAACAGACTCTTAACTATAGAGGAGAAACTGGTGGTTACTATATGGTAGGAAGGTGGGGAATGGGTGAAAGAGGTGATGGGAATTAAGGAGTTATGCAGTTATCTTGGGCACTGGGTGATGTATGGAAGTCTTGAATCACTATAATGTACACCTGAAATTAATATAACACTGTATGTTAACTACACTGAAATGAAAATTTAAAAAAAATTTTAAAAAAGAAAATATGTGCTGACCTCCTATGATTACAGACTATAAATATATTTATGGCTCATTTTGAGGGCAGGGTCTAAGAGGAAACCAAAATCAAAGAACAAAGTCAGAAACGACCACATTGAGAAAGAAAAGGAAGGAGCTGGTGTCCAAAGAAATCCTTGCCACTGTTCCCAGTGTTCTCTGATAACAGGACATGCATGAAATACGGGAGCCAAGATATACCCAATAAAATTATCAAAGAGCATCATATTTCAGGAAAGGCTAAAACCAAAGGCATGAGAAGCAACTTTTCCTTCTGTTCAGAGGAAAGGCAGAAAGGAAGCAGGCCCCGTGATTGAAGCAGATGGGCTGTAGTCACCAGCTGCCAGAGGGAACAGAGCCTCCTGGCCCCATTTGCTTCCATATTCTCCTCTAAGGACTGAGGAAGATGAAAAGGTGGTTCGGCAAGGAGGTCACGTAACCTTTCCAATGGGTCCTGACCCCTAAGCTTAGGTGAATCTCATCATCCAGTTCATGAGATCTTACAGCTTGAGAATCAGGAGGCTAGAAATGGGCAAACATCCTGAGGAAGGGTGGCAATACAACCAGTCTGGTCAGCTCACAGGGGTCCATGGGCCTCTCAGGGCAGAGGCTTTACATGGGGGCTTGGGAGTACTTTGAGAAGTGGGATACCTGTGGAGCAACATGGTTTCCCCCATATCAGACCCAGCTTACTTCCCCTTTGAGGGAGAAAGTGCCCCAGCCCTGACATAAATTGGTTTCATCTAAGACTTTAACAGAGTGGAGCACCATGGTGGGCACAGAATCAGTACTCAGTGAATAGTGGTTAATGTGTAAATAAGAGTATTAGGAAGAAGATAGAAAACTAATGACTCAGATAATAACATTAGGTGGAATGATGTCATTCGAACAACAGGTCTATGCCGACAGCAGTTGGGGGGAGGCGTTAACCTAGCTGTGTGTCTGCCTAAGCCCCATAGGGACCTGGTCTTGGCCTTAAGTAGGCATGAGATGGAGACATAGGAGATAAACATGTCACAGCTAGGAAGGATGGGCCCCATGGAAGGAGGTCGTAGCTCTCTGCTCCCTAACGCGGTTAAAGTTCAGCTACAGTATTGTGCCGGCAATCTGGAAACCACATGCAGAGGCACATGAGCAATCAGGAGTGCTCAAGTGGGCAACGGGGAGAATGAGGAGATGGGAATCAGGCCATGTAAGAGATGATAAAAGAGATAAGAGGTGTTCAGCCTCAATGGCGAAGACTGGAGGTAGGGGGACAAACGAGCTGCTTCCCGTATGTTCTAAAGATTACAAAGGGCAGGGATGGACTGACTCCTGAAATGTTAAGGGCCTTCCAAACTTATTCAATAAACAGAGAACCCGTTCACAGAAAGAATTTCGAATCTCCCAGAATGAGGGATCTCCTGGGGTCTGCATGGTCACCTTTCAGCAACGTTTAATAGCTGATTCCAGCCGTGGATAAGGAGTGGAACTAACTAACCACTAAGATTTCAGAGCCCAGAGCTAAGATGGCCCCAGAACCCTCCCTGCCACTCTTTGTTCTCCTTTCAGAGGAGGAGTTGGGGTGCTAAGTGTGCAGCAGCTGGTTGATCTGGAAAGCCCTGGCTGCTGACTTGCAGTTCTGCCTGCCTCGGCTGCTGGGCTATGAAGAGCAACACATATGTCACTTCCATAATGCATGCTGCCTCCAGGGGAGAGGCACCTCTGACAACTGGCCAAGGGAGAGCCCTGATGTCAACTGTCAAAGCCCCCAGTAGACTGTGCTTGGGAGTGGGGAAAATGAGATCTCGCTGCAGCACTAAGAAAGCAAACAATATGTTCAAAACTCAACTAACCTTAAATAAGTTTCTTAAACTTATATGATCCTGAGAGTTCTTGTGGGCCCAGTGATATAATTATCATTAAGGTGATGGTTACAATGAATGGCACGTTGTTAGCATGGTAATAAATGTTGGGTTTGAATGCCCCGGAAGCTGTCCTACTTTTCTATTCACTTCTCCTTACGCTAAATAACTTTTCCAATTCATCACTACCTCCTATTGCTGAGGTATCCTCTTCTAGAGATCAGAATCAGAAAATCTGGGACTTGGGGAACTCTGAGGGAATGCTTCTAAAACAAAATGTCAACATAGATTTCATATATTTCTCCAACAGAACCCAAACATTGAGACTGAAGCTGATGCAAATAAGGTAGTGACATGAAATTCATATTTATGTATCTATCCGTGTCTATCTCAGCGGACCATTAAAATCTAGCAGGGAAAAATTTCGGTATCACATTGCCCTGCACCCTATATGGGACCAAAAGCAGTTTGACTGTCCCTCTGTGCAGGTTTTCTTTTCAATGTTTAACTCCCATACTTGTCTCAAGCCATTCACCATACCAGGAGATCTGGGAGGGCAAGATGAAATTTTCATCATTCTTCCATCCCCTACATGGCCATTGTTGAGTAAGTGGAAAAGTGAGTGAATAAATGATGTCTTGTTCAAGCGAGTTGAACTATAAATGATTGTCAAAAGAATCCTAGAACCTCCCTCTCCACCCTCTCTGCCAAGAATACATTTTTATTCGAAGGTAGTCACTGCCGTTCTTGGCACTTGGTTCCAACTTTGGATGACTTTGACTATGTCAATTTCTTTCTTATGTTGGTACAATGAAGCTTCCCAGACTTTCCACCCATAATGTTCCTGGTCCTATCCTTGGGGCCATAGAGAAGGATTCTCCATCTACTGCCACTTTACTTGCCCCCGTAAAATCAAAGATAGTCGTTAGGAAACCCATGTACCTTCTCTTTTCCAAGCATATACCCCAGATTCTTCCTCCATTCCCCTTGAGACGTGTTTCCACAGGTACCCTGTATACCAGGGTGCATGCAGTAAGTGTCTAGAAGTGAAATGGTCAGAACGAACTCCCAGATTCCAGAAGGCAGAGAAGGACCATCTGGTGCCCCATCCAATTCTTTATACTGGTTACTCCCTTCCTATTAACGTGGCCTCATACCGCTTAATTTGTCAAGGCAACCTCCTTGCACTCTTGATTCATATGAAGCTTATTCTCCACATACAAACCTTTTATCTTTTCGCTGGTACCAAGCGACATCTTCCTCGTACCACGTTGTTCAGGTTATTTATTTTTTAACAGAGATGGGAAATTTTACATTTATCTCTGTTATTTTTCCTCTTGTGAGATTTGGTGCATCATATTGGTCTGTCAAGAACTTATTGAGCTGGTTCCATAATCCTACATTTTTCTATCCCGCTAAACCTTGTGTGAGCCGCAGAGCAAATGAAGCCACCTTCTATGTCTTCACCTAAGTCACTGAATCTACCATTCCGGATATGACAACAGATTTTGAGTCTTTTCCTCCTTTCAAATCATTTGGCTGGAATATATCAAGACATTTTTTGTTGTTGTTGTTACGTACTCACCTTCCTTGTCTTCTGTTATTTCCTATGTTCCAGTTGTCTGTAAAAGTAGTGACACCAAGCAACCACCATTTTGCTGATGTTCACTGACGATGGCTCAGGAATGTGGACAGGGCACAGCAGGGTGGCTTGTTTCTGCTCTGTGGTGTTTGGGGCCTCAGCTGGGAAGATGCGAATGGCTGCCGGTGACTCAGAAAGCTGGGGGCTGAAATCATCTGGAGGCCTCCTCACTCCCACGTCAGACACATGGGCTCAGCTGGGGCAATCCCCAAAGCACTGACATGTGGCATCTCTGTGTAGCTCTGGCTTCTCACAGCATGGGGCTGGGTCCAAGATAAAGCATCCAGGGAGAGAAAGTTCCCAGAGAATCAGGAGGGAAGCTGCATGGCCTTCTCTAACCTGGCCCCAGAAGTCACAATGTGTCATTCCACTCTATGGATTGAAACAATTCCAAGTCTGCCCACATTCAAGGGAAGAGGATCTACACCTCACCTCTCAATGGAAGTCATGTCAAGGAAGTTGGGTCATTTTAACAAAAAATCCTATCTGGCGTCTGAAAGACAACCTTCCATTCTTTCTATTCAGTCTTGTAATATGAAAATATATGTGTGTTAAGGTTTTCTTCAGAGAGGGAAAGCAAGAATGAGCACACATAAGAGTTATGTATTTGTAATGCTCAGTCCATATGGAGTTTTTGTTTGTTTTAGCACGTCCGTGTGGGAGGCTATTTAAAAATCAGTAGAATATTTAAAAGCATTGTCTTTGATGGGTTGAGTATATTAGAGTCGCTTGCAATTCTCAAGGCTCTAATGAGTCATGCATGTGATTGCTGTACTTCATTAATGCCTTCTTTAAAAAGTGGTTTGATTTTCAACCCTGAGCATCGCCATTCAGGCTGAGTTGCTGTTGAAGCCAGAAGGTGCAGCTAACGGGAAGACTACAGGTGGGGGAAATATACTACTCCATCCCAGGAGAGAGCTGCGGGCTCATGGTACCGAGGCCTCTCTCAAACACTCACACGCTCTCTGGGTTAATTCTGTGGGAAGGAAGACATCAAGAACAATATATGGCTTTTCCTCTTCACAAGTGGCTCGTGGTAAGTCAACCGGGAAAGTGAAATACAGGGGAAAAGACTAAGCATTAAGGGGAAGATTGCCGTATGATACTTAGAGGAAACAGTAACATTGGGAAAACAAAGACGTTTAAAAATCTTAAATCTAAATTTTTATCTAAAGAGTCTAAGCCAGATTTCATGTCTTTTTGTCATCACATTGACATTGCCAGTCAGGCCCCTTTGGTCTCAAAGGAGACAGAACCCCATCATGACAGCAGCTCAGTGATAGCATGACAGTTTTAGAAGATGAGCTCCAAGAAGCCATGGGATCTGTCTGTTGTACGGTGAACAGACCCATCATTCTTCGTCTGACCTCTTTTTTGAGATCAAATGGGGGGTATAATGGATTGTGGGTTGGGCAGCTCTGACTGTCCGAACCTCAGGAATTTGCCTGACTAATTGCCTGGATATAAAAATCACTGACGGGTTTGTTATGTTTCGGTCCTCAGTGCACCTAGTAGCTTCTAGACAAACATTCCCCTTGGAACATATGTTTGAGGGGGAAGGCGTATGTTCCTTGGGAGTTCTGTGATGAAAACGCAGTTTGGGATTCCAAACTCTCCCTTTAAGAGATTCAAGATTTAGCAGACCATTTTAATTAAAGTTCTCTAGACAGGAGGCAGAAAAACAAGATTGACTGGAATGAATATAACCTGCATGGAGCAGTAAAAAAAAAAAAAAAACCATGTGGGGATGTAGAGTTATACTACACGTTTTCAGGAAACAAATCAATATGTAGTCCACAAACAAAGCACGGGCTGCCGAAAGATAAAGTTAAAAATATCACATCAAGCGGCTTGAGGCATAGGTTTATTTGAAAAATACATCTTTATTGCCTTACAAATTCACTTTAACAAGAGATTCGTTTTTCCACTGAAGGACATGCTGATTATTGTCCTGTGGTTTTCAATTAATAAGTTCACAGTTAACAGTTTTTAAGTACACTGAATCATGTAAATTTCCATATCACAGCAGCTAATTTATTTGTTTATTGTGGTATAGCAGGCACCGCATGAGTCTGGTTCTGAAATCAATTCCAAGTAAAGCAGATGATTTTTGCAGGGGAGACAATACGTAATGAAGGCCCTCGAACCTCTCCCCGTGCTACTGCATCGGGAGTGGGTTTCACGCTGCCAAGCAAGCTGAAAGGGGAAAGAACCCATGTTAATATCCACACTGATACATTGGGAGAATTGCATCCTGTTTCTGTGTGACTGCCTGTGAGTCACCGCTATCTTTTATTTATGATTACACAATTTTTTCTTTGAGAGCTCTTAATGTATTCACAGAGACACAAACACAAGGATCATTAAGTTACAAGCTGGGTTTATTTACCGTTTGCCACTCGCTCAGATGGTATGGCGCTCCTGAACGGCATTTGAATTTTAAGATTATATACCAACGTTTCCTCTTTTTCCTGCCCCCTGTCCCACGCCCAGGCATGTTCAAGGAATTTTGCTCTGACTTTAGGAAGATGATTCTCCATCAAACGCTTTTGGAATAAGGAGGGACCCTCCAGATGTTGAGCAAGGTTCCCACAGAAGTCATAGACAAGGGCCAGGAGGGGAAGAGTGTGGAGATAAAGGGAGTAAAGTGTTAGAAAGAGGCAAAGGACATGGAAAGAAGAGACAGAAGGGAATATCAGAAAGTTCTGACACTATACTTTCAAAAAAAATCCGTAATGATGATCTGTTCCTTTGAAATGGATAAATGAGTAAGCGCCTGAGCATTTCAATCAGTAAAATGCACAGACCTTGAAGAAAGAGTGACACAAAGGCATTGGGAGATAAAATTGAGTAAAATGTCCCCAGTTAATTTGAAAATTTCAATACACTCTCGAAATTGCTGGCAACTGAAAGAAACCTCACAGCTGTGCAAATTGGAATTTTCTTTTCCTGTGTGTTCATGCGGATGGTGTAATTGCATATCTGAATGTATATGCTAGTATTTATACTGGCCTCGAATATGTTGATCTTGGACACTTTTCTTATGTAACCTATTAATGTTAACATTTTCTCCCAATGCAATATGAGCTACCATAAGTGTCTGAGTCCTAAAGCAGCTTGATTTCTTCATATTTAGTGTTCCATGAACATAATGAGGAGAGCCCATTTTTGTCCTTCCCCAGAGCTGTCATTTAACGCGGCCCCCACCTTCCACATGTTTGCCCCATCTGTCTCCCTTCAAGTCTGCCTTTGTTCTGCAGCAGAGAAAATGGGTAAAGTGGAGATGAAAAACACGGAAACCACCATAGATTGAAAAATATTTGAATAATGCCCTTAAAAGTGGTTTAATTGTGAATTCTTGAAAAAATAGAAGTCAGATGTGCATAAGCTAAGCATGGGTGGATCTTGTTGCGAGACAAGGACTAAGGTTTTCCAGAAAGCTGGACACTCTTACTGTCACTCCTAACTCTCAAGGTCTGGGATGATGTTGAGTTAATGCCTCTTGGGAAATTACACCTGGGCCTTCTTCTTGCAGGTCACATGGCTTTAGGACACAAAGTTGGCCATGGTAATTTGCATATTAGTGGACTCCACCGCGATTTCCAAGTACAGAAAGTAACACCTGCAAGAGGATGTTACATTTCTTCAATTAAAATGCACCAAAACCAACATAACATTCTTTAGTTACCTCGGCAAGTTCCAGCAGTCTAGTAGAAAAAGGACCAGACACTGAACAGATCAATGGGGTTCAGTGGACCAGGAGTGGGAACGATTTGGGGAATAAAAGGAATGCCTATCAGAGTTTTTGCATTCAGTGCTCAAGAAATGGAAGTTCACTGCCAGCATGGGTTATGGCCATTCTTGATTCACTCAGTCCAGGTGAAGAGCTGACGTGTGATGCATGACATAATAACATCTTTAGTGTCGACTTACAAAAGAAGGTATATAGTTCATGCTCAGGGAGATTCGTTCTTTGCATTCCACTTTGAGAATTCCCACAATGGTACCCACTGCGGAGGTAGGGGCTGCTCACGCCACCTGCCAGTTAGTCATTTAACACAGATTACCTACTCAGGTTACATAAGCCAAGACCCAGCTTCCTATGGGCAAAATGTTTGCAGGTAAAAACCCACCTGGATCACATTAAACTCACAATCTAGAACTGCCAACTCCACCTGTATTAGGAAATACACAGATCTGTCCAAAGCAAACATTTTTGATGTGAAATTTCAAATTCTTAGTTCTTATGTTATTTGGTAGAGTCCCTAAAAATCTGGAAGAGATTCTGAGTCTAGAGTTTGGTACTTTCATGCAGTACACTTTCCAATGCCAGCATTTGCTCTTTGTTGAGTGGCTAGATTATCACGGATCCTTTCAAGGTAGAGACTGTTGGAGTGGAATAGGAACTTCCCAGAACTCAATAGTGATGTCCGAGTAGCGCAAAAGAGGGTACTTATATGAGCACAAAAAGTTGTTTTTAATTCAAAATAATCTGGAGGAACCATTAGCCCTCTCATTGGAATAAAGCGGTGGTTTCTGGTGCACACTGGGTAAGATTAACGGAAATAAGTAAGTTTAATGTCTTTGCCTGGACAAAAAGGACTTTCAGAATCTTGGTGGCCTTTGAGATTCAGGATTAGGTGTCGCTGGGCAGTAGAGGAGATGAAGATAGTGGCAGGCATTCCAAGAGATAAAGAACCCAAGATATAACTGAGAAATAAGTTTAAGGAAGTTAGAAAAAGTGGAAATCAGACAGGCCTATTCTTGGAATAACATGGACAGCCAAGTTGATGACTCAGTCTAGCCTGGTTAGTCTCTAAATAGCTCTCCCTTCTGAGAGTCTAGGATTACAAAATAGTAAATAAAATAAGGATAAAAATACCTAGTGAAAATAATTATGGAAAAGTGTCATGAAGATTAAATTTGATGATGACTGTAAAGTGCATGGCACAGTGCCTGCCACGTATTAAGTGCGAACTCTTGTTATTATTAGACATCTATTATTATGACTTATAACAATAATCTTTTCAAATAATATAATGATAAATTTTTTATTATTTATTTTATTAAAGAATAAATAATAATAATCTTTTCTTCTTAAGAAAGAATAATGGGTTTGGAGGTCCCGGGAACATTTCTCACTAAACAATTATCTTTAGAAGGTATGGTCATAGGAAAGGCTTCTAGCTCTCTTCTAGGTAGAAGCATCTACTGAATCTTTATTGTTTTTCACCCTGGTGAGAATTTGCTCTCAGACATCTCGAGTGGCTTAGAAAGGAAAGAATGGACCAAACAAGGCTTTTGGACGTGTACTCTGAGAGCCTTAGGGAACCTGACTCATACTATCTGTGGCAAGATGCCTGGCCTAGGGACACTTCCAGGTTGTTTGGAAGCTCCTGTGTGGGAAAAGAGTCCTCTCCTCTTCCCACAGTATTTAAGACTCTTTTCTTCTCCCAGCTGTGCCTAAAGTTATAGTCCCTGGAATCCCAACCAAATGTATCAGCTGGCTGCATCCACCTCTTTGAGGATTTCTTTTCCCAACCCTAATGAGATAGAGAGAAGCCTATAGGTGGGCCCCAGAGCAACTGCTCAGTATCCAAGCCGAGTAGGGAAACCTCCTCTCAAAAAGAACAAAATGACAGTCCTAAATAGACAGACAATGGTTCTCTAGTGCTGTGAAGGGACCACAGTAAACACGCTTTATTATATCAATCAACCAAAGCTGGTTAAAATTCCATCACATGAAGTCACAGCAGCATTTGGGAAGCTGAGAATGGGGTTGGCACAGGGACTTGACAGTAGGATAACAGGATGGTCATAATTCCCATCCTCAGTAAAATTTTAATTTACATATCTATACTGCTCCCCCAAAACCTATTTTTTTACCTCATTAATCCTGCAATTTTAGGGGCTAAGTTGGCATCTTCTTTTAGATTTACTTGAACTTTAAAGTCTCCATTTCAAATCTACATGCACCTCATGCCCTAATTAGTTACTTCCTTGAAGTGAATCAGCCGTCTTGTCATTGTCAGGCTGGGAACCTCAAAGATCTTTGATTCCTCTTTCTCTTTCCCCACAAGACCAGAGAGCTGCCAAGTCAGGTGGGTTTTTCGTCTGCAGGGTCTGTCTACTATCAACACCTTCTCTTCTATTTCCAGCTCCATTCTGCTAGTTCTTGTACTGTTATCCCAAACTGCTCTCCCCATCTTCCATTTCTAATCACTCCAATACCCCCTACCTCCAAGTGCTAGATTCATCTTTCTAGGGGATTTATCTAAATGAGTTAAGGATGGAGAAGTCATCCTGCTAAAACCGAGCTGTCAGTGTACTGATATGAAAAGCAGGCTTTTGTACATTTGGCTACTGCAGATCAACTCACCAGTGCTTTGTCACCCTTGGATGAATGGCTATCGCTGAGTTTCTGAGGGCTCCATGTGTGAAATGTATGGTGATCCCATTGAGGTGCAATAGTCTTATGAGCCTCGGTCTGAGACAACAGTTCCTTGAAATTGTCATGCTTGAATAATACGCATTTTGATCACAGGACTAAAAATGCAAGCATTTAGCAAAGGCTGTGGTCTGGGGAGCCAGCCAGAATTGATTCAAAACTCCACTTACTCTACTTATAAACCTTAGGCCTTGGGCAAGGCATTTTGCCTTGCTGTTTCTGGATTTGTGTGTTTGTTTTGTTCTGTAACAGAGGAATATTTATACCTACTTAATGGATATGGTAGAACACCTAGGACATAGTGGCTGCTTTATTAATAATAATTTTTATAAATATTATTGATTCCTTTGCTGTTTGTATCTTAATCCTGAAACTAATATTAATTGTGCCTCTCTTGCAATGTAATTCCTCTCATGTCAGTTTTAAATGCCAATTTCCCTTTTGCCCATATTCCCAAAATAAGAGGAACTACAAAATCTCATTCAGAGTAGTGGAGGAGGGGGCTGTTGGTTGCTGACCTTGGAACCACTTCGGAACTTTCTTTTCACTGGAGAAAATAAGGGGAAATACTGAGCCAGTTTCCTGCAAGACATGTATGGACTTGCTTCTGTATCACTTCTTTCTTCCTACTAATAATCACCCTTTTCCCCTCTAGAGAAATAGTTTTCTCTCAGTGCTTGAAAAAGCTTTAGGAAAAAAAAAAAATCTAGTTCTCTTCTCTTGAGCAATGGGCACCAGCCCCTCCCTGAAAACCTAGGTCAGTATAAGAGCAAGAGGAGAGGCATTCCTTTCCCCCACGGGAACAACCCATCTGACGCCATTTTGCATTCCAGTGAGTTCTTCTCACGATGAGCTCCACTACATGTACTCAATAGGCAGAAATGAGAAGAGAAGGAGGAGGAAGAATATTAAATCACAGGGAGCAGCTTTCCTGCCAGAGAAACTTCGGTGCTAGTGGGAAAGGAGAACTTGAGCTATAGACTCTCTAGCCCCTGATCTTTTAAGGTTGAAGAAGCCCTGGAGCTGGGAGCTATGCCTCAGCAGTAAAAGACGTGCCTTCAAGTCAGGAAGGACTGTCAATGAAGTCCTCATCCTCTTCTGGGCAATTAGGATGTGTCTTTGGTTTGGCTTCCTTTCAGTCCACTGATGTCAGTGCCTCCTTGTCTTCTGTCCAAAATCTGTTCTTGCCCTGCCGTCCCACTGACTCACTCTTACTTAAGAGCCTGTGGGGGTGGAGGGATGGCTGAGCCAGGAAGGAGGAGGCCAGCGTTCTCATTTCTGTCCCACAGCTGACCTTCCAGGGAACCTTGGGCAGATTGCTTCGCCCGGGCCTTGCCTGTCTCTTCATCTGCTGCAGTGGAGATAATAACAAGGGACTCACCTAGCAAGTAGGGTCTACGTGAAAGCTGGATGCGACCAGGCAAGAGTGAGCATAGAGCATTGTGCAAGTAGGAGGCCATTTTATGAGGTCCTTTCACTTGACTGTCAGTTTCCTTTTCTCTCAGATGGGACTAATAATGTGAACACACTTCAGGGGGTGTGCTTCAATGAATAAACACATGATTCACCCCTTAATGAATAGAATTGGAAATGTGTGGGGCAATCACATCCAGATGAGCACAGCTGGTCATTTAGTAGCCACTGTTTAGAAAACAACTGAAATCTAGACATTGCAGATCTCTTTAATAAATATCTTCTTAATTTTCTGAGCAATTGAAAACCTTAGACAGGAGGAAGAAGCCTGGGGATCAGTGTTCAGGGGGACAGGATGGTCAGGCAGCCGGGCTTCTGAAAGCACAATTACATTTAGCATCTTGTTCTCATGGCTGGATTACAAACACCCAGAGCTCCTGCTAAGAAGTATGAGAGTCGGTATTAGAAGCAGGAGTGGGGGAACCTAACCTCGTCATGCACAGGCCAGTGCCAACAGGGAAGGGGAAAGGAGGCAGGAGCAGGGGAAGAACATCCATAGGCCTGAACATGAGGAGTTTCTCCAGAGGGTAGGAAAGGCTGGGGAAAAAAAAAATCAAAAAAAGGGATCTTGAAGTCAGTTTAGGGAAGGATTTTTCTCACATAGAGAACACTTAATTTTAAGTTCATGAACTTCTTTCAAATTTCCTTTTGAAAATTTGCTTTGAGGGGCGCCTGGGTGGCTCAGTGGGTTAAAGCCTCTGCCTTCAGCTCAAGTCATGATCCCAGGGCCCTGGGACTGAGCCCCGCATCAGGCTCTCTGCTCTGCGGGGAGCCTGCTTCCCCCCGCCTCTGCCTGCCTCTCTGCCTACTTGTGATCTCTGTCTGTCAAATAAATAAAATATTAAAAAAAAAATAGAAAATTCAGTTTGAAAGTTCTGATCTGATAGGGTAATTCTGAGGGGAAAGAGGGGTTCAAGGTCAAGCAAGAAGGAACAAGTGTTCCATGGTGTCAAGGTGATATGAGGCAGCAACTGTTCTAGAAGGAATGACATGGGGAAGTAGAGTGGGGAGCTGTTAAGAGGCCAAGTTTGTGAGACAAGTTTCGGAGCAAGGCAGTTGAGGTGGTAACAACTCCAAGTTCTCATTGACTCAAGTCCTTTGTGACTCCCCTTTGCTTTTATACTGGAGCACTCTGATACTCGTGACAGAGAGACAGATCTGGCACCCTGATAGGCATTCCCAGGTGAACTCTGCTTTGCTTCATTTTCACCAAGAAGCCCTATCCAAGAGAGAATGCAGTGGTAATGATGGAAAAGTTCTAGGGAGTAGTTATTCTAACTAGCCCCTAAAATATTCTTAAAAAAAAAAAAAGAAAGATTTTTAAATTTATTTTAGAGAAAAAGAGAGGATTCTCTCTCTCTCTGTGCCCCCTACCCCTACCTGGCTTGTGCTCACTCTCTCTCTCTCAAATAAATAAGTAAATAAATAATCTATTAAAAAAATGGGCAAATATTTGAATAAACATGTCACAAAAGAAGCTATACAAAGTAAAATAACCACCTGAAAATGGGCTCAGTATTAGGACTCATCATGGGAAGGCAAATTAAATCCACAGTGAGAATACCAGTACCCACCTACTGGAATATCTAAAATGGAAAAAAACAAACAAACAAACAAAAAAAAACTGCTGGGGCACCTGGGTGGCTCAGTTGGTTAAGCAACTGCCTTCAGCTCAGGTCATGATCCCAGGGTCCTGGGATCGAGTCCCGTGTCAGGCTCCTTACTCAGCAGGGAGCCTGCTTCTCCCTCTCCCTCTGCCTGCTACTCTGCCTGCTTGTGCTCGCTCTCTCTCTCTCTGTCAAATAAACAAATAAAAATAAAAATAAAAAAAAGACTGACAACCATGAATACTGGTGAGGATATAGAGCTATCAGACCTGTCATACATTGTTGTCAGGTGTGTAAAATGCTATGCCTACCTTGGAAAATTGTTGATAGTCTCTCAAAAAAATTAATCATACATCTATTTATGACCCTGTGATTCTACTCCTGAAGTTTATCCAAGCAATCAAAAACAGATGTCCAAAAAAAGCCTTATGCAAGAATGTTTATTTAAATAACATTATCAATAAGAAAACCTAGAAAGAGTATAGGTGTCCATCAGCATGAGAATGGGTGAACAAGCTTTGGTATAGTATTATAATGAAATACTACTCAGCAATAAAGAAGAATGAACTTCTGATCTATGTAGCAACATGGACGAATGTCAGAAACATGCTGACAATTGCACTACTAGGTATTTATCCCAAAGATACAAGTGTAGTGATCTGAAGGGGCACCTGCACCCCAATGTTTATAGCAGAAATGTCCACAACAGCCAAAATATGGAAAGAGCCCAGATGTCCATTGACAGATGAATGGATAGAGAAGATATGGTATATATACACAGTGAGATATTACTCAGCTATCCAAAAAAAAAGATTAAATCTTGCCATTTGCAATTGTTTGTTTGGACCTAGAAGACATTATGCTAAGTGAAATAAGTCAATCAGAGAAAGAGAATTATCATATGATCTCATTCATATATGGGATTTAAGAAACAAAAAAAATGAAGATCATAGGGGAAGGGAGGGAAAATAAAACAAGACGAAATCAGAGAGAGAGACAAACCATAAGAAACTCTTGATTATAAGAACAAACTGAGTGTTGCTGGAGGGGAGGGAGAGGGGACAGGGTAACTGGGTGATGGACATTAAAGAGGGTATGTGATGTGATGAGCACTGGGTGTTATATAAGACTGATGAATCACTGAACTCTCCCTCTGAAACTAATAATACACTATATGTTAATTAATTGAATTTAAACTTAAAAAATGGTAGAATTAAAAACAAAAGATGCATGCTGAGTCCAAGATGACAGACACAAAAAAGTAATTACTGCATAGTTCCCTTTCCATGAAGTTCTAGGACAGGTGAAACAAATGTATGGTGACAGAAGTCAGAAAAGTGATTACTTCTAGGGATAGAGAATTAACTGAAAAGGAGCAGGAAGGAATTTTCTGGAGTATTAGAAATGTACAATAGGCAGATAGGACTGTGAGTTACATGAACATACACATTCATCAAAACTGTCTTAGTCAGTTCCGGCTGTTGTAACAAATTACCATAGGATGGATGGCTTAAACAGCAGAAATTTATTTCTCCAAGTTCTGGAGGCTGGGAAGCCTGAGATCACGCTGCTAACAGATTGAGTTCTGGTGAGAGCCTGCTTTTTGATTTGCAGTTGGCCATCGTCTTGCCGCATCCTCACCTGGCAGAAAGGAAGCAAGCTCTCTCATGTGTCTTCTCTAGGGGCATTAATCCCATTGATGTGGGCACCACCCTCATGAATTACTTTCCAGAGAAAGACCCCACCTTCTAATGCTATCACCTTGGGAGTCAAGATTTCAACATACGAATTCTTGGTGGACACAAATATTTAGTTCATAACAGTGATCAAACTGTTCACTGGAATCTGTGCTTTTTACTGCGGGGAAGTTACACAGCTCAATTAAAAGATGAAGGGAGATAAAAAAAACTATTGGAACTACTCTTCTTCGCCTAAAATATAAGATTTCTCTTCTGCCAGGAAGTATTTTTTAACATTTTTAAAACTCCAGCTAAGGCTGAAGTCATCTCTAAAGCGTGGAAGCAAACCAATCTGTACTATGCCAAATATTAATGCAGTATACTTCTTGAATGGCCACAGGCACTGGAAGGTGAAACCAGCTTTTTGGTAAGAATATATGTATAACGGATCTATTACTTGACATAAGGTTAGGAGACTGACTGGTTCCAGGTCTCCAAGTAGGTCACTGGGAAACTTTAGGCAAGTCACTGAACTCCTCTACTTTCTCAAGGCTTTATATCCTCACTTATTGTGTAAGAGGTCTGGCCTAAGTTTTTTTTTTTTTTTTAAAGATTTTTTATTTACTTATTTGACAGATCACAAGTAGGCAGAGAGGCAGGCAGAGAGAGAGGAGGAAGCAGGCTCCCCGCTGAGCAGAGAGCCCGATGTGGGGCTTGATCCCAGGACCCCAGGACCATGACCCGAGCCAAAGGCAGAGGCTTAAACCACTGAGCCACCCAGGTGCCCCTGGCCTAAGTTTTGCTAGACTTTTCTAGTTCTACAAGAATCACAGAATCACTGAATGATAGAGTTGAGTTGAATATACACCTGACACTTGAACAACATGGAGGTCTGGAGTGCTGAACCCCTGTACAGTCAAAAATCCATGTATAACTTTTGACTCCCCCAAAACTTAACTTCTAATAGCCTACAGTTGACAAGAGGCCCTACATAACATAAGCAGTTGATTAACACATATTTTACAGTACTGTAGTGTATTTATAAAAAAAGAGTCTGTATTTAAGTGGACCTGTACTGTTGAAACCTGCATTGTTCAAGGGTCAACTGTATTCATAACTGCTTCCTTTTTTCTTATAGGATGCAATTTCTATATTATCTCCTCCAAGAGGAATATCCTGATGACCTAATTTGATATAGATTCCCTACTTATTTCTTTGTCATTATAGTCTGTTTGATTATGCTATTTTACTATAAAAATTCTAATAATATATTTACTATTTTAGCAAGTTGGATTAACAAAATAAAAAAATCATTTTCTATTATGACCAGTTAGGATTTATGTTAGGAATGAAAAGCTGTCCTGCCATTCAAAAAGATAATTGATTGGTTGAAGAGGAAAAAAGCAAAAAAAAGTAGGGTTTATAATGTACGTAGAAGTAAAATGTATATATATGTATATATTATTATCTCAAGATAGAGTGAGAATAAAGTTGTATAAAGGAATTACAAAAAATAAAAAAAATTGTATAAAAATAGTAAAAAAGCCAATAGTGGAGATGTAATAAAATGCTAAAAATACTCAATTCAAAAAAAGGCAGGAAAAGAGATAATAAAGCAAATACAATAAAATAGAAAATAGGTAGCTGTATGGTATATTTAAATCAGGCTAGCTCTATGTTCTATTAAATATAAGATAGAAAGTTTTCAAATTAAAAGGCAGAGAGTATTAGCCTAGATTAAAAAGCAAAACCCAACTCTGTGCTGTCAATAAGAAACATTCTTCACAATTGGATAAACGTAAAATGACAGAAAATGGAAGACAAGTCAAACAATAATCATAATACTGGAATGGATATATTAATACTAGATTAAAATGAACTTCAGAAAAAAGAATATTACCAAGGATAAAGAGTGACATTTCATAATGATAAAAAATTCCTTAAGAAAATATAATCATGGGGTGCCTGGATGGCTCAGTGGGTTAAAGCCTCTGCCTTTGGCTCAGGTCATGATCCCAGAGTCCTGGGATCAAGCCCCGCATCGGGATCTCCGCTCAGCGGGGAGCCTGCCTCCTCCTCTCTCTCTGCCTGCCTCTCTGCCTACTTGTGATCTGTCTGTCAAATAAATGAAAATAAAATCTTTAAAAAAAAAAAAAAGAAAATACAATCATTAGGACAACGCTCTCAAGTTCCCTCCCTCTTTGGAAGCTCTGCATTATCACTCAATAAATTAAAAAAAAAAAAAGAAAAATATAATCATTATAGCTGTGTATTTACCTAATGGCAGAGCTATAGATATAGCAAATTTTCACAGAACTAAAAAGAATAATGGACAAAATAGTAAACACAGTTGGGGATGCCCTGATGGTTCAGTAATAAGTACACAAAAAATCTGTAAGGGCATAGAAGGCATGAACAACGTCAATTAACTCTACTTATTTTATATTTTTAGCACACTCTGCTCATGTACAGCAGAATATACACTTTTTTTTTTAAGTGGATGTGGAACATCCCCCAATGGTTCATCAAATGCTGTGTCAAAATTTTTCAATAAATTTAAAGGATTGGGATCATACAGAGAATGTTCTTGACCACATTCGAATTAAATTAGAACTCTATATTAGAAAGGCATCTAAAATATTCTCTAAATATTTGAAAATTAAACAACAAACTTTGAAATAACCCATGAATCAGAAAAAATTACAAAAGAAGACAGAAAATATTTTTAATTAATTGAACTAAAACCAAAAAAATGTAGATTGCAACTAAATCAGTGTTTAGAAGACTTAGAAGTTTAAATGTAGATATTAAACAAGAACAAAGCCAATGATTGAAACTTTTACCTTAATATGCTAGAAAAAGAAGAGCAGATTAAACCCAGGGCAAATAGAAGGAAGGAGTGACATAATAAAGATAAAAGCAGATTCCAGTGAAATAAAAAATAAAACAAAAAAGTCAATGAAATCAATGAGATCCATAGATAGTTATTTGTAAAAAAACAAGCAAAAAATCAAGATTGACTGACTAGATGGACTATTTAAGATAAAAGGAGAATTACCAATATTATGAAAAAAGAGGGGACATCATTCCAGATACTATAGATATTAAGAGAATAATAAGGGAATATTACATAAAACTCTTGCTAAAATTTGAAATGTGTTGGAAAACTACAGCAATATGCCAAATCTGGACTACTGTTAAATAAAGTTTTATTGGAACACACCCGTATCCATTTGTATATGCATTGCCTATGTTTACTTTCATGCTACAGCATTAGAATTGATTTATTGCGACAGACTGTATGGCCCACAAAGCCTGAAATATTTACTATCTGTCTCTTTACAGAGAAAGTTTGTTTGTTCCTGACCAAGATGTAACGGAAAACTTCCTTGAATACAAAATAACAGAACTGATTTTAAAAAAGATAGAAACATCTGAATGTCCTTATATCTACTAAATAAATTAATGTCATATTTATAAATTTTCCACAAGATAAACTCCAGGGAGATCGTTTAACTGATGAAATCTAAGCAACATTTAAGGGAGAAATAATACCCATCTTACACAAAAATTATTCAGAGAATAGAAGAGGAGAAAATCTGTCAAAATGTGTTTTATGAACTCAGAATTTTCCTAATACCTGAAATAGATAGTATTACAAAAAAAGAAAACTATAGATCAAAATCCCTCATACATAAATGCAAAAATCCTTAGGGAATATTAGTAACTAGACTCTAGGACAATTTAAAAAGAATAATGTTCTATGACTATGTGGATTTACTCCATGAATGCAAGACTGATTTAACATTTGGAAATCAACTGAAAGAATTTATCAAATTGAAAGATTTTAAAACATATTATCATCTTAATAGATATATAAGATTCATCTAACAAAACAATTCATGATTATAAAGAATAAAAACTTTCAGCAAACTAGGAATAGAAACATACTTCAAACCTGATAAATAGTATATATGAAAAATCCAGAGTTAACATAATACTTTATGGAAAAAAACTGAATGTCTTCCAGTTAAGATCAAGAATAAGATAAGAATGTCCACTCACCACTTCTTTTCAAAACTATATAGTAAAAAAAAAACAAAACAAAAACTATATAGTAAAAATCCTAGCCAGAACTAGAAGGCAAGAGAAAAAAAAGTTAAGGTAAAAAGGAAGAAGTAAACTTTTAATTAATAGAAAATATGACTGTGTATGTGAAATATCCTTATGAATCTACAAAAATACCTGATAGAATTAAAAAGGTGAATTCAGTATGTTCACAGAAAGTAAGATTAACATAAAAGAACAAATTTATTTCTTTATCATAAGCAATTGGATTGAACAACTGGAAATTGAAATAAGAAAATATAACAGTATCCAAAATATGAAATACTTAGAGACAAATTTAACAAATATACTCAAGACCTATAGACCAAATTCTATAAAACAAACCTGAGAGAGTAAACAAACTCAAAACAAATGGAGAGCTATACCATGTTCATGAGTTGGAAGATTTCATATTGTCTAAATGGCAATTCTATCTTAATTTTTCAATAGCTTCAATGCAATCTCAATCAAAATCCCAGTAGGCAAGCTGGTTCTAATATTATATAAAATATTATAAAAGCAAAGTAAGTATAAAGGCCCAAGTAATTAAAAAAAAAAAAGAAAAAATTTGAAGAACATACACTACCAGATTTCAAGATGGTAGTAAATGCCTTGATGACTGTAAAGCTACAGTCATCAAGGCATTGGGGTATTGACATAAAAATAGACATGTGTTGGGGCACCTGGGTGGCTCAGTGGGTTAAAGTCTCTGCCTTTGGCTCAGGTCATGATTCCAGGGTCCTGGGATCGAGCCCCGCTTCGGGCTCTCTGCTCAGCAGGGAGCCTACTTCCTCCTCTCTCTCTGCCTGCCTCTCTGCCTACTTGTAATCTTTGTCTGTCAAATAAATAAATAAAATCTTTAAAAAAAAAAAAGACATGTGTTTTGGAGCAGAGTAGAAATTCCAGAAATATATTCACCCTTCTGTGGTTAACTAATTTTGAAAGAGTTGTCAAGGTCATTCAATGGGGAATGAGTCTGTTATAAAAACATATTTATTGTGTATTCATTCATTTAAAAATTTATTTTCTAGCTTTATTGAGGTATAACTGACAAAATTTTATAGATTTAAAGAGTACAACATGATGATTTGATGTGTATAGTTTGTGAAATGATTGCCACAATCAGGTAAAAACATCTGGTACCTCATCACTGGTGTGTGGGGGAGCAGGGGATGAGAATGATTAAGGTTTACTCTCCTAGCAAATTTTAAGCACACAATACAGTATTATTGACTGCACTCACCATGCTGTATGTTAGAACCCCAGAGCTTATTCATCTTATAACTGAAAGTTTGTACCTTTTGATCAGCATCTCCCCATTTCCCTTACACCCTGCCCCCTGCCTCCTGCCCCCAGGAAACCAGCATTACACTTGGTTTCTATATGAGTTTGAGTTATGTTTTTGTTTTTGTTTCAGATTCCACAAAAAGTGACATCATCCAGAACCTCTCCTTGCTGGCTAATTTCACTTACATACTGTCTTCTAGGTTCATCTATGTTGTTGCAAATGTCAAGATTTCCTTCCTTCTCATGACTGAGTCAGAATCCGTACCACATCTTCTTTATTCATGCATCCATTGACAGATACATAGGTTGTTTCCATATCTTGGCTATTCTGAAAAATGCCGCAATAAATATGGGAGTGCAGATACCTCTTTGAGATAATAACTTTGTTTCCTTCAGCTATATAACCAGAAGTGGGATTGCTGGATCATGTGGTAGTTCTGTTTTAGTTTTTTGAAGTCCTCCACACTGTTTTTCATAATGGCTGTGCCAATTTATTTTCTACAAACAAGACACAAGGGTTCTCTTTCTTCAACATTCTCACCAACACGTTGTCTCTTGTCTTTTTGATAAAAGCTGTACTAACAGACCTGAGGTGATATGCATTACCACTTTGATTTGCTTTTCCACGATGATTCATGATGTTGAGCATCTCTTCATGTACCTATTGGTCATTTGTAGATCTTCTGCGAAAAATGTCCATTCAAGTCCTTTGGCCATTTTTAAACCAGGTTGCCATGGAGTTATAAAAGTTCCTTATAAATTTTGGATATTAACCCTTTACCAGATATATGGTTTGCAAATATTTTCTCCTATTCTGTAGGTTTCCTTTTCATTTTGTTGTTTCCAGAAGCATTTTAGTTTGATATAGTCTTACTTTATTTTCACTTTTGTTGCTTCTGCTTCAGTGCCATATCCAAGAAAATCATTGTCAAGACCAAGGTCAAGGAGCTTTTTTTTTCTACATTTATTTCTAGGAGTTTTATGATTTTAGGTCTTACACTTAAGACTTTAATCCAGTTTGAGTTATTTTTTGTGATTAGTTGTGTTGAGAAAACAGCTATTTTGAGTTGTTGCCAAGGCATTTTATAGTATGAAAACCTGATTCACACCCAGAGGCCAAACATTTAGGTGTTTAGGGTTCCCGCCCCAAGTTCTCACTTCGATTTTCCCAGGTTACCTTTTAAAATATCCACTTAGAGCTGAGTCCATGAAAAATTAGTGACCTTTGCCCCAACCACCTCATAAGTAATAGGTGTGTACTACACTGCTCTGTCCTGCTTCCTAGTTACCTCGGATGGAAGGTTGCCTTTTCCCTGGTTCACTGTGCCCCCCAATCCCTTCACCCCTTTTCTGGAATCTGCTATTAATGAATCTTGTGACTTTACTTCCTTCGTGTGCGTGGATTGAAACTATGCCTTCAATCAAAACCATCCCAGGGTTCTCACTTCCCCAAAGTAGGAGCTCAGATGCTGAGGGAGCTACCTGTTGACCCCATGTGGGTAGTTCGTGCCTCCTCATTAAGGAGGTCATAACCTGCATATTGTTAATTTAATATGTCCGCTACAGCCCTCCTCCAACACAGTGTTGTAAAATAGGGGTCCAGTTTCACCCTTTTGCCTGTGACTATTCAATTTTCTCAATAGCGTTTAGTGAAGAAACTATCCTTTCCCCATTCTGTATTCTTGACACTCTCATCACAGATTAGTTGACCGTACATGTGTGGGTTTATATTTGGGTTCTATTCTATTCCATTGGTCTTTGGGTCTTTTTAAAATGTCAGTATTATAATATTTTGATTACTGTAACTTCGTAGTGTAATTTGAAATCAGAAACCATGATGTCTCCAGCTTTGTTCTTTCTCAAAATTGTTTTGGTTATTTAGGGTCTTCTGTGGATAAGACTTTTAGGATTTTTTTTTTTCTATTTTTGTGAAAAATGTCAATGGAATTGTGATAGAGATTGCGTTGGTTCTATAGACCTCTTTGGGTAGTATAGACATTTTGACAATATCAGTTCTTCCAACTCATAGTCATGGGATATCTTTCTATTTAATTCTGTCTTCCTCAGATGCTTTCATGAGTGTTTTATAGGCTTAGTATATAGGTCTTTCACTTCCTTGGTTAAATTTATTCCTAAGTATTTTGTTGTGTTTGATGGTATTGTAAGTGGGATTGTTTTTTCTTTATTTTTCCTTTAATTGGTTTGTTGTTAGTGTATAGACATGCAAATGATTTTTGTGGATTGATTTTGTAGTTTCAATTTCTGTCTGTTTATTACTTCTAACACTCTTTTGGTGGAGTCTGTAAGGTTTTCGGTATATAATGTCACCATCCACAAACAGACAATTTTACTTCTTCCTTTCCTATTCGGATTTCTTTTATTTCTTTTCCTTTCCGAATTGCCTTGGCTAGAACTTCTAGTACTGTGTTAAATAGAGGTGGTGAGGGTGGGCGTCCTTGTCCTCCTCCTGAGCTTTTCATCACTGAATATGATCTTAGCTGTAGGCTCGTCATATGTGACTTTTAAAATATTGCAGAAGGTTCCTTCTATACCTAATTGTTGAGAATTTTTATCATGAAAGAATGTTGAATTTTGTCAAATGCTTTTTCTGCATATATTGAGATAATGAAATTATTTTTGTTCTTGATTCTGTTAAGGCAATGTATCACATTTTTTGATTTGCATATGCTGAACCATCCTTGCATCCAAGAGAGAAATCCATCTTGATCATGACTTATGATTCTTTTAATGGAAAAAATAGTCTTTTCAACAAACGCTGCTGGAATGCCTGGATATATATGATAAAATGTTAAAAAAAAAATTCTCAATCCTAGACTCACATCATACTCCAAAATTAATTAGAAGTGGATCACAGACCTAAATATAAAAGGTAAATCTATAAAACTTCTTTTTTTTAAAAAAATATTTTATTTATTTATTTGACAGACAGAGATCACAAGTAGGCAGAGAGGCAGGTGGAGAGAGAGAGAGGAGGAAGCAGGCTCCCTGCTGAGCAGAGAGCCCAATGCGGGGCTCGATCCCAGGACCCTGGGATCATGACCTGAGCCGAAGGCAGAGGCTTTAACCCACTGAGCCATCCAGGCGCCCCAAATCTATAAAACTTCTAAAATAGAGGCTGGCAATCTGTAGTCGACAGGCCAAATCTACATATGCCCATTTGTTAGATATAATGAGTGGATGTTTTTGTGGTACAAGGCAGAACTGAGTAGTTGTTATGTAACCATTTGTTTCTTAAAGTCCAAAATATTTTTCATACCATTTAGAGAAAATTTTTGCTGTCTGCTGACCCAAAAGAACATGTAAGTATTTTTGTGAATTTGTACTAAGATCTTTTTTTTTAAGATCGGATACAAAGAGAAACTAACTATTCAAAAAATAAACAATTGGAACTCACTAAAATTAAAAAAAAATATTTATGCTTCAAAAGACACTACTAAGCAAATGAAAAAGCAAGGAGGCTGGGAGAAAATGTCTGCAATACTTATATATCTTAAACAAGCTGCATTCAAAATATACAAAGTACTTGTACAATACAATAATTGCAAAGCAAGTGATCAAACTTAAAAACGGGCAAAGACTTAAACAGAAACTTCAAAAAACAAGATAAATAAGTCGTCAACAAGTATATGAAAGATGTTCAACATGGTTAGTCATCAATAAACAAAAATTAGAACACGATGAGATACCAGTGCACACCCTCTAGAATGGCTAACATGAAAAAGACCGGCAATACCAAATATAGCGAGAATGCGGAGCAAATGAAATGTTCATATATTGATAATAGAGAGAGATCTAAATGGTCTAACCACTTGAAAAGCAGATTGGTAGTTGCAAATACCCTTACCAAGCACCCAGCAGTTGTATCCTAAGTATTTATGCAAGACAAATGAAACAAAGACTTGAACACATAGGTTCATCACAGCTTTATTCCCAATAGACAAAAACTAAACCACTCGAATGTTTGTCAATTGTGAACAGATAAACAGAATGTGATACATTCGTGCAATGGTATACCACTCAGCTATAAAAAGGCACAGACTACTGATACATACAAAGATATGGGTAAGTCTCAGAACCATTGTGTTACGTGAAAGAGGCCTTGCAGAAAAAAAGTGTGTACTGTATGATTCAATTCATTTGAAATTCTAGAAAAAAAGCAGACTAATCTGGAGAGACAGAAGGCACATTCGTTGTTGCCTGCAGCTGGAGGTAAAGGGCAAGTTGGAATTAACTGCAAAAGAACAGAGATCTCTGAGAACTTCAAAATTGTCCTATATCTTAATTGCGATGTTGGACACGTGAATGCTTCCATTTGTCCAAACTTACTGAACTTACAGAACTGACTAAATGGATACATTTTATTGTATGTCCATTTTATTGTAAAAAAAACCTCAATAACCTCTCTCTTTCTCTCTCTCTCTCTCTATATATATATGTATATATGTCTTTCTGCTGAATCTATTTGTGAAACATTTATTTTAATGTCCCCTTTATACTTCTACGCTGTGATTTAGGTATGTTCATACCAACAGAGTTAGGGCATGGCCTCCCCCTCCCCAGAAACTTTCAGTTAATGTCCCACTAGTCACCAGCGCACTGTGGAACACAGCACTCCTATTTGCACCATTCACAGCTGTGGAACTCTTGCATAGAGTCTGGACCTGCTTGGATTTATGGCAAAATCCTCTGTTTAGTATTTTGTGGACTTCAAAAATGGCTCCATTTCCTCTAAATAAAAGCTTATTGGCTTGAGGACAATCGAGATCATTTTTCTGAGGTCAAGTGAACCAGTGTTTACTAAGTCCCTCTGCCCAGTGTTCTGGGTACTCTGCAGTCCTGAGGGCTGGGACTCATGGTCCCTAAGCATGGAAAGACAATCCTCTGAGAGAAGGGAGAGACAAGGTTCTGGGTCAACAGCAAAGAAAAAAAACAGTGCTTAGGGATATAAGCTAAAAATCAGAATATGCAATATATTCTAAAGGTTTTAGGAATTCAGAGAACTGGAAAAGCATCCTCAGTTGGGTAGTCAGATACATTTTTATGAAGGAGATGAAATTTAAGTAAGCTTGGAGCAACCTCAATCCCTTTAAACGTTCTTCCCGGGACCATTAGTCTATCCCTTGGGTCATTTCAGGCTCTCTTCTCCGGAACCCGCAGGAAAAATGGGGTCATTTCATAACAAAGCTGGTGGTGCTAGGGTACACCTGAGGGAATTTACTGAAGAAATATGCAAAATGGGTATCTCTCTGGATCGCAGCTGGGTGATTTTGCAGGGATCTAGAGAATAGGGTTTTGTACTTTGGAGGGTGTTTTTGTCATCTTAATTTCTATTTGCTTGCTCTGCAGCTCAGGGTGCCACAGGAATATTAAGATCTAGGATAAGAAAACAAGCTCTTAGGAGGTAAATTTTTTTGCTAGATCTGGTTGAAGGTAAGAGTCATGTGTACCAGGAAAGATGGCAAGATTTATAAGTAGGCATCATTAGTAGAGAATATGCTAGGAAAGCAGCATGCTATGTCAGTCTTCTACCCTTTGGGTTCATTAGGCTTTTGTCTGTAATAATTAAGAGGAAACAGCCCTCACAGTGAAACTGGAAAAATATACTCTGCCTGTCAGTATCTGCTTCCTAGTATTATCAAAGCTTCTAAAGGGCTAATATTTTTCTTCCTGCTAATCATTACATCTGATATTGGTTGCCCTATGTTGACACAGGTATTTATAGCCAGGTCGACATATCTTCCATTAATTTATTGCAGGCAATAAATTAAACACATCTCATCTTCACTTAGTTGTGGGGGACCTAGCATAGTTGAAAATAATCACTGTTGGTCTTGGATAGTTTCACCTTGGACAAAATAATTCCAAATTTCTAAAGAATATGGGCTGTTATCTATTACCTTCCAAAAGACCTACTTTGGCATTCTTACAAAACACCCAAATTTCATTGGTGAATTAAAGAGATGTCTCTAGGACCTGAAATTAGCTCTAATTTCAGGTCTTCTCGGTAATACCACCGAGAGGAGGACAATGTATTAATCTTCTCTTGAATTCACAGGATCGCTTATTTTGTCTGATGGAGAGAAAGAGTATGAGAAAAGGAGAGGGGTGCTAACCCTAACCCTGCATCTTCATACAGACACAATCCACTCATGGAACAGGTCACCAGGAGCCAGAACATACGAGCCCCATGCACTAAGATCCACTTTGAGAAAATTACTTAAGGCCCTTACTCCATGGTCATAGTGATGGTGGTGGTGGTTGTGTTCTCCTCCTTGGGCTCCTGCCTCCTCCTCCTCTTCTTCCTGTTGTTTTTCTTCTCCTCCTCCTCTCTCCTCATCCCCTCTTCCTTCTCCCTCCTCCTCCTCCTCCTCCTTCCTCTTCCTCCCCTTCTTCCCTCACCTCCCACTCCCCTCCTTGCCCTCCTTCCCCTCCCCTCCTCCTTCTCTTCTCCTTCTTTTTCTTCTCCCTCTCCTGCTCCTCCCCCTCCTCTTCCTCCTCCTCTCCCTCCTCCTCTTCCTCCTCCTTCTTCCTCTTCTTCTTCTTCTTCTCTTTGTTGCTCTTTGCTAATTCTTGTTCTGCTAGCTTCTCCCTCTTTCCCTCTGATTTTAGTTCTCTAATATCACTTTTATCCCTTGGGATTAACAATAGTTATTAGTTTCCTTGAATTTCTTCCTTTTAACTTTTTAAAGGATAGGATTATATTAATTTCTGACTCTATCTTGAGTAGTTAGGACATGAATTTTATGTTATTAAAACTCTGGTTCCATGTGCAAAACCCAAAGACTACTTACATTTCTGAACTCTTTTTAGTTGGGAGAGAGGAACTGGAGACACAGGAGAGGTAAAATTAGAGGGTTTAGAGGACACTGGAGTGATCAAGGTAGAAATGTCCATGCAGAAGCAAGAACACCACACCTAAGAGAAGGCTATGAGGCAGACTTGGTCTGGTATACCACATGGCTTAAAGTGCTGGTTAGCTACCCGGGATTTATCACTTTGAAAAGAAAGAATTGATTTCTTGCCTTTCATGTTTCCGTAATGGTTCAACAAGTGGACCTCAGGAGTGAAAATCTACTCAGAAGGAGATATAGCAATGAAATTGTAAAAACAAAAGTGCTTTGTAAACAGAAAAGGATTTCTTAGATGCAGAGGATTATGGTTAACCTTACTCTCTCAGTTTCCCCATCCATGAATTGGGTCTCAGAATAACTACACAACCTACTTCATAGGATAACAGAGAAAATCTTGTAAAAGAATAACCCTAAATGTGTTTCATAATACATTTTAAAAGTTTTCAGTTTTTGAGTTGGCAGGAGAGAGAAAAAATGTAGACTCCCTCTTCTCACACTAAATTCATGGAAATAAATGCATATGCATTATCTTCCTTGGAAAAGAGAGACGAACTATCAGGGAACCAGAAACTGTGACAAATCCTGAAAGAATGCAAATGGAAAACAGCAGAGAACACACCAGCCAGATAGAGAAGCTGGAGGCCAGAACAAACATAGGACAAGGCTGCAACGGACAGATTCCCTGCCAGGAGGTGGTAGAAGCTGGGCATAGAATGTAACCAAGAGCTACTGGGAGAGGACTTAGTTGCAAGACATCAGGAAGAGTGGCCAGGTGGGCTTACACTTGCACTTTGCTCCTCTGCTCCACAAGTAATAACAGATGTATTGACTCATAAATGGGAAGTGAGTATAGGATCTTAAGAGAAAGAAAATTTGCAGAGCCTCACCTAGCTTGCAACTCCCAGAAAGTGTAGGGTTTCACCTTATGGAATGTTAAATATTGAGGTACCTGTGCTAGAGCAGGCCTTCCTGATCCCCAAATTATCCTAGAAGCTCAAATCAAGCAGCAGCACAACCAATGGACTAACCAGGGATCTCAATACAGAAATAAGCACTCTAGTGAGAATCCCCCAATATTTGACACAGTCAACATTATGAAAGAGAAGCAATAACATCAACACATGGGGGAATTTGTAAAAGACTATGAAGTCAATAGAACAATTAGAAGAGGACTTAAAAAAAAAAGATCAACATTAGATTTCCCATCTACAAATACTTGATAAAAGAAAAATATGGAGCAATATCTTATAAAGAAAGGAAGTAATTGTGAATCTTTGTGGCAAGCACTGCTAGTTTTCTGCATAGTCTCTGTTAGTCTAACATCTGGCTAACTAACAAAACTCCAATATTATTTGAGATCATCAATGTACCCACTTAAAATTCTCACTTCCCCAAACTCCCCAACTAGGATTGGCCATGAGACACAGAAATATAAGTAGGAAGTTATTTAGGTGGTAGTCCCTGGAAGTCTACTATGTTCCTCGTAAAAAAAGGGATAGATACAGCTGACTTGTACAGTTGTTCTTGCCCTTATCCTATCCCCTTCTTTCTGCCTAGAACATAGACCTAATGACTATGGATATATGAACCATTATGACAATGGAAAGTAAAGCCACATGGTAAGCATGGCAGACTAGTGAAGAAGGAAGAATTTTTGATGACTTTCCTGAGCACTGCAATAATCTAAGACTTCCCATCTCCAGCTTCTTACTACGTAAAACACAAAGCAAAACAAAACAAAAACAAAAACAAACAAAACAAAACAAAAAAAGAGGTTTAAGAGGCTTGCCTCCCATGCCACTCTTATTGACCAAATTGGTAATCCTGTAGCCAAACACAATTCCAAACTCATGAAAGCTAGAATTCTATACCTAGCTAAACTGTCATTCAAGAAGTGGAACAAAAACACATTTTCAGGGAAAAAAAAATGCAAAAAGTTTAATCATTCATAGACCTCTGAAAAAAAAATCAGAAGAAGATAATCTCCAGCCAGAGAGAAAGGAGAGAAAGGGAATGTAAAAAAAAAAACAAAAAAACAAAAAAAAAAAACCAGTGGAAAATGCAGTTTGATATTACTTGCATAATGTTAGAAAGTAAAAATAATATAAAAAGATATTAAATGCAAGGTAATTCATACTTTTAGTTGTCAAAAGTGGTTACTAAAACAATAGTATATATATCATGAAAATGAAAATTTATCATTAGGATGTGTGATTTCAAATAGTCATATATTGGTTCAAAATATTCAGTTCACTGTATCTTCCCAGAATATAAGTTTGGTTAGAGAAAAAGATCACTGTGGGTCCGTGGAACACTGAACTACTCCTCAAATTCATTCTACTTACTCATCAAAGGCCCTAGAGTTATTTGCACGACTATAACAGGACTTAACATTCATTCATTCATTCATTCAGTCATTCTTGATAACAAAACTGGAACACAAAATGTGACCAAATAGCCAGATTGCTTGTTGGAGATGATGCTAAGGATAGTGAGGAGGAAGGGCAAGAAGAGAGGAGGACAGACATGATGACAAGAATGGGTACAACAACAGTGACCTGTTACTGAGTGCTTACTATGAGTGAGGCCCTGTGCTCAGTGTTTTATAATCATTATCTTATTTATCTGCTTGGAGCCTCTCTGTGTGCTCTGCGGCTGAGGATGTGGGTCATTCTTAGGTCGGTGAAGGTAGCAGGTGAATTCAGCAACTAAGCAACAGGGTCAAGAAGAGGTGAGAACCTCAGCAACTCTTCTTTTGTTGGGGAAAGTCGCAACACATGGAGACCCACAGCTGCTGAGGTCATGTATTTGAGCCCTTGACTGCTCCACTTCCCAGTTGGTGTTAAGACATGTGATGAATGGGCCTCTTTACAACTCTGCATCACATAGATCTTTAACATCCAGATTCTGTTTACTTTGGCTGACTGGGAAGGAAGAACAAGGGGGGAAAATGTACTATAGAAGAAAAATGGGTAAACTTGACTTCTAACATCTGGCTAGAGGAATATTGCTCTCCAAAGTTTTCCCCCTCAAACTTACCTGCCAAATTAACTTTTCCTGCTCTTGCCTGCCTTAAGCAGTTCTTGGGCAGGCCATCGATTGACTAATACTGTGTCACCACTGAGCTTCACAAAGGTCCCATTCTCCCTTCCCTTCCCTTATAGAACCTAAATGGAAAAAAGGCAGAGGACTACAGAAGAGGAAAAGGGAGGAAACAGAGTAAAGGAGGCAAGAAAATATTTGTTCACTCTTTGCCATGTCTATAGCATAATATGGACTTGCTGTGCCTTCTGGAAGATTATTCACAACTTTATCAGAGTTTTTTTCTTCTCTCTTCACCTACATTGTCACCACCCACCTTTGGATGGGGACTCGTCTATGTCACGTTCTCTCACTTCTAAGTCACTGGTCATGAGTGGTATGCATAGTTTCTTGACTGGAGGTTATGAACCTGCTTGACTAACATGGAAGTAATTCAACAGATTTATAAAAGAGGCTTGCAATTTGAGGGTAGGCAACACAGTTATGGACTCAGCTTTCCCCAGTGTAATATTTAAGTTGGAATTAGTGATCTCATATCCTGAATAATTCTTTCTTTTTTTTTTTTTTTTTTTCAAGATTTCAAGTACTACTCCATATTAACCTAGCTCCTTCTCTGCTAAACTATTTCAATTGGTCTTATCTCCTGGTTGCTTCCATTTTCACTTCTCTTTCTGGTTGGGGGTCCTCTTTCCTTTCCTTCCTGACTTTAAGCATAACTTTCTAGATGCCTTTTTGGCCCAAGTGGTATGACTTTTTGAGCACTGAATGAGGATTTGAACCTGAGATACTCCTCCCTATCCACAGAGAGCTCTCCTTGGACTTTCATTTCTTCTTAAGTTCTATAAAAATTATCCTGGTAGTGCTAGGGAACACACTGGCTTTTGAGGACATCAAGATTTGAAACACAGTTCCACCATGCACCAGGCATATGAGTTTGAAAAGTCACTTCCCCAGTCTGAGCAAATCGCTTCTCTGAGGAATGATGGAGTTGGCCTGGTGGATGGTATTTGAGACATCGTTCAGCTGCAACATCCCTGGATAAGTGTGACTAGCCTTTAACTTGAATTAGACAGGTGGCTTCCACGTAAAGAGGTTATATAATTAACATTGTTATAGAAATGATGCATCTTCAAATGCATTTTGCTTTGAGCAGGGTGTTTATGAATAGATACATAAACATATAGATAATTTTAACATCTTCCCTTAAAAAAAAAAAAAGTAGAATTTCTTTCTAATTTGACATGTTGTTAATCATGCCTTTTCTTTCCCACATTGAATGGCTTAGTCCAGAAGAGACTTTGTATAACCTGGCCTATGACACGGGCATTATTTCTGCCCCCAACACCCACTGCACCTTGGATTCTGTTTTATCTTCTTGTTATCCAGTCTACCCACAACAGATGTTTTGTTGGTGTTTTTATGTTAAAAGCAGAGAGAAAGAATGGGATCTTTGTGAAGCTCAATGCTGACAACAATGTTGGCCAATTGATGGTAGGCCCAAGAGCCACTTAAGCAAGTGCCAGGGTCCCCATCTGATGGATGGACTCGCTGTGTGAGCCATGCCCCCCACAGCGGATGCTTGGACACAGGTCCCTCCGGGGTCACAGGCAGTCATTCTGCCCGAGAGAACTTTGCCCTGGCTGAGGGACCACTGCCGAGACTGTCTCAGCAAGGAGTCTCGCTTATCACCATTTTTATTGGTCTGATAACTCATGTTGACATAGTGTTATTTTTCAGGAGGTGGTATTTCTTTCTGGACTGCCTCTGTGTGACAGTGGGCACTGCAGTTGTGACAGCAACACGAATGTAATGGAAGTGGCAGCAGGCCCTTCGAGCATAATGAAGGTGGTTCTGGGTGAGGTTGTGAGATCTGGGAGAGTGGGCCCAGATGACTTGTCAGTGGCCATAAGCCCTCCCCACCCCCCCCTGCATTTCCCTTTCCATTAGATCTCAGAGCTTTGTTTCAGACAAGTTGCCTGTGGCAGTAGGTTGGGGAGATGACTGTGAAGGGGCTTCAGCCCACACAGGGACATGTGTGACAAATTATCCTGACAGGGCTGCCACTGCATTATTAGCAGCTCGTTAGAGGAGATGGGCAAAATTCATCTCGGCTTTGATCAATTTTCTGCTAGCACTTCAGGGCTTTAAAAGAATCCTATCTCCCCCCACCTCCTCCCACCTCCACCACTCATTTCTCCTAATTTTTTGTTGTTGAGGCCACAGTTGGCAGGACTTCCCAAGGATTCAGAGTATCTGGCAAGAGAGTGAGCAAGTTTTGTAAGAGTTTATGCCCAGTAGGAAAAAAAAGGGGGGGTAGGGGGGACGTGAGCCTGCATTTTTACATTTGTACTTCAAGATAGAGAAACAAAGAGCTTGGATGATATAATCTCGAAGGTTCTATCCAACTCTCACACTCCATGATTCTATGAAGAGAGTTAGAAGACAGGGTGGGGAGAGGGGAAGGCTTTGCTCATACCATGTGCTCTGCTTGGGGAAGCTTAGAGCTAGACAGGTCCACCGAGCAAGGCCAGTCCAGCCACGTGACTGGTGAAATCCCTGAGAAGACGAGACAAAGATCTGGACCTCCTGATTTGCAACCCGGTGTCCCGCCGCCCATTCGATGGCATCACCACAAGAGAGAAAAATGATCAAAAGTAAATATATCAGTTAGGCTTCTCCAGAGAAAGGGAACCAAGAAGAGATAATTCAAGAAATTTATTTTAAGAAATCATGTGACCAGGAGGACTGGCAAGTCCAAAATCATAGGGCAGGCTAACGGGCTGGAACCTCAGACAGGAGTCGATGCTGCCGTCTTGAAGCAGAATTTCTTCTCCAGGAAACCTCAGCGTTTGCTTTTAGGGCCTTCAACGGATTAGACAAGGCCCACCCACATTATTGAGGCTAATCTCTTTTACTTGAAGTCAGTTAATTGTAGATGCTAATCACATCTACAAAATACCTCCATAGCAACATTTAGGTTAGTGTTCCATTAAATGTCTAGGACCTAGATATTTAATGAAACCATAACCTAGCCAAGTTGGTATATAAAATTAACCATCACAGCAATCATGTAGGTACACATGTACCTACCTTGTGTAATACACCTTGTTTAATAGAAGCAAACATGTATGTAGGGCTTTTCATGTACCAAAAAACATTCTAAGATTTTAAAATAGGACAGTTGATCGTCATCATTTGTGGATTCTGTCTATACAAATTCACCTACTTGCTCAAGTCTGTTCGTAACCCCAAGACCAATACCTGTGGTGCTCTGGTGATCATTTGAGGATGCATAAAAATTAGAGTCACTGATTGGAACGTTTTCCACTAAGGCTGAGTAAGCACTATTCTGTCTTCTTGCTTCAGCTCTCATACTATAAACAAGTGTCCTTCTTGCTGTCCCTTTATGCCAGGCTTTTCTGTAATTTTATACTTTTTGTTGGTGGTTTTTTCTATTTAAGATGCCCCCACACCCACCCCAAGACCATAGCGTCAAGGGCTGCCTAGTGTTCCCAAGCACAAGGGAACTGTGACACGCCTTACAGAGAAAATAAGTGTGGCAGACAGGCTTTGTTCAGACATGATTTACAGGGCTGCTGGCAAAACCTCAATTTTAATGAGTCAACAATATATGTGAAATAAGGTGTCCTCAAATAGAAAAAACACATAAAACAAGGTTATGTATTGGTCAATTGATGAACATGTGTGACCAGAGTCTCACGGGAAACTAACCCTCTGTCTCCCAGGAGCCGTGGCCCAGGATTTGCTAATGCGGAGTTCTGGGCAACTTTATAGCACATAAATACTGCAGATAACTGCAGATGATGAGAATCAACTGTGTATATTAAAACACTCAATCCTAGAACAATCCTATTATTCCCATTTTAGAGCAACGGTGGGTCAGGTGCCCCAGCTTTGTCTCTATACTGGGTCCCTGCAAAGGTTTTGCTTATATTAAGTTTCTACTGGTGCCCTTGATTTTCACTTATTCCTTTATATGTTACGTCTTTTTTAAAAAAAAAGATTTTATTTATTTATTTGAGAGAGAAAGCGCACACGCACACAAGAGCAGGGGCAGGGGAGGGGCAGAGGGAGAGGGAGAAGCAGACTCTCCGCTGAGCGGGGAGCCCCATGTGGGGCTGGATCCTAGGGTCCTGGGACCATGACCTGAGCTGAAGGCAGACACTTAACCGACTGAGCCACCCAGGTGCCCCTTTATATGTTATGTCTTATCCTAGTTTCCAGAATTTTAGTGTTCTGTGGGTCTTCTTTTATGGTTTTTCTTTGTTTTTCATGTTTTGGTGTGGTTTGGTTTGGTACTGTAATGCACTTACAGTGAGAATATCTAGAATAATGGAAGGAAGATGAAACCAACAGGGGACTTGCTATTGAGCCTTTAGAATTTCCCAAAAGTCGTGGGCCTTGATGACAAGCTAGTGTAAAGATAATGAAGAGAGTCAAACACTGACTGGATTGGGAATGGTAAATCAGAAGCAAGAAAAGACAGGTTAAAATGTGTTTGGGTAGATTCCCACAAGGCATTTTTAATTGTATGTCACTAAACATTTAATCTTTAATCTCTCCCTTTCTTCATTACTTGTATTTCTGGATAATGTAAAGGGGGCAAAACAGCAAGATGGCATGCTTTCCAAAGACTTTTCTTTATCTGTGCTGTGAGGCATGGTGCTGAGAATTTCATTGTGTTTGAGGAAGTAGACTAAAGCAATAATTTTAATGCAATAGTGGAGGTATTTCAGGCAGAGGGAGCCTTGTAGACAAAGATAGAGAGGCGGGGAAGTTGTTGCAGGAAAGGTAAGTAATACACTGTGATTAGAACAGGAAGGTGCGAGGGTCAAGGCCATCATTCTGCATGATGCCAAAAGGCAACATTTCATTGTTTTCCAGGTGAACAGAATCTTCTGGAATTGTCTAGGGCACAGCCTGAGCTGAGCAGAGAGGCCCTGGCTAAGTAAGTTTGGGAAGGGGCATCCATACTATTTTTGTTATGCAGGAAAAGATTTGAAGGGGAAACTGACATCAGACTTGCTTATTATTAAAAGGACAAAGCGTGTATCTTTCTCTATTATCGAAACTGTCAGCTAGAAACAATGTGTTTGTAACTAATCCCCAGGGTACCCGCTTGAAATATTACTATTGGTGGTGAAGTGAAAACGCCTAGTCATGCAGTCTCCATGCGCGGTAAAGGCTCTGACATGAGGTCGAGAACCAGGTGAGAAAATCAGCCTCTCCAAATATTTAAGCATTTTCAGAATGAAATGCCCAGGCCCTCAGAATATGCTCGGTGAGAGCTGGAAGAACTTTCAGAGAAATCCCATTGTACTCTACAGATGAGGGAAATCGCTTTGCAGATTCAACCTTCGGCATCAAGAGTAAGTAAGGAGCCAGGACTCAGGGTCTCTAGCTTTCACTACAGCATCCTTCTCCCTCCTTGGACCTGTTGTGAATATCAACAACAATAATACACCTTCTTGCTCTTTTAGCAGGGATCAACCTGCCGGGCCAATCTCCTCCTCGACAGTTTTTCGTTTCTGTTTTCCATTGCCTCAACTTGATCTCAGGTTTGTACTGGAATGGAGTCCAAACAGGATAAAATACCATGAGAAGATTTGTTCAGATTGCTGCAGCCTAGCCAGAGACAGGAAATTCTAGAAACCATAAGAGAGCGCCTGTTCTGACGAGAATTCCAGCAGAGTTTGGTTCAATTCAAACAAGTTCCCAAACAAAAGAAAAATCCTTACATGATCCGCCAATATTTCTAGGGTACTCCTCCAAAACAAACAGAAATTTACATCTTTAGAGAGTCCCTCACGCCTGGAGCCCATCTACAGCCCGAGCTCCCCTAGCAGCCCCTCTCTCTGTATCAGAAGAGGGCTGGTGATGGGAAGTCTCAGTTGTGTGGACCTTTTGTGAAGCTGCTGCTTGTCATGAGCCTTGTGGATAACTCTGACAGCGAGTGCTTTCCCGAGGCTTTAACGTAGAAAGCTATGGAGTTTCATTTTTCTTACGCTGGGTGATATGCCAACATTAATTGATATGATGCTGTCATTCTCTCACCCTGTAAAAGAAAATCACTACAAGTTCATGGCTTAATCTTTGCTCATAGGAGACGTAATAAAAGCTCTAACTCCAAAAAAAGAGAGGTGAGCATTGTTAATCACTCTGTCAGTGCAAAAAGAATGCTTTCTGGGGCACGCTTGTTCACTGACCTAAGATAAATTTGAAGAAGGGGTCCAGTGCTCATCTATGCTCCAGAGGCCATATTGTTTTGCAGACGGTGGAATAAATAAAATATTTCCTGAGGAGCGAACACGTGCAGGAACGAGCCGGGTGTGAGGATACGCTGCAGTAAGACAGGCTGGCCAGATGTTAGTGTTGACCTCCACTCGCTGGAATCTGATTGACACTGGGGTTGGATTTCTCCAGCTGCTTGGAAGAGCTACATGGGAAGTCGACTCTTTCCCAAGACTAAAGGGGGCCACCTGCAAAATATCCCCTTCGTGGCCATTGGGATTTCCATTGTGTGCATTTCTGAGATCCTGGATCCCTATTTTTCAATGTATAGAAATGTTATAAAAAGGATTACAGATTTATCAGGAACCAGAACTCTTAAGGAGAGCTCTGCCTTATTTCCACCGTGATATGCACTTGGAGCGTCAGCAAGACCCTACTGAATCCATATTTAATATTTAGTTTCAGGATAATTTGAACTGTGGATGGCACGTACTGAAGCCAACAAACTAACAAAAAGCATACACACAGACACACACACACGCACACACACATGTGTGTGTTTATGAAAGTGGGATGTGTCTTGTGAACAAGTTCCTGCAAATGAAAACCATCTATAAAACTGTCCACTGGAGCCAATGGAACACTCACTAATTAGAATCATTTCTGGAAACTATTGTTTCAAGAAAATGGTAGTTCCAGGAAGCCTTGTAGGTTTTATTTATTTATGTATTTATTTATGTAGATTTTTATCACTGCAGCCTTGGCTAAAATTAGCATTGTGAAGCAAGGACAGCAAAATTGCATATTTTAAACATGCCTTAAAACTGAGCATTAGTCATAATGAAACAACAGGTACCCCAGGATTCAAACTCAGCCACTCTATAAAAACCACAGAAATTTGGATCTCATGTACAGATCAGTTAGCTGAAATTTACCTTTGCATTATCTACAAAATAAGGGGTTTGGGAGTAAATTGAGAATGCAAATTAAATTGCAGGCCAAGGTTTAAAGAGAACAAACTGACTTCAAACAGACCCTTAAGCCTTCCAGAAGCAGCTATTTACATATAAGCAATTAATGCCTGAATTACAAATCATTCTTATCTGTTCATTAAAACAAGCTCCCCAGGACCTCTATTAGACTTTTAAAAAATCTAGATATATAAATTGTATACATTTGAAAGTAGGAACACATTCTACTCTCCACCCTTCACTAATTCAGATTGTTCTTTTTGACAGTCTGGGTGAGAAAGGTTTTTGTTTGCTCTTGGAGCAAAAACAGCTCTTGGTGATCACGCTGACATTGATCCCTGGTGTCTTGGGGATTTAGAAAGGACCTCAGAGTGTGAAAGAAAGTCACAGAGCAGAGAGCCACTTATGTGGGTTTGGGGGTTCCACTTGCCCCCAATAGGGCCCCCCCCCACCACACCGTGTTTCCAGCATGTCACATGTTTGTGATCGGACTCATTTTGGATGAAGGCAAATAGCTCTTTCAGGGGGGCCTTGTTTAAACGAACACGTGTTCTCAGAGGAAAACAATCCAGGAGCATGGATGGGTCGGAGGACATCAGGGCGGCAGAGATGCGTGAGAATGGAAAACGTGGCTGGGGAGGACAGGTCCGAGTCGCAGGAGGACCTTTACTCTTTATTCTCAGAGCTGGGAGGAGAGCACGTGTAAATAAATATCAACAGCTTCATGGCATCAGGTGAGCAAAGAAGATGAAGAAAGGAAGTACTAAGTACAAGTTCTGTCTACTCCATAATCGTGCTAAAGGCCAGTCTTGGTTCCAACTCCCTCGATGAGCTTCATCACTCCCAGCGGGTTGGCTCCAAGGACGGGGGGATATTTGGAATCTCTTAGCTTGTGCTGTTCCCAGGCTGGAGCCCTTGGCACTGCCTCCTGCCAGTCTGTCCGGTGTGGTTTCTTCTAGCTCCTGGTAAGCCCTCTAAAATACTGAGAGCCTGAACTTAAATACCCATATAATTTCTAGGAAAGTACTTTATCACCCCTGATCAAGCATGGCCCTCACTTCTGCATAAATGTCGGGCGTCTATAAGAAAATTTTTCAAAATGAGAAGTCAAGCCCAAGCGAAGTATTTCTGAGATACTGTGAAATGTGGTTGGCAGCTATAACTTTTCACATGCTATAACTTTTCACATACTGAGAAGTCAAATAAAGTCAAATACATAAAAAAGCCCATGCATTTATATGACCTACTGAACATTTACACATTGTCCAAAGATTTTACTATAAATGTTTTAGCCTCAGGTGATGTATCTATGAAAAGCCATATGATGTTACAACCAAGTAGGTGTTTTAAAACATAATTTCCTATTGACCAGTTATCTTTTCTACTTAAAGAAAGCTGGAACATCATTTTAAAAAAATGTTTAAAATTTCAATTTCAGTGTGGTTAACATGCCCTGTTACATTAGTTGCAGGTGTACAAAACAGTGATTCAAAAGTTCCATATATTACTCCGTGCTCACCCAGATAAGTGTACTTTTGATCCCCTTCACCTGTTTCGCTCCTCCTCCCCTACCCCCGTAACCATCAGTTTGTTCTCCGCAGTTCAGAGTCTGTTTTTCATTTTATTTCCTTTTATCTTTTGCTCATTTGTTTTGTTCCTTAAATTCCACACATGAGAGAAATCATACAGCATTTGTCTTTCTCAGACTGACTTATTTTGCTTAGCATGATACTCTATAGCTCCATCCATGTCATTGCTAATGGCAAGATTTCATTCTTTTTTATAGCTGAGTAATATTCCATTGTGTTGTGTATATAAAAATACATATATTATATATGTATTATATCTGTTATATACATATATACATCATGAACATGCTATGAAGGTGCACACATGAGTTGTGTCTTTCCACAACGTCAGCTTTATTCAATCATAAAGCAAAGTTAATCACAATGATATAGCAGGCTCAGGGTTCGAAACTCAATGACATTTCACCATGTGATTAAACTTGGCTTCTCACACGACACACGGAGCAGAACGTAAGACAACCACACAATAAACAAGATAACAGAAAGGTGTGGGAAGTTAGCGAACCAAACGTGAAGTCAGTCTGTGGGCGCGCAATTGAGATAAGGTCTTGGTGCCATCCCGATCAGCTCTCACACTTGCTGCTTCTTAGGTTCAAGCAGTGAAGGATCTCTGGTTCTGTTTGTCATCATTCCTGGGTGTCAGCTGATGCTGTGTTGTAAGTAACGCTGCTACAAACATTGGGGTGCATGTATTTCTTTGAATTAGTGTTTTTATATTCTCCGGGTAAATACCTAGCAGTGGTATTTTATACAATTGTTTAGTTGTAGGGAAGCTTTATTTTTAACTTTTTGAGGAAACTCCATACTGCTTTCCACAGTGGCTGCACCAGTTTGCATTCCCACCAACAATGCAAGAGGGCTCCCCCTGCTCCACAACACCTGTTGTTTCTTGTGTTGTCAATTTTAGCCATTTTGACAAGTGTGAGGTCATATCTCATTGTGGGCTTGATTTGTATTTCTCTGATGATCAGTGATGTGTCTGATGTTTCATGTGTCTGATGGCCATCTGGATGTCTTCTTTGCAGAAATATCTGTTCATTTCTACTCCCCATTTTTAATTGGATTATTTGGCTTTGGAGTGTTGAGAAAATACATATATTTTCTCAACATACATACATAATAATACATACTAATACATAAAAATTATCAATTTTTTAAAATTTTATATGTATTTGAGTTTGGTAAGTTCTTTATGTATTTTGGATACTAACCTTTTAGTGGATATGTCATTTGCAAATACCTTCTCCCAGTCTATAGGTTGCCTTTTAGTTTTGCTGATTGTTTCCTTCACTTCCAAGTGCAGAAGTTTTAATTTTGATGCATCCCAAGAGTTTATTTTTGCTTTTGTTTCCCTTGCCCCAGAAGACATATCTAGAAAGAAGTTGCTACAATTGATGTCAAAGAGGTTACTGCCTGTGTTCATCTCCAGATTTTGATGGTTTCCTGTTTCACATTTAGGTCTTTCATCCATTTTGAATTTATTTTTGTGTATGATATTAGAAAGTGGTCCAGTTTCATTCTTCTACATGTGCCTGTCCAGTTTTCCCAACACCACTTATTGAAGGGACTGTCTTTTTTTCTATTGGAAATTCTTTCCTGCTTTGTTGAAAATTTGTTGAACATATAGTTGTGGGTCCATTTCTGGGTTTTCTATTCAGTTCCATTGATCTATGTGTCTATTTTTTGTGCTAGGATCATACTGTGTTGATCACGACAGCTTTGTAATATAACTTAAGTCCAGAATAATTGTGATGTCTCCAGCTTTGCTTTGCTTTTTCAAGGTTATTTTGGCAATTCAGGGTCTTTTGGGGTTCCATATAAATTTTAGAATTGTTTGTTCTAGTTCTGTGAAGAAAGCATTGGTATTTTGATAGGGATTGCACTAAATGTGTAGATTGCTTCGGGTTGCATAGACATTTTAACAACATTTATTCTTCTAATTCAGGCACATGGAATGTTTTTCCATTTATTTGTGTTGTCTTCAATTTCTTTCATCATTGTTTCCTAGTTTTCAGAGTACACATTTTTAATTTCCTTGGTTAAATTTATTCCTAGGTATTTTATTGTTTCTGGTGCAATTGTGAATGGGATTGTTTTCTTAATTTCTCTTTCTGCTTCTTCATTATTAGTGTATAGAAACGAAACAGATTTCTATACTTTGATTTTGTATCCCACAACGTCACTAAATTCATTTATCAGTCTTAATAGTTTTTTGGTGGTCTTTAGGATTTCATATAAAAAATATCATGTTGTCTTCTAAGTCTAAAAGTTTTATTCTTTCCTGACCAATTTGGATGCCTTTTATTTCTTTCTGTTGTCTGATTGTTGTGGCTAGGGCTTCCAGTTCTATGTTGAACAAAAGTGGTGAGAGTGGACACCTTTCTCTTATTCCTGACTTTAGGGTGAAAACACATAGGTTAGATGAGATCGGGTGTAATCAGGTGGTATGGCCACAGGCAATGGAATACTATGCATCCATCAAAAAGAAATGAAATCTTACCATTTGCAATAATGTGAATGGAACTTAAGCTAAGTAAAATAAGTCAATTGGAGAAAGACAATTATCATATGATCTCACTAATATGTAGAATTTAAGAAATGAAACAGAGGATCATAGGGGAAGAAAGGAAAAAATAAAACAAGACAAAATCAGAGAGAGAGACAGAACATAAGAGACTCTTAATCATAGGAAACAAACTGAAGGTTGCTGGAGGGGAGGAGGGTGTAGGGATGGGGTTGCTGGGAGCTCTACATTAAGGAGGACATGTGATATAATGAGCATCGGGTATTATATGAGACTGATGAATCACTGACCTCTACCTCTGAAACTAATAGTACATTATATGTTAATTACTTGAATTAAAATAATAAAAAAAAAACCACTCAGGTTTTTCCCCATTGGGTATGAGGTCACCTGTGAGTTTTTCATAGAAGGCCTTTATCATGTTGAGGTATGTTCCCTCTAAACCTACTTTGTGGAAGGTATTTATCATGAATGGATATTGTACTTTTCAAGTGGTTTTTCTAAATCTATTGAAATGATCATGTGATTTTTATCTTTTCCTCTTATATATGTGATGTATCACCTTGATTGATTTGCAAATATTGAATCATCCCTGGATCTTGGGAATAAATCCCACTTGATAATCAGGAAAATTTTTTTTAATGTATTGTCAGATTTGGTTTGCTAGCATTTTGTTGAGGATTTTTGCACCTAAGTTCATCAGAGATATTGGCCTGTAGTTTTCTTTTTTTCTGGTGTCTGTATCTGGTTTTGGTATCAGGGTAATGCTGGCTCATAAAATGAGTTTGGAAGTTTCCTTTCTCTTCTATTTTATGGAATATTTTGAGAAGATGGTATTAACTTGTCATTACATGCTTGGTAGAATTCGTCTGTGAAACGGCCTGGTCGTGGAGTTTTCTTTTTGGGGAGTTTTATGATTACTGATTCAATTTCATTGCTGGTAATCAGTCTGTTCAAATATTCTATTTCTTCCTGCTTTAGTTGTGGAAGGTTATATGTCTCTAGGAATTTATCCATTTCTTCTAGGTTGTCCAATTTATTGACATATAGTTTTTTCTAATACTTTCTTACAATCCTTTGTATTTCTGTGGTATTGTCTGTTTTTTTTCTCCTCTTTCATTTCTGATTTTGTTTGAGTTTTCTCTCTCTCGCTTTGATAAGTTTGGCTAAAAGTTTATCAATTTTGTTGATCTTCTCAAAGAACCAACTACTGGTTTCATTGGTCTCTCATTCTTTTAGTTTCTATGTCATTTATTTCTGCTCTAATATTTATTATCTTCTTCCTTTTGCTGCTCTGGGGTTTTGTTTGTTTTTCTTTTTCTAGCTCCTTTAGTTGAAATTTGGGTTGGTTGTTTGACATTTTTCTTGCTTAATGAGGTAGGCCTGTATTGTTTAAACTTCCCTCTTAGAACAGCTTTTGCCATATCCCAAAGATTTTGGACCATTGTGTTTTCATTTTCATTTCTCTCCATGTAATTTTTTATTTCTTTTTTGATTTTTTGGTTGACCCATTTTTTGTCTAGTAGCATGTTGTTTAATCTCCATGCATTTTGGTCTTTCCAGATTTTTTTTGTGGTTGACTTTTGTTTGCTAGCATTGTGGTCAGAAAGGATGCATGTAAGACTTTGATCTTTTTTAATTTGTTGAGGTTTATTTTGTGGCCCAATATGTGATTATCCTGGATAATCATCTATGTGTACTTGAAAAGAATGCGTATTCTTCTGTTTTAGGATGGAATATTCTGGATATATCTGTTAAATCTACCTGGTCCAGTGTGTCATTCAAAACCACTGTTTCCTTGCTGATTTTCTGTTTGCATGATCTATTGATGTAAATGGTGTGTTAAAGTCCCCTAGTATTATTGTATTACTATTGATTAGTTCCTTTATGTTGGTCATTAACTGTTTTATGTATTTGGGTGTTCCCATGTTGGATGCATAAATATTTACAATTGTTATAGCTTCTTGATGGATTGTCCCTTTTCTGATTATGTATGTCCTCCTTTTACTCTTGTTACAGTCTTTGTTTTAAAGTCTATTTTGTTCTTTTAGCATAATACACCCCAGCTCCATCCATGTCATTGCAAATGGCAAAATTTCTTTCTTTTTGAAAGCTGAGCAAGAGTCCATTGTGTGTGTGTATGTGTGTGTGTGTGTGTGTGTGTGTGTGTAGACAGATAGATAGATAGATAGGTATAAATACAACACATCTTCTATATTCATTCATCAGTCAATGGACATTTAGGCTCTCTCCATAGTTTGGCTATTGTTGATGACGCTGCTATAAGCATTGGGGTGCAGGCACCCCTTTGAATCTATATTTTTGTATCCTTTGGGTAAATCCCTAGTAGTGCAATTGCTGGATCACAGGGTAGTTCTATTTTTAACTTTTAAAAAAAGAAGAGGGAAACAAGCCGTAAGTGACTCTTAATGACAGAGAACAAACTGAGGGTTGATGAAGGGAGATGGTTGGGGGAGAGGCTGGATGGGTGATGGGTATTAAAGAGGGCGCTTGTGATAAGCAGTGGGTATTGCATGTAGGTGATGAATCATTGAACTCTACTCCTGAAACCAAGATTACACTGTATGTTAACTAAGAAATTTAAATTAAAAAAATAAATTCTACTTAGTTTGATACAAGTATTGCTAACCTGGCTTTCTTTTGATATCCTTTTGCATGATAAATATATCCCCATCCCCTCACTTTCAATCTGCAGGTATCTCTAGGTCTGAAATGAGTCTTTTGTAGGCAGCATATAGATGGGTCTTATTTTTTTTATCCATTCTGACACCCTATGTCTTTTGATTGGAGCATTTAGTCCATTTACATTCAAAGTAATTATTTAGAGATATGTATTTATTTTCATTTTGTCACTTGTTCTGTTTTGTAGTTTTGCTCTGATCCTTTCTTCTCTTGCTCTCTTTCATTGTCGGCTGGCTTTCTTTGGTGATAGATTTGGATTCCTTTTTCTTTATTCTTTGCATATCTATTATTGGTTTTTGATTTATAGTTACCATCCAGTTTGTGTATAACATCTTCTACAGATTGCAGTTTCTATTACATTGATGGTCACTTAAGTCTGAACCCATTCTTTAAAATTGGAACATCTTTTAAAGGAAATCCTAGTTTTCCTTAGAGAGGGTAAGTGACAATCCTGCCTTACTTCCATTGCCGATGATATTACCCAATCTTAGAAATTCCTCTTCCTCTCAGGCAGGTGTGTGTCAGGCAAATGACAGGCAACTCATGTTGCCTTCTTTCCTAACCAGACAATTTCTATGAATGACCAATCCTTACAAATTGTTCACTATTTATATAACTACAGCGCTTGGTTTCCATTTCCTTTTCTATAAAACGGAGCTATTGGTTCTTATTCCTGAGAGAGTTCTACTGGATGTTTTGAGATGGGAAATGGTTTTGAAGATCATGTTAGATATATGGATCGGGGAAGGTCACCTGTATTCAAGAACTCCAGCATAGCAAGGAAGATTTTTCTATGCATAAAATGTCTGTTCTACCACCACCCCAGAGAGAAATGGTGAAATGAATTTTGAGATGTCTCATAAAGACACTCAATTAAGACTCTTAAGATGCTTGACCAAAAAGAGAAGCACAAAATGGTTCAATGAAATGAGTGTGAGGAAGATGAGTCAGATTGTCTCTAGAAGGGCAAGAACTTGCCATATGCTAGAGACATCTGAAGAGCATAGATCCCTTTCCAAGATATTAGCATGTGGTTAGAAGGAATGCTGTTGGTGTGATTCAATATGATTCCAGTCTTTTGTCCTCAGAACAAATACTGAGTGCCAAGTGTGCAGGTCCTCAGTGGCACCTGCAGAAATGAGCAGTGATATGGTGACAACAACCCAGAAGGACAAAGCAGCCTGTGTCACAGGGTCCTCTCAGTAGAGGGACTTGGAATTCAGTAACAAAACTGGGTGGTGTCTCAGCACCAAACACAACTGTGATTGTCACCCAAGCCCTGGATGATCCCCAGACTGACAGAGCCTGAGAAACCAAGAATTAGGTATTGTACAATGTCATCTAAATCCTACCATAAATATAACACAAATATGCACATTATCCCAGATCTCACCACCTGTTATTCCTGATTCCCTAAGTCAGACATACACAGAGGAGCAGGGAAGACAACTATCCCTAAACAGAACTCAGTTTTTCACTGTCTACTTGAAACTTTAAAGTGGGCTGAATATTTTATTACTTAACCCACTCATAGCTCTCAGTACCAATAAACTGCTAATCTGATTTGATTCCTAATGGAAAGGTGCTGAAGATGAGAATGTCAAGTGCAAATCAGCTGGTTGGTGTGAAATATGCCTTTACAAACATATGGAGCTTTATCTCTAAAATTATTTTTCTCTTTGGCATTTTGAACCAAAGCAGTGTGAAAACTGAAATTCAATCTGGAATGTTCATGGCCCGGAGCTTCCGAAGCAGTAACTGAGCACACCTACGCACCCCCCAACACTCACATCACCTATTTTCCGTGTCCCTCCCACCTCCCCCACCCTCCCCATCCCACTCTGGACAGTGTCTGACTCTTAAACTCTGAACCGGTCTCATTGCTGTTGATGTAAACGTGTCCAGTCAGAACAATTGTCCCATCTACTTTAGAGGGAAATTCAACACCAAGATCAAAAACTTTTACTTTTCCCGAAGTTGCTGGATTTTTCAACGTACTCCCACAATACCTACCAAAAAGAAAAACAAAATGATGAAAACCAGAAAGAAAAACAAATTTGCTAATTTCACCTCACATTTTACTTCTCTTCTTTGTCTGTCTCCACCTTTTTCCCAAGAGGTTGCTGATCTTAAATTTGAGGTCATTTGACTTTGTTCATGATAAAACCTCATCATAGAAATTATCATATGTTTTGTTAGAAGAGCATCTCCATCTGATTTTGAAAAGACGTGAACATAACCATAAAGAAAATCTCTTGCCTTAAAGACATTTCTGCAAGATTACTCAGAAATTTTGCTAGCTAGTGATTAAGTCGGCCTGATCACAAATATCAAATTAGCCAAGGCTCAGTGAGTCAGGTACAGAAGAGAAATAGCACGATTGTGAGTTCCATAAAGAGAACACTTAGGGAAGGAAATAAGAATTGTACACATGTCAGCATCTAACCAGGAACCAGATTTGCCCCACATAATGCTGTGCAAAAGTTTTTAAACTCAATATCTTTGACCAAAATGCCTGGCCTTCGTTGTCAGTGGGCAACATGTACATACTAGTTGAAAGAGTGGACCCACAGCCTGGCTCCCATCCCATGAGGTGTTGGAAGAACTGCTAATCTGAGAGGAAAATCATTTGGCTGGAACATAAAATAGTATGTTTACTGGTCAGTGTGGTCATGTTTTTACTGAGGAAATAGATTATCCAGAAATGTGTACTGTTTATAGTTCTGTCAGATGGAAGGGTTGTTTCTAGGTCACATAACTTCTTTATTGTCAAATATGCAGCCACAGCCATGTTCCTCAAGAAGATGGCCCATGTCCTGAAGCCCAGGATCTCAATTCATTCACTCATTCTTTCATTCATTCATTTGCCAATGACTGAGAACCAGTGATGAGCGAAGACATATTAAATTTGATTACATAAACAGAAGATCAAGAAATGATCTGGCTGAGGGTATAGTCACAGAAACAGATAATTATTAGTTTGAGTCCCCACATGAAATTACCATTTTTATGTCAAAAGTGATTAACATTGACAATTTCATGTGTATGACTTTTTAATGCAATTTGTTAAGCTCAGTGACAAATATACATAGAGTTTTCCTTGTTGTTTTCTTGTTTGTGTGTAGTGTAAGAAAAGGAAGCTCGAGCTGGAGACTGGGTTGGAGAGTGGGGATGAGCGCATCTGGGTGGGTTTGCTGGAGGACACCTGGTTACAATAGATGAAGAAGATGTGGATTATGCATTTGAGAGAACCGTCTGGAACAGATTGTCTATAGAAAATTATCTGGAAGTGGCCTTAGTTATTTAATCAGGGAAGTTGTTCGAAAAAAGAAGAACATTAGGACAGAAATGCTGATGTCATTCGGTACTTCGGTACTGGTACAGAAGCCAACACGCAGCTAATTGCCCCCTTGATTTCTTTGCCCTTACTGACCTCAAGTGTTCCACACCCTCTGTTCACCTACTTGCCACCCTAATTCCTGGCGCTGGTTCCCTGATCAGAAATCCCTGCAATACGTGATAAAGACCTTGAACACCTCAGAGCTCACAGTCTTATGTGAAGAGCTCTACTGCTTCCCAAGAATGGCATCATCAGCAGTAGACTTGGACTCTTGCATTCCAAAATAGTGCTCCTACCTGGTGTCTGGATTCTAAGCCCTGATTTGTTGACTCAAGATTGATGACTCCAAGCCTCTAAACGCTGACCTTGGCTGGATTTAGCATTGTCCTCACCCTTGCAAAAATCTTTTGGTTTTCATTTCCTGACTTTGAAAACCTCTGCTCTTAATTCAACTGGTTCTTGCCATGGCATAAGGAGGCCCCATCCTCAGGTTCTGCTTTCCGTTCTGAGCAAGCAGTCCCCCGTCCGAAGGAAGACGTTTTGAAGATCTAACACATGGGCACAGGGGACTAGAGCATATCGAGTTAGACTCCCGTAAACTCTTGCTGCAACTCGGAGTTCTCTTAAAAGTTCACTGAAAGCGTGTTACCACATCACTGTCTGGGAAGCCCTTGATGGCTCAGGCTGCCAATGGTTTCACTTTACACTCTGTGGCTTACCACACAGACAGTTATGGGGGGAAAGAACAAGCTTGCAGCCTAATAATTCATTAGAACTGGAAAATGCATAGCTCATGAAGATAAAAGGTTGTATACACAGACATAGTTCTGGATATGCATTGCCGCAAATGATGAGGAAGAAAACATAAGAGTGAAGAGGAATTGTACCCTTCAGGAACCCTCTAGAAGATTCTCTGCATCACAGAGAGGCTGGGCTTATTGGACTTGATGCCTCTTAAGGTTTCTTCCTATTCTATGATGCTGTGACTTGCAAAAGCTTATTTATTTATTCATCTATCTATCTATCCAAATGTGAAATAGGATCCTTCATTACTTAACATCACGAAGATTATACTAATATATATTCTATGAGGCATTGCTGCATTTCTGGGGACACTTTAGCTCATGTGCTACCCCAGGCTTTTAATCATCCCAGAAAAGGCCCGTGACCCATTGACGAGAGCAGAGTGTGTTTGTGGAAGTTGGCCCAGCGCCCTGCGTGATGATGTGCTTCGAGACACAGTTGGAGATGTCACTGGTGGCCATCCTACTTGCATTTTTCCTGCCATCAAGCAGTCATCACTTTCTGCGTGGGCAAACCCATTTCGATGCCCCATTCTTACCTTTTAGTCAAGTCTACCTGTAACTTGTTTTCTATGACGACAAGATGCATCCCAAATTACTCTAAAGATGATATTGATTTTCCTACAAATAATAAGTCCGGCCGCAGGAGAACCATAAAACTCCAAGTCGTTGCTTCAGTGAGTGTTACCGTGTCATGTCAGTAGCTTTGGTTTTTATTTAATTTTGTGATTAAAGTTTTTATTGATTTCCCTGCAGGGTGGAATATATCAATACCTTTGGTTTCAAAGGAGCATTCAGTAACAAGAAAACATAAAAGGACTCAAGTACAGAAAACTGGTGCTATATTTTAAAATTTAAGAAACTGCCACTATGAATCCCTAAGGTGTATCTTTGGAACTAATTTTGGATGGGGCCGCTCAGCCTTGTGTGTTAGCTAATCCCTCCGGTAGCAGCTGGTTCACGGGCCTATGAAGTTTAGTTGAGAAATGCTTAGCTAGTAGTTATGAGAGCTCGTACTATTTTGCCAGAAGCGGATGCACCGGCAAGTGAATCACAGTCCATGTTATCATAAATCATGTGTGTTCCTTTCTCTTCATCGGAGGACGACTAGCTTCATGTTGCCCAATCTCCCGAGGCCCTACATGTGTGAGAGATTGTTCTTCTCAGAGGCATTGCATCACTGAGAAACACAGTCGATGCTGAGACTGAATCTCTGACTCAGAATGGACCCCACGAAGATTCTAGATCATCTTCGAAACTATGCAGGAAATGTGTGGTTTTCCTTTAAAGTTAGAAATGGTCCCACTACTCTCAAAGTCACCCAGTTTTTGTTTTTGTTTTTTTACAGATTTTATTTATTTATTTGACACACAGAGATGACAACTAGGCAGAGAGGCAGGCAAAGAGAGAGAGGAAGGGAAGCAGGCTCCCTGCTGAGCAGAGAGCCCGACATGGGGCTCGATCCCAGGACCCTGGAATCAGGACCTGAGCCGAAGGCAGAGGCTTTAACCCACTGAGCCACCCAGGTGCCCCAAAGTCACCCAGTTTTGTGTGCTAGCTTCTCATCCCCTGCAAACTGGGGAGCCCGAGAGGGTACCTCCCCTATTGTGGGATGGGCAGGGGCGACGTTCTCTGAAGTCTGAATTACTCTCAATTCCACAGATGGACTGGTTATATATCCCAACATGTCCCATTAAAGCTAGTTTTTTCCAAGTGACATTTTACCTGATCCTCCTGATGGCTCCAGTGGGGCGGGACTTTTCCCATCCTTCTTCCACTAACTCAGAAACAAAGACTCTGGGGGATGCTAAAGGTGTGTTTCCTGACCTACAGGTGGCAGATGGCAGAGCTAAAAATTAAACCTAGGTCTCTGGTCTCCTGACCCTTCTATCCACTCTACGATGCTGAAGTCACACGAATCAACCAGCCTTCTTCACTGACTGGCCTTGGCAGGTTGGGTTGGCTGGGTTTTGTTTTTCTGTGTGAGTCCATGGCTTGTCCTGGTGGAGGAGAGCTGGGGACGGGGGCAGGAGGTTGGGGGGAGCAGTCACCTGCCAGTCTGCCTTGCACACTTGTCCACATGGAGCCTTCTGTCTTTCTAGTAACCAGGGCAGCCTGTCCTCAGAGCAGAGAGGCAGGGCATCCTTCCGTGCTGGAGGAATGGAAATGCAGGCAAAGATACCAGCCAGGCAGATTTTGCAGGCTCACCAGTGGTCGGTCTGCAATCAGAAAGACACAGCGGTTCTGTTTCCCTTCTCCCTCCTCCTTCAAAAACACATTCCCCTTTGTTTGAAATCCCACCAGTTTTTAAAAGAATGAGGCAGGATGATCTCTGTCGCACACAATCCTGAAAATGTAACTGAATATACTGCAGCTGGGGAGAGAGCCGGGAAACGGGAGCTGGATGGCGCATCATCAACAAAAACAGTATTAAAAAAGGGACCCTGTCCCCTGGCCTCGCCATCATCCCCTCGCCCCTGCCGCTTCATCCTGCTTTGAGAAAAACAAAGAGAAAGGGAAAAACCTCAGTTGAAGTCGAGGACTAAGGAGGAGATTCATGCTTGATTCTCCCTACCAGACATGAAATGCGTGTTCTCATTTGATCTCTCAGCCGCTCGTCGGACCGTGCACGTTAGCAGGGAAACGTCCGCGGTCTCCAGCAACTCAGCTCAGCAGCGCGGGCCGGTCAAGAGGCAGAAGAGAGAGGTCGGGAGGCAAAGAGAAGTGAGGTGACTCACACAGATTTCCCCACTCCGTCGGACTGAAGGATCCATTTGAATGACATTTTGGTTAAGCTATTGCTGATGAGACAGCAAAATATTAAATGCGAGGGCTGTTGCCTGAGCTTACCGTTACGGGTCCACTCTGCATGAATGCTTGTTGAATGAACTAATCCCATGTGTTTTCCCCACAAAGACCCCATGGAATTACACTTAAGGGAGGTGAAGGAGGAATGGCCTGTAGCCTCTGCCTTCCCTCAGGGGTCCTTTGCTCTCCTGAGTAAGGGGAATGTGGGAAGGGACGTGCCCAAAAGGAGCAAGGAAAGGGAGCAGAGGAGCATCACAGGAAGCATTTGCGATTTCTCTGCCAGGGAAGCCTGAGTTGGGTAAACTCGGGTTTCCCTAACTGGGCCTCGCTGGTCCTGTTTCTTGTGGCTGTTGTGAAAATCAGCCCTGTGAGTACCCTTGGGCTTTTTTCAAAATACCCTGAGAATAGGCTAAAGAAAAGGGCAGAGAGTGGTGTTGCTGGGACAACGCCAAGACAAAGAAACTTTTAGATTTCTGGGGACAAGAGGCCACGTGAAAGGAATTTTCCCTTTCTCTCACACACACACACACACACACACACACTCATGCACACACACACACACTCACACACACATACGTCCACATATACTAAAATTCAACAGAGACTGTATCTGGGTATGTGGCTGGCAGAAGTTTGATTAATTAGTTAGCAGCATCAGCTTTAAATTAAAATAATTTCAAATGCAGAAGGAGAAAACATGGAATGGGATGGGCTGCAATTTTTTTTTTTTTGAATGGGACACAATCTTAAAATGAACACATGAACAGTGAATGGGGAATTAGAGGCAGAGCCATTTCGAAAAGTGAATCCAGACCATCTGGAGCTGGGGACTAGAGAAGTCCACGAAGCTGCAAGCGTATGGGATTCTGAGTTTCCTCTTGTGGATGGGGGCATGGAGGGGTGTGGTGGGAGGCAGGAACAAGGGGTGGGAGCCGACCCATCAGCAGGTCGGGCAGCGAGGCCAGATGGCCTCCTACCCGAGGACTAGGTTCTCGTGACAGTGCGTGGGGGGGAGGGGCAGATAAGCCCCATGGTCTCCCCCAAGACAATAAGGAGAAACAGACCCTGGGCCTGCTTCTGGCCTGCAGATCGGATGCCAAGTCTCCCCGGACAGGAAATGAGTGAGGCTCCGCGGAGAACATTTCAGGGATTGGAGAGGAAGCCATCGACCCTGGCAACAATGGGAAGAAGGGAGGGCGGGGGTAGAGGAAAGACTTTGTTTGCTTCATGTTGATCTATTAAAGGTCAGTGATAAATGTTTGCAAGCCTCCCCAGACTGCACACACACAACTTCAGAGGGCTGCGGGGATCAAGTTCCCTGCATTCAGGCCCAGGGGATCGGGGTTGTTTAGAGCTGAAGAGCAGCCGTGATCCCTGTTGCCCAAGCGTCCCCCTGCCTCTCCCCTGGTCCTCGCAGCCGGCTCCCAAGTAAGACTGAATGCTTGGCATGGTTCGGTGGAATCAGGCACAGTTTACTGTTTTGCAGCTCAGTCCAGGCAGCAAGAACTTGGCGCCCTGTTCCTCACAAAGCTGGTCGAGTGATGCCTTGGGCAGGTAGCCTCAGTGCCTGCATTTGTAAATTGGATATAGCTAGTTTGTAGAGTATTTTAAAAACGTAGCCTTTTACTCAACACTGATCGCTTTGGAAGAAGAGGTAGCCTTTCTAAGTTGTTAGAATTCCTCTTTATCCAATCGTTTCCATTTTTCACAATTACAAATAACTCTTGAATAACCATCTTCACATGTAAATCTTTGAATCTCTGATTATTTCTCTAGTGGAAATTTCTAAAAGTGGGGACAATGAATCAAAAACACAGAAACTTCTTGCAGGTGTCAGATAACACTGCCTGATGATTTCCCGTCATGCCTCTGCCGACATCCTTGCCCACGCGGGATAGCCGTGATGATCCTGGGGTGAGCCATTTAAATTCACTCCATCGGCACATATTTACTGTGGGCTATGTACCGTTCAGGGAGCTCGAGATGCAGCCATGAACAACAACAGAGAGAATTTCCTGTCTTCGAGACACTCAGCGCCTGTGGGAAGACAGAGAAAATAAATAAATATACAGTAGACTGTTATGCAAGGATAAGTTCTATGAAGAAATTAACCCGGGGGGAGGGGCTGGTGGGTGTTGCTATTTCAGGGAAGGTGTTTCTGACTAGTTGGGGTAGGAAACACCTGAGCCCAGGACAGAGGGGACGGAAGCACTGTGAGGATCCAAGGACAGCAGGAGAGCAAGTACAAGGGTCCTGGGGTTGGTGCAGCTCTGCAGTTTTAAGGGCTGGCCAGGAAGCTACTATAGGTATAGCAGGAGAGGGAAGGAGTAGGTGCTTGGAGTGGCAGCCAGTGGGCAGGAGGTGACGGAGGGTTGTTCCTAGTGGAAAACCAAGCCCCGAGAAGCTTCTAACCAGAGGACAGACCCTGTGCTTTTCAAATTTTATCAGAATTACTCAGGCTGCTGTATGCATCTTAGCTGAGACTGTAGGGTAGCAAGTATGGAAGCAAAACCAGTTAGCAGGCTATGTAGTAGTTGCTAATTTGATAGACAAGAAACATAGTTCTCCTTTTCATCTGTGTTCTTGATTACTTGTGAGGCCGCCTTTTCCACAGGCTTATTGAGCATTTGCATGAAGTCTTCTGTGAGCAGCGGACTGACTTTAGCCCTCTCCCAGGACCGTCCCTGCTCTGCCTTCTCTGGGATGGAGACCTTTCAGCTCCTACCCTAGAGAGGAACTTAAAAGGCAACACCTAGAAAGTTCTGTCCAGTTTCTAGTCTATGTGGTTTCCACCTTGGAGGCATTTGGGGGGAGTTCTGTGGTTCTGTTTCTGGTTTCTCTCACTGATTTCTAACAGCCTGCATTTAAAATATGTCCTTTATTAAGCCGTGATTGTGCGAATTGGGGGATGGGATGACTTTGGATGTATTAAAGCTGAAAATTCAGGCTGGATAAATATTACATTGGATTTACTCTTTTATTATGCTTTTAATCATTCTCTGAATGTTTTTTCAAGAACTGCTGGCATCTCAGGAATGGAGAATCATTCAGCATCATGCTCTTTAAATGCAAAAAACTACTAGATAAACGGAATCTTTAAAATAACTAAACGAAAGTGTGCATTTGTTACGCAACATCACACAATTGTTCCATTGGCACACCTTCCTAATGGCTTCTTTATGCAAACGTTATCGCCTTTGTGCCATTTTCCACTTCTGCTGTTTCCAGTACATTTATTTCAATGAAGACTGCTGAAAAACTTGCAAGGAGTTGGGGAGCCTGGCCCTTTTCTTCCTGAGTCAGGGTGTATGCATTTACATGAACAAGTTGCCGAAACTAACACCGGTGAAACCGGGAAGGGGCACCCTCCCTGCTTAAAGTTGGCCATCTGTATATGCCCGCAGAAACGCAGAGCGCATGCAATCCATTTGGCTATTTCAAATACTTACAAAGATAGTTAATTCAATGCACAGGACCAGGGCTTACACTGAATCTGGTTTTGGGAGGAGCTTAACTTCAGGCCCCACTTAGAGATTTAGGAAAGCTGTAGGGAGTAAGAACGTTCTACTGGCAGAAGATGAACACCTTTCCCAGTCCGGACTCCGTATTGTGTTTCCATTATGACACAGAGCTTCCCAAAGGCATGCTGACTTGATTAGAGGGGTCCTTCCAGGATGCCCCATCTTTTTCACCCCATTTCCTTTGGTTCGGAGTTCACTCCGAGCTGCCGACTAAAGCCTTGTATGTTACAGACCTTTTCGCCTTTATTCGCGTGTTTGCGTCTCTTCCCTGATGTCTGACGCAGGCAAAGCAGGTAGCCTTTGAGAGGTTGAGCACAGTGCTTTGCAGTTTTAACGTGTCCTTTGTTTCCAACCTACATTAAGATATGGCCACTGGGAAAGCCTGGGGTGAAAAGAGACTCCGCAGTACCTGAACGTGCTCTGGGTGAGCGCCTCTGCTAGGAAACCCAAACACGTAGGCAGTCCGCCCATGATCACTGATGCATGGGAGCTAATTGCTTTAGTGCAGAGCTTCTAGAACTTTTTTCATTTTGACACCATTTACCTGAGCAACACATTCCCATTAATAACATCCCTCACTTCTGGGAGGCCGTGTAAGGGAAAGGTCGGGAGTCAGGTTCCTGTCTGCCAGAGGAGGTGGAAAGGCGGGGACTGTTCAGACCATTTAAATTCTACTCAAGTGCTTACTGACTTATAAAGATCTCTGAGATCCCTGAGATCTACTGACCCCCGAGAAATATTGTGTGTCTTTATCTTATATATCCTTAGGATAGATTATATATCCTTATATATTTATATTCCTATAAAATTTGGATACCCTTGGGCGCCTGGGTGGCTCAGTCAGTGGGTTAAGCCTCTCTCTTGGGCTCAGGTCATGATCCTCAGGGTCCTGGGATCAAGCCCCTCATCGGGGTCTCTGCTCAGCGGGGAGCCTGCTTCCCCCTCTCTCTCTGCTTGCCTCTCTGCCTACTTGTGATCTCTCTCTCTCTCTCTCTTTTTGTGTCAAATAAATAAATAAATAAATCTTTATAAATAAATAAATAAATTTGGATTTTTTTTTAAAGATTTTATTTATTCATTTGACAGACAGAGATCACAAGTAGGCAGAGAGGCAGGCAGAGAGAGAGGAGGAAGCAGGCTCCCTGCTGAGCAGAGAGCCTGATGTGGGGCTTGATGCGGGGCTCGATCCCAGAACCCTGGGATCAGGACCTGAGCTGAAGGCAGAGGCTTTAACCCACTGAGCCACCCAGTTGCCCCAATTTGGATGCTCTTATATTTTATCTATGATTTAACATCTTTAGAATATAAAAGAAATTGCAGCGAATTTGGAAAAGTTAATTAAAATTTATTAATTGCTTGGGTTTTTTTTTTTTTTTTTTGGTCACAGCTGTCTTTATTGGGTTGCTGAACTAAGGTAACCTTTGCCAGTGAATGAAAACCCTCTAACTTCTCTTTTACAAGGTGAGGCTTCTCACGTTCTAAAATTCTTGTATAATGCAAATTGTTTCCATTAATTTCATCTTTAATGGAGGTACACCCTCTTAATCAAGCAATAAATTGATTTTGGGAGTAGAATGATAAACAGATTTTATTTCTGAATTCGGTAAGAGAATTTTCTTGCTGGATGTCGGTGGATTTTCATTTCTAGTGAGACCCTATGCCTGGAATAATGGTTTTGTGCAAGCATGGAAGGAGTTTATAAGACCACTCCTTGTTGGTAATGAACGTTGTAATGTTTTTAAATTTAGAAATGCACAGATAGTCTCATTCTAAACCAGGAGTTGGCAAACTATGTCCCCAGGCCAAATTTGGCCGTCCACCTGCTTTCGTAAATAAAGTTTCATTGGAGCACAGCCATGCCCTTTCACTTACATAACCCTATGGCCCGCAAAGGCTAACATATTTACTAACTAGTCCCTCAGGGAAAACATTTGCTGACACCGGAACAAACAATACTGGGTAAAATAAGACCAACATTAACCAAACAAATGAGTAAACAAATCACATTTGTCTTGGGACTCGGAATGGAAATGTAGTTAAAAAAATTCTAGTTTCCACAAGATTCAGATCTTTACTCATCGACTATTGGACACCTGCTCCCTCTCACAATCACGCAATTCCTGGGTTTAAAAATATGTGCCTCTCTGGCTCAGTTCCGAGTGTTCTGTCTCCTGTCCTTTAAGAGGTCATGGAGGGAGCGACGCGGGCAGGTGAGTGTGCACGACCCATGAACCTCGATGTGTGGCATTTCACCAACTACCAAGAAAACGGAGCACCATGGGTTCTCTGAAGTGTGGTCTTTCTTACTTCTAAATTCAACATCCAAATTATCTCCCAACATGGTACATCCTATGTTTTCTGGAAACTGGTACCTTCACCAGTAAAACTAGTTCTGTTTTGTCAAATGGGAAGAAATCTTTAAATGTAAAGTACTATTTAGCCAGTAGAGCCGGGAATGCAGGGTGTCATGCTCTCCTGTGGGAACAGTCTCTCTAGATAAAAATTGACCTTGATAGACAATGAGATGAGGTCGGCATTGTGATAAAGTAGTAGAGTTATGACATTGGGACAAAAGCCAGAAGACTTAGCTCCTCTCCCCGGTGTCATCACTGGTTGGCTCTGTGACTGTGGGCAGGTCACTGTGAACCTCCATTTGCTTGTTAGTGATTATTTCTGATCTGGGATACCCCACCTCTCTCAGATTGTTGTGAGGATGAAATTAGAAGATAATTATAAATTTTTGTGCAGGGGAGCCTGAGTGGCTCAGTTGGTTAAGCATCTGACTCTTGATTTTGGCTAAAGTCATGATCTCAGGGTCGTGGGATGGAGCCCTGTGTCGGGCCCTGTGCTCAGCTGGAGTCTGTTTGTCCCTCTTCCTCTGCTCCTCTCCCTGCTCCCTCTCTCCCTGTCTCTCTCCCTCTAGCTCTAAAGCGAATAAATAAAATCTTTAAATGAATAAAGTAAATTAATTAATTTTTGTGTAATGACCTGAACTAGCCTGGGACTCAGTTCAGGAACTAACCATATGTGATTTGAGGAACCATACTGAGAAGGCTGGTTTGTTATTAATTAGGCAGATTCAAGATACTGGGCATTCTGGAACATTCAGAGTCTGATGTGGAAGAGGAATACATTCGAATAGACAGTACAAGGAGCTGGAAAGTTAGCCAAGATGCAGGCTGGGTCTTCTAGGGATGCCAGCTGATCTCATGCTTACTGAATGCAGGTCCTTTCCAATGGATCAGTACTGAAGGATCTGGAAGGGAGAAGAACCAGCTTTCTTACCAGGGGACTCCAGTCAGCAGCAGGTACGAAGGAGTAGAGAACTCTACCTTTTGAGAGAGGATGTGAGTAAAGTATCAGACCAAAGTGAAGCAAAGAATTCTGAGACCTCAAACTCGGGGCAGAGAGGGAAGAATCAGCACGGTCGCCAAGTAGGGGGAAGAGGGAAAAGCTGTGGTTTGTGAGTCTCCTTAGTGTCAGGGACTGGACAGCAGCAAAGCCAACTCCAAATCCCATCTGGGGGTGAGCTGAGGCAGCTGACATGTTCCTGCTTTGACTGGACTGGTCTGAGTTGTCTTGTCTGACAGGCTGGAGGAGAAAGCTCTTCAGTCAAATAGAGCTCCCTCACTGGCTGCCACCCCTCAGGCAGACGGTTCCAAATTTTTAATCTTTTTAAATTTTTTAATCAGAAACATTTGGGTATTTCTGAGAACTTCTCAGTAAAAGATAAATCAACTGGAAGATAGTACATTAAACCATTAATAACCATTCTTGCTTTAATGTGAATTTACTTCATTGGGTTATGGGCTTCCACCGTGACATCTCTGAGGAAATGAAATCGAGAATAGGGAGTTCATAAAGCACTAATGACAAACTTCACCTATTTGCGTGCTGTCACTGGTCCTTGTGAGAAAGTCTGCTGTGAACAAATGTGTGGGTTGTGCACTACGCAAGCCTTCAGTAGATAGTAAGCCTTCCTACTGGCCGCCGTGCGCAGAAAGGTGTTTCCCAGAGCTGTGGCTGATTGCACCTGCCTTGCCTGAAGGACACATCTTTTTCTAAGCCTCCTGAAGTCATCCTAAATGCTTGGAAACATCAGGGAAGCACAGGCCCAATAGTTCAGGCCCACCGCTTTCCAGACCGCGAGGTCAGAAGAATATGGAGAAAATCCGCTTCTTACAGAGTTGGGTTCCCTTTGCAGTGAGCTGGGAGGTAAGACAGGGGTACTTTCTCCTTCGTTGCCTGGAGTCCAAGAGGAAAGGCAGCCCAGGGTGTCAGAAGGTCAGAGCAGTCAAGAAGCAGCCCACCACCTTCAAAGACTGTCTTATTTTCAGTGGAAGTTTCCAAGTGATAATAACATCTTTCAGTATTGAGACTTTGAGAATGAATTTGCAGCTCCCCAGTGGTAGATAAAACACCATCAGAAAGTGTGACAGTCTCCTGCACATCCAGCTCAGTCAAAGGAAATGGATCACACTCACAGAAAAGAAAAATCGCAAAGCGGGCATCCCAGAACATATTGCAATCATAACCCAGGAAAACCCTCTACCAAATTTCTCTTATCTACAAGCAATATGCCTGGCTAATTTTCTGCTGACAGACAGTGTGCCTGTAGTAAACGGGCTTCATTAACTCAATTGGAAAAAATGATTTTGCAATTTGCATGGGGCTTAAGAGTGTAATTAATACAATTCATAAAAGGCCAATGCCACTTTGCAGACATTAGTCCCAGAGGGGATTATGAACTAGTTTTCTTTGAAAAGAGTTCTTATGTCTTCAATTCCAATAGCCAACACTGCCCAGCCTTCCTGGCAAGCCATTCTCATCTTTAGCAACAATAAAACCAGACCTGTATCGGCTTTTTCTCTGGGGATTCCCCACCAGTCCTGTCTCCCCAGCCTTCCTGCTTTCCAGGGGCAGGTGCTGTCATCTGAATGAAAAGAAAAGAAAGCTTTCAGCTTAGGGCTGGGGGGAGGAGTCAGAAAGAAGTCCTGTCGCTGGGCAGCTCACTTTGCATCCTGTTTTCTTGTTGTGTGTTCATGTCCTAAGAGGTTAGCTGAGTGCTGATGGCCTATGTTTTTCTTGTCCGCAAAGAACAGTTAACAGGCCTGACCTTTTTAAAAATTTAGGTCCAGGGCGCCTGGGTGGCTCAGTGGGTTGAGCCTCTGCCTTCGGCTCAGGTCATGGTCTCAGGGTCCTGGGATCGAGCTCCGCATCAGGCTCTCTGCTCAGCAGGGAGCCCGCTTCCCCCTCTCTCTGCCTGCCTCTCTGCCTACTTGTGATCTCTGTCTGTCAAATAAATAAATAAAATCTTAAAAAAATTTAGGTCTGAAGGGGGGCTACTTGGAATTTAGGGAGGCGGAAGAGGAGTTAAGATGGAGACTTCAGGCTTTGAGAATTCAGGGGGAGCAAGGTGACCCCACGGTGTTTGTCTGTAGGTGAGGAGAGGGGCAGTTTGTGAAGGTGGTTATTGAGAAGTCTTACCTTGGTGGAAGGCCAACATAAATCTATCTCTCTTTCTCTCTCTTTTTTTTTCAGTATGTTGACTTCAACCATATTCTGTCAAAAATCTCTTTCCTGTCCCTTAAATTCAGGGCCGACACCATCATTTCCATACATTTCCAGATATTTAAAGCCCATCCTGTTGTTCATCACTGGTCATTAGGGAATCAAAACCACAATGAGATACCACTTCACCCCCACTGTTGTGGAAAAAACTGTTATGACGCTTGTTAACATGGGAAGGAAGAAGTTATTCAGGACTATTGCCATGGGTGTCCAGACTACTGCAATGGAAGAGAGAGATCTGCTCCATTTCAAGTATAGAAAGACAGCTGGGGACACTCAGCCATCAAGCAGAGTTGGAGTCGGGGGATGATCAATGCATGGGAAGTCGCTAGGAGGGGACACCAGGGGTAAGAGATTCTTAGTACCTAGGCATTCCAGGCCAAACAAGACCCAAGGGTGAGGCCCAGTTGGAAAGAGTGCTCAGAGGGATCTGACTGAAATTAGGTCAAAGAGAGAGTCTTTGTCACTATTAATGACTACTATACCAAAATGCAAGATGACAGGTGTTGGAGAAGATGGTGTAGAAATTTGAATGGTGGCACATTTAGGAACGTTAAGATGGTGCAGCCACTGTGGGAAACAGCTTGGCAGTTTGTTAAAAAGTTAAGCATGGAATTATCATAGGATGTAGCAATGCTACTTCTAGGCATTACCCAGAATAATTGAAAGCAGGGCCTCAAACACATACTTATACACCAATATTCAGAGCAGCATTATTTACCAAACACGAAAGTAACCCAAATGTCCACCCAAAGATGAACGGGTAAACAAAACGTGGCATATGCATATAGTTTATTCAGCTTTGAAAAGGAATCAAGTTCTGATACATGTTCCAAAATGCATGAGCCTTGAAAACATTATGCTAACCGAAATAATCCAGACACAAAACCACAAATATTGTATGATTTTGCTTATATGAAGGACCTCGAATAGACAAATTCAGAGAGAAAGAAAATAGACTAGAAGTTCCCAGAGCTGGAATGGTGGGGAGGAAGGAACAGGGAGTAATTGTTTAATGGGGACAGAGCTTCCGTTTGGGCTGAGGCAGATATTTGGTGATGGTTACACAACAATGTGAATGAACTTAATGACACTGAACCGTACACTTTTGTTAAAATGATGATTTTAGATTATGTACAATCTATTACAATTAAAAATATACAATAAAGAAACCTATTCAGTTTAATGTGCCGACCTCAAACTCAATTTAGATCCCAGGTCCCCCTTCCCTAGGGTGGGTTTGGCAGGAGGCCTGCGGCACATGGAATGAGGAGGAGCCTCATCTGCTCTTTCCTTCCTCTGCCCCCTCCAGCACCATTACCCTGAGATATATACCCATAGCTCCTTCCTGCCCTCTAGAGAAGTTTGAAGGTGGAGGGGAAAAGGGGCAATAGAGGGACAGAGCGCCATCTTTTATGACGGCTAGAACGGTCATAGTGGGGAAATGTCTGGAGCCTCTCTGGTTTATTGGCTTCTATTTCCGCTAACGTGGAGGTCTCCACTGTGGGAACTCAGTTTTATTCTCTGTGCTAAAGACACCCGTCAGGAGGGGTGGCTGTGCCCCTCTTCACCTGGCCTCCTCACCAGCATGCTCACCAGTTCTCACTTCCTGCCTAGTCTTCTCTTATTGCCACGGTACTTCCTGTGGTGCTACAGAACCACTAAGGTCTTCTTTTTTCCAAAGGCCTTGGAGAACCAAAGGCCCATCACCCTTTTATTCCTTCCCTAACTATTGTCTCAGTCTATCCCAGCAAGCCTACTCCCTTTGGAAATCTCCAAATGTTCCGGAGATCTCTCTTTCTGTTCACCTGCATGTCTAAATGCCTGGGGACCCATGTCAAGCTTTCTCAAGAAATCCCCTAAATAACTCCTCTCCGGTCCCTTGGCAGCAGCAGAGTAGGTGCCAAGTTTAATAGCTCAGCAAGCATCTAGTAAAGAAAGAAGATGCTTGTCTCTCATCCTTGCAGGCAATCTCAGTCTCTAACAAGTCACAAATATGGTGGGATTTTTGAAGATTGTGGGACACTTAATATTTCTTGACACTTACTGGTGGGTTTTATTCTCCAATACTTGTGTAACAGAAAAAAAAAAAAATTCCAACTCAGAAGACTGCTACATGAAGACTCCATTTGCTTGTAGCTCCCAAAGGTGCTCTGTGTGAGAACCAGGGGGAAATGGCCATGAACTGCCAAGAGAAATGTCCCTTTGGCAAAGCCTGTAGTCGGTAGAGAGGAGGAAGACATCTCGTGCATTCTAAGTATCTTGAAGAAATTCCTCTTTGTTAAGCAATCATGTTTTCATTCAAAACTCACAGTAACCCTATGAGTGGGTATTGTTCCATGTAATAGAAGAGGAGACTGAGACTTAAATAAATGTACTGTAGATGACACAGCGGGATTATTGTGGCACTAGATGAAAATCCAGTTCTGAGTGATTTCCCAGACTGCTGGCTTAACCACTATGCTACACTGGGTCTTACGTAACTAAGATCCACAGGGACCAGAGGATGCAACTGAGGGTATTTGAACTTTCTAGATCAGGACCCTGGGGAGTCCTGACTCTATGCCCTAAAACAGGGTATCCTTTGGGCCCCGAAAGCTTGAGGGAGACTTCTTAAAGGTATCGCAGATTCTGGATTCTTGCAGCTGGTGATCTCCACCAATAAAGTGACAAGACACTGGTCGATTGCTTAGTTGAGATGTGGAAAGGAGGAAGAGGGTCTTGGAATAAACACTTGAACCCGAGGCTGAAATCACAATGTTTCCCAAAGAGTGCCTACGGAGACTGCAGAGAATTTGAATTTTGTCTGGTGGTGAGGATTGGAAAGTGAGGTGGGGTACCAGGAAAATTTTGAGAGAGGGTATATGGCAGATGCCTTGAGTGAGGCCAGCAATGGCAAGCATGGTAGAACCTCTATGGAGTCCCTCCTCTCAAAGCCAAGGAAGGAGGAGGCCACCATTGGTCCCAATGGGGAGGCAAATGGGACCACTTTGGCATTACATGGTACCTGTATGCTTGCAAATGATGGTCTTTAGAGGGATGTAGACTCCTTTGGGGGTGGTTCTTCAAGAGAAGAATCAAGCTGGGCTAGGCCAAGACAACCCCAGGAGAAATAAAGACTCCCCCCACCCGCCCCTGCTCCCTTCTTCTACTGGTTGTTCAGGAGAGATCATCTGCTAGAGCTGAAATTTCCCTGAACTAGAGAGAACATTCTCTTCACCTTCTCCCCTGGGAAGAGTCTGTGGGGAAAGCAGATACTTGAGGTGTCTTTAGGGTAGGGTTGGAGGCCGGCCATGCAGAGAATCAGTTTTGGGGGATCTGCTGAAGTTCAGTATTTAGTGCACTTGGCCTCCTAAAGAGATTTGAGCAGCTCTTTCAAATGGAGATCAGAGACAAACAAGGCTGACAGGTCTAGCGGAGCGGCAACTAATTTAATAAGCACTAATTAAAAGGCACAATGACTGGTCCAGTGGAGTTGTACCAAAGCGGTAGTTTGAAAATGTCCCCTCCCCAGTATATCCACATCAAATCTCTGGAACTGGCGAGCATTCCCATATTTGGAAAAGGCCATCTTTGCATACATGATTCAGTTAAGGATCTTGAGGCTTATATAGGTGGGGCCATATGTCATGAAAAGTATTCTTGTAAGAGAAGTCAGACCCACAGAGGAGGAGGCCACGTGAAGGTTGGGCACCGAGACGCAGCCACGAGCTGAGGGACGCTGCTAGAGGCAACGAGCAGATTGTCCCTTAGACTGAGGGAGGGCAACCCTGCCAGCACTCAGTTTTGGGCTTTTAGCCCCTAGAACTGTGACAGAATATACTTCAGTTGTCTTAAGCCCCCAGTCTGTGGTAATTTGTTACAGCAGCCACAGGACACTGACACAACGGGACAGCCGAGTGGATGAGAGTCAGCAAAAGCTTCCAGACTTCAGAATAAGCTTTGAGCAATTTTAGGAGGAGGGGAAGGAAAAGAAATAGGCTATGCAGGAGTAAATAAAAGTCTGTGAGAAATCCATGGCTGAATGAGAGAGCATGGTGTGGTCTCCAGAGTGGAGAGGGGGTGGCGGGAGATCCTGCTGACCGGCAGAGGTGTCCTGTGGAAGGGACGGCGGGCCTGGAGGGCAGTGAGGGGAAGCAGTGAGCCACAGCAGGCCGTGTCCTGGTCAGGTAGGAGTTCCATGAGGCCCTCTCTGGAAGGCTAAATTAGAGCAGTGGAAAGAGAGAGGAATGTACATCCTGGCAAGGAGAATAGGCAGGACAATTGGCAGGATTTGGTTGGGGGGAAAGCTGGGAAAAGGGAAGCGTGAACACTGATGTCCATGCTTCTGGATTCAGAACCGAGCTAGTGATGATCCCTTTCCTGAGGGAAAAAAGGAACAGAAGGCTCCTAGTAGTACAGGCATTTTGGAGCAAAATTATCAGCCCAGGTAAGGCTCCTTTCATAAATGGGCAGTTGGGGCAAAAAAATCTTTCATGACCTCCAGAATCTCCCTCTTTGGCCCGGACAGTTCCAGCAACTTCTGCAGTATTTGTTACTTGAGATCACAACACCGAAGTTCATGTTAAAATATAAACCCCACTTTGGAAAGAAGCCTGATTTGCCATGACCAGGCTTAGACGTTTTAGTTTGAAAGAGATGATCAGCTTGGCCCTCCAGCAAGGGGAGGCCTTGAAGGTGGAAGGAGGGTCATTACTATTTCCTGAGGGGGGACCAGAGTTCCGCAGTGGCCCTTACCAGTGAAGACAGGTTGAGAATGCATTGGGAGTTCAAGCAGTGATCATCAAGGCATGACTGAGGGAACTGACTTGATCATCAAGGCATGACTGGCAAGAAGGGTGTGGGGGCAAGGATGAGCTTGAAGGAACACATCTCATAAAAAGTTAATGCTGTATTCCTTTTCTACTCGGAGCATGTGCGAGCGGACAGGGTCCTGAGCTTGGCATTATCAGTCCTGGGATTAGAACAATGCCCACATGCAAAGTTTAAGGTATCCTCGGACAAATTGCCCTAACCTGTGAGAAGAGGTGAGACCAGTAACAGTGCATAGAGAGTGGGCCTCACCGGTGAAGGAGATCAGAATATCTCCCCCAAATGTGCTACACTGGCGTAAGGATTGTTTTCAGCTGAAGGCAATTAAGAAACAGCAAACTCAAAAAGAGCTCTCTGCCCTCCCTGCATCTGCCTAAAAGTAGAATATCGGTTTTCCTTTGTGAAGGTTTTCTCCCTCTCCTCTCCCCTACCAGGAAGCGGGAAAGCAACCGTTATCACTAGAGATGTAAAGTCATCCCTGAGATGGGTCTACACAAACAAACCGTATAAAAATCATCTTTATCGTCTGTTACTCTCTCTATAGGTCTATCTTCCCGTAACTCACTGTTCCCAGAAGCCCAAACCCCTTTTCCTTTCTCTTGTGACTTCTCCACAAATTTGTCACTCTTTGTTAAAATGGTATAGAAGCCCCAGGTAAAACCACCCCTTTGGATCTTCATTTTTTTTTTAAATTTTTCTATGAAGGCTTCCATGCATGTAAAATTAAAATATTACCATCAAATAAGATCTGTATACCTTTTCTCCTGTGAATTTGTCTTTTGTCAGTTTAATTTGAAAGCCCCAGTCACAAATATAAGATAGAGGGAAACTGTTTTCTGTATACTTACATGATCTGCACATTGTTGTTTAATGTTATAGGACTTTTATAGGGAAAATAGTCACCCTATTTCCTTAATGTTTCTACATGTTGTCTTACCTTTTAAAAAGCCTTCTCTTTTTTATTTCAAATGTAATAATTGCTATGAGTTGAAAGAAAAAGAAAATAACTTTAATTATAATAATCTATTGCTACTACTTTGATTTATCATAGAATTATAAACTACCTGGAGTTGAAGGAAGCACAGACTTCAACCTGATGGTATTTTTATGGCTGGGATATGTTTAATTACTCACACGACTAAATCATGATTGTCTCATCATCTTCCTTTCCCTAACATTTTTCTAACACCTTCTAGAACTTTCCTAGAATAATCAGTGTGTTAGAGTGCTCCTGGAGCTTCTGGTCCCATGACTCAAATCCTCACAATCTCATCTCTGATTTTAACCACCTCTGGGTAGATAGTTCATCGTGGGCTCTCATTTACCACCATGAACCTTTGCCTCAATATAGACTTCCTTCTTCATTTCTGTCCCCTGGGATCTGCCATACCTGTGGGGGATTACTCTGTCTGGTGCATGTGTGCTGAAGTTAACACCCCTGGGGACCACTCTCAACCACAGGAGAGTGGGCACTGATGGGTGAATGCTCCTGCCTGTTATCCTTTGGGTGGGTAATTCTGGGAAGGGAGTTGTCAGTGATGCATTCTTTGCTTATACAAAGTCCTTGTCTCAGGCTCTGATCTTAGGGAACAGCAAGCTAAAGTATTCCATGAGAAGTGTATAAGACTTATTTTCAGCAAACCTAGGTTCTAGTTGGTCTCTGGTCACCATTAGAAACAAATCACTTATTCACACTGACCCCTTGTTTCCACTTACGTAAAATGAAAGTATTAGACTAATCTCTTTGGTTCTCATTCTTTCAAATATTCACTCATTCTCTCATTTTTTTGTTCACTCTTTTTTCATTTACTTATTTTCATTCATCATTCATTTAGCCATTGTACTTTCTGCCATTCATTCATTCATTCTTTTTTTTTTTGGAGGGGGGAGCTAGTGAAAGCACCCACATGCATGAGAAGAGGGGGGCAGGTAGAGGGAGAGAGGGAATCCCAAGTAGGCTCCATGATGGGCATGGAGCCCCATGTGAGGCTCAGTCCAGCACCCTGAGATCATGACCCGAGCTGAAATCAGGAGTTGAGTGTTTCACTGACTGAGTCACCCAGGCACCCCTATCATTCACTCATTTTTTTAATTTCACCCACCCATCCATTTTCTCATTCATTTACATCTATCCTTATATATTTTCTTTCTTCATTTATCCACTAATTTTAAGAAGATACTAATTCTTTAATTCATCTATTCATTTTTCATCCCTCAGTAATTTTTATTCATTCATTCACTTCTTTCTTTCATTCTTTAGTGTTTCACACATTCATTCTTTATGTTGTAATGTGTCACACAGTTCTTTTACTCTTCCTCCCCTTCTTTCTTGTCTTCTTCTGTATCTCTTTCTTCCTCTCTCTCCTTTCTTCCTTCAAATGGTTGCTGAGAATCTGCTAAGGGACCAACCCATAATCTACTATTTGAAATAATACTGCTTCGTGAATACTTGCTTCTGCGAATCAGAGACACACCACAAGAGATGGGTGAGGGTGAGAACAGTGTGTTCTCCACACAGTGTAAATGGGGAAAATGGTGGCTTCTGGGCTACTCAGTTGGTTAAGCATCTGCTCAGGTCATGATCCCAGGGTCCTAGAATGGAGCTCTGCATTGGGCTCGCTGCAAGGTGGGGAGTCTGCTTCTCCCTCTGCCTCCCAACCCCCTCCCCTTCACCCCCCCGCCCGTACTGGCCTGTGCTCTCTCTCCCTCACTCTATCTCAAATAAATAAATAAAATCTTTACAAACAAACAAACAAACAAATAGGGAAAATGTATGTTCCAAATTCAGGTAGCATTGTGTATTTCTTTCTATCTTTCTTCTTTCTCTCTCTCTCTTTCTTTCTTAGAGAGAGAGCTAGAGCACATGCTCACATGGGGTAGGGGAGGAGCAGAGGGAGAGACAGAATCTTAAGCAGGCCCCATCTCATGACCCTGAGATCATGATCTGAGCAGAAACCAAAAGTCCAACACTTAAACGACTGAGCAAACCAGGCACCCCTTGCATTGTATATTTCTGATAGATAACCACTCTATTCAAGCATTTTTATTGTTTCTATTATTTATGAAGACTGCAAGAAGTTTTATTTTAACCACTGAGGAAATCAAATTATTTCTTCTGTTTCCTAACCATATAAAAGTTATTCAACAGCTTTACGGGAGATCATACTCATATCATCTAAATGTTTATAAATTTAAAAACCAGATGAGTACCCATCTGAAAATGCAAAATAGAATATAATTGGATTATATAAAAATAGAATATAATGAGAAAATCTCATTATCAAAACTACCTATTTATTAGCCTTCATACAAAAAAGCATGAATCCTTAAATATTTTTATGGGCATATATCTATAATCAAGGGCATAGTGACATATACAATGTGGTGCTACAACAATTTTTTTTCAAAACTGAGTTTTATAATCAAGAGGTTCACATCATAAAGGTAATTGGTAAATGAACAATTGAAGATGTAAAGTAATGTGCCAATATGCAATCTCCATATTGTATTTCCACTCCTACAAATACAACCCACAAACTTTAAAGAATGAGGTACAATGTGTGTGTATGTGTGTGTGTGTGGTTCTCTAAGTCTTTAAAATTAAATTGCAAAAACCTTTTTTATTGTCATATTTTACAATACAGTCCTATACAGAAAATTACATGAAACATAAATGTACATTTTATTCAATTATTATAGAACCAACACCCTTGTAATTATCACCCAGTTCAAAGAAAGAGACCATTGCCAACCCCTCAAAACCCTCTGGTTCTTCTCAGCCCCAGGTTCCTCCTGCTTTGAGCTGACTTTGTGGTAATTAGCTCTCTGCCTTTCTTTATGCTGTTTGCCTGTTTTCAAATTTGATATAAATGGAATCATACAATATTTATTACTTTCTGTCTGGCTCTTAGAATCAACATTATGTTTGTGAGATTTACCTGGCTTTTATGTGTACTTTTACATTGTTCATTGCAATTCTGGCATAATAATCTATTGAATGAACTTACCACAATTTACTCATCCCTCCTTCTGTCCATAGACATTTGAGCTTTTTCTGGAAGGGGATTATTATAAAGAAGTGTTTCCGTGAATGTTCCTGTATATTTATACATAATCTGGAGGACAAATACGCAGATTTCTCTAGGACATTTTTTAAGGTAGAATTGAATGGTCATAAGGTAGAAGTATCATCAACTTCAATAAAAAGTACCCAACTATTTTTCAAAGTAGTATGACACTCCCGCCAGCAGCGTGTGACAGTTCTCCCTTGCTTCACATCCTTGCCAACATTTGCTATTGTCAGTCTTTCTAACTTTAGCAATTGGGGACAGGGATGGTACTGCATTGTCATTTTAATTTGCATTTTCCTGGGGATAATGAGATTGAGTGCCTTCTCTGATTTTATTCACCCTTTGGGTAGCCTCTCTTAAAGGGACTCCTCGAGGTCTTGGCTGCTGGACTTTTTGTCTCTTTGATTTTGGTTTGAGTTTTTTAAAAAAAATATATTCTGAATACTTAGCATATATTTTGCTGTATGTATATGTTTCTTATACAACAGTATCAGAAATAATCTAAGAAAAATTATCTAACAAAGAATGTGCACTACCTCTTTGTAGGAAACCATGACACATAATTGAAAAGAATTAGGGGAAACCTAAATGAATAGAGAGATACAGAATATTCGTGTCTTGGAAGAAAAATATTGCAAAGATCTAAATTTTCCATAGATGCAAAGATATATAGCCAACATGTTTCTGAAGAAGAAGAAAGAGAAAGAGGAGGACTTTCTCTATCAGATATTGAGGCTCATGGGAAACCACAGCAGATAAGGCAGTGTGGTATTGGGGCAAGGATAAGCAGATAAATCAGTGGAACAGAACATAAAATCCAGAGACAGACCCACGTTCGGATGGAGACTCATGTACGGTGAAGGTGACCCACAGAGTCACAGAGGAAGGACTAACCAATGCTGGCACAAATGAATATCTATATTGGAAGAATCAGTTCCAAGTGGATTCTTGACCTAAAAGTAAAAGTCAAAAGAACAGAGCATTTAGAAGATAATATAAGATGACATATTCATGACCTTAGGTATGGAAATATTTTTAAAACAGATAGAAAAGCTCTAACTAAAAGGAAAACGGGTTAACCAATCCTTCGTCAAAGAGCATCTCTAAGAGTATTGAAAACAAGTCCCAAAGTTGAAAAATGCTGCAACTATTGTGATTGTAAATCTAAAAACCATGAGACTTTTTTCTTTTTTCTTTTTTTAAAGAAAATCCCTGAATAAAGTATTTTAGCCCCGTATGAAAGTAAAACTCATTGGGTAATACATTTACTTCTCCGATGCAGGAAAGTACCCATAAAGTGTTTTTTGGAAGTGCTCCCTTCCTTGGAAGATTCTGGAAGCAGCAAGTCACATCTCAATCCATATTTCCTTGCTTTCTTGGATGTATCTTTTTCATCCTTTCCTACAGAGTAGAACTTGAATAGGACTTTCAAGTCATTTGGAGGATGTGAACCTCCTTAGGGAGGCGGCGACAGGCACTCAGAGCCTTTGGATTTCAACAAAGAATCTGCCAAAATTGTGTTTCTTTCCGTTCTCATCAAGGTTGTAAGGTCTGGGGTTGGTTAGTCAGAAGAGGGGAAATTTACTGACTACTCCTTTGATGATGTGATTTTTAGGAAAGCTAGTACGCCTGATAGCTCATCAGACATCGAGAATCCTGTGTTAGCAAATCGTTGATTGGGTGAGACACCTCCACTGGAACTGTGTTTTTATAAAATTGGGCTGCAGAGTCTCCATGTTTTCTTTCTGCACATCTGCACGTGATAAATTATTTCTCTTCCCTTTAATCCATTTTTTATTATTCTTCAAAAATATCTCATGCTTTTTGTCCCTGGTGTTGTTGGAAATAAATCCCTGCCAAGACCCAGCTCTCTTTGTCAGGAGGCCAGCATCAGGCAGGATGGCCGTTTCCTCTAGTTAATGAATTAGTAAATTAGCAAGTGGTGAGTTGAAATTAGATAATTGCCTTAACTTGAAATCTATGTATTCATGAAGCGCATTAACTGAAAAAAAAATATTTATTGTCACTGACATCTTCACACACTCGGTGTTTCTGGGCTTCAGTGCTGACCTCTTAAGGGGAGACAGGGGAGGGGGTCCGAGTGTCTGGTTTTCTGCTGGTGCCAGCCATGAGTATATCAGCAACAGGCCCATTTAGGGCTTCAGATAACCTTCCACCTGGGGTAATATATTCTTATTTCATTTCCATGCTGGTGGTTATTATAGTAGAGACAGCAGTAATTCCCGGCTTTCCTATAGCCAGCTTTTTACTCTCAAGTACCCTGAGGAATTAAATGGATGTTTGTAATTTTTCCCCATTATGGAGAAAGTTCTAAATTGTATTGCAAATAAATAATAATATTGAATGCTGATACAAGAGCCTTCTCCAGGCACTCTCTGAGCCTTAATTAATTAAACCTCCCAAACACCCTGTCACCTTGGTAAATGCATCACCGTATTTTAGAATGTCAAGCCTGGTAACTGGTAATTACTGAGAAGTTGAGGAAAGATCATTTGGATGGAAGGAGATTAACAACGTGGTGTATTTTCAAAATGGTCAGAGGAATGAAAATGTTCAGCTTTGTGATGTGAGAGACTGGACGGTGACTTTCTGAGAGAACTGAGAGCATCTCTGAGGACCACAGCTGATGTGGCGCAAGGCACCTGAGAAAGCAGCGTGGTTGACAGGTTTGTGCGTGCTGTGACGTGGGAAGGACACCCACATTTCCAGTGAGGTGGACTGCAGAGGTTTCTGTGAACAGGGATGTCATTTTCTGTAGAGTGGCTCTGTTCTTAAGTCTAAAACAACATTCTTTGGATGCTATGAAGTAGACATCCTCAAACTGTAGCGAACAAATAAGCCTTCTGGAAAATTTCCCATAAGTCCAGATTCTGAGGCCCCACCCCCAGAATCTATCTGGGGCAGTGTAAGTTTGACTTTAGAATTTTGCCTTTTTTTTTTTTTTTTCCCAATCAACAGCCACATGACTCTAATACAAATGACCCCAGAGATGTTGCCAAAACTAAACAAACATGATTTCAGCTTGAGAAGATTTGAGACAGGTATCTCTAGCTTTCCATCTTTCGGATCAAGAGCTTCATCCTGTGGTGTATCTGATTTTGATCAGCACTGCCCACCAGTAGGCCCGCTCAACTGAATTAACTACAAAATGTTCTCTCTGGTCACCTCAGCAAATTGATCTGCTAGATGAAGTTGTTTAGTACTTTGGGAAGTCTGCTGTAAACAACAATGAAATGATAACAGGTTATCCTTTGTCTTCAACTCACCACACATAAAGTTTTAGGCTTCAGACCTCATTGAAAGTCAGCTGGTCACTTGATGACTGTCATAGGCCTGGAACGTTCCAAGACCTGATCCAGAAACCATGCTCAGAGCTCAGAGTGTAGCTGGTGACACACAGATGATGCATATTTGAAAACAACCAAAGGGACATTTAAAACATGTCAATCCAAAAAAGTTCTTAGCTCATGAAATCTGGAGATGTTGGTCTGAAGTATTTTTTATGACTCTTCCTTAGCAGACTCATGTAGGAAGCCATAGTGAAACAAAATGGCAGCTCAAATCTGAGTTGTCATCCATGGCTCTCCCATGAAATGCTTGACTGTGGAATAGACTCAGACTCAATGTTGCAAGTGCATTTGGATATGAAAACACCCAGAGCAGGGCTAATATGTAGTTGTATCACTGAACTTGGGTGTATATGTACCGGGGATAGGAACTTCCAGCGCTCTTTCCGTGCATGATATGTAAACAGAGCTTTGCTTGACTCAGGCTTGATCCAAGTTTGCTGTTGCTATTTTTTTCTGTAAATTGGGATGGAATGTTTTGTCAACTCAGGTAGCATTGTTAGTCTTAAAAGGAGACCAGTGAGTATAAAAATAGACTAATGAATATGTGTGAGTGTGTGCGTGTATACACGTAGTATGTACATCCTCTCTCACAGAGATCTTATGAAATTTGGACAGTTTTGTTTATTCTTCTGTGTATATTTACTGATATCCTTTTTTTTTTTTTTTTAAAGATTTCATTTATCTATTTGACAGGGAGAGAGAGATCACAAGTAGACAAAGCAGCAGGCAGAGAGAGGGGGAAGCAGGCTCCCCGCTGAGCAGAGAGCCCAATGCGGGGCTCGATCCCAGGACCCTGAGATGATCACCTGAGCTGAAGGCAGATGCTTAACCCATTGAGCCAGCCAGGTACCCCTTATTGATACCCTTTATTTGAATATTCAAAAAATGTTTTCTATATTACTTCTTACAGAGCAATCAACCCCTAATTTAAAAAAAAAAAAACAACTTCATGTTGCTTTGGTAAATAGGCTCTATTTTGCCAAATGAAGTTGTTAGGCCAGTTGTTTTGAAACTATAAGCTTTTTATTTCAGCAGTTTCTCAAAATGTCCCAGTCATTAAACTATAGAATCACTTCAAATAATAAGCTCAGAATCATATTATCAGATCCTCCATATTTCTTTATAAATCTGTATTAGTTTTTACAAAAGCTTTAAGAAGGTAGGCTTGAATTATGTCATGAGTAAAGGCATCCTGCTATGGTAGCAGAAAGGAACTATCACTGAACAAGGGTTACCTCCTTCCACCCATACCCACCACCCAATATCATCACCCAGAGGATCCTTCTGTCTCCCACTTCTCCAGTCCTTTTCCACCCACTCTGGGCTAATCTCTTTGGCTTTTCTGCAGGCATGTCAGGCGGATTCTTCACACATCTATGCCATGGTTCTCACAATCCCCTTCACCTAAAATGTCTTCCTTTTTCTTCATCCCACATGTCTACTTGTCATTGAAATTCAGTGCATAAGCCATGAACTTGAAGCATTTTCTGAAATTTTCCAGACCTTCCCATGGTCTCTTGTCTCTTGGGTCCCATTGTGCCTAAGCTCTCTCAGCACCTGTAAGAATTTGTGCAGAACGTGTCCATCCTCTTGCATCCTGTTTCTGATCAGCTTCTTTGAAGGGGAGACTCTGTCTTATTCGTGCTTGCATTGCCAGCACCAAGACTTTTCTGCTGCTGTGTAGGTGAGGACTATACAATTAATGAATGCATGAATGAATGATCAAAGGCAAGGTATAGGTAAGGAAGCCAATTCATGCACATCTTCTCTACACTGAGAGGAGCAGCACCATGAAATTTAATCATCTCTTGCTATTTTTATGAAGAGCACCTATGTGCCAAGCTGTAAAGTCCTACCTTCAGACACATGCTAAACTGGTTAACTGAACTTTACAATAAACCCATAGTACAGGTAGGGTAAATTAAGGTGGGAAGGTAGGAGAATCTCTAATTACTAGCCACCTTTTTGTCATAGACACTAAAATGAGACACACAGGGCTTCCTTGAGTTTTTCTAGTGTTTGAATTCCTATACTTTTGTGTCTTGCACGGAGTAAGTGGTGAGTACATATTTGTTTTAGGATGAAGAGAGGAGGGAAGGGGAGGAGACAAGCAGGCTCTGATGCTGCCATGCATCTCTTAGGAAGAAATGGATTCCATTTTCCAAACATGGGCGTTTGTATTATAGCAATAACATTTGGATTAAATTAAGAGTCGTCATTTATTTTTATCTTTCATAGGCTCCTGCTCAGTGTAGAATCTTCAGGTTTTTTTCATCGGCCGGTGAGGCTGCTTATACGAGGGCTTCTTCTGTTGGACCACCGTGAATATACCTTCATGTTTGCCACTTGCATTCCCCTGGGAATAATGGGATGGTGGAAGCTATTTTTTTTTCTTTTTACTTTTAATGTTCTTAGGCAGAAAGCAGAGATGTGAGTTTAATAGTACATTATTTATTCCTGCATCTCAGGGGGAGGAGGATAGAAGAGGATGGCGATGTGTTTGTGAATGTAATATAGCGGGGATTAAGGTATGAGAAGCTTTTTATCATGGATAGTCTCGTTACAGATGTTGCCGGCACCTGTTGAGAATGAACTGCATTAGAGAAATGTCTCCTCATCTCGCCTCATTTGGGGTTTCTCTTTGCATTACTATTCTAAACCCCGACTCTCAAGGGCTTCTCCTTCGGAGTGAAGGTTTGCTCTTTGTTGAAACTTGGCAAACAAAATCTCAGCTTGGGAACAGTCTCTTCCCTCTGCGTCCTCCTCATCTCTCCCCACCCCTGTTTGTTAATTTCTTCCCAGAAGTGCCCAGCTGCATTTAATTGGGTACAAATTTTGCTAAACTACATATATAGTTTAGCAAAATTTGTATATATAAACATTTGTATATATAAAAAATTTGTATATATATACACGTGTATGTGTGTGTGTGTGTGTGTGTGTGTGTGTGTGTAGCAATTAAGTCTTGATCCCCCTTCTCTATTTTAGGCTTCTTCTAATTAAAGAAACGTTTTGATTACTTTCCCCACTAACTCTCAAACCAAAGAGAAACTTTTTAAAATAAGTGGTGACATTCCAAATACTCCGGGATAAATTCTTCTTTGCAGGTTTGGAGTTGAGATGTGGTCCAATTCTATCCTATGTGTCATAAAGAAGTCTATTTTTTTTTTTTTTTTTTTCTGAGAATGAAAATCCAGATTGGCGCTGTTAAGCAGCTTCCAGTAACACTCAGGCCCAGCTTCCAAGTGCAATCTTCCCGTCAGAGTCAGCCCCCCACGCGCAGGAGTGCGGGCACTGCGCCAGGCCTGGCCCTCGCCTTGCGTGACCCCCTGCAGCACCTCCATTTCCGGAGCTCACGCGTGGGGCCGTGTTGCTTCTCTGCGGGTACACTCCCCGCGGGCTGCCTTAAGTGCACAGCCTCTGACCGCAATCCCATCGTCTGTAAAAGGTCTTTCGGCTGATTTAGTGTCACCCAGACACTCGCCATGTGCCATGTGCCTGCGCCGCCCGCTGTCTGGTAGGCCCTTGTCCGGCTGCCTCCGCCACCAGCTGGGACCCCGGCTCCCAGCCGGTGTGCGACTCCACACGCTCTCAGTGGGGGCACCGCTAAGCAGGGCGCGCCCAGTGCGCTCTCCAGATCCTACTGCTGGGAGAAGATCATGCTGGGCCTTCCTCCTCCTCCCCACCTCGCTCCGGAGTTGGCTGACATTCTTCTCTCATGTTTCATCTACAGCACTGATAAGCTGTGGAAACTAGACTAAAATAAACGTGAGGATTCACTCACAGCCACACCTAAGAAGTTATCATCACTTCAGATCGCAGATTCTAGCATCTCGCTTTCGAATCAAGGCCTTCCGTCCTGCCACCTCTCCCTCTTAGCCATACTGTGGTCAGATGCACCCTTACATCCCCTCAAGCTTACCAGGTCACCTTCGCTGTTTTGTCTAACCAGCCTCTGGTTGTTTCTTTCCCCCTTCAGGCTAGAATCCAGAATCTATCCTTTCTGCTACTTCTCACCAATGCCCTCAATTCTTTTTCCCTCATTCTGCTGTCTAAGACTGAGAAAATGCCAAACCAACAGCCTTTGCCTCTCCTACATCCAGGCCTGTGCGATTCCTTGGAGGAAAAACACAGCAGGTAATCCATGTTTCTTTAATTCTATCTACTCATACCTGAGCCAGGTTATTCCTTCTGTTTGATTGTGACTAATTCCTTCTCTTGTTTCTGGTAAGGTTCCTTCAAGCACTACTCTCGACTCATATTCTTCCATAATGCCTTCCCCATCAATCCCGGGGGAAGACTTGATTTCAAGTCTCATATAGGAAAATAATTAATGTCAACTGTATCTATCTCCTGTACCTTAGGAGAACACATCTATCTGCCTCCATATAAACTCTTATCTCCTTCCCTTCGTCCTTCTACTTCACGAAAACAGGTGTCCTGATCACAGCAACTTCAGCTTCCCAAGGACCCTGCCCGTCATCTGTATTCCAACCGTCGCTTCTCTCCTCTTTCCCTCCATTACCATTTATCCCTAATTTCTCTCTCTTTCCCCGAACAGCCCCTGGGTCTTGAGAACAGTCTCTGTTTTCTGCCTGTACCGTGTCACTTACCATGGACTGTTCAGCTCACAGGCTTTGCCAGCACCCCACGTCTCCACTGAAAAATGTTCTCAACAAAGTTACCAGTAGTGTTTGAGTTGCTAAACCCAGCAGACAACTTTTGATTCCTATTTTGCTTAACTTTTCTGGGTCACTGCTGGATGTCGTCCCTGAGCTCCTTTAAATCTCTTCTCCTGCTTCTCACCCTGCTCTGTATGCGGGGAAGCTGAATGGTACCAGTGGCTTCAATGGACTTCCTTGCCCCGTGGCTGCCAGTTAGGTTTGGCCAGTGGGAAATCCCAGCAGACAATGGGAGGGGAAGAAGGGTAATTTCAGGGGTATCCTTTCTTTCCCACCAGGACCAAGACCTGTATCAGGTAGTGTAACATTACCAAGCGCTCAGTCCCTCCTGGGTCCCATGATGGTGTCTCTTGCTCTTCTGCTAACCCTTCAGCTCTGCCTCGCTGTCCCCTTTAGACAGCGGCTGAGTGGGATGATGATGGAGATGGGCTCCAGAGCCAGACTGCCCATATGACTGGGCCACCGAGCAGCTGTGTAACCTCGGGAACTGTCCCAAACCTCTCTGTCTCTGTCTTCTCATCTCTAAAGAGTGGATATGATACCTCCTTCCCCCAAAGCATTACAGAGATGAAATGGCTTAAAACACACGAAGCACTTGGAATCGTGTGTGGCGCACAGTAAACAAACCATAGATGCTGGTTGTTGTGTCTGTATTACTGACTGCTTTCTTCCGTTTTCTTCCACCTGCCCCTTAATGGTTGGTGTATCCCAGCAGTATTTCTGTAGCCACCTTTCTGGTTACTATTTTAAAATATCCCAGGGATGATCTAAGACAATTATGATAACCGCTAACATGTATCACACTCTTCCTATGTAGGTGGCACTCTACTGTGTGTCACCAAACTCATACAAAATCCTCTGTGCTGGGCAACCTCTCTGGAGTGTCAGTTTCCTCCTCTGTGACATGGGGATAATATTAATACCTATCTGATAAAGGCTTTTTGGATGAATCTGCCACTTACTACTGAAAAAGCCTTTATTAGACATGTACCAGGATTATCCCCAAGGTATATAGAAGAAGCAATGAGGCAGAGGAGGTAAAATCACTTCCAGAGTAGAGGAATGGCTCAATGCTCTTATTTGAATCCAACCAGTCTGAGTCCAGGATCCTGTTGGCAGCAAGGAACGACGGGTGCACTCCAGTTCCCCGAGGCAGGAAAAAAATCATGAAGTGGCAAATAGATGAGCTTTGAAGCCACCCCCATAATTTTCTAGAATGCTAATAAAAAACATTTTTGTTCCCCTGACTGATGAGTGCCTAGGTAGCACACAGACATATCTGCTCTGTTTCCACAGACAAGAAGTCAACCTGGGCAGGGCTTGATTGACAGCAAGACTGTTCCATCATTCTCCAAACCCAGTGAAATGAGAAAAAGAAACCAGTAGGTTAGATATTTCCGGAGCATATAGCTCCCCTTTGGGCATCAGGTTCATGCTGACTTCAAAGGGAGGAACTGCTGAACTGGAGAGGAGGGAAACTGAACCCAGAAAAATTGGGCTTGAAGAGTATCAATAGTGACAAGGAACAGAGTCTGGGAAATTGGCTTGACTACTCGGCAGTGCGTTCTAGCAATATACATGATTAAGTTTTCCATGTAAAGTGTGATTTTCTTTTATCTCACAAGTGTCTTCTTAAACAATGTTTTTAATTAGGACCCTTGTTTTCCTTTACTTCTTTATTAGGGAAGCTTCACACTTAGCCTGACATTAGAATGTTCTTAGAAATAAACAGTTTCCATAAAGGCAAAATTTCTCCATAAGATCATTACTATTATGTTGTGTGGGAAATGGAATAGCGCCTCTGGGAATTTAAGGCTGTCAAGAGTCTATTTCAGTAATACGTGACGTTCTCCAGGAGATCCGCCCTGTCTCCATGTGGTCCTACTTCCCAGGAAAGGAGAGGAGAGAACCAACCCTGTGCCGCTGATTAAAATCAAAGGCATTTTCTCGGATGAAAAAGATAAATATCTTTTAAAAATGGAGCCCTTTGTTAACGTTAGAATCCCCCGGTGCCTGTTGGTTGAACCCTGTGGTAAAAATCTGCCAACATGGCAGAGTGAGGGGGAAATCCCTTCGAAATGAAAACGTGCCTGCTCTTGAAGATGCCATTCCAGCTTTTCTTTTTCTTTCTTCGTTCATTTGAGGATCTGGGAGAACGAGGAGAGAATCTGTTAAGATGAGACACCTTTTCCACCGCACAGAATTTCAGATCTCTGTGGTATTGTGTAGAATTCCCCAGTTCGCAGATTTCCTGAGGAAATCTCACCAACTGCCCGTGACTTCACCCTGAAGATGGCTGGAGATGGCTCCCCCCCCCCCTCCGGCCAACCTCCCCCAATGACTCATGTGTAATATAACATCTGAGTGTGAATGTAAGCATTTTAATATGAAAAGGATTGATTTTTGCCACTGACATGGGATTCTAATGATTGGAAACAATATATTGATTTTTTTTTTAATTAAAGCCATCTTCCCACTCATAATGGAAGGTCTTGCCCTTTGTGAAATTTATATCCATAGTCCTTGGTGATGTCTGCAATTACAACTCCCAGTGGCTAGCACCACATTTGGGAAGGAGAAAGGACTAAAAGGAGAGAAATTATTCTCATTCCCTTCTTGGTAACGGGCTTTTAGTGTTGGTCAAAGGTGGCTGATGGAAGGCTGGATGAATGCTGAAATGTCTCCACCCCACAACACGGCCCAGACAGACAAAGTCCCTAGGGCTTCAAGGCTGCTCCTAACTCACGTTCTCAGAATTCCCTTTATCCTTGTCCTGCTCCTTGAACCATCTGGAAGAGGCAAATAAAGGCACTTCACTTTGAGAAAATGGTCTAAGTTTAGTCCCCATTTGGTGAAAGTGTCACTTCCTATCACCAGTGTCATTGGGATTTCTTCCCTAGATCCCACATACCAGAGGCTAGGCCCACCCAGACTGGCTGGAAACCAACATGAAATGAATAACTGGGAAGATCTATTTGGGGCCCATGTTAACCCTGTGCCACTCTCAGCACCCACCTCCCTCATGCTCCCACCATATAAGTGCATGCACCAAGGTCACAACTATTGTGACCTCCCAGGACTTTAGACGTGATCCTAATGAAGTTTTTTGTTTTATACCTGAAGACACCAAGGCCAGGATGGTTAGTCCCATGCCTAGGCTTGTCTGTGGCAGAGCCAGGCCAACACAAGATCTCTTATCCCTAGTCCCCTATCCTCTGTCCTATACCACATTCCTTCAAGCCCAAATATGCAGGTTTTCTCTAAATTCTCTTGGTGACTGTGGCTCCTAACATTGACCACGACTCCTTCCCTCATCTCTGGTGAGCTCCCTCCCGCCTCTGCCCTCTCACCTCCTGCAGATTAGGATCCCAGGATTCATTCTTCCTACCCCCACCACTTCCTCAGTGTCTCATCTGGTCTCTCTCCCTCACAGACCCCCTTGCTCCTTTTCGTGTCCTTCCACACTCATCTACACTTAGCTGCATGTGATATATGTGGAAAGGGCATCCGGAGTCAGGAGACTGGGGTCTAGCCAAATCTGGATGCCATATACTTGCTTTAGTACTTTTTTACATATTCAGTTTCTCATCAGCAAGAAGAAGTCGTATTTGTTTATCTCTTGGGTTGTTGTGAAGATCAGCTAAAATAATGTCTAAGAAAATGGATGTAAACTAAGAAATACCCCCGAAAGTAAGAAATTCTTATGACTATTCTCCCCTCGGCTTTGCTAGCTAATGTGAGAACCTAAGATGAGCATGGATAGATGGTAGTTGTAAGTGGATTGGTATTTATGCCTCCTGAATGACATATTTGCCCCAGTAGCGTCTTCTGAGGGTGAAGTAACTGCCCAGTGGGGGGCTCTGATGGAAGTATGGCGGGCACCAATGCAGGACTTGGAGGAGATTATTTTGCATGCAACAATTCTAAGCTTTAGAACCCTCTTTCTCCACCATGTTTAAGGCAGGCACTTGTTTTATGAGAAAAAAAAGTGGGGGGCGTGCAGAAAGACATTAGCTTGAAGATGCACATCCCAGAAAAGGGGAAGGCATTCTTAAAGTGAAAGAGTGGCCATTGTAAAGTCCCAAGGCAGGGTTTCATCAGTTATATGACCCAGCAGGTCTGGAACTAGGTACCTTCTTCATCTCCAGGCTTAGCAATTGCAGGTAACTGAAAATACAATTGTTCAAACTGGTCTGTTGCCTCAAACACAGATCCCCTGCTAGCCAAGAATGTGGACGGCATACCAAGAGATCCTTATGATGTCAGAAACACATCTGAGAATTAAATCACTTTAAGGCATGTATTCTGTGGTGTGGCTGGGTTTGTTGTTTCATTTCTTTACTCGGTTTGCTATGAGAGATGGGTTGGGAAAAAGGTGGGTCTTTGGTTCAAAAACAAAGAATGAAAGTTTGTACCGCTTAATCCCCATCACCTTTTTCTCCCATCACCACCCCCGACTTTCCTCCCCTCTGGCAACCATCCACTTGTTCTATTTATGTGTCTGCTTCTGTTTTCTGGTTTGTTTGCTCATTTGTCTTGTTTTTTAGATTGCACACGTTAGTGAATCATATGATATTTTCTACCATATGAAAAGTCAACAATATTAGTAATTTTTTAGTTTCCAGGAATTATATTAAAAGCTAATTCTTGGTATTTAAGACCTAGGGACTAGGACTCAGGACATAGCTCCAGTGAACATAGACTTTCTATTTTCAATAAACTTCAATAAATTTATTTATTAGTAAATTTCACTCTTACTCACCATTCTGCATAGCATAGCAGATAGAAAGCTTATTATTTTATTTTTTGTCCCTGTCTGACTTATTTCACTTAGTGTAATACCCCGTAGGCCATCCATGTTGTCATGACTGGCAGGATTTCATTCTCTTTTCCGGTTGAGTAATATCCCATTGTATGTATCTATCACATTTTCTTTGTCCATTCATCTGTTGCTGGACATTTACATTGTTCCCATATCTTGGCTATTGTAAGTAATGCTGCAATAAACGTAGAGGTGGTGTTTTCATTTTCTTTGGGTAAATACCAAGAAGTGGAATTAATGGATTATATGGTATTTCTATTTTTAATTTTTTGAGGAAACTCCGCAGTCTTTTCCATAGTGGCTGCACCAAGTCCAGAATTCCCTGCCCTCCTCATCCTCACCAACACTTGCAATTTCTACAGATGATAACTATACTTAATGTAGTCAGAGTTCATAATGTATAAAATTGTTGAATCACTGTATTATGCAACTGAAACTAATGTAATATTGTATGTCAACTGTACTTCAGTTAAAACAAACAAAGAATGATGCCCTCTCATGTAAGAAAATCCAAGCCTCTGTATGAAGGAAGAGGGATGAAAAACAGTAGTCAGGGAGCTGGCTGCCTCCTCTGGTTCTTCAGCAACTCAGGCCAACTCTCGAAGCTTCCTGGACATGAGCTTTGCTGTCCATTAATCGAAGGACCTGTCAGGCCAACAGTTGAGCCAATGAGAGTCTGCAAAGACTTGGTTTATTTATGGTGGTGGTAAACACGTCCTCAAAGACCACTAGCAAGGAAACAGGTCACAATCCTTTGTGGCCTGAAGACTGACTAGGTCTCCCCGGTCCACTGTTCACATTCTACTCCAGTGATTTCGTTTCATGCCCACTATACAAATTTCCTACCAAAGCCCACTCCAGTTCCTCTTTGCAAAGATGTCAAAACTCTATGGTTCCTTCCTCTTTACTATTCCGGAGACTCCAAGTGTCTTGCTGACGGAGGCATGTCTTTTTTTGCTGACAAAAATGTGTTTGCCTAATTTCACTTATTCAATAAATTCTTTTCCTACTAACAAAGCTTAAGAAACACAGGATCATATACAGAACCTTTTCCAAGGCCCAGTTTTCTTAACCGAATGGTATTTTCCTCCTTTGGAAAATTTTTCCTCCCATCCATCCCATCCGTCCCAGCTCCCTTTACCACGCTGCACACACCTTTACACATTCTGTATCTCCTCACAAAAAAAAACTCACTTCCATGCTTCCCTTGCCCCATCACATATGTTTAATTCACATTCTGACCCGGCACAGTACTAGCTGTGACTTACCTTGCATCATTGGCTGGTCTCCTAAAATGCTAAGAAATCATCTCTGGACTAGACTCGGTCAAGGCATTGAACTAAGAGGTGAAATGCGTGTGTCCCCTATGTTTCCTATCTGCCGCAGGTAATCCTGGAAGCAAGAGTGGCCAAAGGAAAAAGAAAACAGCTGTAAACTGGCAGCCACCTAATAATGGTAGAGAAAGCCTTCTCTTGCCTAGATCTTGCCCAATTATATGGAAGACCCACAAAAGCCACTGTAGATGAGCCGTGTGACGGAGATACCAGCAAATATGTTTTTAAATGCAGTCGTGTAGCAAAAGTGACTCTATTTCAGAAGGCAGTGAACTTGCATTTGTTGTTCAAGGAGAGTCTAGATTATTCTGGGTTTTAAACTGGTAGGCAAATCCCCACAAGTGGAAACCTGAATTTCCCTTGAACCATGGCCAGATCTCACACAAAACGGAGAGTGGTAATGGACTCACAGGAAGCCATGGTTAATGTTTCTTACAAGTGTTAAGAAGCAACTCACAGAATCACTCTCTTTCAGGGCACCACAGTGTCCTTATGAAGCCCTTGGGCCCCACTGATCCATGCACGACTTTCCACAGACTCAGGTTTTGATGTACTAATTATAGACAAATGTGGGAAAACTGGACACTCACTCCAGAATTGAAAGTAACAGCTTTACTTGATCACCATCATGAAAATTGTACATAACAAGAAATTTGGATCTGGATCCAACATCCTCATTAAAAAAAAAAAATGTGTTCGTGCCAAGTTTTCTAAGTGTTAAAACTGAAGTGTGATTTGAGTACTCTTGGAGCCCAGTGGAAGAAGAAGGTCAGTAATCATGTGAGAAGAGACTGTTTTTATACCTTCTGATCATGAAGTCCTCTATAGAAAGTTAGTCACTTTGAAGAGTAACAAAGGCCATCTGCTCGTGTCTACGGTATTCCTGCTAAAGGCTGACAGGGACTAAATGATCTTTTGATGTTTCATGCAAGCCTCTGGCAGTGAGTATTCTCTGCTTATCTGAAAATGGTATTTGGTAGTGGTTTAAAAGAGCTAGACAGGTGGGCGACTTCATTCACGGGAGTGACAGACACACGGGGCTAGAGGAAAGCATCTCAGAGGAGAGTACTTTGAAAGGGAAATCCCTTTGATTAGGTTTTCAAATTACTGAGGTAACGTGTTGGTGAAATTCATGACTCTTCCTAACAGAATCCTGAGTTTATGAACTGAAATAGCATTTCCAGAAGCCAAGTTTTGTTCATCTGTGATTGTGGGGACAAGCGGCTTCCGGGTGAAAGGACTAGGAGAGGTGAACAAGATTCATAGTTTATGGAGGCCTTTGGCTCTGTTTCTGAGAGTGTTTTCTGAGGCTTTCAGGAAAAGCGGAAACACATCATGTGATTTCTGCCATGGCTTTCTCCTCAGGTGGAGCCTCGTACAGAGAGGAGATTTCAAAGAATAACGCACTGACGTTCTGCAGGACCTGGATTCTAATTCTCATATTAGATATTAGAATCTGAGTTTCCTAGCCTGAGAAGTGGCAAACTTGGACTAGATCATCACGGTTCAAAGAGATATATATATATTTTTCCTATCAGTGATGAGAATTAAGGAGGCATGATTTGGAACTTGCTAGATCTTTCCAGATTCTCAAATCCATGATGCTACAATCAAAAGCATTCTGAGTAGCAAAGACCCATTGGTTTGGAATAGTGAAGGAGTTTAGCTGCTGGGCTGTTGTTCTGATTAACAGACAAAGGTTGAAAAAGAATGTTATTTATGTAAAGAACAAAATAATGGCATCTGAGGTTCTATTTCTGCACTGAATATTTTTGTATTATAGTCATTCTAAAACTAGATTTCTCCCAAAAGGTGAGAGAAGGCATCTGAGTTGAATGTAGGATGTGGTCAAAATTTAGCAGTGGTTCAGCTTCTGGTGGGCTCATGTTCAAGGAAGTGCCCACCCTCCACCGTCCCCCACCACCCCACAGTCTGCTATGCTGAGGAGCAGAAACACTGGCAAGAAATGAGGAAAAACTTCCTCAACTTAGGCAAAACCCCTCTGGACTCACCTACTCTTTCTACTCTTTCTTTTCTACTAGAAGAAAGAACTAGAGGTCTTAAAAAGAAGAAGAATGGAAACTTTCTTGCAAAGTTGTGCCCTCTCGACTGGCATCACTTCTGCAGAAAGATTCTAAGAATCTGAAAGAACAAGGACTTGGAAACTCCATTTCCTCATTCTTCATTTCAGTGTGATCAGCAAATCCACATATGTAAAAATGATGCTTGCTTGGAGGACGGTAGTACTAGCTAATGCAACGGGGGCAGTCCAGGCCACTGTTGTCCCAAGCTCAGAAGCAGACATGCGTCTGCCCTGGAGAACTATGATCTAAACTGACAAGCTAGAATACTGAAGATATGCAAAAATATGATCTTCGAGGTGATTGGAGGAAGCCTTCATTTAAACTGCGATTAATGAATTAAGCATTAGGTGAACTAGCAAGACGATTCTTTCCTCTCGCCTTCTCTCGCATGGTGGGTACCACACTCCTAGTCCAGGCTCATCTCTATTATTTTTGCAATTCTTTTCTGCACTTGGAATTTCTGCTTTCCAATTTTTGACCATATATGTTAATGCCCAGTCTTCACTTCCAGGCTGGACTATAGTGTCTTGAGGAAAATTGCTCTCTTACCCTTGTCTGGCTCCTGAAGGCACGTGAGGCAGGGCTGGCACGCACACTCAGTACACTCTTAATGACTACTCATCAGCAAACCCTGCCTTACCCTATTATCTTTCTCTAGCCCAGTGGCTCAGAGATGTCAGTCACCTGACTAGGGCCATTCTAATTGAGGTTTCCACTGATCCTCAGTGAAATGAGAAAAATGAAGGCAATGTAGACAGCTTTTCATAAAACCTAATTTATTCTATTTAGAGAACTATAGTATTCTAAAATTATGTCTTGCTCCTACTTTGATATTGAAATGTCCTCTCTTTTATCAAAATAATAGTGAGAGTAGATGGCAATTACCTGTTCGCTATTTAATAGTCATAGTCAACAAAATAAAAATCTCGTGAGTAAGACATACGTTTTCACTTCCTATTTCTTATTAAATATTGTTAGTCCACAAAATTGAAAAGTCTGGAAAACCCTGCTTTAGAAGACAGAACTTTTAAATTTTGTGGGGTTGTTGTTGTTGTTGTTGTTGTTGTTGTTTTTTGTTTAAAACCTTGTAGATGTAGTGTGTACCTTGGGTTGATTTTCTAGTAATGGTCCCTCCTGATGTTGCCAGATTCCTCCCTTGGGAGCATTATGTCAGTTGAATAAGTAGAAATGCACTGGTAACTACTACATCTTTGGGCAGACGCCTCTAATCATGAGTTAGTGGGCTGTGTGATTTGCTTGAGCCAATGGGTTGGCAGCAAATCTGACATAGCAGACATTTGAAAAAAAAGTTTGGTGGTTTTTTTTCCACACAGGGCTTGCCCTCTAGCTATTCTTGGAACCCTGCCTCTGCCACGCTTAAAAAGCCCAAGCTAGCCTGATCGATGGTGAGAGGCACGTGGACCAGTTACCCCCGTTGCCCTAGTCAACATCCCACCAATGGCCAACCATGTGAGTAAGACCATTGGTCCTAGCCAGCTTCCTGCCAGCTAACCAAGTGAGGGCAGGCACATGAGCAAACCCAGCAGAGACCACTGAGGCCCGTATAAGAGATCCTCAGCAGCATAACAAGCCCACTAAGTGGCTGTTGCTTTAAGGTCCTATGTTTTGATGTAGCTTGCTCTGTGGCAATAGGTAAGTGATACAGAGACATGGTGCCAGTCTTCAAAACACTGAAGAATCTCTGAGATCTTCTCAGACTTATACGGATGGCACAACATCCATTGGCTAAGTGGATTTGGACTCTCAGGCCTGGCTTCTCTTAGAGACTTACAGGCCTGTCTTTCTCTTATAAGATCTTCTCCAGGGCAGGAACCTAGGACATTGCCTGGTTTTCAGGAGCCGCTTGACCAACGTCTTTTGCACAAATCTAATGCCTGTGATTGGAGCTGGTCTGGTATCAGGAGTGACCCATCGAATGTGATCTGAAGGTTATAGGAAAGGCTTCCTCTCTCCACACATCTCCTTGATTAATAGTTGAAATTTCAACATCAGCAATTTATTCTCTGTGCTGAAGTTGTGCTCCCCATGAGGCTTCTAAAAAATGCAAACATTCCTGGCTGGGTTAGCATACTGTCATCCTCTTCCTGTGAATGCACTTATCAGATATCTCGGTCACCGAGGGGTCAAAGTTGGGGTGAGGGTAAACAGCAAAAATGAGGAGAAATGCTGCGGGGTGACAAGGTCTCAGTTGCCAAACAGGGGGCTGAACACACCTCCCACTGTGGCTGAGTCAGCTCTGATTCCTGAGAAGAGCCCCAGCTATGAGCTGTGCTGCCCCCTCCAAGGAGAGGAGGAATGGAATCTGCCTGGCTCTGGACTCTTGCCCTGTGGGCGGGGATGGTTAGACATGGGGAAAGATTCATCACCTCTCAGTACCAGCATTTCCCTTGGAAGTCCTCATCTGCTTCTTTGTACCCCCAAAGCAACGTGCTTTCAATACTTTTGTAGGGTGCACATTAGCCCTCTATTCTTTTTTTTTTTTTTAAAGATTTTATTTATTTATTTGTCAGAGAGAGAGAGAGGGAGAGAGAGCGAACAAGCACAGGCAGGCAGAGTGGCAGGCAGAGGCAGAGGGAGAAGCAGGCTCCCTGCTGAGCAAGGAGCCCAATGCGGGACTCGATCCCAGGACGCTGGGATCATGACCTGAGCCGAAGGCAGCTGCTTAACCAACTGAGCCACCCAGGCGTCCCTAGCCCTCTATTCTTGGCTACACTTTCCACTGTCAAATCCTGGATGTCTCTCTACTTTTTCTTGGACTCTTTGGATGTGAATTGGTTTTGCCAACATGCCGAACCACAGTGATGAAAGCCACAGAGGGGTCAGGCCTATGGGATGCATGGCTTGCTGCTGCCAGATTCCTTCTTTCTGAGCATTTTCCAAGTTTAATGAGTTGAAACTCACCAGTATAATTAGCATGAAGCTTAAGATACTACTCTCTGTACGTAATTGAATTTAATTTACAGCTTGAATAATTGCATTTACATGTTCAACCAAATGTTTGTCTTTGTTGGTTCTAAAAGTCTCCATCCATATTTATCTAGGAAAACTTAGTAAGGCCAGGGATCATTGGTGAAGAGCTAGGGTGTTCCCAGCATCACTTCGCTTGAACTGGAAGATGGATTTGTAAAATGCAGTCCTTGGAAATTACCTAAAAGACTTTAGGCATTCTGATCTGAGACACTTATCAGCTTTCTAGATGTATAGCCTTAAGCCTCAAAAGAATGCTGTTCTGTTGCTTAATACAGCAACCTTTAGCCTCCTGGGGTGAAAAGTACTTAGCATAATTAAACTGCTGACTGTTCTTGAAGAGGGAAGGTGGGTTTTGTTTTAAGATTACAAGTGGCATTTCCAGGCACTTTGAGTTGAGGCCATCTTGATAGTATAGGGTATCTTGTATTCTGCCATCCTTGAATTGCAGGCATAGCAAACTAAAAGTGCTTGTAAGAGACAGTGTAATTTCATACGCAAGTTCCCTAGGGTACCCCCAGACGTAGATGAAAGTATCTCTCCCCTCCCTCCCCCACCCCTTCCTTTAGTAAGCTAAAGCAGCGCCTGAGCAGACAATGTTTGCAAAGCTGAGCTCTTCTTTCCCAGGCATTTGGAGCAAAGATTATAAAGACTTATGATCTCATCTTCAAGCCTCACAGGCGAATGTAGAGCAACTGCAAGGCTTGGCCGGGGAGGATTGCTATCATTGAACTTCAGCTGAGACTTCTCTGCAGTTGGGCTTGCTTTAGACTACCATTTTCCAAACTAGAATAATGTGTAGATAGATCCCCTTTCCTTAAAAAAAAAAAAAAAAAAAAAAAAAAAAAAAAATCCACATTCCAGGGTTGAATTATAGTGCTACTTAAACATGTACAAACGCTAGCTTACATATGGCTTTAAAAAAAAAAAAAGAAAAAATCAACAAATAAAATAGAAACAAACCTATAAAACTGATGACATTTAAATGAACATCATTACATTAATTAATTAATTTTTAATTTTTAAGATTTTATTTATTTGACAGAGAGAGACAGAGATAGGGAGATAGAGAGAGAGCAGGAACGGGGAGGAGAGAGAGAAGCAGGCTCCCACCTGAGCAGGGAGCCCCACATGGGGCTCGATCTCAGGACCCTGAGAACATGACCTGAGCTGAAGGCAGAGGCTTAACCCACTGAGCCACCCAGGTGCCCCGAACATCATTAATTTAAAGAGATGTCCAACTGGGGCTTTGAAGAAACCACATCACCTGTGAATGAATTGGTCAAGACCACTGCTACCACGGACAGTTTGCCCCATTAAAGTTATCGGGGGAGCAATGGATGACTCAGTCTTTGCCTCATTCTTCTGTGTCAGGACCAAAATGAATTTTTGACACTGATAATGCCAGTAAGTCGTTGGTCTTCCATGATGTGAATGTCCGTCTATGTATGAAGTGTGTGTCTGTTCTTCTGCACCAGCCCGTGACGATTAATATCATGATGCTTCAGCAGCAAATGAGAACAGCAGGTGGGAGAAAATGTTGATTGTCCAGACCAGGGAACCAGACCACTCCCCTGAAAGCAGCCCCGTCTCAATGAACAAACTCCAGGCTCCAAGATGTGGGGGCTCCTTGCAATCTTCAGATGGGATGAGGGATTTGGAGAGGGATTGATGCCAGTCATGCCTCCTCTTGGTCAGGTGAGCTGTCACAAGCACGCGTCTGAAAACAGCCCGTTGTCTCAGCAAAGTCCCATCTATACCCCGTGACAGCAGACAGCAGACAATGGTATCAGGAAGAACTTCACTTTGTGGCAAATATACCTGGTTTATCTGTGAAAATTCCTATTGCCTGTGGCCCCTGTAAAAAGATGGTGCTCATTGGCCTTCACTCCATGGGTCACAGCCTCAGAAGATGGAGTCCTCCTTCCGCCTGGAGGCCCAATGCCTTGTCCAACACCACTCGGGTTCTCTCTCCTGCTCTGAGAAAGCATATACCTCACCTATGCCAGTATTCATCTACTCTTTCTGCTGTTGAATTTATCCATGCCCTGGGCAGGGTCTCAATGATGTATTTGGGAATCCAGTCGCAGGTCTTTATCAACTCTCTAATCCTATCAGCATTTTATATGATTTCACTCTTACAGCTAATTTAGCAACCAGACCTTCAAGTTCTGAGCCTGTCGGCATCTGGGGCTTTTCCCCACCCCTTCACTCAGGCCTCCACTCAGGTGATAGCTGCCAGCCTGCCATCACGCAGAGCTCTTCCAACTCTGAAAGCTTAACTTCCCACATCTTTTTTTTTTTTTTTAAGATTTTATTTATTTATTTGACAGAGAGAGAGAGAGATCACAAGTAGGCAGAGAGGCAGGCAGAGAGAGAGGAGGAAGCAGGCTCCCCAAAGAGCAGACAGCCCGATGCGGGGCTTGATCCCAGGACCCTGAGATCATGATCTGAGCCGAAAGCAGAGGCTTAACCCACTGAGCCACCCAGGCGCCCCTTCCCACATCTTACTCTCTGGCCATAAACCTTTGCTCACAGTACCTCAGATCTTTGCCCTCACCCAAGCATCTGCGATTGCTCTAATTTATTCCATTTAACCACTTAATCTCAATGGTACATCCTTCTGGCCTAGACTTCTTGGACTATTGTTTCCGTGACTCACTTGCCAACATTCTTGGTTCCTTTGATCTGTTGTTCTTCTGTTACACATGCCCCATAAAACTCCAACTCCAAATTAACTTAACTGTTTGACTTCTATGTTTTCTTATATTACAAACCTCTCAGACTGCTAATGCTGATTTATAATCTCAATTAGACTTAGAGCTGCCCAGCAATCTTTCTCTCTTTCTCTCATTCCCCACAGTGGTTATTTCAAACCTCCTCTACCCTCAAATAGTCTACCCTGGCATAACTTCTTACACTTTCAGCAAGGAACTAAGCTCTTATTTCACTAAGAAAATAGAATCCATTTTAAAGAAATTCCCCCCATTTTCTGCTACCCTGCCTAAAACTTAGCATCGGAATCTATTCTTGTTGCTTCTTGATTGAATAGAAGAGGAGAATTTACCCACTTCCTCATCAGCTCCAATCATGCCAATCCTAGCCTGGGACTAATTTCTCCACCTCTGCTTTGGATTGAATCTCTCCCTGCTTCTCAAGAGGCTTTGTTATTCATCATTTATCCCTTCTGTCTCCTATACTTCAGCCACTTTCTATTGGCATCTTTCCACCAGTATCTGAACACACTCAAGTTTAACCTACATTTAAATGAAAATTCAACTCCCACTTAATCTCATCTGTTTCTTCCTATCACCCTGTCTCCTTATCTTCACAAGTTCCATTGAAAGAGTTGTCCACTCACAGTGTTTTCACTTAATCAATCACCTCCTATTCACTCCTTATCCATGGCCTTCAGGCTGCTATACCCATCCTTGCACCAAAACCCCTCCTGCAGCTTGTCTTCCTGTCCCTAAATCCAATGCAGGATTTCATTCCTTATCTTGCCGTCCTCTCTGTGGCACTGTAGACCGCTCTCACCTCTTCAACACTCAACCTTAGCTCCTGTGGCACTGCACCCTTATGGTCTTCTTCCCATCTCTCTGGCTGTTGTTTCTCACTCTTATTTTTATCGCTGTTCCCTTAATTTTGGAAGTTCTTGGAATTCTCTCTTAGACCTTCTTCTCTACTTACTCTATATGTTTTTGCCAGGCAGTATCAGTAATTGCATGGTTTCAAGTTGTTGAAGAACTATGGATGGAGCAAAGATGGACTTGAATTCCAGCCAACGGGATGCCATTCAGAGGTGAGTCATGATCCCTAGTAATCTCATCTCTGGGAACATTTTCAGTCTTGGGGCCAAGACTGAGGGTTACACTTGAAGTGACCTACTCAGAGGCACACTCCTAAAGGAAAGAGAAACTACTAAGTCTTCTGATGTTTGAAATATCATATTAGAAATTTAAGAGACCCCAAAGTGTGGCCTCTTCCCCTTACAAGATATTTATTAAATTATGGGATGGCATGAGCATGATGAACTAAAGATGGTCACAATTTCTCAGACATTGAGAGTCAGGATCTGTGTGCCCACTCTTGAGTCTGGGCAAGCTATGTGTCTGCTTTGACAAATAAAACTGTATGGAAGTGATGTTATAACAAATTCCAAGCTAGACTTTAAGAAATCTGAAGCTCCATTTTCTGCCTCTTAGAACCCAGACTCCATGCTGTGAGACTATCCAAACAGATCCATGGTAAAGCTTATGTAGAGAGGAATCTGTCAATAGCCCCAGCTACACTCCTAGCCAACAGATAGCACAAACTTGTCAGACATGTGAGTATACCATCATTGAACTAGGTCCTTCCAAACCTAGTTGGGTCACCCTCATTTGATGCTTCATGGGACAGAGAAAAGGCAATTCCTTCAAGCCTTGACCAGACTGTAGATTCATGATCAAGATAATGATTGCTGCTGTTTTAAGCAGCTAATTTGGAGGGCTGGTTGTTAAGAGGCAACAGATAACTGGAATAGCATGTAAAAGACTTGAAAACAATGTCAAATTCTTCTCAAAGACTCAGTAAAATCTTCCATAATCTTAGGAGGTTTAAGGTAGAAAGTTCTGGTAGGGGGAAATGGGTCATCTCTGCCTCAAGATATGTACTAATGCCATTGATTTCAGAGCTATAAGGGAGAGTTAGAGGCAAATTAGGGTATTGAAGAGGGAAATTAGGGTATTGAAGAGGGAAGCAAGAGACAAAGGAGCTAAGTCCACAATTTTTGAAGTGAAGAACTGAATTCCTGGCAATATTCCAGGGCCAAGGAGGCAGAAATGTGTCAGACTTTTAATAAAAACCTCGGAAGGGCCATTCACCTCTCCCAGCCTAAAAATGGTTGGATAAAAGATGAAGTTAGTCATGCTAAGACTACTAAGCAGCCCTGTGTGAGCTTAGTCTATGACTGTATCAAGGTGATTATCCTGTTACCTTATCTACCTAGTAGGAAAGCAAGAGGATATACTTCCTGGTTAAAGATGACATCTGGAGCTTTTGTGACTTTTTAAATAGATATTGTCCAGCATATTACTGAAACTGACTAGACTACTGAAGTTATAAGAATATGTAACCCATACTCAGTACAGAATAAAAGACAATAGGAGACCCATAGAAAACCAGAAATGGACATTAAAGACAAAGGCTTTAAAAATCATTATGATTAATGTGTTAGAAGAAAATATAGAAACAGATGTACAAAAATGGATGAAAATAAATAATTTCAACAGAAGATTGTAATTCATAAAAAAGAATCAAATGGATGGCCTAGAAATGTAAAATGCAGTATTCAAATTTATGATCTTCTTGGATGGTTTTAAATTAAGAGCAGAGACAGTAAAATACAAGATTAAGAACTCAAAGATGAATCAATTAAAAAAAAGTGAAACACAAAGTCAGCAGGGTGGAGGTGGGGGGAAGGGATGGAGAAAACAGATAAAGCACAGGAGAAATGTAGGGATTAGTCCAAGGTCTGGAATATGTGTGAGTAGAATTCCAGGAGGAGAAAGAGGATGAACAGTTTCAAAAAAATATTTGAAGTGATAATTGCTGATTTTCAAAATGATTGAAGACACAAATTAATAGATTATAAAAACTTAGTGAGTCTTAAGTAGAATATATATAAAGAAGCCACCTGTAGGCACATTGTGGTTGAACTTCTAAAAACCAAAAACAAAGAAAAAATCTTTAGAGTAGCTTGAGAAGAAAAGATATTACATTCAAATGAGGGACAATGAAATTTATGGCTGACATTCTGATGGGAATCATGGAACCCAGAAGACAATGGAAAGACAACTTTAAAGTGCTGAAGTAAAATAAATACATAAATACATAACTGAATAAAAATTCGGTGGGAAAATGGTAGTGAAATTAATATCAAAATTGAAGACAAAAAACAAAGGCATTTTCAAACAAGAAAAAGATGAGAATTTTTTTTTCCAGACAACTGGAACTATATGAAATGTTAAAGAAAGTTGTTCTTGTCAAAGAAAAATGATTCCAGATGGAAGCTCAGAAATGGAAGAAGATTAAGAACACTAAAAATGTGAATATAGGGGTACATGTAAAGTATCAATGATTTATAGCAAAATTAAAAATAATATCTGTGGGTTAATGAAGTAAATTATACTACATAAATGATTGGAGGTAAATGGAGATACATGGTTGTAAAGTTCTTGAATTTTGGGGAAGTAGTAAGGATGCTTACTTAAGGTGAGCTATAATAAAGTAAGGTTACATATGTAAGGTTACAGTGATGTAAAACTGAACAATTAATAAAGGAAAAAACATTAAAATACAATTAACCTAGAAGAAAAAAGGAAGGGAGTGATAAAGGAGTAGAGAAAACAGGAGATACCAATTACAAAGAAATAGAATTGAGTCACCTCTAGAAAAATCACATGTAAAGACCGTTAAATCAAATTATTTAATTAAACCATTGAACACCTGTCAGAGTGAATGTGAAAACTGTTATATGGTCACCTGAATTTCCCTGGTGGGGACCTATAAATGCAACTTGCATTCACTTCTGCTGTTTTTCATAAGATGCAGGCACAGCACCTAGGCAGGCCTGTATGAATCTCCCCAGACTGGAAGAATCTATCTGAAAATAAGACCTCCCCTAGCGTCATTCAAAAATCCCTTTGTTGGGCTCTTGACCTAGACTGTGTGCTCTCTCTCTCCTCCTCAGGCAGTCTTCAAAAATCACTTTTGCTATGCGTTTGTTCCTTACCTAAGGATTCCCCTTGCTTTATATATACTTGACTGAATCATAGACATTTAAATTATTTTGACTGCTGTCATGTGTATAGTAAGTATTGATATTCAACACCTTAGAAAAGGGGAGGAAACAGAATGCCTGGCATCAGTCAAGAGTGGCATGATAATACAAACAAACAAAATAAACCAGATGGTAAACTTAAATCCAATTATGTCAGTAATTACATTGAAGTAAAGATTATCAGACAGGATAAGAAAAGCAACTATAAACTCTTCACAATACAACACTTTAAATATAAGGGCAGAGAAAGGTTGAAAAAAATTATATCGATACAGTCACGGACCAAAAGAAAATTAATGTACCTACACTGATATGTGAAGAAGGCATAAGACATTTTACTAGAGGTGATGTTAAAAACTCAGTTCAAGAGTGAGATATTATAATTCTATTTTGTTTCCCCAGTAACAAATTTCAAAGTATATAATGCAAATATCAACAGAATTTTTAAAAAGAAGTGGACATATTCTCAATCATAGTTGAATATTTTAATGTTCTCTCTATAACAGGTAGAATCCAGTAGACAAAAATATCATAAGGGTATAGAAGGATCTGAACAACATGATTACTTAAGACAGAAAAAAGATAAAGATTACACGTAACAATAGCAAAATCATTCCTTTCTATTATGCATGAAACACTGACCACAATGGACCATGTACTTGGCCACAAAGAACGTTCTTCAAAACACAAAAGAACATAAAACACATAAATCATGTAGAATAGTCTTGAACTACATAATGGTGATTTAAACACAAATAACAAAAATATATTTAGAAAATCTTCAAATGTTTGAAAATTAAGTAACACATTTCTAAAAAACTCATGGACAATGAAAAACTCACAGTGGAAATGATAGCGTTTCAGTTGAATGATAGTAAAACTATGAGAACTTGTGGGCACAGTTAAAGCAGTACTCCGAAGAAGTTTTCCAGCTCTAAATTCACATTTAATTTTTTTAAGATTTTATTATTTATATGAGAGAGAGAGCACAAGGAGGGCTGAAGAAGGAGAGGAAGAAGTAGACTCCCTGCTAAGCAGGGAGCTCTATGCAAAGATTTGATCCCAGGACTCTAAGATCATGACCTGAGCTGAAGGCAGATGCTTAACTGACTGAGCCACCCAGGCGCCCTCAATTCACATTTTAGAAATAAAGCTGGAAACCCAATTTCCTGTACCAACTAGGAAAATAGGAGTATATTATATCCCTCCCCCCAAAACCCTACAAATGACAGCAGATTTTTTTAATGGTTTTTTATAAAGTTTAATAAAACAGACAAATCCCTAGGAAGATTGATTTCAAAAATCACAGACAAAAAACAGAACTTAATAATATGAAGACTCAAAAGAGGGACAAAAATAATAGGTTCTACAGACTGGGGCGCCTAGGTGGCTCAGTGGGTTAAGCCTCTGCCTTCGGCTCGGGTCGTGATCTCACAGTCCTGGGATTGAGCCCCACATCGGGCTCTCTGCTCGACGGGGAGCCTGCTTCCCCCTCTCTCTGACTGCTTCTCCCTCTCTCTGACTGCTTCTCTGCCTACTTGTGATCTTTGTCTGTCAAATAAATAAAATCTTAAAAAAAAAAAGTAGTATATGGCTATGATAAACAATTTTTAAATTTTAAAATTAGATAAAATACACAAATTCCTACAAAAACACAACTTATCAAAAGTGACACAAGAAGAAAATTTAAAAGCTAAATAGTTCTGTATCTAGCAGATCTGTAACTAAAACCTTCATACAAAGAAAACTCCAGGCCCCAATTGTTTTACTGATGAATATTTCTAAATAATGAAGAAGAAACAATTCTTTAAAAAAGAAAAAAAGAATCATCGTTTTAAATAGGAAGATCTGTTGGCTATCCATGCAGGAGGAAAAATGAACTTTGATCCCATCCCCATACCATTTACGTAAACAACTTAGAAGTAGATTATAGACTTATTACACAAAAGATTAAATCATGAATCTTCTGGAAGGAAACATAGGCTAATATCTTCACTTTCAAGTAGGAAAATCTTAACTAGACAACAATTTAATAACTAGAAATTGGTGAGTTGTACTTTATTAAAAATTAAAGCCTCCATTCAGATAAGTGATGCCATTAAGAAGCAAAGAAGCAAGCCACTGATTAGACGAGGCTATCCAACAAAAAACATGTCCCTATCATATGTATATAACTTCCACTAATTAATAAAATAAAGATTGGCAACTAAATTGAAAAATGAGCAAAATACTTTGAACATGTGCACTTCATAAGAGAATACCCAAATTTTTAAAAAATATATGAAAAGGTGTTTATTCCTCAGAAAAATACAAGTTAAAACCACAATAAAATATGATGTTCATGGCAGAGTGGCTTAAATTAAAAGACTGACAATCCCAAGTGTTGGAAAGAATATGGGATAACTGTTGCTCTCATACATTTAGCTGATGAAACTGTAAATTAATGCAATTAGTTTGGAGAAAGTGTCTGACAGCCCCTAGTAAGGATATCTATCTATCTACCTATCTACCTATCTACCTACTATCTTTTATCGATCCTTTTACCTAGTAATCTAGTCACCCAAATATACTCCTGCATGTATACCCAACAGAAATACATCCTTGTGCCCACCAAATACAGGTACTAGAATCTTTATAACAGTGATGTTTGTAATGGCTAAAAGCTAGAAGCAAAGCATCCATCACCTGAATGGATAAAAAATTGTGGTATATTAAATATAGTGGAATACAGTGAAAGATGAGAACAACTTACTTTTACAAGGAACAAGATGGATAAACCTCACTGATATAAAGTAGACTGAAAGAATATAGACACAAAAGATTAGACACTGTAGGCTTCCATTTGTATAAAGTTCCAAAACCAAGCACAGCTAATCTGTGGTGACAGAGCTAAGAATAGCAGTTACTGCTGGATCTGGAGTATCAGCCAGGTGCCGGAAGTCTTCCATGTCGTGACCTGCAGAGTGGGGGCAGGAGCACACATATGGAAAAAATCACCACCTTAGAGTTCTAAGATTTGTGGATTTTATCGTATTTGAGTTATACATCAGAAACAAAAATCCCAACAACAGACTGATGTCTTCCAAATCTATTCACCCTTATGTCTTCTTGGTTTTCTCAAAAGGCAATGGGAAAGCCAAGCCCTCATTGATTGAACCAGTGAAGATACAATGGGCTACTTTTAGAGGGAGACAGTTTATTATGGAAAAAGAAAGAGCAGCCAAAGGTGCTAGTTTCCTGTAGTCCTTGTCCAACACACCAAACAGGCCAACACTGAAACAAAAGGGGCTGATGCCAACACCATGAGTCATGGGCTACTCCGTTGCTGAGGAGCCAACTCCAGACTCCAGCTAAGTAGGTTTGTATTCTGGAGCTCTGTTCTGAGGAGGGCAGGACAGGAAGGCTTCCACCTCAACAGAACTTTGGAGGTAATGGGAAACTGTCTCATGACAGTCTCTAGGAGAAGAGAGGGAGGTGAGTGGGGGATGGGAACAGGAGATGGACTCAGAGCAGCCCTCCACCCTCTCTTGTTCTCAGAGGATTATAAGGCTTCCTGCCAAGATTCAGATTAGCTCTGGCTTTGCCTGTGTGTCTTTGCCTCTACAGATATGTGCGAGGTTGCCAAGGTGCCATGGAGAAGCCATTCCCCTTCAGGTTTCAGATCTGTGTGTTGAGTTTTTACCTGAAATATCTTATAGGTATAGGTGAATCCTATAGGCCCCTCAAATTCAATGTTTTCAGAACTGTGTTGATCTCCAGCATTCCAAAGCCAAACCTCCTCCGGTATTCACCACCTCATCTGCCAAACTCAGAATGTGAGGTATGAAGCTTAACACCTACATCTCCATTCAACCCACTCTTCTTCCAGTGTTTGTTATCTGTGTGAATGGCAACAGCACCCTCCCAGTTGTGACAGTGAGGAACTTGAGTCATCCTGTTTGTCTGTGTACCCAACGCAAACCACCAAGTTCTTTGGAATTTTACCTCTTAAACATCTCTTATAGGCATCCAATTCTCTTTGCTTCCATCCCCATACTGGCTCCCTGCCTATCACGTTCCTTCCTAATGGTGTTCTGCTCAAGCAGTCTCTTCTAACTGGAATGACCTTCCCACTTAGACACGACTCTCTCAGATTCTCAGCCCAGTCGCTTCCCTCTCCATGATCTGCTAATAAAACAAAAAACAATAATGACAAAGCGAATACATTAAAAAAAAAAAAAACAGAAACAAAGATCCCTATGCAATTAGATCTTAAAGCCTGTTCTCCAACATTAAGCAGACATGGCAGCTGGGGCTGCCTTCCCGCATTCCCACCAAACTCCCTCTCTAATCAACGTCTGCTTTAACCTTTCTCTATCCGTTCCCCTTTATTTTTCCCTTCCAATTTAGTTTCTGTGATCAACTGAATAGGTTCCCAATGTGTAGATGGGACCACAGTGCAGTCTGCACCTGCCCTCTTCCCATCTGGACTGACCTTATTGCCGCGTGGGAAAAGCAGCTGCCTAAAAGTTGTGTAACTGGAAGCCGGAATGAAGAGATCTCTGCCTGTCCCAGATGTATCTCCTCTTGACTTCACCATGGGGCCTAAAGGATGAACGTACTCAACTTTGGACTGGAGTACTAAATGTCCCATTAAAGAGCAAGTCAGTTCCTGCCAGAGCCACATCTCAACCTAAGCACAGTTTCCAGACACTCATCGTTTACATTTATTCATTCATTGAGCACAAGTAGTTGAGGACCATTTGATTAGCACTTTGTCCTGAGGATGCATTGGTGAAAGACTGGTGTTTCTTGTCCTTTGGGAGAAGGTAGACATTATGCAGCTGATTACAAAAGATTATAATTACTATTCATTTACCCATTCAATCATTATACATCAAACATGTATGTACTCCGTACTAAGTATGGTGCTCAGTGCTGGGAATGCAAAAAGTGACCAACACATCACATTCTGTACCTTCATGAAACTTGCATTCTAATAAAATATAACTCAGGAGGGGCACCTGGATGGCTCAGTGGGTTAAGCCTCTGCCTTCGGCTCAGGTCATGATCTCAGGGTCCTGAGATGGAGCTCCGTATCGGGCTCTCTGCTCAGCGGGAAGCCTGCTTCCCCCTCTCTGCCTGCCTCTCTGCCTGCTTGTGATCTCTCTCTATATATCAAAAAAACGAATAAAATCTTTTAAAAAAAGAAAAATATAACCCAAGAGGACATAAGATTGAAGGTGAGGTAAGAGCTACAAAGTGTTTACAGTTGTATGAGAGTATATAATTAAATATATTTATATATATAAATAATATATATATTATATATATATATATATCACTCTGTAATTAGGAAAATTGGCTTCATCTGGGAGATCACAGATGATTTTTGATGACTTTTGAGGGATTATGTATAAAATAAGATGGAGGCCTGAGTGTGGAGGCTGGTCTTTTAAATTCTCTTTCAATTCTGTTGATAAATCAAAGAGAAATTCTCATTTGTGTTCTGGAGCAGCCTTACCACATCTGTAACCCATATTAATTTCTCATTTAAACAAAGAAGGCTGTCTTATGCTCAGGGTGGACTATAATATTACCAATATTCTTTCATTTCTCATGTTAATTATTGTTGTTAACCACATATTGGTGGCCACTGGGACTAGTTTTTCCCTTACCCATTTCAACACAGGAGGATATCTACTGTGTGCCTTCTATGCCATTCCAGGAAATTTCCATTTTTTTCCTGAAGATATTGGGGAAACCACTGTGGGATTTTACACAGAGGAATAATATGACCAGATGTCCTCTTGAAAAATGACTGGCTGCTTCTCTTTGAACTTTTCATAAAAAAAAAAAAAAAAAAAAGAGGGGCGCCTGCGTGGCTCAGTCGTTAAGCATCTGCCTTCAGCTCAGGTCATGATCCTAGGGTCCTGGGATCGAGCCCCACATCGGGCTCCCTGCTCAGCGGGAAGCCTGCTTCTCCCTCTCCCACTCCCCTGGCTTGTGTTCCCTCTCTCACTGTGTCTCTCTCTGTCAAATGAATAAATAAAATCTTTTAAAAAAGTAAAAATCTATGGAAGTATTCTAAAATTTGTGAGAGTAAAAAAAAAAAAAAAAGAAAAAAATCCTTCTTGCCACCCTTCTGCTGCTCTTCAATGAAGCACGATTTTCTATCTTCTACTTTCTGCGCTTGGAGAGTATGCCAAGAAAGATTGTCCAGACTTAATGTAAAATCATAGTTGCTGGTGCGGAACTTCAGGCTACCTCCGTGGGCTTCCTCTTCACCCTTGGCAAAGCCGACTCAGATTCTCCGTATCATTGGCTGGTTGGCATAATCCTCTGTGACCGCTGGAGCAGGGCTAGCTCTCTTCATTCTGAGGTGGGTTGCTCATCTGCTAGCCACGGGGCCATTAAAGATAAACGCACTCTCATGCACCTGGACTCTGAGCCATGTGGCTTACCTTTTGGTAGGTCTTCCACAGTGTCACACCTTCTTGAAGACTTCTCTATCGGCGTCCCCTCGTGACTGCCCTTCACTCTTCTACCACTCCTCTTCCACATTTAACAACGACCATTAAAAGACGACTTTCATTTCACTTTCATACTTCAAGTGATTTTATTTTTTAAGATTTTATTTATTTATTTATTTATTTGACAGACAGAGATCACAAGAAGGCAGAGAGGCAGGCAGAGAGAGGGGAGGGGAGAAGCAGGCTCCCTGCTGAGCAGAGAGCCTGATGCAGGGCTCGATCCCAGGACCCTGGGATCATGACCTGAGCTGAAGGCAGAGACTTTAACCCACTGAGCCACCCAGGTGCCCCTTCAAGTGATTTCTGACAGTGACGCTCCCTCTCCTTTCCAGTAGGGCTCAGGGATCATGTAGAAACGTGGCGATTATAATAGATCTACTTTGGGGAGGGGGTGCTTCTCTCTCAGCATCTATAGATTTCATTACAGACCTGGCATTGTAGGGTGGATGCTCCTTGCTAATTTTTTCCCCCTTTATTTTCCTTCCTCTGAGAAGCACATTATCACTATACTAAATGCCTTGAGCAAAACTTAATTCATTCCACGGATCCACATCTGTAAAACAAGCACTGATGGGGAGAGCTGTTTGAAATGAAATAAGAGCTGAAGCTTACAAAGTTAAAAAAAAAAAAAAAGAAAGAAAGAAAGAAAAGAAAAGAAATGGGCTGACATCCCTCTCTCAGTGTGAAAGGATTAAGATGGTTTTAATTATCTCACCTGGCTTTGGTTATTGCATTTATTCCCGCTCCCCATTGTTCCTTTCTATAGCTAATATGATAGCATAAGGTCTGGTGTTATCATCTGGATTCCTCCCTTTAGGAAAGTTGAAGAGCCCCAGGTTAGAAAGTAAAAATCACAGTTCTAAATGTGCATAAATGCGTGATGACAAGAGCAGAGGCTTAAGTTCCTATGCTCAGTCATGTACAAATGCCAGTAATAACCGGAGACTCAAGACGGAATATCTCACACTTCTTTTGAATAAAGTAAACGGATTTCTAATGTGATCTGGATGTGAAAGATGTGGTTATTGAAGGTATTGGTGCGATCTCTTGGAATGTAATCTCAGATCCTGCCTCCAGGCCGGGCCAGTTGTATACACACAAAGGCAGGGTGTTTGGGGCATGGAAGTTTTTTTGTTGACTAAAATATATACAGGCACCAACACAAAGAAATGGTTGCTTCTTGGCCTTTATTTTAAGATGATGGTAGACATCATCTTAATATTTCCTGTTTTTTTCCTATGAAGAACTCTGTTTGACCTGACTGGGAGCAGGGAAAGGAATTTTCCATGAGTCTTTTTTTTCTCTTAACACCTGAAAATTCTCCTGTGATAAAGACTTGACAGCAGCCTTGAGCATGGACTATGTTAAGGGAAAACTTGAAGAAGAGAGTGAATAATATATTGCAAAGTAGAGCCAATCCAGGAAACCGGAAATTATTATTATTCCAAACCCTGGGGGTGGAGGAGTAGGGTGACGCAAAGGGAATGGGGAAGCCTTGCGTTGGCCCAGGGGACTGGCTCAGCAGGCAAGAAGAGCCCTTCTCCAGCCATGGAAGTGAGAACATGGTCAGCACGGAGCCATACAGAACAGCCCAGGGAGGAGAGTAAGATAGATGGGCCCCGCTGTCCGGCTCTCAGTCACTTTGCTGGGAGGGGGGGTCGCTTGGGTGCTGCTTCTGTTCGGGATGCATAAGCACCAAGAAAAGGAAATGAGCAGAAGGTGATGGGTTTATCAGCCTCTGACAGGAGCGAACTAGCAGGCCGTGATGGGCATGTAACCCTTATCCTAGCTCCAGAGATCCAAGACCGGCCAGAAAAACAGGCTGAATTTCTGGAGGGGTAATTCGCACGACTCGTGGCTGAGACACATTTTTTAAAAGGCCGGAGCATGCAGAGCATCTTGGCTGATCAATCAAGGAATCAGTGTCAAAAAGAAGACACCCACCACCACCCCAGCTGTCCCAAGGCTCCCCGTGCCATCCAGGAGCACTCAGAGGGGTGCAGACAATCTCTCTTCCCTTTGGAACATCAAGGGAAAAAATCAAAGACATTATTTTCAATTTGATTCTTATAACTGAATGCCCCACTGATCAGGATAAGCAAGGGACAAATACGTTAGTGCCCATATAAAATGGCTTTTGGAAAAGTAAGATCTGATCCACTGAGCCGAATGATCATTACAAGCTGTAATCAGTAAAACCAAATTTCACAGCCAATAGGACACTTGGTGTCTTCGCCTGGCTCAGGGGAACTGGCTGTGGCCGTGGTGTGGAAGGAAGAAAAAAAATTCTACCCCGTAGAAGTGCTCTGTGTTTGTCTTGTGCAGTCTCGAGGTCACTTTGATTTTGTTTTTTTCAGCTGTGTTCATACCGCAGATCCCATTAGTCAGGAGGAGCCAATCAAGCCTGTTTGTGGAATCTGGGCTGTCCCTGGGGCTTCCCACTGAAGTCAGGGCCGCGCAGCTTCCGCCAGCCAGTCTGGGTTTGTCCCTTCTATGAAGGTAAAAACAGGTTAAGAGCTGTCAATCAATAAATGCAGATGAAGGGAGTGGTCATGATCAGATTACCTTCCGAAGTCAATTTATAGCAATCCCAGCAATCCCAACGTGAGCATCTAACGACCTCCATGGGCTTTGTCCAGAAGAAAGAAATCAGAGGTAGTTTCTCCCTAAATCTTTTATAAATTACAAAAATTTTCAACTGGAGTGAAAGGAACCTGCCTGTTGACCAACAGAATCCCCTTGCCTTTGATTTCTAGAAGTTGACATCTGGCATCAAAATGAGGGCATCTGTAGCACCATGGCCAGCCCAGTAGGCTTGCCTCACCGGAGTAAGCTTGCTGGTGCTCGGCTCCTGGCTGTCTGAGCTGCAGCAAGAAAGCAAACTTTCATGAACAGTGTTGATGACGGCGCCACCTCCGAATGTGCCTCTCAGGCAAGAAGTTCCCACCACTGCCTACAGTGGCCGACAAGCCATCTTTGACAGTGCTAGTCATTAGAAAGTTTTTTTTTTGTTAAGCCTTCATCAGCTTTATTATGCCTTCCACCTCTTCACAAAGGAGACATGAATTTTAAAATGTCTTTGCCCTGGAGCCAAAAGCACTCCGTTATAAATACTGTATTTGCCAAATTCAGATAAAAAGTTGATGTGTACTCTTGAGTGGCAATTGAAAGAATGTGTCCCATCTATGCAGGCTCCTGTGAACGTGGCTTGAGTCCATTTCGGCATTATGAGCTGATGCATATGAAATTGCTCATTTTGTAGACCACCAATGATTGACAACTGGCCATGTGACAGGATTCAACCTGTACTATAATGGTTAAGAATGCGGATTTTGGAGCTCCTTCTCCCACTTAGTAGCTGTGATCTTTGGCAAGTTACTAATGACTCTGTACCTCGGTAATATTTATTTCATAAATCTATTTCATAATTATAATATCATTTTCACAACATTTATGGAAAAAAAGAGAATGGGCTAATATATGTAAAGCATCTAGAAGAGTTCTTGGTGTTTAGAGAAAATTATTCATTCCCTTTTCATAGGATTTCCTGGCTGTAATTAAATACCTTATTCTAGAAGGACAGAAGCTATGTGGGGTGGGTGGATAGCTGCAAGAGGGACATTTGTCCAGGACTTCTGTTCAAAAAGGGCTTCATTGTGAATTTCTGACGTTATCTCCAAATGAAAGTAAACATACAGTCACACAGACACAGACAAGATTTACAAACTAGTATAATTCGTAATAAGGTATTAATTATTAACACTTAAATTTATCACAATATTTAGAGTCTTGTTTTGTCGTATCTTCATTTTTTCAATGTATTTGAACCTCATCAAGATATAAGAAATAATACGGAGGACATGGGGAGATGGAGAGGAGAAGGGAGTTGGGGAAAGTTGGAGGGGGAGACAAACCACGAGAGACTGGACTCTGAGAAACAATCGGAGGGTTTTGGAGGGCAGGGTGGTGGGAGGTTGGGTGAGCCTGGTGGTGGATATTATGGAGGGCACGTATTGCATGGAGCACTGGGTGTGGTACATAAATAATGAATTCTGGAACACTGAAAAGAAATTTAAAAAATAAATAAAAAATTTTTAAAAAAGATATACAATTGACTCAATCTTCTCAGTTTTGGCAGAAAAGGTAACCGCTAAAGCCACTAACTCCTACATATTTCTTATGTGAAATACAGAAGAAGAATACTGCTTAAGGTATAAAAAAATGCCTCTCTTCTAGAGCCATTGGGTTCCACAGAGAGATTACCTCTACTTCTAGCTCAATGCCGTGTTCAAGTGCTGGGCAGGGGACTGTCGTCTCTGGCTCCATTGAGTAGCTTGTCTCACTGCCCAAGGACAAGAGATGCAAACTTAGGCTCTTTGCCAATGTTTCAAAAATGTCCTATTGAAAAAGATATTTAGGAAAAGAGAATCAGAGGTCCCACTGTACTCCATAAATTTAGATTTTCTAATATCTTACCATGAACTAAGACAACTAAGTAAAGAACTATTTATTTACATGACATTTTAATGACTGTTGCCACAGACAGCTTTCCTAGATTGCCCATATAATGGGTCAGTATGAGAGACAGTTCAGTTCAGACTCTCTGTTGATTCTACTACAATAATATTGCTTTGATTCCAAGTGGTGTCCACTTTATGCATAGAGGAAAATTCCTGTTTGGTGTTGGAACCAAGAGCAGTAAATTTTGTAAATTGACTAAATTTCCATTTTCAAGACAGCAGTTAAAAAGCTTAGAACCAAATTTATGTGTCATTAAATAAGTAAGTTTTTCTTATTCTTATTCTAGGGTCCATTTTTCAGCCCTACTATCGCTTGATTTTTCTTTTGCTTTTTAAAAACAGCCTTATTGAGGTATTATTTATATACAACGAAACTGGCCAATTTTAAGTGCAAAATTCAATGAGTTTTGACAAATATGTGGAGCTGAGTAAATACCACCGTGATGACATATAGAACATTATACTCAAATAATGAATCATTGAACACTACATCAAAAACTAATGATGTACTGTATGGTAACTAAGATAACACTAAAAAACTAAATAAAACAAAACAAAAGAATATTAAAAAACTCCCTGCTTCTCATTTCCCACCAATCTCCCTTTCCCGGGCCTTAGAAATCACTAGTCAGGGGCACCTGGGTGGCTCAGTGGGTTAAAGCCTCTGCCTTCGGCTCAGGTAATGGTCTCAGGGTCTTGGGATGGAGCCCCGCATCGGGCTCTCTGCTCAGCCGGGAGCCTGCTTCCCTCTCTCTCTGCCTGCCTCTCTGCCTACTTGTGATCTCTGTCTGTCAAATAAATAAATAAGATCTTAAAAAAAAAAAAAAAAAAGAAACCACTAGTCAGCTACTGTAGTTTCACCTTTTCTAGAATTTTCTATAAATAAAATCATACAGTCTTTTGTATTTGGTCCCTTTCACTTAGCATAATCTTTTTGAGATTTAATGTATGTTGTTGAGTGTATCAGCAGTTCATTCCTTACTATTGCTAAGTACTATTTCCATTGTGTGAAGATATAGATATGCTAAAAATAGAAATTGATTCCAGTTTGGGGCCATTCTAAATAAAGCTGTTACACACCTTAATTTACATCTTTGTGTGAACATATATTTTCCATCATCTTATCAAATACATAAGGGTGGGATTACTGAATCATATGTTAAGTGCATGTTTAACTTTATAAAAATGGCCAAGTTGTTTTCCCATATGGTTGCACCCTTCTGCATTTTGCCAGCAATATATGAGCATTCCAGTGGTTTGGTATCCTTGGCAACCTGTGGTATCGTCAGTCTTTTTCATTCTAGATATTCGGTCTTTTTCATTTTAGGTATTCGATGTACCAGTATATTATTGTAGTTTTAATTTGTATTTTTTAATGCTTTTTTTGATATTAAACATATTTTCATACTATTTGTCATCTATATGCCTTTTCCGGTGAAGTGTCTGGTCAAATCTTTCGCACCCTCTCCGCCTTCTAAAGTTGAAATTTTACCTTCTTATTATTGAGTTGTAAGAGCTCTTTATATATGTTCTGCATGTATTCCAGATATATGTTTTGCAAATATTTTTTCCCAGTCTGTTTCTTAACCATTTTCTTAACAATGTATTTTCAAACGTTAAAGTTGTTAGTTTTGATGAAGTCTAACTTATTAAATTTTTATTTTATACTTCATGATTTTTTAAAAAATATTTTATTTATTTATTTGACAGACAGAGATTACAAGTAGGCAGAGAGGCAGGCAGAGAGAGAGAGGAGGAAGCAGGCTTCCCACTGAGCAGAGACCCCAGTGCAGGGCTTGATCCCAGGACTCTGGGATCATGACCTGAGCTGAAGGCAAAGGCTTTAACCCACTGAGCCACCCAGGTGCCCCTATACTTGATGATTTTTATATCCTCAGGAATCTTTGCCTAACCCACGGTTCTAAAAGATTGTCTCACATTCTCTTCCAGAAATTTTATATTTTTTGATCTTACATTTAGATCCATGATCCATTTTGAGTTAATTTTGGACTGTGGTTTCAGGCAAGAGTCCAAGTTTATTTTTTGCATATCAATATCCAATTATTCCAGCATCATTTATTAAAAAGAACACCCTTTCCACTTTATCTTTGCAACTTCAAGAAAAAAAAAATTAGACCATGCATTTATTTCTGGACTAAACACTCTCTCACTGATTTATATGTATACATGGCTGTTGTAGCTTTATAGTAAGTCTTGAAATTAGGTTGCGTGTCCTCTAACTTCGTTCCCCCCTCCCCAAATATTTTTAGGTATTCTAAGCCCTTTACCGTTCCATGTGCATTTTAGAATCAGCTCATCAATTTGCACACACAAAAATTTCCTCGCAAGGGGCGCCTGGGTGGCTCAGTGGGTTAAAGCCTCTGCCTTCACCTCAGGTCATGATCTCAGGGTCCTGGGATCAAGCCCCGCATCGGGCTCTCTGCTCAGTGAGGAGCCTGCTTCCCCTCTCTCTCTGCCTGCCTCTCTGCCTACTTGTGATCTCTCTCTCTCTCTGTCAAATAAATAAATAAAATCTTTAAAAAAAAATTTCCTCGCAAGATTTTAATTGAAATTATACTAAATCTATATGTCAAACAGGAAAATGCACCTTATGGACAGACCTCCTGCTACCGGGGGAATAAATGACCCAGGGCCCCAGTGGCAGTCCTTTGGAATCCATTTTTTCATTTGGGTCAGATGATGCCTCCCAGGGGCAGCTCCCCAGTCAAGGAATGAAAGTGGTAAAAATACTGAAAGAGACTCATTTCTGGGAGACAGGGAACTCCTCTTTTGGCCACGATAGAGTCAAGGAATCCTTGTCATCTTTGTTGAGCTCCCGTAGACTGCACAGCCCCCTAGAGCGGTCCACCCAACCTTTTCTCTCTCCTTCACTTAGGGTCGCACTTGCCTCAGAGTCTGACATCTCTCCCAGACTTTTCTGGCTGTCTCCTTAATCCTTTTCTCACAGGCTTCTTCCTTAATAAAATCATTGCATTTTTATTCCTGTTTTTATGTGTTTCTCAGGGGGTCTGGATTAACACAAGTCATACCAAGAGTGGTCAAAGAAAGCAGACAGCCAGATGAAGGTAGAGAATGAGCTCGGCTACTCCTTGGCGGGAAGAGGGCCCATGTCTGCTCCCTGGCATAAGACGCAGCTCAGCTTCAAATATTTCACTGATGGTGACCCTTGAAAACATCCCTATGGAGGCAAATACCACGTTAGATATAACGATACAGGAGAACAGTGCCTACAAAAGATAGCGGGTTCGGCTGGGCTGATATACTAGGTGTAATCGACTCCCTGCAAAGGAGACTGAGAGCTGTTACCATGCATCTCACCAAGCATGAGAGCCCTAAAGCCTCCAGTGGTAATAGTCGTAGCTTATAAGGAGGTCTTCATCACCTGTAGGTGGAAGGCACGCATTACCAAAAGACAAGGTTAGCAGAGCTCCAAAGACGTCCAAATACACTTTTAAAGCCAAGACGCCTGGATGGATGTCCTTGATGATGTTGACTCGGCAACACCCCCACTCCTGCCCTCTGGGCATGCGCAGGGCCCTACCTTTCCCCCGGTAAGGGCTAACACTTAAGCCTGGCTGAAAGACTACAGAATCCTTCTCTCCATAAGGCACAAGTGCTCCCCTCCCCCCTTAGGAGCTGTCCCCATCTTCCCTCCTGCTGCCAGAAAGATAATTAGGGTTAAACGCCAGGCTAGTCCAGCTGTGGTCAGTGTAGGGCTCGATAACGTAAGAAAGAGACTATATACCTAAAGAATTAAGTCAACTACCCACCTGCATGTACTGTCAAGAACCAGGAAATGCTCCTGGGATTAGGTTTTGAGGATATTTGATTGAGGAGGATAGAACATAAAGCTGGATAAGCAACTATTTATTGATTTAGGGACATTTTCTCAGGATATGGGATTTATCACCCTAGTAAAGACTCAGGGGATAGGACAAACTTTTTACTGAGGTGGATTTTAAAAGCCTGCAAGAAATGGTGGCCAGTGCTTAGCAAAGCAGAAATGTCTGAGCTTCCCTGAAAGACGGTAGGGGAAAAATAAAAAGCCTAAGCATGACTATGTTCCAATAAAACTTTATTTACAAAGACAGGTGTTAGGCCAGAAGGAGACTTGGCTATAGTTCTCCTAACATTGCCTTAGACAGCAGTCAGCCAAAGCATTGTTCGATATCTATAATTTCAAAAGAAGAAAAAAGTAAGAATGAAGGAGTAGAAGTCTGAGGGCAGTTACCCCAATAAAATTCACCATTCAGTGCTCAATCCCCAATCTGGAGCCCCTTGACCTAAGAGGTAGCCAGGTCCTCTAGGATCCTATAATGTCATGACTAGTCTATTCTGTGACTGTCCCCTAGTTCTTCCCCAAAGACACCTACAACCATTTATTCAGTTGACCATACACCGATTAATCAATTTGCAGCCCCATTGCAGTTACTGTGCCAATTATGGTATTACTAAGAAGGCAGACTAATAAGGCCTCAGACCCATGGGATATAGCCATTGGTTTGGACGTTGTATCCTTTCCATTCTGATCAGGAAAAAAGATTGGAAACATGTTATGTTCATGTGAGAAGGGCAATATCCACTCACAGTTTTCATTCAGGGCTAAGTTAACCCACCTGTCACCCACTGTGGCTACACCGGTATACCTACTGCATAGGACCACCTCAAGGAGGCAGAGAAAGTTCAAGGTTGGTTTGCAGGTAGTTGGCTCAGCATGTGGGTGCAAGCCAGAAATGAACAAGGGCCGCACTGCAGCCACATTCCCAGGTGACGAAAAGCAGTAGAAAGAGAACAATTTTCCACTGAGTGGTGAACCTGACATTGCCTGAGATGAGAATACACACAGGTTACTGGGCAGTCGCCTGGAAGGAAAAGGACTGGGAGGTTGGATCAAGTCATTCTGGAGGAAGGGCATGTGGCTGAACCAATCAGAGTAGGCACAGAGTGTGAAGATGCTTCTATCACACATTCATGCCCACCAGAAAGCACCTGACCACCCCAGAAAAGGCACCAAATAACTAAGTAGACAAAAGTGCCTTGACCAGTTGGTCAGCTTTGTCACCAGAGCTTTGTCACCAGAGCTTGCACAATAGGCCCATGAAGACTGGCTGCGGTGACACAGACAGACTACAGATGGGTCTCGTAGCATGAACTCCCACTTGCCTAGGCCTGCTTCACTCCTACTGGCTCTGAGTGTCCAGCTTGTCAGCAACAGACCCCAACATTGAGCTCCTGGCATGGTACAGAGGGACAGACAGCTCCTGTAGAGGCAACTTGACTGGATGAGGCCCTTGCCTTCTGGGCCGGGCAGAGTTTGTCCTCATGGGGATGGATACTTGTTCTCGATACGGATTTGTCTCTCCTTCCCTTGGAGCCTCTGCTGTTTCAGCAACTCTTGAAGGCTCACGCTGGCCACTGTGTGGAAAACCGCCTGGACTGAGCAAGGCTGAGGTGAAGAGACCTTGGTGGGGGCTGTTTCAGTAGGACGGGTAAGAGGTGATAAGAAGCAACTGGCGGTGTGGTTAGTAGAGGTAGTGAGATGATAGGATTCCAGTTCAAATAACAAAAAGTTAGACTGTTTTAAGATAAAAGCTAACTTCCTTCTGAGGAATCTCAGGCTCACCTTGCCCGGTTTTAATAGCTAATATGTTCTCCCTGATTATCCTCTGACTCAATGAATCCTTTGATAAAATTGCAAATAATGTTTCAGGGTTCCATAGTCACAAAGAAAGCAGGGCAAATATCTAGTGGCTATGTGCCCAGAAAGGGTGTTACTTTTGGCAAAAGGAACCAGAGCAATTTCCAAAGTAGTATTTATTCTTTTTAAAATTATGCACACAACAAATGTCTGGGTGAACTGACTTCTCTAACCCGTGCACTAATGTGTAGGTAGGCTTATAATTTGGAGCCCTCACGCAGGAAATCCTGAAATTATGGTTCTTTCAGAAGTGTTGACTCATCTCCTCACCACTTTCTGAATATATCCATTTAACACACCAATTAGTAATTCTAAATTGCATTCTAAATTCTGCAGGTGATTTTCTGATGAAATGTTGCTTTGCTAATTCTAGTGGGTGTTGTTTAGAGTTTGGTTTTGCACTGGAAATAGCTTTGATTTTGCTTTTGATAAAAATGGAAAGTATTAGAAAAGGCCCAACCAACTGAATATTTCCTGGATACACCACTGAGAATCCAGCAGGCTGCTCTATGAGGTTTATATTCAAATATGGCATTCATGCATGTACACCCTTCAAATCTGTAGAAAGTAAGCCTTGGCCACAGATAGTTTGTGGGGTAGAAAAAAACAAAACAAAACATTGCTTTTAACCATCTCTGTATAATTCCCAAGACACATGCATAAGATATTCTTTGGAGCACACAGTGCCTACCATACAGCACGTATGAATTTATTTCACTATTTAGTATCTTCCCAGACAGATTAATTTTCTGCCATGAAGGCCTAAGTCTCAATGTAAAACATTAATTCTAATTTAAAAGCAGTGATTGCAAATCTTAGACAAAAGCAAATACTTCTCACTGAGAATCAGTTATATGTAGATTTTTAAATGATTTCTTACATCAAATGCATATCTTCCATTCTGAGACAGTTTTCTTCCAAGTTGAAAAAAGGGAAATAAGGTTAAGATAAAAACTTAGCTGCTTCTTCATCGTTTGTGTGTTACCATGGCTCGGAAGCTAGGGATAAACATTTATGATGGAAAGGGAGGGCAGGGGAAGGGAAAGAAGGGTGATGGCAGTGGTGGATGGTCTTTTTTAGAGTTTGTTGTCTAAAATAGCGCTAGCCTCCATGGCTTGGCCAATGGGATATTTACTCATCAATAGCTATAAGTTAAAGTTGCTTAAAAACAAAGATATTTACAGCCCCTGGATGTACTGAATATAGCTGACTCACTGGGCAGACACACTTGATTACAGTTCTGTGGTGTTGACATGGGTCCTCAAATCCCATGGAAAAATCAGTCTCAGATTGGGATAGGGAAAGTTGGCAGTTGATGGAAAAATGAGCAAATTATAGACTCTCCAAGAATCAAGTGTCTTATCATGGATGCATGAATTTATCCAATTTGGATGTGAAGTTCCCCTCCCCCCATAATTCTTCCAACTGGCAGTTATGAAATTCAACTTTGGGATAAGGCTATATGAGTTTTAAGGTCAATTCCAAGTCTTAAGTTCTACGAAGGTGTTAAAAAGGTGGCATGTGGCCAAATTTTTGTTATACTCGTGGCTGCCATGTCCTTTTATGCCACCCTCACATTTTCATAGAAAAAAACACAAAGTTTTATCAAACTTACATGGTCTTATTTTCTCCATTGTCACTTATTACATGCAAATTACTTAACATGGAGGAGTTGGGGCCTCCTCAGCCAGGACTTTATTTTCCAAACCTAAAGGACCAAGCTATGTGTTCTGAATAGTAGTGTCAAAAGGATAGCATATTTGGAATTTCGATATATGGCTAATAATTTTCTCAACTCTCTCTCTTTTTCCTAAATCTTTCCTTTTCTGGCGGCTCTTGTCACCACCTTCATCTATTCCTATTTTGATCCTCTTTCCCAATTTCTTCTGATCCCACTATCACAGACACAGACACAGACACACACACACGCACATGCACACACACACACACACACACACACACACACATTTTCATCATTTTTTTTTTCCTTTTGCATTTTCCTTTTCTCTCTACACTTCCTCCATTTCTTCTTCTGTTCTTCATTTTAAGACTGAGGTATTGGAGCAGGACTTTGTGGACTTATGGATGGGAAGAAGATCAGCTTTTGATCCTCCAAACTGGAGAACATTTCTAATGTTCCCCTTGGGAGGGACAGGAAATGGAAAAGTCAACAATATTAGTAATTTTTTAGTTTCCAGGAATTAAATTAAAAGCTAATTCTTGGTATTTAAGACCTTAGGGACTAGGACTCAGGACATGGCTCCAGTGGACACAGACTTTCTATTTTCAATAAACTTCAATAAATTTATTTATTAGTAAATTTCACTCACAGTCACCATTCTGCATAGCATAACAGGAAGAAAGCTTATTATTTTTAAGTAAAAATTTTATACATTCATACAGAAGAGTGCATGAACCATAAACACACGGTATATTGAATTTTCAGAGCTAGTGATCTTTATCACCAGGGCAAGAAAATAAGACATTACCAGGCTCCTAGACTCCCCAAACTTGCCCTTTCACAGTCAAGTCCTACCAAAAATGAATGTTCTCTAAAATTTCCTCAGTGTGGATTAGTTTGGCAGGTTCTCAGTTTTATATAAATAAAATTGCACAATACATATATGTTCCCTATTGTTTCTTTTTACCTAAAATTATTTCATGAGGTTTGTTTGTATTGTTAAGACATAGTGGTAGCTTATCCCCATCTCATTACTTCATCATGCTCAATTATATGAGTATATCACAACTTATAGTATCCATTCTATTAATAGGTATTTGGGTGGTTTCCAGTTTCTTGATTATTATAAATAAAACCACTATCAATGTTCTTATATACACACATATATAGTTTTCTTTGGCATTTAACTAGGAATGGAGATGCTGGGTCATAGAATATGCGTAGTTTAGGTTTTAAAAAAATATTTTATTTATTTATTTGACAGAGAGAAAATAAGAGAGATCACGAGCAGGGGGAGGGGCAGAGGGAGAGGGAGAAGCAGACTCCCCGTCGAGTGGGGAGCCAGATGAGGGACTCGATCCCAGGACCCTGGGATCATGACCTGAACCAAAAGCAGACACCTAGGCGACTGAACCAACCAGGTGCCTCTATAGTTCAGTTTTAGTAAATACTGCCAAACAGTTTTGTAAGGTAGTAGTAGAAATATATGTTCCCACCAGAAGTATATGAGAATTCCAACTGTTTCACAAGCCTCCCAAAGCTTGGTATATTCTGTCTTTTTATCACTGATTATTCTGTTGGTTGAATGGAAATATTCCATCTTGGTTTTAATTTTTATTTCCCTTGTGACTGATGAGCACATTTTCCTATGTTTACTGACAATTCCGATTTTTTTTTTATTTTTTATTTTTTATTTTTTAAATTTTTTTAAAAGATTTTATTTATCAGATAGAGATCACAAGTAGGCAGACAGGCAGGCAAAGAGAGAGAGAGAAAGGGAAGCAGGCTTGCTGCTGAGCAGAGAGCCCAATGCGGGGCTCGATCCCAGGACCCTGAGATCATGACCTGAGCCCAAGGCAGAGGCTTTAACCCACTGAGCCACCCAGCCGCCCCTACAATTCTGATATTTTAGAGTGCAAAATGTTCAATTCTATGTCCATGTCCTTTTGCTTATTGATTTGTGGGATTCTGGTAGACAGCCTTTAGAATGACTTCCAAAGAGCCTCACCTCTGTATTCATGCCCTCATGCGCCTCTCCTTTGAGTGTGGACTGAACCTAGTGGCTCACTTCTAATGAATAGAATACGGAAATGTTACGAGATGTCACTCCAAAGATGGTGACTTCTGTCTTTTTGGATCTCTCTCTCTCTTTCTCTGTGTCTCTCTCTGTCTCAGAGCCCTGTTTAGGGGAAGCCAGCTGCCATGTTGTAAGTTACTGAAAACCACACTGATGTGGCTGTCACACAGGCAGCAGCCAGAAAGTACCCAGTGCCTGCAATGGCCACGTGAGTGAGTTGGGAAACATTCTCCCTGAGTCATACTTTGAGAGGATAACAGCCCCTGCAGACAGCTCCACTGTGGTCTCATGAGAGATCCTGTGTCAGGGCCTCCCAGCTAAACCACATGTGGACTCCTGACCCATAGAAACTGTTAAATAGTAAATGTTTGTTGTTTTGACCACTAGTTTTGGCAAAAACTCAGCATTAGATAAATAATATAAGAAGTTCTTTACAGGTTCTAGATTTGAGTCTAGAATAGTCTAGATTTGAGTCTAGGTTCTAGATTTGAGTCTAGAATAGTCTAGACTTTGCCAAATATTCCACTCTTGGTGAGCCTTCTCATTATTGATTCTTTTGATAAGCATAGGTTCTTAATTTTTCATGTATTTCAATTTACTGTAATTTTATTTTATGATGAGGGCTGATATGTTCAACTTAATAAATTTCAATTCATTTTTGCTTACCCAAAAGTCAAGAGTATCATCTTTAATTGCTGCCTTTTCAAAAGAAGTACCCATTCATCTGAATAGAATATGTTTTCAAATGATAACATTTATTGACTAAGGGGAAAGCAGCACGCTAGCTGCTTTAATACATAATTCAAACTCACAAGGTACTGCGTAGCAGAGGGGGGATTTAAAACCAGATCTATATGAGCCTTTCAAAATCTTCACCGTTTACTATTATTTACTTATTACTTTCATGACACAAGCTTGTCGTTTTGGGATTCTGGCTGGTCTAAAGTATTTTTTGTCTTAATGAGGCAAGGGAAAGGGGGCCCGCTGCGTTTGAAATTAATCAGTTTGTCTCCGAAAACACATTGATGTTCCTTTTTTCTTTCAGTTTCTTTATGGTGATTTCAAAGTCGTTTCAGAGTTGCATTTAGAACCTGCACTGGGCTTCAGATGTTTTTTTGTTTGTTTGTTTTTTAAGATTTTATTTATTTATTTGACAGAGAGAGAGAGAGAGCATGAGCGCACACAAGCAGGGGGAAAAGCAGGCTCCCTGCTAAGCAGCACCCCCACCCCCGACCCGGGACTCAGTCCCAGGACCCTGGGTTCATGACCCGAGCTGAAGGCAGATGCCTAACCAACTGAGCCACCCAGGCACCCTGACTTTGAATATTTTGTCTTCTGGTCCAAGGGTGAAACTTCTGTAGTCTTGTGGACTTGGATAACTCATTTCACCTCTTTGAGTGTGTTTTGGGGTTTCAGAAGTGGACAGTTTTCCTTTCTTGAGCACCCAACATTATGCCTTTTTAATGGTGCTCTGATTTTTTTCTGGGGAGTTACCTCCTTTCCATCAGGCTCAGCCTCGGTGACATCGAGCAGGAACACTGCCCTCCTGCTGGGAAGACAGCCCTGGCCCTGGAGACACCCCTCCCCCCCAGCACGGTCAAAGAACAGGCACAGACCTTTGGCTCGACCTATCAAAAAACTCATGCAGAGGATGCAAGGGCCTGATGTAAAACTGGAAATTAACTGGTTTCGGTTCATTCATTCCAGTGGGCTGGCCTGACAGTCAAGCAGCTCCTGTCCTCTCTCCACCTCTGGCCTGTAGTACCCAAAAGAACTATTGTATCCAAAGAACTAGCTCAGTGCCTTTCCCTCAGTAATTGTTCAATAAATGTTATGCATTGCATATGCATATCCTGGTTAACGAGTTTTTCTTTTGAAAGTACAACAATAAGACAAACTGTGTGGTTCAATTTTTATCCTCCTAATATTTGCATTTGGCAAACCAGGTCAACTCCTTTGGGTGTCTGATTCATGCTTTAATTCAAGTTCTTCATTACGGCTAATGGCCTTGTCTCTCTCCATAGTGTATAGAATGTGTATAGTCTCTCTCCAAGTGTATAGAATGTAGAAAAATTTAGCATAACTAGAAGCAGCTGTTGAGAAAGTGACATCGTGCGTTTGCTTGCCATGTGTGCTGTACGGTCTTCTTACAGACTGCGGTATCTTGTGCCTGTTAACAATTTGATAGGTAATGTCTAATTATTGAATGTTCTCATTCTGGATGTCCTGTTGGGTCTTAGGGACTAATCTCTTTGACTTAAATCTTTATACTCTTTCAATGGAGCATTTCAGGGTCAGGGCAATGACACAACCTGTTTATATGTCTGTTTCTATATAAATATTTCCCCCCAAATTCTCTCAGAGCAATTGTCTTTTCTTCACCTTTCCAAAATATTTGGGGGTGTGGGGGGGAAGGTGGTGAAGAAGATAAAGGGCTCTTGAGAGAGGATGGTGAGCAGATATGAGACTGAGGCAAAAAGAAATCCCCCCCAGGGGGGCCTATGACAGTCCCATGATGTGCTTTCTATGTCCCACTCCTTCAAGGGCCCTTCGTAAGGCCAGGGCTGCTCATATAGGCTCATATAGGCTGACCACACAGAGTCTGGTCATGCCAGCTGGCCCGGGTTAGCTGAAACCCTCTGGAGGAGAAGTAGGGACGATCTGCAACAGGGCAGGAAGAGGGGGAGGAAGAGGGGGAGCTGTGGGCCATGGCAGGGGTGGGTGTTGAGGAAAGGTGGGCAGTCAGGATATGCCTCAAAGCTCATGCAACATAGAGACTGCTTACGAATTAAAAGCTGCCCAAAAGAGCAAAAAAGAAGGACAAAAAGCAATCCTTTGCTGGGACAATAACTCCGTCACTTACCGTCTGAAATGGGGAATGATAAAATCCTAAGCAGCCCCTCATTTGTGGGCACCAACATCAAGTTCATTTTGGGACACCAGGCTTGGACTCTGACCCAAGCTGAAGGAAACTCCAGGTTTTTCTGGCAGCGAAGCAGCTCATCGTTCGCAGCAAGGAGTCATGTGAAGGCCCCTCTGGGCAAGAGGGGAGCCACAGCCCCAGCTGCCTTCAGAGGCTGGTTTAGGATTTCTCTGATTGTCCACCACCAGAAGCCCCTGCCACCCGCACTGGGCTGTCGCTCCCCGAGCCCTGACCTCCCGGACTCTATCCATAGCTGTTTATATCCCCGCTTGAACATACCTCTCTTCCTGCTCAAAGTGAAAGTGCATACACATGTTTTAGAAGATGAGAAAGCACAAGGTTGGGAATTTCCCTTAAGGAACTGGTGAAGATCCAAAGTACCTAAAACGAATCTTTCCCGAAGAGCGACCGCAAATGTGTAGAGATCAATGTTCTGCATGTCAGGTTCATTACAACCTGATGCCATGTTAACTCCATAGGAATATCCCCCCCCCCCCCCCCCCCGCCCACCACCTCTACTTCTCAGGCTTGAAGGCTCAACTCAGATACCTGCAGTCCAAGCTCATGTGGATGAAATTGTTCTGGTGGATTTTCATCTCCTCTTAGAGCCTTCTCCTCTCCTGCTCTCCTCTCTGGATACATCTCCTGATTATCCCTTCTGGTTCCTTACTATGCTGCATATTCGTGTTGCGACCTCCCTGGTCGCAGCGAGTCCAGCTCTGATCCTTGACTCTGGAATCAGGTCCAGGAAATTTCTTTTCCTGGTTGTAAGTCATCTTCATGGATCTTGAAGCCATCTGTGTACTACAGGTTTATAAGGACCCAAATACCTATAATCTCTACTCTTGGTTGAGTAAATTCTTACTACCGTGGTTAATTAGCCTAGATCAGAATCCCTTGGAGGGGCTTGTTAAAAACCACAGATTCTTGAGCCCCACTCCCAGAGCTTCTGACTCAGTAAATCTGAATGGGGTCTGAGTCTTTATTTTACCAAGTTCCCAGGTGATGCTGCTAGTCGGAGATCACCCTGTGTCACCTGGCAATCTATAGCTTCAGTCCTCCGCGTGTGGCTTTTGCACCAGCTATAGAGGAACAAGCAGGGGTGGGGGAGGCGGGGGGCAGAAGGAAAAGGAGAAGCAGGCTCCTCATTGAGCCAAGAGCCCAACATGGGACTCAACCCAGGACCCTGGGATCATGACCTGAGCTGAAGGTAGATGCTTAATCGACTGAGCCACCCAGGTGCCCCAGAACCTGCATTGTAATAAGGTTTCCAAGTGCTTCATACAGATCAAAGTTATATCCTCCCCTTTGTACTTATTAAATCAAGGCAGTTGCATACCAGTAATGTGCCAATGATACACAAATAGCAATTAGAAACATTACTTTTATATTAAAATGGACATGGGTATGTTATGGGGTAGAATGCACAATTCACAGAGCTTTTTAAAGTGAAAACAAGAAACGATGAAGAAATTTCTGGTTTATAGCAGGTAATTTCAAACTATATCCATAAGGATCTTGGGCATGTGCAATTATTACCATCCTCCCTTATGAGTAATTACATTAGGTTGGAGGAGCTGGATTTCTTTATCTGTTTTGAAAGTTAGCATCTGGCCCTGATTCTATTAATCAAGATACGGCCTTAAAAAAAAAAAAAAAAAAAAGAAATGATGATGTGGTTTTAATAGTGGCTCTACCTTCCCCGAGGGACAGCACATAAAATTTTCTTGTCCTAAAGCTGCAGAAGACATCTTTTTCAGTTGGAGGCCTAGTAATCTTATTGGTCTACTCTCTTTTCCCCACTTCAAGCCTGCTTCCGGTGATAATGTCTTCGGTGAGTTCTGATGTGATGCTTCTCTCTCCTCCCTTCCCCCCCTCCCCTCCCACCAGACTTTTTTCGAAATCTTGCTTCACTCTGAGTTACAATATGAAGCATTTTTATGCATGCACTAATAATAACAGACGACACTATGAGAAAGATCATCCTCTGTTTTCATACAACTACTCTGACATGTTTCCTTGGAGAATTTGGTTGATCCTGCTTTGTTGAACATCTAAAGAGATATGGCAACTAGAAAAGAGGCCTTAGAGACTAAACAAAAAGTGAGAGGCTTATCAATGCCTTAGAAGACAATAAAAGAGGCAGAGAACAAATTGCAGAGTTACATACTGGAGAAAGATATAAATGCATCAGAGCACACTGGATGGTGAAATCCTACTCAATAAACTCTCTTGCCAACAAGCACTGTTGCTTTTGAACTTCTCACTCAATGAGTTGGGAGGGAGTAGAAAGACTCCAATTATGATTCTAATATTCCAGCACACAGATAAGACAGCAGTCTTTTTTTTTTTTTTTAAAGGTCATGATTGTTTCTTCTCTTATAGGTCAAGAATCCTATTTTGAGCTGTGTAGGAACATCTTTCTGAATACAGCTGATGAAGTACAGGGTCATAGAAGGAAAGACTCTGGTTGAAAACACATGTACCTGTTCGTGTTTTTTGGCCTTGATGCCAAATAACTCAAGTAGTGAAGGTTCTTCCCGGTGCCCGAGGATTCATAGCTGAGGATAAAAAGCTGCAAGTTTGGGAAGGAAATATTTTATCAAGAGTGGAGCCTCATAAGATGCTCTGGATTGTGGCTGTTTCAGGGCTCACTTAGTAACCCGGGCTCTGTAAGATGCTCTTACACGCCAATCTAAGCCATACTGCATAGAAAAGGCCAGAATGCCACAATTTCCTTCCCTCATTATTGTAGCTGCCCTCTTCCTGCCTACATTATAGCCCAGAAAAACTCCCAGTCCTTTTATTCTGGTGCATGTAAATTCAATTGGAATTTTATGGTAGTCTATAAAGTCATTTACATTTTAAAAATTGTTGAAGAAACAGATGTTGGTAATTGATAAAGAACAGAGTGGAAATATATAATGATGGGATCTTCTCTGCTCCAGAGCTAAAGAAATGGACATTAGCCTGAAAAGGACAATGATTTTCCAAGCTTTGAATTTTTTAGCACGAGAGCAACTTTGTCTAACCAGATTTCAGAGACGCAGTACATGCTCAAACAATGTGGTCTTGGTTTTTCAGCAAATAGCAGGTTTGATAACAGCCTTTCCCTTTTCAGATTTTTGGTCCAAATTTGACACTGCATTCCTGGTGCCCCTCCTCCAAGTGGGGTATAATTCTGCAGGAAGAATCATGGCCAGGCCTAATAATAGATGCATAAAATCTGACATCCTTGGGACTTTCACATGATTGTCAGAAGGCAAAATATAGAAGATGATGTAAGTTGAGCGGTTAGGAATTTTTAGTCTAATTTCACTGTCCTCATTAATACATCAAATGTGAAAACTTCATTAGATTCCATGCCCATTATTGAGTAACAAAGAAGCAGAGTTAAGCTCTTAGAAGGAGAACTAGTTTTTTTGGACTAATGAGCTTTCGCTCAAAGGAAGCAACTTTGTTTCCTCTCTGCCCACTTTGAGGGGAGGAAGCAAGCTACGGGAGGGGGAGCTGAACAACAGTCACCTAACTCACCTGGGTGTGGAAGTCACCTGGGGTCCCGAAGGCTCGGGGTGGGGGGGTGGGTGTTCCAGGGACAACCCTCCTTCCATGGAGGAAAGGTTTCATAGCATGCAATCAGAGGGCTTTGGTAGCATCTATTAAAACAGTGACACCAGGGTCCCCATGTCTCCTGTGGAAAGCAGAGTGGCCACACCAGGGGGTCCTCCTTAGGAAATAGGAGCGATATAAAATCAGCGACACTCTGCCTTCACTGCATGGACGGTTTGTGCCCTCTCTTCTCAGGAAGTCTTAGGATCCAAAGTGATGATCAGAAGGGTAGACCAGGGGCACCTGGGTGGCTCAGTGGGTTGGGCCTCTGCCTTTGGCCCAGGTCGTGATCTCAGGGTCCTGGGATCGAGCCCCACATCGGGCTCTCTGCTCGGCGGGGAGTCAGCTTCCCCCTCTCTCTCTCTGCCTGCCTCTCTGCCTACTTGTGATCTCTCTCTCTGTCGTGTAAATAAATAAAAAAGGAAAAAAAAAAGGGTAGACCGGCTTCCCAGCCCCTTTTGGTTCTTTTGTCTTCCTTTACTCGAATGAAAACATTGAGGAGTTTTTGGTGCGTGAGTGAGCTTAGGTAAAGGACCCTGACATCTTCCTTCTCAAACACCCAGGAAATAATCTGGAAGTCTTATAAAGAGTCCCATTCATCTCATAACACATAAAATAGAGTAACGAAATCACATTAAATTAAATAAACGGGGCTGAACGTATCCCAGAGATTGCGAACACAATAGTATTTGAGGGAGAAATAGATGAAAAAGAATATGTTTCATGTGAAACCCAGACCACACTCAACCTTTTGATCTAATTAAAAACCTTTCAGTCTGGCTTCCCTGGTTCAGCTTTTCCATGCTTTCTATAGAGTATTTCCACCAGGATGCTGGAGTTCTGGGAAGACCGGGGGCTGTGTCCGATGTGCTGAGTGATACAGAGCTCGCTAATGTGGTTCCTGGAAGAAGCAATGACTTTTCTCGATGTGCTGTTTCCATTCTGACACACCTCAAACCACTCAGCATACTCATTATAGATCTTGGTTAAAAGCCATTTCCCAGCCCCTGAAGTGCAGCTATCACTCACTCACGCGACGGCTTATTCTTGAGATTTAGGAGACCGTGCCTGACCATGTTCTATCAGTTGGAGACCTTAGATTGCAAGGTGAATGCTTTGTCATTAAAAGTGAGATGTGACAAAGATAAAAATATTGGCAAATATCAGAATTATGTCATCTCGATGCAATTGCTACCATTTTTGTTTATTGATACGTGTTTATGCTCCACACGGTGGCAACCACGGCGTCACTTCTAACTCTGTTTTTTCTTCTAACATGGCTTCATCCCATTTTTCGCCATTTTCTTAGCTATTTCTTTCTGTGACTGCGTGCAAATTCATTGTGCAATGTACCCACCTTGTCCTGATGCTAGATGATTCAGATTGGGTCCCTTTTCTTTGCCTTCATGTTGAGAATGTTATAGAAAATTCTCTTCCCTCAAACAGCTTTGGCTTCTCCTGAATTATTTTCTTAGGATCAAGTCTTAGGAATGAAACTACTAGATCAAAATTTATGACCCTCTTTGTTGCTCCGTCTATTCTTTGTCGTCCTGTTTTTGCTCAAAAATTGTTATACCAATTTACGATGCCAGCTGTAATGGCGCATTAAATGTATAAAACATTTTAAAGTGAATTTCTGATACAATTGTTTTGCTAATTGAGATGGCAGTAGTTCTTCCCGTTTGCTTTAATGCACGTTTTTTCTTTTTGTTATACTGGTGAAAATATAAATTACTTCCCTGTGTTTATTTGGATTTTCCTTTGTACCAATTATCCGAGTGACATATTTTGTAATTTCTCCCGTGTGCAGGAACCATCAATTTTATAATGGGGTTTTGAAAACCTGAGCAGCTGATTAGGGCTCCGTGATCTACCTGATTCTTCCATTACCTTAAGAAAAGGTTCTGAATGGATATTTTGGACTTGAAGACAGGACACGACAAACATTCAAGCCAATGGTTGGTTGGACTCCATGACTCGCTCTCTCCTTTCAAAAGCAGAGAACATCGTCAGGAGCCGTAGCCTCAAGCTGGTTATTCTAAATGGAATAAACTTGATTTTACCAGGAGGTCATCCTTTAGAAGCATTCAGCTATTTCAGGTGCACGCCTTGGAAGCCGAGCTCACCCTTCCCAGCATAAGGTATAATCTTATCTGAAGGCCGCTCTACAGTGATGGTAGGTCTGGACAGCCACCGCTGCCCTGGACCAAACCATCTGTCACTTCTCACAACTTCCCTCCTTACCCTGAATGCTGTGCGCAATTCTTAGCAGGTAGCGGGTGCTTAATACGTAGCTGTTGAGTAAATAAGGGAGGGAATGAGAGTGTGATCCCCAAATCACTCTTACTACAACTGGGATGTGAATAAAAGATACCGAATTGGATCTAACACTGACCTTGTCTTTCTTAGGAGCTGGCAGGCCATCTGCTAGGTGGTAGAGAGGAATGCTTTCGTTTGGTGTAAGTCTTGGATGGCAGCAATAACTGTCACTCTCTTGTGAGGTTTAACGTAGTCTCTTTTTGGTAGAAGTGCACCTTCAGACCGTTCCCCTGTCTCCAGGCTCATCTCTCAGAGGCTATTCTGGGCACGGGCTGGGGTTGCCCTGAGTTGTGTCCGTGGAAGAATAAGCAAGTCCCCAACCCGGAGCTGATTCTTCTCTGGCTGCCTGTGCAGATCCAAGTTCAAGTGGCATTCCTGGTCACTGTGCTGATGAACCTGTGACCTGTTCCGGCTTGGCTCGCTCAGGGCCTGGGCAGTTTGGCCTTTTCTCAACAGTGGATGGTGCTGCAGATACTGGGAGCGCCTGACGCATCTTCCATGTCCCCTGGCTCAGCCTGCTTGGCTTCCAGCCCCCTCGGGAGACTACCGGCTCTCAGCTCAGTAGGAAGCTGGAGGCCTCAGAACACCACCTGGGCACCTCTGCCGACCCAGGAAACTTCTGCTTCTTCCCCAGGCCCAGGCTGCCTCACATTGACGGAATACACGGAAACACAAAGGAAAAAAGGAAGCTAGCCAGCATTTCCTCATGTGGTACCTTTGTTAAGTGAAAGAACGAATTTTGGGAGATCCTTACAAAGAAGTCTACCATATGAATCTAGACATGGAGACACTTCCAAATTAAGCTCTGGGAGCTTGGAGGCATGTCGTGAACTCTTACCCCCGTGCCCCAGGCAACCAATAGCACTGCGGTTCAAACATGTTTGCCTTGTTCGTGGTAGTTCAGTGCCCATCTCCAGAAGAATGAGTGAAGCGGTGGACAGAGAAAGGCCGAGAGTCTGGTGCTAATGAAGTCCTTCCTTCGGGAAGGTGTGGGGATTGTTAGGAACAGGCACTATGCTTTCCCACGGAAGTCTTGGACATCGCTTATCTCACACGGAGGTGGACAGAGATGCCAGGGACAGATGGGCTGGCAGTGTGTGTGTTTTGTGAGGGCTGGTCCCAAGCTCTTCCATTTCTTTGTTAGTGATACTTTCTCCTTACTTCAGTCCAAACTCCCACCCAAAGGAGCAAAAAAGCCCAAAGAAAGCTACCCAGTCCTTACTCGCTCTAGGTCTCCATATTTCTGCTGCTACATCTGAGAACCAACCCAAATCCATCATCTAAACAAGCAGGCTTCCAAAGCCCGGACTGCCTTAAAAATAATAATAATAAAAGTACAGTATTACTTTCATAAGATGCTTGACTTCAAAATGCTATTTTATATTTGTTAATTTGTATTGGTGTTCTTTTTAGCCCCCAAAGATACTTTTGTAATTATCCTTATTGAAAGTAGGTACTATTAAGCTTATTTTGAGTGTCCCCAGCCCGGGCAAGTGGGGCAGTGGGGAAACACTAGCAGCGATCCAGAAAGTAGAAGAAGAATTTGCCCAGAATCTGTCATCTTTGGGGAGTAAACCCTCCTACAGAGAGTTGGGAGTTTTGCTGGTTGGTGTCAAAGAAGGCAATCAAATTCTCTGTTTGACACTCAGAGGGGCATATGCCCTTCAGACCTTAGAAATAGCCTCTGGCTTGAGAGTGAAACTCAGGTTCAGGAAAGGGATCTTGGATAAACTTTCACCTGGTAAAATGTGAGCAATTAGGATAGCATAAACCTACGTGGCTCTCAAGGGGGCAAATATCCACCACAGCGGCCACGCGAAGCCCCACTGGCCAGGAGCACCCAGGGAAGGGGGCGTTGGTGCTGCTGCCTGGCCCTGGTTGACCTAGGACAAGAGAAGTGGTTTCCTGGAGTCTGAGGTGGAGACCACAGAGGTCTCCACTTTACTTCCCACGAGCAACACCTCTTCTCATTACATAATTTCCCCCCGTGCCGGCACCATAGGCAAAGCGTATAGTAAAGAGGCCCTCCTTAGCCAAAATATAATTTTCTGCACACCATGATTAGCAAAGCCTTCTTCTGCGCACCAAGAGCCTGTGATTGGCCTTGATTACTCAACAATAGGGGGTCGGGATAGGTTATGTGGTAGCCTGTCTCATCCTCTCCCTCTTCTCCCATCAAGGGATAATCACCATGATTCTCAAATTCTAAATTCACTGAGGGTTGATTTGCCGCCCTTGCCACTTACCCAACCAATTTAGCAGCAAGGCACTCTTGGGGCCTAATTTCTGGTTCGAGCTGTGTTCCTCCACATCTTAGAAGAAATGAAAACTGATCTGATGGGAATGCAGGGTTATTTGTTGTGTTGCTGATTAAATCTCAGCTGAAGGATGGATGTGGTGGCCGTGGGTGGGAACCCAGAAACATGGCGGCCTTGGTGACCCTCCATCACCTGTGTCCTGCTGATGGACCTGCCAGCCTTTTGAGGTGAACACTGAGGGTGTGGCGATGTCAGGACAAGCCATGGAGAGGGAGTTGGAGAATGCTGTGGCTGACACCCCTTCTTTTGCAGAAGACAGAGGACGCTAGGGTGCAGGAAATTGATTATTTCATAGAGATCCCGTGGATCAGTGGCTCAGGGCCCACTGCCACACTCACACTTGTTTTAGCCTCCTCTCCTCTCTCTCAGCTTCTCCTCCTTGAGTGTTCTGTGCAATGTCATCCACCAACTACCTGAGCTATTCATGAATGTTTCCTAATGTATCTTAGGGAGCAAGAGAATCATTATCATTTTTCCTTACAAATTCTGTTCCTCCCGTATTTACTTTCCTCCGCTCGAAGTGCCCCCCTGTGCGTTATTCTACTCAGACGGACCTTTCTCAGGCATTGAGAGCCTCGGCCTTGATTCTTTCCTGAATTCCACTTTTACACTGAAAACTCCCTCCCTTGTATCTCACTCCTTCAACCCTTTCCCCAGACAGCTGGATATCTGGTTCAATGCAATCAAGTTCAATATTTCCAGTTAATAGATGATAGCATGTATCTGTCTTCACTGGGGATACGATACCTCAATCCAAAGAAGTGACACCGATGCTAGAAATTTCAGACTTCTCTGGCAGAACCGTGGATGGATGGGACGGAACACAGCAGGTCAGTTTCCAGCGGCCCTTACCGTCCATCTCCTTCCTCAGGGCTGCCTGCTCTGATGACTCTTCAGGTCACTGAGTCATCCCTCACACTCTTGTCCCAAACTTACCTGTGGGGCAACTCTGGAGAGCGGCCCTATTTTCCAACCAGAAATTAAGCCACGTGATCCAAAAAAAAAAAAAAAAAGAAAGGAGGATTTCTAAGTTAATAGATAGAACAAAGAAAAATCTGTAAAAACAGATCATTTAGGTATGGAATAAAAAGAATGTTTACTAAAAAGGTGAAAATCTCAGGGAATTGGAAGCTTTTCAGAACAGGGAAGCTGTAGGTTCTGTATAGCGGCCATGTCAGAGGACGGTGGCTCAGTACTCTGGTAGAGCCAGCGCCTTGGATCCAGGAACCTGTGTTTTTATCACAGCAGTTCTGCTGACATAATGTGTGACTGAGATCAAGCCCATTAACACCTGTGGACATCGTTCCCTTTATCCTCTCAAGGTGGTCCAAGAGCGCACAGTTTTGTCTTCCATGATAGACGGACCTCAGTTTCCATCCTGGCTCTGCCATGTGGCACAGTGTGTGACCTCAAGCGGGTCACTTACCCCACCTCTGAGTTGCAGCTTCTTCATCTGTAGAGATGACAATGGTCCTCAGTTCCCTGTGCTACTCCAATCATGACAGACGCATGAGAAGTGTTCAGTTAGCGGTAACTATAATTATAAAAGTAATACAATATTATGGGTAGTTTCACTGAATTCAAAGTTCCTTTCTATCTCAATCTATTGGGAGGGAAGGCAAAGGAAATAAAGGAACATGTTTACAGGTTATTGTTTTTTCCTCCATTTTCCTCAGGCGATCTAGAGGCAGCCTAATACAACTCGCAGGCCAGGATTCCACCCCCTCCCCCACCCCGCCCACGCCACCCAAGAACATTTCTGGGGAAGAGGTAGGCTGCACATTTGAAGTACAAATCCTCAGTTTCATTTCCCAAATGAGTTCTGTCAGAATCCAGAATCTCCTTCTCTCATAATGACCTTCCCCAGTGAAAATTAAAGACTCATTAATCTATAGACGGCCAAATGTAAAATTGTGCTTGTAAAATAACACCAGATAAATCATCATCCTTCAACTTTGTGGCAAATAGGAAGCTTTTAACCTCAGAACACTTAAGAAATTTGGGTTTTAAGAAACCATAACCCAAAGGTAATACATGATTCTTTGCAAAGAAACTTCCTGCCATACTCTCGCTGTGGCTTTTTCCCCCACCTACCTAAACCTCATGGAAGTAAAAATAGTGATTGATCATGCAAAGTGGGGCTTGTCTACAATAACTGAAATGTCATTTAGGAATGCATAGCCACGGACAGTGGTTATCAAACAGGAGATCGCTCATTAATACTGGGTGACAGAACGTCGTAGACAGAGCCTCTGCCCTGTGTCCCAACAGCCTAGGGTCTACCCAGGCCCTTCAATAGCGTCGTCAACTTGAGGACCAAGGATTGTCAGTGTGAGCCACAGGTTCCTGTTAGCAAAGACAGTGGGCACAACTCTGTGCTCACCAGCCCAAAGAAATCTGCGTAGTGAGCATTAGAAAACGTTAGCTCATTTTTCTGGGATCTTTTTCATTTTTTTTCCCCTCAAATAAGAACTTTATAAAAATAACTTTCAGGGTGCCTGGGTGGCTCATACCCAGTTAAACGTCCGATCCTTGATCTGGGCTCAGGTCATGATCTCAGGGTGATGAGACTGATGCCCTTGTCGGGCTTTGCAATTGGCATGAAGTCCGCTTGGGGTTCTTTCAAGCTGGTTCGTTGACGAATGATGGTTTTGTAGTGTAAAGATGGTACGAAGCCGGGATCACCTGGAGCGTGAAGGATGGGTTCTAACCACCTGGTTCCGGCAAATACAGGAATCTGTATGGATTCTGATGACTCATGGGGTCACGTGCAAGCCAGGGATATGTTCAATTCTACTTCCATTCCTCTCTCTGCTGCCTTGATTAATTCATTAAACTTAACTTATTCTAAAATTAGGTATTAACTATGTGCCAAGTGTCTGAAATAGAAAGTTGAAGAGATCATAGTTGTTGCCTTCAGGAAGCTCATAGTCTCTTGGAGAAGATCACAGGGAAAATGAGTAGGGTGACCCCCGGGTGCCATGAGAGACTTGGAGGACACAACAAAGACTCCTGGAAAAAGTGACATCAGACATCTAAGGGCGTAGTGACTCGGGGGTGCAGGAGTGACATCAATGAAGGAGTAGAATTCCAGGCTGGAAGTTGAAAAACTCAAGTGATGGTTGGCAAAATCTGGTTACTTCCCGAAGTGTCACCACTGAGGTCAGTCAGACGCGGAAGAGATGCTGTTTGTGCCTCCTCCCTACCTCCTGTGTGCGAGTCACTGAGCTGACTGATGCTCGCGGGAAGAGGAGATGGCATTTTTGCTGGCTCTCCAGACTGATACTGGAAGCAGGTTTTTCACACCGTGTCGTGGGCCACGGGCACCCCTGACCACGGAGTTCTCCTTGTGGACCACAATGAGCGCAGCAGGTGGGCGGTGGGAAAACCACTTGGGAGAAGAAGGAATCCCACTGGATGCATTTCCAGCCTCTCAAAGGGGGCGCTCAGAAAGGATGGTGGTTGCCAGCGGACAGAGTCGAGTCCTCCTCGATGGAGCCTAACACAGCTCCCCAGTCCGCCCAGGATGCCGGGACTGGGAATGTGATACACTAGGGCCAAGGAGACGTACTCAGGCCACTGGCAAGATCCCAGCCACTCCTTGCTTTCACCCATCCTGAGAGAACCAGACACGGGGACACTCCTCATCATCCTTCCTGACATTTACGCCATCAGTGAGCACAGGGCTTTGCTTCTCACACTTTTTGGCGCTCCCCACCCAAATTTATGCTCCGTAGTTCAGATTACCCACCTCCCTGGGTCCTTGTGAGGATCATGTGAAAGTGCTTTCTTTATAAACTCTGAAGTGCCATCTAAACATAGATAATTTATGTTAGTTTAGTGCCATCAATCTGCACGGAAAATCCCAAGAGGCAGGTAAGGCAGGCATTATGAACTCCCTTTTTCGAGTTGAAGGAACACAGAGGACAGGGAAGAAAATGCAAGGCGTGGAACCAGAAAAGTCAGGGATGGCTCTCTTTCTGGAAGAACAGTAGATTTTACAAACTCTCTACCAATCCAAGAATTTCAAGTTTAAATAATGTGGTTTGGCTTAAATTTATTTTTTCTAAGTCTCTAGGGATTTCTCCCTTTTCACCTAATAAACAGGAAATTGGGTATGGCTATCGGTGGGAACAATGAAGACCAAATCAAACAGCAGATTTTTTTTTTTCCCCAGTAAAGATCAGGAGGGGCAGGTGGGCAGGTACGGAAACTTCTATGAGCAAAATGTTCTCTTACCTTTCCCTGGAGGGCAAAGAAGTTTCTGAACACCAGAGCATCTTTGCTCCTGCCCGCTCTCGAGTGGCTCTGCCCTAACCCGACATCGATCCCCTCTGTGAAGTGTCTTTGTCACTTGCAGCTTTAAGTGCTGCCGCGGCTGCTGGCTGATGGAAAAGGGACGGGGTGTTGGGGCGGCCAGGAGCACAATGGTGGCTAGAATTCCCCACTGAAGGGGACTTATCTTGATGAAAGGAGCCAGTGGCCAGACAGTATGACTGGTTTTGCCCTTTGCATTAGCTACAGGGCACCACAGCATTCAGAACGTGCTGGTCCATCAGCTAGCCAGCATAGCTGGGCTTTTTTGGGTGGGGTCCCCGGGAGAAGGACGGAGAGTGCATGGATTTTAATTGGACCCATCAGAGCCCAGGAATGGGAGGTCATGCTGAAAGTAGCTCTCATTCAAAAAGGAAAATACTCCTAAAAGCACCAGGCAAGACCCATGCTAAAAGAATAGGACATGGTTTTAGTGAGGCTGACCTAAGTCTGGGACTGTCCCCTCCATGACTTTGTTCTCGTGCGGTTCTGAGAAGTGCTCCGTCCTGCTCTCCAGAGTATCCCTCGGATGTTACAAAGGACACCGTGTCTGAGATGTTATAATGTTCTGACCCAAGACTGCCCAGTAATACAATCCTGGACCACATTTACTGAGCACCTATTATGCGCTAAGACATAATTCTGCATGCATTGACCTCACTTTAATCTCAAAATCAACCCTACCATGCAGGTGTCCTCCTTCCCATTACACAGCTGAGGAAACTGAGACAGAGTGGTTCTATCACTTGCTTAGAGCCACTGGTAAGGAAGTGGCTAAGATCTACCTCACTCCCATGCCCAGGTCCTCACCACCAAGCCACAGCCATGGCTGTCCTCAAGGCAGGATCCTGAGGTCCCAGTGAGTTCCTACCACACAGCCTGAGCAGGTACCCGTGGCTGGGACCTATGGGTGGCTTTTACCAGGGCTCCCCATGAATGGCCGAATCAGGAATTCATTGCTCTCCTCAGCTTGTTGGCTGACTTTCCCAGGAAAGAAAACTTCTCAGGGTTCCCAGGCATATGGTGATGAGTAAGGCCTTCTCATCTAGTTTGGAAAGGGGCTACACTGACCAAAAGTAACTGACCTTCAACAGCAGTATGCTGGGCCAGAAACAAAAATGCAAAGCCCTCTAACTTGGAGTGGTACAGTGTTCTAAGCGACACCTTCTATTAACATATTTATATTTCCTGCCATGACATAAATACCCAATATGTGTGACAAAGTTTTTAGCAATGCCAGAAAAGGAAAAAAGAACTCTCGCCTTGGGTTGCCCACTTCTTGGGAATTCTAACCCACTGTGACGTAAGCAGGGTTTTAGCCACATTGGAGAAGGAGTTTGGGAGAGGATACTGTGCCTTGGTGACAGCAGTGTTTTGGATAAGGCATTGACCTTAGAATCGGACCTCAGTGAGAATGTCGATTGCCACAGGGATTGGCGTGGGAGGACTTTTGCAGGCATCAGAAGGATCTTTGCTCAGAGGATCTCGAGTCCTGCCCCTTTGGGTCCTCTGTGAGGTCTTGGCTCTTTGCACTTCAGGTCTGTAGGTGTGACTTCGCATCTGCCACTCAGGGGTTCCTGCCACTTGGCTGCTACGCCTTCCCCTCCTGAAGTTTAGCTATGAGAGCACTCACGGAGGAGCGACTAACATGGTCGCCCTCGTGGACTTGAGGTCCACACACCTTTTTGTCACCTGCCATCATTCTGAAGGCTTCGCAGTGTAACTTCAGGGAGCCGGTTTGCATTTCCTGGGTTTCTGCGGTGGGGCCCGACCTTCAGCAGGCCTGGCTTCGGCTTCGGGACAGAGATCAGAGTGGTGTCTCCGAGGCAGTCTGTGACCTCCAAAATGGTGGCAACAGGCCACAGAGTGTTGAGGGGTTTCTGCTTTCTCATTTGAGGGGTCAGCTGAGCGTGGGACCAGGGGGAAGAGCCTAGAATGGGAGTTTAGTATAAAAAGCCACACACCTTTGGGTTGCCTTTTAAAAAAAATTATCATTACTACTGTTTAAGGAAAGAGGGATATTCCTCTACCACAACACAAATATGTGTGTGTGTGTGTGTGTGTGTGTGTGTGTTAACATTGCCTGAAATAAATGTTTTATACAAAATGTTTTTGTGAGGATACAACTATGGACATAATTAAAACACAATTTTAACAGTGGAAATGGTTAAAATGACTACTGTCGGAGAAAGAAAACAACCTCCTTCCCTTAGTATCAAGATGGCGGATTAACTTTCCTGTTGCTGCTAAAAAATCTATCCCGACTCTTTTAAGGTCCCTGTCAGGAGCCTGATCTTTTGACTCTATTCCAAACTCCCACATGGTAGGCCCTCTTCTTCCATAATGGTTTCACGCGCCGTCAGCAGTATGGATGGACAGTATTTTAAATCTCTTAAGGTATTTCCATAAAATTTCTTTAATCTTGCTCGGGATAGATTTTTACATTTTTTTCCCCTCTGAGTCTCTGAATTGGGGCAGGCACGGAGTGGCCCTCACAGACATCTTTTGTATTTCTGATTTGAGTGAGATCTTTTGGATACCTTGATTGTGGGACAATTAGATTCAATAAAGCCAGGGAACAAAGGAAGGCCCGTTTATTCCTCCTCCTCTGGCTGCTCAAGAGGGCCCTGGGACTGTGTTTCTTTCTCTAATCTCCACCACTTTATTTCCAGATTACGGGATTGAAAGGCCTATCTTAAACCACAACAAAACCCGTACCTACATTAGCAATTAACATCAACTCCCTTCTACAATCATTCCATTTTCCCTCCTGCTGTTCTAGAAAAACCTGTATTAAAAAGCCTGGTGCTGCTCAAGGGCAATTAAGAGCACTGAGATGACAGAAGATCTTAGAGTCCGGGACAAAGTGGCCCTGGGAGGGATCTGGGCCCGGGCTCAAAGTCACGGTGGGAAGCGTGTGCCCCGTGCAGCCTGTGCTTTATGCATGAAGAATGAAAAGATTTTCATCACCCAGGATAATGCAATTAAAAAGTACACCACCAGAACCCACCCCATGCCAACTTGTTCAAAATTGGGCCTCAGACCCAGGGGCCGAATTGAAATGCGAAGCTTCAACATCTCGAATGAGCAGAGAGCGGGGAGGTGGGGGCTGATCTGCCCCCTTGTGCAGACAGGTGCCTGTTAGCCAAACAGAGGGACATATGTTCATTGCCCATAGTAAGAAATGATTAGAGGACCTAGGATGGGTGGACCGGGGGAGACACAAGCAATGTCAGAGGAGAAGCTAATTAAAAGCAGGATCTCAGGTCTCTTTGTCCTCTGCACTCAGTGTTTCTGCCCTGTGCTGTACACACACAATTTAACATGCACGGAGAAAGGAGAGCAACCATCTCTAATTGCCCGAAAATGCATAACAGTTGTTGTCCTGAAGGCCGCTTTGCCCAGGTGGAAATTGTTTTCCCGATTACAGCGCTCCGCCGATGTCCAGTGTGCAGTTGGGAATTTTTTTTCTAATCTTACTGAGATGAATGCCATTCAGGCTGCTGATTACTGACACAACAGAGTGATCATTCTAGACGATTGCTGTGACCCTGGGTTGGCAACAGCACTGAGGGAAGAGAAGGGCCCCCCTTCACTAACCAGAGCCCCAGGGGTGGAAACGAGGTGAGGTGCTGTAAGCGTGGCCTGCTTCCCACTGCAAGGTTGTACTGCCCCAGCAGAGATCTGGAAGGTCTCCTCCTTCTGCTGCAGGACGTTCGTTCTGTAGGAGTTACACTTCTGGCTCTGACTCCTGTCCCCAAGGTCACTCTTCATGGCATATGCATTCCACTAGCAGGTGGGACTAACCAAGTTGAACTTAAATCAGCAGGCATTGTCCTAAATTGGCGGTGAAGGACTCACCTAGGTTTGTTCCCATGAAGGTCTCAAAGCAAAGGGGCAATTTCAAGGTGCTCTTCTGCCCAATGACAAATTTTGTCTCTGCAATATGTGGTGGGAAAGAGTAGAGGGACAGGAAGAATGAGGCTCACCCACGCAACAACGAAGGCAGCCAAAGAGGTTTTGGCTACGGTGATACTGACTGTTAAAATTCACCGAGGGTCACCTCTGTGCCAGGTGCTAGGCTAAACCATCGTGTACACGCTCTTTTTTAAAGATCACGAGAAGCCTGTAAAGTAAGTCCTTTTATAGGGTCCATTTTATAGCAGAGCAAGATTAAAGACCCATGGCTAGGAAATGGCACGACCAGGATTCAGACTGGTCAGTCTGTCTTTGCACTTGACCCCAGCTCCTAACCAATATCCCCAGGCTGAGTGTATGATATATACAGACAGAACAAAGATTCTTGATGATAGGCACATTTCTAGTTAACAAAACTGGATGAAAAACGGCAACTTCTAACAATTTGTTATGAATGAGTTATGTAGCCAGAGCAAATAATGGGCACTCCTAACCAATCACTATTTCTGTCTACACCTCCCTCCATAATGATCTCATACAGAGCAGCAGCTATGGGACCTCAGGATGGACAGTGGTTCACACTGGGAGTTTCTTGGGAAAGACACAGTTAGAACCTGAAACCTAGAGCACCAGCAGGTAATTGTTTCCAGGATGCACAGCTCAAAGTATGCTTGGGAAGGCGGAAAAGGCAGGGAGGAGATGGAAGAAGGAAGGCAGAGGGAATTGCTTTTTAAAAGGTGCAATTCCTTTGGGGAACCTGGGTTGCTCAGTGAGTTGAGCCTCTGTCTTTGGCTCAGGTCATGATCTCAGGGTCCTGGGATCAAGCCCCGCATCTGGCTCTCTGCTCAGCGGGGAGCCTGCTTCCCCCCTCTCTCTCTTTGCCTGTGATTTCTCTCTCTGTCAAATAAATAAAATCTTTAAAAAAAAAAAAAGGTGCAATTCCTTTAGCAGAACATTTTTATGTCTATATAAATGGTATCAGGTGTAGAAGGAAGGGCCTCTCTAAAAGCTAAAACCTCACTCTCTATAGAATGAATAGTCTTCTTGTCTATATTCTGTTGGCAATTAATGATACACCATCACATAACATTTTCATTACTGCCATCTTGCATTATTGTCTTCAAACTTTATTGTTTAATTCCTCATGTGTTATTGACCTATATTCCTAAGTATATGGTAAGTTATTTGAGAGGAGAAAACGAAGTTTTTCAATTACTTTTAACCTCTATAGCACCTAATAGAAAACTCGGTCCATATCTATTGGTTGACAAAAACAGATGCTTGCACTCGTTTTCCTCCTGGCTTGACGTAACAAAAGGAATTTAGCCTGAGACACAGCAGAGGGGCTGAGAGGAGAAGAGCAGGAAGAGCTCTGTCACTACAACTCCAGCTACTTCATTCTTGCACACATCCATCCGTTGATCTATTTATTCAATGTTCCTACAACTACGTCAATGAAAAGTCTACAGATAAGCTCTCACAGCACCATAACAAGGAGGAGAGGATCGAGCCTGCTAATAACGAAAGGGAAAAATGGAAATGCTTGAGGGTCTCAGTTTGCTGCTGACCACATCCTCACATGATTTTCTGTTGACTCATTCAATATCCATTGAATGTGTACATGTGTCAACAAAATAGACAAAGACCCTATACTCGCAAAGCTTGTAATCTAGTGAGTGAGACATTTACAAAATAATGCCAATGATTATTTAATTATAAGCACAATGAAAAAGAAGCACAGTTTATATGGGAGTATACAGGGAAGGAGGGTTTCTAATCTAGATTTGGCCAAGAAGATGATGGCCAGAAAAGTGCGTCCTATAGACGTTTCATTGACACTGAAATCATTGAGGCTGAGGTGGGTGGTAAGCCAAAGGAGAAGGGAGGAAATGGAGAATTCCAGGTGTAGCAGTTGGGTGGCTTTGAAGTGGAAAAGAATTTGGCACAAAAGAAGAAATGAAATAACACAAGTGAGTACAGTATGGGGGTGGGAGTGGATGCTGGTGGAGCCAGGTGAGGCTAATGAGTGGGGTCAGGCCAGATCATGCAGGAAGTCCTGGGTATGGGTTTGCATTATTTTTGTCTTAGTTTTACCATCTAGCATTCACCTTTTCTTTCTATTTGTAGGCATCTCCCACTGTGCGTGACATCTGAGGGACCCATATCTCTACTCACCTGTTATTGGAGAATGAAGGAGAGAGATCCTCCTTTTCCCATCCTCTGGCATTCAAGGCATGATCATGGAAACTATGTTTGTCCAGTTACACTTCTCAGATCACCCTGAGTCTTTGAATCTGAAGCAAGAAATGCAGAGCCAAAGGAAGAGTTCAGAATCCACTCATGGCAGTGGCATCCTGTGGCATCAAGCAGTAGCAGTAGCACTCTCTGCTGCCCTGTCCTTCTAGACTGTTCCTTCCATCTGGCCTCCAGAACTCCATCTGTTCCTATTTCCTAAGCCACCCAGAGAGTCTATGAGCCTGCTCTCATCTTCCGGACTCTGAACTCTGAGTTCATCAGAGCTAATTCCAGTTGTTTGTAACCCATATTCTCAACTGGTAAGTGATGCTGAAGAGGTTGAAGGGTTCTATCAAAGGTGTATTAAGAATGAATTTTAATTGGGACATTCCAGAAGTCCTTTATAGTTTTCAAACTACTTTCACATGACTCATTTGGTTTTTATGGCAACCAAAGAGGTAGGCACTATCATCTCCCCTTTATTCAACAAAAAGAGAACAGAGTTGGAAGAATGCAAGTGATTTCTTTCCAGTGTGAAACAGCTAATTAATGGCAGAACAAGTAGCAAAGAGCAGGTCTTCCTGTTTCTTGTGCCTCACTCCTTCTGCTTCCTCTTGCAGTGGAGACAAGACCAGGGGCGTGAGAAGTGAGAGCAGGTGTCATGACTTCTGGGTCAGCAGCAGCTGAACACTGTCTCAGTTCCACATGTGAACCCACCTACAGACCTTCTTGTAAACTCCATACTCATGCCCAATACTATTCCTATTGGATAGTACATCCACGTAAGGAAGAAGGTCGCTTCCCCAGGACACAGTCTGCCTGGAAAGACTTCTAAAGCACAAAGCTGCAGTTAGGAATGTGCAGGATGACAAATGTGTGTAGCTGCAGCGACAAGCATTCTCATTACAGAAAAGTTTGAAGCTTGAAATCGTAAGATGCAAAACCAAAAAAAAAGTGTGTCAGTAAAAAGATTAAGTACAGTATTATGTAGCTGCTGGGAAGAACCAAAGATCAGGAGTTAAAACACAAGCTTTGACTTGAGACCTAGAGACAATACTGACCTTGTAGGATTCTCATAAGCATTAGACAAAGAAGCACATGGGAAGTTCTTCGCATAAAACCCATTATAGGGCAGATACACTATGAGATGTTTGTTTCCTTGCTTTGTTTCCAGAGGCATTAGAAACCAAGTGGAGATTGGTATCCCAGATTGTTAGGGTTCAGAGATCTTTAGCACAGAGAACCACGGTCAAACTCAAATCTGTCAAGCAGGAGTTATGGAGAGAGGCTAGGGGCACCCAAAGGGACAGGGAGAAAGCAGCATCAGTCTCTTTTCTCATTCTCCAGACCAATCACAGTGCTGAGATTGTCTTTCTAATCACGTGTCTGGAGCTTAGATGACTCATTCAACCTGCAGGGGTGTGAGCTGAAAGAAATTGATGAGTTACTGGAAATAAAACACAGAAATTCTTCCAACTTTTAAAAAAATTAAAAATTTTTTTTTCTAAAAAACAATTGTATGAAAATATCTTTTTTCTTTTTCAGGGAAAGAAACAAAGGTTTTTTTTTTAAATCAATAAAGATATGTTAATATAAAAATAGCACTGTACACTTAAAAATGGTTAAAATGGCAAATATTATGTATGTATATATACATTTACTGTAATAAAATATTAAGATAAATAAATAAAATAAAAACTAAAAAAAATCAATAAAGAGTATTTTCTTTTCTATGAAAACCAAATATTTTTCTAAAAGCAAATTTTATTTTCCCAAATATTTGACAAGAGCAAGCTGTAAAATTCTGAAGGAGTTTAGTCAGCTGTGCAGATTGACTTTTGAAGTGTAAAATAAACCTTTACTTAACAGATGTCAGGACTGTGAGTTTGAGAGATAATGACAGTTTTTATAGTAGGTTGGTGACAGAATTTCTAAGAAGAATGAATAAAGTTTTGGTGCCAAGTTTGGGGAAAAAATGACAACATGATTATTAAAAATTGACTGAGTTGAGGAAAGCAAAAGTCAGTGTTTTAATTTGTTTCATTAGACAGCGTAAGTTGTTCCATAAATATCAGCAAAATACATTTAACAAAAGGATAGGCTGTACCATCGGGTAAGAATGAGAGTAAATCAAAAGCCTTACCTCCCTCCCAAACTGCCATGAATGAAAGTGGCTTAAAATAATTCCAAAGGTCAGGGTGCCTAGGTGGCTCGGTCGTTAGGTGTCTTGGGCTCAGGTCATCATCCCGGGGTCCTAGGATTGAGCCCCGGTAGGGCTCACTGCTCAGCAGAAAGCCTGCTTCTCCCTCTCCCACTCCCCCTGCTTGTGTTCCCTCTCTCACTCTCTCTGTCCAATAGACAAAGGCAACTTCTACTGCCCTGTGTGATGCCTCCCGGGGACGATGCTCAGGAGGACAGCAACTTTGGTTAGGGATCCTGTGCTTTTCTGGGGAGGAGGGTTTTGGGAATAAAAAAGCTAACTCCAGAATATTTTACCTGAAGGCCAAAGCCAGAATCAGGAACTGAATATCCAGTGCCTCTTCCTTTTCACATTTAGTTTCTTTTGAAATGGTTGGGTGAAAATCAAACATCTTGATATCTGATTTCTATTTGTTCTGGATTTTTTTTCTTTTTCTGCCTTTTGTAGGTTTAATTAAGGTGTGTAGGTTTAATTAAGCAATTATAATTCAATTTCATCTCCTCTATTGAATTATTTAACTTCTTTAAGATAATTATTAGTGGTTGTCTTAGGATTTACAATATACTTTTTAAATAATTTGTGTCCGACTTCAAATAAATTATACTGCTTCACGTGTGGGGTAAGCACCTTTAGAACAGTCTATTTCCAATCCCTCCCTCCCACCCTCTCCCAGATTGTCATTAATTTTACTTTTACATAGGCTGTAAATATGCAATACATTGCTATTACTTTTTGCTTTAAATAGCTGTCTTTTAGAGGAGCGTCTGTGTGGCTCAGTCAGTTAAGCATCTGCCTTTGGCCCAGATCATGATCTCAGGGTCCTGGGATCCAGCCTAGTGTTAGGCTCCCTGCTTAGCAGGGAGTCTGCTTCTCCCTCTTCCTCTGTCCCTCCCCACTGCTTGTGCTTGCTTTCTTTTCTTTTAAAATAAAATAAAATAAAATAAAATCTTTTTAAAAAGTTATCTTTTAGAGAAATCAATAAAAGATTATATTTTACTTCCTTTTATTCTTTCTCCAGTGCTCTTCATTTCTTTGTGTAGATCCAAGTTTCCGAGCACGTTCATATCCCTTCTGCCTGAAGAAGTTCCCTTAACATTTCTTATGGAGTAGGTTGGCTACCAAAGCACTTATTCTTTCAGCTTTGGTCTATTTGAGAAAGTCTTTGGCACAAGTTTATTTCTGAAGACTATTTTTTGTGGATATAGAATTCTGGGTTGACAGTTTCCTTCGGCATTTCAAACATGCCACACTATTTTCTTCTTACTGCATCTTCTCTGGTGAGAACATGCTGGAACTCTTGTCCTTGCTCCTCTGTAGATAATGTGTCTTCATCTTCTTCTTCTTCTTCTTCTTCTTCTTTTTTTTTTTTTTGGTAACTCCAGCTACCTTCAGGATTTTCTTATTTTGTTGGTTTTCAGCAGTTTGAAGAAGATATGCCTAGATGGTTTTGTGTGTTTATTTTTGTATTTATCCCACTTGGTATTCTCTGAGTTTCTTGAATCCGTGATTTAGTGTTTGCTACTCATTTTGGAAAATCCTCTATCATTTCTTCAAATATTTCTTCAGCTCCATTCTCTTTCTCTTCTGGGATTTTAGTCATGCATATTTTAGATTGTTTAATATCATCTGAAACTGTTGGCTGCTATATTCTGGCCCACACCCCTCTCACACACTCTGTTTTCTTTTGCATTTCATTTGGAGAATTTCTTTTGACCTATATTCAAGTTCGCTGATTCATTCCTTGTCTCTATCAAGCCTACTGAGCTCATGAAAGGCAATCTCCATCTCTGTTATTATGGTTTTGTTTTCCAGCATTTCCATTTTACTCTTTTTATTGAAGTATAGTTGACATGCAATGTTACATTAGTTTCAGGTGTGCAATGTAGTGATTCAACAAGGCTAGATACTATCCTGTGCTCACCTCAAGTGATTTGTCACCATACAATGCTATTATAATACCATTGGCTGTATTCCCTATGCTCTACCTTTGACCCCGTGACTTACTGGTACCCTAACTGAATGCCTGTTATCTCCCACTCCATTTAATTCTTTCTCGTAGTTTTCTTCTCTCTGCTGACGTTACCAATTTGATCTTGCATGTTGTCTCCTTTTCATTAAATATATTAATAAGTTATTTTAAATTCCACTTCCATGTCATGTCTTAGTCTGATTGTGATGGTTGCTTTGTCTCTTCAGACTATGTATTTTCTTGCCTTTTCTTAGTCTGATAATGGTTTGTTATTATGGAAACTAGTAGATACTGAGATCAATAAATTTTGTGCTTGGAGAGAAGCATCTCATTTTTGCTGCTAGTCCTCCCCCAGCTTACTTTAAATAAAATTGACATACAACATTGTAGACGTTTAAGGTGTAAATGTGATGATTTCATATATGTACATATTATAAAGTGATTACCATAATAAGGTTAGTTAACATATACACCACCTCACATAATTACATTTTCTTCTTTGTAGTGAGAACATTAAAGATCTATTCAAGTGTATAATGCAATATTATTAACTATAGTCATCATGCTAAACATTAGATCCCCTTTACTTAAGCGTCTTACATCGGAAGTTTGTTCTCTTTAACCAATATCTCCCCATTTACCCATTTACTCTGGCAATTCTATTATGTTTAGATGAACTTAACTTTTATTTGTTTATTTTTTAGATTCACATACAAGTGAGCACATACAGTATTTGCTCTCTCCAGCTGACTTATTTCACTTCCCGTAATGCTCTCAAGGTCCATCCATGTCATCACAAATGGCAGGATTTCTTTCTTTCTCATGGCTGAAAACATTCTGTTGTGTACACTTATCCACATTTAAAAAGTCTATCTGTGAATGGACACTTAGGTTGTTTCCATATTTCACTTATTGTGAATAATACTGCAATAAAATGGGACTGTAGATATCTCTTTGAGGTGATCACAGTTCCTTTGGATATATACCCAGATGGGATGGCAACCAGATAGTAGTTCTACCTCTAATTTTTAGAGGAACCTCCATAGTATTTTCATAGTACTGTTGAATTAGATACTAATTTAACAGACAGATCTAACAGCATTTTGGTGGGGAGTTTAGTGTTTTCTGTATATAAGGTCATGTCACTTGCAAACAGAGATAGTTTTACTTCTTCCTCTCTGATTTGGATGTCTTTTATTTCTTTGTCTTGCTTAACTGCACTGGCTAAGACTGTCAGTACTATGTTGAATAGGAGTGGTGAGAGTAGGCACACTCGTCTTGTTCTTAATCTGAAAGGAAAAGGGCTCAGCATTTCACCATTGAGTATGTTAACTGTGAGTTTGTTCTATTTGGCCTTTATTATGTTGATGTGTGTTCCTTCTATATCTAGTTTGTTGAGAGTTATTATCTTAAGAGAGTGTTGAATTTTGTGAAATGTTTTTTCTGCATTTATTGATTGGATCATATGATTTATTCCTTCATTCTATTAGTGTAAGAGATCACATTTATGGATTTGCTTATTTTGAAATGCCCTTACATCTCAGAGATGAATACCACTTGATCGTCGTGTTTGATCCTGTTAATATGCTGTTGAACTCAGTTTCTTAGAATTTTGTTGAGCATTTTTGCATCTGTATTCATCAAGGATATTGGACTGTTGTTCTTTTTTCTGGTGTCCCAATCTGGCTTTGGTATCAGGGTAATGCTGGTCTCATGCAATGAGTTTGGGAGCATTCCTTTATCTACAGTTTTTTGGAGGAGTTTGAGAAATTTGGCATTAATTCTTCTTTAATTGTTCACTAGTAAAAATTCACTAGTGAAACCATCTGGTGTTGGATTTTCTCTTTCAGGAGGTTTTTGATTATTGAGTCAATCTCCTTACTCATTTATTGGTCTATTCAGATTTTCTATTTGGTCATGATTCTGTCTCAGTATGTTGTAAGTTCCTAAGAATTTATCCATTTCTTCCAGATTATCTAATTTGTTGGAGTATAGTTGTTCATACTAGGTCTTTCACAGCCTAAGTGTAGGGTTTTGTGTTAATATCGTCAGGAGTTTGGGCTGTGTTTGAAGGTTGCTGCTGTTACGATCATCTCTAATGCACCATGATCTCAAATTCCTTTAATTATAGCTGTGTTAGGAAATGAGCTAACTGGCCAGGACTTTTTTCTCAATGTCTATTTTCCACTTGACTTTGAGTTTTCCTTCTCTCTGTTCACCAGAGAGAATCTGTCTCATTGGAGTGATCGCAGATATATATTTTACTCAACACTTGTTAGCATGGTGGTGGAGACTGGAGGAGGGGGCATTCTCTGTTGCTCATGAAGCCTCAGTATGAGGTAAGCATTATGGATTCGAAACTTGAGAGTATGGCATTTACCAGTACGCTGCCCCTCGCCCATCTGTAGTCCTAGATCTAGCCTTGACTTCTGGCACTCTCCCAGGGTAGAGTTTTACTTACTTAGTTTTCTCTTCTCTTCCTTCAGCTACTGTGGATTTTCTCCAGTGCCCTTAACCGGCAATTTTTATTATTCTTCTTCCTGAAAATTAGAACTTTTGTTCCACAGGAGAGATACTAGAGATGAATCTGGGCAGAGTTTCAGCAGTGAATACTATTCCCTTGCCCCAGTCAGCACAATGAGAAAATTTTTAAGAGTCTCTTCCATCTTCTGAGTTCCTGGTGGTGTCCATGGAGGAAAGGACTGGGAGAGGGTAAAAGTCCCTCTATGTCTACTACCCAGAGACTTCACATCCATATGGCCTTGAGTAATTCATTAAAATTTTTAAGCTCAATGTTTTTTTTCTGACTTATATGGCATGCAGTGGCATTTGTTCTCAGTAAGTAAGTGCATGAATTCTGTTTCTTCTTGTAGGCACAGTTGTCTCCCTGGATTTGAGGTTATTCCTTTGCCCTGCCATACCAGTTCTCCAATGGGCTCAGGAAAAGTTATTAATTTTGTTTGGTCAGTGGTTTATTATTTTTCCCCTTAATTGTAAGGGTGGAAGCAAATCTCTATCCAGTTCTCTAACTCTCTCAGCTGAAACCACACAGCCCATGTATTAATTTTTAATGCTGAACCAAACTTGATTTCTGGGAATAGCTCCATTTTGTCACAATGGTCATTTTGTGTGTGAGTATGTGTGTATTTGAATTCACTTTTGAATATATATATTTGAATTCACTTTGCTAATATTTTGCAAAGGACCTTTTTACATTTATGTTCATGACCGACACTGTTTTGTAAATTTCTTTCCTTACAATTTCTTTTTCAGGTCTTCGTGTTTCAGCTATTCCAAACTTCTTAAATGAGTTGGAAATTGTTCCCTCTTCTTTTAATTTCTAAGAGTTTGTGCACATTTTCATCATTCCCTGCTTCAAAGTTTGATAAAATCCACCAATGAAACTGTTGGGGAATCAGTGTATCTTTATGGGAAGATTTTTTTATTAGAAATCCAATTTATCCAACAGATACAGGACAAGTCAGATTTTTAATTTTTTCATCAGTTTTAGTAAGTGACATTTGTCAAGTAATTTGTCGATTTGTTCTAAATAATTAAATTTATCATAAAAATTTGTCATCATATTTACCTTGTTGCCTTTATAATGACTGTAAGATCTATAGTTAGATTACCCTCTTCTTTTAATGCCAAGATGGGCAATATCTACCCCGCTCTTATTTGTTGATTATTTGTTCTAGGGACTTAGCCATTTTGTGGGCCTTTTGAAAGAATCAACTTTTGGCTTTGTTAATGTCTTCTATTGTTTGTCTTAATTCCATTGAGTTTTATTATTTCTTTTATTCTGCTTACTCTCATTTTCAGGTTCTCTTCTTTTTTCCTAACTAAAGTCAAAACTTAGTTGATTTTAATTGTTTCTCCTTTTTATTAAGGCATTTAAAATGATAAATTTCTCCTGAAGTACTTCTTTAGCTATAGCCTACAAATTTTGAAGTACTGTGTTTTCTTTGCAAATCAATTCAAATTTAGTATTCTCACTTGTAATTTTAAAAGTTTAGTGCATGGATTTTTTTTTAGAAATACCTTATTAAGTTTCTAAATATTTTTGCCTTTCCTAGGTATCTTTTTCATTTCATACTTAATCTATTATTGTCAGAGATCATATAGTGTAAGATTTCAATGTTTTGGAATTGGTTAAATTTTATTTTATGGCTCAATATATAATCTATGTTGAGCCAGGTATAGTCAAAAAGAATGTGCATTCTGAAGTTGTTTGTAGTGTTCTACAGATATCTATTAGTTTAGACTGGTGAATTGTGTTTAGACCTTCTGTATCTTTACTGGATATAAATATGATTTATAGATGTATAAATCATATATATATAATTTAATAATTACTGGGAGAAAATGTTGAAATCTTTAACTATGATGTGAATTTGTCTCTCTCTTCCTTTATCTTCACCAAGTTTTGTTTTGTGTTTTTTGAAGGTATGCTATCTATCTTCACATTTCACAGTGTACAAATATAATACACCTGCCCCAGTATAATTCCATTGACTCTCCAATCTTTGCCTTAAAGTTGTCATGCTTTTATTTCCTACATGATGAATAAACCCTACCTTACAATAGTATCATATTCATTTTAAATGATCAACTATCACTTAGGAAATCCTAAAAGGAAGAGGAAGCATAGGCTTTTATATTTATTCATTCATTTACCATTTTTGGGTGGTCTTCATTCTTTCCTATCGACCCAAATTTCCATGTGGTATCACTTCCCTTCTGCCTTAAAAGTAGCCATAATTATTTCTTAAAACTCAGGTCTATCAGAATACACTTTTATATTCTGTATCCCACTTTTGACTTACCTGAAAATGTCTTTGTTTATGTTAATTTTGAAGGATATCTTTTCTAGAATGTATTTTAGAATTCTGAATTTTTTTTATTATATTTCATTTTGTTTTTTAGCATTTAAAAAATATTGTTCCACTGCATTCTGCATTTCATTGTTTCGGATAAGAAATAAAGCTTTATTTGTGTTGTTATTTTCCTCATATGTAATTGTTTTTAATTTAGCTTATTTCTGTATATTTGGCTTTTAGAAGTTTGGCTATAATGATCTTAATGTTTACTTTGCATTTATCTTACTTATGGCCCGCTGAGTTTCTTGAATGTGTAAGTTGACATTTTTCATCAAATCTAGGAAAATGTGAGTCAATCTAGGAAAATTTGAGTCATCCTTTTTTTTTTAAATGAACTTTTTATTACTTTTTTTTTAAAAGGTTTATTTATTTTAGAGAGAGAACATGGGCACAGGCGGGAGAGAGGCAGAGGGAGAGGAGAGGGACTCTCAAGCAGATTCCCTGCTGAGTGCAGAGTTTGACTTAGGGCTTGATCCCATGACCATGAAATCATGACCTGAGCAGAAATCAAGTCAGACACTTAACCAATTGAGCCACCCAGGAACTACTTTTTATTACTTTTTTATACAGAAAATTCAACAGTGTACACTTAGCCCAGTTTGGTGACAAGTTCTTTAGGCTTTGTCTTTCCCAACTTGGCAATGTGAGCTACTTACTTTGGACCCAGAACATTGCCTCCCCACTGACAGTGTGGATCTTATCATATCTGTCATTATAATTGGTCCTGACAGCTTTTACCCGCTTAGCCAGAGCTCCTTTGCCTTCCAAGTTAACCTGGATGAAGGCAAGGGTGGTGTAGGCCTTCCTGTTGACCAGATGCCCAAGCCTGGCCTTCTCCTGATAATGCAGTAGAGAACCTCCATCTTACAACACAGGACAGGCAGGAAGACAACCAGCTCAGTGGGATCCACATCATGTGCAATCATTACCAGCTGAACCTTCTTGTTTTCCACCCATGCGATGACAGTATTAACCCCAGCTCAAAGGACAGATGGCCTCTTAGTGGGGACATCCCCTTTGTCAGCAGCTTTCTTCTCAGCTCAGACAATCTCTGCTTCTTCTCTTGCTTTGTCTCTGGTCTATATTTGTGGGAGTCAGCTTAAGTAGTTGAGTAGCTGGAAGTTCAAGTCCTGGATGAACCGGTTGATCACAGGAGGCAGTTTAAGACATTTATGGAGAATTGCCCTGTGTGCCTGCAGCCAGATAGAGCAGGACCATCTGACAAAGGGGGTGAGGTCCTTTTGGACTGTCTGATGCCAAAATTCTTGAGCCTTTTCTCAACAGGGGAGTGACTACATTCTTGGCCTCCTTCTTCTTCATAAAAGCAGAAGCAGGGGACTCCTTCTTCCCCTCAGTCTTCTTTCCTTTTGGCACCATGGGTAGCTGAAGGAGAGAGCTCTTTATTTCTTAAAATATTATCATTCACTTCTTCTGGGATTTCAATTCTAATAGAAATCAGAAATTATATATTGTGCTACAGATTTCCAAGGATCTTTGCTTTTCTTTCACCTGTTCCTCTTTCCATTTTTCAGATTGAGTTATTTTTATTACTCTGTCTTCTTGGTCCTGACTCTTATTTTACTTTCAGTCTACCATTAATTCTTCCTGCTGAATTTAAAAAATCCTAAGCCATTGTAGTCTTTTGTCCAAGAATTCCATTTCTTTTTTTCTTTCTCTTCCTGTTTCCATCTCTCTGCTGAGATTCTCTAACAATTCATAACTAAGACAATATTTTCTTTAAATACTTAGATATATTTATTATATCTGTTTTATTGTTAGTGTCTTAACTCCAACATCTGCTTTATCTTGAGATACGTTATCTGCTTTTTTCTTGACTATGGGTCACATTTTTTTTTTAATGTCTAGTAGTTGTTATTACATTCTCAATAGCATAGATAATACATCTTAGAGTCTTAAGATTCTGTTATCTTTTTTCCTGGAAAGTGTTGATATTTATTCTGATAGGCCATCCAATTACTAACTAATCAAGTTGAACTTGTATAAAGATGGTTTCACTTTGGAGTTTTTTTTTTAGGTCGTATCTGGGGTAGACCTTCTTCTGGGATATGGTTCTTATTCCTAAAATAAGTGTTTTTTTTTTTGTTGCTTGATGCCAAAGTGTTAGCAAGTTCTTTCCTTTCCTACTAGCCTGGAACTACAACATCTTCCAGCATTGCTCAAATTCTGGTAACTTAATTTCACTTTCTACTCTATTGCTGCTCTCCAGGAAGCCATTCACTGCTCACCTTATGCATACTCAGCTAAACCCTTAGCCAAGAACTTGTGGAGAGACCACATGGAGACTTCTGGGATCTACTCCACTGCACGGCTGTCCTTCCCAGCACCTTGCATCACGGATTCTAGTGACTTTAAATGCCTTATACTTGATTTCTACTTTCTCCACTCAGAAAGATCATCATGCTTTGCTTGGGCTCCAGCTCCCTGTGCCAGAGTCAGGGTATTTTCCCTAGACAGAGAGTTGGCATGATTGTAAGTCTATCTTCTCTCAGATAGCAGCCTGGCACTAACTGTTTTTCAATACGAGCAACAATTGCCTCATATATTTTGTCCAGTTTTATAGTTATTCTCAATAGGAGAGTTGGTTTTGCATCATTTACTGAATCATGGACAGAATCAGACTTCCCTGGCTGAGGATTCTTAAATGTAATCTGATTGCTTACCGAGACGTATGGTTCTTTGATCTTCCTGTAATTACCAGGCTACCTGTATTATCTTGACTATTCCTTGCCATTGACCACTCCTCCTACCACAGCTTTGTCTCTCAAAAGTCTTCTCTTCCATTCCCTCTTTTTTAACTCATGAAAAAATCATGAGATCATTTTGTGTAGAGTGGATATATATGACTTTAAGATCTAAAAATGGCATATGTTAGTGGCAAAAAGTAAACTCAACTTTAACATATCTTTAAAGTGTCTATAGTACATCATATGAGTACTTGGTTTTTCATCTCCATGTATCACATCATTTGCATTTATTGATAAACCCTTGGATTATTCTTAAGCTGATAACAGTTACAAAATATGTTTTTGGGGTGTAGAAGAGAAAACTGTGTCCTGAGAAGTTTGCTTACTTTGAGGGTGGAAATAAGGCCACTTTTACATTGTCATTTCCATTCAGAGTAATTTGTGTAAATATTGGCATCCATCAATTTCCTTCTTTCCTTTCCCTTTTCCTTCTTTTCTCTTTCCCTTTCTTCTATTTCTCCTTCAATCACTATTGACAAACAGACTTTTAGGTGCTGGGAAGCCTAAAATAACAATATCTCTGGGGATATCCCACAGTTTCTTAAACTCTCAGCATTATCTTAAATTTCATGACAGGACTAAAATATCCCCCAGAATTTTGCCATCTTTCTAGAAGCAAAAGTAACGGCAGTGATATTGGATGTCTTCTGGTCTCTGGCCTCAATGATCAAAAGTAGGTACTTTGGTAGCTTACTGAGGAATCCCTGTGAACAATCAGATAAATGATTCACATCAATAAAAAGTACTGGGAGGTCTATCCAAGAGGAACAATGAATTCAGAACTTTGCTGTTTAATCAGGGACATCTACTTTGTTCAGATATGCTCTGTATTTTTATTTATTTATTTTTCTATAGCGGAGATTACCAGTTTTTATTTGAAAACATCCCAGGATGAATCTAATTGTCTAAGGAATAATGCAAAATTCTCGAGATGGTATTAATTTGTAGGACTTGGTTAACACATATAATTGTGTTCTTTTTCTTTATTCTACTTCTATATCTTTACATATTAGTAATTCAAACTAATATATAGTGAAAGAGGTAAAGGTGTATAAATATCAGTATTCTCTCATGTAAGGGATTACTTTCTTTCTTTTACTAATTTTTTTTATTACACTAATTATACTTTAATATAGACTTACTATTCAAAAATACACACTCCATAATCAGAGTAAAGCATTCCCTTAATTTCCTCTCTCAATTCGAATGGATTTCTTTTACTATATATGTATTTTATTTGAATCCAGTTTAAATTTTTTAAATGTGTTGAAAAGCACCTCTAGGTGTGTGGGAAACATCTAAAAATTAAATAACAATGAGGCTTGTAATTCCCAAGAACTTGGAGATCCTTGCCCTATGCTCTCAAAGCTTGATCCCTATAATACTCATTATATGGTGTCATCTTGACATTTAGAAAAATTATCTATAGCAGTCATCTAAGCTACAATGAAACTTTTTTTGCCCATAAAATATTTGACTTGCCAGGTCTTCTGATTCTCAGTTCAGTGTTCTTACTTTATACCAAGGAAACTCATTTTCACTTTTGCACCTCTTTTAAGGTCTCGAACGTTCTTGAAATTCAATAGTGGAATATAAGCATTAGTTAGTTTTTTAGAGGCACAGACTCTATTATTTTCTCTCCATTTTTTGTTTTGCTTTCATGACTGTAGAAATCTGTAGCAATTTTGAGACAATTTATTGTCCACACACTAAGACAAGTAAAGGATGGATCAATGACTTCTTGACCCATTCACTTCACTCTGTAAGCAAGAGATTGTGCTGAGCGCATGCATGTGGCACACGGTGTAATATTTCCAGCTGTGCCCCCAAATATGATGCATGAAAAGGAAAACAGACGCACATTGGCATTTGGGAATTAATTCATAGCTACATAGGAATGCAAGGTACAGGGAACTCCCACCCCCTATCCCTGCAGTTAATAAATTTGTGTGCAGATGAGATAGAGGAGGCCCATGCTCTAAGGCCAAACCCAAAAAAAGCTGTTTCTGACTGTTCCCAGCCTAATCCCTTTTCAGTTTCACAATCATGAAGGGGTTTGCGATTATTCTGTTTACAGCATTTCTCTCTTCTACAGGAACTCACTGTGTGAAAGTCACAAGGTCTTGCTTTGTAGGGGGAGGGTAGCGTCTTTGGTAAGTTGGTCTCCACTAGCTACAGTGCAAAGGCCTTCAGGACCATTTATGTAATAGCAGATCAGGTTCTAATCAACTATAGACTGTATACATAATCCTTCCATTGGATTCAGAGTCCAGGTTATAAGTAGACATGTTGGGGTTGTCACTGATGAAACATTCCTCTAAAAGGAAGGACGGCATTTGAGCTCAGGCATGTATAGTTTATTACTAATTTTACTCTCCTGATGGACAATGTTGTTAATAACTCGTGACCTGATTTGCATTATTTTGTGGGTATAAGAAGAGAATCAAAATGAGGAAAGTAGAGAATTTACCCTCTGCAGTACTGTGTTTTGTGAACAGTATGAAACTCCTGTTGGTGAGACATGTGACTCTTTTGTCATTCTTCTATAAATATGGAGCCAAGAGCAACCCACCGCAAATATTTAAACTCAATCAGACCAGTTATTAGATGTCATGTAAATAATGAAAGGAAAAAGATGAGCTGGCTTAAATCATAAATAATGAAAGGAAAAATATCAGCTGACTTAAATTCTTTTTCTTAAATAGTCTGTGTAATTAGAAACAGACATTGTCTCTCTCTCTCTCTCTACCAACTTTTTAAAAAAGTCAGAATGCTATGCCTTCTATAACTTCTCATTTTTAAAAATTTGGGGGGTATATAAAAATCTATGTAATTTCAACTTTTTATTAGTCAAATAAAGACTGAAAACTAATTTAAACTAAATATACAAATCGATTAAAATACAAAGTTAAGGATTAACTCCCACTTTATAATTTTAAGTTCACTACCCCTTTGTCAGGGATATTTGTTTTACCATCTTTATTTCAGAAATATTTCATAACCTCTGTGAAGAATTTATTTACTATGTTGAAGATATGGTTGTTCCTACAATTCCCTAAGATTTTTTTTTTTTTTACTTAGGGAAATATAAGCACATGTGAGAAAAAAGAAAATCTGAATAAGAATAAAATAAAATAAATAAATACAAATAAAAGTAGGAATAAGAAAAAGTTTTAAATACTATACAAATAAAAAAGATATAAGGGTGATTACAGAAAAAAAACTACTAAGTAACATTAGAATTATACTTCCCGCCATTTTTATGGTTAACAACAACAAAAAAGTTTGAGGGGATGATAATTTTGTCAAGTTGGAGGTAAATTTTACTCAGAAATAAACAAAATGACAGTAGTTTCAAAATGTTCCAGGCCCCTTTTTTTTTTTTTTTTTAAGATTTATGTATTAATTTGATAGAGAGAGGGAGCTGGAGAGGGAGAAGCAGGCTCCCCGGGGAGTAGAGAGCCCCATGCAGGGCTCCATCCCAGGACCCCTGGATATGACCTTTGCCGAAGGCAGAGGCTTAACCAACGGAGTTACCGAGGCTCCCCTGTTCCATGCCCTCTAGTTCTGACACTCTAGCCTGATAAAGAAATGTTACCTTAGCAATCCTTGTCATTGCTGCTAGCACTACACCTGGTGAAAAATGTTGCCGAAGGAAAACCACCAGCAGGACCAACAGGTTCATCAGCCCGAGGCTCTGCGCTTCCACTGCTAGTCGTGGCCTGCGCATTTTCCAGCGTCTCACCTCCACAAATGAGCACCGCTATCTTCAGCCCCCAGTACATCTGTCGTACAAGCTTCCGATCAGAGCATAGAAATAGGGACAAATGCCACCCACTCCCGTGCACTTGCTGCTCCGCCAACTGTTAGCAATTGCCTGGCATGTTTTCTACTTTCTCAGTCTCTCGGTTCCTGTGTTTCTGGAAGGTAGCTGACAGGTAAAGAGTACAATTTTCTTGCCAAAATCCCCCCCACTGTGCAAGAAGCGATTTGCTGTTCTCTAGAAATAAACAGAGATCATAAAGAAAAATACGGAAACAGGAGAAATGTGTCGTAACACTCGAAGGCTGAAAATGAACCCGAGAGCCCATTTCATCCATTCAGACGGCCAGCCAGCCAGCCATTCATTTATTCGTTCACCAGATATATTTTGAGTGGATTGTGCACGGAACTGGTGTTTAAATGGATAAGTAACGGGGCGCCTGGGTGGCTCAGTCCGTTATGTGTCTGCCTTTGGCTCAAGTCATGATCCCAGAGTCTGGGATCAGCCCACATCAGGCTTCCTGCTCCGTGGGGAGTCTGCTTCTCCCTCTGCCCCTCCTCTCCGCTCGTCCTCTCTCTCTCTCTCCTGCTCTCTCTCTCTCTCATAAATAAATAAAATCTTTAAAAAATGGATAAGTATCAAAAATAATGACTAGGAAGGTACAATTGAACAGGGAAAAAATGAGTGACTAGTTTCCTTTTATTACATTATTATTTTAGAGAACCTGCGTCATATGAGTTGTTTTTACACATTTGGTATTTTCATGTTGCTCCCAGCAATGAGTATTTCAGCATGAATGTGAGACAATGACTAGTTACTGACTACCTTGTGACACGTAGGCGAAAGACGTGGGGATAGGGACAAAGGGTCACCTTTTTTAAAGGCCAGATTAAGCGTAGCATTGGGTGGGCTGAGAGGAGGGGGAAATGATTGACAGAAGGGAAGAAAGGCATGGGAGAAAGCATATCTGTGCCCACACTTATCCACGATTTAAAAAAAAAAAAAAAAAGTCTTTCTTAGAGAGAAGTTAAGATCCAAGCAAGTCGGTGGGAAGCACTGAAGATTCCCCAGTCATTTCTGGTTAGCGGTCATGTACGTCTCAGTGGCCACTTCCTCTCTGCCCTGGAGTTGAATATGGGACTCAACTGCAACCAAAGTATTAGAAATGGAAGAGAACTTACACCTCTCAGATAGGAAATCTGTATATTTTATACAGGAGTCCCAGGAAATGACCTACCCACAGCCCCACAGCCAGTGTTGATATTTAGGATGTGGATTTCCTGATGTCTGGCCTTGTTCTAAAGGGATCCTTCATAGGCGTCTTCTGAAAAAGTTACCCAACACCCTCTTTCAATTTGGAATGAAGGTGTGTTGTCTAACAAGGATTTTCTTGGAAGGCCAATTACATGGAAGGCCCTTCTCCTCCAGATTTGTTAGCTTCAGTCACATCCAAGAGTGTGCTGGTGCTATTGCTTCTGGCTCACCAGAGCCCTTGCTGAATTTCTAGCAGTTGTGCAACAATCCAGATGACATCATTTTGGCAGCATGTGTCAGTCAACACCGCAAAAAGCAGTGCTGGAAAGCCAGTTGTCAAACATTGCAAATAGTTCCTAAATTTATAATTGAATAAAATAGTCACTGCATCCATTTTGAACATTCTTTCAATGGACCAACTCGGTCCAGCAATAGCATGGCCTGAATATAATAACCACACTTGATAAATATTAAATCATATGAGCAGTGGTTTTCTTTTCTCTCCATTGAGTCACTTCAAACTGCCTGTGAACCACCCACTTGAATAATAAAAGACTTGAACTTGAAGTCAACACTATCTGGTGGACTTGGTCTCTGAAAGCTTAAATGCGCACTTCATATCCAAATGCGGTGAACAACCAGAACTGAAATGGCTGGGATCCTAAATGTTTACTTCAATGCTGGTCCTTTGCCTTCTCTCTCATCTGAACCTACAAACCATTCCAGGATTGGGAAAATTTCCTTACGGCCGGAAAGACCATGTGCTTCTTCCCACACCCACCTCAGTACAGTGAATACAATATACCACTCCAGAAAGCCCAAATCTTGTTCAGGCAGAAGACTTCTAGTTTTACCTGATTTCTTGAAATGGCAATTTAATGGAATTTTTGGTGTATAATTATGTATGTTAAGTGATCTCGAGTCACTACATTTACTATTGTAAGATGATCTGGTCATTTTCTTCTTCATAGAAGGAACAAACAATTTGAATTCACCATAAAATAGAAGCCTCCCTGGCAAATAGTAGTTAGTGGTGGGCGGCTTTTTAAGTCTAAATGGTTTTTCCTATTTGATTTACTTAATTGAGCTAATGGGTCTTATGATCGGCTGAATAGTCCGGTAGCTAAAGTCATCATTAGCTATTTTCTTGGCTAACATAATAATGACCCTTAAATTGTCTCCAGTATTTCCAATTACCTTTGAAAACATGTGGAATGTCAGAAGCCCTAATAGGAAACATGTATGATATGATGTTTATGGGAAATCTTTTTTCATAACTAGTAGCTCTCCCAAAGTCCTTTTAAGTATCGGGAGAAAATAGTGAAACAAATCACAGAACAAAACAGGGAAGGATCTGAACAGAGGATTTTGTCTTGAGAAATACTAGAATCAGAGGATACTGGAATGATTTAGAAATTCTATAGTCCAATCATTTCATTTTATGGTTGAGAAAACCGAGGCTGGAGATGGTAATTACCTTATAAAGATAACATAGCTAACAGGTGGCAGCCAAAATTAGAACTCATTTTTTTCCATTGAAAAGTGTATTTCTTGAACTAGTCTATTAAAAACAAGCTTTACTTAAGAGGCACTTAAAGAAACTCCAAATCCCAAATGGTTTAAGCCCCTCCCCACTCTCTCTCCCTCTGTCCATCCCCCTTTTCCATCCCCCTCTTTTCTCATAAACATAAATTCCAATTCATTCGCAGCGTTATTATAAAAACACCGAACTAGCTGTGGAGGATGGGAGAAGCAACAGTATAAAAGCATGAGTGAAACAGCCTGGTGAGGACGCTGTGTTGTAGTACAGATGATTGAACGCATTAAAGAAAGAGAGATCAGAGTTGGAGGAAAAGCGCTGAGTGTGAATATGAAAGCAGCCAGCCCCCAGATTCTAAGGTGGACCGTTAGTGGTATGTTATGGGCTGGTATTTCACAGATGGGCAACTTTCCAGAGTCATCCGGTTTGGGGGTCCAGTCCTGGGGTTTCATCATTTTTTCCCCTCCGTGCAGTAAAATTCAGGGATAATGATTTTTGTTAAGCAAACTCACAAACGAATGACTGTCTGTACCTGAGCTTGTTAAATCACAATGTGGAAAATCATTGCCACGGGGCCTGGAATACCCGTCAGCTGGTCCTCACATTTTCTCCCCTGTAGCAAAATCTGTGAGCTGCTCGAAGCGGTGGCTATGCATTATTTATGATTGGATGCCCAGCACCCGGGGTAATGTTTGTCACATTGAAGGTGTTTGAGGAATGTACAGTGAGTGAATGAGTAAAGGAATGGTTTACCAGAAGGCTTCCGGTTGAGCATGAATCTGGATGAGAATTAGATGATTCTAAGGAGTGTCATCTCACAATTCTAAGTGCGTATAGAGGCTGTGAAAGACCTTCCCTACATCCTCTGCACCCAATCAACTCGAAGGAATGACCAGGTCAAATCTCTTGGCTTCAAAAGTGTGAGGATCGTACTCTATACTGAAGTGAACTCATTAAGACAATACAGTCCTGTGAGAACACTTGGAAACTTGGCAGCTGGTGCTCCTTGGCCACCCTCTACCCTCACCACCTACCTCCACGTGAAACTGTCCCAGTCTATGACCTGAGGAAGCCCTCTCTTCTGCAGGACTCCATATCCCAAGCCAGCAGAATACCCATGCTAGCCACCCAGGATAGCTTCCACCGTTGTAAGCTCCTAGGGGGACTGTTTCCAGCAGGGTCATCACCGAATTCCAAGATGACTGAATTCTTATTGGTGAATGTTACCCTCCAAACTACCCAAAGCAACCCGACAACAAAATAAATTGCACTTAGAGCAGCCAATCCTGGGTGAGTGGTTCTTTTGAATTTTTCTCTTTCCATTTAAAAAGTAAATCTATTCTTGGGACGCCTGGGTGGCTCAGTTGGTTAAGCAGCTGCCTTCGGCTCAGGTCATGATCCCAGCGTCCTGGGATCGAGTCCCACATGGGGCTCCTTGCTTGGCGGAGAGCCTGCTTCTCCCTCTGCCTCTGCCTGTGCTCGCTCTCTCTCTCTCCCTCTCTCTCTCTGACAAATAAATAAATAAAATCTTTAAAAAAAAAAAGTAAATCTATTCTTAAGTAAATCATAGTTGATTTTTTTCTTTTACCTTAAAAATTACATACAGTAAGATTGACTTTTTGTATACATTTCTACAAATTAGAACGCATGTCACCCTCAGCACAATCAGGAAACAGAGCAGTCTCATTAGCCTCCCCAAACCCCCTCATGCTAGCATTTTATAATCTGGCAACACGCATAGAGTTTCTGTCACTAATGTTTGTCTTTTCGGGAATGTTACATAAATGGAATAGTATAGTATGTAACCTTTGAGACTGGCTTCTTTCTCTCAGCATAATGCCTTTTTAATATTCATCAGAATTGTTGCCTGTATCATAGTTCCCTCCTTTGAATGCCGGGTAATATTCCTTTATGTTGGAGGTATCACGGCTTACGTATCCAGCCCACCTGTTGAAGGAAATTGGAGTTGTTTCCAGCATATGGCAATTATAAACAGAAAGGCTGTAAAATTTGTGTATAGGTTTTGTGTGAAGATATTTTTCTCTCTCCTAGATAAAATACTTTAAAGTGGATTGCTGTATTATATGGTAAGTGTAGGTGTACTTTATAAGGAATTGTCAAAGTATGTTTTCCAGAGTGGCTAGGTCATCTTCCCACCACCAGGGTCTGGAGAGTTCCTGTAGCTCAGTTATCCTTGCCAGCGGTTGCTGCTATATTAGACACTCTAATAGGTATATAGTGCTAGCTTACTGTGGTTTTAATTTGCATTTGCTTAACGATGATCACCTTTTTCGTGTGCATATCTGCCTTGCCTATATCCTCCTTGGTGAGGTATCTAAGTATTTTGCCCATTTAAAAAAAAAATTGTATATATTTATTTGAAAGAGAGAGAGCGTGAGAGGGGAAAATTCGGAGGAGAAGCAGACTCCCCACTGAGCAGGGAGCCTGATGCAGGACTCGATCCCAGGACTCCGGGATCATGACCTGAGCCAAAGGCAGTTGCTTAACCAGCTGAGCCACCCAGGCGCTCTATTTTGCCCATTCTTAAAATTAGATTGTATTTTTATAGTTGATGTTATGCACAGAACAGATACTTTTAATTTTGACCAAGTCCAATTTCTGAATTTCTATTTGATGATCAGCTTTTGCTGTCCTGTGTAAAACCTTTTTGCCTAACTCTAGACCTTGAAGATCTTCTGCTGTGTCTTCTTCTAAATGTTTTCTAGTTTTACAGTACACTTTTAGATCTGTGATGCATTTGGGGGTTAAGATTTTTATACAATCTAGGGGTTAGATCAAATTTTATTTTAATTTTTGGCAAATGAATGTTCAATTGTCCCAAACATTTGTTGAAAAGATTATTCTTTTCCCACCAAATTGCCTTTGCACATCTGTCAAAATCAATAGGCCATATTTTTGTGTGTCCATTTCTAGACACTCAATTCTGTTCCATTAGTCAATGTGTCTATCTTTTCATCGATACCACACTGTCTTGATTACTGTGGCTTTAAAAAATCAGTCTTAAAATCAGGTAGTATGATTCTTTCAACTTTGCTTTTTTTTTTTTAATAGTGTTTTGACTACTTTATTCCTTTCTATTTCCATATAAATTTTTTTTTGTTTTTAATATTTCAAGACTTATTTAAATTTTACTTAGTTAACATATAGTGTAATACTGGTTTCAGCAGTAGAATATAATACATATAACACCTAGTGCTTATCACGAGTGCCCTCCATAATGCTCACCTAGTATTTGCCCCATTCCCCTCCAGCAACCCTCAGTTTATTCTCTATTAAGATTCTAAATTTTAGTATCAGCTTGTCCATGTTTATAAAATATCTTGCTGGGGTTTTGATAGGAATTGCATTAAACCTGTATATTAATTTATCTTTATTACATTGAGCTGTCTAATATATGACCATGATAATGTGCTTCCTTTATTTAGGTCTTTGATTCACTTTCCCTGGCATTTTTATGTTTTCTGCATGCAGATTCTATAGATGCTTTATTAGACTTATACCTAGTATTTCTCTTTTCTAGAACTATTTAACTGATATATTTTATTTATTTATGTTTTCAATTGTTTGTTGCTTTTGTGTAGAATACAACTAATTTTTGCCTATTGACCTTGTATCCAGAAATCTTGCCAAACTTATTTATTTGTTCTAGGAAATTTTTTTGTAAACCACTTGTATTATCTAGAAAGAAAATCATATCATCTATGAACAGAGACAGTTTTATTTCTTCCTTTCTAATCTGGGCTCCAAGGTTTCTGATGAGGAATCTCCAGTCATTTGGATTATTGTTCTCCTGTAAGTACTTTATGGCTTTTCTCTGTTTGCTTTCCTGTTTGTTTGTTTGTTTGTTTGTTTTTCTCTAGTTCTCTGTTTGAATATGATGTATATGGGTGTGGTATTCTTTTCCTATATTTTCTTTGAGACTCACTCAGTTTCCTGAATCTCTCTGTTTGTGCCTCTCATAAAATTTTAGAAGTCTTTTGCCATTACTTTTTCAAATATTTTCTTCTGAATCTCACTTTTCTCCTTCTGGAATTCTGATTCTGCATTTAGACCTTCTTTATTTTCCCCATTTAGAACTTTTGGTAGTTTTTTGTGGTCCCTGACCCTTTTTTTTATCATTTTAATCTTTTTTCTCTCTGTTTTTCAGATTGGGTAATATCTATTTTTTTATTGTCAAGTACACCGAATCTACTCATCATATCTATTCTGCCATTGAACCCATTCAGTGAATTTTTATTTTGTTTATTATCTTCGGCAGCTGTAAAATTCCCATGGTATCTCCTATACTTGTTTTTCCTTGATGATACTTTATATTTTAACTTTGTTTTAAGAATGTTTGTAATTGGGGCACCTGGGTGGCTCAGTGGGTTAAAGCCTCTGCCTTCGGCTCAGGTCATGATCTCAGGGTCCTGGGATCGAGCCCCGCATCTGGCTCTCTGCTCAGCAGGGAGCCTGCTTCCCCCTCTCTCTCTGCCTGCCTCTCTGCCTACTTGTGATCTCTGTCAAATAAATAAATAAAATCTTTAAAAAAAAAAAAAAAGAATGTTTGTAATTTCTTGCTCAAGCATTTTTATAGGAGCTGTTTTAAAGACTTTGTCACAGAATTCAACATCTCTGCCATTGCTGGCATTTATTGGTTGTTTTTTTTCTGCGTGAGTTTTTATTTCTCTATCATATAATTTTGAGTTTTGTCATGAATATTATGAATAATTTATTTTGGGGCTGTAGATCTTGATTAAATGCTATTGAGAATTTTGATATTTTTGTTTTAGCAAACAGTCTGATTTGGTTCAGTCATGACCATCCTTATTTAAGTTATCATTCCAATGTCAGGTTGGATTTCAAAACCTCTGTAGTGCTTGCCACTTAGACCAGTCCTACATGTGTACCACCTGGAGGCCAGTCTGAGACACGGGTGATGGTCTTTCCCTTAGTTTAGCTTTCAAGGTATAGACTTAGACATGAGCAGCTCAATGGGGTCTCAGGAGTTCACTTTAAAAGGTGATTTGCCTAAGTTTCTCTCTCTCCATGACCATCCCAGTACTTTCTAGTTCCCAGGCTCCCACTTCAGTCCTCAAGCCAGCAAGTGGGGGCTTAAATTACCCCCATGTACTTCCTATAACTACGACTATATCCTAGGCCAAACGGTAGGAAGACACTCATTAAAAATGCCACCCGGGTTGCCCTGTCCTTTTGGGATCACAGTTCACTCTCTCAGAGTTTTAGATTCTTGCACAACCCCATTGTTACAGTCACTGGTGCAAACATACAATGACCTTGGGACTAGGGTGCAAGGGAACAGAGAAAAAAATATGTTTTTCTTTTCTTTTTGTTTTAAAAGATAAAAAGAATAACTGGATTCTTCCCACCGTCTCTGAGAGTTAAAAGCTCCCTTTCATGCTTCTAGAGTCAGAACTGGAGGTCACCTTCTAGAGCTTTCTATGGCTGTCTCTTAAGGCCCCCTCCCAGGTTTCAGGCTGTGTTGAGTTCAGACCAGGGGGTACAGCAAAGGAGAAACCGAACGGTGAACTCACCACTAGTTCAGTGGTACTTCCAGTGCAAACATATCTCCAAATCTGTCAGCTACTATTTACTTTTTAGAGACCTTAAACAACTCTCCCATGTATTCTACCGAGTGACCAGGCCAGGTGGATGGAGAGTGCTTCTTCTATCTCAGAGGAGGGGGAAGCTTGCTGGTGGATTTTTAAGTCTTATTCTGGAAATAAAAACTGATAATTATAACCCTGAATCTGAGAGCTTCAATACTGGGGACATCTTTTTAGAAATTTTTATTTTGATATATTTTCAAACTTCCAGAAAAGTTGAAAGAATCATACCAGAAATCCCCTTATGCTTTTTTATCCAGACTTACTAACATTTTACATTTTGTCCCATCTGCTGTATCATACTCTCCTTTTCATCTCTCTCTAGATAGATGTAGATAGATAATTTGTCTTCCTGAATCATTGAAAACTCAGTTGGAGACATCATGTCCATTCAGTAACTACTTCATTGTGTGTTTCCTCGGACCAGAGAACATTCTCCTGCGTAATCACAGTACAATGATCATAGCCAAATAATTTAATATTGATATAAAGTCATTATCTCATCCACAGTCCACAGTCAGATTTCATCAATTCAGAATCACACATTTCATTTTGTTTCATGTCTCTTTAGTATCCTTAATCAGGAAGAGTTTCTTGGCCCTTTCTTGGCCTTTCTTAACCTTGACGTTTTAAAGAATGCAAGTCCATTACTTTGTAGACGATCCTTCAAATGAGGTTTGATGATACTTCCTCATGCCTGGACTCTGGCTATAAATTTTTGGCGGGGATACCACAAAAACGAGGCTGTGTCCTTCTCAGTGAATCCTATCAGGATTCTCTTGATATCAATTGTCTAAACACTGGGTCGCACAATCTGGTTAAGGTGGCACCCACCAGGCTTACCCATCAAAAACTAATCGTTTCTGCCCAGGAACCAGTTTACGAGAATCAGTAGATGCTTGATCTTACGAAACTTTTTATCCTCCCTTCGTTAGGTTGTTTTGACCTAACATCTAGAGAATGCATTCTTTGCGTTCTGTCTGGAATCAAAACAAGCCCGGGTCGTTCTCTCGCTGCTGGCTTACCATTCCCAGCTGAGAGCTGTGTCAGTGCCTGGGTGGCAGTGGGCCTCTCCCAGCCACTGCCTGGGCAACCACCCCGCTGCTCTGCATGCCTGTGGTGCCCCAGGGAATGGAGACTGACCAACTCTGTGGGTGGGAAGGAAAAAGATCTGCAGGATGGCAAGGCCCTCATTTCCATGGGAAAAAGTCTATCTTAAACCTTACTTTTGGTTCTTGAAATAGTCTAGTGAGAAAACACTCTTTGGAAATGAAATTCAGCCTAAGAGACCTGAAGAGAGTCTAGTTCCTGAAAGTGCTCCCCTCCCCCGCCCCCTCAGGGCCCGCTGCCCTGTGGTGTGTGATCTCGTACCAGTTGTGGATGAGTTGAGACAAGCAATCAATATTCCATTTCTATATTTATAACTCCCTTGTAATGCAAGTCTGGCAACACAAATGTCCATTAAGAAAAAAGAAAAAAAAAAAAAAAGAAAGAAAGAAAGAAAGGAATTTGCTTTCCAGAGTAGTTCAGTGGCTTTCTGAATGTATTTGCACTAAGGGACTGAAGCCACATCCTCTAAGAGTTCATTATACTCAGGTTGGTCCTGGGCGAATGTGGTTCCATCTCGGTGTGGACTCGGCCATTAGCAGCGGACTTCCAAAGTGACGGAGGGCAGGTGAGGAAACAGTCCTGAGCCCAGGCCAGGTGAGGAACTGTTGGCTCAGCTTTCATTTCCCTGGCAGTTTAAAACATTTAAAGGATAAATTATGGATTAGTCCTTCGTTTTGATTTACTAGTCTTCGTATTTTGATATACACTTTTAGAAGCTTGAGTGCTCCAGCTTGGCGCGGGATGGCAAGAGGCTCGAGGAGCTGGTATCCTTGGATTTTTCTAGGTTTCCCTCTCAAGAGAATCTGCACATTTCAGAAAGAAGGAAATATTTGTATGTGGCAAGTGGAGTGGAGAATGACCCAAGACTATATAGTAATTTCTCCAATTCCTGTTCCTTGAGTGGTCAGAAGTCCCAAACCACACATATGTAGAGTCTATGCAAACACACAAACTCATTCTCTCTCTCTTTCTCTCTTTTTTTTTTTTTTTTTTTCCAGCTTAAAAAACATTACCATGTTCTGGAAAGGCCATGGGGAGCATTTCCTACCCAAAGTGGAGAATTTTGTCACTTTTTTTTAGGATTACCATGCTTTACCTCTGGCTCTCTCTTCTGATTTGACTCACTTTAACCATGAACAAATCGGTAATTTTGACACATTTATACAAGTTTATAGACGTTTCTTTTTTGTTGTTTTACACTTTGTCTGGTATTTCTGAGATGCTTTCTTTTCTACACCCTTCTTCTTCTTATATGCTCCAGATTCACGCTTCCCTCTCCATTTCACACCTTTCTTTCCTCAATATGTCTCTCATTAGAATTTCTTATTCTTTCCAGTCATCTGCTGAGGAGATGAATATATGCTTGAAACAGGGCCTCAGTGACTTCTGGCCATCTCTGTTTTGGAAAGGCCAGTCGGTTCCAGCCAGTTCTGGGAAGCTGTGAGGTAGAGGTTGGCAGCAGCCCCGGGCAGGAGAAGGTCTGCCTTCTGAAACAATCCTAAGAAATTGACTCAGCTCATTTCTGGATTGACAAGTATGGTTGATGGGGACAGTCACATTCAGGGTCGCTGTCTCAAGATCGCTGTGACTGGCCTGGACTTCTGAGACCCTGCTTAGAGAAAAGGGCACAGAAGGTGGCAAAGAAGAGGGTCTGAGTTGTTTTATTCGGTGTCAGAATTCCTCACCAACGTTATCTTCCAGATCTTCATGGAGCAATCCAGCTTCTCACTTTTTTCTGAAGTGTCTTTTCTGTTTGTTTTTTCTTCTCTGTTTATTTAAAATGATTGACTCACTGTACTTTTGAGACTAAAATGGACCTTAGAGCTTGTCTAGTCTGGTCCCCTATGTTGATAGATAGTGAAACTGCACTCAGGGAAGATACAGGAACATGAGAGAGAATCATAGAAATTGCATGGGGTTTGAAGTCAGAAGGATGGGAGTTTACTTCTGGCTCCACTTAATGCCTCTGGCTCTAGTTAATGAGCCTTATTGTCTCATCTATAAAATGGGAACAATGATATTGATCCTATGAACTTTCTGAGGATCAAACAATCGAATGAAATAACATATATAGAATGCCTAGAACAGTGACTGGTATTCAGTAGGTGCTTAATAACTATTCATCTTCTTTCTCTTTTCTCAGTACCTTCTCCAATATTGTCTTTGCCTCCTTATTCTCTACCCAACACTACTCTCTTAAGTGACTCTCACAAGAAACTCTTTGCTTATTCTCTTGCTTTCTACCTAGTTCTGTAGTACTAGTGCTAGTTCTAGTACTAGTTCTGTCCCTCTCCCTGTTTCTCTTTCTGGTGAATCCACCACAATCCTACTTAAAGCTCCCTGCAGGCTTTCCTTTTCATCCATCTACCAGAATTTCTCTCTCAAAGGCAAGTTCTAGAAACAACTTCTTTAAAAAAAATTTTTTTTTATTTAATTATTTTAGAGAGAGAGAGAGAGTCGGGAGGGTGGGTGGTGCAGAGGGTGAGAATTTCCAGCACATTCCAGCTGAACATAGAACTTGACATGGGGCTCAATCCCATGATCCTGATATTATGACCTGAGCTGAAATCAGGAGTCAAACTCTCAATGGTCTGAACCATTCAGGTGCCCCCATAAGCACTTCCTGATTCCCACAGCCCTCCGGCTCTTTACCCCTTCGAGTTCCCATCCAACTTTCTGTCTCTAGCGCTCATCTTGTCTTGCCGTACTTTGCCTGGTATCATTGGTTCTATCGTGTGTATGCATCTTACCTCCTGAGCTAGACTGGAAGATTCTATTTTTTTTGGTTGTTTTTTAATAGAGGTATAATTGACATACAGTTTATTTGTTTCAGATGTACAGCATAGTGATTTGGTGTTTGTATATATCACAAAATGATCACTACAATAACTAGTTAACATCTGTCACAATATGTAGTTATAGAATTTTTTTCTTATGATGAGAACTTTCAAGATTTACTCTCTTAGCAACTTTCAAATATGGTTAATATGTTATTAATATGGTATTAACTATGGTCACCATGCTGTACATTACAACCCCGTGACTTATTTATTTTATTACTGGGAGTTTGTACCTTTGATTCCTTCACCCATTTTGCTCATATCCACCCCTCACCTCTGGCAACCATCAATCTGTTCTCTGTATTGATGAACTTTATAATAGATGTATATATTCCATATGTAAATGAATTCATACAGTTAATTGTTTTTCTCTATCTGACTTATTTCACTTAACATAATACCATCTAGCTCCATCCATGTTTCATACATGGCAAGATTTCATTCTTTTTTATGGCTAAACAACATTCCATTGTGTGTGTATACACACACACATACATATAATTACCTAAATGCACACACTACATTTTAGTTAATTCTTAAAAATTTTTTTTAATTCCGCTATAGTTCACATACAGTGTTCTATTGGCTTCAGATGTATAATACAGTGATTCAATTCTTACATACACCCAGTGCTCATCACAAGTGCCCTCCTCCATCACCCACCCCTCCCACCCACCTCCCCTCTAGTGTGTTCTCTGTAGTGAAGAGTCTTATTTGTTTGATGTTAATTTTTGCATATGGTGTAAGAAAGTGGTCCAGTTTCATTCTCCTGCATGTGGCTGTCCAGTTTTCCTAACACCATTCATTGAAGGGATTTTCCCTTCCCCATTGTGTATTCTTGGCTCCTTTGTCTTAAAGTAATTGACCATATATGCATGGATTTATTTCTCGGCTCTCTATTCTGTTTCACTGATTCATGTATCTGTTTTTGTGCCAATATCGTACCAGTTTTATTTCGATGGCTTTGCAATATAGTTTGAAATTGAGGAGTGTGATACCTCTGGTTTTGTTCTTTTTTTCTCAAGATTGTTTTGACTACTGAGGGTCCCACAAAAGGGTCCATACACATTTTTAGGATTGTCTGTTCTATTTCTGTGAAAAATTAGAAGATTCTGGAGAGCTGGAACCACACCATCTGTTACTTAGTTATATTCCCTACCAGGTCTTATGGTAATACATCTCACATGGTGGACACACAATTAAGATTCATATGTTCATTGGTAGATTAATGGATTTCTATTGCCTTTTTCCCAGTACACCTTTTCCTGCAGCACTTTTTTTTTTTTTTCCAGAGAAAGAGTGTGTGTGAGTGGCTGGGGAAGGGGCAGAGGGGGAGAGAGAAAGAGGGAGAATCTTAAGCAGGTTCCACACCCAGCGTGGGGCACAGTAGCGCTCAGTCTCATGACCCTGAGATCATGACCTGAGCCAAAATCAAGAGTTGGACCCATGGGGCGCCTGGGTGGCTCAATCATTAAGCCTCTGCCTTTGGCTCAGGTCATGATTCCAGGGTCCTGGGATCAGGTCCCCTATTGGGCTCCCTGCTCAACAGGAGGCCTTCCTTTCCCTCTCCCACTGCCCCTGCTTGTATTCCCTCTCTGGCTCTCTCTCTCTCTCTCTCTCTCTCTTTGTCAAATAAATAAATAAAATCTTAAAAAAAAAAAAAAAAAGAGTCAGACTCTTATCCGACTGAGCCACCCAGGCACCCTCCTGCAGCTTCTTTACAAGGGGGGACAAATGATCATGAGTTGAATATTTGCCCGTGATTTTATAGCTAATAGTATGTTTCTGGGTAATGGCCCACTCAGTAAATGGTGTCCCCCTTGCCTTCTGTAGCCGGCAACTCACGTCATGCTACCATACACAGTTATGCAGATGCTGTTGCCTCTGCACACTAGCTTTACTGTATTTGCATCGGGGAAGTGCACGAGCCCGTGTCTGTGGTGATGAGCAACCTCTTCCCCTCTTAGAGCACAAAACTATTTCATGGGTACCTGTGGACCATCTCAGATGTGCATCCATCCATGCTGCCAAGGCCCCTCTGAGTCACGCGGGCTGTCCTGTGAAGGTGCGGTGTGCTCCCCAGGGTGCATTTTCCCGCCCTTTATCCCTTTCACTCGAAGCCCTTCAGATGGAATTACAAATGGGCTTTAAACTGGATCACGGCAAGATGAATTTCTGTGCTCAGTCAGATGTTAGCAGTGGATTATTTGGGTTGTGTGAAATGAGAGTTTAGTGAGGTTAATTTCTCCCTCCTTCCCACCTTAGGCTAATTATTGAAAAAAGTGTTTGCAGACCTGGAACTTCTCATAATTCATCCTGCCTTCTGTTTCTTTAGAGTCGGGGCTCATAAATCTCTGTTTGTGATGACATAATCGGTTACGAGAGGAATGTGGTGGTATTGCCAGCCGAGAATTACAGCTCCAAATTCCAAGGGAACCGCATAAGACTCATTCAAAGAGATGTGCCCGTCCTTTCCTCCCTTGACTTGTCCAAACGCTCTCGTGAGCGAGAGCAGCTGCCACACACCCAAAGGAGAGAACCTGATGCTTATTTCAGAACACAGACTCCCCCAGATCCATGAAGGAAACAGAAAATGAACATACCCCAAGAGGAACCAGTCACTTGAGGATTTATTGTCTATTAGAAAGTACAACATTAAAAAATACCGAATCAACATTTTTCTCTTTAGGGATTACTTAGCTCTGAAATGTAATGTAATCTTCCATTTTTAATTCCTGCTTCTTTCCTCTCTTTAGAGTGTCTGTGAATTTGCATTTCTATGACATATGTATCTATTATGCATTTGCAAAAATTATATAAAGAAAGTGAGAATCGTGGCACATTAGAACTCTAAGAACATTTAAGAGATTTAGTTCAAGCCCTAATTTTAGAGATGAAGACACCGAGGTCCAAAAACAACACTGAGAATGAGGCTGGTGTCACGGAAGGGGTGGGACCCAGGCTCCTCGCCTCAGCCTGGTGTCCCTCCTTGCCATACGGCCAGTCCAGAAATCAGTTAGACATCAAACAGACAGACCCATTCATCTTGGCACACTCTCATTAATGGTGATGAGAATTCTATTATTAGAAAAAAGCTAGTGTAAGTATTCTCATTTTAAACTCAGGAAATGGAAATGAAATTGAAAAGTACTTAAATTCACTAAATAGAACACTGAAATGGTGTTACTGTCACTGCCCTCATTTTTAAAATCAGGGAGTTACCTAGATGATCCTTGAGTTCTCAAACCGACATACTCAAGAATTCTAAATCTTGCAGAATATTCTCTGTGAGGTTTGCCCTTTTCCTGTGCTGAAATATTACCCCTTAACAATCCTGAAGCTTCCATTTCTCCAAATACAAAATAGAGTGAATTCTATTTGCCAGAGCAGTGGTGACAGTAAATAAGATGATGTACATAAAACACACGGAAGGAGCGCCTGGGTGGCTCACTCGGTTGGGCATCTGCCTTCGGCTTGGGTCGTGATCTCAGGGTCCTAGGATTGAGCCCCACCTCAGGCTCCCTGCTCCGCGGGAAGCCTGCTTCTCCCTCTCCCACTCCCCCTGCTTGTATTACCTCTCTCACTGTCTCTCTCTCTCTCTCTGTGTGCAATAAATATATAAAATCTTTAAAAATAAAAAAATAAAATGCATGGAATTTCTTGAATGAAAAGCAACATGAGAATAAGCAGTAAACCACTTACACAGCAGCTCAAAAAACAGCAGTTACTATAGAATATAATCCTCTCTAGGTTTAGCATTTGTGGATTATTATTTGCTGGATTATTTCTTGCACGTGTTTAATTTCAGGTTGACTCCCCCGCCACTCAGAATGCATTGGGATTAGTCAGAATGAACTCAAGGAAACACTGGCCACTTTTAATATTTAATAAAACCTTCTATTATTAGCAAGGTAATTTGCTGTTGCTTTCAAAATGTAAATTCCAATGTACTCCAGAGCTAGGGTTTAATGGCATTTTGCTTGCTGTTTGGGATTATTTATATAACAGTTTTTTCCATTAGCGGAGATAAGTGATGGCAAATTATAATACATTTTATAAAATTTAGAAAATGCTTTTCATATTTTTTTCTCTTTATCATCTTACTTGCAAGTCTATCTCTCAGGATACTTAAAATTGGTTCACATTCTTAAACAAACTTGCTGTGGACCGATCTTGGTATCTATGTAATCTATCAATCAATGTAACCTATAGATAGCAAATCATCCTGGATATGGCTTAAGTAGAGTGACCTAAATCTGACTCAGTGTACCTCCATTAGTCAGATGCTTATTTGTTTCAAATTTATAAATCCTCCTACAGAGCACATAGAGCTAATGACAAAGACGAAAAAGCCTTGTTTTGGGAAGAAACTCTCACCGTCAGTCCACTGGGGTGGTTTTGACGGGTGTAGGGTACTCCTTTTAATAAAGAAACACAGGGGAAAGCGTGCCCAAGAATTTTCATCTGTGTGGGCAAACCCGGCCTGGAGATGTTTCTCCACATTACATCTCTTGCCTATCTGTCCTCGTTCCCCTTAAGAGGGTTGACGTGATACTGTGTAAAGACTGGAAGTTTAAAAAAAAATGTTCAATGAATAAATTAAAATGTTATTGAAGTATTCTGTTCAATTCTTCATTTGAATCTTTAAAGGGGATATAAACAAATTAAGACTTTTTGGAAGTGGGGCAACCGGACTTGAAAGAAACCACGTTGTCTGAGGACTAGTTAAAGAAAAGGAGATGTCGTGCCTGAGATGATGCCTCAGTGGGGATACGTTAGGTATTTTCAAATATCTGAAGCATTGTCATGTGGGAGAATGACTCTAACTATACTATTTGGCTCCTAGGAATGTGAAAGGACAGATTTTGGCTTATTATAAGAAAATATTTTCTAAGAACTACAAAGGTAGGAAGACTTGGGGGAAGGTGAGCCTTCCAGGCAAGCTGTGGAGGCGTTTGGGCCCAGGCTGGGTGAACACCGCTTAGGGAGGCTAACCCTGGTCAGATGAGATGACCTTCAGGGGTGCTCTTAGCTCAGAGATGTCATGATCATAACAGAGTGACTTTGGCTAAATTACTGTTTAGGTCCCTGTTTTCTCATTTCTATAATGAAAGATTTACACGAATTCAGCCATTATCAATGGCTTCCCCCCCCCCCTACAATGGTAATCCCACCTCCCTCCCCACCCATTGAAATCTTATGTAGAACTTCCATGCAAAAAAAGTGGAGGGAGGGGCACCTGGGTGGCTCAGTGGGTTAAACCTCTGCCTTCAGCTCAGGTCATGATCTCAGGGTCCTGGGATCGAGCCCCACATCGGGCTCCCTGCTCAGCAGGGAGTCTGCTTCCCCCTCTCTCTGCCTGCCTCTCTGCCTACTTGTGATCTCTCTCTCTGTCTATCTCTCTCTCTCTCTGTTAAATAAATAAATAAAATATTAAAAAAAAAAAAAAAGTAGAGGGAACCTTCCGTCTCTGGAAAGGGAATTGAGAATCCTGAGCTCTGCACCCTTAGCCTTCCTACCTCCCGTCTCCCTCCACTTCCCCTGGGACGGCCTCTGAGTACCTCTGAGGAAGCTGAGAGCTGCCAGCTGACAACCACAAGACGAGAGGCTTTCTGATATTCCTAGCAGAGCTACAATTTTACGACTATCATATAATTCTACAACTACTCTTGAATCAGATTCATAAACATGCAAAAGAATTTTTTCCACCTGTTTGAGGCATGCCGACTTACAGAAGAGAAACTCTATGACAGACTAGTAAGAACATGAACTTCAGAACCAGAAGAACGTTGGCTCAAATCTCAGTTCTGGGTCTTACTAGTTTTGCGACACTGGAAGACGGGCTCAGTGCCTATAATAAGCCTCAGGTGATAAACGCAGACCAAATGTCCACCTCATGGAATTTGGGGGATTCAAAGGATCATTTATGGAAAAGCTCGTATTATATTTGAAATGTGAAAGAAAGACTCCACTAGGTAGCTGCTTTATCAATAAGGAGACCAAATCAAACTGGAGAAAGCAGTTTCTTCCACATAGCAATGACGTCTTTTCGCTGGTAATGAAGCCGAGCACCTCGTCATGACTCTCCGAAGCTGGGCAAGCTAAGCTAAGATAGGTCCATCTAGAAGTGGAAACCAGAAGAACTCCAGCATCCCTCCTGACCCTTCTGTATGACCTTAAACAAAGTCCTCAGCTAATTGAGACTCCTGCTCATTAATAAAATGAAACAGCAATGTAAAGAGATGCCTTTAAGAAGGATTGAGGTTTGATTTATGCAAGAGAGCCTAGCTTTGGGGACAACGTTGCCCAAACCCAAAAAGCTGTCTTGGTAAAATCCCAGAGCCACCTTTTCTAGTCCTGACAGACATTCTTATTAGGCCTTCTGCTTTCTGTCTGAGGATCGCTTATTCTTTTCGCCTAAAGTGGAAGTGTATTTGTTCAGCAAATGTGTCCGGCACACGGACTCTTGAGAGAGCTTTAGAAGAAAACAAGGAAACAGAATAAATCATACCTTTCCAGAGTTTACTATTTATTCAGCGTTGCAACCACACATTACGGGTTCTTCTAAGATGATTTGCAGTGGCCTTTTCTGTCTCTGCCACGCATCCTCCCTGCCTACTCATTCCCCTCTGTTTCCTCCTTCGCAGGTTTCTGGAGCTAGTCCCTTGCCGCTGTCTGTCTAAGCAAAGCACCCTGCCACGTCAGCTTATGTGGGTCCTGCTTCCAATGCTTTGTGCTCCCCAACTACGCGTCTTGTTTTCCTTCATATCCCTGATAAGGACTTCCCCTCCCTCAGATCTGACCCTTAATTGTTTAGAGGAAATGCTCTACAAGGTGAATAAAGGGGTGCCTGGGTGGCTCAGTGGGTTAAGCGGCTGCCTTCGGCTCAGGTCATGATCCCAGAGTCCTGGGATCGAGCCCTGCATCGGGCTTCCGGCTCCCTGGGGAGCCTGCTTCCCCCTCCCCTCGCTCTTGTGCTCTCACTTGCTCGCTCGCTCTCTCTCTGCCTCTCAAATAAATAAATAAAATGTTTAAAAGTAAAATTAAAAAAATAAAATAAAAGGTGATTAAGTTTAATAAGCTTAATTCTCCTTTTTACTACTTCTCACTTAGGGAGAATTTATGCTTTTAATAATCTTAATAAATTGAAATGAACTCATCTGAAGCAATCTTCAGGGCATAGGATGTATAGAGAGATACTTTTCCTGCCACGTTCTAGTCTCAAGTTTTGCCGACCTTTGCTCTACATTATGGAACCCTGTATTGATACGGACTGGTTATCTGTAAGCAAAAAATAACATTTAGTAGAAACTGCTTCATCACATTTGAAAGCAAGCAAAACACAGAAAAACAAATCAAGGACAGGACTTTGTTGGGAATGATTCCCCGGTATAGGTATGACTTCATTTGAATTTTGAAGAAGGTAATAGATATAGGTAAACTGATCCCCCCTTTTTTTCCCTCTCTTCTTGGAAGTTCTGAAAGAAGGATGAGAGAACAGATATAGATTAGGATAGTCTGTCTAAGGATAATACCAAAGGTAAGTGTGCTTTGGGTTTTAAAATACTTGCTGGAAGCTATTTACTGACTGGTTACTAGGAGACAGCATGACTCATTGCTTACTTCCCCTCTGTGGCCAACTTTCAGTCATTTATCACCTAGCACATTGGATCAAGACTGATAGAATCTTTAGAAAAAATTATGGAGTGCTCTATTCTAGTAAGGAGGCACTAAACTGTGGAAATAAAATGATCCCTGAAGATGAGGTCTACTGAGAAAGCATCCCTACACGTGTCCTGTATGCACTAATAGTCTGGGGATTTACTGTGGAGGGGAGGGATACACCAGATAAAATATAAACAATATATTTTTAAAAAAACTACACATACACATGGCAGTAATGAAAACCAATGTGGATAGTAAATATCATATCTTCCCTAGAGGTTTCCCCCTCAACTTTCTGGATAAATATATATTGTAACCCAGAGCTTCTAATTTCCATGAAATGAGACACTTAAATATTCCTTTAATAATCTTTCTAAAGATTCTAATAACTAGAATAAATTAGCATGAATTCCAAAGCATCAGATCTTGTCTGATAATTCATAAATTAAAAGGCACATGGTGAGTTATATTAAAAAGTGGTGTGAGTATGAAGTGACACATGGGTAAAAGTCAATCAAGTCACCGGCGCACCACGCCACTACCTCGTGGGGCTCAGTGGCGATGTACAATTTGTTGGGCATTTTAATACAGGAACATTCTATGTATTTCCATAACGACATCAGTATTGTCAAAGACAGAGCCTACATGATATGTGCTTTACTTGCTGGAAGAAAGAGAGTAAATATGAAAAGAATGAACAACTACGGAGGTGTGGTATGGATGTATGCTAGTGTGAGTGTGAGCGCTCGGTCGAGCAATGAGTATGTCCATCACTGACAAGAGAAGAAGCAAACGGAGACGTGCCAGGGGCATAGTTTTCAATATTTACTGAAGTTTTCACTCTGCATTCTGCTTCTATCTTCACTTGTTCAGTAGCTATCAAGAGTTGTACCTGCTGGGGACTTGCTGCAGGGGAGGAAGGAAAAGCTGTCAAAATTCTAAGACCATGGAGAAGAGCAGTGACCCAAGTGAGAGTGCTGAGTACATATCTCTCTTGGGGAGCAAAAGAAAGAGGGAGGCATGGAGGAAAGGAGGAAGATAGGTCTCCCTCCAAGCAACGCAATATCCTTAGTTCGGGAGAGCTGGGACCTGCTCCCTGCTCTTGGCAACATCCTGAGGTTGAGGGGCACAGGGGAGTTGGGCGTGGGCTGCTCTGGGGAAACACCTCCACACCTCCACACCGTTGGCTCCAGGTTTGGCCCAGAAGCCACATAGCAGAGATTATCAGGTGGCCTGGGGCCATGTGCCTCTTGGCAGCAACCGGACAGACAGAGAGACGGAGGGCTACCCTATCTTGACACGGTTATCAGATCCCCAAGCCCTACCTGAATCTGCTGAAGGGGATAATGAGGAAACCCCAAGAATGGTTGCGCTTTTGCTTCCTCTAGCCCAGGGGGAAAAGGACCCAGGGATGATATTAAGTTGATTTATGGACAGTAAACCACCTGCATTTATAGACTAAGATTTATCCCTGCTACAAAAGTATAAATCCAGTTATTCTGTGTATCCCAGAGAGCACGTGTGCTGAGACAGATTGCTGGGTTCTGGCCCCAGCTCCGCCACTAACTAGCTGTGGGTGACCTTGCCAAGCCTCTTAACCTCACCGACCCTGGCTTCTTCACCTGGATTGACAATAGTACCAGTTCCGCATGGCTGTTGCAAGGAAGAAGCAAGATCATCTGTATCTTTGGCACGGAGCAGAGGCTCAATAATTACCAGCTATTACAATCATCATCATTATTATTATTTCCTTCTCTTTTGTTACTGCTCCTCTTGTTACCTAAATGTAAAGGAGAGAGCTTGACCTAGAAATACTTTTCAGTTGATAGCCCTAGTTATTCATGGATTTCTTTCACCATACCTAGAAAATAAACAGATAAGCAAACTGTTTCTTTTTCTTTGCCTATCTCCACCCACCCTCCCGCCAGGAGACTACTTAATTGCATGTGAAACAAAGCATCTTCAGGGGAAGTGTTCCTGGGGAAAGGGATTTTTCCAAGACCCTAAATTAAGCTAATCGCACACTTGCCCACCTCCGTCCACAGGCATTACATCTACCCAGTAAAGTCCTGGTCACCAGGTGCAGAGCCCATTAGGTCCCCATAAGCTGGACCATGGTGCACTGAGGGATGTTACAGTCCCCTCAGTTCCATTCAGACAAGTTGCCTGATTATTTCCTTGATGACCATTACCTACAGTCATAGCAATTCAAGGATACAGGCGTATGTTATACATAGTCCTTTTGGGACAAAAGTTTATGGACTTGTGCCCCAACCTGAACATTGAATGCCCACAGAAATATAGGTGCCTAACCTCAGAGAAGTCTTGTATATGCCATCGATAAGCAAGAATTCTCCTTCTCTCCTCTATCTGTCATGTGTTCTACGACTGTGAAGAGCCCATTGGATTTTTGGGTATCATTGATGTGACTTATTCCCACTTGATGGGAGAATACAGAGGGGATGAGCTTCCTACCCACGTAATTGGCATTCTTACCTGGCTGTTGGGAGGCACTGCCCTCATTCGGGATTCAAGGTGTGGGGTCTGGTCAAAGCACCTCGGGGGACACAAATGTTCTTTCTCTACGGGGGTCACACGCTCACCAGGGAGATGAGTGCATGGCAATGTGTCTCTGTGGCAAAAGGTACAGAAGGATTTAAAATAGATGGAGGTTATCTGGGAGAAGAGAAGTTTCCCCATAGGAGCCTCAAGGAAGCTTCTCTGAAAGAAGTGGTCTTGGAAAGGAAAGTAGAATTTTGTGGGGGTCAGGGTGCAATAAGGGTGAGGAAAGACATGGGCTTATGAAAAGAGTACTTTTGAGGTTTGAGCCTGTGCCTTAGATTCCCTCAAAAAAACTATAGCAGGGGAGATAGCTCCTAGGTGGTCGTCCAGACGTTTTATTCTTTGGGATTCTTTGAAGCTGTGTAGAAATAAACCCATAATGTAACCTTAAAGAATAGTCACAGAAGGGGTGAGACCTGAGAGACTGGGAGCCCCACGCTTACTGGGACTTGGATTCATTTCCTGTAGCTGCTGTAACAAATTACCACAAAAGGGAGGCTTCAAACAATACTTTTTTTCTCTCTCTCTCTTTCTTAGTTCTGGAGGCCTAAAGTCCAAATCAGTATCACTGAACCAAAGCTGGGGGGCAGAGGGGGCCATAATCACTCTTAAGTTTCTGGAAGAGAATGGGTCCCTTGCCTCTTTTGGCTTCTAAAAGCTTACAGCTTGGCTTACAGCTACCTCACTCCAACCTCTGTCTCATGGTCACATGACCTTCATTTGTGTGTGTCTCTTTGTAGAATCTCCCTCTGCCCCCCTCTTCGAAGGAAACGTGTAATTGTATTTAGGGCCCACCTGGACAATCCAGGATCATCTCTCCATCTCAAGACCCCTAACTTAATCACATCGGTTAAAAAAAAAAAATTTTTTTTTTAAGACTTTAAGTATGTATTTGAGAGAGAGAGAGAGAGAGCACACAAGCAGGGGCAGAGGGAGAGGGAGAAGTAGACTTCCCACTGAGCAGGAAGCCCACTGCGGGGCTTGATCCCAGGACTGTGGGATCATGACCTGGCCCAAAGGCAGAGGCCTGACTGAACCATACAGGTACCCCATTTTTATTCATGTTTTAATTAATTAATTAGCTAATTAATTAATTTTGCCCTTTAAGGTAACATTCACAGGTTCCAGAGATCTGGCCATGGAAATCTTTTGAAGGGTCATTTTTTCAGCCTACCACAGCGTTTATCTTTTTATAGACACTCTCGAATTTCTCAGCAGTTTCTCAGTCATTCTTTACTGACCCAAAGGGATTCTGTCCCTCCCCAAATGCCTCTGTCCCATTCAAACCTCTGGCCTAAGTCTAAAAACTGAGGGATCCCCCACCGGACGCCGGTCTTGGCAGAGTCCTCTACTCAAATGAACATTTTGAGTCTTACCAACTTCATTAAGATATGTAGGAGAACTGGTCAGAAGCCTTTGGGGACAATAGGTCTCCGATTTTGCATGAGAAAGCAGCAAAGCTATGTAAAGGGATAACCATTTGGAAACGCCTTTAGAAATCCAAATACAAAGACTTGTGATTGTTTGACATCGATTTCATATCCCTCTCTACCCATTACCACGATGTCTGTGTTTCTTGTTTTCTTTATTTTAATGTATTCCATCCTAGGATTGCAATAAGGTGGCCAAGCTGTGCTTTTCAGGGTCATTATTGCATTTCTTAGGAAGTTAAAGCCTCCATCTTTGACCTTATGCTTTTTAATACCACCTAAGGTGTGCTGTAAGTGCCCACAAATGCACAGTCTGTCAGGTCTTATTGCTCAAATGAAACCCACTTCCACAGTAGGACAAGAAGAAAGGGGGGTAGATCTCCTGCTATTTGTATCAGCACTTGTCCTCGGGAAACACTGAATGTTGACACTGAAAGAAAGTGTAAAAATGATAAATTTGTCACCTAATATGGACCACTGCACTCACAAGACGGCAACTCCTTACATTAATGGAGATTAGGATATAACTTTTTTAATTTGGAGCCTCATTACACAGTATAAATAAAAATAGAGCCCCAACTCTATCATCTTTAATTGCCTCTAGACAGAATGCTGATTATCTACTGAGGTCTTGGCCATGTGTTTCTAGGGAGGCAGCACAGTTTGTTCCCTGCTTTGAAAACAAAGTCAGAAAAGATATGTGGGTATCTTTAAGAGAAAGCCGAGCTGGATGCTGCACTCCTTCCAGCTAAGATCGCAGCTGGACAGAATGTGAGCAAAAAGGGGACGGCCATTGTCCGAGAGATGACTTCCTGCGCGTGGAGTCGGAGGAACCATATGCTTTCTCCCGTCTAAATGTAAGGAGCCATCCGTCCACCTCTACTTCATGTTCTTCTTACCAGGAGTTTGAAAATAGCCACAGTTTTCACTCTTAGCCTGGCAGAGACCCAGAGAGAGATATGCTGATACTCAAAGCTGGGATTGCCAGAGTCTTTTAGCATCCCTTGGTACAACTGATTAAAGCAATTGATCAATACTAAACTTCGAGAAAAACTAGTGTGGGCATGTTACAGACGACATCCCATGAATAAATAACTCAGATAATGGCACTTGTCTTACTATCAAGCTCATCTATAATTTAGTAAGAATAATACCCATTAAAAGAACACCTAGCATGATTGCTGCCAAAATAAAGAGTTAATTGGTTTTTATCTTCTGGGAAGTCTCTCAAACAAGATAGGGAAGGAAGAGTGGCTACCTACCGTAATAATAAATGTAAAGCAGCTCCTAAGTCACACCGCTGTCTACTGGGAGACGGTCCTTCAATAGCATTTCAAATAGCCTCTCCTGGATCCAACTTCTACAACTCGATAGAAGCTTTTAGGAAGGTCTTTTTACTTTTCCATGGAGGGATCAAATCTGTATCATGGAAAAATATCATTCACTGCTTTAAATAAATTAATTCACTGAGCACTAAGTATAGAGAGTATAAATAAATTCCTCCTGGGACTGAAATGTTTTTGTAATATAAATAAAGCCTCCTATTCACAAGGCACTCCTCTTCGTTCTGGCTGGCACAAGCTTCCATTATAAATGGCTAATGGTATCTTATTCACGTGGCTCTAAGACTTTGGGGTAGTCAAATGGGCAAGAGAAATTTCTATCTTCCCCCAGGGTGGGAAGATAGAAATGGGTGTGATCGAGGCCCAAACCAGCCATCACAGCAGGTGTTCCTGCTTTACCACGGGAGAAACCAGGCACAAGGAAATCAAAGAGGTTTGAGCAAGATTTGTGTTGTAAGCCCAGCTGGCAAGTTTGCACCTCCGTGACTTAGTAGTTTTAATGGATTAATGCTAGGCATAGGCCATGCATTTGAGGCTGGGAAGTGAGGTTATTAGAGGATTTAAAGAAAAAAAAGAAGAAGAAGAAGACATCCTTGTCAGACTATCGATTGGCATCAGATCTTGACTCACTGGTTGATCTGTCATTGGATTTCTTTGAGCACTTTTGAGTCATATGGCTACAGTCGGAATGTGTGAAAATCACTGTTGAGCATTATCATTTCCAAAGACTTACTGGGGGGAAAATAATATTTTTCGAGTAATGTCCATGCTTATGCTGAATCGGTAATTGCTGTATAAAATAAACTTGAGTGTGTTCCTAATGTCCTCTAGAGATGCTCTAAGTACCGTTTGCTAGTATTTATGGCCGGCAATCAAACAGGAGTCAAGGCCATAAATCATTACCCTGAATATAATATTTTTGTTTCATGAAAGTCTGAGCTTTCAACCCCAAAGCAACAAATCAGTCCGCTCCTTATTGAGGCTGTCACAGCCCCATCCTTGAGTATGACCACATTTATTACCACCGTCAACTGCCTTGTGTGAAAGAACAGGAAGGAGGTTAGGAGGATATAAATATAAATTGAAAAGCAGGGCTTTGGGGGGGGACAGCCTGGCTGAGGGGAGAGGTAACATAACATGGAGACTTTCACCTCAGGGTCACATATTTGATGGCCCGTGTACTGATGTGGTGATCAAGTTTCCACGTCACCTAGAATCCGGCTGTTAACTGTCACCATAGCTGAGAGGCTCGACATAGGGCAAAGTGCTCAGAGGAGTTGAAGGTTGAACTTTCAGCCTTTTCACTGACCCCAAAAGCACTTTGGGCTTCTCTGAGGACAAGCCTGCTTCTCAAGGAACTGTATTGTATTATCTGCTGAGGGAAGCTGGAAACACCAGAGACGGGTGGATACTTGTTGCTTTCACCTCTAGGGCTTCGTCTTTGACAGATTTGACGAAACCCTAAAAATGCTTCTTGTAAAATAAGAAACTGCTGCTTTCACTCTCGTAGGGAAAGCACCAGGCAGGCCCGGCCCTGCAGGGAGCAATGCCACCGAAGGAGAGGAAAAGCTACGTTTCCAAAGGCAAGAGGTAGGTTTGTAACTGGGACAACAGACTGGATGCTGGTGAGCCATATTTACAAGTTCTCCTAGCCAGAGACACAGAAGAAAGCCAGTGAAAATGAGAGCTTCTCTTTGATGTTTAAATGAAATCAGCATCTCTTAGGGTGCCTTCCTCACGCTTAAGAAACTAACAGGACCCGGAAAGAGCCAAGGCCTCTGTTGATATCTTAGATGTAGATGAAATATCTTTTATTTTCATCTTCTTCATTCAAAAACAAACTCTAATATGAACGTAGGCTTTTGGTAGATAAATTATCATGTTAAGTGGACATTATATACCAACACAGAGAATACTGGAACCAAAAGATAGACATGACATGCCATTAAAGAATCGCATGGAGACAGAGACTTCTGGAATTCTATATTCTACTCATCTTTTGTTCCTCTTTATTCAACCTAAGTAGTCCCTAATATAACGTTTCGAAGGGATTAATTTTCTTTTATTGTTTTAAGTCATCTCGTTGATGTTAGTTTAAAAGTCTCCAGCGAACCAGAAAACAGTCCTCACCAACAACTTGAACTGAATAGTTTTGCTCACAAACTGCATTTGTACTTGGTTTTTACTTCAATGTGGTTCTAATCATTACACTTCTCGCACGCTGCCCAGGGCTGATCTACTCTTCACTATGTAAAAATTCAAACACTATTTATGCACTTGTAAAACAAAAAGCCAACATCTTACTCATTCTAACTTGACAAGAGCATGTTGCTCTTGTTGTTTCCTCAAGAGAACAAATACAGATGGAGCAGTGGTATTTAATGAAAATGAGACTGGGGAAGGGGAAGCTAAATCGCTGCCGGGTCTGTGTGACGTGGGCACAAGGCGCTTATCTTCTCTGTACCTCAGCCTGTCCGCGGGGAGGTGAGGGCGCATGGCTTCCCGGGCTCTGCTGGGGATTAGAGCACAGGTGTATGGCATGCAAGTAACACATGCTAATCCCTCTCGTTACCGCAGCTTCACCCGGGACTTCATCCGGGAGCGAGCTGTGTTGTGCACAGGGCTGAAGAGCTAAAAGGAATTCTGGAGAATCTGAGGATTCAGAAAGAACAGAGAAGGTGACTCAATGATTGGAAGTGAGCTCCATGGGAAGATTAAAGGAAGCGGGAGTCTCTGGGAGATGGAAAGAGGACAGAGGGGTCTAAGGTGAAATCTGAGAGTTAAGTCCCATTCATGCACGGTATAATGTCATACCTAGAAATTCAAAAATTCCAAACCCAGAGATGCTTACTTACAGAATTGCCTTCAGAAATTGTCAGGTGATGTTTAATACCTGATTATGGTGTAACAAACAGAGGCTTTGAGAGATTTAAGTAACTTTTCCATGTTCATGTTGCTAGGTAAAGGGCACAGCTGAGATATGGGTGAAAGTTCTGTCACCCCCAAATCCCTGCCCTACGTGTGAAAACTCATTAGGTAGCATAGATGAACTGAGGTAAAATAGAGAAAGCACTTGCTATGGGGTCTGGCGCGTAGTTAGTGCTCAGTAAGTGACTGTTACTGCGATAATGTCTTAGAATGCCACCATTTCTTACTCTTCTAAGTCTAGCCATTGTTTTTGTTAGATTTCTGTCTACTTCACTGCCCTTAAATGACATTGGTAGTTACAAAGGCCAACAGATTAGAAAGAAGAACTGAATGGCCAAAGACAGTTTTGCAGCGTGTTGGGGGGAGAGCTTGTTGCAAGATTTTTCAAGCTGGTGTGTTCTGTTCAGCAAAGCTGTTGTCACCATCCCCCCCATTCCCACCCCGGTTCCATTACTTCTTAGAGTCATTGTGCCAAATACAATAGTTTTCTGCATATTTTGACAACTCACTGTGAATGTCACTGTATTATAAGGCAATTTGTACTTTTTAATTTATATAGGTAATTTTTAGAAAAGGTTGTTTTGTATGTGTGTGTGTGTATACAATTTGCACTTTTTATTTACATAGGTAATTTTTAGAAAAGGTTGTTTGGTATGTGTGTGTGTGTGTGTGTGTGTGTATCCATGCACATATATGTGTATTTGACAGTTCCTGGAATATTCCTCAGGAAAATGTAGAGTACAGTCCTCTAATTGCAAATTATAGAAACAAACAAGCATAAACCCTATGTGAACAAAACAGAAGATCTTCAAAGGTCCAGAGTCCCTGTACCTTCTCCCGGTTCCATCACTGGAAGCATGTTAACACTGGATGAGATTTCAATGATTCAGCAGAAAAAAATCAGACAGCAAGAGTTATTATTCTCAACTTTAAGGCTATTGAGTAAGTTACTTAGTAAGTGCAGAGAAGACAGTTTCTTCATTAACCAAGATCCAGACAACCAAGAGTCTTCCAGCTTCAAATTGCAATCCCCTGTAAGCCTGAGCGCCAAAGAGAAGATGCTGAAAGATCAGAAGACAGTCTGTTATTCTAAGACTGCCAGCAATAAAGAAACGGAGCCAAAGAAGTCTAGAGGAGCTTGTCAGTGGAGGAATGCATGTGCTTCCCCCCATGAATTCAACACTTCCACAATTCCATTTTAAGTCCACTTTCGTGAATTTCATTCCTCCGAGAACTGCCAATACCTAAAAATATACCAGCAACAAATAAGAAGAATGGCAAAGAGAAGAACAACACTCAACCACTTTAGATACTCTCCTTTTCCTGTCACATCCTCCCCGGGACTGATCCCCACTTCCGTTATCTCTGCAGAGGGTAGGGCACAACACAATAGGTCCACTTGTTCAATCGACTTAGTCAAGCAACTTGTAAGTTCAGTGGAAACTGACACATTGATTGAATTCACCTGTAAATTAAGTCAAACTGTTCAAACGTGTCGGTGCCTTCTGTTGAGACTCTGAGTCCTAACAGTCTAATGTCAAGGCTGGATTCCAATTTTAGTTTGCGTCTAAATGAAGGTTGGTGCTCTTTGAAAATTAAGTGATAATAATTATTGCGATTGCTGTAATTATGATTTGCACAGCTTAAAAGTTATGAGAGTATCATTTTATTTGCTAAATAGTGTTGCTTTATTCTGCATGTTTATATGCACCAAGCAAATAGCGAGAGCTTTGAAGGTATCTGCTATCTCTTGGGACCCCCATGGAAAATGAGGTGCTGTGTCTCATAAGACATTCTTGGCAAATGCAATATGTAAACCCAAAAAAAAAAAAAAATCCATATGGTGCACAACATCTCTCAAATGAAAAATAAGGCTTCCCAAGGAAGGAGCCTTGGGGGATTCTGAACTCAAATTGCAAGGAACAAATGTGCTATTTTAATTTTGGCCTTAAAACTTCCTTTCCTGGAATGGTCTCAATATCACAATCTCTGCTCAACAGCACAAACTAAACCAGAAACTCTCCTTGTTTTCTGATTTGCTTTTCCTCAGAAAAAATCATCAGAGCTCTGGATGAGATTTGCAACCCCTCCTACACCAACCTTAGAAGCTCAAGAAAATTCTATAACTTAATTCCCAAGCAGGCCACAAAAGGATGGAATTCTCCATGAAGGAGTGTTTCTTTCTTTTTTTTCTTCCTCTTCCTTCATTTTAATTTCAGATCCTTTTAATTTCAGGGGTGCTTCCCTGGACTTCCCTTTGCTCAGACAGGTTATGCCCCCTGCAGCCCTGCTTTCCCTCCAATGAAACACTTGCTTTCATGAGGGGTCCCTGGTCCAGCAACTTAAACTGGACCTCAGGAGTCTTCCCACCATCTGGAAAGAAGTGCGTCTGCTTCCTGATGCTTGGTGTGGCTAAGGCCACGAGAGGAGTGTATTGTAAGTCTCCATGCAGCTAGGACAATTTGTCAGTCTTCATTATTGCAAGCTGTGTGGCAGCACCACCAGAGGGAAGGGTCAGTGTGGCTTCCAATTAAAACTCCCTATTGAAGATGGATTTATGGTTGGTCTATTTCAAAACACATTGAGCGGCAACTTATCATTTCAGTTGTCATGCTGGAAGCACTTTCCTTTTTTAGCGCAAAGGGTTTAAAAGCCATTAATTCATTTTGTTTAAGATGTAAAGACATAAACGAATGAGTGTTTTTATTTTTATTTATTTATTTAATTTTTTTTTCCTTTTTTAATTGAAGAACGGAAAAGACTTTGGTCCAGATGTTCGCTGGATACACCAAAACATTTACAATGTGAACCAAATTTGCATGGTTTTTGTCCTATATAGAGCATTTCTGCTCTAATGTGTTTACTATGGGAATGTTATGGTGAAAGAAAAGATTCTCTTCAAAGAATCCTCAAAATCATATGCCAAGAATTTCTAGTAGAGCACAAGTCTTTCAGGGGTGAGTTCCTTTTCTAAAAGAGACACGTGATTTCCTGTTTTTAAGGATAAGAAATATGTATTTTTAATAATCTTGGACATGAAGTCAAATTCTTGTTGTGACATTTAATGATGTCAGCACAAATAAATCAGTTGCTTTCAGGAATAAAATGCCTATTGCATACCTGTGGTTTAAAGAACGAGAAGAAACGGGGAGGAGCAAAATGTTTTAGGGGCGTATCCTGGCAAAACAGACCATCTCCGGATATAATAAATGAGAGCTGTAAAGGGGAAGGAGACAGCAGCAAGATGAGAGTGTGTCTCTTGCCAAGAAAGACCCAAACATTTCAAATACACTGTATCTTAGAGCTCATTTATCTTCGATAAGATCTATCCTTTGGCCTTCCTCTAATCTTGTTTTGTTGCTTTTTGAGAAGGGGTCCTAGCTGAGGTCTTGTTTAGTGAGCAATGAAAATCTTTTAGTTTCTTATCTCTTTTTGATAGCCTTAAGCTTACCCTTCTCTGGGAACTCATTCTTACCTCCCTCCCACCCCACCCCCACCCATAACTTGGGCAAAATCAATTAAGCTCACTTACTCCGTCTATTTAGCTGTATCCATTAACTGTGAAACATAGCATCCGGACATTCACAATCCCCATCGGACAACCTTGGGACAGACGCAGGAGGACACGGCTAATGTAGCTGTCCACGTCATCATCCAGCACCACTCTGCAGCCTGGGGAACACTCAGTAGGTCAAGAAGCCCTGAAACACGAACTAGCTAGCGGGAGTGGAGAGCCTGCCCCCTCGTCTCATCTCAACGCTCTAGACACCGCCCAGGCAGATTCTGACATAATAAAGAATCCCAGTTTTTACCCCCTAACTATGCTGGTGTTGGGAGAGTATAAAGAGGATCTCCTTCATGTTAGGAAAAGCAGGCGATCTTCCCAAACAACCTGAAGTCATAATGTGAGTTAAGAAGTTTCCTTTTTAAAATCTGATTTGGTCCCAGAAATGCCACTGGATTTTGCGGCATCCTTTCAAGATTAAATAAATAATAATGAAATGATAATAGTCATTAATTTTTATTGAACCATACTTACCCCTCACCACACACAGGATGCTAAGCTCTCGGATTTGATCTCACCCAGTCCTCACAGCAGGGACTATTTTATAATTATTTTTTAAATGAAGCAACTGAGATTTGGAGAGGTCAAGGAATTTGCACTGATATAAAAATAGTGAAGCTGGGATTTGAACACTGGAGTCTGATTCAGGAATCTTTGGGTTCAATTGCTGTAGCCAAAGCGTAGCACGCAGAATGCCTGATCATCCCAAATGTGGCCATGGAGTTACAGTTCAGCCACTCCAGAGTCAGGCTGTGATTGGATGTTTCCTGTCCTCAAGGAATGTCCTCCACTCTCATTCCAATAAAACAATTTTTTTCTTATCTTTTTTCTTTTAGAGAGAGAGAGTGAGCAAATGTGAGGGGCAGAGGGAAAGAGAGAGAAAGAATCTTAAGCAGGCTCCACGCCAGTGTGGAGCCCACTAGGGCTCGATCTTACAAACCTGACATTGTGACCTGAGCCGAAATCAAAAGTCAGGCGCTTAACCGACTGAGCCACCCAAGCATCCCTCAAATAAAACCAATTTATTTTCAATTCTTAAAGGAAGAGAGAACAGTATGTGTGGGCAACCAGCATGTAAGTTTGTAAGGTTTGGTGCCCATTTAGAAAGGAGAAAAATCCATTGAAAATGGTACCTTGGATCGATTTTTTGTCACTATTAAGCCAAATGTATGAATTTGTGGCCGAAGAAGTATTATGGGTCCACGGCTCCACATGTGCAAAGGGTAAATGCTGAGGCCTTCTGGTAACTGGGGAATTGGATGACTCAGAGACAGAATCGTCTCTAAGATGGGGTACAGGATTGGGTAGATCCTATAGAATTTTCTTGTTTTTCCTGTAGAATTCTGCTGGGCCAAGTGTGTAAATACTAATAAACAAAGGGTGTAATAAACATTGGCAACAACTAGGTCTGAATATGTTGTCACTCATGTAATGCTGTGGATTTCACCGGGGCTCTCTGCGCCCGACAGTCCTAGGGCAGGGAAAGACAAGGGAGATCTTGGCGGAGCATTGTTTTTGTTTCATTCTCAAGTAATTTTGATTCTCTTTTTCACATGTAAGGCATTGGATTAGCCACATCAGTGAAATGAAACTCGGACTGTTCGTGGAGTCAATGGTGAGAGAACTCCATCTGAGAACAGGTTTGGGGGCTTGTTGCTAAAGCTTCTCAGAATCTGGAGAAGTGCCCGATTCATTGGCTATGAAAGGTAAATGCGTTGTCCAGGCAGTCCTTGCTTCTCCTCAGGGTAGAGGGAATAAGTCAGACCATCAGAGGTGCTGACATGGAATGTGGTCCAAGTCACCCTGCAAGATACATGGGTGCAGGATGATGATTGTGTTTCTCCCTTATCAGCACCAGAAGCGCTCATCGGTCTGGTGAAGCTGATGGAGAGTGGGCAGGATCCGCACTGTAACAAGGCAGGAACTCCTGACTAACCAAGGTTCATTCCTCCTCTTGCTCTGGCCACAGGAGTCAGGGACACGGGTCCCTTTGACAATGAAGCAGCAGGAGAGAGCTGGAAATAGGCTTTTCCAGGGGCGCAAGTTTAGTTCACGTTAGCATCGTCCCATGATTCAAAACCTGCCTGTGATGGCTGACTGTCACCTGAGAGTGCTCCTCAGAAGGGAAACAGTCCCTTCGCCAATGGCAGTATGATTTTTAATGTCTTTAAGCGGTCCATGGGAACTTCTGGCGTTTCCCATCTAAGATACTAAAAGACAATTCCCATCTGTGGTCTGTGTTTACATCACCAAAAATGTTGTTTAGACTGATGGGGAGCAGTCTCTGACTGCTGGAGGCTCAGTGTGAATGGGAGAGGTTCTTCTTCATGATCCAGGTCCTGTGGCCAAGCTTCTCCCATCCAGCGATCAGGCTGGATGCTTCGCAGGGTTTTGTGGGAAGAGCTGTTTAAAATAGTTTTAAATCATCCCTTATTTTAATCAAGCTAAAAATACCCAAATACAGCCTTTCAGTATTCTGCCATTGGTCTCTGTCTCCTCTGTCAGCACAAACACATCAGCAATAAGGAAGAATTAATATCCCTCCAAGTATCTGGCCTCTGACATATATATCATGGCCTGGAGTTGAGTTGGCTCCAGTTTTGCAGAAAGATCCAGATTAATGATTCAGTTTCTTTGATCCAAACCAGATTTCTCAAGTTGGAATTTGATTTTCTAAGATTTATATTTTACCAGGGAGAATCTAGAGACATTTTTTTTTTTTTATCCTTAGCTAGAAGAACACAGTTCAGGAGATCACAAAGCAGTAAAAGAGCAATGAAAGAGAGTGCTATCAAACATAAAGACATGATCTCAACATAGCACTGGGTTTAATGAACATCCTGCTTGCACAATGACTACTGTTTAGGTTTCTAAACAACATGGAAGCCCTTTTCCATCAACATTAAATCAAACAAGTTTTTACATTAATAAAATAAAATATAACTTCAATTTATATTTGAAATCAGTGGGTAAAAAAGGCTTTTGCTTTGCTTTTTTGTTTTGTTTTGTTTTTCTAAATGGGGCAGTTATGCCCAAACCTAGATCCATATTTCAACTAGCTGGGAAATTTTGTTTTATTTTATTTTATTTTTTAAAATATTTTATTTATTTATTTGACAGACAGAGATCACAAGTAGGCAGAGAGGCAGGCAGAGAGAGGAGGAAGCAGGCTCCCTGCTGAGCAGAGAGGCTCAACTCACTGAGCCACCCAGGTGCCCTCCAATTTTTTTTTTTTTTTAAGATTTTATTTATTTATTTGAAAGAGAGAGTGAAAGAGACAGCAAGCATGCACACAAGCTGGGGGCGTGGGAGAGGGAGAAGCAAGCTCCCCACTGAGCATGGAGGCCAATGAAGGGCTTGATCCCAGGACCCTGGGATCATAACCTGAGCTAAAGGCAGAAGCTTAACTCACTGAGCCACCCAGGTGCCCCTCACTGGGAAATTTTAAAAACTGTTGATGCATAGGCTCTTTCCCAATAAATACTGATATAATTGGTCTGGTGTGAGGTGCTTCTGTAATGAAATGAGAAGGGACTCAAGAGTTAGAGCTGCAACATCACTTATCATCAGGGAAATACAAATCAAAACTACAATGAACTATTACCTCACACTGTCAGAATAGCTAAAATCAACAACACACGTAACAGCAGGTGTTGGTAAGGATATGGAGAAAGAGGAACCCACTTGCACTGTTGGTGGGGATGCAAACTGGTGCAGTCACTATGGAAAACAGGATAGAGTTTCCTCAAAAAGTTAAAAATAGAACAACCTTACCATCCGGCAACTGCTCTAGTAGATATTTACCCAACGAATACAAAAATAGTGATTCAAAGGGATACATGCACCCCGATATTTATAGCAGCCTTATCTACAATAGTCAAATTATGGATACAGCCCAAGTTCCATTGACTGATGAATGAATAAAGAAGATGTGGTGCACATATACAATGGACTATTACTCAGCCATCAAAAAGAATGAAATCTTGCCATTTCCAACAATGTGAACGGAGCTAGAATATATTACGCTAGGCAGAGTAAGTCAGCCAGAGGAAGACCAATACCATATGATTTCACTCATATGTGGGACTTAAGAAACAAAACAGATGAAGGTAGGGGAAGGGGAAAAAAGAGAGAGAGAGAGAAACAAACCATAAGAGACTCTTAACTATAGAGAACAAACAGAGGCCTGATGGAAGGAGGTGTGAGGGGGATGGTCTAAATGGGTGATGAGCATTAAAGAGGGCATTTGTTGTGATGAGCACTGGGTGTTATCATAAGTGATGAATCACTGAATTCTACACCTGAAATCAATTTTACCATATATGTCAACTGACTAGAGTTTAAATAAAAACTAGAAGAAAAGAAGGAGTGAGAGCTGAGTTCAAGTCCCAGATCTGCCCCTTACTAGCGTATGACTTTGGCCAAAGTACTCAACTCTTAAAGCACCAGTTCCCTTGTCTGTAAAATGACCATGTAACAGTCCTTCTTTAATAAGATTGCCATGGAAAATACATTTCAAAGGTCTTAGAAGAGAGTCAGGAACATCAAGAACGCAATAAATACTTTGGAATAAACAGAAGAGCTCAAAACCCCTGACTACTCTTTGTATTTAGTTACTATATCAGAAAACTTGTAAGTACCATTTCAGAACTTGTTCTTTTCTTGTTCCAGCCATCCATGGAGCATCAGCCTTTCCTGCAGAGTTTTGGGCTACTTTGCACAACCTGATCTTCCCTTCCATCATTCCCATGCCGTGTGCCTCACCTTCCATTCAAGGGCTTCCTTGTTGATACTGTCCAGAGACCACATATGTAACACCTGAAGAGTGGGAGAGTTAATTGTCCTGGGCCAAAACTTTAATTAGTGGGAGATGGAAATGGTGGATCGATATTCTCCCTTCCACCCCCAGATGAACCATCCTGAAATATAGTCTGTGTAACTTCTTGAAGAATGGATGCAGCAATCAGTTATACTTAGTAAAGACCAAATTTAGGAAACATCACATATTCACCCCCTTTCTCTGCTTCTGTCCCTTTTTCTTGCCCCTCTGCAACATGGTATTGCATCTCCTTTTTTTTGTTTTGTTTTGTTTTGTTTTGTTTTTGTTTTTGTTTTTAACTGCATCTCCTAATGAAGAAATCAGATTCTGATGACTGACACATTCAGGCTAAACAGTTAGCCTCGGGACAAAACTGAAGACCTCAGTTGCACTGAGCTGTCTTGCTTCCTCAATATCCATTTCTTGACCTGCTCTAAGTTAGAATAACTTAGAGAATATTAGAGCTGATAGTTACCATTAGGAAAGAATGTGTTTCCCCTCTTCAAAATCGTATGTTGACAACTCTACCCTCAATGTGATGGTTTTAGGAAGTGGGTCCTTTGGCAGGTAATTAGGATTTGATGGGATCATGCAGGTGGAGCCCTCGTGAATGGGGTTAATGCCCTGATAGGGGTCATGAGAGAGTTTGCCTCCTTTCCCTGCTCTTCGTTCTCTGCCATGTTGAGGATACAACAAGAAGGTGGCACTCTGCCACCCACAAAAGAGTTTTCATCAGAACCTGGCTGTGCTGACACCCTGATCTCAGACTTCCAGCCTCCAGAACTGTGAAAAATGAATTTCTGTTGTCTGTAAGCTGCCCAGTCTATGGTACTTGGTGACGGCAGCCCAAGATGACTAAAACAGTTAGCTTAGAGACGTTCTTATCCAAGTGTGCCTCCATCGCAGGCTTCTCATCTTCCAGATGCCTTTGAGATAGTTTGTTCCCAAGAACATCTCCTTGGTGCTCCTGTTTTCTAGTTCCGTGTTTTGTTCCGGCCAGTCTTGTCTACTCACGAGGATGCAGATTTTATCCAGATGTTGATGATTTCCACGTCATCATCTGCCCGGGTCTCTGTCTTCAGCTTGGCCTCTGTTTTAGAGGGACCACTGGTGAACGCATCCCAAAAGGTCCAAAACTTTTTTCTATTCCCACTGTTTCTGCCTTACTGTAGGTAGAGTTCTCTGTCCTCTGCCTTATATTAATAATGATAGTTTCTTGACTAGTCTTCTTTTTCCAGTCTTGCTAGCCTATGAGCCATCCACACTGTTTTCAGAGTGAGTATTCAGAAACTGAAAACAGACCCTATTAGGCCTTCATTGGCTATAGAACAAAGTCCATCTTTATGTGTCATGCACCTTCTCTTAATAATAATAATAATAATAATAATTTTTAATTTTTAATAATTTAATTTATTTTATTTCATTTTTAGAGAGAGAGAGAGAGAGCATGTGCAGGGGGGAGGGGGAAAGGCAGAGAGAGAGAAAGAGAAAGAATCCCCAAATGGAGCCCAATGTGCGGCTCAATCTCACAACCCTGAGATCACAACCTAGGCTGAAATCAAGAGTCAGATACTTAACCAACTGAGCCACCCGGGTGTCCCATGTACCTCTCTTCTTGAAGTGGTCTTTGCCGGCCTCTTCAGCCTGAACTGTGCTCTCTCCACATGTGCTGCTCTTCAACCACCAGGAACCTGTTACAGTTCAAGACATGTGTCTGCTTTTCTTTAAGCCGTACTTATATCTCTGATTAAGTGTCTCCTAAGCATCTCAAACTTAAGATGTCAAGACAGAACTTTCTTTCTCTCCCTTTATGTTCTACTTCCAGCCTCCCTTGTCTTAATGAAAGGCCCACCATGTCTTTGGGTGAAAAATCTGAGTCATCTTTCTTTCTTTTCTTTCTTTCTTTTGTTCTTTTTTCTTCTTTCTTTCTCTCATTCTCTACATCCAAGTCAATTCAGTTGACTCCATGGAAAACAATATGTTAAACAGTTCAACCATTTCTCACTATCTGCACTATTGATATTCTAGTTAAAGTCATGGTCATTTCTTACTTGAAATATTGAGGAGGTATTGTCAGAATTGATTTCATTCTTACCCCATATTCTGACACCCAGTCTACCCTCGGTGAGTGATCTTTTAAGTATATTAATCATGTCCTGCCATTCATCCTTTTAAATCTCCATTGGCTGCCTCTACACTTGCCTCTACACTTAGAAGGAAGTTGAAGCTCCTTAGTATATTTACAGGACCTCATAAGATGTGTCCCCATCTAACATTCTGACTTCATCTCCACCTAATTATCCCTTCATTCAGCATGATCCTGCTAGAGCCATCTTAACATCTTCACATGTGTTGATACTCCTCTTCCTGGAACTTCCCCAGATCTTTTCATGGTAGGTTCTTTTTTGTTCCGGATCAAATGTTACTTTGTCACAGAAGTCTTCATTATCCACCTCTACCCTCACTATCTATTATCATACACTGCTTTATTTTTTTCATAGCACTGAATATTTGAAATTTTACTATTATATCATATTATTTCATAATTATAACTTTTACTTATTTTATTATCTTTCTCTTCCACTTGATTTTATACTTTGAGGGCAGAGACATTGCCTGTCTTATTTATTGTCATATTAAACTGTCTAGAACAGTAATAGATAATAATACTAAAATTAATATAACTAATAAAGTAATGAGTAATTAATAACAAATTCTCCCTAATTAGTTGAAAGAATGGGTAAAGGAATGAATTCTTCAGGGCCTTGGTAAATGCTATGTCCTCTGCCCTCTGCCAGAAATATACTGCTCACCATCTCTATTTGCCTTATGAATTTGTACTCCTTGGTCAAGGCCCAACTCAAATATTTGTGAAGCTGCTCTGATAGTCTCTCCCAGAAAGAGCTGGCCTCTCTGTCTTCTATAACATTCCTCTACTTGTTCATAATCTATTACAACACCCAACAGCTCACAGTGATATCCTTCCTACTAAACTCTGATGATAAAGCATCTTGTCTTTTAGGGTTAGACACTAGAGTCAGCAAAATTTACAGACTTGCTCAAAATTATAAAACTAAAACTGAAACCCAGACCATAGTCTGGTGCTGTTTACATTTCAGTAGGTACTCCCTGAAGTACTTTGGTTCAGAAGGACCATCTATCTACGTGTGCCTAGATCCCTCTCTCGATGTCTCAGGTTCTCTGAAACTTTCTTGCTTTCTCCATGTGGAGATGGCTAGAGGTCACCAACATTTTTCTCATTGAATCCTTTGGTATCTAGTTATATATGCAGTGCCTGGTACCTTGAAAACATTCCATGAATGTTTGAATAAGTATATGCATGTTTTATTGTCTCTTTAAATTTCTTCTGCTTTCATGTTATTAAAACTCTAACTCTTTCCCTATCACCACCTACTTCTTGTTTTTGAGCCCTAGCTTACTTCCCCGCTCCCTTAGCTCCTTCCTTTAAACAGAAGTAGTTGCTATGATCCTGGTCATTGCCAGGGAAAGCTCTTGAATGGGACCAGGCACTTTTTTTCCCCCGCCATATAAAAAGTATTGGAAATAGCCTGCTCCTTGAAGCTCAGAAGAAGCTGAACTTTATGTGTTGATATGGATGATATGCCTTAAGATTAGCTATCTTATATCTAAAGTTTTCAGATGACCTTGAAGATCACTGAAAGTTGGAAACCCTGTAGAAATGTTTCCTGAACGTGCATAATGTATACATATATTAAATCATCATGTTGCACACTCTAAATATATACAACCTTTATTTGCCAATTATACAGCAGTAAAGCTGGAGAAAATAAATAACAGGAAGGGGGTCTATATCAGGTAGTAGAGATCATGACTAATATACTTGTCCAATAAAGTTATTTTAATATTCCATTATATCCCCATCATCATCAATCCTTATTTTCAGGCCCCGAACAGCATGCATATAGAGAATGACTCCTGCCCCAACAGAAATTAGATTAGAGTTTTGTTTGTTTGCAGAAACAGAGTTGTAAACCTTGTCCCACATGCCTCACAAATAGAGTTCTACATGTCCACAGATTTCTGACCCTCTGTTTTGCTTTGACCTCAGAACCTGGGTGTTGGACTCCTGAATCCTTTCCTGCCTCCTGAGCCTCTGTCTTATTGCACCCTGATACCCTTGCATTCCAACTCCTGACTTCTCAATTAGGATTCCACAGCTCTCTGAAGGCCTGGATTCTGCGGATTTGGGGATCTAACTTCCTACCTGGTCTGTGACACACACCATTATCCAAAGTTCATAACAACAATGAAAAAGAACTGTACCCCACTTTCCAGGAGCCAGAGTGTTTTCCCCTACTGTAAACTTCCCTAAGAAAGAATAAATGGGTACTTTGTTTCTGCTGGAGATGA